>NC_030381.2:34904688-36383613 GCF_001625215.2 Daucus carota subsp. sativus
TTTGAGAAAAATATGAAAGGACATTGTCCAAAAATTAATCTTTTAGATTTAATGCGTGTTACCAGAGGGCTGTTATCACACCATGAGTTATATAAATTCATAATTTTTTCTGGTAGAATTTCAAGAGAAGGGCCAAATTTTGACCACCATTCATAAAACCAATTTGGTATGTGCTTATTAAGCACTTCAGGGTTTACTGAGAAAAACCAAGAATGTTTATTCTTGGGATTTTGATAATAAAATGCTTTAGAAAAAGCTTGGATATAATCCCAGTAATTGAAATAAATATATTTACCTTCAGCAATTTTTATTGCTTTACCCTCATTAGGATTCAATCCCCATTCTCTGGGAGTTAATACCTTGTTGATGTGGCATTTGCTGAAGTTTATAAAACTTTCAGGGTTATTGTTCTGATAATGATGAACAATTGTTACCGATTCGGTAATTGTCAACAGAATTTCCAGATATAATCTGGGCTGATTTTGCAAAGCAGCATACCCTCTATTTTCAAGGTACCTGGTTTTCAATGACCATCCATCATTTGGAGTCATAAGAATATCTTCTTCTTCAAGATACAGAATATTTTCTGTAATCGGATTTTCAAAGTATTCTTGATCTGGAGGAGTTTCCGTAATTGCAGGGAAATTGATTTCATTCCACTTAATCAATCTATTAGTGGCTATGTTTGAAGTTGACAAATTAGTTTGAACCACAGTTGTAGTTCCTGGAGGGGCTAATATCTTTTTATTGATATTAGGGTTCAAAGTTTGTAGAACCTTATAGTATACTCTATAGCATATAGCTATTATTTCACTACCTGGTTTAAAATTATAACCACTAGTATGAATTGATAGTTGCATAGCATCTAACAAATTACTATCTGTTAAAGATAGGGTTAAGTTTGGAGATACGTCAAAATAGACGGGTCCGTGGCATAGGCTGGTTTCTATTAAAGCAGCTAGAGAGGGTTTAAAGTCTCTACATCTACCATCTCTTATGTATGCCATAATACTAGAGTTTACTCCTAACAGTGTTAGAGGCTTAAAAGCTACTTGGATTAATCCAATATGGATAAATCTGTGTTGTTTAAAAGGAGCTAAATCCTTTTTAGTTAATAACCTAATCGTCTGAGAACTATCAGATATTCTGATAGTTTGTTCTAAAGTCTTAATAGCAAATCTTGCTTTTAGATCTAGAAATCCTATTTCATAGATCTTATTAGGAGCTACTGAGGGTATTACCCACTTGTTTAGTTTATCCAAATTCTTTGGATATTCAATTAATTCTGCATTTTTTACAGAATCATTTTGATGATCATTATCATCCCAGTCACCTTGAGACATATATCCCAAAAACTAAAAGCGTTGTGGTAGTAAGCTAACTGTATCTAGAATCAAGACTTATTAAGAAAAACATAAAATTTAAATCTTTTTGGTTATCTTTGTTTTCACTATCAACCTAACGGGATAGACAGGAAAAAATCCAACGAAAACAAAGATGAATAAAATACTTTTAGCAAAAATATTCCAATATTTCTCATCAAACAAATCGCCTTTTCTTTATTATTCAACTCATTCAAATATCAAAAACAAAATAAGATTACTAAAATTTTACAAAAGACTTTTGCCCTGCAACATTCAGTAGAATAACTGTTTAGTGTGGCTTTAATGAGTTTAAGGATGAGCAACTAAGGTTGCAATTAGAGAAAGTTCTTCTCAATTCTGATTCAGAAAGATCTTCTGAAGAAGATAATTTAGAGTTAGCTGAGCAATCTTCCTCAGATTCTGACAATAATGATTGTCAATGTAAAGAAATAAACTATTGGAAATCAATAGTTGAAATGAATGGATTAAATGTCCTTTCAGAAGATCAAGATAAAGTCTTAAAGGCTTTAGAGTTAATTAAGGACTCCGAATTAAAAAGAAAATTAATCGAAGCCTTAATAAGAGATAACTCAGAAACGCCTAAAATAATTGAGACACCTTACCAATTAAGTGAGGTTTTAAATAGATTTCAACAATCTAACACTAAAGAAACTCCAGTTTCTATTAGTGATCTCAAAAGAGAAGTTAATTTCTTAAAATCAAAAATTTCTGATATAAAACAAAATAATTCTAATCTATCAAGAAGATTAACTTTATTAGAGACAAAATCCTCTGATAAAGATAAAAATTTAATCAAAGATAAAAACCTAATAGAAGAAAGTACTTCAAATGAAGAATACTTACATCTTTTAAATCAAGTAACTTCACAAAAATGGTTTGTAAAAATTACTTTAGTAATTGATAAAAATTTCATTTTAAAAGATGAAATTGCTTTAATTGATAGTGGTGCGGATTTAAACTGCATAAAAGAGGGAATAATTCCTACTAAGTATTTTGAAAAAACTACCCGATCGCTAACAGCAGCAGGAGGAAGTAAGTTAGAGATAAATTATAAATTATCTAATGCGTATGTGTGTAACAAAGATGTTTGTTTACCCGCATTTTTTATCCTTGTAAAAAATATTACTCATAGGATAATATTAGGAACTCCTTTTTTGCATATGCTAATGCCGATTAATAAAATCGACACTAAAGGAATTCTAGCTACCATAAATGGTAAAGAAGTTAAATTTAACTTCATAACAGACCCTCAGACGCAAATGCTTAATGAGGTAAAAGATGTTCTTCTTAATAAAGAAAAACAATTAAATTTTCTTAAAGAAGAAATTAATCTTTTAAGTATTAAAGAACAGCTTAATAAAAGCGAAGTTAAAGAAAAAATAAAAACTATTGAAAAGCAATTCCTTAGTGAAGTATGCAATGACTTACCAAATGCTTTTTGGAATAGAAAACAACATGTCGTTTCTCTTCCTTACATAGATGGTTTTAATGAAAACCAAATTCCTACTAAAGCTAGACCAGCTCAAATGAATAATGAATATTTAGAGCTGTGTAAAAAGGAGATAAATTCTCTTTTAGAAAAGGGATTAATTAGAAAATCGAAATCCCCTTGGAGTTGTACAGCATTCTATGTTAATAATGCTGCAGAAAAGGAACGAGGTGTTCCCAGGTTAGTTATAAACTATAAACCCCTTAATAAGGTATTGAAATGGGTTAGATACCCAATTCCTAATAAAAAAGATTTATTAGATAGATTAAATAATGCTTTAATTTTCTCTAAATTTGATATGAAGTCTGGATATTGGCAGATTCAAATAAATTAATCTGATAAATATAAAACTGCATTTACAGTTCCATTTGGTCAGTATGAATGAAATGTCCTACCTTTTGGCTTAAAAAATGCACCTTCTGATTTTCAGAATATTATGAATGATATATTCAACCCTTACACCGAATTTATAATTGTGTATATTGATGATGTTTTAGTATTTTCTAAAACATTAGATCAACATATAAAACACTTAAAAATTTTTAAGGATTTAATTAGAAAAAATGGGTTAGTAATATCTGCCCCAAAAATGAAACTTTTTCAAGTCCAAGTCAGATTCTTAGGACATCTGATTAGTCAAGGAAAGATTATTCCAATTGAAAGAAGTATAGAATTTGCTTCTAAGTTTCCTGATAATATTCTAGATACAAAACAGTTGCAAAGGTTTCTAAGAAGTTTGAACTATGTTTCAGACTATTATAAAGACCTAGCTAAAGATACAGCAATACTGTATTCTAGACTAAAGAAAAATCCTCAGCCATGGACTGAAGAACATTCTCTAGCAGTAAGGAGAATAAAAGCAAAGGTAAAATGTTTACCTTGTTTATCTTTGGCAAATCCAAAGTATTTTAAAATTGTTGAAACAGATGCTTCAAATATAGGCTATGGTGGAATTTTAAAACAAATAAATCCAAACACTTCAAAAGAAGAGCTTGTTAGATTTACTTCGGGAAAATGGAATTTCACTCAGTCAAAATACTCGACTATTAAGAAAGAAAAGGCGATTTGTTTGAAGAGAAATATTGGAATATTTTTGCTAAAAGTATTTTATTCATCTTTGTTTTCGTTGGATTTTTTCCTGTCTATCCCGTTAGGTTGATAGTGAAAACAAAGATAACCAAAAAGATTTAAATTTTATGTTTTTCTTAATAAGTCTTGATTCTAGATACAGTTAGCTTACTACCACAACGCTTTTAGTTTTTGGGATATATGTCTCAAGGTGACTGGGATGATAATGATCATCAAAATGATTCTGTAAAAAATGCAGAATTAATTGAATATCCAAAGAATTTGGATAAACTAAACAAGTGGGTAATACCCTCAGTAGCTCCTAATAAGATCTATGAAATAGGATTTCTAGATCTAAAAGCAAGATTTGCTATTAAGACTTTAGAACAAACTATCAGAATATCTGATAGTTCTCAGACGATTAGGTTATTAACTAAAAAGGATTTAGCTCCTTTTAAACAACACAGATTTATCCATATTGGATTAATCCAAGTAGCTTTTAAGCCTCTAACACTGTTAGGAGTAAACTCTAGTATTATGGCATACATAAGAGATGGTAGATGTAGAGACTTTAAACCCTCTCTAGCTGCTTTAATAGAAACCAGCCTATGCCACGGACCCGTCTATTTTGACGTATCTCCAAACTTAACCCTATCTTTAACAGATAGTAATTTGTTAGATGCTATGCAACTATCAATTCATACTAGTGGTTATAATTTTAAACCAGGTAGTGAAATAATAGCTATATGCTATAGAGTATACTATAAGGTTCTACAAACTTTGAACCCTAATATCAATAAAAAGATATTAGCCCCTCCAGGAACTACAACTGTGGTTCAAACTAATTTGTCAACTTCAAACATAGCCACTAATAGATTGATTAAGTGGAATGAAATCAATTTCCCTGCAATTACGGAAACTCCTCCAGATCAAGAATACTTTGAAAATCCGATTACAGAAAATATTCTGTATCTTGAAGAAGAAGATATTCTTATGACTCCAAATGATGGATGGTCATTGAAAACCAGGTACCTTGAAAATAGAGGGTATGCTGCTTTGCAAAATCAGCCCAGATTATATCTGGAAATTCTGTTGACAATTACCGAATCGGTAACAATTGTTCATCATTATCAGAACAATAACCCTGAAAGTTTTATAAACTTCAGCAAATGCCACATCAACAAGGTATTAACTCCCAGAGAATGGGGATTGAATCCTAATGAGGGTAAAGCAATAAAAATTGCTGAAGGTAAATATATTTATTTCAATTACTGGGATTATATCCAAGCTTTTTCTAAAGCATTTTATTATCAAAATCCCAAGAATAAACATTCTTGGTTTTTCTCAGTAAACCCTGAAGTGCTTAATAAGCACATACCAAATTGGTTTTATGAATGGTGGTCAAAATTTGGCCCTTCTCTTGAAATTCTACCAGAAAAAATTATGAATTTATATAACTCATGGTGTGATAACAGCCCTCTGGTAACACGCATTAAATCTAAAAGATTAATTTTTGGACAATGTCCTTTCATATTTTTCTCAAAATTTCAAATTCCTTGGATTTGGAGATGGACAATTTCTATCGATAAAGACAAGCTAGGAATTCCTCTGCTACAAAGGAATTTCTTCTATAAATGGTGGACGAAGATGAGTTCTGAAGATATTCAGAAGATAGAATCCAACGTCAAGATGGTAATAAACCATGATGAAAAACAAATCCCTGATGGACAAAGTTCACAACAGACTCCAATGGAGGACCTGAAAACTTATTTTCAGAAAAAGTTCCCTAATGAATCAGATCAAAAGATCATGAAGAGGGTTTTAGACCATATGAAGAATCAGTTCTTCAGTACATTTTCATTTCCTAATGAAGATCAGTCAATGAAAACGACGTCATCACCAGGATCAATGGATTCTAATAATTCTTTTAATGTTTTAGCAGGTGAATCTCAGGAAGAAGAATATACTCCTACTCCTGAAGATTTCTGGGATGGTCTAATTTCATCCCTTACAACTTCAAATTTTAAGGGAAAAGGAAAGGATCCAGAATTATAATGATACCTTTTGCCAGAGAATTCAAAGAGATAAAGAGATTAGACTGGGAAATTCTCAGAATTAATGCTGAAAAGAATAATATCTATAAAAAATACAGTCAAGCCACCCCAGAGGAAAAGGCTAAAAGAACAGTCAGAGAAATCCAAGAAGATTTCGAAAATTATAAGAGTCATTACCTCAATCTAAGGAATATTAAACTCTTGAGAGATTTCTTAGACGATCGAATTCTAGAAGGAAAAAATATCACAGGGTAAAAATTATTCCCAGCTAGATGAAGACCTCAATCCAAAATCATCAAAGATTTCAGCCAGCAATAATACTTGCTTTATTAAAGTTGTTTGTTTCTTTGTACAAAGTGAACATTATGAGATGTGACGATGGGGCCCAAAGTAGCACCCGGCATCAAATATTGTCTACTTTTTTAAAAGTTATTTGTTTTCTTTTTACTTTTGTAAAAGTTGTTTGTTTGTATTTGTTTGTAACGAATCCAATGAAGGGTTCTTTTCTCCCTATATAAAGGGATTTATGTAATTCTGAAAAGAGGAGGGCGGAACGGAATAAAAGTTTTCCTTTCTCTTCTCTCTTACTCATGTGCTGAGATTCTTTCAAACATTCTTAAACTCATAATCTATATTGCTATTTTATCATAATTTATATTGCTGAGTAGCTGCTGCGTATTTGGTATCAGAGCCAGGTTTCGATCCTGGGACCTGTGGGTTATGGGCCCACCACGCTATATATATATATATATATATATAGAGTCCTACTCCAATAGAAACCAAATTAGCCTAAAAACTAAAAACCAGTTTCTGGACAGTTTTTTATCACTATTTTTAACTACAGAAATCACTAATTTGTACATAACATATCACTAATTTATATATAGCATATCTCGCGAATATAAATATATACACACACATATATGCAACGTATATGACCATCATTTTCACCCAAATCGTAATAATGGACCTCTTACCACCATTACAAAACGTTTCTATGACTTGCCACCACTGTCTATCATCACCAATAGTCACGTAGATTTTCCATCATAACTTACAAAACTAACGACTACTTACCATCATCATACAACTTCTCTTGCGGCTTCCTACCATCAAGAACCTTCCTACGGATAAAATTAATCATCTATAATCGATTATCAATAATTTAGATAAGTAGAATTCTCAATTTTGATAATAAAAATCGCTGTTTACATACTGTATAAAAACAGTGATTAGTGCAGTATAAATTAGTGATACCCGTAGTTATAAATAGTGGTAGGGAAACTGGTTTCTAGTTTTTATTTTAAGAGTGGTTTCTATTTGATCATGAGCCTATATATATATATATATATATATATATATATATATATATATATATAGAGTTTTACTCCAATAGAAACCTCCTTATCCTAGAAACTAAAAACCAAACTAAAATATCACTAAATCCTAAAGCAAATACCACTAAATTTTTAAACAACCCCATCTCCACCTCCATCTTCATCAAACCCACCTCCATCTTCACCAACCCCACCTCCACTACCACCACCTCCGTCGTCGCCTCCTTCATAACCACAACCACCTCTATGCCGCCCACCCCCTCCATAACCACCACCTCCATCTCCATCTCCACCTCCACCTCCATTATTTCTTTAACAACACAACCTCCACACCTCCATCTTCATCAGGCCCATCTTAATCGCCGCTTCAACCTCCTTCAGATTCGTTCATACTTCTTTCTCCACCTCGACTCAACTTCAAAGGCGGAGCCGCCACTATTCCGGCAACGCTCCAACCCCCTACTTCAAGCCGCCCAAACCTCCGCTACAATCATCTTTCCTCCATCTCCACCTTCACCTCCACCATCTCCACCACTATCACCACCATCTGAATCGAAAACATGAACAGATCTGGAGTTCTAAGCTGGTTAATATCTGGAGATTGAGTTTTCACTAAATTCTGCAGCACAGATCACTAAATCCTAAAGAGATAATCACTAAATTGTACTGAGAATATCACTAACTTGTATTGGTTTCTAGTTTTTATTTTAAAATTGGTTTCTATTTGATCATGAGCCTATATATATATATATATATATATATATATTATACACTATTCAGGTGCATGCCTTGAATGGCACGTGCTTGTATTACATCTTAAGTATATGCAAGATTCTAATGCATTATGTTATACTTATACATGACATATGACAAGGGGAAAGGTGCCAGTAAAACATAATTGCAGACTATCAATACCAATACCATTAAGGGTATCCAAAAATATATTTACCATGTACGCATCAAATATGCGATCAGAATGGTGTGGTTGTATGAAATCATCATCAATGGCATGTCCCAATAGAACTGGTACAAAGGAAGACTTTGCGACCTACAAGAATAACCACTATAGGTACTGAAACAAGAATAAATAACTGAGGGATCAAAACAAGCTAATCCTGCTTAATAAGTTCAGATTGGGAATATGCTTGTATATAATAAATAACCTTGATAGTGTTCAGTTCCTCTATGTCGAATTTTGCCTTCTTTAGAATTGCTCTTCGCATGTACTGGATTGCAAACTTGATCTGTTTGGAACAAGAATTAGAACAAAAAAGAACATTAAACCACTATTAATTAGAGAAAAAATTAATGAAGATTATTATCAACTATTTTCCTTCAACAGAAAAGCCTGAAAGGGAAACCAAAAGGAATATCAACACAATCACTCATGTTCAGCATCTCCAAACATGTTGCACCAACACATTATAAGGATACATCTAGCACCAAAGTGTTTATATCTTTTGGAATATTAAACCTTTAAGTTTATCCCCACATCGGAGGAATAGATATTCGAAGAAGAGATGGACTTTTAAACTACTTTGAGCCTAGTTTTTAGAGTTTTTAAACATTTAGCATCCAAAACGTATACAGAAAATAAAAAAATACAATTCAGTACTAAAATATTGGGGGGTAAAATAAATCTGCAATGGACAGTGAATAAAGAAACAATCACAAAATCAGGATATAATGAATAACAAAAATTAATTATAAGCAAAAAATAAAGATACTGAAACATATATTGAAGACTATATAGTGTAACAAGAATAAGCTATGCCACTATATGAATTATCTAGTTGGAAACTTTTTTCTTTATGACATGTGACCAGAATATTCAACCTTCCGTTTTGATATAAGATACGATCCTCAAGTATTTTTATAAGCTTTATGGTGCTAAATGTTTAGCTACCCCAAAATACATGGGACAAAATGTACCAAAACCACACACACACACACACCTGACCGAAAAAAAAAAAAAAAAAAAAAAAAAAAAAAAAAAAGTTACACACACACAAAAAATTCTAAGATCCTCACGAAATCTACTTACAGTAAATTTGGGGAGGCGAATTTTGTACGTATCCACAAGTTCCATCATCAAATCAACCAAATTTGAGAAAGGGCTGTCAAGAACCATCCCTGCAATGGAAGGATCCTCAGCTCCATACATTAAGCTGGCAAGAGCAATTTTTGAAGTCAATCATCTGTATCTCACTTTGTCATTTACTTCATGTAACTTAACTAGCTAGACAAGCTTGTCACCCTTATGATATGAAAGTTAAAAGCTGTTAAGTGACCGGTTCTCCTAAAACCTCAAAGTGTTAGGATGAGCGTTTACTTATTCTAACATTGCCCCTCACTCGAAAGCCATATTTGGGTTGAGAGAGGATCACAGACGCTCATCTTTGGGACATAAATTTGTCTTCGTGTCCATAAATTATGAGAATATTAGGGGATTAGAGGGAGTGGACCCTCGAGTCTCCTGTAAGTATGATGACCTTTGATACCCATTTTAAGTGAGTAGTTTTCCTAAAACATCAAGGTGTTAGAAGGAGGCTACCAGTATTCTAACAAAATCATAAAACTATCCCCGAAAGCTAATTTTAACCATTGATATACTATTTTGTTCCTTATCATTAATAAACATTCACCTTGGGGTCATTTGTTAGAACAAGTCCGATGCAATGGAATAGTTGTATCTATTGCTATATTATAGCACCAAATGCATCTGGTTAAAATTAGCTTTCGGGGATAGTTTTATGCTTTTGTTAGAATACTGTAAGGAGATATTAAGAGCATTGTACTATATCTGTAAGAAGATATTTAATAGGTCACTTTCTACCGCATATATCCAAGAATGCAAAATATCAAAGTATGGCACATCAGAACAATTTACAATAGTTAAATAGAAGACAAGGTCCCAAAAATTTATCCTGTATTCAAAAATATTACTAAAAGGCAACATGTGGTGTAAATACCTAGTCACAGCTCCCATTGAGCGGCCCCACAAGCCAATCAAAGACACGTTCCCATCTTCGCGTAAATAGTTTACAACAGCTCTCAGGTCATCTTTCTGGGAGAGCAAAACAATTCGAGTTCAGTGCATAAAAAAAACACAATACATGCTCTTAATCCATTTTACATCTTAAAAAGTAGTGGCACTAGTGTTTTCTACCGATTAAACTTACACAAATTGATTCTATTTTTATGTGTCATATCCAAGTCGTAAAGTCAAAGGATAACATACAAAAAATTATTCATGGACAGTGTTATTAAAAGCGCGCATATGCGCACGCATATGCGATATGCGATGCGATGCCCGCCTGAAGCGCGTCGCTTCGGAGATGCGATGCGCCTTCAATGATGCGCTCGCTTTTATGTGCAGCGAGTGCTTATGCGCTGTTCAAAAGCGCAAAATAAGCGTGCTTCTTTTAAAATGAGTCATTTTTAAAGGAAATGGGTTCAGAAAAAACCCTGTGGACCTTATAGTAACTAAAACAAATAGATATAGACCAGATTTACATGCAAGAACAAGAGATATCGAACCGGAGACTAAAATTAAACTCATCTTCTTTTATGGTTATTGCATATAGATACCCATATATATAAGATACACATATCTTGTATATACTATTATATATTTATACATACAAGTGTTGTATATACACATATGACTTGAGTATGATGAAGAAGACTTTGTTAAGGATCCGAATTATATTAGTAAAGATGATGATTTCCTGAATATTGATGACGAAGAAGTGGAAGAATGGACTAAGTTTGGAATTCTTTGCTACCTTGACTTTAGAAGAATTTGGTTGCTTTATCAATAAATGTCATCTTATGTGTAAATTAACAGTTTTCTGCTTATATATCATTTATATATGTATATTTATTTGTCTTCGATGAATCCGCGCATTTCGCGTTGCGCTTATGCTCTAGGGGGCCTTTGCGCTTCTGTGCGCATATCGCGTTTAATAACACTGTTCATGGACCTTGCACACTTCGAACAAGTTGTTGTAAGACCTTTTATATCATTTTGAACTTAGGTTGTTGCAAGATGAAGTGTCCGGTTTTGATATCAAAGTTCAGACTGATCCTATACCCATGCCCATGTCATGTGCGGTCGGCATTGGTATAAGGTGACAATCGAAGAGTCTGGGTAACATAGCAATACATAAACAGTTACATATATAGTTATAACAGGAGCCTCAATCTATCACTTCACATTAGTTACTCACCTAGCAGAAGACTATGGATATCGTAGTTTCAAGCTTTAAGCAAAACAGAAGATGATTTTACAGCTTGAAGTCACTGGTGGCGGGAAATCAATCAGAGATTAAGATAATTTACAACTATTGCCATCCCGCACCCCCTCTCCCGCACTTTAATGCGTCTTAGCCTTCAAATACAGGGGTACGCCACATGGCGCACCCCTGCCGAATGCCGAACACAGTACGCTAGCATAGTGCCCAATTTCTGCTTTCTAGAAGAAAAGTATTCTTTTTTTCATTATTTGTTAATAAAAATGCATTACATTCTTTATTATTAGTTAGAAAATTGTGGTTTTGAAATAAAATAATACAGATATCCCAAATATGTAACCTAGGATATTGGTCACTTAATATCAAACAGAGTGTAAAAATATTCAAAATTCTTGTTTTCCGATTGAAAGGCGTTGCTTCGATCTTGGAAAACGAAGATGATAAATTCACAATATTCTTACATGTTTTTTAAGTAAATTACTGGGTGAATCAACAGAATAGCAGACTGGGAATGTTACAAGGAATGCACACATATAAACAAGCAACAAGTAAAGATATGAACTTCGTCAATAAGGTAAGCCACTACTATATCATATTAGCGTGATACTCCATTATTTAGGTAACTGCTGCTTTAAGATTTCTAGTGGCATTCCACATAAAGCACTTAGTTTTAATATGGTTTCCAGATTCCTAAATGGAATTCAAATGACATGTTTTCTGTTTTTTTATCAAGCTTTGCGTGTCTACCAGCTATACATACATGATTATAAAGAACTGATAATGCATAAAAGGGGAAGCAGTGATCTCTAAAATAATGAGAAATCAAATTAAATGGGTTCTTACTTCATTCCACCCAAGGGTTACATGGTCTCCTCCTGATATTCCAGATCCAGAGAAATCAAGGGTAAAAACTGTGATGTTTGAAGGCAGTAATATTATAGCTGCTTCACTCGCATCTGCTCTGCACCCACTGGCATGGAATCAAGACGACAAGTGTTTAGAAAAACAATATTATATATTTATAGTTTAGACCAATATGACCATAGTCAAGAACCAAACAATCAAACTACTTCCAATATTAAGGAAGAAAAGACAATACTATAGGTGATCATTTGTGCTATATCTCAAATTGAAAAAACAGAAGGCCAAAGGAACTGAAAATCAATATATCAGCTCTCAGAAAGTTGTCAAGCCTCCTTAAATCATGAAATAGCCAGATTTTAAAATACTAGATGTCATTTACTCAACTATGTACGTGTTCGAAAGTCAAGAACTTGTTCCAACTTTAATTTTCATGTACAACTCTATAGAAGATTAATTTATTAGTTTCTTGAAATCACTCATGATCCAAGAAATCTTTATAAAAAGTCCTAACATCAACTTCCTTTTAATGGATAAAAGTGGAAGTTTAAGCAATATTTAATCATTATAGAATAGTGTTGAGTAACTTTCTTAATCCGTGCACATAAAGCTAAAATAACTATTATTATGCATCACATGAAGTATATGAACATCTCTATACATCAGAATCTAGTCACCACCATCATGGTTTTAAATTCTTGAACCCGAATCATTCAACTTAAAACTTCAATTACACTTGTAGACCCGTGTCAAGCAAGCATAATGATCATAGTACAAGAGCTCAAGTTTCAACACTTCCTATTATATGAGAATATTGGCAACAACAAGATCCGCAGTGTCATCACTAATGAAAAGACATAAAAGCTTAGATCCCTCAATCACCTGTTTCCATGACAGTATATAACACAAGGTAAAGCTTTTTCTTCTGGTGGGACTATAGGCACGTAGTGACTACACTGGAGAACATCTCCTCGGCTGTTCTTTACCTGAAACAAGTCCAAGGATAAGATGAACAATAAATAAGATTTGGATTTTGGATAGTAGAAATAATCATCGAGAGTTCGAGACATTAAAAAGTTAAATACACAAACGCAAACACACACATAGCAGTGATTTTCTAGGGAAACCTCTGACCTAATATACTTCTTTAGTTCTTTCCTACACGACAGTAGACTACTTAGCAGTACACATATTCAAGTTCTAGTTCGATGCCTTGAGCTTTAGGCATCAGTGCTTTACTGATATAACATAATTTACTTTATTCACGCAAGTAAGAGAAAACTTGACACTTTTATAAAGGTTCTATTACTTGTATAGTAAATTTGATAATAAGTTGTACAACAAAAATAATTCTTCGCAGCTGGAATATATCTCCAAACAATATACCATATAACACGTCTTCTATCTGAAGCGCTACTATATAGTTTCCTGAACGCAACAGATCACTTAGTGGCAGAAGTATATTAGTGAAGTGCATAGTTTCACTTTTCACAAACAGCTAAGCAGCCTGACAACTTTAGTGCAAAGTCATAATTTGAATTTGCATCCAATTAAGGTGTGCACCTTACCTCTAAATCTTTTCTCTGAAACAACTTTCCTTTAAGCATGAATTCCTGATCTAAGAGATCATTGTTTGGGTCGTATTCCGCTCTGCAGGAAACAAGGTGGGTGTGTCACCACTTATATTCAAATTCAGACTAATAACATGTGATTTTGAAAAGAAAACAATATTTGTTTTTGCTAAGTAAATAATTTATATATACTGAAAAAAAAAAAAAAAAACACCGTCACTTGCGAAAAACAACCCAAGAAGAGAAGACACATACATCTTCTCTTAACTAAACAACTTCTAAATACAGAAACAGATTACATGCGACTAATCTTATATAACAAGAGAATCAAAGAAAAATCCCTAGCAATCTGTCTAATCTAAAAGAAGACTAATCGTTAAAAAAAAAAACAATTTTTCCTGCGATTGTTCGTGTCTTAACAGTTAAATCTAGAAAAAGCTTACAAGAAAATATACACAGAAGAAAAAGTTCCCTTTCCTTTCTGATAAGATGCATATCTTTACAAAGCTAGTTTAGATCCACACCAAACCTAACCAATAACAAACTATCCAATTCAAAGTCCAAATTCTTAGAGTGTAAACTATACCCCCATTTCATATCGAAAATAACCCAACTGCACAATCAAATGCTAATTCAATCATGCTAAAAAGGCATATACAACACATAAAAAAATATAAAATATATCCACTTAAAATTCAAAACCCTAACAAGAAAATTCAACAAAAGTACATAAACTGATACAAAACAACAGAAAAGACATCCCCCAGAAAACTCCAGATTTGAAGTCAAACCATGATGATGTTTCAAGAAACCCACCTAAATTCTCACAAGTACATAAAAGAACATCTAAAAACATATGCATAGACATAAACAAACATAAAATATGAGTAGGGTGATTAACCTTGGTGGGCGAATGATGAAGTTGACAAATTGTTCCATTGAATTCCTCAGGTGAAAAGTGTTGGTATCAAGAAACAACCCAGTTCTTGATTGTGAATTCTTGTGTATGTATTGTGTATAAAGCAGTGGAATCAGGAGTAATATGTGAAGAGAAAGATGATGAATCTGTGAAAATGAGAAAAAGAAAAAGAGGGGTTTGTTTTGTTTGTTGTATCAATGTATGTCAAGTGCGTTTCGTTACTTGCAAAACAATAATAAAAGATGGGTTTTTAATGAAGTTGAGTTGTTTTATTTATTACAGAACATTTATTACAGAACATGAAAAGGAAAAAACCCACCAGGGTGGTTGTTTCTTCTTGCTGTCGTTTCTATGTACATGGCGTCTTTCACTCTCTCTAGCGCACGTGAGAATTCCAAGTGTGAGCCATCGGTTTAGAGCAAAAAAAAAGTGCTATTTTTATTTGAGAGTTAGGACAATTGGTATCAGATTTTGCCATTGGTAAGATGATTTTTGATTCAATTTATACGAGAGCAGTGTTATTTATTCCAAATAAATTCATTCAATGTTTATCAAATTATGTGACATAATATATGTCAAATTTTAATTTGTTAACACATATATATGTATGTGGAGTCCATTCCAATCCTGTTATTAAGAAAATTATCATGTATGTATTGACGACTCAGCATGTAAGGATAGTTTTAGGAAACGAATTTGAGATATTTTGCATTTCTCTTCATATAAAATAATCGAGGTGATTAATTTTGATCAAAACGATATATTTAATTCGATGGTTAAATTTTTTAATGAGTTTTAATATGATGGTTATACTTTATAATTTATAAATCGGTGAATTTATGTTGTTTTTGATTGGAGTGAATGAAATAGAATTGAATGAGTAAAAATAAAAATAAATAACGGCAGGTAAAAGTAAATGACAACGGGTAGAAAAAACTTGAGAAGAAACAAGTGGTTATAAATTTGTATGATAAAATTTGGATATAAAATATGTATGATAAAGAATGGAGTATTCTTTCTCAAAAAGAAAATGATGAATGTAAAGAAATTATTAAATATTTAATTGAAAATAGTTCAAATTTCATCTTATTTCCCTTCATTTACATCGATCCTAATTACCAAATATAACATTAATTTGTAGCAAAATTTGAAATAGTAATTGTCGTTTAATTATTCCTCATTTTGCCAACTCATTTATGTTATTAAAACTCCCTCCATCCTTCTCAATTCTTTATAGTACTTTTCACTACATAGCATGTATTTTAAACACTATTTTATCATTTATTAAATATTTAGGCAATCGATTTGCAGATTTGAATCTATAAACATCATTTTTAAACTCCGTAGAAGTTATGACCACCGTATTGTAATCGATTTAGAAATTTATGAACAAAGAATTAGAACGACATCCAAAATTATTACTTTTATAAATTTTTGTAATCATACTTCTCTCTTTTCCACAAATCAAACTCTGATTTTTAAAGAAAATTTTGGTTATTTTGGTCCGGACCGGACCGGTCCAGACCGAACCGAATTATTGGTCCGGTCTATAATAAAATTTTGGTCCGATTCGGTATTTAAAAAAAAATGAAATTTTGATTTTCTGTCAATTCGGTGTTTTGGACTGAATCAAAGGAATGCTTACCTTTCAAGCTGAACAAGACCAATAAAGTTTAAAAAATCTAAATTTTTTCTTTAAAAGAAATTAACAAAGCTGAAGCCATAAGCAAATATTTTTAGCTTTATATCCTGCAAATAAATGATTAGCTTACTGAAACCATAGCAATGATAAAAGAATTTACTGCCAGCATGTGAATGTATAATTATTACTCATGTTGTGTGTTTGACAACTCCCTGGCACTTCCAAATCAAGAATTTGTTTTGGTTATTTAATATGCTGACACTTTGTTTTACATATTGGTGTTATATTAATCGCATGAGCCACTTTGGAAAATTGAAGCAGCACTGCTGGTGCCTTACAATATATGAGGTGAAAACGAGTTGAATAGGTACGAACAACAGCATGGTCGGATTCGGCTCGAATTTATAATTACAATACTCAAAACATGTATATTCAGTATTAAAAAACATTTTAAGCCTCTGACTGAATTAGCAAAGAAAAATATAGCTCTCTCTGCTCTCTGCATCGTTGCAGTACCTGCATAATTTGTGGGGAAGTATATATAACATGAAGTAAATGAGATATAATTTGTGATAAATCTGAGATTAATCAAAATTGCAGATAAAACACAATGCATAAATTATTTATTTTTTGATTTTATATCAAAGGAAAGGTATATACTTACTATAAATTTTCTGGTACAAGACAAGTCAAAACTGATGCACACTAATAATAGTTGCAAAGAAGGTTCATTGTATCAGCTGACATGTAATGAGAGTATTTTACTAGTTAAAATATGGCCTGGGAATCTTGACCAGGAACACATAGTATCTTTACTATATTTACAATAGTTTAAAATTCAGCTTGGTTTAACAATTTAGATATATTTATGAATTATTATAAAGAATATAAAAGAAAGTGAGTTCTTTGTCGAAAACCAAAGCTTCTGATGTCAACAACAATATTTTCAACATTAGAAAGCTATTTATCAACTGTTTTCTTCCTCTCCCAGGTTTGAGGCAGACCATTTTCTGGGTGCTCTTTAGCTTAAATTTTAACAGGGCCCTGCTACTTTTCTTGGTTTAACTTGGTAGTTATGCTTTATGGGCTGTAATTAATTACATCAAAAGAAAACAAGAATCTGATGATTAGAATCCTCAAAAGACTAAAACTTTTGGTGCTTTTGGAGGGTTTTTTAATGTTTAGACAAATAGGTTTTCTGGGTAGAATCTGCCACACTGCTGAATCTGGCCATTACAGATTCCACTAGTTGTGAGTGTATATGCAATGACTATATGTGGTATATGAGTCAAGTTTGTGACTTTTTTTAAGAACCTAGATTGCATGATATATTTTATTTATTTCTTCAGGCTCTTCTGGTCTGATGACTTTTTGTGAAGTGGATTTTGCACTTTTTCAGATAATCATATGTAGAATAATATGATTAAATTGTGAATGGTGGTAGGTTTGTTTCTTGCTGCATTATTAAAGGGGGTGGATCAATGGTAAGGTGGACAGATCACATGCATCATCAGGAGCCACTTTACCATTATGTTCTTCTGCTGCTGCAACTTCTTATAATTCGACATGCTCCTGTAGTCCTATTCAAATAAAAGATGGCGCATCAATGCTGATAAATTAGGCGATTTGCTGTGTGAAAAAATTTGTAGAATTGACATTCATGTGGATGAATTGGATCGAAAGATGTGAACTATTATTTACGGTGATTTGTTCATCTGCAACCTGCTCACCAGTCCAGTCTGCAGATACTATATATATGCATGTTCAAATTGATAAAGAGCCGACTAGAGAAGTCGAAGTTACAATTTAACAGGGAAGCAGCATCTGCATTAGTTGGCCACATGGCATTGGGGAAGAAATGCAGCTTAGATGATATTAGGTGAAAGCTAATCAAAATGGATGTTATACAGAGGGATGTCCAACATAGACAGTGATATTTGACACTATACACATGTGTGTGTGTTCTCCAATCCTAATAGTTTTAGTAACTCCAATCAGATAATGAAATCATAATAATGACAAAACTTACCAGATTAAACATGTAAAACATGTAGAACTAAAGAAAAAGGGTACACCAACTGAACATTCTTTTTTTTTAAAAAAAACAGAACATTCTTCTTTACAAAAGATTGTCTATTACAATACTCCCTCCTTCTCATATCAGTAGTCTTCTTTGCAAATTTCACACATATTAAGAAATATTAAATATAATGTCTATCACTGATATCATTACTAAAATTGCATTAATTATACATGAATATAACCATGTTTTCTTGAATAATCACTATCGTTAATTAAAATTTTATAGTTATTTGCTTAAAATGTTTTGAAAGTTGTGTGAATTAATGATAGTCAATGTTGAAAATAATATAAAGTTATATTGAATAAAGAATATTACAAATATTATGGGAAATTTTATTTTGACAAATAAGACTCTTAAAATGGGAAGGAAGGAGTAATGTTTTTTAAATTTATTTTGGCCGATGTTGCTTTGCTTTCTGTTTAGATAATGTAGAAGCAGCTCTGCTGCAGGCGCCTTTCACTCGCGGGCAGATGAGTGGAGACTGGAGATCCAAAATCTTATTTACGATAGAGTATTGGCACTCAAGTCTGATAAGGGCGCCATATACAGTATGGAGGATTTACTGATATCGGATCCGGATTGTCTGCACAATATTGACCAAATTATCTCCATAAGCCCTCATGCAAAATTGAAGGACTCTTTCCTGGTCAGAATTATATCTAGATGATATGGTCTATGTTAATAATGTGGTTGAGAAGATTCAGTGATATGGATAAGACATATCAGATGCACACTACAAGGCTTACTTATATTTGGAATTATAATTTGTGGCACCACAGGAGAGATTATTCTTGGCCAGCTCAGTTTCTACATGCACCCTCTTTCCAAAACATCTAGATGTGCAATTTTAGAATTGCTGGTAACCCATGTTCATCACATAGTATCTAGCAATTGTACAATTGCAATGGAATTCTAGTAGGTCCTAGTGTTGGCTTGAAGCTGGAGACCAAATGTGGTGGTGTGTTAGATGCCTCCCTGAGCTAAGGTTCTTAATCACATCTCTGGTGTCCCGAAAAGTTTGATCGATGCATGGATATTCTGGTGTATTCAGTGTGCAAATTGTCTCAGTAAGTTCAAGGAATAAAACCAGTATCAAATAAAGAAAGTAAAAACACATAACATGGATGGAGAATTTCTGAGTCTCACATTTAGGAGGCAAAAAGGATCCTTACCCACTGTCAGAGGCAAGCTGAGAACAAGAGCAAGGAATTTCTGCTAATTGGATTAAAACACTCCTGTATTTTAACCTCATCAGAAGCAAGAACAATCCCAACACTGTATTTTATGCTGTTTTAACTTGTTTCATATGATATCTTATCGCAACAGAATTACTGCAATTTACACGACTAATCAAGTATTTTCTTTTAACTTTTTAATTATTTCAAATAAAATAATAAAAGAAATGTTTTTTCATAAATTTCAACATCTCTATGTGTACAAAATTTTCTGTTGAGGATCCAGAAAAGAGAGAGGTAAAAATAGAAACAAAGATCACATGAACCTCACTTTTCACATATTCCACTTAGAACATACTTAATTAAGAAGCAAAAACAACACAGAAACAACAGAATTGATACTTGCTCCAAGTTTACACTCTTTCTGGTAAAGTGTACTCTATAAACAATTGTATTTTCAGGGGATGAACAAATGTAAAGTTCTCTCCCCAAATCTGAAAGAGTCATGGCTTCTGGAGCTGGCAAATCAGCAGCATTCATCTTCTTATTCATCAATGCCCTACTCTATTTCATTGTCATTGCAATTGCGGGATGGTCCGTGAATCATGCAATGGAAAAAACTCACGAGACAGGCACTTTTCTATTGTCAACTACGATAAACTAAATTCATTGCTTAATGACCAAATTTGCAATTTAATTCCATTCGTTTCCCTGTATCAAGAACGATAATTTTAGATTGTTTGTTTTGGTCTTGTATTGTTGCAGCTTCGGTTCTTCCAATCCCAGCTCGAATATTTCCCATTTATTTCCCCACTGGGAACATGGCAACTGGATTCTTGGTCATCTTTTCACTCATAGCCGGTGTTGCAGGCTTTGTCACCTCGTTGCTGGGACTCAACAATGTTATGCAATGGGATACTCCTAACTTGCATGCTGCTGCCGCAGCTTCCCTTGCAACTTGGACTTTAACTCTACTGGCAATGGGGTGATAATTTGTTTTCCGAACTACGGATTTTATTTTTCATTTATAATGATAGTAATTCTGATTTATTTTTTATACACCTAATTAGGTTGGCATGCAAAGAGATCAACATTGGTTGGGCAGACTCTAACTTGGTAAGTTGTATCAAAAATCACCTTCTGATAAAATATAGTAAGAAACATCTTTGCTGGTGTGATAGTAATAGTAAAATAACCTTACCGTGATTTTGCTGTGCAGCGGGCTCTAGAGGCAATGCTGATAATATTAAGCGGCACACAATTATTCGCAACAGCTGCAATCCATATTGGTGTTGAAGACGTCGTTGCAAGAGATAGGGCCTATGGAGGAAGAGTATAGATATAACCAAGAGAATTGCTTTCCGTGGTTGTCACATTCTTCATAACTACAATATTTGCACGACGACCCCAGATATTATTCACTGAAAAAAAAAAAAGAAATATCAATCTGAACACAACCTGTTCAGATATCAACATGATCTGTGCATTTTGTCTCCCACGTCTACTTATATCAGATACCTAAATAAAGATGGTTTTATAGTGATTCGCCTTTAAGGTATACGCATGTATATATGAAGAAACGGCGCACAATATATTTTACACAAATCCAGAAAAAATAGGCAACTAATGACAACCGCCACCAGAAATTACAGGTAACAATTGCACACCATGTAAGAAATCATAGTGCTTTCAATCATGGACGTTAATAAATCAATCATTTAATACCCTATATCTAATGATCTGTATACATCAATCTGACCATTACTTATTAAAGGACAAGAAACCAATGAAAGCCTAATAAAATAACAGCAGATAAATGTCATGTTACTAAACAGAAACCACTCTACATTGACCGGCCAGTCAACCAGCTAATTTTAAGCAAGCAAAACAAGTGCCGACATAATCACCCTCTGGAAAATCAGGGCCTTGTTGATGATGCTTTTCTTATAAACTGATACCATAACTTTTGCAAATCAATAAGTGCATAACCAAAAGAGGCTTTTAGAATGTAGAATCTTGTGAAATTTGATGTTGTGCTTGTGTTTTATGCCACAACATTATTATTAAAAAAAACAACTAATTGCAGTCTATCCAAACTTCCCATCCAATAAGATAGCTTCCATCTGGAATATGCTTTATATAGATGCGCTTATAAGTTTGCGTTCCAGATAAACTTCAAGTTCTTGAAAACAATACGAACGAGAACAAGGGCATCACGAGGCTCCCCACAGATATGGCCTTAAATAAGACTACCATCCAGATATCATCCGAACTGGTCAACATTAAAGACAGATGATTATCAAGTTGAACATTATGACAGTGATCATAATAGGAAGGACAAAGAGATATAAGAAAACTAGCAGTGTGTACGTGTAAGTATTATATGCATATGTGAGGGTAAGCTTTAAGCAATATACATAGTGCCTCAAAGAGTAGCAGTAACAGTTAACTACAGAATTGGCAGAATTACCTTGATACTCTTCGTAAATCTTGGAATTACACAGAAACAGCAGTAGCACCAGAACATGTGGCCTGGTGCAGACCCTCTGTCCCTGCACCGGCCTGACAATAATTGATTGATTGCTAGTCAGAATCATCATAAACTTCATCATCAGAAAGATCGTCAAAAGTTCGCATGTCAAGCTGGTAGCGAAGGATTCCTCCAATGCCTCCAAAACCTCGGCAAAACTGAGATCCCTCTTGTGATTTGTTTGTAACAAACTCAAGTGTGCAACCAAAGTTCTTATATTTGTCAGCAAACCATTCAAGCAGTAGCATCTTGTCCTGAACCTCTAGCTCAGCATTGACTGCTGCATCACGGAAATTACTTTGATCAGCCTCTTGAACTTTGTTCATGTGTTTAATGATTATTTCATTTGTGATGCTGTGCTTAAGGACATATCTATTAATATCCAGATTCTCCCACACAATAAGAATTTCAACAGCACCCATCTCCAAAGCCTTTAGAGTATCTTCCACACCAAACACATACTTTCCAGTATCCTGACTAATTTCTCCAAAGTATTTATTTATCAAGCGCTTTTCCTGTATAAACTTCACATTGGAAAGAATCTCCGATGATAGTTCAATTGCTTGAGTAAAACCATTTTCTCCACCATAAGAAACATCCACAACATTCAAAATTTTTGCCTGAAGACGGGGATCAAACATATCAGACTGACTCAGCTCAGTTTTGAAGTCGGCAGATCCAGCAAGTATTAAACCTGCAACATTAGGCTGGCTGGTGGCAGGATTAATATAATGCTGTGTGGCAAGCTCTGCTGTCTTCCTTACATAGTTGTGCCGCTTCTCCATTCGAAGACGAGAAAAACGAAGAGCTGACTGCCCTCCCCTTCCATGTTTCTTGGGAAGATCAACAGTGAACTTATGAAGAACTTCTCTGGTGTTTCCACTCAATGTCCCGAAAAGGGTCCCATTACCATCCATAACAATAAAGCCAAACTTGTCATCAGACTCTAAAAGCTCATTCAGAGCTTCAGTATGGAATCTGTTGTCACAAAGATAAAGAGAGGAGTTAATGGGCCTAAAGGGCTCAAAGTCTTTTGTGACCTTCTTCTCCTTCCCATCATCAGTTACGATGGTCCCAGTGTACAGTACAAGTCCATTTGGAGGAACTCTGTTGTACAGCTTTAGCCTTTGCTGGGCAGATGTAATTGCACCTAAAACGGATTGGCGATTTACCCTACTTTTAATGTTTGAGGCGGTGCCATATTCATCTCCAAGCATCTTTGTAACTCGAGATACCTGATCACGAGGAGGCATTATCAAAGATATCATGCTAGTTCCATTTCCACGAGCATCTTCAAGAGACTTGATAAGCTTTTTGATTTGCCAGATCTGAATGTTCTTGTCAGTTTCATTACTGTCAGACATTCTGAGAAAAAGTGAGCACCCACTGGAATTGTATCAGAATTACCTGCAAACAAAACCACAAAAGTCTTTACTTGGAAATTGAGATTTTCAGGACATGGAATATCCTGAATATAGTGAGAATAATTTAAAAACACAAAAAGGGAAGAATTATAAGTAAGCGGAAAAATTTAGCAAATTTCAGTTGGTGAAAATTTGTATATTCCGAGTAACAGTATGGGAATAAATTCCGGTATACACAAGTCGACAATTCATCTTAATGCACAAAAGCATAGATTACGAATATACACATCTGCAAACCAGAGAAGCACATATATAACAATTCACCTGTACACGAGTGAAGGTAAAAACAGGAAACTTCCCCCTTTCGATATTCTGCAATTTTGCTAGTTTAATAATATCCATAGAGATACAATAATCACACACTCTAACGACTCTAATGCGCATCATACATGCACGTAAGCCGTAACATACTCATTTGCATTCGATAAAAACAACAACAGCTGTCAAACTAATTCATCAATACACGAATATACCTAGGTAATCTATTCCGTAGAATAACAATACTTCTTGTCAGTTTCTTCAAATCAACCGTATCTACGTCTATAATTTTTGTAATCAAACAAATTATTAATTCATCTTTATGGTTTCAACTTTGGACAGATTCAGAAGCTACTTAACTATATTTGCAGTAAAATAAGATATGAATTCGTTGTTATAATTAAACAAAGATGACATAGAAATCTGAAGATGAGATGGAGAGAATGTTACCGCGAGAATTCGTAGCTTCGTGTTCAGCAGTTGAAAAGTAGGGTTTTTAATTATAACTTTGGTCTCCTTTATTTATACTCCCTCCGTCCCCCTGAGCAGTATACATCGGGGGACGGGCACGCGGCACGGACTTTAATGCTCCTCTAAAGTGCAGTTGTATAATTTATTTTTAAAATTTTATTTTTCTGAATTAAAATTTAGATGTTATATTTTTATTCAAAAAAAAAATCTCAAAAATAAGTTACGGAACTATGTTTTACAAGAGCATTGAAATGCGTGTCGAGCAGTTAAAAAGAAACGTATACAATTAAATGGGACAGAGGGAGTAGTGGGTAAATTGTACTCCCTCCCGACCCGCACGTGCTTTAACACGCTCATAGAATATGGTTTTATAATGTTTTTCTGAATTTTTTTATTAAATAAAAATTTAAATGTCAAATTTTTATTCAGCGGGAAAAAATTTAAAAAAATATTATGAAACTATACTGTATAGAAGTCCCGAATTACGTGCCAAAAAGTGGCGTAAAAAATCTGATGGGACAGAGTGAGTAATTCAGAAGTTCTATTCGGTATCCAACTCGAGTAATTCAAAAGTTCTATTCGGTATCCAACTCATATCATATGCTACTAATACATAATCAACTTGAATAGGAAATAAACAAGTCGGGTGCAGATTTGTATTTAATTTTTTGATTAAAAAATTGTGTTTTACATCTATCAACTACGAATAATTTTAGTTAAAATAAACAATTAATAAATATTAGTTGAAATAGTTAATACAAATAATATCAATTAGGAATTCTTATTCAGAAGTTTAAAATAATTTGGTACCGAACTAATTTTGAACAAACAAGAGATACAGAGAGAATGTTCGAAAATTTTTCACTTCATAATTCATATTAAGCGGTAGAAAACTAGTAGAGTCTTAAATTGTAACTTTCTTGTATTTTTTTTTATCATAATAGTAACTTTGTTGTATATATGTTATGTAAACACAAGTCGGCGCAGATTTGTATTTAATCTTTTATCTAAACTATTTAAAGTTAGAATTTAGTCATATATTTGGAAAAAGATACACATTTCATTTTTTATCATATTTTCAACAATCTTTTATCATAATAAATTTTATCATCTCATTTATATTTATAATTTTTCGTTTTATTTTCTATTTGTTCCATTCCGATTCCGATAACACATCGGGTGAACACAATCTCGCAACTTTAGATATTCGAAGTAAAGGCGAGTTATTAAAAGACAAATATCTCCAAAAGGAGAAAATGACGAATTAGTCCACATCTAGTAATAGCCATACTATCAATAAGTCGTCTATACATATCATCCCCAAGACCCCAAACCCAAACCCACTACATCTTCCTCTCATCAACCGATACATACAACCTATACACACACGTCAAAATGTACGGATTCACCAGCATAAGCAGCAAGGAAGATGTAGACATCGAATCAGGCTCATCCACGCTCTACCCAGGTCTCAGCCATGGCGAGAATCAGCTTCGTTGGGGCTTTATCCGCAAGGTCTACGGAATTCTCGCCGCCCAGATGATCTTGACCACGATCATCTCCTCCGTCACCGTGCTTTATGCTCCGGTGAATGAAGTGCTTCGCGGGAATTCTGGGCTTCTGCTCTTTCTCCTCGTCTTGCCTCTCGTTTGTAAGCCTTTTTGTTTGTAAATACGCGAAATTTGTATAGTTTGTTTTGTTCTGATTGGATCGGATTGTAGTGAAATTGGATCTGTGTTTGTTTGATGAGAATTTTGTGGGTTTGTAATTGAATTGGGGTTTAGGGTTTGTTGTGAAATTGGGTATTGGTGTTGTTTGATCCTCGTGTGGGTTTGAGGATGGGGTTGTGTGTGATATTGGGGATACTTTTCCGGTTGGGTGAATGGGAGGTTTTGATCTGTGTATCTGCTTTTGGGTTTTGTGCTTCGGGTTTCGGGTAATTAGTGGGAGGTTTCTGTTGGATATATATTTGGTATTTTACTTCGGGGTGAATTTATTAAAGGAACCATGGAATCAATTTAGTTTTCTTGTATTGTTTGCTCGTGATTAGGATCGAGTTTCCATTGTGATCATCGTTGTTGTGGTCTCTTCATGACAGGCTTTTGTTGATTGATGGTGATGTCCGTTGCGTAAATTGCCTACAGACTACAGAGTTTCTTATTTATGAGTTCTTATCACTTCTTTCCTTGTAATTGAGTCATTGCTTGTGTTTGCAATGGGTTGTAAATTCGTTGTATTCTCTTTTTGATTCATATTCATGTTACTTCCTTACCAAAAATCTCTTAATCTATGCCTGGATAGTGGATACACAATTCTATAGTATGTGTATTTAATAATCCATGCCCATCTTGCTAGTAAACTCGTTGACCGTGAAAAATGTCAACTTCCACCTCTTTGGTTGTTCTAAAGCTCATTCCTGGTTGACTTTGTCTTAATTTTACATCAATGTACCTGGCAATAGATCTATTTTAAATGTGGATTAAAAGGAATTAGGAAATGGGTGTAAGATCACAAGTTAAGGTTTAACGTTTGCAGTCTGTTATTGTCTTGCTTCTTGTTGAATTAATCTAATCTGGATATATGTGCCATCGTTGTAATATCTATGTGTGGATAAGGGAAGGGAAAATCAAGATTTGCGACTTCATGTGTGCATGTAATGAAACGTTTGTTATCTCTTGTAGAACTTTGCTACCTTGTGCTAAAACAATGTGTACATGTTCTATGCAGTGTTGTGGCCCTTGTACGTGTATCAGCAGAAACATCCTATAAATTTGGTTTTACTTGGACTCTGGACGTCATGCCTTAGCATTACTGTTGGTGTCAGCTGTGCCAATACTGATGGTATGTTATCGTTTTAGCTTTTGGGTGTGTTCATTTGACGAAGATAAATTTGATCACTAATTTTTCAATTGATTTTCTGCAGGGAAAATTGTGCTTGAGGCATTGATTTTAACCTCAGCAGTTGTTGCATCTCTCACCGCATACACTTTCTGGGCTTCTAAGAAGGGCAAAGACTTCAGCTTTCTAGGACCAATCTTGTTTACCAGCCTTTTTGTTCTCCTCTTGACAAGTTTCCTCCAGGTCCTCATCTCCCTGTTTGTACATATATGGTTCCTAATCAGCTGCACTGCGTTCTGTTTATGCTAAATTTGGATTTAATTTTCTTTTTTCAGATGTTCTTCCCTCTTGGATCTACCTCAACTGCTGTTTATGGTGGAATCAGTGCAGTAGTTTTCTCAGGCTACATTGTTTACGACACTCAGAACCTGATTAAGCGATTCAGCTATGATGAGTACATATGGGCCACGGTCACTCTTTATCTGGATATCCTCAATCTGTTCCTTACCATTTTGCGGATGCTGAGACAGGGAGACAACTAGACGTGCCGTACATATCATGAATGTCTTATATTAAAGAAAAGTACTCTTTAACTCATTTGTATATGAGTCTTACCTAATGTAGTATGGATAATGCTTGTGTGAGAAGTTGGACCTACAGTTTCATATTTCAGATTCAATGATGTTGAATATTAAGATGTTTCAGCATCATTTTATTATTTTTTTTGTGATGAATACATGTTTCCTCGTTATGGTTAAGGGTTCTGGTGCAATGTATAAATATTTTCGTTCTTGGAGTTCGGTAGGAGGTGGACAGGAGGTATACAATGAGTATCACCATAAAAATGAAAGCGAAGTGTCAACTAGAATTACTAGTACTCGGTTGGAAAACGGTGATGTCTTTGACATGCTGTTTAAGCAAACCCCGGCGTCGGTGGTGTAGAACTGTCGATAGGGGGTTCTTTTTCACAATCTTTCTTAGGTGGTTCTATTTAATCATATTTTCAGCAAAGTGCCTGCTAAATCTTTTATATTACTGCCGGGTAGAAACTATATATATGGTGTAGTACGAGCTATATATATGTAGAAACTACTAAAGAAGATGTTCTAAATACTACTATCAATTAACTTTTGTGTTTGTCAAACGATGTACATTAGCTGATTATGGAACATACAGTACACACAGCACATAAATTGCGGACAACGAGCCTTGGGAACTGCTCTTAAGATCCCACCAGTAACAAGAAATCTGCAAATTTGCAACTCATCTTGAACTGCACTTATCTTAGCGCCAGTAGACCGGTTTCAAACTTGAATCCAAATTTGAACCACCATTACTCCCAATTTGCTTAGAAACAGAATTTTCTATTGGGTTATTGGGTTTCAACCCAATATGAATTGGACTATGATTTGAGTTAGAAATCAGAATTGACTACGAAGACTTAGTTACTTTAGGATTATGATTTGTCTAAGATGACCGTATATATATAGTCATATTGTTTGTTTGTTAGGTATGCTTGAGTATTGTTAGACTTGACTATTCTCGTTTATTTGCGTAATATTATTGATAACGGTAATTAATAATACACGTTGGGCGTGGATTTTCCGTGTCATATACTTTTGTGTGTGCGCTTTGAATTTAAAGGTAGATCTCTTATATTATTCCTAACATTTTTCGCTATCATGTTAATTAGCAAGTAAGCTCCTCGTCCTCGGAATGTTTAAAATTGCAACTGGCTATATTTGATCAATGAAGACTGCACTTTGGATTGCTGGCATTCATTGTAGTGCTACTACAATCCGTGTCTGCGTCTGATAATAAACTTAAGCATGATTTTAAGCTTGTTTGTTTGGTCATAATTTGAGATTAGGAGTCCTATTTCATGATCAAGAATAAAGGAAACAGAATATGTGTAGTACTTTGTGTTCATAACAGATTCTATTAATACTCCGTTTCTATAATTAGCCAGTTTCTGGTATCACTGCATTATTTCTTTCAAACACAAATATCCACAATCACAAAAGGTCTTCACAAGTCCAAACTTTGTGCTACCTTTCATCCCAACCTCAAAATTTCATGCACCTTTTCCTCCAGAACCAAACTTTTACAAATCAACAAACCTTGCAAACTCATCATCTCTGTGTTCAGATAATTGAGTTGCACAATTCTGCTAACTAATTAAATGGATAATTTCTTGTATTCAAATCTTTCTAGCTAGCAGCTCTAACAATAATCTCATCTCGACAGGATGGCCTTCTGGAGTTCCTCTCCCCACCTCCCTCTGCTACTCCTCGGCCTCCTGTCTGTCCTCCTCCACCCCCCTGCCACCGGTATTCGTTTTGTAAAAAGCAACATCCAATTGCCTTCAGACGACGACCTCCCTGCCTTCCGAGAAGCCCCTGCCTTCCGCAACAGCGACAATTGTGCATTGCAGAATCATGTCCACATTGTAATGACTCTGGATGTAAATTACATCAGAGGCACAATGGCAGCTGTGCTATCAATGCTACAACATTCAACATGCCCTGATAACCTATCTTTCCATTTCTTATGCCTTCATTACCAACCTAAAATTTTCTCAACCATTAAATCAACTTTCCCTTACCTTAAATTCAACGTATATTATTTCGATTCAACTAGGGTCCAAGGCAAGATATCCAGGTCTATACGACATGCATTGGATCAACCTCTGAATTACGCCAGAATATATATGTCTGAAATCCTCCCACAAGACGTGAAGCGTGTGATATATTTGGACTCTGATATCATCGTTGTCGACGACATTACCAAGCTATATGAAGTAGACATGGAAGACAAGGTGGTTGCTGCACCAGAATATTGCCATGCCAACTTCACCTCCTATTTCACAGATAATTTCTGGAAAGACCCTAAATTTTCCCGGACCTTCGAGGGGCGGACCCCTTGTTACTTTAACACCGGAGTGATGGTGGTGAATGTCGAAAAATGGAGGAGGGGAAGGTACACCTACAAGGTGGAGAGGTGGATGAGAATACAAAAGAAGAGGAGAATTTATCAGCTAGGGTCTTTGCCACCAATTTTACTTGCTCTGGCTGGTGATATCAAAGCTGTTGATCATAGATGGAACCAACATGGCTTAGGTGGTGACAACTATGAAGGGAAATGCAGGTCACTTCATCCGGGGCCTATTAGCTTGTTGCATTGGAGTGGCAAGGGGAAACCATGGCTAAGGCTGGATTCTCAGAGACCATGTACCATTGATCATCTATGGGCGCCGTATGATCTGTATCGTTCTTCCAGAGTTGCTTTGGAAGAGTAAGATATGTATTAGGCACAAGCAAGTTGAATCTTTTTTCTTAGGTAGGATCATACGTAGTTAAAGTTTTGTTTAGGAAATGGGAATGGTTAGGTTTTATGTGTACAATTCATAGGATTTTGATGTAAAACTATTGCATTAGTTGAATGTTAAATTTTATACATTAGTCAAGATTAGATGAGACTTGTGTGAATGGAATCCATTGAAGTTCATCTAACACAAACATAAACTATGCCACCTGAGGGGCTTTCTAACATGGAATTAGCAATGAACACCCTTCTCTAGTCCACTTTGAGACAGGCAAATCAGTGAATATACGTCCTGTTTGGAGGTGCTTTGGTAAGCATGGAAATAAATACAAGTTTCCCACAAAAAAATATCAGAGCAAGTCCGAGTGATGTATACGAGAGATGTATTATATAATGTTCTATGTTAAAATTTGAGGATACTGGATAAAAATGTTTATCCAAAATGGTCCCGAAGATGTTTCCCACAACATTTTTGGACCTTATTTTCAAGACATCTCTTTTTACCGTATCTTATATTTTATGATGAATTATTAACTATTACACATATTCTCTTTCTCTCTCGACTATATTGTCCTTTAATAATGAAGAACACTTTTATTAATAAAACACTATTAAATATATAGCGGGGATAAAGGCACATGGTTGAAATTTGAAATTAGTTAAATTTGTTATGTACATCATTTTTATTTATACAACCATGAAAACTCTTAACTAAAAAATGAGTTTGACACACCAAAAATAATAAGTATAGTTATAGACAACAGAAGAGTATAGGAGTATGATTGGAGTGTGATATTTTCACGAGATTATCTTTAATTTTTATTTTTGGTATGTTAGCTCATTTTTTAACTAAAGATTTTTTATGATTGGAGTTGCTCTAAGAAATCATTTTAATTTTTTTGACACTTAAAGAAATCATTTTAATTTTTTTGACACTTAAAGAGGTGTATTCGATTGAGATCCTAAAGGATTTTTTTGCATTCATATGAGGATATTCAGTTATATTGTTTTTTTTTTTTTGCAAGGCAATTAGGATTGTTTAAATCCATTAAAATCTTGGGATATCATTTGGGATTTATACTACAAAATTTGGTGATGTTCAATTAGGATTATAAATTATACTTAAAAAACCGATAGTATTCAATTGAGATTGTTTAAAATCCATTAAAATTTGATATATTCAAATGTTGATGGATTTTTTTGAATTTCATAAAATTATGGATTTTGTAGGATTAATCATTATATTTTAAGGTTTTGAAATCTATCAAAATCAATGAGATTTTAAAGTATTGTGTTTAAATCTTAAATAATCTATATCAATTCTGCATATTTTATTAAAAATCCATACAAAATCAAAATCACACACAATCCATAATATTACTAAACTAAAAATCATATATTAAAATTCCAGTCAAATACCCTTGTTTAATGAAATAAAACATAGTGTCCGTTTCATGCGTCAAAACCGAAATTTATGCACGTTACCAAATATAACATACAAATAAAAAACGGGCCCAGATTTTTTTCCCTTATCCTTAAAAAAAAGAATAGAATTCGGGTAAGAAAAATAAGATGTAACTGAAAAAGAAGTCCGAATGTAACACAAAATTGGGGTCATGTTCATCAGAGCTTTCAAATTCGAGTCCAGGTGCATCTGCCTCTTGATATATATGAACATTTCATCTCTGACCATTTCTCTGTGTTATTTGTATACTCTTGCTATGGCGACAAATGGGTTGTCAGTTCACAAATCCGAGGAAGAATGGCGAGCCATTCTCTCCCCAGAACAATTCCATATCCTACGGGACAAGGGAACCGAGTCAGTCTCATATTTTACACATGTTCTTTGTCTTGTCATAATATCGCGATTATTTTTGATGCAGAACAATTGTGCTAACCTGTTTGTATTCACAGGCCTCGCGGCACTGGCCACTATGACAAGTTTTATGATGAGGGGGTGTACAATTGTGCTGGTTGCGGAACACCTCTTTACAAATCTGGAACCAAGTTCAGCTCTGGCTGTGGCTGGCCTGCTTTCTTTGAAGGCCTCCCTGGAGCCATTAACCGCACTGTAAGCGTCTTCGTGTTTTGTTTCGTTAAGATTATTATTTTGTTTTATATGCCGAGAGCTTTGTGGAATTGAACAGTAACATAAAATTTGACAAAATCTGCAGCCGGATGCGGATGGAAGGAGGACTGAGATAACATGTGCAGCTTGTGGAGGACACCTGGGACACGTCTTCAAAGGCGAGGGATTCAAGACCCCAACTGATGAACGTCATTGTGTTAACAGTGTGTCCATCAAGTTTGTCCCTGAGAAAAGTGATTTATAAGTTTGATGTTTTAGATAGTGAATGTGGCCATTAATAAAGTGTGTACCGTTGAGGTTTTAGTTATTTGAACTGTAATCTCCGGACAAGTCTGTTTCCCATTCACATCTTCCTGCTTTATTTGGAATATTTGTTATCGTTACATGAACTTGATACCCATATGCTTTGTTCTGAATATCTTAAATGGCTCATTCTTGCCAAAATGTAACATGGGATGATTACAATTATCTCACAGAAGATCACCATTTTGGTTTTTTTACCATAGTTCTGCATACATTGTGTCTAGATCATTTAAGCTCTGGTTTATTATATGTAAGAGGGACGAAGATGACACCATTGATGATGCTTAAAGATCATCCTGCAGAATGCAGAGCGGATCAAAGTCACCCGATCCATGTATCTCCATACATCCAAGGCGGCTTTCATCCTTGAAAATGTGCACATCCAGAAACTCCTGATCACCATTCTTGTTTTAGCTTTATTCCACAGTGATAAAAAACAATTATGTTAAGGGTGAATGATTTCAGAACGAATGGAATGAAAAATGAACTATCTATGAAATTTTATTCCTTCCTTCATTCGATTTCTTATATTACGTGTTAAAGATCACATCTGGAATTCTCTATTGTCTCCTGCCTCTAATTTCTTCTCAAATCTTATTATTTCATTCCGTTTCATTTTCCTCAACCAAACACAATAGAAAGAGTATAAATGGCAGAAAAGAATGATATATTTAACCCCAAGCTCTTATGGTGCATGTAAAATTCATATCATATACAATGATAATTGATAGTACAAACTACACTTCTCACAGCATGTTGCCACAATATAACATAGATATTAATTCTTGTATTATGTGTGTGTGTGTGATTTTACAATGTTAGTAGAATATTAACAAGACAACATTTTCAGATACATATTTTCTCCCCACATTTATCAAAAAATTAAATATGGAAAGTTGTTTTAAATATATCTGAAAATATTAGTCGTTTTTATGATTCTACTTTGTTATTTCAATTTGAGTCCAATCGGAGCAATCGCCGCAAATCTTTCGTCGCCGAATCATCAACTAACTTCTGACCTCCACCGCCTTTTTTGAAAAACGACGGCACCGGTAAAGCTCTTGGCGACGGCGACATCGTCACCGCCGATCCGGCATATACGTCTGGTAACCCGACCCGAACCTGCTTCGTTACAGTTTCCGGATCTGGACCTAACCTTCCGGTTCCGTACACCGCCATTTCACCGCCGTTATCCTCATTCGCCGCCGTGATCGATACCAGCGATTCACCGCGCCGTAAAATTCTCACCTTTTCGGCGACGAGAAGGTTTTTATTGTTGTTACCGATCTGATTTTGTTTGTACGTCAAATCTCCGGCGCTCGCCGATCGTTTCGAGAAACTAATTGGCTCTGATGATCGCTTTTTCTCCGGCGAGCGTCTCAATTGTACCGGAGACCTCTTCCTTTGCTCCGGTGAGTTTCTCAATTGTACCGGCGATCTCTTCCTCTGCTCCGAGTTTCTCAATTGCACCGGACGATCCGACCTAATCACCGGCCTATTAACCTTCGGAATACCGCTCTTAAATCCATTAAAACTGGTGTTCCGGCGATGAAACGCCGGCGGAGGGACTCCGATCCGGTGAGTCAAACAATCCTGAGGTCTCAACACTTGCGTGCCCATAGTTCAATTACCAAAAACTAATTTTTAAACAAAACAACGACAACCTATACGTACAGATAATTGTATGTATAGAAGATGAAGAAGAAAGAGGGAAGAGAAAATGTATTCAATTGCCTGTTATTTCCTCTTCCTCTCTCTTCTGGAAAAAGAGGGATGAATCTCTCTACTTTCCTAAATTTATATAAGGAAACTGAAAAAAGATTGAAGATTAAAATGGAAATCTCGAGATTTAAACTGTGCTAATATGTTTTAATGGCTTGTGGTAGAGCTGGTTGTAAATGATAAGGAATTAGAGGAGAGGGTATATTTATACATAAATAGCACATAAACCAAACTCATAACAACCAATCAAAATTGGAAGATTAATTCTTAGGTTCATTTTTAAATCTCGATTTTTAAGACTTAGATTAGTTAATTAGTTTGTATTAAGTGGAAGAGTTTTGTATAGAAGGGTGGACATCTGACTAAAAATTTATACTACTATATTTCTTATTTCTTAATTTGAATATCATATGTAAGAAAAGAAAAACAGGGAGTGAAAAAATAGGAAAGGGTGGCAACCGTTGTTTCAAACTCTTTCTTCCCCTGAACTTTATCATTCAATAATCAACATTATCTCCCTCTGTTTGGTAGCTGAGGAATCTGATTCTGCATGCTTGTTGCATCTCTTCCAAACAACCAAAGGGAGATCCGTTGGTCTTGAATCTATGTATGACTATCGAACCTGTCAACATTAATCCTGATTAGTATTTTTTCGCAATTATGGTTTTATTTGTGAACATCATGATCTCTCTGACATCTATGTTTAATTTGCTTCTGGCATTGTTTAGCCTTTGCTGCATGCATTTTAATTTCTTGTTTCTGCTATAAAAAATCCATTTTTCCAGATTTTTGCCTGTTGAAAAACACAAGCATTGCATACATATTAAGCCCCTGTCTTTTAACAACCCATGTTCAGTTTTAGGAAGGAAAGATATATAATTTGTCCTATTTTGTAGGTTAGTATACATAACTTGCAGAGAGTGCCCTGCATTACAATGAAAGCTCAATCCAGTTAATTTCGAGTCTTCATATTTAGTTTATTCATTTCCATCACAAACTTGTCATGAGAATCTGAAGTCTCACGCATTTCTCATTATTGATCATGTTTACAATTTCATATAATTTCTTCTCCCTTGACACTTTCTAACCAAATGAAGCTTCTAAGCTTTTGGGAGACTTTAGGTGTAGTTCGACTTTGTTTTCTGTGTTCAGGAAACAACACCATCATGTTTTCTGTTTTCCGTTTTTAAACACTGTTTTCTAGTTCTATATTTTCAGAAAATTGTTTTTCTAAAAGGACTAAACACCACATCAGATTTATATGTTTTTTAGAAAATAAAATAGTTTTTTCGTTATGAAGCCAAACGACCACTTAATTGCTTTGCATGATTTACTCAATATTGCCTCAGATTGGCTCCTAGTGATCCACCCTTAATTTCAAAAATAAGTTTCTAGTGAGAGGCTCATTCTCTCATTAACGCATAAGCATGATTTGTATTCACTCCGTGTCCTAAGAGCTCGAGGCTTTAAGTGAGTTGGTAACTTAACTATACCTAGCAATCATGAGGTTTCATGTGGAAAAAAAAATAGTAACCATCTTGCCCCACCATTTTTTGGAAACCACATGCTGCAGGAAGAGAAGATGTCCACTCGTCTCTGAATTCTTTCTGTGTATGTAGATACTAATTTCATCTCCATATGTACAAACTATACAAGATGTGTTATGTGTATGTGTAGAAGATTATATTTGTTAATTTTTACTACTGTAATTAGTTTTGACCAGTTAAAATGACGAAACTTGCTATATCTTGCCAGTGATAGTCCTTGTAATATGGGTGAAGGAGTCCTTACAGATGGGGACATTATTGTGGTTGGAAACAAAATCATATTTTCCGCATCATCCATCTCACTTTCTCCTGAAGGTAAAATCTTTCTTCCACAAACTGTGAATATTTTTCCAGTTTAGTAATATATTCTCAATTTTTTGTCCCGTCGAAGAACTTATGTATCTTATATTACATTTATTCAGAATTAGGTATTAAGGAGGATGAGGAGGATAGCATAGGTGAATCGCCTGAAATTGAATCAGAAGATGCAACAGAATCCTCCAATGACAGCACTCCGACCCATCATAAACATGGTTCCCAGTTGCGAGGTCTACACTTTCTTACTAGATTAAAAAAAGGACCAGTCAAGGGTATACATCACCTCCAAAATAATATTCATAAACCCAATATACATAAACCTAATATACACAAACCTAACATACATAAACCTAATATGCACAACATACATAAACCCAATATTCCTAAACCAAGTATACCTAGCATCAAGAAGCTCTCCAAAAAGAAAAGCAGACATTTGAGGAACAGTGTGCCTGAATTACCTTCCACAATGGACTCTGAGTTTTACTGTTTTGAGTCTTCCTGGTTGAATTTTTCGCTTTCTGATATCAAGAATGCGACCAATGATTTTAATCGTGGTTAGTGTACCTTGCAGGCATCAAACTATTATGCAATTCAGTTTTGTTTTTGTCATAATAATAGTATAATACACTGACATACTTTATAGCTGATATACTTGATGGATACCAGTCTTGCAGAGGAAAATTATCTTAATATAAAGTAATAAACTTTATTTAATTTTTAATTTGTTTATATTCAGATAATTTAATTGGAGAGGGAGGTTATTCTGAAGTTTTCAAAGGAGTTCTGGAAGATGGGACACTTGTAGCTATAAAAAGGCTGATCAGGGGATCAGTCGAAGAGATGACTACAGATTTTTTGTCCGAGCTTGGGATTTTAGTCCATGTTGATCATCCTAATATTTCCAATGTTATTGGTTACGGAGTTGAGGGTGGAATGCACCTTGTTCTTCCTCTATCGCCTCATGGGAGCTTAGCCTCACTATTGACTGGTCTGTTCCCTGGTCCAGTTCTGTAAATTTATATTATTCTGAATTTTTATAAACCATGTTATAGGCTTGTTACCTCTTTCTAATGTTATCAGGTGATAAGGAGAAACTAAAGTGGGATTCTAGGTTCAACATCGCTTTAGGCATTGCATCAGGTCTTTCATATCTTCATGAGGGTTGTCAGCGACGAATTATTCATAGAGATATAAAGGCTGCCAATGTTTTGCTCACTGAAGATTTTGAGCCCCAGGTAAGCTCAAAATATGAAAAAGACCAACTTAGAACTAGAGAAGCTCAAAATACTAATAGAAGATTTCTACAACTGCAAGGCAAACTAAAATTACAAGATTTTAGTGATGTGTTGTTATGTTACTAACTCGCCGTCCTCCGTAAAATGAGTGGTTTACACATGCTGTTACAGTTGCCTAAATAAAATTGCTGCAAGATTCCTATATCATACCCAGTTAAGATTTGAAAGTTTTAAACTCACTTTTTATGTCAAACTTTAACTTTTTTAATTGCATGTAGATATCTGATTTTGGGCTAGCGAAGTGGCTCCCAGATGAATGGTCACACATTACCACCTCACAATATGAAGGCACATTTGGGTGAGTAAGAGATACTTAATCTTGTCCTTCCTAAAATATAAGCGATACTTTATCTTATCTTTCCTAAAATATTTAAGAGTTTAGGTAACCCAGGTATTTAATTTGTACTTGACATTCGATTGTGGCAGCTATCTTCCTCCTGAGTTTTTCTTGAATGGGGTAGTAGATGAAAAAACTGATGTTTATGCTTATGGGGTACTTGTTTTGGAGCTTATAACTGGACGCCCTGCACTGGATAAGTCTCAAAAAAGTCTTGTGATGTGGGTATGTTGGATACTTCTATCTGTCTATCTTCAATTACAATACTGCAGAGTTAGTTTATACATGATAAACACCCGAAGTTACATCGAATTTTAAAAAAATAATTGTGTATTAATGTCTTGTAGGCTAAACCTTTCATCACAAATGAAAGTGTTGAAGATCTAGTTGATCCGTTGCTTGGCAGTGTCTATGATAAAGAGCAGTTGAGTAGTCTGATTTCAGTTATTTCAATGTGCATAGAGGAGTCACCAACTGAAAGGCCTCGAATGAGCCAGGTATGTTTTCTGTTTAAAGATATCAATTGATATTAAACTATAAATTTATTATGGACTTTACCTAAAGAGTGTTGTGCAAGGAGAGTTCGAATAATTTAAAGAGAAGGTAGTAGTTGGTTGTTTTTTTTCATTGTAGTTTCTAGCGAAGAGTTCCTAATTAACAAAGACTGCATGGAAACAGTTCTTAGGGATTTTTAGTATCTGCACTCCAATTTTTGCCTTTAAAACAGAATTGGTTCGAGCCTGTATAGCATATAATGATGTTGAGAAAAAGGTGAAATAAAATGAATATCAAGTACTAATGACTCGGGTATTCAACCCTTAGATGCTACTTGTACAAGGTAGCATTGATTTTAAATTGATAGTTTGACATGCTGCATAATATAACCTATAAGAAAAACTCTTTTTCTATTTTTATATTCTGATGTACTGTTGTAGATGTATAACAATCAGAATTTCTTGACTTAGAACTTAGAAGTAGGGGGGATATTAGAACTATGAACGATTGAAGTTCACTGAATATTTTATTTATGATATTGTACTCCAGGTGGTTAAAATCTTGAATGAAGGTAAAGGAGGGCTCAGTAGATGGAAAAAGTTTCAGAAGATACCTGCATTAAGACGAGGAAGTTCAGTGGATGTTTCTGCTGAAGACGATATTGACTCTAGTGTACATGATTAAGTAATGTAAGCTCAACACAACTGGTTGCGTCATAGATCTGGGGTCTGTACTTGGTGAGAACTGCTGCCAAAACTTGATCATAATTTTAGAGGACGAGCTGAAATGGATGGACGGAAAAATGTGAAGTACCAGAAAACTGCAATACTGGCCAGCCCAATCAACAAAAAGTCACTAGTTTTACATGCCCAAGTGCTTTACTGATGAAGACCAGATTACCAATCCTTGCTCATATGTATTTTATATATGAAGGAAGGTGGTACCATGAGCAAATTGTATAATACTTCTATGGAAAACGAGAGTAACTCCATCTTTTTCCTAGGAAGCAGAAATATGGATGTGGCTATGATGGAAATTGGTCTCAATCCTTTTCTTTGCCTGCTTAGTTCTCAGCCTCCGGATAGACAAAGGCTTGATACAGCTTTGTTCTTTCGGGTCTATGACTTCTCTGGTCTTTTTTTAGATATTTTTGAAACAATCAGTGAGTGGAGCAGTTGTTTTCTTTTAATCTCTTTCCTGGATTAAAAAAATCGGGAATCAGACGTAATCAGTTAATATACCGATTTCACTTAATCATAAATCAGGGATTAATTAATCGAACCGAAGTCAGATGTATTTTAATATTAAAATATTATTTAATGTTTAGTTATTATTATATTAGTTATTTATTAACAAATATATATTTACTATATCATAACTAACATAATTGTTCATACTATAAAACTCTGTTCTAAAAGTCGCTGATTAATCACGATTAATCACCGATTAATCCCTGTTCCGTAGCTCGTCGAACTGATTAAATCTCCGATCAATTCAATTAATCCCCGATTAATCCTTGTTCCGTGACTTCATCGATTAAGTCCGATTCCCGCTTTTCACAACACTGCAGTATAAAGTAATATAGTATTTTATGACAACAAAATTAATATAGTATTTTAATAAATTATTAAATATATTTTGATTAAGAAAAATTTATAACGATTGATCGAATTTCAAAATTAAATTGATTGGTTACAAAAAATTATTCGAAACTAATCGATTAGATTGGTAATTTTCAGAACACTGCTTTCTAGTAAAAACAAGAAACATCTCTTCTCCGTAATAAGATGGAGGGAGGTGTAGGCATATGTTCAAATTTATGTAATCAGAACATCACCAGATAAAAAAAAACAGTTTATAATAATTAAGGTCATTAAAGTGGCTTCGATATATCAAGCTGGTCATCGAATTCAAAACGATTTCAAATCAGTCACTCAAGTCAGTTACACATACGTTAAAATATGAGTTCAAGCAAAAAAACATCTAATATACTTTCACACATTTTTAATATGTTATGTTTCGCTGAAATGAATGATATTCATGATGAGTTGTATTCATACATTTCATTTATTCCTCCATTTTATTAAGAGAAATGTTACATATCCCAAAATTCTCCTCCAAATGCCATCAATACATAAATGACAGCTTTCTTAATAATAATATGATACCCAAGTATATATATATATATATATATATATATATATATATATATATTGAGAAATTTATCTAGAGTATCTAACAGTATTGATACACTCAAATCCAGTAATTAAAGGCCCAGTGACGTGACAAAAACATGTGCAGAAAATATCATAGTGGCTAAAAAAGTAATGTAGAGAAAGTTATCTACTGTAAGTAACAAATACTCCCTCCGTCCCAAAATAGTTGTCACATTTGGTTTTGTGCCGGTCAAATTGACTAAAATTTGACTGAAAAATATATTAATATTTTATCAATTGACAAAATAAAAAAAATATATCAACGGAAATAGCTTTTAATCTATTTTAAGATGTAATTTTCAGTATTTTAAAATAATGAGCGAGTGGCTTATAATTCTTGGTCAAAACTTAGTCAATTTGACCAACAAAAATAGAAATGTGACAACTAAAATTTGACGGAGGGAGTAGTAAACCATTAGCAAGTTAACAAGTCACTAAGTGCTTGTTTGGTTGCATTGGGGAATTAACTTACCTAAGAAAGTTATACTTCCCTTCCACTGAAACATCCTGGGAAGTCCAGCAAACTTGTTTGGTTGAAAGAAAGAGAATTTTGTACTTCCTCCATGATATTGTTTAACTAAATTGAAAATTTATTGCTTAATACATTTTAAATAATTACTGTAACTTTTTATTTATCACAAAAATAAATTGAATAATATTTTCTCTATATTCCTTTTTTTTTTCATTATAATATTGTTCTACGATTTATTTTATATGAAAATTCATATATAAAATTATTAAACTAAAAGAACATATTCAATATTTTTATAGGGTGAAGAAGTATAATTCAACAAAAATATTCTCAGTTAAACATAATAATAATAAAAAATTAAATCTAGTTAACTAACTATTATTATTATTATGCATACACATAATAATTTATTAGGATAAAATAAATAATAATAATAATTTATTAGGATATAATAATAAATATAATAGTTAAAAATTAAGTAATTATAATTATTTAATATATTATTTTATTATTTTGATATAGGTTATGTATTTTTACTTGTATATTACATATAAATAAAATCTAAATTGATCCAGGAAGTGTGACTTACCAAGGGGGAGTGGGTAAGTTACTTCCTGTATAATGTAGGTATTAGAACTTCCAGGTGAATTATATTTCACATGTATTTGGTAAACCAAACAACTGGGTAGGTCATCACTTCCCAGGTACTTTGAATAGCCGGATAAATTCCTGTCAACCAAACGACCTTTAATAGAATAGTTACACTGATGGAAATGCCAGGGTACCAAAGATTAGTAGCATTCGGATTTCTTGTTCACAATTAACAGTTTTCGCTCAGACAGTTGATACATGACAGTTGCTTAAGCCTTAAGGTCTAAAAATCTAGACTCTCTCTAACTATACTTCCGCTACATTACAAAGAAAATAACATGTGAATAGATGCACTCGCTGAGTGAATCTACTTCATTAAGAATTTAGATTATGGAACATATAATTTTCACTTGAGCTGAGAGTTGATTGAAGCCTGAATTTCCTCCAGTGTTTTCCCTTTTGTTTCCGGTACTACCTTGGCCACAAACAGTACTGTAAGAGCACAGGATCCGGAGAAAACAAAAAAAGTACCTGGAAAAATAAGGTATCAGTTAAACACTGTTTTTATGTGTAAAGAGCATCTTTCAACTGATTTATGGGCTTCAAATGACTTCTTTTACCAGGGCAACTCCAGCTCATTAGAAAATTAAAAGTGTATGACACAGCCCAGGCACCAAGCCAGTTAGTAAGCACCGCCAGGCTACCAGCCAGACCCTTTATGTGTAATGGGAATATCTGCAACATATCAAAAATATCCGGAAACTTAAAAAACAAAGAACTTCCTAATATTTGCAACTGAAATAGATCTAGGAATCCTTATCAAAGTGGATGTTAGATATAAGATGATTTTACCTCTGACATTATCACCCAAGGGACTGGTCCCAATCCGATTGAATATGATGCTATGTAAGTCTGATAATGTTAACAGATGAGTTCAAAATAAATACTGTTGTAGACATGAATTCCTGAACAGAAACTGAATGTAACAAAACAAAATAAACTGAGCCCTGTAAGATTTATGACTATACCAGAACACCAGAGACTGCTAGAATAGGTACCCACTGAAGCAACAATTGTTGACCCTATTCACCACGATTGAAAAAGAAAAATCAAAGTCAAAAAGGATTCAATCACGCAGAAGCACAAAACGTGAAAAACACTCTAATCATACGTGAGTAATAAACAGTTTAAAGTTGTCGTTCCTTTAATATACCTCCAGAAGGAAAGCAGTTCCAGTTAGCAAACAACCAAGGAATGTCCCTGTTGCCGATACCAAAAGAAGTGGTCTTCTTCCAGATTTGTCCATTAGTACTGCTCCGATTATAGTTACCGGAACCTGTGAACGATTTTCGTGTGATGAAGCAAGAAGATTGGATTAAGAACATAGACTCTCCTTTAGCCACATCGAACTATATAACCTCTGATTCTATTCACTTAATCTTATAACTACAAAAACTTGCTACTGCTATGAACCTGAATTAATGCATACGCTAAAGTTCCAACATTGCCAGTAATACCTGCATGTAACAAATTTATCTCTATTAGAAGGGATCCAGATTATATAAGCGCGTGACGTTTCAGAAAACATTTAGAACTCGTCCTCACCAGCTGCTACAAAGGTCTGACTAGCATAAAAACTTATTCCATTTATTCCTCCAATTTGCTGAAATAGCATCAACCCAACAGCAATCTGAACAACATTAACATTTAGGACGTTGTACAAAATACATAACCTTCATCGTCTGAACAAACATTTGAACTGAAATACTAAAAACGATTACTTACTATCACAGAACGTATGTATTTGGCCTCAAGCAGGTCAGTCAATTTAGCTTTAGAGAGTTTTCTCAAGCTTTGAACACTAATCTATTCATTTATAAGAATATATCAGGATCAGTTAGCTCATAAGCAAGTGCACCCACCGATGGGAATATGTATTTAAAGATCAATGAAATTACTTGAATTTCATCAGCTTCAGCAGTAATTTCAGCATTTTTGCCACGAAGTCTACGCAGTGAGACCTCAGATTCTTTCTCCAGCCCAACTTTTGCCTGTCAATATTTTTAGTTAAAGCTCAGTAGGTTTTCATATATGAAATAATGATATGAAATTTTGTTGCATGTTTTGCAATCCTCACCAGCCATCTAGGGGATTCCGGAATAAAGAATAAACCCACGAGCAGGGCAAAGCAAGGCGCAACCCCTGCATAAAAAAATTAACAAACTAGTTTTCATCTGTTGACCATGAGAGCAATTTTTGTTATTTTGGCTAAATCATGAGAGAGAAAATTTTGTGTTAGTATATTTTACCTGTTAGAGCTAGGTTTCGCCATGTTATAATAGTTCCTATCACAAACGCAATTGATGAGCCAGTACAAATCATGAGCTGCAGGCATATTTGATGTCAGTTTTGAAACTCATGTAAACAAGCAAACTACTGGAAATCAGAAACCATCTATCTGACAAGACCTGATTGAGCGTAGTGAGCCCCCCACGGAGATTTGAAGGAGCTATTTCTGCTATGTAAACTGGCACCTGAAGAAAACCAATTGGTCATAGTTAACAATTTAATGAATACTAAAGTTTGAAATCAGAAACTCAGATTTCTGAATAACAATATAATTACCACATAAGAAATGATCCCTATGCCGTATCCTGTCAAAAATCTACCAATATCAAGTGACAGAGCTCCCTATACAAGAACAAAAGAAATATTTAGAAGCTGAATTCTCTCAAGCCTGATTGTTTTTCATCATAGAAGATATGAATCTATGGAACATATTTAATTGAAAGCCAAACAACACCAACATACCACAGATAAGTAGATAGCAAGCCATCCTGCAATGCAGAAAGCAGCTGACATTCTCATAGCCTAAATTAATCATCAAACAGCAGAAAATCATTACTCAATCAACACTAATATGAGCAGAGATAACACATTACTTCAAAAAAAAATATTGAACTGATATGAAATTAACACTAATAAGAACACAGGACTGCAAACCCAAAATGGTCACCCCTACATAAAGCCAGGCCAGTAAATTCACAAATTTCACATACCCCTTTTCGCCCTATGAAGTCCGCAATTCTGCCACTCGTGAATGCAGCAATCATAGCTCCAATTGTTACCAATGATCCAAACATAGAATACTACAAATTGATAACATTAAAAAATTAACAACATCAACAATAGAACAAACATTAAAAAAATCGAGTAACAAAACTTTAGCAACCTGGGCCAGTGTTAAATTTAAATCTTCCCTAATACCAGATTGAGTTGGAGCCGAGTATCCCACCTGCAAAATAATTAGCTTAAGCTAAACAAACCCTCCTATCCTTTTTCCTATATCATATAGTATTTTCTATTGGGATTGTAATTAGGACCTTCCTGATAAGAAAATAAGAAGAAAAAGAAAAAAAAAATGAAATCGTCAAAAATCTTTCTCAGAAAAATAAAACCAAACAGACATCATCAAAATAAAACAAGACACAAAGATCACTTACACATGATCCAAACTCAAAAGATCCACAGACAGCAACGAATGTACTAAACAAAACCACCCCAAGTGATCCACTACTTCCCTCTCTCCACTCAAGAAATGGCTGCTCCAAATCTCCCACCCCTTTGTTATAATCACCATTTTCAATATCTTTAACATGCTCAATTGCCATTTTTCTCACTGTATAATTATATGTGATGTGCTCAACGAGGCATAAGGAGGGAATGAGTGAAATTTAGAGTAGGGATGCTAGAAAATGGTGTATTGAGGAGTATATATAGGCATGCAGAGAGGTCTAGATGGTGGTAGATATTTTGGTATTGGACCAATCATAGAAAAAATGGGGGGAGATATTTTCTTTATTTGTTTGGAATGGAATGAATGGGCCAAAAGGACCGTGTAAATGGTTTTAGAAATATCTGTAATAAATGATTATGGTAAGATGATTACGTTAGGGGAAATTGATAAGACACAACAGCTGGAACCAACGGTTATCAGATTGTTATCGATTGTCAAATTTGAGGTTCTTGTGGTTTTATGTTCCATCGTAGTATTTCCGGGAACAAGTGACTCAGAAGTGACTCAGACCATTTCCGATAAATTTTTCAAATGAAATTTTAAATTTAGAAAAATATGAAAATTTAGTACTCTTTTTTTTTTTTGATAAAAAGGAATCAATTCATTAATTAAAAGCCATACGGCATCTACAAATATAATCGAAATTGGACAGACGCCGAATAATATCGCTGTTGAATCCTTTCTTCTTGAAGAGGCAACTAAGCGATTTGAAGATGATTTGAATATACACACTTGTTTCCATCTGATTGGTTTTCACCTGAATGTTCTGAACAATCGACCATAGATGTGATCCCATAATAACCTTCAAACCTGAATCAAACCCATGAAAATCATGCCGATCTATAACCTCGGTCATGAAAAACATAAAAACACACCAAAACAAAACAAACCAACTCTCACAAGAAGGAGAGACTAACAAAGCCCAAATAAATTGGGAACTTATTGAATAGAAAATAAGATTTCAAAATAAGAAAGTAGAAGAAAAGAAATCGGGGCTTTCCACCGCTGGAAACCGATAGAAGCCCCTTCAAAAATATGTGATGGAGGCTAGGGTTTTGAGAGAGAGTGGGAGAAAAAGAACGGAGAGATATTTCTTCTATTTCTGTACCATTTAAAAAAATTCAGAGAAAATTTAGTACTCTAATAGACTTTAGTAGTTTTTTTTTAAAATTTAAGAATCTTCTATTTCTTTTCTCTTTTTTAATAATATCTAGGTACTCCAAAATTTTTATTACTGAAAGAATTTCACTTTCCTTTCCGACAATTCAATTCTCTATCTAATATTTTTCTTTCAATAATAATAAAATATAAATAGAGAGTAAATATAAAAAAATAAATTGGAATTGTCACGATATTCAATATATTAACTTGTTAGGAGTCATATATTATATTATTTTTTTAAAAATGATTTAGGAGCCCATTGGAGATGTTGGTGGAGCATAGCCAACCATATTTATCTAAAAATAGTTAATACATATTATAAACAAAAATTTTGTTAAAATTACGTCGATAATTATGTTATATATCCGGTACAAACTCTTATGGTACAAACATACAAACATGTGATTATGATAATAATATTTACGGATTAGCAGTTTTTAGCAATCACTAAAATATACTCGTGGTTAAACTATAATGATTCCGTTCAAAAATTTTTGTGATCAATATATTATTATTAAATCAATGTTCATGATCAAATACTGCATTTAATATTAGTTATTTAATTTGATTGTAGGTAATTAATGAATGCATTAAATGCGATAATTATATGTATTAAAATTTAATATTAACTTCTAATCAAATTGCTTGTTATATTAGTTAATATCATACTTTCAATATTCTACAATAGTATCTTTTTTTTTTTGAAAAAAAGAAATTAATTCAATAATGGAAAGCCATACGGCATCTATAAGAACAATCGAGTCGAACAAACATAAAACAGATCATATCGCTGTTTAATCTAGTCTTTATAAAGACACAATCATGCGATTTGTTGAAATTGATATATACATATATAGCCTTCATCAAAACTTCATCAAAACCCGTTTGAGCTATCGATCGTAACTGCAATCCCATATAAATCTTCACCTCTGAATCAATCCCTTGAAAATCTGGCAGATCTAACGTCCTGGACATTGAATCACACCAAAACACACCAAAAAACACACTAAGCTCTCACAAAGAGAGAATAAACAAAACCCAAATAAATTGGGAACAAAACTCACCCAAAAAAAGATTTTATCAAACAAAGATACAATCTTGAAAGATAGAAATCCTTACTCGGGGAGGAGTATTATTGAAAAACAAGAGCAAAACAAAGAAAATAATTGATTTGGGGCTTTCCACCGGTGAAAACCGAGGGAAGCCCCTCACGACGGCTAGGAAAAAGGAAGAAGCTTGAGAGGTTTTTTATTAGGGTTTGGAGGAGAGGCTATCTAGGAGCACTAAACTTTTTATCGTGTAATATTCTACAATAGTATCTGTATAATTATTAAATAATATTACTGTATAATATTTAACATACTATAACAGTATTTGTATTTTCCTAAAAAATATTGTATTATAAATCATTTTCTGTTACATTAATATATGTTCCATAACAATATGACATAGTAATTTGTATTTAAGATATTTATACATATATTCTACAGTAGTACAAGCCTACAATATGGTTGAATTATATAATTTTAGAAAGTTTCAAAAAAATCATGGTATTAAATTTAATAATATTATTGTATCTATATCTATATATATACTTCTTAAAGCATGAGTTTTAAGGCCGATATAGTAGTTTAGTATGCTCTTGGATCAACCCTTTAAGCTTCCAGTTCAACCCGGTTTCTTTCCTCTACAAATTAACACTATCATTTTAAATTTCAGATCTTTATGTAACCCAACCTGGAATAAGTTGGATCTCCAGCATCTTCCAACCATATCAGAGTTTTAAAAGATATCGACATATTATAGAAAACTTTTTTCAAATTCAAACATTATAGTTAATTATAACAAATCCATGCTTAATTATCTCAATCAACCTCTTCCACCTCCATTATGCTCACTGCTATTTTTTTTATTTGAAATTCTTATAATTTATTTGCATCTGTAATTATTTGATCATTTTTTTCTCTCTCGATTTGCAAAATGTTTGGTAGTAACATTTGTTTTATATTGCAATGATAACGGTGGTCGTGTTTTTTTAGCATGGAGACGAATTCAACGTCGTCAACAGGTTTTGCAGTCCTTTGTATGGTATGTTATGTTGCGGTATCGAAATCCTTGATTATAATAATAAAATTTTCTTTCTACAGGTGCCAACAGGAAGGGACGTGGTCCGAGTGTTGAGACAATTTTCAAGAATCAATAGAAAGTACATGCACCAGGTATTTGATGGTTTTTTCAGCGACATCCACGGTTTGGTATGTTCGAAACTTTGTACCAAAACATATTGATAGATATGCTTTGTATTTTCCGGTTGTTATAGTGTGAATGGAGACTGATAGTGTTCGTGTTAATGACTCTAATAATGGAGGGAATAGAGAGAATGTGATCGTCCAAATGTTACATCTGTTAACTCTATCTTAAGACGCCTGCCGCATAGTATATTGTGGAGATTTACGCGCACACCCTTTGATTGTGGAAGGAAACCAAATTGCTAAAAAAAAAGGTAGTGTTCTTACTGATTCTATCAAGAATGAACACAAATCCATTTTTAACGCCTTTGATCACAACATTAGTTTAAAAAGCCTGGTCTTCAAACTAAAAGAGCGGTATCTGCTGTTCTTTGTTCTTTGTGACATTTTTTTGAATCTTATGGTTTCTACTGGTTCCAACCGCGTCTTATGGCTTTTCAACCGCGTCTCCAATCTCGGACGGATTCTGAAGCAGTTTTATTTTTCTTGGCTCCAATATCGAACGGAGTTTGAAGTTTGTTATTTGAACACTGCAGATATCATGATCAGTACATGACTTTGTATTTAACATATTTGAAAATGTGCTACAGATAAAAGTTGAGAGATCCGTCCTCACGAAATCTATTGATTTCATGTTCGAGGAATTTGAGAAAAGGTTCGAACACTTTTGTGTAAATCAAAAATTTGTGTTGTGATATACAATTTGAGATTATTTTCTGAACATCATTTTTAACTCTCCGTGCTTGGATTTGTGTGTGCAATAAATAATCCATGGGGCTTAACTTTGCAAGGCAATTCGTTTGTTGCCTGAGCCAATACTGGAATTGTATAAATAGGCATTGGGCACTCATATTCCTCATGTTGGCTTGGGCATTTGTTCTCTATGTACTTGCTACTGTTGATGGCTGGCCTGATCTTGAATTTCTGAGCTGTCTTCTTCATATTCAAAGTGCTTTCTTTTGGCCCTTTGTATTGGTCTCCTGGTTCTCCTCTGAGGAAGCTTCTCCTTCAGCTCCTCCTGCTCCTTTTCAACTCTCTCTTGCTCTTCTCTAACCAGTCCATCTTCCTCATGTAGCTTGGAGAATGGATTACTCTGCACTCCTGTATGCCTACAGGGAAGACACACCTGCAAAGACTAACACTCCAATTTGACTCGAGATTGGAAACTAACATCAACGCTATCAAAACAAAATCGCAAGCCAACAAGCACATGACAAATAGAGCACCATAATACTCAATTTGCATGGATCATTGCATCGAAAAGCACTAGATTTGACCTGCAATTCCCACAGCACGTTGTACTGAATGCAATGGAATGGACCAACAAGCATACACTTTCAAAACTGATTTTGATCCCCAAAACAGCAACACCTCCACGAAATTGGTAAACTGCATATATAAAGGCCATCTGCAAAGGGACAGCCTCGCGATCACAAGCAACTGCCCCAGTACAATACTTCAAAACTATCCAGAAAACAGACATAAAGCAGATTAATTATAGTTCTTTTCCGAATAAACTGAGCAGAAACATCAGAGCTAGGTTTGAGACATCTGCAGACTGAATAATGTCTGGATGATTGCCATGATTACAATACCTCTCACCAGCAACAGTACCAGAAGAACCTCCGATACCAACAAGCAACTATAATCCAGAAGAAGTAACATTAACCTCAGTAAGTCAATGCCACAGCATTTCGCAGAAAGTGTTAACAGACCATGATGCCAAGATCGGTGATAGAACCTAATCCTATGAGAATCCAGAATGCCTAGAAAGCAAATTAAATACACTCCAAATTCTGCAAGCAACACTCCAGATATCTTCTACTCGACAAGACACTTTATGCACCCTTCCAGTGCTGTCGAATATACTAGAACAGAGTTCGTGAGGCATAGCAAACAAGCCCCAGCCACAAAGGTAAACTGGAACTACTCTTGAACTTTAAAATAGTAATCAGAGGAAATCAGCAGCAACCTTTCAAAACTGCAATAAGATACAAAGTTTCTAGTCTTTTCACCAGATATACCAAAGCATGTCGCGTATTCAGAAAATAAATTAAAATTTTGACTTTCTATGTTACTTCTTAGGGGAAACAAACAGGTTACTGAAACTTAATAACCTAGAGGCTAGAATATGATGTTAATTAACACAAAATTTTGGTAAAAGATTTAAGAATTTAGGAAAATGTTACCAACATGAATATGTAGAGGAAATAGCTGCATATTAATAAGCCCATGTTTGTGAAGACCAGCAAGCATGATACGCTACCAATGACTGATACCATAGTCTTTTGTCATTCTTGTTCACAAATCATAATTCAATAATTCTTGCTCAGACAATAAACATTAAGTTACTGGCAGATGACATCTTTCGTAAAAAATTATATTGCTCAAGGTAAAAAAATTTAAATATTCTCTCAACAGAACACTACAACAATACTGCTACTATATGCTAACAAACCATGACATTACAAATAATATAACATTAGTCATTGCATTTACTAAATTAAGCTTCGTGGGTTATGGATTCAGATCTTCGATGCCTGCTGAGCTAAGAGTTGATAATAGCCTGAATCTCTTCCAGTGTTTTTCCTTTTGTTTCTGGTACTAACTTGGCCACAAACAGTAACGTAAGAGCAGAAACTCCAGCAAAAACAAAAAATGTACCTAAAAACAATTAGGATTCAATTAAAAACTGTTTATATATGTAAAGAGCATCATAAAACTGACAGACTTCACAGATGCTTTGTTTCTTACCAGGGCAACTCCAGCTCATGAGAAAATTGAAAGTGTATGACACTAACCAGGCACCAAGCCACTTTATCAGCACTGACATGCTACCACCGAGACCCTTTATATGTAGTGGAAATATCTGCAACAAATCGTAAATATCCGAAAACCTAAGGAAAATGGAGAATTTCCTAAAAATTAAATTACAGCTCATGATCATAATCAAAGTGGATGTTAGATAGAATGTCTAGAGTTCAACATATTGTACAACATTTGGGTTATTACCTCAGACATCATCACCCAAGGAACTGCTCCCATTCCGATTGAATATGTCGCTACATAAATCTGATAATGTTATAAGAGGTAACTTAGAGACAAATAGCATCGTATATATAATTGATGAACAGAATGTGAAAGTCACACAGCAGAAAAGATTGAGCTCTACAAGTCATGACTATACCAGTACACCTGAGACTGCTAGTATAGGGACCCATTCAAGCAACATATTTTGACCCTATACACCATGATTACAAAAAAATATCATGAAGCGGAAAGTTGAGAAAGATTATAATCGTGAAGAAGTGATAAACACTACAAAAGTTGTACTTTCCATAAAATACCTCCAGAAGGAAAGCTGTTCCAGTTAGGAAACAACCAAAAAACGTCCCAGTCGCCGATACCAATAGAAGTGGCCTTCTTCCAGATTTGTCTATTAGTACTACTCCGATCATAGTTACTGGCACCTGTTAATAGTTCTTGTACAATGTTAGTTTTTAGCAAAATGATTGGACTCAACCTTTAGCCAAATCATGTCTGTGACATCTTCAAAAGTGCAATTCTTCTCACTTCATCCTGAACCTACAAATTATTAAAAAGATATTAAGGTACTACAGTTCACAAACCTGAATTACTGCATAAGTCAAGGTTCCACTATTGCCAGTAAGGCCTGCATATCACAAAGATTACTTCGATTTACAGGGGTTCACAAATCAAGCCCCTGACATAAAATTTAATAACTTTTAATTCCCTACCCACCAGATTCTACAAAGATATCACTGGCATAAAAACTTATACCATTTATTCCTCCAAATTGTTGGAATATCATCAATCCAACAGCAATCTGAAAAACAATAAAATTTAAGAAACTTGAGCAACGTACATAATCTTCATCATCTGAGAAAACACTTAAAATGAAAGATCAACAACAGTTACTTACTATGACAGAACGAATGTATTCGGCCTCAACCAAGTCAGATATTTTGGCTTTAGAAAGTTTTTTCAACCTTTGAACATTAGCCTGTTTGTTGATAAGAAGAAATCAGGATCAGCTGGCTTTCAAACAATAATATACATGCACTTACAGACAAAAAGATATAGATTGGGAGATCAAGGATAATACTCTAATTTCAGCAGCTTCAGCGGTAATATCAGAATTTTTTCCACGAAGTCTATGCAACGAAACCTCAAATTCTTTCTCTAGTCCTACTTTCGCCTGTCATATATGTTATTTAAGCTCAGTTAGGCTTTCATATATAAAATAAAGAGAAAAATGGTTGTTTCATATGTTGCAATCCTCACCAGCCATCTAGGGGATTCTGGAATAAAGAATAAGCCCACAAGCAGCACAATGCAAGGAACAAGCCCTTCAAGAAAAATCAAGAAATTAGTTTTATCTATTAACGACTGTTTTTATGACAGCAAATATATAAAATCAACATAATATACCGGTTAAAGCTAGGTTTCGCCATGTTATTATAGTTCCCAATATAAATGCTAGAGATGAGCCAATACAAATCATGAGCTGCAACATATACCGTTATAGTAAAACAATGGTTCAGTTGAAGTAATACTCAAATAAACAAGACTTAATACAAAACTCTTTGGAATCAGAAAACTTCTATCTTTTAAGACCTGATTGAGAGTAGTGAGCGCTCCGCGGATATTGGAAGGAGCTATTTCTGCTATGTAAACAGGCACCTGAGAAATCCCATTGTCACCATAAACAATTTGATGGATACAAATTTGAGACCAGAAAATCAGTCTTATTCAAATAATTACCGCATAACAAAAGATCCCTACGCTGTATCCTGTCAGGAATCTCCCAATATCAAGTGGTAAAGCTCCCTGTATAAACAATTACAAAACACTTAAGACTAATTCTTTCAATAAGCCTGGTATTTCGTTTATTTGAATATAAGAATTTTTATTCTACATATAAAAAAAAAGGAAAAGAAAGCAAACATGCCTTGGACAAGTAGATAACCAGCCATCCTGCAGCGCTGAAAGCAGCTGCCATTCTCATAGCCTGTTTTCATCAGCAAAAAGATATTTAAAACTCATAGCCCGTGCACAAGGTTTCCAAATAAGCAGGGTCTAGGAAAGGCGGAATTTTTTTCTTAGAAATGAAATGAGACATAAACCTGGCCAGTAAATTCACAAATTTTACATACCCCTTTTCGCCCTATAAAATCAGTAACAGCACCACATGTAAAGGAAGCAATCGTCGCACCAACGGTTACTAGTGATCCGAACATGGAAAACTACGAAATGATGACAGAAAATAAGCCACACATTCAAATAAACAAAACCAAGCAACAAAATAACATGAGGTATGTAATTCGAAACCTGGGCCAGTGTCAAATCCAAATCTTCTCTAATACCAGATTCAGTAGGTGCAGAGTATCCCACCTGCGCCAAAAAAAAATCCCCCAAAAAAAAAAAAGGGGTTTAAGCTAACCAACCTGGACTATTCCCTAAACCCTTCTCTAAAAAATTCAAAAATTCAAGAAATGTGAAGGGTTTAAGCTACCCAACCTGGACTATTCCATAAACCCTTCTCTTGAAAATTCAAGTATTAACATAATCAAAATCTAATGAAACAATTTATACCACACATTTCAAAGAAACTACTTACACATGAGCCAAACTCGAAAGATCCACAGACAGAAACAAGGGTACTAAACAAAACCACCCAAATAGCTCCACTAGCAGTCTTTTCATCATCAGAATGCACTGCTGTCTTGGCCTCAAGAAATGGCTGTTCTAAATCTTCCAAGCCATTGTTACCATCATTTTCGATATATTTAACCTGCTCAATAGCCTCAATCGCCATATTTCTCACTGTATATATAATATCTATGTTGTACACAGATAATTATATATACAGAGCACGAAATTTAGAAGAGGTTTGGTGAGTGATGCATTGTGGTTTGAGCAATGAATTTATATAGATTGAGAAGGGCATGCACAATAGTCTAGGCGGGGAGATATTTTTTTTTGTAATTTGGACCGGTTTAGTAAAAGGGCTGGGATGGCCCAGATTGTATGGAAGTGGCCTTGCACATTTGTTCTATTTAGTGTTTATTATTATGTAATAATAAATAATAAATGAGAAAAATCTTAGTTATGGTAAGAAACTAAAGTGATGGAATAATACACCGAGGCAAATAAATAATTTTGTATTTTGCCAAGCTGGAATTTTCTCTTCATTCGTTTTCCTTTCAAGAAAATGCCCGAAAAACGTTCTTCTTTTCGTGCTCATCAAGGAGGATAGAGAGTTTCCATTCTCATTTCATTTTCCTTTTTGATATATCTAAGTAATTGTTTTCAACCCGTGCTTTAATATATGTTCTTATGTGTAATAAACGTTAGAACATATAGAAAATACCAGAGATATAATCTGGAGGCTGAGTTTATAACATATATATAACTTAACGTGATTTGTGATTTATAATTTAATGTGATAAGTTTGGAACTTAAATGTTGGTTTAGATTTGTTAATGACTTATGAGTTATTAAAAATATAATAATAATAATAAATAAAAATGGTTTATGCGTAATATATGTCTTAAATGTAATTTTTATAACAAAAAGGTTTACAAAATTTAATTCATCGAAAAAGGTATCTCAAACTAGTTTCTGGTTTTAAATCAGTTTTTGACTTATTTTTAACTGTATGTCAATTTCAGACTTATTACATAAATAAGCATTTTTTTAAAAAATCGAAAATAACTTAAAATCATAGATTTAATTCTAGACAAACAGGCTCTTAGTAGTCCATTCGAGTTTTAGAATAGAAGTTTTTATCAAGTTTTAGTAAATTCAGCACCATCCTCAATGGGATTGGTTATAATGATCGGCTAAGTTGGATTTGTAAGATATTATATAAAATTTGATTTTGTAACATATTTTGTTTCAATGATATTGATTATATCTTAAAAATAGTAAGTCATTATTATTTCAAGTTGTTATAAATAAAATATATTACTTTAATTACTTTAATATGATAATAGATGATGTGGCATTTCCTACAGATCTGTAGCCATTCGACTATGGCCGTCTTGACTAAAATTATTGAAAGGGGAGTGTAGTGTACTAGTGTTGTAGTGTCCGTTTTTTAGGAGATTATATATAATTTTTATTTTTGATATGACAAATCATTTTTTAGTTAAGAACCAGATAGTGTTGAAGTTGTTATAAACTTGGAGTTTCAAAATGATTTAGCAACTCAAGCTGGAGTTATAATTAGAGATCAAAAACTTATTTTTTATGGAAAAGACCTTCTGTTGAGTGGGTGTCAAACCCAAACCCCGCATCATAAGAAGAAAAAAATCTGCAATATAAACCATCAACTAACTCTATTACGATATATGCTCAAACCACTTTAAATGTATAGTTCCTAAGCAATTACAATCATCTGATTCACTGAACCAAAAGAGCTCTCTCATTCTTAATTATGTTTCTTTGGTTGTTTCCGATTGTTCCCGATTCTGATAACTTTATTAATTTGGTTACATTTTATTGAATTCATTACAAATGAAAAATAGAGTTGGATATATGAAGTCCCCACAATTTTGAAATTCATGGAGATCACTCTAAGTTTAAGACCGAGACAAAAAACATAACAAATGCATGAGATTCAAATATTTATACTACGTATTTTATTTTTAAATAATAAAATATTAAATTTGATCTAAATATTAAATATCGTGAACATCAAACTCACCGATTTAGCAGTTAGAATCAATTAGTCAAAATCATCAAATGAATCATTCCGCAAAAGAAAAAGGAAGACTCGCCCTGTTCATAGTACATGGAGAGCAATTCGTTGCAGAACTTACTTTTTTTTAATCGACTAACAGTTTTGTTACAGAACACCACTCAGCCTACGTGATGTCATGAGATAAGATTAGGAGAATAATGAAAGTTTTTCATTTTTATTTGATTCATAAGTTAGAAACCGTCAAAGAAATTTTTTAGGGAAATAGCCCTTAAAATCATAGTTTCTTTTAGTGACTTTTTTTTTAACTTGACTTTACAATCGTTTTTTGTTTCTTAATCAGGTTGTAATTGACAGTTCGAGGGTTTGTCTCGGCTGGGTTTCAGTTATCTATTAAATTTTTTTGCTTTTCGTCAAAAAAAAAAATAAAAAATTACATAGGATCATTTTAATTATTTGGGCCGATTCAGAATTTAGAAAAAAAATTCACTATTTCATTTTTGTAGTTTCAAAAAAATATAATTTAGGCATTGGTATATATAATCAATTCCGGTTTGGAAAAAGACAAAAGAATATTATATAACGTATTATCAAAAAAATACAACAAAAACTTATGATTTCATTTTTAATATGTATATTCGATGGAATGGGAATGTCTAATAAGTATGTTCACGGGAAAGGGAACTTTCACAATTTATTTTGAAAATAACCCAATATAATTATTTGGGCCTAAGGATCCACAATGTGTTAGATCAAAGTAACATTTCATAACACATTGTTTAATTTATTTGGGCTTAAGGATCAAGAATTTATAATATTTTTTTGCTATTTCATTTTTTGGATTTCATAGAAAAATGACATTGGGACCTATAATCATTTCAAGTTTTAAAAGAAAATGTAATAGTAAAAATTATATTATATAATATATTTTCAAAAAAAACACCAAGCACTTATGATTTAGTTTTTAATAAGTATGATCAATAAATGTGTTGTCCAAAAAAAAATTGGACAAAAATTGAATTTTCGTTATGAATATGAACACCTTAATATACAAAATTATCTTAATAATTAGATTATTATATACTTCAATAATATTATTAAATGAAAAAATCATCGATTTCCCATGCGTAGCGGGTATAAAATACTAGTTCTATTAATAAATTTTAGAGTAATTTGCACTTTGCACCACATAAGTTTAAGTGCTTTTTCGATTTGATCTCAAACAAAATTTCTTGTCAATACGCACCCTAATGTTTAAAAAGCGCTTTGATATGCACCCTTTTGAGCATATTCGTCAAGTTGACTGTTAAAGTTAACGGCTGCAGGGGTAAAACAATAATTTTGTAGACTTCCTTCTATTGATTCTTTCCATACAAAGTTACTGTTTTACTCCTCCAACCGTTAATTTTAACAGTCAACTTGACGGAATATGATGAAAAAGGTGCATATTGAAATGCTTTTAAACATTAGGGTGTGTATTGATAATAAATATTGTTTGAGACCAATCTCTCCCTTTCTTTTCTCTCTCTCTCTCCCAGATTCATAACCATCTTTCCCATGCCTTAGCCTTCTTCATCCATCCCTTTTTAATCATTTTTGTGTGTGAGAACACAGTAGAGATCACTATATGTTCAAACTCTCCCGATTCTTATAATGGGATTGCGTCCGTATACTAGCTAGATGTCCAAGAAAGCTTTTGGAGTAAACTCCAATTCAACTGATCAATAAAAAAAACAAAGATGTATACTATTATATTTAATCATAGTGAGCAAAGATCGATTAGTCATCGTTTTGTATGGTGTTCGATTTTATCCATCATTCGCGAAATTCATATACTTTTTGAGACTGCCTCCCTCCGGTTGTCTCCGGCAGATAATCTTTGAAGGATATCTTTAAAGGACGGATCATATTTGAAAATGACTCATTTTGTGTGAACATACTCCACAAAATCAAGGTGTACTCTTTCTAATTCACCATTTTACTTGTTTATGTGATCTGTTGATAATTTAGATATGTGCATCTAATCTTAATATTGTTATTCATAATATAGATCTTGTGCATTTTGATATTGCTTGCATATTATTTAATTCTATGCAACCACAACCAGATATAGGTTTTGATTTAGTGTTAGCATGTTGTATTTTGGAGATGATGGTCGTCTAACGGTGGTCTGCAATAGTGGTTTGCGGCTGTAAAATTTTTGACTAAAATTATGGCATAGTTTATGATTTCAGTTTTGTATAATTGTATTTAATTTTCGGTTTTTAATTGTCTGCATTTAATGTTTTATTGATTTTGGTTGTCACATAAGGAATTCGTATTATGCGATATTTCCTTAAATAGTGATTGACTCATTTTTATATATATTTTAAATTTACATATCAACCTTTTTAGTAATTATTATATTCTCATTATTGATTGATGTTTTACTTAAATTTTATAAGGATTTTATATAAAAATTTTAATTTTCTTAATTAAAATTTCCTTTATCACTTTAAAGTTGATTCGTTTGTATTTATGAAAATTATTTGAATTTTTGAAATTGTCTTGATTATCATTTAATGAGTTCGTACGTTAATTGTGCATCTATTGATGGCTAATTTTGTACCATTTATGGGTGGTCATGATTGATGGCTTATTTTTGGCTTGTAAGAGGCATTTATGTGCCACTTTGTTGGCTGCAATTATGTGCCACTTTGTTGGCTTGTTAATAATTGTTATATTATATTTTCGGTATATTATCTTTTTCATTAGTGTCTCACCAAAGATCCATCTTTGGTTGAGACTTTTCTTAATTTCCTTTTTTACTAGTTGAATGATTATCACATGATGTTAATTTTTATTAGTTTTGGATATATTATCCTTTATTTTTTAATAATATATATATAATCAGTTATATATATATATATAGACTTATATTCTCCTTGTTTCCTTTGTTTATAATTTCAGGATGCTTGGAAGAAGACGGGTTTTTCTTTTCGGACATTAAAGTTTTATTATCTAAATTTCCCCGGTCATCTTGCATGTCCGATGGTTAGATGATAAGCTTTCTTGAATGAAAGAATTATCACGGTGAATTGCCAGATCATTTTTGTTGAGATTCATTCTCATTATCAAAAAAAAAAAAAAAAAAATATTGTTTGAGACCAAATCGAAAAAGCACTTAAACTTATGAGCTACAAAGTGTAAATTACTCTAAATTTTATATCTAATAAATTATAAATATCAAAACAGATATTCAGATAGATAGATTAAAAATTATTCTTCACTTTCAAATAAGTTCTAACTTATTTAAGCTTTTTCTTAAATTAAATCAATCGGTACAAAAGAACTTGAAGTCTTGATCCTAATAGAAATCGGTGAGAGTACAACACCGCCCCGTATAAGCTATATATAACCCCGCGTCATAACATAAGGCAGAAGATCGCTTCTTGATTTTTTCTCTCTAGCCCTCTCTCAAACATGGCACGCTATTCCCATCCCAGTCCCAACATTCTGAAACTAAGAAAATCAAACTTACTTGTTAACGTAACACCGATTCCTTACTATGATCATCGCCTTCCTTGCCCTTCAAGCTGCTCCGCTTCTCCCTTCCACATTACCTTCATCACTCACCTCACACACCGATTCTTGGACCCTCGTCGTCTCTCATTATCATCATCATTCCACTCATCTCCGCGCCTCATTGGAGAGTATCAACAAGTCGTTGGTAGAACCACTATTTGTCAAGATGGCACCCTCTTCTTCAATTCTCAAGAGAAGGCCAACTCTAGGCTCGCTGTCAAGACCGCTCTTCGTTCCTTGAATGTCAAGAAATCTCGACATGACAAGATTTTCAAGCAAGTAATGGCCTTTGGGAGACGGTACAACGACAAAAGGAATGATGGCAGAGGTTTTAAGAAACTGAGAGTGTTTGGGAGGGGATACAAGAATAGAAGCAATGACAAGGAGGTTTTGAAGGGTCTGGTTGTCGCGATCACCATTGAGCAGAGTTTTATCGGTGATAGAGAAGCGGTTAATGAGGTGATGCAGAAGTCGTGGGAGGAAAGTAAGTCTCAAGCTCGCGGAGATGGAGATACATTGTTCCTTGTTAATTGAAAGTTTGATTAACTCTCTAATTTTCTTATTGAGTTAAGTTGCATGTAAATTACAATCTTGATGTCCTAACTCTGTTTTTAATACTTGATACTTAGTGTTATATACGAAATTGTGAGGACTTATTAAATGGGCCGAGCCCACAGAAGAAAGACTATTTGGGTCAGGAAAGTCAAGGTCAGTCCGGTCTCAAAGTAACCCTGTCAAAAGATAGGGCGCGCCCTATCTTTAGGCGCGCCCACTTGCCGAGGAGAGTTTATTTTTATCATCATTCTGAAGGGCAGTGAGAGGTACTTTGTGTTTAGGGGGACGCCCTTGAGCACGAGTAGATCTCATTGTTATGTTACGAAGGCCCTACCTTGTAGTCTAGGGAGTTGTCCTCCTTGGGAGGTAGAGGAAAGAAAAGAAGACACCCTGGAGGGTCCTATCTCTGTAGTCCGGCGGGTTGTCCCTGTCGGGGAGTAGGAGAGTGTCCTTGCATTTGGGGTAAGCCCAAAGGGCTAGGCCTCATCGTATTGGACCCCTTTCGGGAGGAAGATTCTAGAAGGGGAGGCCCAGCCCACGTGGGTCTCTTAGGAGAAAGAACTACGTAACGGCTTGATCCCCTATAAATAGGGGTACGTAGGCAGATTGTAGGCATCGATCATTCTTGAGAGCTATTCCAGTTAGCAATCTAGAACCCTTTGCTTACAATTGCAGCCACCTCCATAACAAACAATCAACCATCTCCTACATTCTCGCCAACAGAAATCTTGATTCACGCCGCGAACCTCATCTTTGTTAACCTACCAGTTTTCTCCGTTAACAAATTGGCGCTAGAAGGAGGGGCTTCGTTCAAGATTTTCCATCGAGGAGAAAGATGTCGAATCACGGCGAGACAACGCCCGGCGGGAACCAACCCCCGGATCCTAGATCGGGGATAGGCGATAACCCTCCCGTCGACAACACGCCGGTCGGGAACGCCTCCCAAGATAGAGCAATCATCATAACAGACGGAGAGTCCGGCGTTATGAGACGCCCCATCTCCGGCTCGCCGCCGGTATTCATAAGCAACGAGGAGCTACTCAAGGAGTTGCACTACTTGAGAAACGAAGCGAGAGAACAGCAAGCGCTCAGAGAGCGAGTCGCTCAACTGGAATCCCTTGTCCCCGGAACACATCGTTCCGGGAAGCAGCCCTTTGAAGAGGAAAGTCAATCAGGCCATCGTGATGATAGAAGGCCTGTGATTGTTCCACGAAACTTATTCGCGTCAGGCGGCCAGACTACCGCCGGAGGAGAGGGCGCTAGGGACGGAGGAAGACCCCCGCAAGATAGACGAGCGACCGCACATCTGGAGGAAGCCAGTCGAGATGTTAACGCTCTGGCGGAAAGATACAGAGGAAGAGTCAGTAGGGCGGATCTTTTGGCCCTGATCAAAGATCTTGAAAGTAGACCTGAATATGCGAGTACCGGGTCAAGAACGGCAGGCACAGGTCGAGAAGGACATAGGAAGGAGATTCCACATGGATCAGGCTCAAGAAGCTATGACAGATCGCAAGAACAAGAACCCCGTGGTTTGGGAGGAAGATCGGAGCAAGACCCGATCGTGCTTGAAGGACGGCAGAGTCAGGGAGGAACGCGCGAGCAGGCGACGTCTCCGGGCAACGGAAAGACTCATCATCAGGTTCTTTTCTTGTCTCCTCTTTGTAAATTATCGTAAAAGTTATATTATATTTTGTTCTGGTAGTAGTAGGATATGTAATAATGAATGGTTAGGCAAATCTTGATCAGACCATTGCCGATCCGCATATTCAAGCCTCATCTCAGGCCAATGCTCATGCCAATCCGCATATTCAAACCTCCTCTCAGGCCAATGCACCCCCATCTGCTCAGACTCACGCTAATCAATCCAATTTTCTCGCCACGGCAAGTGATCTTATGGCTACCGGAACACTTCCATCCATGACTCTGTCGCAGCCAAACGTTCAGACCATTCCAGGCATCGGAGCTATTGATGTCAATAGCCTAAGGAAACTTCTGGCACATTTCGACGGAAGCCAAACGTCTCTTTCAAGCCAAGCCCTATCACCGTTCTCCGCTGAAGTGATAGAGGCTCCGTTGCCAGCCAATTACAGGAACACCACCTCCGATTTAAAGTTTCATGGCAACTCAGATGCTGTAGAGTTTCTTGGAAGGTTCAACGTGGAGATGGGTGTCTACCAGATACCGGATCCTGTCAGGTGTAGACTTCTTGCGGCCACATTCAGAGATAGTGCCTACCAATGGTTCCGGAAATTGGAACCAGCATCCATCACTTCTTGGACAAGCATGCAGACTATGTTCTTGACTCAGTTCCAGGCAACCGTCAAGTACGCTCCACCGGTCACCACTCTGGCAAATATCAAACAAAAGGAAGGAGAGACTCTTCATGCCTACTTCAAACGTTTCAATGCAGAGTCATCCAATGTTCGGGGGGCAACTGATGAGACATTGAAGAGCTTCTTGGTGGCCGGGCTTCGAGTAGGAACTGATTTTTGGAAGCATTTGCAAGGCAATGATCCCAAGTCTCTGGCAGATTTATATGCAAGGGCTGAGGCATACAAAAATGTTGAACAGTCACTGGCTGAGAGTCGAAAGAATGAGAGAAGCCCTGGTAAGGCCCGACAAAAGAGAAGGGACCGGTCTCCGAGTCCAGAACCAAGGGGGAGGCGTCGAAGCCCCAATCGAGTCAACACCATGTATAGAAGGAATTATACACCTCCTCGAGATCATGAAGACAGGGAAGATCGCTGGACACCACTTGCCGCGCCAATCGATCACATCTTTGAAGTTAATCGTGACAAGGGACTCTTCCGCAGGCCAGCTCCACTAAATTCTTGGCAAGCCAAGAATAAGGATAAGTATTGTGAATACCACGAATCAACCGGGCATGATACCCATGAATGTAGACAACTGAAAGAAGAGATTGAGTTGCTAATCAAAGAAGGCCAGCTTAATGAATGGATAGTACGAGAAGCCCGGTCCCGACGAGATATTCGAGCCAAAGACAGAAGGGGGCTTGGCTATACTGGCGATCAAGAGAGGGGAAAGCAAGAAGACATCCAGTTCGTTAAGGAAGGAAGCATTCATGTCATCTTTGGAGGACCACATGTGGCTGGTGAGGGGACCAGGGCTATGGAGAGATATGCAAAGGAAGCCAAAGGTAGGCCCCTTACTAATATACATAATTTGTCATCTAGACCGCCTAAGGTCTTTAGAGGCGAAGCCATTGACATTACCTTTTCAGAAGAAGATGCCAGATGGGTTCACCACCCGCACAACGATGCTCTGGTGATCGCTCTTCGTATTGGTCCAATGAATGTTCATCGTGTGCTTGTTGATAATGGAAGCTCTGTCAACATTCTTTATTATGGCACTTACCAGAAGCTTGGCCTCCCTGATAAGGATATGAAGGTTGAGGATGTCTATATTTATGGGTTTGGTGGGGAGGCTGTAAAGGTAAAAGGAACAATCCGGCTCCCGGTAACTCTAGGAGAAGGAACATGCTCAGTCACTCAGGTTATGGATTTTATGATTGTGGATCACGACTCATCACACAATGCCATTATTGGGCGACCTTTACTAAAAGAAATGAGGGTGGTCACATCAATATATCATTTGTCTATGAAATTCCCAACACCTGGAGGGATTGGAGTTGTGAGGGGGTGCCAATATGACTCCAGAGAGTGTTACCTGCAATCTCTTAAAGGTTTCAAGAAGAGTAGATCACTGAAAGAACCCCTTGTTGCCAACACTGGTGGGGAGATCAATATGACTTACTTCGTCCAATTTCCTGATGAAGGAGATAATCTCGGGCAATCAAAAGGGAAAGAACCAATGGAAGTAGATTCAGATGCCGAGCTTAAGCCCTGTTCTATATGGGAAAAAGGGGAGACATCTGGAACCAAAGAAGAATCTGATCTAGACCCAAGGCTGCCCCTAGAGTTAACCAGGACCGGTCCAGCTGAGGATACTGTTGATATCCAGGTTGGGGAAGCCAGTGAGGCCAAAACATTAAAGATAGGGTCTAAGCTGAAAGGAGAATTGAAGGTAGGCCTTATCCGTTTCTTAAGAAGCAACTTGGATGTTTTTGCTTGGTGTCATGCTGATATGGTAGGGATCGACCCAGAGGTAATGAGTCACCATTTAAACATTGACCCTAACAAGAAAGGGATAAGACAGAAGAGAAGGCCTGTTAGTGGAGAAAGGGCCCAAGCACTAAAGGAAGAGGTTGACCGGTTGTTAGGTGCTAGGTTGATTAAAGAGTCGTTCTACCCTACATGGCTGGCTAACCCGGTTCTTGTCAAGAAGCCGAATGGGAAGTGGAGAACTTGTGTTGATTTCACAGATCTGAACAAAGCATGCCCAAAGGATAGTTTTCCACTCCCAAGGATAGACCAGTTGGTGGACGCCACAGCAGGACACGCTCTGTTAAGTTTCATGGATGCCTATTCAGGATACAATCAGATACCCATGCATGAACCAGATCAAGAGCACACTTCATTTATAACTGACAGAGGATTATATTGCTATATAGGGATGCCATTTGGACTAATCAATGCTGGCGCAACTTACCAACGCCTTGTGAACATGATGTTTAAAGACCAGATCGGTAAGACTATGGAGGTTTATGTAGATGACATGTTGGTCAAGTCCAAGGAGGCGCAAGATCACATTCGGCACTTGTCTGAAATGTTTGACGTACTTAGGAAGTATCGAATGAAGTTGAATCCGCAGAAGTGTGTATTTGGGGTTGAGTCTGGTAAATTCTTGGGGTTCATGGTAAATCATCGAGGAATCGAAGCTAATCCTGCAAAAATCAAGGCATTACTTGATATGAAGTCTCCTCAGAATGTGAGGCAGGTTCAGAGCCTTACGGGAAGGATAGCAGCATTAAATAGATTTGTGTCTAAGTCCTCAGACAGATGCAAGGAGTTCTTTAAGGCTATCAAGGAGGCTGGGAAAACGTTTGTATGGACGGATGAATGTGAAGAGGCCTTCCAAAAAATAAAGGAACAATTGGGAAAGCCACCTCTCTTGGCCAAACCCGTAGAAGGGGAAACATTGATCTTATACCTGGCTGTTTCAAGATACTCGGTCAGCGCCGTTCTTGTAAAGGAGGAGAAGGATGTTCAGTTCCCGGTATATTATGTTAGCAAAAGGCTATTGGATGCTGAGACAAGATACACTAGCATGGAAAAGTTGGTATACTCTTTGATCTTAGCAGCAAGGAAACTTCGTCCATACTTTCAGGCACATAAGATTGAGGTAAGAACTTCATACCCTCTCCGTCAAATTATGCATAAGCCAGAGGCAACGGGAAGATTGATGAAATGGGCAGTAGAGCTAGGACAGTTTGATTTGGAGTATAAGCCTAGGGCTACTGTCAAGGGTCAAGCTCTGGCTGATTTCTTGCTAGAATTTGAAGATGATAACCAAGAATGGGCAATAGTGCCATATAGTCCCAACATTGAGCCTATCGACGGACTTTTGATAGAGGATGATGCATGGTGGAATTTGCATGTTGATGGAGCTGTCAACTCGGATGGAGCTGGTGTAGGGATAGTTCTGGTTAGTCCCGGGGGGTGTCGATTGTTAAGTGCCATCCACTTAGGGTTCCCTGCAACCAATAATGATGCAGAATATGAAGCTTTGATCAATGGTCTAGCCCTAGCAGTAGAAATGAAGGCTAGGAACCTTATTGTGTACAGTGATTCGATGTTGGTAGTCCACCAGGTAAATGGGGGGTTCTTGGCTCGGGGTTGGAGAACGAACTTATACATGATCCATACGCAAGAACTGATAAAGAAGTTCAGAGAGGTACATTTGGAAAAGGTTCCTCGCGAGAAAAATGAAGGTGCTGATGCCTTGGCAAAGGCCAGTTCTAGAAGGGACACCAAGTTATTGGGAACTATCCAATTCTGTGTTCAAGAGAAGCCCAGTGTGTCAGAAGCACAGAAGGTCACCCGGTTTAGAGGAGATCTAATGGAAGTGGAGAAGGAAGTCGTGGACACTTGGATGACTCCTATACTTAAGTTCATCCAGGAGGGTCAACTCCCAGAAAGTATAAAGGAAGCCAGAAGTCTCAGATACAAAGCAGCGAGATTTGTAATATATGATGGTATCTTGTACAAGAGAGGGTTCAACCAGCCGTTGCTGAAGTGCATTGCAGGGGAAGAGTGCAATTATATCTTAAGGGAAGTACATGAAGGAATATGCGGCAATCACTCGGGGGGTAGTTCACTTGCACTGAAGATCCTTAGGCAAGGATACTACTGGCCGACTATGAGGAGTGAGGCAAGCAAGTTCGTGCAAGCTTGTGACAAGTGCCAGCGATTTGCCACATATTCATCTCGTCCTGCAGCAAGTATGACTCCGTTACTCAGCCCATGGCCATTCGCTTTGTGGGGGATAGATCTCATTGGAGAGCTTCCAAAAGCCAAAGGAGGAGTCAGGTATGCAGTAGTGGCAGTAGATTACTTTACAAAATGGGCCGAGGCCGCGCCTCTAGCAACCATTACTGCTAAGAAGATAACAAGTTTTGTATTCAATTCAATCGTGTGTAGATTTGGTATCCCATACAAATTGATATCTGATAATGGGAAACAATTTGATAGCAGAGAATTGAAGAAGTTGTGTGATGACTTGAATATAAGGAGGAACTTTGCAGCTGTGTATCATCCACAGAGCAATGGGCAGACTGAAGCAATCAACAAGATCATCAAACACACGCTGAAGGCCAAGTTGGAAGAGAAGAAAGGTGATTGGCCGGAGGAGCTTCCAATGGTACTATGGTCATACAACACTACGCCAAGGACAACCACTGGGGAGTCGCCGTTCATGTTGACCTATGGTTGTGAAGCAATGGTTCCGGTAGAGGTCGGAGCAGGTTCCTTCAGGAGAGACCACTTCCAGGAAGAGGACAATGTTGTTAACCAGAGGCTACATCTAGATATGTTGGAGGAAGTCAGGAGGGAGTCGCAAGTTAGGTTGGCAGCATACCAACAAAGGACAGCTCGATTCTACAACAGTCGAGTCAAGCCTAGACCATTCAAGGTAGGGGACTTGGTGTTGCGCAGGATGATGCCAGGAATGAAGGTGCCAGGTCATGGAGTGTTTGGGGCAAATTGGGAAGGACCCTACCGCATTCGAGCTGAGATTTTTGGAGGTGCATATTACTTAGAAGACATGCAAGGAGAGCCCATCTCTAAGGCATGGAATGCTGAGCACCTAAAGAAATACTATCAGTAGAAGCAACCTGTAATTGTTGAGAGCAATAGAAGATGGAATGTTTTTGATGATCCCTTGATGAAATGATAATGCTAGTATAGTTTGCTTAATTCTGCCATCTGCAAACATACGGCGCGCCCAATCTTAAGGCGCGCCCCACCATTATTAACTTGGTCCCTTATCATTATCAAGCAAAAGAAATTAAAAGACAAGTCGACAGAAAAATTAATACTTCAAGTATCAGACAAGACCTGGCGCGCCTGATCCTCACAATATTAAGGAAAGACAAGTAGTGAAGAAAAATGTGCAGGAAAAATGATCTAATAAAATAGTCACCTCCTATCAAATAAATTGTTGTTTCAGGGTCACAAAGATGTCCAGATTAGGCGCGCCAGATCATACGGCGCGCCATCTTGTTACTTATAAATACTTTATAGCATAGCAAGAAGGACGCATCAACCCAGATGGCGCGCCCAACAGAATATAACTTGGAAGGAATGAGTAGAAAGTTCAAACATTTGCATAATAATATGATCATAGAAATAAAAAGAAGTCAACATACAACGAGAGGGCGCGCCCTCATATCAAATTCAAGATAATGTATCAAAACTATCAATTGCAAGGTTACAGGGACCTGCACCCAAGTGAACATTCTGACAGATAAATGTTAAATAAACTTAGACCTGATCCAGTGAAGAGTCAAGAATGTTAGGTTGTGACCCGGTCATCTCAGCCGTCTCAACAGTCAAGGGTTCCTGGAGAGTATCGCCACCAGATTGAATTCTAGGGATTTGATTCTCTGGAGATTCTTGGCCCAGTTGGCGCACCTCATCTTGAACATCTAGGCGCGCCTCTTGAGGAGAAGGTTGTTCCAGAAATTTCTTGGCAGAATCAGACGCAGCCTCCAATTCAATCTCCAACCTCCTCTCCTCAATAGCTTGGGCTTGTTCCACTTTGAACTCTTCAATCCATTTTCTGGTGGCAGGAACAAATTTGCCCCAGTCATAGTCAGGGTCTACAGCAAGAAAACCAGTAACATAACTCCTAAATCCTTCCGCATAAGCAAGGCGGTTAGTCTCAGCTTGCTTCTCCCCTAACTCTTCAACCCTCTTCTCCAAAGAGACAACTGTCTCACCAGCACTTGACAGGTCTTGGGCTGTCTTGTTTAGCTCCGTCCTAAGGTTATCTGCATCTGACTTCAGCCTGGAGATATCCTTAATGGCTTTAGTCTTAAACCTTTCCAGCTCAGCCTTATCCTTCTCAGCCTCAGCTAGCACTTGCTTCATCTTAGTATTTTCTTCTCTGGCAGCCTCGAGGCTCGCCCTGAGTTTCTCGGTATCTGATGGGTTGCAGGTCAAATGAAAGAACAATTCTGCGGCGGCGCGCCTACATGCATCGGCCGCCTGATCGCCATTTCTCTGCTGCCAGGTCGCGAACTTGGAAGGCTCAATGTAACCGTCTGCTACTTTAGCAAACCAGTCGCCAGCAGCTGTCACTGGAGCATCAAAAGGGAACCCCTCAGGAGATTCTTGCAGCTTCGATTTTTTTGAGGAATGAACCTCCAACTCTTGATTCCTCCTCTTCTCCTGGATCTTCTTCTTAGGAGAGGGAGGCTTTTTAGCCTGTTGGCTAACAGATACTTTTGGCATCTGTTTTGAACTGGACGCGCCCACATTAGTGGCGCGCCCTCCTTTCACGCCAAATCCCGAGGGGAGCGACATATCTGCAAATAAAACAGAACATGAGAAAAATGACAAATAACAAGGTAAAGTAAGATACAAATATCAGCATGACATGACAATAAGAGGTGTGAACAATAAAAAAGCAGACTAGAAGTATAATTAAAGAAATATAACCGTAGTCAGGCGCGCCATGATTGTCAGATTCGTCAGATTCCTCTTCTTCAATCTCAACCTCCTCAACTGCCTTGGCTTTTCTTTTTATAGGGCGACCCCCATAAAAATCTTGATATGGGCATATGTCTCCCACCACTTCGCTTAAAAATCCATATTCCTTCAGCCGTTCAGTAGTAACCAAGTGATTGATGATTTTAGCCTCATAAGGAAGGTTAATTATATTTTCTGCACGTCTCTTGGCGCGCCCTGATAAAGCAGATTGTTTCCTTTCAACTAAGTAAGAAGAAGGAAAGAAAAACATCTAAGTATGTCATTCTAAGAAAATAAGGATGAAAAAGAGATAGGAAGATATGGCGCGCCAAAGGATAGCTTACTAGGCGAAGTATTGAATTGAGTCCTAATCCGTTCTTCTGGCCAAGCATAGAAAAACGGTTCCTTCCATTTCTTCTCGTTGCTGGTTTTGCCTTCAGACCAACCCGTGGAATTATGAGATCTCCTTACCACTAAATAGAAGTAACCTAGACTAGACGCGCCCAGTCTAAAGAAGTAGCTTAAGTCTTCCATTGTAGGAGCACGTTGATTATGGTCTCGATACAACATATAAAGGGCGATAGCAAGCTTCCAGCTATTGGGAGAGAGTTGGATGGGGGCGATATCGAACCATTCAATAATGGATCTGAAGTAGGGATGTAGTGGAGGACCGATGCCTAACTTAACCAACTTTGGAGTAAGAACCATTCTGGGAATTCTTAACCTGGGATTATAATCAAATATATGGGGTCTCATCCATGGATGAGGGCGCGCCCAAATGCATCCTTTGTCATAATATTTTAAACACCATTTGATTTCGGCATTGGAAGCAGTAGAAGATAAACCTACGCAAGCCAGTTTACCAGCCTTCTTGCGAGCCTTGGCCTTTACGGTTTCTCGGATCTCCTTATCTTCATCCCAATCAAAATCCAATTCATGGTCAGAAATTCTAGGGTGGGCATAAGGATTAGGAGAAGGCTGAGGAGAAGGGGGGCGCGCCTCATCGTTCAACTCCTCATCGTTCAAATCATGGTAAAATGTTTCTGCTTCGGCCTCCGCCTCAATCTCTTCGGAGTCTTCCTCATCTATACTCGCCTCAGGACCACTGCCTTCGACATTATCTTGCTGATCTTCATCCGACTTAGTAACTTGGAAGGTTTTCCGATTAATAGGGACGCGGAGGTCGCGCTCATCTTGATTTAGGAGAACATCTATGTCTATGTGATGAGTTTCTTGGATTTCAGGGGAAGATGCTCCACTTTCAGACATAATTGTAGAAAATTGGGGAAGAAAGGATCGTAATGGAGTAGGAGAAAGTAAATTTGGCGCGCCCAGATTGGCCAGCTGCAAAAGAATAAAAAGAGGAATGATGAAACAACTGGGCGCGCCAAGACCAAAAGAAAAATGAAATAAAGACGGATACTTTAGAAAGCTGCAATGAAATTTCAGGCGAAAACCTAGTACTAATATGAGAATCTATATAAAGGTGTTAACTTAAGAAGAGCGAGGGCGCGCCTAATGGTAGGGCGCGCCCTGTCAGTAAAAAGAGGGTACAAACAACGCTAAGTAGCTGTCATTCTCCAACATACAAAAGGGAAAGTAAGGATTACGCGATATGGTTAGCAGACACGTCAAATCTCTAAATCATAACGCTTTGATATCATAAACACAAAAACACAATAAAGACAAAACAAAACAAGATCAAACATATATACACGCATATACATACAGAGGAAGTGTACGAAGAACAGTGAAGAAAGTGAAGGGTCATGTGCTTAAATACGAAGATTTACTCGGTAAAATGATAAAAAGAAGGCATGTACATGTACCTTGCGACGAGAGGAGTTATGGGATGGCCTTAAAATCACAAATGGAGCAGCAACGCGGATGATAAAGCTTGAAGAACGAGAACGGCGGCGTAAAGGGTTTTTAGAGTAAAAGACGGTGAAAATGAAGAAGTGAAAAGGGAGACCCGTATTTATACCTGGGAGAAAATAATGATTTAAAATAAAGGAAAAATGGCAAGTAGTGGAATACAGCTGTACACAATAAGGGCTTCAACGGTCATCAACATAGGGCGCGCCTAGATAAGTCAAAGACAGTTGTTGAAAGGAGATGAAGATTCCTGAAGATCTCGTCGACATTTTCAATATCACCAAGATCTGGGGGGTAGTTGTTATATACGAAATTGTGAGGACTTATTAAATGGGCCGAGCCCACAGAAGAAAGACTATTTGGGTCAGGAAAGTCAAGGTCAGTCCGGTCTCAAAGTAACCCTGTCAAAAGATAGGGCGCGCCCTATCTTTAGGCGCGCCCACTTGCCGAGGAGAGTTTATTTTTATCATCATTCTGAAGGGCAGTGAGAGGTACTTTGTGTTTAGGGGGACGCCCTTGAGCACGAGTAGATCTCATTGTTATGTTACGAAGGCCCTACCTTGTAGTCTAGGGAGTTGTCCTCCTTGGGAGGTAGAGGAAAGAAAAGAAGACACCCTGGAGGGTCCTATCTCTGTAGTCCGGCGGGTTGTCCCTGTCGGGGAGTAGGAGAGTGTCCTTGCATTTGGGGTAAGCCCAAAGGGCTAGGCCTCATCGTATTGGACCCCTTTCGGGAGGAAGATTCTAGAAGGGGAGGCCCAGCCCACGTGGGTCTCTTAGGAGAAAGAACTACGTAACGGCTTGATCCCCTATAAATAGGGGTACGTAGGCAGATTGTAGGCATCGATCATTCTTGAGAGCTATTCCAGTTAGCAATCTAGAACCCTTTGCTTACAATTGCAGCCACCTCCATAACAAACAATCAACCATCTCCTACATTCTCGCCAACAGAAATCTTGATTCACGCCGCGAACCTCATCTTTGTTAACCTACCAGTTTTCTCCGTTAACACTTAGCTTTCGAACGTGTTTCATTACGTGGTTGCTTACAATCTGACTCCTTAATTAGGCCTCCAATCAAAAATTCGAGCTGTCATTGGTTAGAACGAGACGTCGGAAAAGAATAGAACTAGTGAACTTCAACTAAGAGATTTGATTTAATCTTTCTGGTAACTTGATTGGGGAAGTGCAACGAAAATAACTTTTGAATTCGAGGATATTCTATTCAATTGAACGGAGACATTGTTGATATCTGATAATGGAGTAAATGTTTTTAGATGGATGGTCGGAAGAAAAACGAGGGTGCAGTTTAAGACAATTACTACTGCAGTAGAGGGTTAGTTGATCACTTGATCCTCCAAATTATTATCGTAAAGGATGGAATAGCACCAATCACATTCCTTACTCCCTTGGTCTGTTTACATGTAACATATATATATGATAGTATAAACTGCAAATATAATTATACAAATACTTTTAAAATAATTACATTAATACATCAAATTTTTTATATATAAACCAGTTAGAAAGATAATATTATATGAATAAATCTATTTAATTTTTATCTATAATGAAATGTACAGTACTATGAAAATATTTAACTCACAGGAAGACTCCTATACTTTTTACTTTGGAAAAATCTCTCTTCTCCTAAAATTATTCTACCTAAAATTTTACTATTTAAAAAAAAAAAACATTGGACCGTTTGGTTGAGCTTAAGATAAGTGCTTCTTGCTTAAAGTAAAGAAGTGGAGAAGAAATGAGAAGCAAGTTAAGACTTATAAGTGATTAAAGTGTTTGGAAAATAAGTAGAAGTCGTAAAACAAAAGCTGGCATTCCTATCTTTTTATAAGTGCTTCTTGACTTTTACATTGGGCAAATTTAAAAAAAAAAGTGATTCTTTGTTTAAGTAAAGAAGTGGATTAAAAGTGAGAAGTAAATAAGTTAATAAAGTGTTTGGAAAAGAAGCAGAAGCTCTGAGAGAGAAGCTAGCATTCTCAGCTTTTTAGAAGTACTTCTACTTATTTACACAAACGGGTCAAAAAAAATAAAGATCAGAAGCAGAAGCCGCTTCTGTTAAACAAACAGGGTCGGGTCTGTTTGGGAACCAGAAGCAGAAGTTGCTTCTGACTTCTGCTTTTCTTGACCTGTTTGTGTAAAGAAGTAGAAGCACTTTTAAGAAGCTGAGAATGCTAGCTTCCTTTTCGCACCTTCTACTTCTTTTCTAAACACTTTATTAACTTATTTACTTCTCATTTCTACTCCACTTCTTTAATTTAAGCAAGAAGTCACTTCTTTGAAGCTAATCCAAATGACCAAGTGTTTGTAACTTACAAATACACAAGCTGGGCGCTGGGCTTAAAAGCCCCGCCAAACACCCTCATTATGTTGGACTTACAGTGATAAAAGGTACTTTTAATAATAAATCAAATCCATCATAAACTGTATAATTGATGTGGCTACTGTATATAATTTTGATCCTTTTTTTTTTTAGATAAGCCAGTTCATAGATAAAGAAAGCCACTAGCCAGGAAACATCAAAGGGGGAGAACTGAGCCCTATTACTACTAAAACTAGACATGCAGCGCACTATTTTAGATCTGAAAACACAACTACAACTGCTACTGGGCATCAAACGAGTAACCTAAATGTCCCAATCCAGATTGCCAATGTCATCAGTACCCTGTATATAATTGATGTAGCTAATGTTTTGCAATACAAAAATACAAAAAACTCCATTAGAATTAACAAAATGATGATAGAGATGAGGACCCTAAAGACTAAAGAATGTTAATAATATACAGATGGGACTTCTAAGTATATCAAAGACAAACTTTTTGTTAAGATGCGTGCATTTCTATTGTTTGATTTCGCCAGGTGATATATTCAAATATTAACTTTTTGTCCCGGCATTTAAAACAATATAGACAACAAAAATAAACCTCAACATATCACTTAACAATATGTTGCAATCCAATAAAAAACGTTTGCCACACATTACAAATTATTCAACAAAATATAAAAATTCAAAGCTGTCTTAAACCATATCCGAGCAAATGTATGCAGAGAGATGGAACTGGTACAAATTATTTAATGAGCACATCACAGATGATAGTCCGTGATCATTACAGTGGGCATACTTTCTCAAACTCCTTCTGTTCTTTGCGGCATAACTCAAACTCATCTGTATTGTAGTACATACAACCAGCATAAGAATCCATCTCCTTTGTGCAACTCTGATGTAGATCTTTTAGTCTGCATTACAGAAGTCACAAAATTCAGATCAACTAACTTTTACTGTTTATATATTTTTAAAATGTGGAGCATACATTTGTATTAGATATTAAAATAATAGATACTCCCTCTGTCTCAACCATTTCTTTATTCTTTCCTTTTTGGATGTCCCTTCCAATTTTTTACATTTCAAAACTAACCAAAAACTATAAAATTTTATAATATAAAAATTAACTACATCCACTACTCTCCTCCACTATAATCACTTTATACATCCCACCTTTTACCCACTTTTCTTTCTCTTTCCCACTATTTTAAACATTTTTCTTAATCTCCGCACCCAATTCATTTGTAAACAAATGGGAGGAATGAAGAAAATATAGAAAGAGAAGAAAAAGCAACTAATATGTATATGCACAAGAATTAAAAAAACTAAACCATACACCATAAAAACAATAAGATATTGAATAAATTTGCATCCAACAGCACCACCACGACACAACATTACAAAAAATATATATATATTATAGAAATACTCCACTCATTAACTGAATTATGTAGTAAATAAAGTCCTTTGTTCGTTCAAATTTTTCCATCTTTACCAAAATTACGATATTCAAATTCTATAAAATTGGATTTGTAACTTTTTCATTTTTTTTTCCAAAAATTTTGAAATAGCCCCCCAGGCCCCACCTGTCCTTTCCTAGGTCTGGCCATCCGGCTTTACAATTAATGCATTGTACCATATTCACTATCCCATAAAAGCAAAAGATTACTTCTAGATCCTAACTAGAAGGCAATAAATTTTTCATCAAGGACAAGGAGTTGGTGCTAGTGCAGGTCAAGGACATCAAGGAGATATGGGGTAACTATAAGATATATGATAAAGCTAGAAAGAGCAGGCACGATCGACGTTATACCAGGAGAAGTGAAGGGAGAACTAAATAAGAATAAAAAATGGCTAAATCAAACTCCTATCGAGGTGACACAAAGTTGTATCAATTATCGCAATATAGAGCTACTCCGCAGTCAGCACCATCAAATTATTGGATACTTCTTGAGATTATGTTGCCACGAGAAATAGGATGACAAGAAACCACTTTGGTTTAATGCCAGGAGGTTGATAATTAAAACAATGCACCTCAAATGCCTCATGTAGAAGTGTTGTAAGCTTGGTAAGGACCTGAAAATACTGTTTATAGACCTAAGAAGGCATGATAGTGTACCACCTGAAGTCTTTGAGGAAGCTACAAGGATAGAAGGGTGTCATGTATGTAATTAGAGATATACAGAATATGTATGTACCACCTTTTATAAGAACCCCAATTAATGGAACATAATATCTACCAGAACTATAAGATGAGGCAAACTTGAAAATGGAACAGCGTACGCATTGTGTCTGCTGCAATATATAACTATACCCGTGAATCAAGATAAATTTACTTATAGACTTGCTCCTTTACAAATTTTATGTTCAAAAATTAGCATCATACACATATCTATATAACATCTTGTGTATGTTGAGTATATTGCTAGCAGATTGCTTTCTAGTGGTTTTCAAGTAGATCACTACTGTCTATATAAGAATTTCTTGGCTCTTTCTATTGAAATTATAGGCATAAATCATAATTTAGCCCAAAAGAGAAACTTGAGAAGACCTTTTCTCACTCATCACACAAGTTAAAACACATTTCAGAATATTTGTTTAAAAGAGCATTTGATTTAATCAGCCAATATTTTGCACCCGTCTTCGGCCCTAATATTTCATATATAACAAAGTTATGGTGAAGGAATGCAGAAAACTCTTAGAACATCAAAATTTCATGATGAAGGAACAAGGAAAACACTTAATATAGGCTTTTTGACTTTTTAATCATCTCATTTAAGACTGATGGAAGAGAACTTATAAATGGGCAGATAGACAAAGAGGTAACCGCAAAGAAAATAAAATAGAAGTAACTTATGCAGGAAATTGTATACATGTCCATAGCATGTTGGAGTCACCTGACAGAGTAGCTATTTATCCACTGCATAGTTTTTTTGTATATAGATAGAGTTCCACAGTTAGACAACATACACACAGCAGTAGATTAGCATAGCTCAACCGTTTTTCTCACCTATGTTACTTGTATATAAACACTTGGTTGTAAAATTTGTTCATTCATTCAATACAATACAAACACTTTACATTTTCTCTCATTTTCTCCACATTAGATAGATTGCTTGTGTATAAGTTCAAGTGTTCAACATAGCACCACAAGAATTCTCATGGAATACATGGAAATTGTATACACATATATTGCACTTGCTCTTGTGATATTAGTATGTTAATATTTCAATAATCAAGTAGAGTGATGTTAAAATTTTTCATGTTTTTCAAATGGAATCTAAAAAGGCAAAACCTAACTAAATAATTACCCATGACAGATTCATTCTTGGATTATGGATATTGCCTTGACAAAAAATACTTCAATTGCAGGATAACCAAAGACCGTAAGAAAGAAAGAACAAATGAGATATATGTGCTTCTAAGACACCAACTAAAATTTAAACCGCTGGTCAAAATCATTCATATGTCTAACCTGAAATACGCATACTAGTAAAAAAAAGGGAAAAACAGCATACCACAAACATTAAAACTCCAACCATCCCAAACAAAAGCATCTACAATTCAATACCTAATTAGTAATTATCCCATACTTCAATCACTGAAAATCAACAATAATCAGTGGCAGCAAGTATCATCCCAAATAACATTCATGTATTTAATTTCTCTAAGCATAATCGAATATTATTCTCAAATGCCACGAAAACACTAATCATACATCAATCCACCAGTCTAAACATAATATAACACACAAAAACAAAATGCAGAAAGACATATATACTTACAATCCAAGAACACATCGAGTAACTTGTTGACCTTTATCGAGACACTTCTCGGGATTAGCGTCGCTCTTTTTGCACTTAAGGAACGCTACATTAGCATCACGACACCTACTAGCTATATGTTTTGACGCCGCCATCAAAACAGCCGACGTCGGGATCGGATCTCCGGCAGCGTCCACTGTACTCGCCATAACAATTCCTAATCACAATCATCGATGACAATTTTTCATTAGAATGACGAGAAATTGACTCAATTGCAACGCTTATAAGTTGAATTGGAGCAATTTGCAGTTGAAAAAGTTGAAATATGAAGGAAGTGTACCTTTCTTATGCTCGCTGAGAGTGGATTCAACTTCTAGGGCTCTTTCCGATGGGAAGAAATGCGGGTAATTAACTTGCCTTGCCGAGTTGTTTTTGTTTTCTGTGTTTAGCTGATTTTATAAAAGTATAAAACAAATAAATCTCAAGCTGGATAATATTTAATTTTACTAAGTACAGTGAAAACTCTATAAATTAATAATTTTGGGACCGGAGAAATTTATTAATTTAGAGAGTTATTAATTTATCAATAAATTAATAATTATTAATTTAAAGAATTTTCAACCGATTATCCTGTACGTACTAAACAAAAAAGCATATTGTATATAGATTAATATACCAAACAAAAAGTCAAATTAGTTTATGCCTCTTGGAATTACATTGCAGTGAACTTTGAGACTCAATGTAAATTAGTAACTATCGTGTTCATATGTACTGGAAATCAATAACTTTTGAAGTACTGTACAACAAATGTAAACAAAAAGAATAAATGTGTTCAATATATTTTTAAACAAGTTTGGCATATAAAAATTAAATGAATATGTTAGAGTATTCAAATCATATTTCACAGGATGCCTTCTCCTCTAAAAGGTGTTGTGAAATCTAAATGAAAAACAGACAAATATTGAATCATATTTCAATAGAGTATAATATATATTTTTCAGTTTCTATGAATTATTAATTTATAATTTTCTTGGGACCGAAAATTGCAAAGGGAATTCCTAAAAAATTATTATCTTTATTATTTTATCGAGTTTTTCAATTTTTTACATTGGCCCAAGTCGGTACCGAACAAATTTATTATTTTAAAGAGTTTATTAATTTACCGAATATTAATTTAAAGAGTTTCTACTGTAGTTGGTGACTATTCTTATAAAATTATTTTGTTTCAAAGTATCACAAGTTTGAAGCAAACCCGTTAAAAATAAAATAAATGTCAACTACTTTTTATTACACCTCAGCCGCACAAAGAAGAGTTCGACTGAGTTTATGGCATATAATTTAACGTTATTCATGATTTAACGTGATTTATAGAGTTTAAAATATTTGTTTCAATAATTTTGACTTATTATTGATTTATGAATCATTAAAAATATAATAATGAAAAATAAAAGTCAATTATGAGTAACTTATGACTTAGAAGTAAATTTTATCATAAGGAAAAAATCAAAACAATTTAGTCACCGAAAAAAGTAACACAAACTAACTTTTGGCTTTAAGTTAGTTTCCAACTTATTTTTGACTTTAAGCCGTCTTCTGATTTATTACACAAACAAACATTTTTCAGTTTAAAATCAAATATGACTTAAAGCCCGGACAGGCAAACAGACTCAATCGCTACACATTTTAATTACTTGATGTTCCGTCTGAAATCGTTTCTATATAGTTTTCCATGAATAACGAGATTTTTATAAAATATGATTTCAGAAAATTATGTTTCAAACCTTTTTTAAATAAAATCTTAGCTAATATATTTTTATTTAAGAAAAAATTAAAATAAATTATTGAACTATATTTTATAGAGACACTTGCCGAGCCTCTCCGCCAAACATAAGCAAGCATGCATTCTAATTATTGAACAACAGATACATGCCATTAGCTCCCATTAATCAAATTTCGCAGAATCTATATATATTGCTTTTGAATAGTTTCTTTCGAAGTGAATAAATCTTGAGATCTTTTAAGTTTCCTTTAAGGTAATATGCTTGTGACAATATAATGTCTACGACATTATACTTCTGCTGGGAAACAATGCAATCCCAAGTCACCAAATATGATCTGTGCACAGACAGACTGTCACATGTTTGTTCTGAACATGTTCTGCCAAGAACTTAAATGGCTAAATGAATTATTATTCAAGAACAATTATCAACTACTGCTGAGAAAAAATTCAAATTATCACTTGCATTAGTTAACAACTCGGCAATTCTGCCTCACCTCGCCTTCACCTTCCGCAAGTGTTATTATTTCACTCATTTTTTTCATTGATTGGGCAAACCTGGCAAAGAACACCTTAGGATTCTCTAAATCTTTAGCCATCTGTGCTGACTGTTGGTTGGTGAGTAATGCTGCATCTGACAAAAATACGCCTTTATGTTCGTTTAGGATTTTAAAGTAATGACTGTCGAAAGAACCTGAACTTTCAGGATCCATTTCTACAGGTGTTGCAGGAATTAAAGGATTTGGGCAGATATTTCGCAAGCTTTCTGCGTATTCTGGATCAAGTGAAGGGTCTGTATCGCCGCGCCCTGTGAAATTGTACAGTCTTCTGGATAACAAAGCACATCTCGTCGTTCCAATTGTATGTGCTCCTGAAATGTACGCGACTAATGGCTCAGTATAGTTTTTTGCTCTATGTATCTTAAAGTTGTGCAGTATTATTTGAGTAACTATACTTTGCACAAGTGTATAATGTTGATTCTACCTGAAAGTGTTACAAGGTCCATCATGTCGAGGCCGTGACTTTGAAATTGGCTAAGAAGAGTTGTAAAATTAGAAAATGGCGAGGGCATGTCTGTTGTAGCTTCAGAGGAAAGGGAAACTCTTCCATCTTTCCTACCTGTGAAAACATTCCACATTGGCCTACGAAACTGCATTTTTAGTTCATCAATGTTATCAGGCATATCATATAAAAACATGTAAAATGTGATTGCTCGTGATTTTGAATTAACTGTCACAGGCATCTGATTTCTTACTTGGAAAGAGATGGCATCTCGTGCAGCTAATGCAAGAATATCTGCACATGACACAACTCCAGGGCACTCTTCTTCAAGTTTTGCCTTTATAGCGTCAATTAATTCATAACCAGATAAAGATCTGTTCGGTAATGCAGCCTTCTCATTGTCTTTCTTATTCACGTCAGTTGAATCCAACAGTATTGATCCATCACAACCCTACACATGCATGCAAATACAATTGATCATCATAATTAAATTATGAGCCGCAAATATTAATTGTTGCAGAATATGATCCCCGTGAGCCTGAGTTCTCATGTCATGTTAAATGACCAATTCTCCCAAAACCTCAGGATGTTGGGAGTGTTGAGTGGGTTCAACCCAAGTCCCACATCGGAAACATAAAGAAGATTTATCTTGAATATAAGCAGCCAAAGAACTCCATTAGTATGAGGCCTTTTGGGAGGAGCCCGAAAGCAAATCCGTGCGGGCTTGGCCACGGCCCAGAGCGGACAATATCATACTAATGCGGAGTTAATGGGTGTTGCGCGGCCCAACAAGTGGTATCAGAGCGAGGTTAAGAAGTTGATCCCGGGTTGCGGGCTGTAGTTGTGTGATGTGTGGGAGGCTCTCCAGCGAGGTTAAGAAGTTGATCCCGGGTTGCGGGCTGTAGTTGTGTGATGTGTGGGAGGCTCTCCAGCGAGGTTAAGAAGTTGATCCCGGGTTGCGGGCTGTAGTTGTGTGATGTGTGGGAGGCTCTACAGAACTGCGATTGGAGGTCTTGGACGGCTTGTGTCGAAAGTCTTTCCGACAAAGGTGGTCGGACGGCGTGTCCCGCAAGATGAGGAACCAGAACTGCGATTGGAGGTCTTGGACGGCTTGTGTCGAAAGTCTTTCCGACAAAGGTGGACGGCGTGTCCCGCAAGATGAGGAACCGATGAGGAGCGGCGGTATAAGGGCCGCAAGATGAGGAACCGATGAGGAGCGGCGGTATAAGGGTCACAAGATTGGTGGTTCTTGGATTGTGGGGAGATTGTTGAGTGGGTTCAACCCAAGTCCCACATCGGAAAGATAAAGAAGATTTATCTTGAATATAAGCAGCCAAAGAACTCCATTAGTATGAGGCCTTTTGGGAGGAGCCCGAAAGCAAATCCGTGCGGGCTTGGCCACGGCCCAGAGCGGATAATATCATACTAATGCGGAGTTAATGGGTGTTGCGCGACCCAACAGGGAGAAGGCTTACCAGGATCGTATTATATTCTAACAGTATATGTAGAGATGCGTATTAGTATTTAAAAGTATATAAACATACCCTGACAAAGCAATCATGGTAATGAAGCCTCAACAGCTTAGCTGCAAAACTTGGGTCTTCTGCCACTTTCCTCCATGTAATATCTCTCACAATATCATCAACCGAATCGCAAGCCTTCTGATAGTACTTCATTTTCAGTAGCTTATTTCCATTGCAGACTATAACAGCATTGACTATTACAAGAGCAAGAAGCAAAAACAAGAAACTTGGCCTCATTTTGTTCTTATGATTAACCAGTAAAGACTCTTCAAACAGAGAATGCTGCTGTGTATAAGCTAATTCGATGAATGAATTCAGACTTCATGCAAATTGCTTATATAGGCATCTCATGCACAGTGCAATCATCAAGTTAAATAATTAGGGGTTTAGACTTTTTATAAATTAATATTTCTTTGTTCTTTTGAATTATTGAAATTTTGTTGTTGTTCCCTACTAATTTCATTATTAAACAGAACAAATGTAAACATTCATGTATGGAATGAAACAAAGTGAAAAATGTGAGACATTCAGCTGGTCCTTCCAATCATTAAATTATTTAATTAGTAAAGTCAAACTATTTTCTTGGTGATTAATGTAAGCTGAAGACCTTGGGCCAATATATAACTTGGTGCATACCCATAAATCAAGTATTAGTGCTCACGGTGTAATAATGTCTGCATTTGGAATCTAGAATTTAAATTGAATGAATAAATAATAACTTTACAAGAATAACGGTTATTTTTGATCATTTTCTCAATTTTAATTGAATACAGTCAATAGTTAATAGACGATCTCTATTGTTGAAATAAAGAGCATTCGAAAATAAACGATTGAAATAAAAGATATTTTTGACCGTGTATCGGCCAATCGATTATAGCTGATCAAAAATAATAGGATTAGTGACGGCTCCTTTTGCGATCAAAATTATTCTCTCCTAAAAATTTTGGATTCTTTTCTTATCAAGGATGCTAGTCAAAAATACCGTCGATCGAAAATAATTTCAGGACATGAAATTTTTCCACCCTTTTAGTTAAAAAGCGCTAGACGAGTTAAAAATCTGTTATAATCTTATTCATCCACCGGCCCAAAATCTGTATGTTATTCAACATGTACCTGACAGTCATATGTCAGGCGCGAGGACCAAAACAAATAAATCCCAAAACTGGATAATATATATTACAGTATACAATTTTAAATTAATAATTTTTAATAAGAATTATTATTATTATCTAATTTTGCTAAGTAGTTCTTGACAATTTGATGAAATTATTTTCTTTTAAAATATAGTTATAAATTAAACACGAATTACAAGTCACAAAAGATAAGTGGTTAAAAATAAAATAAATACTTTTTATTATATCCACGTGTGTGTCATTGGAGCAGCACAAAATCACCGCACATTATTATTTCTCTATTTTCGGCACTGAATCATTTCTATATAATTTTATTAATTCCCAACACATCAGGCTTATAAAGTATAATTATATAATTTATAAATTCAAAAATCTTATCTTTAAACAAAAATTTAAACAATATATTTTTATTCATGAACAAATTAAAATAAATTATTGAACTATATTTTATAAAAAAATGTGCGGAACCTCTCTCCCAAACATATACGATTCATCGGCATAAACAAACATGCATTCTAATTATTGAACAACATATACATACGTGTCATGAGCTCCCATTTACTCTGTTAAAATTCGGAGAATCTAAAAGTTAGTGGTTTGAAAAAAAATTAGAGGTTTGGGGTCAGTTAGAAGTTTGACCATTTCAATCCGCTAGTGTTTGATAGTTAGCGGATTGAAATAGAGATTTGGGCTAAAAAAACAAATTTTCAAAAAGCTACCTTGAGGAGCTTTTTGAGTTAGCGGTTTTGATATCTGTCGTTTGCCAAACAGTTTTACATCTAACCGCTAATTCAATTGGCTAGTCAAAACATCTACGTATAGTCCAATCAGCTAACCGCTAATTCCCAAACAGGGCCATATGTATTGCTTTTGAATAGTTTGAGATCTTAAAGTTTCCTTTCAGGTAAAATACTTGTGACAATGAGAATGTCTACAACAATGTATACTTCTGCCGGGGAAAAAATGCAACCCCAAGTCACCAAATATGATCTGTGCACAGACAGACTGTCAGATGTTTGTTCTGAACATGTTCTGCCAAGAACTTAAATGGCTAAATGAATTATTATCCTAGAACAATTATCAACTACTGCTGAGGAAAAATTACAAATTATCACTTGCATTAGTTAACAACTCGGCAATTCTGCCTCACCTCGCCTTCACCTTCCGCAAGTGTTATTATTTCACTCATTTTTTTCATTGATTGGGCAAACCTGGCAAAGAACACCTTAGGATTCTCTAAATCTTTAGCCATCTGTGCTGACTGTTGGTTGGTGAGTAATGCAGCATCTGACAAAAATACGCCTTTATGTTCGTTTAGGATTTTAAAGTAATGACTGTCGAAAGAACCTGAACCTTCAGGATCCATTTCTACAGGTGTTGTTGGAATTAAAGGATTTGGGCAGATATTTCGCAAGCTTTCTGCATATTCTGGATCAAGTGAAGGATCTGTATCACCGAGCCCTGTAAAATTGTACAGTCTTCTGGATAACAAAGCACATCTTGTCGTTCCAATTGTATGTGCTCCTGAAATGTACGCGACTAATGGCTCAGTATACAGTTTTTTGCTCTATGTATCTTAAAGTTGTGCAGTATTATTTGAGTAACTATACTTTACACAAGTGTATAATGTTGATTCTACCTGAAAGTGTTACAAGGTCCATCATGTCGAGGCCGTGACTTTGAAATTGGCTAAGAAGAGTTGTAAAATTAGAAAATGGCGAGGGCATGTCTGTTGTAGCTTCAGAGGAAAGGGAAAATCTTCCATCTTTCCTACCCGTGAAAACATTCCACATTGGCCTACGAAACTGCATTTTTTGTTCATCAATGTTATCAGGCATATCATATAAAAACATGTAAAATGTGATTGCTCGTGATTTTGAATTAACTGTCAGAGGCATCTGATTTCTTACTTGGAAAGAGATAGCATCTCGCGCAGCTAATGCAAGAATATCTGCACATGACACAACTCCAGGGCACTCTTCTTCAAGTCTTGCCTTTATAGCGTCAATTAATTCATAACCAGATAAAGATCTGTTTGGCAATGCAGCCTTTTCATTGTCTTTCTTATCCACATCAGTTGAATCCAACAGTATTGATCCATCACAACCCTACACATGCTTGCAAGAACAATTGATTATTATAATTAAAGCCGCAAATATTAATTGTTGCAGAATATGATCTCTGTAAACCTCAGTTCTGATACCATGTTAAGTGAGCAATTCTCCCAAAATCTCAAGGTGTTGGGAGGAGGGCTTACCAGAATCATATTATATTCTAACAAAATATGCAGAGATGCGAATTAGTATTTGAAAGTATATAAACATACCCTGACAAAGCAATCATGGTAATGAAGCCTTAACAGCTTAGCTGCAAAACTAGGGTCTTCTGCAACTTTCCTCCATGTAATATCTCTCACAATATCATCAACCGAATCGCAAGACTTGTGATAGTACTTCATTTTCAGTAGCTTACTTCCATTGCAGACTATAACAGCATTGACTAGTACAAGAGCAAGAAGCAAAAACAAGAAACTTGGCTTCATTTTGTTCTTATAATTAACCAGTTAAGACTCTTCAAACAGAGAATGTTGCTGTGTATAAGCTAATTCGATGAATGAATCAGACTTCATGCAAATTGCTTAAATAGGCATCTCATGCAAAGTGCAATCATCAAGTTAAATAATTAGAGGTTTAGACTTTTCATAAATTAATATTTCTTTGTTCTTTTGAATTATTGAAATTTTGTTGTTGTTCCCTACTAATTTCAATATTAAACAGAACAAATGTAAACATTCATGTATGGAATGAAAACAAGTGAAAAATGTGAGACATTCAGCTGGTCCTTCCAATCATTAAATTAATTAATTAGTAAAGTCAAACTATTTTCTTGGTGATTAATGTAAGCTGAAGACCTTTGGCCAATATATAACTTGGTGCATACCCTTGAATCAAGTATTAGTGCTCACGGTGTCATACTGTCTGCATTTGGAATCTGGAATTTAAAATGAATGAATAAATAATAACATTAGAAGAAAAACAGTTATTTTCGATCATTTTCTCAATTTCAATCGAATACAGTCAATTCTGTCAAAAAAAAATCAAATACACTCAATAGTTAATAGTCGACCTCTATTGTTGAAATAAAGAGCAGTCGAAAATAAACGGTTGAAATAAAAGATATTTTTGACTTATATCGGCCAATCGAATATAGCTAATCAAAATAATAGGATTAGCGACTGCCCCCTTTGCGATCAAAATTATTCTCTCCTAAAAAATTTGGATTCCTTTCCTATTAAGGATACTAATCAACGTCTATCGAATATAATTTTAGGACATGAAATTTTTCCACCCTTTTAGTTAAAAAGCGTTAAACGAGTTAAAAATCTATTATAATTCTATTCATCTACCGGCCCAAAATCTGTATGTTATTTAACACGTATCTGACAATCATATGTCAGGGGAGGACCCAAACAAATAAATCCCAACACTGGATAATATTTATTACAGTATACAATTTTAAAATAATAATTTTTAATAAGAATTATTATTATTTTTTAATTTTGCTAAGTTGTTCTTGACAATTTTATGAAATTATTTTCTTTTTTTTTTTTTTTGAAACTAATGGAATTTTCATTAAATTTGCAAAGAATCAGACAATAACGTCTCCAACAAAAACGGTGGAGGAGACATGATAATATCGAAGCTATTTCGCGCACAAGGTAATCTAGCCAGTTTATGGGCTATCTTGTTTGCTTGCTTCCTAATAAAAACAACCGAGACATAAACTCTATTTGCTAGAAAATGTTGGCATTGCTCGATGATACTACCTAGCTCCAGCAGATTCTGTACAGCCCTGTTAATTGCATTCACACATAACAATGAATCACTTTCAATGACAATAGGTTGGTTACGCAGGTCTTTTGTCCATCTAAGAGCTTCCAACACCCCCACTGACTCTGCTTCCATCACAGATACACATCCTTCAAATTTCATTACCTTTCCACGGATAAAGTGACCTTGATGATTCCTCGCCACCATGCCTATCGAGAAAAATTTGTTCCCGGATATGACTGATGCATCCACATTTATTTTGAGAGTTCCTAGAGCGGGAGGAGACCAACTACGATCTTGCTGAGCTGAAACAACAATTGCACCCGAAGCATGCGTAGATCGCTTTTTCTGAGCTGCTCTCCACTCTGAAATTTGCTTGAGGCTCCAGCTAACAACTCCTTCAAGTGTCAAGCGTTTATTCTCCCAGATAAGCTTATTCCTCGCAAACCAAACGCCCCAGAGCACCGTAGCTATTTTAATTAAATTTTCATGTGTCTCGGTGCACATCTTCTCTAATAACCACTCTGGTGCAGATTCCACCTCCCACATGTCATATGTCAGGTCTACTTTCTGCCAGCATTCCATTGCAAAAGGACAGTCGAAAAATAAGTGCAGCAGATGCTCTACGTCCCTCTCACACATCTGGCACTCGATTGTTATTGCAACTCCTTTCCCCCGTAAGAGATTTCGAATAGGGACAGCGTTTCGACAAAACCTCCATAGAAATACCTTGATTTTATGAGGAATGCTTAGACGCCATAGCTTTCCCCACCCATCTGATTGCTTAACATCCATGTTCCCCAGATGATTCGAATGCCAATACTGATAACCCGTCTTCACTGAGTACTGTCTTTTAAAGTATAGTTATAAATCAAACACGAATTGCGAAAGATAAGTGGTTAAAAATAAAATAAATGCCAATTACTTTTTATTATATCTACGTGTGTGTCATTGGAGCAGCACAAAATCGCCACACATTATTATTTCTCTAGTTTCGGTACTGAATCATTCTATATAATTTTATTAATTCCCAACACACCAGACTTATAAAGTATAATTATATAATTTATTAATTCAAAAATCTTATCTTTAAACAAAAATTTAGACAATATATTTTTATCCACGAACAAATTAAAATAAATCATTGAACTATATTTTATAAAAATATGGGCGGAACCTCTCTGCCAAACATATACTCTCTGTCCCCCTCATTTCTTTACGTTACTTTTCGGCACATTTTTTCACGCTTATTTAAAATGTAGTTTAATAATATATTTTTTTATTTTTTTCTCTGAATAAAAGTTTGATGTTTAAACTTTTATTCAGAATCAAACTTTTATTCAGAAAAAAGAAAATTTTAAAAAAAAAATTATGAAATCATACTTAATAGAAGTCTCAAAATATGTGCAAAAACTAACAGGGCACGGAGGGAGTACACAACATATACAACTCACCGGCATAAACAAACATGCATTCTAATTATTGAACAACATATACATACGTGTCATGAGCTCCCATTTATCAGAGAATCTATGGCCGTGTTTGAAAAAATTAAAGGTGTGGGGTTAGTTAGAGGTTTGACCATTCCAATCCGTTAATGATAGTATTTATAGTTAGCGGATTAAAATAGAGGTTTGCGCTCAAAAAGCTAATTTTCAAAAAGCTATTTTGACGAGGTTTTTGGGTTAGCGGTTTTAATGTCTATCATAAAATGCTAACGAAACAGCTGCTTGCCAAACAGTTTTACATCAAACCGCTAATTCAATCCGCTAATCAAAACATCTATTTCAATCAGCTAGTCACAATATCTAATCCAATCCGCTAACCGCTAATTCCAAAACAGGGTCATATGTATTGCTTTTGAATAGTTCTTTTCGAAGTAAATAAATCTTGAGATCTTAAAGTTTCTTTTCAGGTAAAATACTTGTGACAATTACAATGTCTACAACAATGTATACTTCTGCCGGGAAAAGATGCAACCCCAAGTCACCAAATATGATCTGTGCACAGACAGAGTGTCAGATGTTTACTCTGAACATGTACTGCCAAGAACTTAAATGGCTAAATGAATTATTATTCAAGAAAAAATATCAACTACTGCTGAGAAAAAATTACAAATTATCACTTGCATTAGTTAACAACTCGGCAATTCTGCCTCACCTCTCCTTCACCTTCTGCAAGTGTTATTATTTCACTCATTTTCTTCATTGATTGGGCGAACCTGGCAAAGAACACTTTAGGATTCTCTAAATCTTTAGCCATCTGTGCTGACTGTTGGTTGGTCAGTAATGCTGCATCTGATAAAAATACGCCTTTATGTTCGTTAAGGATTTTAAAATAATGACTGTCGAAAGAACCTGAACTTTCAGGATCCATTTCTACAGGTGTTGATGGAATTAAAGGATTTGGGCAGATATTTCGCAAGCTTTCTGCGTATTCTGGATCAAGTGAAGGATCTGTATCACCGCGCCCTGTAAAATTGTACAGTCTTCTGGATAACAAAGCACATCTTGTGGTTCCAATTGTATGTGCTCCTGAAATGTACGCGACTAATGGCTCAGTATACAGTTTTTTGCTCTATGTCTCTTAAATTTGTGCAGTATTATTTGAGAAACTATACTTTACACAAGTGTATAATGTTGATTCTACCTGAAAGTGTTACAAGGTCCATCATGTCGAGGCCGTGACTTTGAAATTGGCCAAGAAGAGTTGTAAAATTAGAAAATGGCGAGGGCATGTCTGTTGTAGCTTCAGAGGAAAGGGAAACTCTTCCATCTTTCCTACCGGTGAAAACATTCCACATTGGCCTACGAAACTGCAATTTTTGTTCATCAATGTTATCAGGCATATCATATGAAAACATGTAAAATGTGATTGCTCGTGATTTTGAAATAACTGTCAGAGGCATCTGATTTCTTACTTGGAAAGAGATAGCATCTCGCGCAGTTAATGCAAGAATATCTGCACATGACACAACTCCAGGGCACTCTTCTTCAAGTTTTGCCTTTATAGCGTCAATTAATTCATAACCAGATAAAGATCTGTTCGGTAATGCAGCCTTTTCATTGTCTTTCTTATTCACATCAGTTGAATCCAACAGTATTGATCCATCACAACCCTACACATGCATGCAAGAATAATTGATCATCATAATTAAATTATGAGCCGCAAATATTAATTGTTGCAGAATATGATCCCTGTGAACCTCAATTCTGATACCATGTTAAGTGAGCAATTCTCCCAAAATCCCAAGGTTTTGGGAGGAGGGCTTACCAAGACTATATTATATTTTAACAGTATATGCAGATTATATTCTAACAGTATATGCAGAGATGCGTATTAGTATTTGAAAGTATATAAACATACCCTGACAAAGCAATCATGGTAATGAAGCCTTAACAGCTTGGCTGCAAAACTTGGGTCTTCTGCCACTTTCCTCCATGTAATATCTCTCACAATATCTTCAACCGAATCGCAAGACTTGTGATAGTACTTCATTTTCAGTAGCTTATTTCCATTGCAGACTATAACAGCATTGACTAGTACAAGAGCAAGAAGCAAAAACAAGAAACTTGGCCTCATTTTGTTCTTATGATTAACCAGTTAAGACTCTTCAAACAGAGAATGCTGCTGTATATATATAAGCTAATTCGATGAATGAATTCAGAGTTCATGCAAATTGCTTATATAGGCATCTCATGCAAAGTGCAATCATCAAGTTAAATAATTAGGGGTTTAGACTTTTCACAAATTAATATTTCTTTGTTCGTTTGAATTATTGAAATTTTGTTGTTGTTCCCTACTAATTTCATTATTAAACAGAACAAATGTAAACATACATGTATGGAATGAAACAAAGTGAAAAATGTGAGACATTCAGCTGGTCCTTCCAATCATTAAATTAATTAATTAGTAAAGTCAAACTATTTTCTTGGTGATTAATGTAAACTGGAAGACCTTTGGCTTATAGTATATATATAACTTGGTGCATACCCCTTAAATCATGTATTAGTGCTCACGGTGTAATAATGGCTGTATTTAGACTCTGGGATTTTAAATAAATGAATAAATAACAAATGATCATACCTAAAGCTGATTTTTATATTAAGCAGATTTCTATATACTTATTCAAACTATAATTACGAGCACTATATATGAGTCATGTTCAATAGGGCATCAGTACTGTCTGCAGAGAAGAATCGAAAATTTGTAACTTAGCTAGTACTTCAAAGTTAAATTATGGAATTCAACCCATTTCCTGGATTTTAATGTTGTTGAGCTTTTGAAATTTCATGCTTGCATGTCCCCGATATTGCCGGTAGGCATGGGTTTTATTTTTTATTTTTTTTTTTGAAACCAAGGCATGGGTTTTATTTAATAAATATTTTCACTCAACAGAATAAAAGTCACATATATAAATGAAATAGAAGATTCATGAACGATAAAATAAAGGGAAGGAGCTTAAAATATATGTATCAAAACGGGTAAATGATCAAACCAGAAATGCTGAAGTGAATGGTTGATTACTTGATTGAAACGATGTACTTATTTGATAGGATGTTAGATTATTTTTTTTCTGAAACGAACCCGTCGTCTACTGTATTCTTCTAGGGCCGTTTGATTGGAAGGGTACGGGAGTCGGCAATCGGGATAAGGTGCATGGTATGGGATTAGATATCATTTTTGATATCACGTGGTTGATTGTTGGAATGAACGTGTTTGAATTAAAATATTTATAAATAATTAATGGTAATATTTTAAAATATAATTAAATTAATATTTATATATATTATTGAGTCATTAATTTCATTTTGTATTAATAATTTACATGAAATAATATAAATATAGCAATGAAAAAAAAAAATCTCGAACTCATGTTTCAAATCCACCTCCTCCATTGGGTATAAAATTCTTATAGATTTGAGGAATGAGTTTCATGAAAGAAAAAATTTCAATCAAACATGAGGACTGGCTAAAGAATAAAGAATAAAGGGAAATTTGAATTTTATTAAAATTGTAGCGGGAAATTTGAATTTAACGAAGAAGTTGGAGACAAAAAATTAGAATTAAAAATAACTGATTAAAGTCAAATTAGGAGTTCAAATTTAAACAGGCATATTTAACCAGTCATATTTAATTAAATATGACTGGAAATACCCTGACAAAAAAAATATGACTGATACTAAATTCCACTAAGTTATGACTAACCCACAATTTCTGGTCATATTTAACTAAATTTGACGTCGTTTTTGTACTAGTGCAAAGAAGCCAGAACCAAAAAAATCCTTAATACTTTCCAAATATAAATTTTATAATGCTATTGAAACTACTTTTCCTAAAAAATATTCGCAGACACTCTTTTACTTGTAATCTAACATATTGGTTTTATTGTTTATGATGTATTATGTGATTCATCACTAAAATATCATATACAACTTTTTTTTTTTTTATAATTTAATCCGCTGATTTCTATAATTTTTATTGTTTATAATGTATCATATGATTCATATAACAATAATTTTATGATCGTTACAATATTATTTTGTTATTTTTTATTAAATAATTATATAACATCAATTTTACGGTCATTTCATTGGTAGAACAAACTGGATTACTTTTAAAATATTAATAATAAGATATATTTTTCACCTCATGAATTATGTATAGACAATTGTTCAAATGAAAATCATTAAAATAGAAATTAAAATACACATCAAGGAAAAATATACCTAAACGACTAACACACCCCTACATGTCATCACTTACCTAAGATTCACTTTCGCCCCTACTCAATCCAACTCGGCCTGCTACAGCCTCGTCAAGACTATGCACAAACTCAGAGCCAAAACTTGACAACGCAATGGTCCCACTAGACCCTATCTCAACCCTACTTCTAGGCCTGGGATCCATTCTCGGTCCAAAAAACCTTACCGATCTACTTAATGGTATTTGTTTGTATTTAGTTTATATTTTAGTAATTTGTATCTGCTTAATGATATTTGTTTGTATTTAGTTTATATTTTAGTATTGGAGTAGAATCCTATATGTGTGAGAGAATATTTAGTTTTTGATTGATTAAATATCTATTTATTTATAATGATTTTAATATATTTATATATTTTAATATTTATTTAAGATAAAACAATTATTTCATATAAATCTATAAATTATTCAATAATTATATTTAAATCTATATATGCAACCATCACGATGATTTTGATGAAAATTAGTAATAATCTTTTGAATAGATAAATAATTATCTTTTGAGTATAAATTTATTTTGCTAACATAATTGAAAAATACATACAGTTCATTAACTACATATACATAAACATCATTTTACAATTTATTTGCACATTATTGCGACGTCTACTTGAAAGTTCCGTAGGTGTACAATTTATTCGAACAACAATTCAACAATTATTCATATAAGAATAACAAATACTCTTATCTAAATAGATAAAATCATGCATTTACTATGCGACAATTCTTCCTTATCTCCCCAGCATTTCCAATAAGCACTTCAATTTCTCCCATATTCTTCATTGATTTCCCAAACTGAGAGAAGAAAGTGTTGGCTTTTTGTAGTGAATCCACTATTTTTGAGGAAGCAGTATTTGTGAGAAGCGCTGCATCAGATTGAAATAAACCCTTGTTTTGTTTAACTGCAGTGAAATAGTGAGTATCGAATGATTCAGAGCTTTGAGGATCCATCTCAACAGTTATAGTAGAACTAGCTGGGTTTGGGCACTGCGACTTCAAAGTTTCAGCATAAGCTTGATTCAGAGAAGGATCTGTGTCGCCGTTACCACTGAAATTATATAATCTTCGCGAAAATGCTCCACAGTGAGCTACTCCAATGGTATGAGCACCTACGAATGTATTGCAGAATAAAAATAATTAGTAGATGTACTCATGTGGCTTAATTGATTTGAATAACGTACATTCTCTGTTTGCACGCAATTTACCTGATAATGCTACAAGATCAGTGACAGAGAGACTTTTGTTGGCAAATAAATTCTTGAGTGTGGCGAAATTTGAGTTGGCTCCAGGTATATTTCCAGTGACCTCAGATGAAAGGGAGATCCTTCCGTCTCTTCTACCGGTATAGACCTCCCACATATCCTTCTTGAACTACATGTATCAATGGGAGGAAGCTATTTAATATTACATGCATATATTTAAATTAAGTTCTTAAATTCCGTTTGATCAAAAGCTTACTGGGAAAGAGACTGCATCGCGAGCAGCCAAGGCCAGAATGTCAGCACAAGAAACAACTTGAGGGCATACTTTCTCAATTTCGGACTTGATTTCATCAATTACTTCGAAACCTAGCAGTGAGAGGTTTGGCCTTGCACTCTTTTCTGCCGCATCTGTTCCCACTGTGTCCAGTAGTATAGATGCATCACATCCCTGTCATGCATGCATCAAAATATGTTACTAAAAATATAATAGTGACAAAAAATAACAGATGTTAAGATATATGTGTGTTTACTATACCCTAACAAAGCAATCATGGTAGTGAACCCTAAGTATTTTAGCACCCAATTTAGAATCATTTGCAGCTCTACTCCAAGTAATGTTCCTCACAAGGGTCTCAGCTTGTCGACAGCTATTCTTGTAGAAGTTCTTTTTCAGTTTATCTGCACCAGAAGCCCTTGAAACTCCCAACACAAACAACAAGAGAATAACAATGTGGAACTTCATATTTGTTTTTCTAAGTAAATATGTTAAATGAAGAAAATAGAGACTCAATTGCAGGCAATATATTATTAATGAACAATGAGCAAGCTGATGAGCAATGGTACGAACTAAAGAAGGGAAACTCATCCTTTTATAGGCAACCAATGATTAATTAATTATCAAGTAAACAAAGCTTCCACCAACCACATCAAAAAAATAATATTTATCAAGAGTTGAGGATATGGAATGCTCGGCTTGCATGGAGATTATTATTAAAATTCACATCGTGATCTTCATAATTTGTTAATAACTCACCTAAAAAAAAGTTGACCTAAAAAGTCAAACGGCCGAATATTAAGGTACTATTATATATATGTACTTTAGGTTCATGATACATATCTACACATATACTTCTTTTTTAGTAAATGTTCAAAAATTAAGGTATAGTTGCACCGGAGGTCTGTGATACATATCCACAATTCCACATGTATATTTTTGTTTTTTGGCCAACTTGCCGCGTCCATTTTAGTTTTGCATGTAATTTGATACTGTATATGTGAACCAACATTTATATTTTAAATTCAAGGAAGACGTTATTAGCAAGGACGCGGATGATTCCTTTATTTAATTTGGAACACAATCTTAACTAGAATACGTTAAACAACTAAGTAGATCGTGAAATGGAAGGAATTAGGGTGAACAAGAACAAGTCCCACGGAATTAAACATGGTCTTTGACCAAAGAGTAAACTTTGACCAAATGATAATTTTAAAACGAAAAACTTGATTTGACAAAAATTAATAAAGAGGGTAACTTATAATTAAAGAGGGTAATTCTAGATATTTGCATAAAAACACTTTTCTCAAAATTCTAAAGAAAATCTTTGAGTTTTTTCTTTTTTCCTGATCGTTGTTGTTGGTGGCTTTCATCGATGTTCACCGGTGAAAAATCATAAATCGATTATTTTCTTTGCTCAGTTCTTATTTTTTTGAATAATACTCGTCTAGGTAAGGATTTCTATCTTTCGAGATTGTATTGTTTGTTTGATAAAAAAATTTACTGTAAATTGTTGTTCTCAATTTATTTGAATTTTGTTTATTATTCTCTCCTTGTGAGAACGTGGTGTGTCTTTTGTGTGATTTGGGGTGATTCAATTTTGACAAACAATATTTCTTCTTTTTTTTGTTCACTTTTTCTTTTGCATTGAAAGAATAGATTCTTACAAAATTATATGATTCAACCCCGGACCCTTTTGAATATAGCGGATTTGATTCATTGACAAAGATTTATATGAGATTGTAATTATAATCGATAACTCGGGTGTGATGAAACCGGAACATGTACATATATCAACTTTATTAAATCGCTTGAATGTAATTTCACAAAAACTAGTTTGATCACTGATTAATATTATGTTTGTTCGACTCAATTATGTTTTTATATGTTATATGTATTGAATTAGTTTCTTTTTTTCAAAAAAGGAGGATAATTCTCGTATATCATATATTTATTGAAGTGGATAGTTTTCTAAACACTGCCTCAATTAATCAACGGCCTAATTTTACAATCTTACTGTCAATATAAAAAGTAATAATTTAACTAAATAAATGATAAATGAAGATATTGAAAAGGAATCTCATAGTAATTATTATAATTAGCTAAACCGCCAAAAATATATAGATTTCCAGTTCCACCATATTACCTTTTTGTTTGAAATTAGTATCTCAATTTAATTCTGATATCGTTCTCGTTTTTATTTCATTTCTACAGAAATTGTTGAATTCATATATTTATTAATGTTGATCTTAATTGAAAGTTTAACAAATTTAGACAACCATTTTATACCTACCTATAATTTACTATAACCCTGGACAGTTCCATTATTATGGGCATTAACAGTTGTTTAAAATACATAATAACATGAAGAACGTCTCCAACGCTAAAAAAATTTAATAAAAAATTTATGTCGCGTATTCAAAAATATAGATATGTGTAAAAAAAATGGATGGACCAATTTCCCTTAACAAAGAAATATTCTTGATCATTTCATATTGGTTATATATAGTCAAAGCATGGATATCTATAATAATATTTTACATCATTTTGAATTATATTAAAATAATATATTTTATTTATAAATAATTTGAAATTATTATTATTAATTTTATTATATCCTTTTAATTATTATATTATTAATCTGATCACATGGTTCCACAAATTTTACATAATTAATAATTTTATATAAGTTGGGCGATTATTTTTAACTAGGAAATGCTTTCAGTACTACTTATCTTACAAAATTACGAGGTTAAGAGCATCTCCAACGCCGTTGGCTATAATCGTTGGTTAAATGGAACCTGTAAAATATTATATAAAATTTGCTGAACCTGTAAGACATTTTGCTTCAATGGTATTGGCTATATTGATTGGCTATAATTTAAAAATAATATGTTATTAATATTTTAGATTGTTAAAATAGAATATATCAGTTCAATATGGTAATAAATGAGGTGCAATCTTCCCGCAGATAGACAACAGCTCAGCATTGTTGGAGTTGAGTTTTTTGAGCGGTTGACTAAATTATTTTATTTTCAAGTATGTCAATTCACCGCCAAGGTTAGTCAAGAGATTATGGTTGGAGATGCTCTCAAACCTCTTAGACGAGCACATATCTATACTATACTATAATAAGCCAACATGGGTATAATTTGTAGTACTAGGTTTTAGTTATATTTTTTGGTTTGGTACTCTCCTTTTGGTACTACAAGTCTACAAATGTGGAGTCTATTAGTCTTACATTGTTAAACAGTTTCAAATACTAAAAACACTCCTAACAATACCTTATCATATAATATTTCATTAAAAAATTATAATGATGTTATAAATAAAATTATAAATAATAATTTTGAATATCTTTTTTTAACAAGAAGATTTATATAACTCTTTTTAACTTTAATGTGTTCTATTTCAATATAAATACCAAACATTACATAACCCTTTCTAACTCTAATATTAAAAGTTTCTGTTGTCAAAAAAATCAAGATTACAGAATAATGTTGAAATTCGATTGATTAGATTACTGAATATTTCAAATGTATTACAAGATCGTCTATGTTTGGAAAAGATTTAAATTTTCTGATCTTTTTTAATTTTTAAATCTACATGTACTAAAATCAGATTAAATGTATTATATGTGTATATATATATATATTATATATATATATATATTATATATATATATTTGTTAGGGTTTGTCCATTTTCAAATAATCGGGAGAAAATATAGTCAGTCGAATAATATAATTTAATTAAATTCAATCTATTAATATTATAATACTAATAAAATAATGTTAAAATTTAAATTATAAATAATAAACTACGAACTATATACCCGCCCGTGCTTCGCACGGGTTAAAGGCTAGTAGTAATTATACAACATCTACTATATATGGTGAAGAACATATATGGTATTATATATACAGCTGGGATCGTTTACCTTGTCGCGGAACTAAGGACGTGCGAAGTGAGGGATCGAGGAATAAAAACTTGCGGAAAGATTGAGTCGAACATACTTTAAGCACCATTTCGGGTGTATCTGTTTAGGTGAGTTTCTTTATATGTCTTCCTGGCTGTCACAATTTTGTTCAAAGATACGTAATTTGTGTTCATACTGTAGTGACAATAATAATTAATAATTTCAATTGTCGAATCGCTAACTTTTTTTATAATAATAGATGATTAATTCTACTATTATTTCGATTTCTCAAAACTCTTCTCAGAATAAATTCAAATACATAATAATTAAAAGGTTATTGACTTCACATAATTAAAATGGATTTTGTGTACATGAGCAACATATATGATTAAAATAGAATGTATTAATATCTTTATAGGGTCATGTTCCAGAGAATCATTAGGGAGGGAACTCTTAGAACCATTATCTTATAGTTAGGGTTAATGTCTTAATTATGTATTATATTTTAAAATTATTTTTGAACTCAAACAACGATGAAAAAAACATGTATTTACATTTAGATCCTGAAAATTTATAAAAAAATATAGGATTCCGCAGCAGAACCTTAGTGGTTCTATGGTTCTATTTTAAGCATTGGTTCTCTCCTGAGCGCGACCCTATCTTTATAATTCATTTTGATGATATCTTAGCTCGTTTATTCAAAAGGAATATAATCTGGAATAATTACATCATTTTAGTTACATTATTTTTTATAAATTAAAAAAATTAGAATGATATGAGATGGAATGTAAATAACGTTTTATTAATTTCTAAGGATTATAATATCTTCTCTCACAAGATATTATATTCTCATGAAAATAAAATAAATTAAAATAAAGATTAGAATATAAAGTAAAACAATTATAATACTTTGTATTTATGATAATTAAAATAATAATCTAAAAATTATAATTTTTTGGGACAAATAATTTATATAGGGGAGTGTCTTAAAGATTTCATCTTTTCAGAGGCAAAGACAAGATACGTAAAAGTGAGATATTCAGTTATACGAATAAGGAAAAGGATAGAACATAAGAATTCTTTGAGATGTCAATTTATCATTTCTGGGTTCAATGAAATTCATAGATATAGGAAGAAATCGATACTGACGACAATTTATTATTTTGATAAATCATTGTTTCGGATCAAAGAATATTATGCAAATATTTACTCGAAATCTTGCATATCAGATTCTATTGTTGAAAACCCAATTTTTTCTTAAAAATTCGTCACAATATATCTAATACATACATAATATCATGAAACATAAATATAATTTTTTCACTGCTACCTGATATTGACGATCAGTGTATCGGCAATAGGCATGAAAAAGGATCCGAAAATATTCAATTTAGATATTTGTGTCCTGTCAAAATAAGGAACTATGGTATACTCTCTTGGTCCCAGCAGTTTGTTTACATTCGCTATTAATTTGTACGTATTTTGAAACCCCTATAAAACATAATTTCATAATCTTTTCTTAAATTTATTTTTTTTGATTTAAGATTTAAACGTCAAATTTTTATTTAGGAAAAAAAATTAAAAAAAATTATTGAACTGTATTTCATAGGAGTCTCAAAATGCGTCCCAAAAAGGTAACGTAAAAAATTTGGTGAGACGCAAGGGTTTAGGGTTCTATCCGGCTTTCCTTTCTAAGCATATTCTTTAGAAAAAGATTCTGATTTTTCTTCTATTCAGATGGTAAATATTTGTCAGAACATAGAGTGTTAATTAAACTCATATTTGAATTGAAGTTGAGATACTAATTTGAATTCTTCCCTTCTGAATCAGATAATATATATATATATATATATATGAGTTACAGCTTGAATTCAATTGCACAGATAATATATGTAAAATTTGTTTAATCTGTAAGATATTTTGATTCGATAATACTGATTATATTTGTTGAATATATTCTAAAAATCCCTGAATATAATCACAATTACATGGTTGGCGACAAGGCTGTAAAAATCAAAAATCGGATCAACTCAATTTTGTTCTGGCAAAAAAAAAAAAAGAATACTCGGAAATTAGAGAGTACTCGGAATGAGTACTCAGACAAATACTCGGATATTAATATTTTTTTCAATTTTTAAATTCATTTTCAATCAAATTTAAGTATACAAATTACAAGTGTTTAAACTTGAAATTCAAGTATAACAGTTCTTTGTTATTAATATATAAGAATATGTTCTGTATTAATAGTAATTATCTAATATTATCAATACTTTATTAATAAATAAATAATACTATTGACAATACATTAACAATAATTGAATTCACAATTCAAGTATATATTGTTCTCTTGATACTATCTCACAATGTAATAAAATAAAGTTTTAATAGTTGCTACATGTATATTTTTAAATCTTGTTATTGTCCATATTTTATGGAAAAAGCTAAAACCAAGTTTGACTCTGAGTATTCGGAGTCAAACCGAGTTTTGACTAATTTCCTACGAACTCATTTTTGGGTGTGAGTACTCGAAATTCGGATTGAGCAAGTGGTTAAAAACGACTAGTCGGACGAGTACTCGACCGAGTTAACCGATTTTTAGAACACTGGTTCGCGATGATATTTGAGGTAGATAAGTTGGTTCCGATCCTTTTTTTCTTGCCGCATCTCGGAATACTTTTTCTCTATGGTTAAGATATTGATAGTTTTATTTTGGCTTTCAAGACCATGGATGGTCATTGTGGCATGTTATGATATGTAAATGTATCGCAAAAATAAAAACCCTAATACTAAATAGTAATTGAATTATAAGTATATAATTCAAAAGCTGGCTCTATGGATATATGCTTTTATGAAGTTGACAATCAAAGCCTTGGTGGGTATTTTCTTATATATTTTTGTCGATCAACCTAACCTCTGGTTCCTTCAACCATACATATGCTGGTAGATTAGCGTGATCCGCAAAAATCATTAGCTTGAAAGAAGTCAAGATCATATACATAGTCGTATATGATAAATATTCTTGATGACAATACTTAATGAGATTGTCATGGATAAATAACAGTGACGGTGGCAATTCCTTTTCTTTTATATTCAGCCAATACAACTGTGATGTTTGAACTTTGACCAATTTCGAACCTAGTCTGTAACCTTAATTCACAAGACAAATTGTTTTTTTACTGGTCATCCTGGATTTGTAGTTTTAAGAGCATCTCTGACCATTGAAAGTCCTGGGCTAAAAAGTGAGGTGGCATATTTAAAATAAAAAAAAAGTTAGCCACCAGCTCGAAAAACTCAACTCCAACCATGCTCAGCTGTTGTCTATAAATTTAGCCAACCTCCAATGAATGGCTAAATTTGTCGAACCTCTACAGGTCTGTAAGAAATCTGTAGGAAGATTGTACATCATTTATTACCATATTGAACTGATATATTCTATTTTAACAATCTAAAATATTAATAACATATTATTTTTAAATTATAACCAATACCATTGAACCAAAATGTCTTACAGGTTCAGCAAATTTTATATAATGTATTACAGGTCCAATTTAGCCGACGATTATAGCATACATCATTAGAGATGCTCTAAGAGTAGATTTCCAAAATTAGAGTTCTAACCACTATTTCTCCGCTCTTCAATTTTATCTTCTTCATTAATATATCAAACATTTTCGCTCTTTTATCCTCTCTCATATTTATTAGTTTTTTACACTTTTTTTTAATAACCTTTTTGGTAGGTTCTTGTTAGTACCTTATCAAGGTCGTTGGGTGATCCGCAAGATTGACATCAAATATGGCACGCTGATGAATATGACAATACGACAAAAAATTGTTCATATTTTGGGGACAAATGTTTCTCCAATATCAGTTATGTAAGTGATAGTGATAGTGATAGTTCTGAACATTATGCTATTTATGCGAATGTCAATTATGATACTTCTATGGGCACGTTTGGCTAAAAAAAATTTAAGGACTTATTTTTCTTAAAAAAAATGCATATTTATATAGTTTTTTGGATATAAGTGTTAAGGATGTACTTAATATTCATTACGTGAAAAAAAAATGGTTTCTTTCAGAAAAAATTAGAGTTTCATGCGTTTTTTTCCAAAAATAAGCTTTTAATTCTGAAAAATAAGTTTTGTCAAACAGTCATGTTTACGGTTGATGTAGTTTAGATTACTCGAGATATGATTGTAATATTTTTTAGATTAAAAAATTTAAACATTCAATGCGTTAAACGATTTGAAAACAAAATGACTATATATTTAATTCGTTTTTTGTTTCACAATCAAGTTATAATTGACAGTTCGAAAATTTGTCCAGGATGGGTTTCAGTATTTTATTGAATTTATCGCTTTTCGTCAAAAAAAATCATAACAATAAAATTCTCTTTTATAAAAGTTCATAATTGTATAGTAATTAAAATCCAAATTCTACTAATTTGTCCATAGAGAATAAATTTTATAATTACCTGTAAAAACAAGTCTAATTGTTTAAATTTAAAGCTACTAGTTTAAAATTACTTTTAATTTTAAATTTAAAAAATAAAATTTATATAACAAGTCTAATAATGATTTAAAATACAAATAAAGTATCTCCAAAGTTGATAGAGAATACTTTTTTAAATAACTGATTTTATTGTTGAGATTTTATATGATAAAAGTTAAGAGTAATATTGCGTACATCAAATTTTGTCCCTGATGATATGGCAGACATATGGCAAATTTTAATTGGATGTTTGATGTGTATAGACATATGACACAATTATGAGACATATTGTTGGAAGGTAAAATACACAATTCATGTCTTCAATCACGAGTACACTATATTTTATTATATTTATAAGAAATTTGGTAGGACATTGTTGGGTTTGCTCTTAGTAATGGATCCTGAATATTAAATACTTTATTCGTGTCATTTTTTTTCAACATATTTTAAAATGTTAAAAAAATCACATCTACACATAATTATTTTTTATAAAATTTATATCAAATAAAAGTTTAGAATCTAAACTTTTATTTGATATAAAAATTGAATTTTTTATCGAATATAAATACTGTTTTTTTACACCTCAATATACATGTCAAAAAGTCAAACATCAGCGTGAGGCAGAGAGCACCCTATTAGATTTATGAATGATGATCGATTGGAGGTGGGTTGCTAAATTACAAGTTACAAAAAATGTCACAATTTTTGAGAGAAATATGATAAAGCGTCTTAAGTTTTACTTGATGAGCCCCACAAACTAATTATTTTAATAGCCTAAATAATGACGTATCGTTCGTGGTAATATATATGACGGAAACTTTCGTCATATGTTTTTCTCAATTTTCTTAATATATGTGAATTAAAATATATGCATTTATTATATATATTTAATATATAATTTTATATTAGAAATATTTTTATATTGAAATAAAATATATCTTTTATTAAATATATTACATATATTCTTAATAGTTAACTTTATCAAAATACTAAGATTCGATCAACCAATGAAAAGTTCAAATAGATTTCTATTATTTAAATTATTTAAATATCTCATTAAGACACACATGTGTTTGGATGAGATATTTAAATATATTTTAATTATTATTGAGAATTCAATAAATCAAATATATCAACTAATTAAAAGTTTACTTAAAATGAGAAAACTAAAAATTTTTTAACAAGTTACATTCATTCACCAGCCGAAACCCGAAAACGATGAAAAGTTAAAATAAACTTGGGATACGAACACAAGATTATGCGTGGGAATACACCGAAATCTATACTATACACGTGGTATAATTTATAGTCAAAAATTTTTAGTTATATTTTTTGTTTTGGTACTCTCCTTCTAAAAATAATAATCTATAACATGTGGATGATTATTACTCTTTCATTCTTAAAAAGTTTTAAATACTAAAAACACTCATGACAGTACAATATCATATAAAACTTTATAAAAAATTTATAATGGTGTTAAAAATAAAATTATAAATATTTAATTTTGAATATTTTTTTTTAACAAAACTTTCATATAATTGTTTTTTTAACTCGAACGTGTTCTATTTCAATAAAAACACTCTAACAGCTAAATTTTTGTGAGAACATATACTCAATTGATTAATATAATTTAACTAAAATTCAATTCATTAATACTAAAATATTAATAAATTTATGTAAAATTTAAATAGTAAATTACGAATTACATAACTGTCCATACTTCGCACGGGTTAAAAGTTAGTATATATAATAAAGGTTTTCTTTTTTTGAAAAGTATACTCACTTTTCCAATTTTTTGCAAAAAATACTTTTATTTCTAAAAAAATGTGAAAACATTGTCTTTTAAAATTATTTTCTTTACATATTTACTATGTTGCTACTACATACAACAAAAATCTAACATATAATGCAATCAAAAACAATTCTAATTTCTTTCAAAACATAATTGCTTTAAATTATATTGAGTTACATTGAGTATAAAAAGAGGTTTTGTTTTTAATTATAAACATTATCTTCGCAAATACTTTTAAAAATAAATATAATATCTTCGTGCATGTTTGACAAATCCAGTTTATGACTTTTTTTGTCAAGAAGCCGATTTTTACTTATCTTGACCCGTTTAGCAATAAGCACTTTTATTAAGATTACTTAAAACATCCTTTGCATAAATTTCTTATGATAAAAGACATCGGTGTGAAAGATCATTTCCGGAAAATATAGGTGTATTTTGGTGAGATGATATCCTCACCCCTGAGAAAAACATAGAAAAAATATAGGTGTATCTTAGTGAGATGGTATCCTGACACCCGGGGGTGGAGGGTTTTGCAGATCAAAGCAATCTGGTGAGATGGTATCTTGGCACCTGAGAGTGGAGGGTTTTGGGGATCAAAGCAATCAAGGACCTCTAATTGCCCTTCGACTATGCAACTCCACTCCAGCCATCACTTTCAAACATTTACATGTACATTTAATCTATATATCTATATAAAGGAGGTTCCAGGAGAATGAAGTACCATGCTTCAGAATCCTTCCTTTCTAATTCTCTAATTTTATTATATCTAAAACCAAGGATCAATTATAATTAGATCTGAAATCATCAAACAAGAATTCTGGAACATCATCCCAGCATACAAGAGTAGGCTGCTCACAGCATTTGAAGACAAGTACTTACAAAGATTCACACATGATGTAACTTTAGACAATTGTTAACAATTATACTGAAATATGAATGGTCACTCGATCACACAAGTACATGAAACTCTAAAGCTTAAGAAAAAAACAGATGATCAATATGCATGCACTATCGCCCTTTGTGCTGAACTTTTAACTTCTGGCAAATTATATGAGACATAATACACAAAAGCTTGCCCTCGTCAACCAAGAATCCAAAAAAAAAAACCCACAAAGAATCGAACCAACAGATTGAGGAGCAGCAGCAGTGGTATTAAAGTAATAGCACTCGGTAGATTAGTAGTGTGTGCAAGTTTAGAATCACAGAAAATATAAGAACAGCAACTGATCAAGACTCAAGGGTATCCCACTTCTAAACAAGTCTCCCAAAATATTCTATTCTTTTCCGTTTCATCCACCATTAATATATCAACATGTATGTTACCAGCAGGTTTAGATTCTACTTCTCCTTCCTCTTCACCAGCCGTGGGCGACACCATCATTTGACCACACCATTGATGCTCACCACTACCGAGCTCAGCATCATGATCAGTGTCATCACTAAAATCATCAATGCCGCACTCATTTTCCTCCTGAAAATCCACCAACTGATGATCATCAGAGTCAGAACTACAAGATTCAGCATCATCACTATCTTGGATGTTTCCCATATTGATGTCGGAGTCTTTAGCTAGCTCAGAGTCTCCAGTAGCCTCATAGAATAAGAAACCATCATAAAAAGTTTCATTACTATTTCTCCAAGACATCGATCACCTACTGTAATATATGCATGCAGGCTTAAACGCAGAGGAAAAATGAATGTGCATATATGTATGTTCTACCTATTGCTTAATGAATGGAGAAGTTAATTAAGGAGGTGTGTTATATAGGTGTTAACCTCCGATTTCTTAGTCAACATGATAATGACCTTGTTCATTCATCGTATCTCACCATTAGTCCTAAGTTGATGATAAGTCTAATTAAAACCATTTGGGACCTGATTGTTCTGTTTCCAATGAATGCCAACAAGAAATATATCCCCACTTATGCGCAGCCCTACATCAACTATCAAGTGTAAGACTTTCTTTTCTAATCATTATTGCAACACAAAGCTTATTGCAGAAGACATTTACCACTTGTTTATCACTACGTGCACAAAAAATGTGCATACACATCATATTATCGTCCACCTACAATTGCACTTTTGGCTGTGAGATAAACAAGCACTATATCAGATTGTTGGTAAAATGAATAGATATTGCCGTCAAAGGATTCTATACTGTACCATATATCCTCTATCAAGTTAAGAAAATACAAGTGCATACCGGGGCAGATTCGATGGTGGAGTGGGGTTACAGCCTACAGTTTCGAATTTGCTAGACTTTCAAATGCTAATATGTTCGAGACTTGCTAAAAATTGTATTTATACTTAAAATGTAGTTGTAACTAATTCATATCAAAACTTTATTTACCTTTTACTATTTTCCCCACTAGACCATTATTCCGCTCATCTGCATTATAATTGCAAAAACATAGTGAGCATCATGATATATGAAGTGTACAATGGTTGACTAACACAGGACAAGATAAGCATAAGGTAAATAGTTTTTCCATAATCTGCAAGCTCAAGAAAAATATTTATAGACACTTTAAGGATTCCTGCATACTTGCCAACTTAGATGGAGCGAAAAACAAGCCACGATCTAATAGGATCTATCATATCAAATCATAATGATATATACAAAGGGAAATCTAGAAAGTTTGAAAAGAATAACCTGGAACAAGCTGCTTCTTTCTAACAAATTGGCAATGTCTCTTGACAAAAGTCGAATCATCAAAGCCACATTCTTGGAAGTTCGGAATATAAACAACTGAACCATTGGTTGAAGTGAAAGAAATTTTACTCAGCTGTGTGTCCAGCTACTGTAACCATATGACACCACTGACTAAAGAACTTCGTAAAAATAATTATGAGAAACATCGAATTATCTTGACGTTTAACTGAAGCTTTTTAGAAACAGAGGGGAATTTTTCTGATAGCACTTTAGACTACTTGGAAAGTTGTCATAATTCTAGTCCCACCATCAAACATTTTCTCTATTACAACACACATACATCACCATTTCGGTAAAGGACTTCTGCTAAAACAACCTCCATATTGTGTAAGCTATGAACTCTTTCCTAAGGAGGCATCAAGATGTCTCCAAGGATTAAGAGCTTCTCTCCTAGCTTGAGCTTCCTGGGAATTTTCCCAAACTCTCTTCTCGGCCTCAAATTCAGTTACTTTGTCATCTGCACAGTTTAAAAGATATCAAGCAACAGAGAACAAAAATATAGAAAAACACAAAATGAGGTCATGTTACTGCTGACAAGATTTTGATGTTTCATGGTTGGTTACAATCAAGATCCAACTCTATTCACATTAATTTACAAGATTTTAAGAAGCAAGCAGAAATTTTTGGCGGACAATTATAACACTCTAATATCTAACCAATACATATCATAAGAAGCAGCAGAGCTCGGTCGACAAGTTTGGGGAACCATATGAGTATCTTCAAATTTTATGGGGACTATCTATGCGTGCATAGAGAAGCTATCTAGTAATTTTTTTAAGGGATGGCCATCACAGGGCATGAAAGCTCTGCCATTGCACATCCCCACTGTATGACGCAATGTTCAATACTCAATATCCTGGCTAACATCATATAAAAACCCTCTTAATAGTCCTAATTCAAAATGTTTTTGTGCCTGAGTCCAACCAGTCTTTCATCGCATTAATAGAAGCTAGCGAAGTGATTGTACTGTAGTCATATAACCACAAATTATGCATACAGATCCAGTTTAGTAAAAAACAATGACCTATCAACTCATTCACTTGATCTACACACCAATATCAGAAATAATTCTGCTCTACAAGATTTTAAAGAAAGAAATTGTGCCTGCAAAATAACAATAATTAGAAAGTCTTGCACAGCTGTTAGTAGTAAATTCTCCTACCACGCTTAAAATTAGCTAGATGAATCAGTTTTTCTACTGTTTTCTATCAACAGACTTCAATTTATTAGGGAGAAAACATTACTTCAAAGCTCCTTACTCCTTCGATGGAGGCTATTTAACAAGGTATTGGTCAAAACCTTACTAAAATTTGTATAAAATTGCAGACTCCAAGGTCATTTTGCAGTATGCATTAAGTCTGTGACTTGCGCTCCAGGTATTGGCATGATCCATAGCAGCCAGTGGGCAAAATAATTCAATGAAGGGTATTGTGACTAACATGTGGATATGAGACATGTAAACCTCAAAACAATAACTAATGAACAAGGAAAAGGATTTCACAGTAATTTCCATAACCTAAATTCATCAGGAGCATAATATACATCAAATTAATCCTCTAATGCACTGCCAGAAAGGTATATCAGAAACCGTTGAAACGACGACTGTCAGATGAGGAAAAATTAAAAGGAAAGATCTCGCTGCAAAAAAAAGATCTGCTAAATATAGGTGTGGTGTTAAATAGTACCAAAATTCACTATTTACTTCTATTAAAGAATAAGTATTTTTTATCAAGTTCTATGCTTTTATTGAACAACTATGCCAAGGACTTGAGTCTAAAAGATGAAGACATATATCTTCATTTAATCTTTCTGCACGTCGCAAGACAAGTTGTAAATATTTATATACATGGCACCCAGTATCAGCACCAGCTGTAAGATAAAAACGAGAATTACTATGTAACTACGACTAATTCCTACACATGTGGATAGGGATGTGATTTGAGTCAAATGGGGTTTTTCCAGCTCAACCCTCGAGCTTTTTTTAACAAGTCAATACGAGCCTAACTTTTCGGATACACAATGCCTAGTGTTTGAGCTTGAGCTCGAGTCATAAGGACATACTAGACAAATCCCGAACCTACTTAACTCTACCTTATACAGTTATGATCATGTATCTCTTTCTATTTGTATATTATATGATATACAGTGAAAAATGCAGATCATTGCTAACATGGATAATTGACGAAGAAAAATTTCAATTGAATCTGATACATCAATTGAAAGCAAAATCACAGAATGAGTCAAAGGTGCAGAAATGTCATTTTTAAAGAAGGGTGGTACAGGTACAAGTTGGACCGATTGATTTAAGAAATGGAACGTTGCTATAGGAATCACAATACAAGGATGCAGGTCATAACTGGGTCAGTCATCATATGTAGGTAGTATATCTTAAAGTATCTTTACCAAACCAAATTTATGTGCACGTTTGTTTTCAAGAAGCTGGAGTTGCTTTTGTCTTCAGTTTTTCTTGACTCGTTACGTGTAAATAAGTAGAAGCACTTTTAAGAAGTTGGGAATGCTAACTTCTCTGTCAAAACTTCTACTTCTCTTCCAAACACTTTATTAACTTATTTACTTCTCACTTCTAATCCATTTCTTAATTTTAAGGAAGAAATCACTTTTTTTAAGCTTACCCAAACGGCCCCTATATTTTTAAGTGCAACTTAGTTATCATATCTCAAAAAAATTATCCCTTTTCTATCTGGGTTTTTTGCTCCCCAAACTAAAATAAATCTAAATTAACAATTTCAATAAAAAATTGTACTGGAGCATGAAATTTCTACATTATTATACATCTCAATCATAATTATTAGGCAAGATGCTAGGTCGTTTCTCGCCTAATATCAGGTTGAGAATCAGTCTATCTAAAATCATAAGATATCAGAAGAAGGTCTAAATGGATCTTATGTTATACTTCAAGAGGTCCATGGTTACAAATGGATGCAATCGGTAAATCCTTGGCATACTTATCAATATGGAATCTATACAGCTATTAGGACTTTGAGATAATAAATTGTTCTTCAAAGCTCCCCTAATAATTTATGTCGTGTTTGGTCAGAGAGATCGGAAAGGAAATAATAAAGTTAGGAGGAAAATGAAAAATAACAAGCACGCACAGGCACAGTTTTGATGATGAGACATTAGCGACTGAATATATGTAGGAAAGGAGATGTCATACAGAAACCAGTTTTGAGTTTTGATGATGAAAAGCTCCATGCAACCACCCACAAGGGCTGCGCGGGCCTGCGGTACCAATCTTTATATACCAATCCACAAACTTTATTTTCATTTTCATTAATATGGATAGGCTTGTATCAGTAGATGCTTAGCGTAAATTAGGAGCTGCCGCCGTATGTTTCATTATGCTTAATTTCTGATTCTATTTCTTCACGCAAGTCTCAAAACACACAAGACGAATCCCTTAAAAATGGAAACAAAATATCTAAGATAATGACATTATTTACATTAACATTTTTATTTCATTTCTTTTTTAGCAAAACATATGTACAGTCAAAATATATAGGATATGATATTTGTTGCAAGTGGATCAAAACTATTCATGTTGGGAAAAAAAAGATACAAAATTGTTTCATATCTAATTCGAATTCTAATTAGCGCCATTTTCCTAAAGTTTCTAGTATATATAAGAAAATACAAATAGTATTATTGTAACATGATGATTCAAGTGAGAACAGTTTGGTTACGAGAACAATAAAAACAGTTGTTCAGAATTATTTTGCAGTAATTTTATTTTTTTTAATGTTACATTGTTCTGCTGCAGAATAATGTTGTTCTCAGTGTTCTCACACTAAAACGTGTTGTTCATGAAACACGACTTAATATTGTAATACAATAATCACCATTTAACACAATTAAAGGGAAAAAAAATATTTATATGTAGTATTTCTCTTCTCTTGAGAGTTGAGAGTAATGAGACAGCGGCTGTCGGTCATAAACCGTGACTGCTGAATTTTACTTCCCTTGCTAGAAGTAACAACTACACGCAAACTAACAAATAAGCCAGAAATCATGTAAAGGATAATTTCCAGATTATATTCTTTAGGTATTCGTATTACAGATTCAGGTGTTGAATATTAGTTGAAACTTCTGTGCTTTCTCAGAATATTCAAGTGACGATGGCAAAATGATAGAACTGAGAAGGGACCAATTGCAACCAAGTTACAGAGGCCATGAATTTCATTAACGTCACACACTTCCTTTATTCAGAAAACAGTTGTTGCTAACAATAAGATTTGAAGTGTTTTTAACTCGAGAAAACAGAGAGCAGCCTGATTTTTGCCAGGAGCAGCAAATCAACCCTGGAGGCCAATAATACCTGCAACACAACAGTGATACCCAATCATAAATTAATATCACAACACAGAAATAAGGTGGCCTTATATGTGCTGATATAGATTTCAATAACTAGCTACCCTAAGTTGATTTCATCTGTGTTCAAGGAAACCAACGACGAAATAGTGATCATTACATATATAATAATATCCTAGCAAGATTCTTCGATTTTAACATATAGTAGATAAATCACAGTTTAGCTTCCTTTTTTGTCAAACTAGAGACTTACCGCAGGCAACCCTTCCACCGGCATTTCCAGTGCTTTTGCTAAGTTCATGACCACCTGAACATATAAAGGAGTGCAAGTCATTCGACAAAGATTACAATTGTAACATACTTGCGCTACAAACACATCCAATTTTTACTAGGGTACATGCTTCGTACATTATGACCAACAACTTTCAGTATATACAGTGTTAATCAGAGTGCAAAGAAACTTGTAAAGCCAAACTACTCAAAAATAATTTAGTGTACATAGTTCATTTTGTTCTACAACTTAAAACAAATCTTATTCTTAAAACAAGTCATATAAAGGATAAAAATAGAAATTTATTCGAAAATCCAACTATGCGCTTCGGATAACTGTACAGATATAAGCATCTCTGGCTACAATTCTGCCCTGTATAAATTCAGTGTGTTTAAATCATCAGTTTATTAACACCTTTATTAACAAAGTGCTACATCTTGGATTAATATTAACCTCATGTACAATACAAACCAGTTATATCAGTACAATTGTGATATTTATTCATATTCCACTAGAAAAGAACATAGGCATGAGTAAAAATTGTGCCAATTTGTCCTCTCAGCAAGGTCCTTCCTATTATATGTTATAGTTCATTTAAAAGTAGTTTTAAATATGGACTCAACCATCAGCTTGTTTTTAATATTGATTGTAATAATCAAAAAATGCAAAGGCAGTATCAATTACAATAATGTTTCTACTATGATGATAACTTACAGCTACTCGTGTCAAGACAGACATAACAACTTTAATAACACTGGTTTAAAATGAAAACATAAGCAGGGTCCATAGAGGATGCAAAATAGATAACGCTTACCCTTTCCCAAGTCATCAGGGTCAGCATGGACAACAACCGCCCTTCCAATGATGGAGCCTGCTCCAGTGAGAGGAATCTGCAGCAAATAACCCACATTTGAGAAATCTGGGCAACCAATATGTTATACAAGATGTACACAATCAGACGTTTTCAGTACCTGCTTGTCAACAATAGTAAAACTGGCAGTACCTGGATTTTCACAAAACAAATGAATGTCATTTCTTACAAAATTTGTAAATGCCTAATATTTTTTAAACATTAAACGATTTTTTAAACAAAATGCAGTTCATCTTCACAAACACCATAGAAAAAACACCAAGGTGGGAGACATGCTAAAAAGATAATTAAATACAAATATCAGTAGTTGGAATGTTGGATAATAGCAATGAATATCAATATCAGTAGTTGGATACTGGCAGTGAATAATCAATATCAGTAGTTGGATACTAGCAATGAATTATCATTCAAAGCATGCATACCATCTTCGCCAACTGTTACATTCCCGAGGTCACCAGCATGGCGGTTCTCATCTTCTGGGGCACCATGCTCTTTGCCAGCAGGGTTGTAATGGGGTCCTGCAGATTTAAATAACTGCGGTTAAAGAATTTGTAAGAGTATATAAACAAACTTAATTGTTTCTCTACTTTCAAATTCCCAAATTCATTGGGTAGAGGTACAAGATATAGGAAACAAGGAGTGAGATTTACCAGTTGACATGCAACCGTTTGTTGTATCACCAAGGGCATGAACATGGAAACCATGAGGTCCAGGTGCAAGTCCGGAGACATTTCCGGTCACTGTAGTTGGACCTGAGGAACAAAAATAAAACAATCTCGTATTATACATCATTACATCTTATTTCATAATCTCAAAAACTTGTAGCATACAAACTACATGTAAACCAAAGAAAAACATTTTATCACCATCTCCTTCCTGGGTAAAGTAAATGGTGCCACTGACTCCGGTACTGCTGCTTAGAACTGCAACACCCTTTGCCATTGTGATCTAATCAAGACATCACAAATCTCGTCTTAGTCAATTGCAGTATCTAACCTCCATAATACAAGACTCTTGCAATAAAACACAACGTATATATAAATTCAATCTCGATGAATATAACTTTGAGGTCTACAGAATTAAAGAGATTAAATATCAAACATCCATATTCCAGTGATAACACACCCAAGCAATTCAACACAAACTCCTCAAAGGACCTGAGGAAAATTTAAAACCCCGAGAAATTCATCCAAAATGCTCCAGTCAATTCCACTCAGCATTCAATTACCACCATTACCAGGTCCCCACTCCTATGCTTCTCGGTTGATATAACTCGCATAAATTACAATAACTAACTGAAATCTGGCCAAATACTAATCCACAGCATAATCTCATCGTATCACTTAATAATGCTTCATTTCTATCACTTACAATTTCGAAAGTCTTTTCTCCTATGGGATCAAATATGCTATTAACAACTAATACAACTAATTAACTGGTGTAAACACTTTATATAATTTACAAGATGAAACGATATTAATTATACTCGGACAACGAATATACCTAACACGAAAATAAATACACAGTGCAAGAAAAGTCAATAACATACGAATCAGCTTAATAATCAAGCTAAAAAACAGTGAGAATCAAAGAAACAGTTACAATATCGAAAACAACACGTCTACAATTTACATGGATGATGAAAAAACAAAGAGATATGTGATCGAAATCATGTAAATTATATGTGAAGGGATATAAAAGAGAAGTTATGTATATCATACGTGTAGAGAAATTGAAGGATGGAGATCGAATTTGATACCTCAGAGCACCCCCGTGTAGATTGAGAGAGAGAGAGAGATGGGAGAGAGATTCAAGGAATAGCAGCTAGCTACTGGGGGAGTGGCCGCTACATGTTATTATTTGACCAATGGTGATCACCTACCGCTGATCAATTGATTATACACGCGCTGGATTTGGATGTGAGGTGTACGCGATAGGTTATGGTTTGATAAGCGGAATGGACGTTGACAGATGAGAGCGTGATTTGGACGCGCAAAAGAGTGGAGTGTGGTGGGGTGACAAGTCCTGAGCACGTCGATCACGTGATATAGTTGGGCCGGGCTTTAATTCGGATTGAAAACTTTAACGTCAGGCCTGTCTTCAGTATTAAAAGCCGGTCATGCGTTTAGCCTTTTACATTCTAACTGTATTTATGCCGGCTTCGCATGGTAATTTTATGATAATTTCTTATTTCTTATTTTTTGATTTTTTATTTTTATATACATCATTTATTTGAAAAAGAAATCTTGTTGACGGGCACATGAATTATAGTTAAATCTTTGAAAAGATGTTCTATGTCTAATTCTTTTAATTTAATATTGGTAATAGAAATATGTTTCCATATTTCAAAGTTTTTGTTTCATATGCGTAATGACTTTAAAGTTAAAAACAAATGTCTTCAGTATTAAAAGCCGGTCATGCATTTAGCCTTTTACATTGAAGCTTTCTCCTATAAAAAAACCCGTAGTGAGCACGATTGGATAGCTCTGGCTCATCCCGAAAATTATTTAGAACAGATGCTCATTTGTAAGGCATATAAGGCTGCATTGTCAAAAAAAAAATAAAAAAGACTCGTATTACTATAAAACTGACCAAAAAAAAAACACAGAATCGCATTCATTAAAATGGGAATCGGTTTTAAAATTTTCAATTTCGATCGACTCGATTTTATGCGATTCAGTTTTTATCGGTTTCAGTTTCAAGTTCGTTTTCGGTTTGGCGTTGAATTCGATTTTTTCTCACCCCTAATTGGCTAAATCTCATCATACGGGCTTGGGCAAATCACGCATATTAAGTAATGTTAGATGTGACTTGTTGTTATCATTGTCATACATTGATTGTAGAAAAATACTACTAAATTTGCATTCATATTGTTAAAAGTCAACATAGTTTACATTGTAGATCATGAAAAGTGGGTTAATAAATATAAATATTGAAACTTATATATAAAATTTGTATTGGACAAAGAAGATAAACAAATAATATGAAGAAAAAAATTGACAAACAAAATTATTATAACGGGAAGAAGGAATAAACGCATAATATACAGCTGCACTACAAAATACTACGGCTGACATGTACCTCAAATTCAAATGAATATTTTAACATGTATAATAAAGCTTGTGTGTTATAGGTCGTGCTCAAGAAAGAACTCACTCTTAAAACAAAATACTGAATTAGTAAGCTTCTGCGGCAGATTCTTAAATTTTAAATAGATTTTCAGAATCGAAATCTAAATGCATGTTTTTTCATATCGTTGTGTGTGTTCAAAAATAATACACAAACACGACACTTTTTGTATGTGCAGTTCAGTTATCTTATTAATATTGTAAGGTTCTAAGAATTCATAAACTAAGAATTCCAAGAGCAAACATGACTCTGTAGCATAACAAAGAGAAGTCTACCATTTTCGAATTAAAGTTGCAGTAGTAGTTCATTTCAAGGTCAATGTACACACACAAATAAGACTCTGAGATACGTTTGTACCAAAGTTTTCCAACTTTTATCACTACAAAAATAATTTGGATGACTTGCGTTTCAATTTTGAGACATTTGAATTTTAATCGAAGCACATGAATACATATTTACCCCAACTTCAATTTCAACTAACTACATAACTCAGTGTAAATTACTACTACTAATCAATAGTTAAGAAAATTTTAGACCATGTGCAATTAGAGGAAGTTAACTATTAGTTGTTAGCGGATTTAATTAGGATTTTGACTAATTGATTGAAGTAGTTGTTTCCCCTGACGGTTGCTTTTATTGTTTAGTATTAAATCACAGTTATTGATTGGTATTTGTATTTTAACTAGAAATATGTCAATCCGTTAATCCAAATGACTGGGTTTTGAAAAATTAGTTTTTTAATCAAATCTCAATTCCAAATTGTTCACCGCCAAACACCGATATTAACATATTTAGAGTATCTCCAACCCTCACAAGCCCTTAGCTAAAAAGTCCATGTGGCTTTCCAAAATTAAATTTTATAGTCAATATTCACAAAAAATAAAACTCCAACCACAGCAACCCCTTCCCTTGTGTATAATTATAGTCATCGCCCTGTGGATGGCTATATTTGTCGATCCGCTACAGATATGTAGCGAATTCCACGTCATCTCCCGCAATTTATTTTCCTCATTCCCACCGATTACATATCATTTATTACCATATTAAACTGATATATTCTATTTATAACAATCTAAATATTAATAACATACTGTTTTTAAATTATAGTCAACCAATATAGCCAGTACCATTGAAGCACAACTTCTTACAGGTTCGACAAATTTTACAAAATGTCTTACAGATCCAATTTAGCCAACAATTATAGTCAACGCCATTGGAGATGCTCTTACATAATCAAATCTCCGATATATCTCAAATCTCTAATTTTCTCGGATATGTTCCTTTCGAAAAGGACTTTCATAAATCCCGAATACTCGAGACTTCAGAGTTTGGACTCGACTTTTTATCACATATTGGTTTAAAACTGTTGAAACAACTCAACAAACCTTGTCTTCATCTCCAACATTGCCACCCTGTATCTTCTAATCAATCTCCCATAATCACCATCCACATGGTTTTATACCCCACCCATGAATCTTTTTCTGACCATAACTTTTTCATATTCTAAAATCAAAATCATAACTCTGGTCTCTGCCCCTTAAAAATCCCACTTTCTCACACCCCCTCCTCATTACACATTTATTGTAGTGTTTGTTGCACTTGGAAAAACATATCATTCTTTCTTTTTTTATAAATGGCATCTCTGGAGGCAATGCTTATGGTAGTAACACTCACTACCATGTCTTTTATGATCTCACCTTCATTTTCTTTAACTTCTCATCAGCTCAAAATAGATACAGTACCAGCAGCACCAGCATTGTTGCCTAATACTGTCCCTGTATCTCCATCTACTAAGATATCACCCGATATTTCGCCACTTCTGCCATCTTCTGGTGGCGTCATGCCTTCAACTGACTCTGCTTCTATCCCAATTATCCCTTCAACCCCGAGCCAGAACCCTGATGAAGTAGCCGCTTTTAGCCCGGATTCTGCAGTTTCACCATCCGGGCACTTAAGTGACTCGTCTGCAGTGACACAGAGCATGATCAGGTCTCTAAAGTTCGCAGTTTTTATGGTCTTGTTTTCATGTTGGACAATTCACAATTTTGCAGTTTAAGAAGGTTTCTGTTGGCTTATATGTTAGTTTATGCAAAAAATTATTCTATGTATAGTGGATATTACAATAATGCACTACAGTTCAAGGTGAGTGGCATGTTAAGTAGCAGTTGAGTTGATTACTTGATTGGGGTGGGGGAAATTCCAAAAGTAAATCTATCTGGTCAGAAGATTAATCATTTATATTACTTTTGTCATTGTTTTAATTTACAGATATATATATATATATATTTATTTAATCATTGTAATTTGCATATGATCAGTTTGTCCTGATTGTATTACAAGTTCCAAATATTTTGGCCACAGATTGTTATCACTGGATTTCAGAACTTCTCATATTTCTGAAACTTTTTTTGATCTGAAATCTGTGATAACCAACTTGGAAGTGTCCTATAAAAAGTTTTACATAGCTAGCTAGTATATTGTTGCTTACAAGCATATTGGTGCTGATACAATGTCTACCAGGCAGTTATCAATACAGAAGCTCTGAGATTTCGACTGCTATTGATTTCATATACTAATTGTAGAGGCTGAAGTTATATATAACTGCTCTTGCTATTCTACTTTTACCTGCTATGATTGTGAAGTAGGGACAACATAAACGAGGAGAACACGTCCAATTAGAAAAGCACTCGCCCTTGGTCCTACGAAGGTTTAGACAAGCTAGAAAAATTCAATGCATAATTATTCACAGAACAAACCATCAAGGATGTTGCATAATGCTACATTTACTTTACCTCGCCGATCAAATCAAAAAAACGCACGAAGATGTCCATGTTTGTTTTTTCAAATCTAAGATTGTTACTTTGCAATGACTAAGCATCATCTTAATCATCATTGTGATGTTACATGTCCCTGCTTGTTCCATGACTCCTATAGTCATATATGATTAACACTTTGAATTACCCAAGCACTGCCCTAATTACCTCGTACAAGTGTATAGACCCTTTCACGTAGAAAGATTACATCAAGGATATATATTTGTCGAAGAACTAGATGCGAGGATTTGCAGAAAATCAACATTTTAGGACTACAAGTTAATATCAGAATCAAGAGCAAAAAAGAATAGACAGAATACCAATGTACGGAATAGCAGCAATTGACTTATCCTCCTACCAGTAATGTATCTCGTATTCCTGCTCATCTAATATAGCATAGGCTTACAGCAGAGTTACCTCTTGGCCCTCTTCACTGTGAATAAATAGTAAAGATAATAGCCACCACCTAAAGCATAATTAAACCATGAAGGAATCAGCAGATAAAGCAACAAGTCAATAAGATAATCTTTTGATCAACTCCAACTTGAAGTCTCAAAAGACAACCATAAAACATAACATCTTTTGATCAACTCCGACTAGAAGTCTCAAAAGACAACCATAAAACATAACAAACAAGAGAAGCTCAAAGCTCTCTGTGACCCTGACAACCAAGCCTAAATGTAAAGTTCATCTTTGATAGCTATTGCTACATTGCATACTAGGAAACTTAATTTTCTTTAAGCACTGCCCTTCTTCTCAACAAGATTCTCAATCAAATCAGCCGCATCCTGCACGGTAGCAATGGTCTGTGCACTTTCTTCCTCCACGCTGATTCCAAATTCCTCTTCTAGTCCCATCACAATTTCTACCTATAGAAGGAAGTTGTGTACATCTCAGTTAGCGAATAAAATGTATCAGGCAACTGATATATAGTATGGATGTAAAACATCAAAAGTTAAAACAAGTTGAAAGTTAGTGATACATACTGTGTCTAGAGAGTCAGCCCCAAGTGCTGCAAACTTTGAGTCTCCAGTAACTGCAACATCAGGTTGTATTGCCAGTTGCTTTCTCACGATTTCACAAACCTTATCCACTGTCTCAGGTTTGGCCTGCTCAAAGATATTACGATTTATGTTACTTTGCAAGGACAATAAAATTATAATTCGCTTAAAATCAAGTAGAACTGCCATTCCAAATTAAATTTTACTAACTACTATAACATAATCATCATCTACCTTGATGCTAGCAAGAATGAATAGTTACTTGTAATAATGATCACAAAACTGTCAGTAGAATTCAATTCAAATTTCAACTCATCATTGTATTTAGAACTAAAATGCAGCATTAACTAGAAGAATCAAGTAGATTACACAATAATGCAGGACTATATAATAGCATTTCAAAGTAGACGTATAATCAGAAAACTGAACCAAGAAACAAATGTTCATAGAATCATACTGCGCAAGACACCCTGAAACGACGCGAGGCTGCCTGCAACCTAAGTGAAGGGAAAGATTTGCCATTGATGGAGAGTGACACCGAATTCTTGGCAAGTCCCTGCACGAATTAACAACAGAAACGTCAGTGAAACCCATTCAAGCGTCAACACATCCGATTAAAATTAATCATCGAGTACTGTTTAGTACCAAATATTAAAAAAATCCCAAATTTATCAAGAAATTAGGCTATCAAAACACGAAATCACAAATCAATATAAGTTGAGGCTTCAAAATTGAAATAATCAACATTCAAACACCGTCAATTAACCACCAGTCCAAGTAATTAAGTATAAGCACAGCCATAACATGTAGAAAAACATCACAATCATATCTAAAACCCTAAAAACAAATTTAAAAAAAATCACACATTGATAACTAAAAAGATCCAAAATTTCCAAAAAGATACACACATACACACCAAAGATTCAATCTTTCACCAAAATCGAAGCAAAAATAACAAAAATCACATAAATGACGCGAAAAAATCGGGGGAGATGAAATGTAGTGCAGTAGAGTACCTTGTTGTTGAGAGTGAGAGAGGTGAATGAAATGGAAGAAGCTGCGATAGTTGAAGAAGCCATTTGGAGAGTAAAAGCAATTGCAGAAGCAGTAGATCTGGATGTACAGGAGGAGTATATAGAGGACAAATGGGCGGAGAGTTCCAAGGGTGTGAGACTTGTGTTGTGTTACAGCAGTACTTGAGTATTCAGTTTGGTTTGACATGTGTTGTAACGTTAGACTAGTTTTGGGCTGTTTGGCGACGTGGATGTGGGGCCCAGCCGCTGCTCAGCTCTTTGATTTAATTATTTTGTTAATTTTTGAAATTTATCGATTTTAGAAAAGAGCAGTGCATGATGTCAAATGTTTTAATTGGGATTGTTCACGTGAATATAGACGGCTCATTCTAATTAAACTTACCATATGTCATGAAATAGAAAATTTTGTACATACAATTATACGTACCAAGTATTTTTTAATATATATATATATTAAAATGATGTATTTTTAAATTTAGAGAGTTGATAATATTTATTGCTGTTTTGGAAAAATATGTATTGACGTAAAATTATTAATTTATCAAGATTTGATTATATTTATACAAAAAATGTCTTTTAGCTTCTTTATTTAGAATACTAGATGACTCGACTCACAATTATTATATTTGAATTATTTTGTGAATAATTTTTAAAAAAATAAATCAACTACATATAACTAAGCTCAAACTCAAAGAAACTTCAACAATCCTCAGGCTCAAACACATATTACCAACTACACTCATTGTCAAAATCCTAACTCTTTTTCTTATAGAGGTTCAAACCTTGTTAACAATTTTGTGATTCTGAAGTACACATGAAAGGTTCTCCGCTGAGAATACAATCCATTCTATTTCAAAGATACTTGATGAATTCTTTTCTGTAATCCAGGAAGTACAACGCGTAAAGGCCGAAGGCATCCCTTGGCCTATCAATGAACAACACTTATAATACTACAACAGAACTATATTACAATCCAATATGTTGATAACCATGCATTGAAGGATGGTTATCATGGTAGTATGTTACAATCTCTATTTGCTCTCTAACCAGACTATATAATCATTTCTTTCCCCCAAAAAAATTGATGTCAGATAGGAAGCGGCAATCTTGTAAAGATCTGTCGTGGGTTGCTGAGTGACTGACCGAGAATACAAGATTGGATGAAAAAGAAAACTACCAATATGAATACAATACTCAGACAAGCTCTGTGTGCTCCACCACCCGTAGAACACTCACTTGGAAAACAAATAAAAAAATACTTGCCGACTGCAAACAAGTCATTACCGTGCATATCTGATATATACAGTAGCACACTGTAAAGTTGGTGAATGTTACTCTGCTAGTAACATCAGCACCGGAGGACAAACCTCAAAACAAAGGGCATACTTCAATGCAAACCTGAAGAACAAAAATGCTGTTAATGTTTCGTCACTTGCTCGCGTCCATTTGCCATTGTGAATCATCTTGCTCAGTTGGTGAGCCTGGAACATACGGTACGAAACCTCGTCCGCCAAAAACAGGTCGCATGAAGGCGTTGTCAAATTTTCTCCAATAATGGTGGACAGAGCGAGAAGGTGCTGTCAGAAGCATCCTTAAGCTTGTCGGACGGGTCATAGTTGAGCATAGATCAGCCTCTGAATCTTGAGAATTTGCAAGCAGCGGTACAACGAAAGATTTAGGAGTGAGAGATTCAGATGAAATCATGCTGACCAAGTGTTTAGGAGAAGGTAGCAAGTGTCTAACTAGAGGCTTGGTGAGCAGTCCAAACACCTGCACAAATCCAATGAAGATCCAATCATTACCAATATTTAAGAAAATAACTATCTGCAGGTGTTACTCCTAAAAAATAAATTGAAAATTATATTGTTGTGCTATTTAGTTTTTTTTTATGAGTTTTTTACATAGTTGGAAAACCCTTGCGGCACATATGATGTATTATTCATCTCCTCTCAAGTCTCATGAATGAAAAGCACAAGTAACTGTCCCAAATCAAGTGACCTGTCTCTCTCTTGGTTAAATGTAATTAAATTCAGTACTTGGCAATATTATTGTTTTAAAAGTGTTCCGTCTGTTTCTGAAGGTTATATCATTCCACCCCCTACATTATCCTCACAACTTTAATCACATTTTCTCCTCTCTTTCGGGTCTTCTACTTAACAGCTTTAATTTCTTCCATTCGCTTGTAACTCTACTTTCCTTGAAAAATTATTCCCACCCCACCTCAGACCATAACAACCAACCAAATTATTACTTATTCCTAATTGTGTCTTTCCATTTTTTTCTCACTCTTGCATTTTCTGTTCCCTTTATTCCATCCCACACCATAGCATCGATGGACAGGCACAGTCATCATTTGGAATGTAAAAAGTAAGATTTCCTACCACTGTGCTGAAAAGAACTACTGTGATGGTACTAGTAATCATGATTGCATTCCCACGTAGTTGAGTGTGGCCTTCTCTTGTAAACTGCAAGAGGAAAATAAGAGCTCAATTAAGACATATTTCATGCACAACGCACTTTCATTTACGTATAGTCCATAAGCCACACTAACAATGAATTGGACTAAAAGTCTTAAAAGTACAAGGTTGAAGTTTCATACACTTCTATGGCCGTTAGATATTATATGATAAATCAAATTTCCACCAAAAAGTTTAAAGTAAAAACAATTGCCTGATTGTAAGCCAGGGCCATCGAAACAGCACCACGCATAAGACCAGCCCACCAAATTGTAACCTGTAAAATCAGGGGAAAACGTGTTTATTTACTTCACTTGCCAACTAGCTAATGGAAAATGAATCATACGAAAAGGATAAAGGCCATACTTGCTGTTTTAGCTCAATTTTATTTTCAGGAGACTTCTTGGTCAAGTTGGATAAGAATGATAAAGGGAACACAAAGGCTGCTCTGCCTGCTAAAATCAGTCCCAACAGAATAGAGCTTACGCCAATTGATGTTCCAGGGCTGGCGAAAAGAACAGTCAAAGTTACAACAGTCACCCATTTAAATTGATCATGTTTTGAAACTTAGCAAGCACGAAAAAATAACAGTAAACATTACCTGTCGCTTACATATCTCCACTTCTCAATATCCAAGGCATCCATACCAACATAAAGAAAGATAAATATCTCGGCAATGAATGACAATGTTGCAAATGTATGCCTGAAGAAGTGCAGAAAACAAATCACTGACAGAAAGACATGGGTGTGTCATTTTGTAAATAACAGAACTGTATGATAAGGGAAATATGCTAACAGCAGCTAACGGAATACTATTTCCAACGACATACTTGGTAGTGACTCTTGAACTTTCAGTTACATTATGCCAGGTATAATGAGACATCACAATTCCACAAAAGAACACTGTGAGGATAGCACTTAAATCAAGCAACTGCAAGACAAATTGGGGACCAGCATTTTGTAAAAAACAAATAACAAGTTGTATAACTTGAAGCCAAGTGATCTGCAACTTTTCTTACCTCAGCCAGCATGTAAGAAAGGTATGCCATAAGTATCATAATAGCAACCTCTCTATCAGTAGAGTGCCTGAAAGCCATAACAAAATAAACGTTAACATAGAAGTGATTAGCCAAATAACCTACCAAGTACCAAACTGGCACGAATTTGATCTCACGATGTTGAGAAAGTGCGGAGAAAATAGAGCAGATGTGAGACAAAATTACTAACCGTCCAAAGTAGAGCTTTTTGATGATAAATGCACTAAGCAATCCAGCCTGAAGAAGATGAAAGCAAAATGTAACATTCAGAAACCAGACGCATATTGATGCTATCACTAAAATATGGATACTGACGCTCGGGGGGAGAGCGAGCGGGGGTGTATATATAGAGAGAGAGAGACTCACGAAAACTCCCAGTAGAGTGCTCGAGATGAATAAATATATGAAATTGCCAATCAACTGCAATGCCGTAACTGCATCGATATGAGACAAGTCGAAGTTCTGGACTGCATTAAAGAGGACCACTGATGTGGCATCGTTTACGACACCTTCACCAAAAACTAGACTATATAGTAAGGGCGTCTCATCCTGATTAAGCACCTGCAGCATTTAATAGAGCATTAGAAAACAGAAATATATCACACTCCAGAAAGACTACAGGTTCAGAAGCCTTATACACCTGCAATGTACAAACAGAATCCGTCGCAGAGAAGATTGCACCAATTGCTGAGTAAAAAGTAATAAAATTAGTCAATTAGGTGATATGCAGAGAAAAATAAAATTGCAATATGATTTTGAAGAGAGAATTATCTTACCCAGAAAATCTCCTAACTCGAGAGAACCAATATTTATATTCTTGAAGAAGTGGATGGCTCCTGGTACATGAAACTTTGGATGTAAATACTATATGTACATTTTTTGAATTCTTCTTTTTTACCCAATTGATCCCAATTCGCACAATATATATCGACAGTGTTAAGCATCCTAACAAATGACTCTTAATGTTTTTTAGCTATGTCAGCATTATAAAAAAAGTTGAAGTTTTGACTTAGAATGTTTAAAGTTCACACAAACAGAATCCGAATACGACATAAAAGTGCACCTTAATCATAGTTGAAGCTATATATCTTCTTTATCTTTCGGGTTGAGAAAATTAAAGCAAGCACAAATAATTTTAAATCTGTAACAAATTAGGTTATTATTGCATGCTCTATAGTAGTTTAACTTGCTGAAAGAGTCCTGGTTTTTCTGAATATTGTCATGAGTACAAGTAAATGGACCGTACTGGAATTGGCTTTACAACACAAGAACATGAGACTCTACAGAACAGTCTTTCTTTTACAAAGATAATTAATTTATTAGCAGAATTATTAAAGAAAAGAAGAAGAGCTTATATGTGAGCTGTTACATACCCAATGATATTATGCTGAAAGATATCAAAGTTCCGACAGCACCAAAGAGAGTGATGGTCATAAAGTTTCGAAAAAATTGTTTCTTTTTCACCTGGAACCTGATTAAAACATTTGCCAAGAAAAATGTTGGTCATATTCTCAAAGTAAGCTTCCCCAGTATATAAGCAAATAGTAGCGTCATCAGCAAGACAAACACATTTGATATCTAGGGCTGCAGAACAAATATAAAAGAGATCCCTACAACAATCTATATTAGAGCATGAAAACCATGGCCACTATTAAACAATCATGCCAGGAGAAAAAAAGAGAGAGAGAATCCAGAAGAACTAATGGGTCTGCTTGTAAAGAAATTTTGGTATTTTCATGCTTTGCATATATCAAAAGTTACCATGCCTGTCAACACCTATCCCAATATCAAGTTGTGTGTAGGAAAACATATTATGTGGATGACATACATAGGTACAGATCAGGAGAAGGGCAGAAGAAAGAAAGTAATGCATATAAGTCACAAATTGGGGCATTGAAACTTTTCATTCCTTGCTAAAAAAAAAAATTGCTAATTAGTCCTTACTAAAATATAATAGTTAACAACTAATACTTCACGATTACTTGCGGAAGTATCACTGTGTAAAAATATAACCAGACACCACTGCTACATTAATACATGTAACTCTCCGACCCTCCTACCTCAGTGGTCATGAATCTGATTCTACTAGATAGTAGAGAATGGTTATACCTGTTTGTTTCTTTTTGGCCCTTAAGTTCAAAGTACTTAATATAAAGCTTATCTGGAGGTCACTTTGGTGCCTCCCTAATTTAAATTTGTTGCGGACAGATTCTATTGAATTACTAGCAAAAAAGTGAACGATAACCAAATAAGCAGACAAGCTCGCAGGGAAATACTGAAACAGGTGAAACTCACAACATACCCAGCATTAAAAATGATAGGCGGAAGAAGATAGATGAAGAAAAGATCTTCACTGAAAACCAAAAGATGTGAATTCTTCCCTCCACTAAATAATAGAATAACAACTCCAGTGCAAATCCCCTGAAAAAAGAACAAACAAACAAGAAACTCAATACAAAGTTCAACAAAGAGTGCAGGATAGATGCCCGTGCACACACACGGCTGTCAATTAAATGACTGATGTAAAAAACTTACAATAGCAAGGGCTGTGATGGATTCATTCATCCATCGGCTCTCCTCCAACAGGTGACCAACAACAATACATGCACAAAGAAGTGCAACAAACAAGTTCACGGACACAACTGATGAGTGATCAGATGTAGATAAATTATTCATCTTCGAAACTACAGCCCCAAAAGCAAAGCCCCCCATCATCTTAACTTCTAAGTACCCCTTCTGTACCGAAAATCAATCTCTCCAGCCACGTGTCAGCAAATATTACAGTGCTGACGAATACTGCCAATCAACATCAATATAGATCAATAAATCAAACAAGGTCCAAAACAATGTACACAAGATATCAAATTATCATCTTTCATATTCAGCACTGTAAGCTTAAAATCTGAAACTCTGGATTTGGCAAAAAGAAACCACCCCCCCCCCCCCCCCCCCCCCCACCCACCCACCCCTCTTCTTATGGTGTCTGTATAACCATAAAAATGTTAATCTCTGATCACATATTCACCATTTTTTTTTATGTAACTTGCAATTTTCAAACATAAAATATTACTTAATTTCATATACATCAAACTCATTTCCACCCCACTTACATCAATCTTAGAATTCACGTTAAAATCATATTTTAAAAAAAATTACAACAAAAAAGCATAAACAGCTCACACATAATACATCTCACATTCCTCAAAACCTTCAAGAAATCAAATAAAAAAAACTCAAATACTCATTGCTCTTGTACTAAATAATCAAATTACTCGAATAAAATTGACCTGCATTTCCAATAATTTAGCCCATATAAAACCTTATATACAACTTCACACAGACACACACACATAAGGCAGCAAAGGAGAGTAAATTACCTGAGAAAGATGAAATGAGTTGCATAAAAATCGAACCTTTAAGCAACAGAGAAAGCAACCCAATAAAAAGATCTCAGCTTTCAAGAACTTAAAATTGAAGCTACACAGAATAAATTCACTTGTTGGAGACAAGAAAATTCTTCGTGGGTATTGTGTAAAATGCAGAGATTTCACAAGAAAATTCCTGAGAGAGAAAGAGAGAAAACACGGAGAATGTGGACAAGTTGTATTCAGCTTAAATAGTATTATTCTCCCTCCTTTCCTCTTCTAATATCAAAATTAAAAAGTCTTCTTATTACTTTACAGTTGTTTATTCAACTGTTGTCTTTACAAAGCCTGGTCTCAATTTTTAGTTTACAAGAATCAAAGATCGAATTTGAATAGTTGATTCGATGAAAATATAATATGATAACTTTTCAAAGATTAATCTGATTAGTCAGAGATTATTCATAAGGTAATTAATTCAATGAATTTCGAAATATGATTTAATCGATAGATATTTGTAAGAATTTCACAATAATTATTGTTTATAAATTTTAAAAAATTAATTAAATTTTAATAAACTATACATAATCTCTATCAAATATAATCATATTTTCAAAAATAATCTGAATTCTGATTTTATACCCTAAATCCTCATGTACTTTTAAACTTAAATCATAATTCCTGAATTGCTTGAATAGAAAAAACTAATAAACCAAATGAACCAATAGAATCGTATTTTCCCCTTTGTTTTGAACCAAAATCCAGTTGTGTGTATAATCTGTTATTTTGATTTTTGATAAACAAAAATTAAAATGGACATGATTATGTAGAAAATAAAGGTCCACCAATTTTAAATTTACTAGAAATGGCAATAATTATGTCTGCGATGGAATCTAATCAATTACCAGATTGGTATCTCTATGAGGCTGTTTTAGTTCATTACTGATCTTTCATGAGTCGAAGATGTTAGTTAACTAAAAAACATCAACGATAATCATAAAATAACTTTTAACAATAATAAGAAAATGACCGTAAAATCTCAATTGTATCCTTAATTGTAATGTAATCACAAACATATCAATAATTAATATAATTATTATATTCTCAGTAATTAATGAACTATGTACACAATAAATATTTATATTGATTGCTCTCATTAATAAAAATATTATTGTAATTTATTCATTTGCATAAATTTAATAAATTTTGTGCACATAATTTGATATGACTCATAACCAAAATAATTGGTTTGACTAAACTGAATTTAATATTTCAATCAAAACCGAATAACGAAATAAAAAATCAAATTTTTGTAGAGAATATTACTAGCAAATTAGGGGGGAAATTTAAATAAATACTTTATTTATTAAAATTAGTATTTTGGTTTGTATTTTAGTAGTTTGTATTATAGTATATATAAATATAAATATATATATATATATATTAAAATTAAAATATATAATTTTAAAATAAATATTAAATTATGTATGCTAGTTACAAAATAAATAAGAAATTTAATTGAGTATTTGTATTTCTATTGATTAAGACCTAAAAATATGAGCAGTGAATACAGATCTTGACTTGCAAATAAACAAGTATTTTATATACTTAACCATGTTCAGGACACGTATACAATGTGCATTAACAGTATTGTAAGAAAGGAAAGGGCAGTTTATGTATAGATCAATCCAAACATGATTTTTACAATCGAATTATTCTTGCTGGGAACGTGGTCATCCCAGAATCACACACCATTTATTTTGTATGCATCGATATATACCATTTCAACTACAGGTAAATTCCAAATGAAACTGCATAATTTGCCCAGCTTATCAGATGGAGAGGTTATGCTTATCTCTTGCCAATTCAATGACCTTCCTTCACATGTTTTTTTAGCAGTGGTCCTGTATACACAAGTAAAAACCTCATTCTAATAGTTGCTAAACATATATGTGAAATAGTTAAAATGTTGTATTTGGTGCTAAATATATATGTGAAATAGTTAAAATGTTGTATTTGGTGCTAAACACGGAACCAATGTTATATACTATATAAGTTGGAAGATCAACGTTCAAAATAATATTGATAAATAATGTAGTATATTTAAAGATCGGGTGAGTGAAATATAGTTATATTTATATAATTTTGTGCTACTTTAAAGTTTGCATTAGAGTATATGTTCTGATTTAACATCAAAATTATTTTTAGTTTCATATTGTAACAATAATTATATGAATTCTAGTACCACAATTCGACTTGTCATTAACATTCGCGTGATAGTCATACCAGACACTCTCACCAATTCTTTCTTTAATTCTTTTGATCATTTTTTTAAATCCGATAATCAAGTTACTTTCTACAATCACGCAATCGTGAAAATTGAGATTTAGAATTAATTGGTTAATCTGCAAATTCAGGATTTATTGAATAATTTTTGATCAAATTCTAATATAATCGAACTGGTAAGATATTTTATAATTTTTAATTGAAGATATTCAGAATATTGCATTCATGTTAAATACAGTAAATTCAGTGCGAATCAATATATATATTACCCAAATAATTATTGGGACCGTTGATATACAGAGAATATAAGTAGGCAATGAGTTTGGGTAGATGCATACATATAAGCGAAGCTTCTTTTCTTGTATTCTTGTGTGTTTTGTGCACATGGATAAACAAGGTGTTCGAGCAGGACCACTGGATCTACTTGTTCATGTCCAGATAAATGCTGATCCACATAAATACTAGTACTATAAATTATGTGCATGAAATTAATGCTACTTGGTTTGTACTATAGTGATGGAAACTATTACCGGATTACAAGTTCTGATTCATACGACACTTCATCAATGTCTGTGTGTGAAATACTGAACTGTGAAGAGCAGAAATTTGTTGGGGTGAACATTGAGTCATGGGCAACAGCCTATTTGCCTTTGATTTAATGATCCAGCACTTCTACAATATTTAGAATTGTACTCTACACATATTTATTAAAATAAGTTGCAATTTTTATATGGGGACCATATAATCAATGATCATTGGAGTTTATTTTACAAAAAAAAATTGATAAAAATGATATGAAGAAGAGATAAAATAAAAACTAATATATATAACAACTATTTTGATAACCACTGTTGGAACCAGCAGAGGAAGATCTCATGTAAACACAACATCTCTCCCATCAAATTTCTGTAATACTAGTATTGAAGGGATTCAGAGTCACGGCCTCTCCAAACAGAGAGGTCAGGGGAGACTCTCTTTGCTCCTTTTGCGATATTTAGAGAGGAGACTTTAGCAATATTGTGTTGGTCATTCATCTAAAAAGTATTAGTCAGAAACATCAAGAGAGCTACCTGTCCTAAGTAGCAGTATATGGCCGGCAAGAAATATGATAAAGAACCCACTTTTCATTAAACAAAAGCTTGTGCACGAGGCCATGGCCTGATGTCCACCACGTATATTACTGTAGAAACTCCTGCAAACCTGTTGAAATCACATTATACATACATCTTACCAAGTACCATCCATGTCACATGATGTGCAAAACCTACACTTTGTAGTAAAACGGCTCTAACTTAGCTCATGATAATTGTAGTAATATATATACGATAATTTAGTAATTACAGATTTTCAGGTTTTTCTTAATATATTACGTGAAAATTAAGAGTACTTGCATTTGTTGTGTTCGGAAAAAATGCAGGTATAAAAAATGTTGTTGTAAAAATCAGTTAAACATCACAAAAACCATTTTTTTTTCTAAAATTAGTTTTTGAAATAAAAGCTATTGTTTAAAAAAAAAATTGGATTTACCAAGCTATTTTCAACTGTTTTTGTTAATGTCTCACGGTGCCTAAATTCTTCTAAACAGAGTTTGCACTTCGGTCAATCTTATTATACACTTGTAGTTTAAGACAGTGCAATCTTTTCCAACTTCTCCTCTGATCGCTTTCGTGTCAAGGAGTATTCCTAAACTAAGCCGACATCAGATGGAAAATTCTAAACTACAAAATAAGTAGCGCTAATCTCAGATTTATTCAACGCCTATGGTTGGATTATGTAAATACTAAGTTGTAATTGACCATGCGTCAATTTATAAATAGGATCAAGACATTAAATATGTGTAATCTTTTCTAGAATGTCAAATTCTGATATTATTTATCCCAGACAGAAACATGATCGCGTAAAATTAAGACGGTGACCGACCCAATATTAATTTTCAGATCTTTTTTAGCTATTGATTAGAAATAATATTTTTAAATAATATTGATCATATCATGCTTAGCCTAGAGACTTGGTGCTCTAGACGAATTTTGGAAATATTGCTCTTCACTCTTTCCGGGTTAAATTAATAAAATTCTGACTAACATTTCATATATTATATATTTGAAAAATATCCAAAAAAAAATATATTTTGTTAAGAATCATATGTAACTTTTCTAAAATATATTTTTATGTATTAAAATTAAATATGAAAATGTTTGATAAAAAATAAATCAATTTTTTTGCCAAATAAATATAGGAGATTTCATTAATCAGAATAAGAATAAAACCATGTTGGGACAACCCCAACTGGCGATACAACCAGGTGGAAAAACAAAATAATTTGTTTCCTGACTGTTTGACAAGTAGAATTATAAAAATTCTTGAATCTAAGAATAAAATCGAAAACAGCAGTATTACAATTGACCGTAACACATAAGAACCCTCGATAGCCTAGTGTCCAGAATTTCCAATTGTATAAATCGAGATTAAAGAAACTTCACCTCAGCTATCTACTTGCCGGATAGCAGCTATAGACATGCTGTAAATGGAATACTTCGAAAAATGAACAATATTCTGTTGTGAAAGGTAAGCTCTTGTAATAATCCCCAGCGCTCCAACTTTGATAAGGATTTTCCGAATCTCCCAAGACATCAATTGAACCACCCTCAAAGGACCAAAATAACATAACAAAACACACCAGAACATACTAAAACATGCAGCACACTCCAAAAGGAGAGACACAAACCACTCCAAAAGAAGAGACATAAAAACACCCAAAGGATGAATGCAAGATTCTCACCAAAAGTGAAGATTATTGAAGGAAAAATGAAAAAGAAAACAATAGGTAGGAGAAAATAGATCTCCCAATATGATTATGGTTATTTAGATGAGCAGAGGGGAAGGAGAAGAGGAGACGGTCGATGAAAGGAGAGAAGGGAGTGAAAAGGGGTCGACTCTCATTAAAAAAATCAATTTATTTATAAAAAGTCTAAAATAAATTATAAATTGAAATGTAGGGCATCATTGCACCAAAGTTCATACACAAAATCTTGTTACCAACCTTCCTCGCACACGGGTCTATTAAAATCCGGTAATTAATTAATTTAACCAGCATCCCCTAATCTCAAAATTGGTCAGAACTGGTGACAAAGATAGTTTACCCTTAATATTATTATGATAAAAGAAAAAAACATAATTAGTGGACCACATTTCCCACTAAACCATACACTAAACTCATTTGGTCAGTTCATTACATCATATGAGAAAAGCAATCCCAACATGAAACTGATCTTTCCCCCCACGCTTTGTACAGCCTTAACAATATTCCCCTGAAATGTGATATCAGAAACAAAGTTTAGTGGCATAAAGGGACAAATGTTGGTGGTTCATGGTCAAACAAACATAAACATGCACTTGTGGGAAGCATTGCTATCATTACCCAACACCACTGTGTGACTCTGTCATGTATGTGCTCCTGTGGGGATGCTTAATCACTCACTCTAATCCTGCTAATTAAGATTATAGTTGCACTTACAACTAATTAACACGCATGCAAAACCAAAGCCAAAATTTGTAGTTACAGATTACTGAGGTTTATGTTGCCAGTTCTGTTAACTAAAACTTTTTAATGAAAAAATTAAGTTACAGTAAGGTCGAGTTACGTTAATTAAAATTTATATAAAGTACTCGGGGGGAAAACATGTTCCTAAAGTGCCGAACAGATTTCTGACTTGAACTGGTTTAAGGAAACAATATTGGGCCGTGATGTCCACTTTGTATTAAAGGATTTCATTTATTCATATGCTATTCGATCGCTTGTTGGGCCGCGAGAGTCCATTGAAAAATAGAACATGTTACATGTTTTTTTTTCCTTTAAGTAGAACATGTTACATGTTAGTATTGTTTTAATATAAAATAATCGGTTTTCTTTTCTCTCTCGTTTTGAGAGTCAATTCCCGTACTCCCGTAATAGGATTTCAGCCGTTACTTCTCCGCCTTGCAGATCTTCATCTTCTCACCAATTAACCCATTCGCTCTCTCATCCCCTCTATTGTTTTACTAGTTTTCAATAAAACCAAGATCTGATCTTGTTTGAGTACCTTGTTATCAAGGTTGTGTGCCCATCGTTTTGGGATGTTAGTGTGTGCCCATCGTTTTGGGATGTTAGTATGTGCTCATCTTTTTGGGATGTCAGTATGTTATGTTTTCGTATTTTTATGTGTCTTGATGTGTCGTTCAATTATCAATCCGAAAAGGATTTATACGGTATTTTGGGAGATCGGCAAGACTCGCATCGGTTTCAGAACGATGATAGATACCGCAAGAGCTCACCTTTCACAACAAATAATTGTTCATGTTTTGGGGACGTTCTGTGCTCCAGGATCAGTTGATTTGATTGATAGTTCTGAACATTTGGGCTACAGATGATGCTTATGTGAAGGTCAACTGTGATACTACTAGTTTCATAACTGATGTAGGTTGGATTGTTCGAGATATCATTGTAACACTTTTTAGATCAAAGAATATGAATATTCTATTTGTTAAGCGATCTGAAAACAAAACGATTATTTGTTTAGTTCGTTCTTTGGTTCACAATCAGATTGTAATTTCCAGTTTGGGGTTTGTCCCGGCTGAGTTTGGGCTTCGTATTAATAGAATCCTTTGTTTGTCAAAAAAAATAAATATAAAATGCGCTGTCCTCGTTCTGAATTAATTATCTTTAAAAAAAATTAACTAAATTTTAATTTTGATTAGTATTATAGATGACATTTTTCAAAAAAATTATCATCAACATGAAATATATGTATTCTACACTATAGTATTATTTTTAATATTGAAACTTATAAAAGCAATATTTAATTGAAATATTAATTAATGTGGTCATAAATTTTTTTGCCACCAAGTGAAAATTGAATACAGTATATCGAATTTGTGATTTGAAAGCGTAGTACTTTTGGTGTTTGTTTAAAAATTCATTACCCGGTACTAGGCCTGTAAACGGATCGGATTTGGATCGGATATAGCTAAATCCAAATCCTAATCCATTTAAATTTATCGGATTCGGATCGGATCGGATCAGGGGTCGGATATTTTACAAGTCAATCCATATCCGGTCCATTCGGATAATGGATAATCGGATCGGAGCCCCAATCCGCTAAAAATTTTGAAATATTTTTTTCACCGTGAATAATGTTTTAACTTCCATACTAGAAAAAAGTGATATTTTCTAGCTATATTACTTCGTCAATTTTAACGTAATAGGTAAAAAAAAACTAATAAAGCTGTATTTAATAAAAACTTTGTTGGTTGTTCCGATAAAAACTTCAACACAGAATTTATCAAGTAAATAGAAAAATAATAAATAAGTTGCTTAATACTTTTGGAGGAAGCAAATTATGATGTGCTCTCCTCTATTAATAAGGATTAAAGTCGATAAATATGTCTTAAATACAGAATCAGGTGATTGAGGAGGTTTTAAGTGTAAAAGTTAGCTCCTGTGTTTATAATCACTCTACACAAAAAAAAAAGAGTGATTATTAGATTAATCGGATGACAAGAGTGAGAGTCATGTCAAGAATCAGGAGCGGCTGATCGGTTATAAGAAAATATGATTTAGGATTTCGTCTTGTATTTTTAAATTTTTTTATTTTCTATGTACTATATTAATTATAATATATTATATTATAATATAATATAATATAAAATATATTATATAGTTAAGTATGAATCGAATCGGATCGTTAACAGATCGGATTTGACTATATCCATATCCATTCTTTATCGGACCGGATTATTATCGGATCGGATTATTAGTAGATTGGATTTTTTTAATAAAGATCCATATCCATTTATTTAACCACGAATCGTATCGGGTCGGATCGGATATCCGATCCATTTACAGGCCTACGGCCGGTACGTGTTCTTGTAAAATTTAGGATTTTTGTTTTGATAAGCCACATTCATATAACATTGAAAATTACATATGTTACATCCAAGGCATTAACACTCCCAGTCTCCCATATACCCTGGGGAGATTAAAGTTGAGGCCATGGATAGCATCCAACCATGAAGAGCCTTGCTTGCATATCAAAAGTTATAAATATAGCTGATCTCTCAAAAGAATTGACACCATAAACACATTGGCCCTATTTGAGAATTAATAATTAGCGGTTAGCTATTAGTGGATGGAATTAGATATTTTGACTAGCTGATCAGATTTTTGACTAGCAGATTGAATTAGTTGTTTCTCATAAAACAGTATGGTAAATAGCTGATTGATTAACTTTTTTTGACACAAACCAAAATCTCTATCTCAAAAAACTTCTCAAAATAACTTTTTAGATCCAAAACTCTGTTTCAATCCGCTGACTACCAAACACTCATATTAGCGGATTTCAATGGTCAAATCTCTAATTTTTTCCCAAAACTCTAATTTTCAAAGAGGCCACTATCAATAATTATAGTCGGTCACCTATGGATCACTGTATTTGTCGACAGGGGCGGAACCAGGATTTAGAATTCACCTGGGTTGGGCGGAGCAGCGGAGGTCGGCGGGGTAGCAGCGATTTTAATTGTGCGATGGGGCTGTGAAGTGTGAAAAACAGAGATGACATCGTGTGTATACATTTAGTTTGGTGGATACGGAAAAAGCATAATTGTTTGAATTTTTAAGTTATCTGAGCTGAAACTATATTGAGCCAGCAGTTATGTATAAAAGTTTTATAATTTTTTTTTTGGACTGGGCTACAGCCCACCCCAAAATGGGCTGGTTCCACCCCTGTTTGTCGATCCATTAGCCTGTAAGAAAATTTGTAGGAATATCACACATTACTTATTAATTATTATCATATCATATTAAAGTGATATATTCTATTTATAATAATTTAAAATATTAATAATATACTAATTTTAAATTGCAATTAACTAATATAACCAACACCATCGAAGCAAAATATGATTCATAATAAAGTATCGGCTTACCTTCGAGGACGACATCATTTCTAACTGCCATATTATGATCCTCTTCCCCGGCCCATCGACTCGTATATGGTTGTAACAGTTGTAAATTATAAATCTGAAAATATTTTTTAAATATTGGTGTTTTTGAAAATATTTTTGAACCTATTTTTGAAAAAGATCCCTATGTACTAAGAAGTTATGATGCGACGGGTTGTCAAATCATAATCCGCGACGTATATAATTTGTGAAAATTTCTATCTGTTGTCATATTAAATTAAAATCATGCGGAGGATTTATGCAATTCGAAAAACATCCCCGATTTTTTTTAGAAATTTTAACGTAAAATGGCACTAGCCATTCGAACCTACCAAAAAAAACTTTATTTTGAATCAAAAAGTATGTGCAAAATCAGAATTCCGCGCGGCGAAAACCATCCGCAGTAGCACATATTTGCAATCGAGCCTCTCTCATTTCTTTTCCCAATTTCTAGAGCGAGAAACGATTCGCTCCGTACATTATTCTCTCTCTCTCTAGGGCTTCAAGTCTGCTCATCACAAAATCAAAGCTGCTTGTTAGATTTAGGCGCCCTTCGTCTTCCGAATCTCACAATCTTCTCCGGTAACAATTTACTCAATTCATATATATATGTATGTATATGTGTGTATATATAGTGAGTGCTGTGTGGTTGAAGCAGATGATTTGATTATGTTTAATAATGTATGTCTACATTTGGAGCTTTGTGTGTATAGCATGTATATTTAATGCGAATGCTGTTTATTTATGTAATTTTTTTGTTACGTATTAATACACGGTTATTAAAACGCTGGATTAACAAATCTTTGTTAGATTAGTTTAGTGAATGTGTAGATTAGGATGTAATTTATTGTAGTTTTAATCATTGCTGATAGATAATGATATTGATAACACATTCTTGCTTACCAGGGCATAATTGTTGTTGTAGCAGCTAGCGTTTCAGTTTTTACTTTTGAATTTTGTTTTGGATGTTACGAAATTCATGGAAGACGATAATAATACTCTTTTTTTTGCCTAGAATTTAGATATTATTGCAAAAATGCCTCCATAGAACTTGAACCCAAGATGAATTTCTAATTATATGTTTTAGGCTGTGTATTTCTTTCATTTTCGAGATTCTGCGTGCTTCTAAGTTTTCAAAATCATTTGATTGTATTGTACTAACATTAGTTTGGGACCAATGATATAAGTTGCGAGCAGTTGTTTACACCTTGTGGTATTTTAGCTCCACGTAGCCCGCTCTTCCAATACTAATGTACTAAATGCAGGCAAATAATCTGCAAGCATATTCTTTCAGACCGGCCCATGTGTACAAGCTTCTTGAAACACAATGGGTCACTCAATTGGAAGTGGTAGGATGGCATCTGTAGCAAGGCTTTTGATGCCCGAAAGTATTTTACAGTCAGTTACAGGTGGGAGACTTTTAGATAAATATTATTTGCTTAATGCTTTAAAGTTTTACAGCCTTTCGTGGAGTGATCCTCTGATTTACATCCCAAATAAAGATTATCTCAACCGCCTGATAACAATAATAGAAGAAATTCAATCCGTATGTACTTATATTATTTATCATGTTGTGCTGGGTGTACTAAGAGGTGGAATTCTTAAGGGGAGCTGGTTACCTTCAAATCTTAAAGTTTGCTCCCAAGTCTTTTCAAAAATGAAAGCAAGTGAAGAGGGAAGTAGGTTTATTAAATTTTCATCCCAAAACTTTCACTCTGAAAGTGGGATGAAGAGGAAAACAAGTGGCGGGAGCCATTAAAAGAGTCTTTAAATGACAAATATGTCCTTATCATTAAAATGTAACTCTTTTAAATAAAAGGGTGAAATATCTATCCTCTCCTAAAGTTCCTGGAGTATGAGTTTCTCATCTTTCTTACCCTTAGCTTGTATATGTTGCTGATCTCATCTGTTTGTATCTGCTTTCTAGTCATTTTAGATCTCCGTGTTTTTATTCCCCTATCATATGCACTTGCAGTGTTGTCCGTGTACAGTTCCCTTTGTCACCCCCATTAGTATTGAGCAAGTGGTTTTACCATATTTGTGGCAGTTTCCTATAGATGCTTTTTATGTAAAAACATATATACGTAGACATAATTGTTTCACATGCACAATAGCTTGTACAACATGCCTTTTAAAAGCATAGATGGTCATTTGTGATTGTATCTAAGTAAGTTTGACCTTCTAGCTTGTTGCTGTACGCCTTCACCATAAAATGGCTGATATATGCCTAAATAGTAACTATTCCTTTTCTAATTTATCTGGCAGAAAATGTAGAGAACAACAAATTGGCTGCTCAATATGCACACAGAGAATTGTGCGAGGCAGACGAAGCAAATTTGCTTGATGAAGATGGTATGGTTTACATCCTGTATCGAGAAAATTATACATGTATATGTACATTGGTTAAGCTAGGTTGGATGAATTAGTGATTGACTGAGTAATGAAGGCTTTTCACAAAGTGATACAGAAACTACTGGATTAAGTATCTCTTAACTTGCAGGCTATTTGTCATTTTAGCTTAGGCTTTAGGGTAATAAAAGGTTTAAAGTTGTAATTATCACATTCTGCAATAGACAACAAACTATGCGTCAACTTGGGAATTGACCTTGTATTATTTGCTCCATGAGTCCATGTAATTCTGACACATCTGAAAATGATGTTTATCTGCTGCTTTGCTCATTCTGATATGTGCATATGCTTTTGAGGTTTAAGGCAACATTATTATATATCTAGCATAAAAGTACTTAATAAATCTTCCATTTGGTCTGGCGTGTAGTCCAGAAGTAGTGATCTTTGCACATACATATGAAGCGCAATAAATTCTTAAAATTCAAGGAAACTTTTTGATTGACTTGTCTATTTTTTAGAACAATTACATGTAAAATGAAAGAACATTTAATCGTCAAATTGAAGGGCAGAAGTTTCCTGTTTATTTGGGTATTTGTGCAAATGCAGGTGCTAACGTATTTTGGATTTTTTTTTTTCCCCTTGTTGTGGCTTTCTAGTATATGGAGGTATTTGCTTGGCGATCCTTTTCTTCTTGGTACTTCAGCACTTCATAAAGTGGTTTTGGGGATCTCCCTTCAATTTTATTTGAGATTGTTGTTTTTCAAAAGATAGCATATATGCTGGGATTTAGAAATTATTTTTAATAAGATAACATAGGATCTGACTAAACATAGGATCAGATTATAGGTTAGGAGAGCTTTTAAGTTAAAATCATAAATATAAAATAGTTACATTAAGGTTGATTATTGTCCTAAAGAAGGGATCCTAGAGATCCTAGGGTCTTAATATCTGATCCACTTGAGCCCTCCTAATACTTTTAGGTTTTAGGAGAGCTGGTAACTCAACAAAATGTAATTACATGAGGTGATAGTGCACATGAAACACTAGTTTAATGTTTCAAGTTCTGTTAGTATCTGTTGACAGGGTCAAGTTGGTGCCAAAATCCCAATATTAATAAATTGTTACTTACAAATTTTTAATATCCTGGTCTTGTATATGCAGATGATTTTTGTGATGCCTTTGTGAAAACTGTAACAATATGCAATTTTCTGCTTACATTTTTGCATGGCACGGTGTTGTGAGTTCCCGTTCAATAACTTTGATGAATTCTTTGTTGCAGATATGATTATATTTGGTTTGAATCCTACCACAGATCCTTTGAATTTGGTAAAGTTGAAGTTTCTGTTGGTTTTAGTTCGAATAATTTCTTACATATGTTAGATATATGATGAACTTTGTCTAGTATCTATCTCACTGCATCTGCTTTCAGCATCAGGTTGTCTTGTTTGCTGTATTGCTTAATCCCTTATTATCGTCGAAATAGAAAAAGAAAACAGATTGCTAATTTTTGTGCTGTGATAGTTATTACTAATTTTTAGTTTCTTCTAAAATTACAGCTGTTTGCTATATTTACATTATATGTTCTTTTACATCATTGTGAAGGTATGCTGCAATGCTTGTAAGAAACCGGTGAGGGCCAATCAATTTGCAGCTCATGCAGGTGAATTATGTTATCTATAAGCAGATATGTAATGATAGCATCCATCCCGACCCCCCCAAAATTTTTAATAGAAAAGGAAAAGAAAAACATAGGTTGAAAACAAAGCAGAAATAATCTCTTTCACGAAAGTTATTCGAATCTGGAGTACAGATAAGAGGAGCTACTAGAATTCTGTATATTATATCCTATATATAATTAGCGTAAGGGATTTCTTGTGGTTGGTCGTCAGGGTTAATACTGTCAAAATTCTTTTGTTTCGTTAAGTGATAATTTAGTATTGTTAAGTGACCACGGTTCGGTTGCTCGCACCTACAGAAAGTAACTTAATATCATTGTTGAAAGGAAAAAAGTTATATTTTAGTATAAATTAAAATAATTAAAAACATAACTAATATTTTTGTTCTGATAATAACTCTCGGGATAAGCGAGAGTGAGGATAAGTCCTTACCAGTTGGGCTCTCCAGTCAAGAGTTTAATAAGATATAAAACAATCCGTGCATTGCTCGGGTTTTAAGCTAGTAATATGAATTTGTACAAGTAGCTTCTGATTATACAGCATAGATTTTATATTTAGTGTCAATCAGACTGAAGATTGTCATGAGGGTACTTACAAGAAGTTGAAGGAGTGGATCAAATTAAAAAGAGCAAAGGCCTATTCTTTTCATTATTATGCTCTCTTATACAATATTAATGGCTTGTTACCATTAATACCTTCCCGAGATCATTCCATGTCTTAGAAAAGGATTATTTTCCTAGGGATATTTATTTTAATTGCTACACCCTTTTTTAATTTAAATTATTTTTACAGTGTAATTCATTTATGTGATGCCTTGGATGAAACTACCAAATTTTCATTCCTAAGATTGAGCATAACTATGATGGATACCCTGTATCGTACTTTGGTTTTTATGTATCAAATATAATTAGGATTCTGAAGCTTTTCTCTGTCATTATGTTTAAAACTGGTGGTTGCATTCGGAGGTTTACAGTAAATATGTATTTGTGCATCCTCTTTCAGAGCTCTGTAGAACATTCAGTTCTGTCGAAGAAATTGTGCCGGTGCCGAAGCCTAATAATGGTACCAGACGCAAAAGACCTCCAAAGGAGAGAAAGAAGTCATTAAAAGGGTCTACTGGTATCCTTTTTAATTTATTTTCTAAGATCTGAGAAGGAGCTACAATGCGATGTTTATAAGAATTATAAATACAAAGTTGATAATCATTGCTCAGATGAATGAAGTCTTTAAGCCAGGTCCTGCTTGCTACGGTTTAGAAATGGATGCTAACCTATTATTACTAATAGTATTTTTTTTTAATGTGGATAAAGATCTGTCATCCTTAATTTTTCCTAGTCCAACCAACTTTGACTCGAGAAAGGGAAGCTTCAGAAACTATAGGTAGCCTTGGAACTGCTCCTTTGAGCTCCCATTTAAACGAGCAAATGCGATTGACGTCTTCCTCCCCCAATGAAGCTAAAGGTATGTTTCTAGTTCTCCTGGCATGGTTTCTTGGATGAAGCTTATCATACCAAATTCTTTAGTTGTGAATGAATGCATTCTTCTTGCGTGGTGGTGTAGAATTCTTTGCTTCATTATGGGTTTTAATGGCTATTTTTTTTGACAAACAAATAGAGCATTTCATTAAAATAATTGAAACTCAATCGGGACAAACTTCCAACTGGCGATACAACCTGGTTGAAAAAAAATAAACGGGCTAAACAAATAGCCATATTGTTTCCAGATCGCTTAACAATAAATATTCTTGACATAAAAATGATGACAAAGGTTTTGCCGAGCAATATTCCAAACGACAACAACTTTCCTGAAAACAGTAGCATCCCAATCGACCTTCACACAGAGAAAACCAGTGATAGTCCAGTGTTCAGAACCATCAGTTTCACCAACTGAGGTTGGAGGTAAATATGCCCCCATAGGTTGAACAATCTTTCGTTGTGAAAGGTGAGCTCTTGTGATATCCACCATCGTTCCAGCCTCAAAGCGGCCTTCCCAGATTTCCCAATACACCATAGAAACGTTATGCTTTTCAGTCGCATAAATCTTAGACAAGCCTCTGCAATTGGATGGCATACAGTTAAGTAAAAAAGTTTGGTTTCAAATTTGTCGCTGACCTTTGTTTCTTAAGATCAAGCTGTTAAACTAGATAAACTCAACATCCATCTATTGATATCATGGGTCTTTCTGCAGGCAACATATATATATATCTATATATCTATATATATTCATCTTATATTTCATGCTTAAGGCACGGATTCATATCTCAGTCAGGGACAAAATGCACCCTTTAGTGATTGTGTTTTTTATGATACTATGATGTATGTTTATGAATATACTGTTGCATATAGATTATTAGATACTGCAGTACACATAGTAATATCTACCAAGCAGACAGTCTCTCCCTCCAACAAGGAGATTTAAGTTTATTATTTACTTTATTTTTATTACTTGATAGGAAGTAATTGACAATCCTTTCAGGGGAATGCCTTTTTGTTTGCTGCAATGTTTATCTTATATGATTTCATCTGGGACACTTGAATTTATATTAATTTTCTACTATCTTAGTAAATATTAAGGAACAATGACCACTAGGCCAAGTTCAAAAGACTTTGCCAAGTGCTAGCTTGCTTGATTGTTAGTCTCGATTCAGGCCCTTATCACTTATATTTTAAGAGTTCATATAGTTTTTTTGTACCAACTATTATGAGAAATATTATTGCTTTTTCTACACAGTCCCTTGTTATGCATCTCATTCTTATTATTTCCTCTCAGGGAATGCCCCCTTTGTAGATGGGCTATCTATGATGGATAGTTCAGGAATTAATGCCTCATTTATGGATAGAGCGGCTGGTGCAGAGGAACCTCCCAAAAAACGATCCAAGCTGTATGTCCTACTGTTCAGCTTCTACTAATTAATTATTAGTTTCAAATTGTTGCACATGTGCTACATTTGATTTCCTAGGGATCTTCAAAGTCCCCTTGATTCCTCAAACATTTACATAGTGTACTTCTTCTTCTTCTTGTTTTTTTTTTTTTTTCTGAATAGACATAATGTACTTAATTATGTTGACCTTATTAATGTGTTAATTGTCTTGGATCGCTGCCTCCTTTAGCAGTACTACATAGTTGATTCAACAAACAACACAGTGCTTTCAGATAGCTCGTGTAATATTTATAAGTTATTTGTGAATATAGTTTATAACTATTATTCATGTGACTTCAGGTGAACTATATGAACCCTGAATGCTCTGCTTTGTGCACACCCTATAAATTCTTCAAAGACTCGCTTAGTTGTGGTTTAGTGCTTTCTTGGTGATGTTGATTCTGAAGTTACCTGAAATACTGTTAGTGGTTTGGAAAGGAAAATTTACTGAAACCTTGTGGAAAGTTATAGTTTAGTAGATTAATTTGTGTGCAAACAATATTTGTCATCAGTCACCTCTTCTCTAAATGTAATGCACATTTCATGTATGTTGTAGGTTAGCTGCTGACAGTCAACTAATATCGGATCATTTAGGAACTGCGAAAGGTGTAACAAAAAAATTGTTTTTAAATACTCAGGAGGCGTTTACCTGTAAGGCCAGACTCCAATCTCCCAAATTCTGTTTATTTCTTACCATGATAGCAGTATCTTTCTTATAACATGTTGTGGATAATAGTTTAGAATTATATTTACTTTTCTGATGATAGCCTTTTTATCTGTGTTATATTGTTTAATTATTTATTACTCTCTCCGTCCCACTTAAGTTGTCCACAATCACAAATTCACCGTTTATTCACTCAAATTAAATTAACTGATAGTTACTAAAAAATGTATTGTTTTTCAAAAATATTAACATAATTAATACTTAATTTATCATATTTACCAAATGTGGATAAAAGTTTTGGGACAAGCAAAATAGGAAATGAGGACAAATTGAGTGGGATGGAGGGTGTAATAATTTTTATTTTAAACTCTTGTGTGTTTGTGTGTCTAACTAAGCTGTTGGTAAGACTGCTTGTGTGTGTCTGTCCCCAAGCTGTTAGTTAGACTGCTCTGCTACTTGTCTGTGTAATTGACTGCTGAGTGGATGAATGACAGGAATATATTTACGTCTGGCAGGAAAGGGCATTTAAGAGGAATGTATTGAAATCATGTAAACAAATTTGTTGTAATTTCAGGTCACATTTAATAATAATAAACATAAGTTACGTAATGAATCTTGGAGGCTGATCTTTATTTTTTCTAAATTTTATATGAGATCTTTGAAGTTGCAGAAGCTCACTGCCTATGTTCTCTGTTTGTTTTCTGTATTCTCTGCTAAACATATTTTGAAGTGATACTCTAACTCACAAAATCTACAGATGAAATCTCAATTGTTGGGAGAGATTCATTTTTTTCAAAGAACATCAATAGTGCACAACTTTTTCTTATTAGCTTTCATCCCACCTTTACCTATTTTTCACAAATTTCAAGACTTCTCAGCTGATGGTTATAGTGATACAAAATTGTTTACTAAATCAGGGAGCCAAGTATACATATTTTTCTGGGAAGATGGTAATTTCAAATTATGTTAGATGCATGGTTGTCACGTCGATAAGTCGAGTCGATAGAAGTCCAGCTTGTCGACTAGTCGAAAAAGTTAATTAATAATTAATTAAATGATATATATATATATATATATATATTATATACGTGGTTTCCTATAACTAATCATATGTATGGCAATCACAAAATAAATATGTTAATTATAACTTATAAGCATATCTTTTTTTCCCTTTCATTTACACACATTAACACACTACACACATTAACACACTGACTGTACCAATATATAAACAGATTATACTACATGTATATTCAGTTTTTATCAACTTATACATACATAAACACATAAACACAAAAAGATCTATAAACTTAGATTAACATGTTGATTATTACTGATTTTGAGCAGATTCATAGAATTTTTTTATTTTTTTCATTTTAATTTTTGATTGAATTTTGCATTTGTTGACCGACTAGTCCTACCAACTAGTCGACCGACTAGTCGACAGTTCGCAAGTCGACCTCTCCAGTCGATTTTCTCAACCCAACTAGTCGACTAGTCGACGACCATGGTTGTCATGTCGGTCGACTAGTCGATGACTAGTCGACTAAGCGGTGAATGGATGTCGACTCAACTTGTCGACTAGCTGAATGTTGATATTTCGGTTGACTAGTCGACGAAGCGGTCGACTAAGTCGACTAGTCGACTAGTCGAGCTGCTAAATTTCCTGCTTTGGTTTTCTCTTATTATATTTTTTAGCTCTGTTTTTCTGCAATCTGCACAATAAGTTCTGCATAACTCTGTATATATTATTTCTGCGCATATTTGTTGCTTACTTGCTGCACTACCACATCACAGTATCACACAGTTGTTATATATCAGTTGTTACATATTTTACTGTGTTTTATTGTTATTTGTTAACTCTTTTCGCTTTTCCATCATTCTCTTTAAGTTTCCGATTCTTAATTCCTTAGAATCTGAAATAAAACATTGTGGAAGGTGTTAGAACTTAAAAATCTAATTTACATGATATATGTGTGTGTGTGTGTGTATTATTTTTAATTTATAATAATATTTTTTTTGTTATTTTTATTTATAATAATATTTTTTTTGTCGACTAGTCTACGACTTGTCAACGACTAGTCGACTAGTCGATTAGACGGAGGTCCATCGACTCGCCTTGACTCATCGACTTGACAACCATGTCGACGACTAGTCGAGTGCCGTGACAACAATGGTTAGATGATTTTTGAATGTAATATCTAACTTTAAACCAGATATTCACTTGATACTATTCTTCGTTCTCATTGGACATGGTAGGACATCGTGGATGAGTATGCACATCAGTATGAATTAGCTTATTTTTAAATAGGTATTTTCTTAGAGATATTAGCACTTATTTTCTAAAATATAAGTTATGTACGGAGTGTTTGTTGTTTTTTTCCTTTAAAAATAGTTCTTAGATATCAAAAAAAGTACCTAAACAGGTTTTCTTCTTTCTAAAAATATGTACTTATTTTTTGATAAAATCCATAAATACATGCTCATATAATGTGCCTGCATGTCTGAATCCCGCTAAAGTTGGCCTTCAGTTGTTTTAAGTCCCACCACTGCCTCGACTCATGGCTCATGACTTCATACTCATAAATTTTAAGAACTAGAACCCTTAACTTTAGTGTACATATTTATAATAATTGGCTGGTGTTGAGGCATCTATTTCTTGATTGTTGCTTAGTATGTGCATAAAATCATGAGATAATCTTGTTAATCAAAGCCCGCGGCAAGCATCACATTGTCCACAAGGCACAAACAACGGAAAGTTCAATTTAACCATGTCTGAATCCTGCTAAAGTCGGCCTTCAGTTGTTTTAAGTCCCACCACTGCCTCGACTCATGGCTCATGACTTCATACTCATATATTTTAAGAACTAGATTCCTTAACTTTAGTGTACATATATATAATAATTGGCTGGTGTTGAGGCATCTATTTCTTGATTGTTGCTTAGTATGTGCATAAAATCATAAGATAATCTTGTTAATCAAAGCCCACGGCAAGCATCACATTGTCCACAAGGCACAAACAACGGAAAGTTCAATTTAACGATGTTTTTTTTATCTTTACTCGTGTGTGTGTGTGTGTGTGTGTGTGTGTGTGTGGTGTGGTGTTTCTACATGTTTAATTTGTGTTACAAGTTGAAATATAGTTGCATACCTTTTATCAGTGTTACTCTGTTTCTACATATATAGATAATATATTCGCATATATTACAAGTTTCCAACTGTACATAAACATTAGTGAAAAATGATTTAATATCTATTGCACAGACTGTATAGGGTGAACGATCTCTCATGTCTGGATTGTTTTTTAATTTCTGTGGCCAGGCGACAATCGGAACGGATCAAAAATAGGAAGTGGAAAGGCATCTGAACATGCTGACAATCAAATTCCTAGGCAAGTCTATAATAGCCACAGCCCGACCATAGGTATTATCTGTGATCATATTATATTTGACGTGATTAACTAAGTTGTATCAATTTGAATATCAAATGACACTGACAGTCTCTGCAATGCAACAAAACAGGTGTTCCAGCTCCTTTGGCTACCAAAATGTATTACTGTCAGAGAAATCAGCGTATCCGTTCTTCCATCAGTGATCTATACAAGGCATCTACGGATGAATGTTGGAGTGACTTCGGTTGATGCAGAAGGAATGCTGTAATTATATGTAGTGAAACAACACTACAATAATTAAAACTTTGCCATCCTCAAATTCAGTTAGGTCATCTGAGATTGGATGAGGCCTTTATTGGAAGTTCAGTGACTGTAGTTCTGGATAATCTGTTCTAATTTGGCTGGTCAAGTCGACCAATCTCCTTTTTCCTTTTACAGATTCCTGCAATCTGGAAAAACAATAAGCATTGCACATTCTACCTATCGTCATGCTTATACAAACGTATGTTCATATAAGCACATCAGTTTATTTGAACTTCCTAAGAAAAGCCAAAATTTTAATTTCCTAAGAAATGCAACCATAAAACTTCCTAAGAAATGCAACCATAAAACTTCCTATGAAATGCATGCAGCTAATTTGTTTTTCAGCACCAATAATAGTCTATATTCTATTGTAGGTAATGCAGTCTGATTATCTTTACTTTTTCTAAACCCCTCGACCTTCTGATCCCTAATTTCCTATTTCCACGTTTTTCTTACTTTGTTCACCAGATTTGGCCATATAAACTGGATCAGTGCCTCAGCAGAATGTGTTGCAATAATTTAGGCAAATTATCTATTAGGTAAATGTGTTCATTCTGTATTTCGAATTCGAGGCATTTTTTGATATGACAAATTTTCATATATGTTTCGTTGTTTTCATAAGAGCTAGTGTTTTCCCATATTAAACAGAGTTTAGGTATAAGCATGATTCTTTGTTTAATATTAAAAAGACTGTAGGATAAAAAATTGTAATAAATGTGTTCTATTATAAAGACTCCTAGTCGATATCAACTTCTTAGAAATTATTGTAAGCAGTAGATTTTCTCTTTTCATTTAATGCTTTCTAAATCTTTTGGTTCTTGCATCAGGTCCATTGTTGCATATTTCTTTCTCATCAGAGGCGTGTTGTCCTTACCTCGACCGGGGTCTCTATCTCATTCGCAGTGTGATGTAAGTTTCATTGGTTATTGTCATGGGTATATATTTGTTACTCTCTCTGTCCTTACTCATTTCTATACATTGTTTTTGCATTGATTGGCATGCATTTTAAGACTTCTATAAAGTATAATTCTATAACTTTTTTTTTAATTTTTTTTGTTTTTGAATAAAAATTTAAACATTAAATTTTCATTCAGAAGAAAAAGAATTTAAAAATAATTTATGGAACTATATAATTTATAAGAGCCTTAAAATGCGTTTTGTGCCCTCTGTCACAAATGTATACAAATGTGTGCCGAGCCCTATGTCATAAACGCATACAAATGGCTGGAACAGAGGGAGTATATATTATTACTTATTATCAAATCTGAAGCTACAACTATATGTAATTTATATATTTTTTCAGATTGTCATGGAAAGGAAATGATTGCTAGCATCTTGTATGATATTATGTCTATTTAGGCCCCCCCCCCCCTGCCGCCCGTGATTTAACCATGGAATAATAACTCATACTCATAAATTACATGTATATAGGGCACCTTCCACTACAAACCTTTTAGCCTACAACTGTACAAACTTTCAGCGTCACTGATATCAACACGAGATGCACCAAAATATATGTAGGAATTATCAAAATTTCGAGGAAATAGAAGTATACATAATATTTGTATTCACAGTACAAATATCTGTATTAATCAAAATACAATATGATAAGTACAATCGAGATTTTTTAATATAAACAATGTTTTCCATTTTTTATTTTGAAATATGTGGTGAATTCTAAGTGTTACCCCATGTTATTAGTGCGTGTTTGTAGCTAAGAAAGTTTTAACCAAAAATGTTTTTATTCGATTCATTTGGAATAAAATTTGCAACTTATATTATACCAAAGTAAGATTAAATATCTCATATAAGTAATGTTGTTTGAACATTATAAAACGGTCAATGCAGAACATATTGTTCTTTAAATATATACTAGCATTTTTATGCGGTTTGTGGGTCGGGTATGTAACTGTTAATTGGATCGTGCGTTTGGGATCACGTGTCGATCATGATGACCCACTCGAACAAAGAGGAACAAGAAAAAAAATTTGCTTGAGGAACAACTGGATGCATCTAGTGGATGAAGTTTCCAGCAACCTCCTTCACCTGATTGATTGATAATGTAGGCGGATTTGCAGCTACGGTTTGTGGGAGCTACTCATTGACTCTTTTGAAAACACGTTTATGATATAATATCGGTTTTTTATGTTGGGCTTAGGTTGAGTTCTTGGCATGTTTAGACTTTAAATGTTGATACTTGCGTATACAACAGTAATACATATTGAATATCTAAAATCATGAGTGTGGATGTGTATAGGGAACACGAATTCTGGGGGTTTTTGGGGGGTTGATATGACATATATGATCACGAGTATGCTTGCCCACTACGCATGGGCATGTATGATTTTTAAAATATTAAAATTTGATTTAATTATCATAAATTTTATTATGTTATTTAATTTATAAATATGTTACTAAAAATAAGATTAAAAAAAATAAGACGGAATATGCAGTTACTCTTTCTTAACCCCTGATTAAAATACGGACCGCAAGCCGAATGAAATCCAACAAATCTAAAAAAGTATCTGCTGTTAACTAAAAGGTGGAATATGCAGTTACTCTTTCTTAACCCCTGATTTATCTCCAACATTCCAAATAATAATTTTGATGCAACCAGAATTCAAACCATTTAAGCACCATTACTCAACTTTTGAGCGATAACTTCAAACCAAATTTCAACATACAAAATCCATTTTTGATCTATAAAAGCTCATAACATGTAAAAATTATATAATTTTAACATCTAATAAGCAAGTGTGATATATTTCATGTTAATCAAATAACTGAAAATACAAAAAGCAAATCCAAGAGTCCAAGACACTCCCATAAGATTTCAATTCGTCCATATGGAGACATTTTTTCAAAATTATATATCTAAAACGAAGACATTTTTCAGTCCTATAACATTATGACACTCCTGTTATAGAACAGAGCAACAAATGTTAAGTTAAAAAAGTAAACCTTCAAGGCAAGATCAAAAAGCCGTACAACTATTTTCACATCTTGATTTGAACCTCTTGAAAAAGGTTTCACGGCTACTTCTTGATCATTCATTAATAGTCCTTGTTATAGTAGTCCCTGTTATTACCATATAAACAGCTCACAAACTCATATGCTCATAGCTCACAAACTACAACAAAAATCAAAACAACACAACAAACGTAAATTAGACATCAACTAAAACAAACAATTTAATTAAAAACAAATATCAACAAATTAAAATCAAGATTTCTTCAGATTGCTACAATCAAATAAAAAGATATTGAAAAGTTAAATCATGAAAAACACACATAGGACTCGGGAATATAAAATCGGCCCTTTTCTCAATGCAGACCTTCAGTTTCATTAGAACAACAATCTCGTAGAAAAAAAACTAATATATCTCTCTATAAATTGAAGTCTAATATTTAGCAAAAAAATAGTTAAAGTTTCTCTTTGAAATTATATCAAACAGTTGGGTGGCACAAATAAAACACAAACACCATCTCAAAAACAAACTCGCCATATTAAATATCTATGTCATGTTGTGAGACTAAAAAGAAAATATATATATATATATATATATATATATATATATATTCCAGCAAATAGTAACAAATTTGCATTAAAATTTAAATATAATTAAAGTAAATCAAATTAAGAAACAGAGAGGGGCAGAGATATTACCAGCTTCGGCGAGAGAGTTAGATTTAATCGGAGGATTGATTTCGGAGCGGTGGCTTGAAACCCTAGAAAAAGGGGCACACAAGGAGAAAAAAGCACAGATCGGATCAAAAGAGTATTAAATCCGACAGTAAAGCTGTTATAAAACCCTAAATATACGTGATTAAAGTAAATCAAATTAAGAAACAGGGAGAGGATAGAGAGATTACAGGTCCGGCGAGAGAGAAAGATTGAATCGGAGTAGGCGAGAGAGAAAGACTGAATCGGAGAGTTGATTTTCCAGCGGTGATGCCGCGCTTGAAACCCTAGAAAAGGGGCACACCGCAGAGAGTTTGAATTTGACTGTTCACGGGAGAGGGTAGACTATATGCAACTTGAGTTTGAAATTGAATTATGAAAGTAGAAGAAGATATCAGTAATGTGTGCGGAGGAGTTATGTGGTTGGAAAAGAACCACGTGGCATGGAATGGCCGTATAAAGAAATAAGTAGAATTGGAGAGGGACAATCTTGACTTTTTATAGGGAAATAGGCAACATGATTTATAATATGGAGAGATATTGTAATTATATTTTTGATGTTATGAATGATAAAATTCATTAACTAAGCTAATAACTTTTTGGCAAATTTTACATGATAAAAGCATATGAAACACAAGAATTTACGTAAAACCATTTAATTTTGGTGTACAAATTGTGAAAAGAAAAATTAAAGTTGAGATTTTATGAGTATTCGAGTAGTGCTAGCAATCCAAGTATCCCATATGGTGATATGGGGTTGCCCGGGGTTATGGGGGATTCGTTGGGTTAACGATAAATCCTGGGGTTACGGGGGATTCGTTGGGTTAACGATAATTTTTTCCTTCCTAGGTAAAATCTCATTTTCTATTTACTATATAAAAAAAAGTCTGTGTTACATCATAAAATTAGCTAGTTTGTCAAACTTTCATTTTAAATCAACCTTTAGAATGGTATATATCTGAAGCTAATTTTGTTCGAAATCTGTTATACTATTATAAACATACTCCTTCCGCCCCCTGAGTTATATACATTTAGGGACGGGGATGCGGCACGGACTTCAATGCTCCTGTAAAGTATAGTTCTGTACATTAATTTTAAGATTTTTTTTTTCTGAATAAAATTTTGAATGTTATATTTTTATTCAGAAAAAGAAAATTTTAAAAATAAGTGATAGAACTATATTTTATAGGAGCATTGAAGTGCGTGTCGAGCAGTGAAAAAGAAACGTGTAGAATTAAATGGGACAGAGGGAGTACTGCTTGCATTGTCAACATAAATATGTATTTGATAATGTTTTTTTGAGCTGAAGGTTGTATTTTCTCTTTGTAGCAAGTGGGCAATGCCCTCGCAGCCTCGCTTCGCTGACAAGAGGGAGATCTTGTAGCACTTACGGATTAGGCCCGGTAAATTGATTTCTTTTTTTTTTCAAACCAGGCATTGGCGCAGTTTATGAGATTGTGTCTAGTCGTGTTTAAAAGTCGAATATACATACATAAATAAAAAATATAGATTTTGGGGGGTAGACTTTGACTAATCAACTTAGCTTATAACCCGTGCCACGCATGGGTTTTCTTTATTTTATTTTTTTATATATAATTTTAATAAATATAATGTCAGTAATAATTATTAACTAAATTAAGAAAATAAATAGAGAAAAGCCGGCTATCGGAACTAACATGTAATGTACTTTATTGTATTTTTATAAGTAAATGATACATATAATTTTAATTATGTTATTTACTTGGTATATTAGATAGATATTGTAATATAAATATTTTAATACATTGTTGACGGGATTCGAATCGTGGACCTTTAGCAGCATCATAGATAGTGAAATATACAAAATTCAATCTAACGGTTCCAATCAATTTGATTTAACGGTTATACTACATTGTACCATAGTACAAATCAACGACCAAAGTTTTGCATGTCCTGTTTTAATAGTATAAATAGATAGTGTAGATGCATATGAGATTCTTTAAAAATAAAATTCTAAAATAACTTTTATCAGGTCCCTTCCCATACTGGATTAGCTATTCGTCGAACCGGATTCATGGGAATTAACGTTTCGCGTACCCGATCCCAAACTTTTATCAAATAGCAGAACAACCCGTGACCCACATGTCGTGTAACACTGTGTTTAAACATATATAGGACTCCGAGTACTCCAATATTATTGGTACTTTATAGAACTTTTTCCTTATTACTATTCTTTTAATCATAATTGTTTATAAATGGCACGATTGTGATTGAATGATGAGATTAAAACGATATATATTTGAACCAGGTGTGGCTCCAACAGAGACCGAGCCTGACATCAGCCTAAGTCATTGTGTAATATTGCTTGTGAATGACATCAACTTACAGGTTTGAAATTCGAATGTCATAATAAACATCTTATCTATGTTTTTTTTTTTAAAAAAAAATTTTACATAAATGAAATTTTTTGCATGCCCAATGGAATCAGTTATGCATCCTTTATTGTACTATGATATATGGACCAGTGACAATGTTATGACCTTTCAGTTACGAACATAAATCTACAAATCCCAATCCAATACACCCCTCTTAGTTTTTGTATGTACAATATGAAGAAATTGAAGAGGTCTAAGGATTTGGCCTGGTTATGGAAATTTCTCATAGGGGATAATTACATATTGTTTTTAATAACATATTAAAAATAACTGATTAAGATAGAAGATCTTTTTATTTTGACAGTTTTATAGTTGAATGTTATAATTTTCAGTTTGTCATACTTTATGAATGGATGTATCAGACTTCTATTAAGATATAGGCTAATACAATGTGGAAAATGAGAGATTTACCAATATTATCATAGCTTCTCGAGCTTTTAATCATAGTTGATTGTACTAATATCAGCTGGATGAACTTTCGCTTTAGGTTTTCGAGTTTCTCATTGTCTTTGCATAGCATTAGTATGCACTATTATTTTTCTGGCAAAATTCTTGAAGAAGATTCCAATTTGAACAATACATTTGGTAATATTTCTGCAGAAGTAAACATATGTGGGTTCAAAGTTCAAATCTGCAATAGACCTAATTGTATTGTACAAGTCATCTGTATGACATATACTTCATGTGTGCTAAACGTGTCACTGGTATTATTGTATCAGCAGTGCAGGGTTTCATTTTCCATTAAGGTGCCAACTTTTGAAGTCTCATGTATGACAATGCCGGACAATTTAAGCATTGCTTGCTATTTGTACGGTGCTACACAGAAGAATTGAAAAATCCAACCTAGCTTGGCCGGATGGCTCTTCCTTGGGTCTAAGAACTGCTAGCTACTTTAATTGCTCAAACTTCGCAATTCAAGGGGTGCATGAATTGTAAATGTGACATCACTAGTAGCTACCTTACATGTTTTTCGCTCCTTTATATTTCCTTTCTATTTCTAATGTATAAATAGTAGTTGTATGTCTATCGAGAAATCGTAATTGAGCCATCTAACTATTTAAGATACCTGTGTTGTATACAGAAAGATTAAATGTTTTGGACCACCCTTTCAAGCCAGATAGTGATCACTTGGCGATAAACGTTAATTTAAAGCGGCCGGGAATGAGTACCTATCCCTTACGGGAATTAAACCCGTGTCTTCGACATGAAAAGACGTGTCCTAGCCACTGGGTGAAAGGGACCTAAAACCCATTCTCCCAGCTCTGAGAGTGGAGACGTTGATTTTTCATGGAGATTTTCACAGAAAGACTCCTTAGTTTTGGCAAATGGGTCACAATTACAGGTACGCGAGAGCAATAGATGGAATGAAAGAAATACGAACACCTAACATGATATGGCCATAGATCTTTGGGTTGTAACTTGATCATGAGTGAAATTTGTTGATGTAGTGCCCATGAAGTATGTGCTCCAAAATTGGTTTGGTTTCAAGATATAGATTCTATGTTGAATCACCATTTAGCGGGGCTATTAGCCTAATGGGGTCTCCCTTGGGCGGGCATCTGTCAAGTAAATGTATATTTATAGAATAATCCATTTTAAAATGCCAGAATGGATTCTAAAGAGATATCATTGCTTCGAAATTTTTTGAAAGGCATTTTTTGCTCAACTTTTTCCCAGTTTTGCTGAGGGAGCAAAAGAGCTGAGGAAGTAAACAGAGACTTTCTTACTTTTCAGGGAGGATCAGATCCAGCAATTGAGATCTATACGGACCGATATCACACACTATATAATTTAGTTATTGCAATTTTTTTTGAATATATCTATTTTGAATCAAGATCATTTGACTCAATTTTATCCCAGTTTCCGCTTTGCTGAGCGAACAAACTTTCTTACTTTTGATGTAACTTTTGATACATGATTAGATATCAAAACTTTTGATGCAGGATTGGATTAAGCAAACAGACTTTCCTACTTCTAATCGAGGATTAGATCCAGTAATTGGGGTTTGGGGTTTATGACCGACTGATAACGCGATACCATTATACCATTATTCAGCAGATTATAAGTAATTTTGTACATCATTTAGAAAAGTAATTGTAAGTAAGCCATTTAACTTTTTAAGCTACTTGTCTCGTACAGAGAAAGATTAAACGTTAATCCGTTCCACATCTTTTAAATCTTGATGTCTATGTCAAGATTCACCGGTGTACAATTACTCAATTAGTAAAGGAAATATATCAAAGGAAGTTGAATCCAACATAATAGGAATTTGTTTAGATGAAAGCAGTCCATCTCCACTATATTAGTGTATTATTAGATCATAACTTCTAATAAACATGATTACAGATACAACATCGAAGCCTGAAGATCAATAACGAGGCGGACCGGGTGGATCAAACATGAATGGATCTTCATCGAGCGGACCAGCCAACGGGCCAGGAACATAAGGCGGGGGAGGACCATATCGAGAAGGAGCTGGACCAGGACCTACAAGATGATCAGGAAGCCTCTGATGATGATGTTCATAAGAAGGCCCAAAAGGTGGAGCATATGACCCCGGGGGATAGTTATAGCGACCAGGACGACCAATGTCTGGGAGACAGTCCTGTAAGAGCCAGCAACAAGAAAAGAAGTAGAGACTGCCACATACAAAAAAAGTTCATTAAATCACAGAGTACCCTATTGAGTACCACAGATTCATACCATGCATGTTCACTTTTAGGTAGAAGAATCACAATTATGTAGGCTATTATCCGTATTACTAGCATAAGTTCTGCGTACATCTTACTCGCTCCGACAAGACGAAAATTAACATACTAGTACTGTCAGATAAACGGAAGAAGAAGAGGGAACAAACCATGAACATATGGAGTCACAAAAACCACGACAGAAGGCGCCTAACAGACTAGGCCTGCGGCCTTGTTGCCAAGGATCATATGGTGGTCTCATGTCTTGTTATACAAAAACCTTGGTTAGAATGCTCCCAAAGCTCTACAGGAAAAAAAAATACCGGTGGAGAAGATGGCAAGGATAAGTACAACTGTATCATACAAGTAGTTTCCTAGTGAAAAATAAAGTTTTGCATTAAATGTGAAGAGTCAGCATATTTGCGTACGTGTCAGGCGAGTACAGTGTTTCAGTTTGTACAATCGTCATGCCGTAGTCAATAAAATCTCGTGTCAAACTCGTACATGTAACCCCACGTATTTCTTTGGCATATGTACATTAAGAAGCACGATCATAAATCACAAAATAACTTCCTTTGATGATTTAACATGTTTTGGCAGAATTGCAGTGGCATCAACAAGCAGAAGTCAGGTAAAATTCGAAAATCGGAACCAATACTTATTGATTGATTCAGGATTTATAAAATATTTGTCTGAGATATTGTTGAATAAATCATGGATTTTTAGTCAAATCAGAGTGTAATCAATAAATCGACGAATTCCTTTTAATTTACTTAAAAATTAATCGGGAATTTTTAGAATGCTGGTAAAGATTGTACGGGTAATATTTTTTATCATCTGAATATGCTAGATTTTGTTCTTATTAAGAGAAGTGTGAGAAATATTGAATCAAAAAAAATATTTTCCTTGATAAACTGAAAATTCATGAAAGAAAATTTAGAATAATGTTTTTGAGGAAAAGATATTTTATTTTCTAGACACCAAATAAGCGGGAAAAAATATTTAAGATTTCTTTCATTTTTCTCCACTCATTTGCTTAGTTTCGAAATGTGTTTTCTCAATATAGAAATATGCTACAATATTAAAAAAATCTAAAAGAAATTATGTGAAACAATTTTCAAACTCGTTCCGCCTGGTATAGTGGCACGGATTAGAAAGAGTCCATTTGACTGAGCTTATGGTTTATGATTTAACGTGATTTACGACTTAACGTAATTTATGTGATAAGCTGAGGGTTTAAAATGTTTATTTGGATAATTTTTGACTTATTAATGACTTATGAGTTATTAAAAATATAATAATAAAAATAAAAATAATTTATCAGTAACTTATGACTTGGGAGTAATTTTTATTAGAAAATTGTTCAAAAAAATTGAGTCACTAAAGAAAATACCTCAAACTAACTTCCGACTTTAAATCAGCTTCTGACTTATTTCTGATTTTAAGCTAACTTCTACAACTTATTACACAAACAGACAGTTTTCAATGTAAAGTCAGGAATGACTTCTGAGCCCGGATTTTTAACCCAGTCCAACAGGCTCAAAGTGAGAAACATAAACTCGGCTAACCGCTGCACAATGCTCATTTTTATTTTCTACAGTTGATCAAAGAATGGTAAAGACCAATGGGTCATCATGATTCGAGAAAATGCTAAGTGCTAAACTATAAGAGCATCTCCAACCGTACAAAACCTTTGGCTAAAAAATGAGTTGGTATTCCAAAATTAAAAAATATAACCAACGTCTTGAAAAAATAGCACTCCAACCACGTGAACCTGTTGTCTATAATTTTAGCCAACCCATTTGTCGAACCTCTACAGGTCTGTAAGAAATCTGTATGAAGATTGCACATTATTTATTACCATATTAAATCGATATATTCTATTTTAACAATCTAAAATATTAATAACATACTATTTTTAAATTATAGCCAACCAGTATAGCCAATACCATTGAAGCAAAATGTCTTACAGGTTCAGCAAATTTTACATAATGTCTTACAGATCCAATTTAGCCAACAATTATAGCCAACACCGTTGGAGATGCTCTAATAGTGTTAAATACTTAAATATTGAATATTTTCATTCCTTCCACAATTTTATTCCCGGAACTCAATCCCCCCAGCATGAATGCTCCATTTTCTATCATACACATTTTCTCTCCAAATCTCGTAATGGAAAATTTATACCCAATTATTTTTCCCAAGTCCTCCCTTCTCCCTCCTATTATTTTCTACTTTCACTTATTTCATTCATTCCAACCAAACACAACATTAATTCGTCTGAAATGAAATTTGTGCGTTGTAGGTAGACATTACTTTCAACTCTGAAGTAGAATCTCCTCCAGACGGTGAAAATGGATCTGTTTAATTCTAAGATTAAGTACCAAATTCAAATTCTGGTAAGGTATGATACCACAGGGAATAGTCAGAGCTATAGCTCGCAATACCACACTGACTTTATTAGGTTCAACATAATAATCAGATTTTCTAGTGTGTGCTAACTGCTAACAACCACTTTTTGTTGAGGTGAAGGGTTTTTATTGGCCAAAACCTCATTAATAATCATTGGCGCCCTGCAAATGCACAAAAAACATGACCAGTAAAAGGGCTCCATTCAACAAAAAGTGGTTGTTAGTGTGTGCCGAAAGACCCTTCAATAAACTTGTCACTCACATTTAGTTACAAGACCAAGTCTGTTTGAAATTTGTCAACCGAGAACATGTGTTTATGACCAATAACAAAGAGGGAAGCAAATGAGAATCGAGATGTACACAGCCCTCCTGATGACAAGAAGCACCAAAACACTTCATCCTCCAAACAATAATGATCAATAGATTCGGTCTTTCTTTCTTGCATTCATTTTTTTTTTCTTGCTAGTAAAGAGATAATTAACTTGTTAGATATAATTGATGATTACTAATGTTCTTAAAGTTTGTTTTAGAACAGGAATCATCAGAGTTTAATATGGAAGCTGATCAGAGTTTAGTAAAGTCTGACAGAGTTTGATAAAGTCTGACAGAGTTTGATAAAGTCTGATCAGAGTTTACATAGTCAAGACTCGACAGAGTTTACACGTGGAAAAAGCTCAGAAGCGGATATACTTCAAGGAAGGATAGAAGCGGAGGAGTGATTTGCTGACTATGGAAACTAAACAGAAAACTGGAGCAATCTTTGATTGATAGAATTCATAGCAGATTTATAGGATATCAAATCAGAGATTGATTTTGTAACTGTGTCTATATAAACACAGATTAGGGTTACTCTAGAAGAGTTGAGTTATCGAGTATATTTTACAGAACCCTAGCAGCTCTTAGTGATACATTATAAATCACTGAGAGAGTTTTTGTAACCATTCAAGCTTTGTGAATATAAGAGTTTACTGCTTTCAATCTCTTATATTGTCTTACTGTGTTACAGATTGTGATCACTATATCAGATTATATAGTGAATTTATAGGACCTAACAAGTGGTATCAGAGCCAGCTTTGTTAAGATTACTACAGTGAGATCTTAAACACAATCATGTCTGAAAAATCACAAGCTTCATCCTTTAGAGTTCCAATCCTTAAGGCATCTGAATATCCAGTCTGGAAAGAGAGAATGATAATATTCTTAGACTCTGTTGATCCAGAATATCTTGACAGGATCTTTGATGGACCACATATGCCCACCAAGCTCTCTGTTGGGCTTGCTGATGAACCTCAGAAGATGGTTCCAAAAGAAAAGAAAGATTATACCCCTGAGGACATCCTGTCAATTAGTAAAGACTCAAAGGTGAAACACCTTTTGCACAGTGCCCTTGACAATGCAATGTCTAATAGGGTAATTGGGTGCAAAACTGCTAAACAAATCTGGGATGCTCTGGAAACCAGATGTCAAGGAACTCAGGCCATTAAGAAAAACAGAAAAACAATCCTTACACAGGAGTATGAGCACTTTGACTCAAAATCTGGTGAGTCTCTGACAGATCTGTATGACAGATTTGTCAAACTGTTGAATGACTTATCTCTGGTGGACAAGGAATATGATCTTGAAGACTCAAATCTCAAATTCCTTCTGGCTCTTCCTGAAAAATGGGATTTGAAAGTCACCACAATAAGAGACAATCTTGATCTTGGAGAAATGTCTCTTGATGATGTTTATGGAAGACTGAAGACTCATGAACTTGAAATGGAGCAAAGGAGCAAACGTCATGGAGGAAAATCAAAGTCTGTTGCTCTGAAAGTTCAAGAAGAAGCTGCTAAGAGCAAAGGAAAAGCTCATGTCACAAAGTCTGACATTGAGTCATCAAACTCTGATGACTCAAACTCTGATGTTCCCTCAGACTCTGAAGAAAGTGATGATGAGATGATGCAGTTAGCAGCATTGATGGTGAAAAGCTTCAAGAAGTTGGCCTACAAAAAGTTCAACAAAGGCAAAAGTTTTTCAAGGAAAGACAGAAACTCTGACAGAGTTTATGACAAGAAGAACTTTAAGAAGAATGAGGGCAAAGAAGGAAAAGCTGGAAAAGCTGACAAGTATACCTGTTTCAACTGTGGTGAAAAGGGACACTTTGCATCTGAATGCAAGAAAGCCAAGAAGGAAAAAGAAAAGGCCTTTATCACCAAGAAAGGAAACTGGACAGATACTTCTGATTCAGAAGAAGAAGTCAATTATGCTCTGATGGCAAACACTGACAACAACTCTGAATCTCCTGCTAAGGTACCTCATTCTACTCTTGCCTTTGATACTGAAGATATAACTGAGTTAAGATTGTTTCTTAAAACTTTGCATACCAGCTTTAGAGATCAGACTTTAGAAAATGAAAGATTAAAATCTGAAACTCTAAGTGTAAAGAAAAGGAATGATTATCTAGAAAAAGAATTAGTTCAGATGTTGGAAGTTCAGAAAGAAAGAGATGATGCTGTCATTGTCAAAGATGAATTATTAAAGAGGTATGCATCTCTTCAATCAGAACTTGCTAAGGAAAGGGAAATTATTAAAACATGGACTAATTCAGGCAAAACTACTCAGGATATCTTAGGTAGTGGAAACTGGAAGAAGGGACTAGGTTACACTGATAACTCAGAAGCTGAGTCATCAAAAACAGAGTTTATTAAAACTCAAAAACCTAAGGTTAAACCTGTCAAATTTGTTGTTGAATCCTCTAAGTCTAAACAGAGTAGACCAAAATCAGAGATTAACAAAAATTTAAATTCTGATAAGCCCAAACAGGTTAATATAGGACTGATGACTCAGAAACAGCTTAAACACAAGCTTAAAGAAGTAAAGTCTGATGACAAAAACAAGGAGCCTAGGAAGAACAGAAATGGCAAGATTGGAATAGACAAGAGTAATAACTACATGCCTGTTCCAAATGCACCTAGGAAGACATGCCATAACTGTGGTAATACTAATCATCTTGCTAATTTTTGCAGGAAGAACAAGGACATTAACTCTTTACCTAAAAAGTCTGGAGTTAGAAAAAGCAGTATTAGATATAAACCACAAGATCCATGTTTTCATTGTGGTAGTTTATGGCATTCTATTTATACTTGCAAAGAATATCATAGTTTGTATTATGATTATTATCAATTGAAACCTTCTTTGAAGAAGTTTAATAAAAGCTCTGCAAGTACAAAATCTGTTTCTAGTACAAACTCTGTTGCAAAGTCTGTTAGCTCAAACTCTGATAATAATACCGCTGCAAAAGCTAACAAACTTAATAAGGCCAAGGGATCCAAGCAAGTCTGGGTCCTTAAAACTAACAATTAGTGGTCTTTGTGATTGCAGGGCAACAGGAAGAATATTCTAGTCTTGGACAGTGGATGTTCAGGACACATGACTGGAAATAAGTCCCTGCTGTCAGAGTTTGTGGAGAAGCCTGGCCCAAGTGTTTCTTATGGAGATGGCAACATAGGAAGGACTCTGGGATATGGCAACATCAATCTTGGAAATGTCATCATATCAAATGTAGCTCTTGTTCAAGGGCTAAAACACAATTTACTCTCTGTCAGTCAAATCTGTGACAGAGGATATCATGTTGATTTCTATGAAGAACACAGTGAGATAGTAAGCAAGTCAACAGGCAAAGTGGCAGTGATCGCTCACAGACATGGGAATATTTATGAAATCCACTTGCCTACAAACTCTGAAGGAAAAGCAATCTGCTTGTCTACAAGGATCTCTGCAGAAGAAAGTTGGAAGTGGCATAAGAAGCTCTCACACCTAAACTTCAACTCCATAAATGAGCTTATAAAGAAAAAGCTTGTGAGAGGACTCCCTGAATCACTACTTACATCTGATGGATTATGTGATTCATGTCAAAAGGCCAAGCAGAGAAAGACATCCTTCAAGAGTAAGACTGAATTCTCAATAAAGAAACCATATCATCTTCTACATGTTGATCTATTTGGACCAGTTAATGTACCATCTATTGCAAGGAAGAAATATGCTCTTGTCATTGTTGATGAGTATACCAGATACACTTGGGTATATTTTCTTCACTCTAAAGATGAAACAGCCTTGCATCTGATGGATCATGTGACACAACTGGACCATGGATCTGAAGACAAAGTGAAGATCATTAGAAGTGATAATGGAACTGAGTTCAGAAATTCAACAATGGAAGAGTTCTGCAAAGAAAGAGGTGTAGTGCAACAATTCTCTGCACCTGGTACACCACAGCAAAATGGTGTAGTTGAAAGGAAAAACAGGACTCTTATAGAAGCTGCCAGAACTATGCTTGATGAGGCTAAATTGCCTACTTATTTCTGGGCAGAAGCTGTTCAAACAGCCTGTTTCACTCAAAATGCAACCTTGATTAATAAGCATGGCAAGACCCCATATGAGATGGTGAAGAAAAAGAAGCCAAATCTGAAGTATTTTCATATATTTGGGTGCAAATGCTTTGTCTTGAAGACTCATCCAGAACAGCTTACCAAGTTTGATCTAAAAGCTGATGAAGGCATCTTTGTAGGTTATCCTCTGATAACAAAGGCCTTCAGAGTCTACAATCTAAGAACCAAGGTGATCATGGAATCCATACATGTGTCATTTGATGACAAGAAAATCATGGGCTTAACTGATATGGATGATCATGAAGAACTGCATTTTGAAAATGAAGAAATATTCTCTGATTCGATAAACTCTGATGAGCAGTCAAACTCTGACTGTGAAAAAGATACAGCAAACTCTGATGAAAATTTACAAGTTCATGATGATGGAGCACTTGCTGAGGGGGAGCATCAGAATGTTTCAGACTCTACCCAAGATTCCTCAGAGAATGCTGACTCAAACTCATCAGAGAATACTGATTCAAACTCTGATAGCACAAATACAGGGGGAGCTACAGAGAATAATCAACAGAATCAAGAGAGCATGGATCAAGGGGGAGGATCCAATGATGAAAATGGTCAACTTCCACATGCTAGGAAGTGGACAAAATCTCACACACCTGATTTAATAATTGGAAATCCAGAAGCAGGTGTGCAAACAAGGACAGCTACAGCAAATGAGTGTTTACATCATTGCTTTCTGTCTCAAACTGAACCAAAGAAAGTGGAGGAAGCTCTTCAAGATGCTGACTGGATTCAAGCCATGCAAGAGGAGCTAAATGAGTTTGAGAGAAACAAAGTATGGACCCTAGTACCAAGACCTAAAGACAGATCCATAGTTGGTACAAAATGGGTGTTCAGAAACAAAACTGACAGTGAGGGTGTCATTACAAGAAATAAAGCAAGGCTTGTGGCAAAAGGGTATTCACAACAGGAAGGTATTGATTATGATGAGACATTTGCTCCAGTTGCAAGATTGGAGGCAATCAGAATCTTTCTGGCCTATGCTGCTCACAAGAAATTCAAAGTATTTCAGATGGATGTCAAAAGTGCTTTTCTAAATGGGAAACTGGATGAAGAGGTATATGTTGAACAACCTCCAGGTTTTGTGGATCCAAAACATCCAGACTATGTCTACAGGTTGGACAAAGCACTTTATGGACTAAAGCAGGCTCCAAGGGCATGGTATGAAACTCTAGCTCAATTTCTTCTTGAAAGTGGATTTACTAGAGGTACCATAGATAAAACTCTGTTTTATTTGAATCATGGCAATGATCTGCTTTTAGTTCAAATCTATGTTGATGACATTATTTTTGGCTCCACTAATGCTAAACTCTGTCAAAGATTTGCCAAGCTCATGCAGTCTAGGTACCAAATGAGCATGATGGGGGAACTCAGTTATTTTCTGGGTTTACAAGTTGAACAGACTGAAGCTGGGATTTTTATAAATCAAGCCAAGTATACCAGAAATCTTTTAAAGAAATTTGGTATGCAAGACAGTTCTGCTGCAACTACTCCTATGGCAACAGCAACAAAACTAGACAAAGATACTGGTGCATCAGTGGATATCACAAACTATAGAGGAATGATTGGATCATTGCTTTATCTGACTGCAAGTAGACCAGACATTATGTATGCCACATGTCTATGTGCAAGATTTCAGGCAGATCCAAGAGAACCTCATCTGATTGCAGTAAAGAGGATATTCAGATATCTCAAGGGAACCACATCATTGGGACTATGGTACCCTAGAGAATCAGATTTTAGTCTTATTGGATACTCTGATGCAGATTTTGCAGGTTGCAAAATTGACAGGAAAAGCACAAGTGGGAGTTGTCAATTTCTGGGTGGAAGACTAGTTTCTTGGTACAGTAAGAAGCAGAAGTCCATCTCAACATCAACAGCAGAATCAGAGTATATTGCTGCAGGCAGCTGTTGTGCTCAAATTCTTTGGATGAAGAATCAACTGTTGGACTATGGGTTATCCTTCTCTAAAATTCCTATTTATTGTGATAACCAAAGTGCTATTGCTATGACAGGAAATCCAGTTCAACATTCTCTGACAAAGCACATCAATATAAGATATCATTTTATAAGGGAGCATGTGGAGGAAGGAACCATTGAACTTCACTTTGTTCCTACTGAACAGCAGCTAGCAGACATTTTCACCAAGCCATTAAGTGAAGCAACTTTTACTAGGCTGGTGAATGAGCTAGGAATGATATCAGGAACTGAGTAAACATATTGGTTAGATCTTTAAAATTTAACTTGTCAAATTTACCATATGTATTACTCACACATCTGCCATGATATACTCTGATTGATAAAATCTGATGACATTCTCTGATAATATACTCTGTTTGCTTTACTCTGATAACATTCTCTGATAATATTCTCTGATGCTTCTACAACTCTGAATCTTGATAAGTGATCTCATTTTTTTTATCTTCTCTGAGACAAAACACCTATGAAGATACCATGAAGCATGTTCTGAATGAGTAATCATGAATCTCAACTAAGTTCCTTAATCCTGATCTCAATTTTGTGCTACACTAGTTCACACTATGCATGCTGATATCATTGAGACTCTACTACTTCACATATCTTAATTATAAGTGAGACTGATTAATTTAAATTTTCTCTCATATACTAGACAGTGATTATAAACTCTGATGTTTTTATTACCTGAGACAAAACCCCCTGAAAAATAAGCATGGTACTCCTTTGAGATCTTAGATGTTAATATGACAGTGACTGGGAAGAACCAAACATTTGCTGGTATTAAGTAATTGCTAAGATTTTATAATCTATGGTGACCAGTCACAATCTCTGATTACTGGAGAAATACTAATGCAATAGTATATTTAAAGGTCGTGCCTCACTCACACTGAGAAGCGTCCTGATAAAAAAAAAAAAAAAAAAAAAAAAAAAAAAAAAAAAAAAAAAAGGGGGTAGATTATTGATTATCTTCAGAGTATGTCCTAGTCTAAGTTTTGAGAGTTTGAATAAATTATTCAAAGTCTACCTTATAATTACGAAATTGTGAAATTTTTATATTCTCTGATTTAACATGACCACACACATTTCACAAGCACATTATTGAGCTATGGATTTCAGAACAAACTCTGATTTATTGATGAATATTCTGAAAATTATGTCTTTATTCTGAGGTTCGCAGAAATTTAATTTCTTTGTCTTAAATCTCAGAGTTTAAAAATTCGAGAGATTTAATCTTGATTTTTTTTTCTCAAATATTCAGAGAATGTGAAGAGAATGTGTTTCAAACGGATGTATTATTAGTGGGTTTACATGCAAAACATTTTAATAGGAGAACGTGTAATCAGCATTTATTACTGCGCATGTTTTACTGCAATCATGATTACTACTCTCGTTTCTCCATCCCACTAACACTCATCTACCAGTTACATTTTGACAGGTGTCTGATTGAACAAAAAGCCCATGCGTGCTCAGTTCAACAAAATCTGAAGAGTTTTTCAGATCAGATTTTATTGCTTATTATTCACCTTCTAAACAAAACTCTTACACTCTGTTCTCTGAAATTCAAATCTTCGTCTACACATTTCCTCAAACATCTTCTTTTCATAATCTCTGTTCTAATGGCCACTACAGCTTTTATCTTGGCAGGTGTTGAATTCGTTCCTAATAACTATGCAGCCATCCTTGACACTGCTGAAGCCCCAAGGGATTATCATCCCTTTCAGCGATTCTTGGCACAAAGTGTCATCGGTACCGCTCTCACCGCTCCTGCAAGACTTTCAGGAAGCCAAATCATCAGCTTTTGGAAGACGGGTGCATATGACAATGGTGGTGCAGATGGATCACCATCAATTGTGTTTTCCTATGACGGGGAGGAGTATGCAGTTACTCCAGCAACAGTTCGTCAGGCACTTAACTTGCCAGAACATTCTGCGTACATTACCAATGGAGATGCAAATCTCAGATCAATGATGCTTGAATTGGGGTACTACGAATCTCTGGATAAACTGGGTCAGTTGAAGCGTCCATGGCTCAATAAGGAGTGGAGTTTTTTCTTTGATTGCGTTACCAGAGCTTTCCAGAAGAAATCTACAAACTGGGATGCTATTCCAATGGACATGCTACAAATCGGGTATTCTCTGATCTATTCTACTGCTTTTGATTTTGGTAGATTAGTTCTTAGAAATATTGGTGAAAGAATGCTTGAGAACAGGAATGTTATATATTTCTCAAGATTTTGCCAATTGTTGTTTAATGCCACTGTTGGAGAAGTGGATTTTGATGCTGCAGATGAGATCAAACCTTTTAAACTTCATAAAAGGGCTTTTAAGGATCTCATATCTAAAGATGAGAAGAGACCAGTTCTCAGGCCTCTGCAAATCCCAGCTCCTTTCAGAGCAAGGCTGAACCTTCCTCAGGCACCACAACAACAGCCTCAACAACCTCAACCACAACATCCAACCTCTCCCACAATCACCAGAAAACAAAGATCATCAACTACAAAACCATCCAAATCTACAAAGTCTGATGACCAACCCTCTACAACCAAAACCAGAACCTCTGTTGATACACAAGTTCTAAAGACAAAGTCTAATAAACCAGCAAACTCTGATGCTGCAAACTCTGATAATGTCCACAATGAAGCTGCTTCTCCTCCAAAGCAGAAGAAAAGAAGAAGACTTGTTGCAGCATATGAATATGATGATCTAGAAACTGCACAAGTTGCAAACTCTGAACCTACTCCTACAACAGTCTCTGAACCTGTTCAAGTCAGTCCTCAAAAGCCAGCTCGATTCAAAAGAAGGGCTAACAAGCCTGCAAGAGCAAAAGTTCCAATTACTGAAATCACAGATTTCACAGTTGAGGAAGAACAAACACCATCAACTCCAGTAGCTGAAAATTCTCAAGCTCTGATGGTGCTTCCTATCACAGCTGTTCCTTTGCAATCTCCTACAGCATCTTCTACTTCATCTGAGGTAGATGAAGAAATTGTTTGCAAGGAACCTACCACAACTGAAGCTGGAGCAAATATGGCTGATCTTCATACTCCAGCATCTGATCATGGACCTTCTACTCAAATTCCTACTTCTCCAATGAAAATTCCAGAAGGTGCCATAGTTCATGATACAGCTCCAGACAACTACAGGTCTGATGTAGTTGATGAATCTGACAGGGTAGCTATGGAAGCTCTACAATCTCTTGCTCAGACTGGTGAAGAGACTATCAAATCACAGTCTGAAGCTAAAGGAAAATCTGCTCAAGACAGTGTGGAGAAAGTTGCTGATCCTGTTCCTGATGCTGACAAAGCAAACTCTGAGGCTGATACTGAGGATGATGATAGTTCCTCTGAAAATGATGGAAATGATGGAGTTCCTTTGACTCAACAAAAGTGGGAGTCTACTAGCCAGTATACTGCCAGGCTACAAACTCTGACCACAGACTCTGAGCCACTTCCCAGGGATCTTCAAGTTGATCCTCCAAATGAAGTATGGGATAAACTCTGGTTGAGTCACCAGCATTCCTTGGAAACACCTAAAGCTGAAGAGTTCTTATCTATGGCAGAACAGAAAATTACAAACTCTGATGTTATGTCAAGCCTCAAGGGCACAATTCTATATCTGAAGACATTTCATCCTGCTCATGCCCAGACATCTAAATCAATAGATGGTCTAAGAACAGAGGTGGCAAAAGTCAAGGAGACAAATGAACTGGAAAAGAAGAGGACCATCAATCCTATGAAAGAGAATGTACAGAAGCTGGTAACTGCTAATGAATCTCTGGACAAACGGATGACCATGATTGAATCAAATCAAGAAAAGATGTCCAAACAGCTTGAAGCCATACAAACTTCACTTTCTCTGATCACATCCATATTGATTCCTGATGAGGATGATGTCAAAAAGGGGGAGAGAGTAGCTCAAGTCAAATGCAAGTCTACTACTCAAACTCTGAAGAGGAAGAAGAAGGATGATGATGATGATATTGATGATTTCACCAAGCACAAGAGATTTCAAGCAGGGACTGGTGGAAGAGTTTCAAACTCTGACAGTAAGAAACAATCTAAGCAAAGCACAAAGTCTGGTCCAACTCACAACATCACATCTGGATCTAATCAAAGACCAGTGACTGGATCAGACAAACCCATGACTGATGAAGAGCTTGCTAGATTGGTTTTTGAACAAGAAAATCCAGAAGCAAATTTGGATTTGGAGTTGATTGCTGCAGAGGAAGCTGAGCTGAAAAAGGAACATATTGAAGCCATAAACTCTGGAAAGATCCAAAAGCCTGCAAAGTCAACTACCAAGCCAAAAGAAAAAGGAATACTGATCAAGGAATCTACTGTTGCTGATCAGAGTTTACCAGTCAAAAAGGTATACTCTGAAGATGAATACACCTCCAAGGGTAAAAGCAAAGTAGATGAAAATCTGGAGAAAGGCTGGGAAAAGAAGAAGCCTACAACCTCTGACAAGGATCAAGTTGTGAAGGAAAAGAAAACAGAAGCTGCAATCTCTGAAAAAGCTCATGTTGCAGAACCTCAAAAAGAAAGATTGACCTCTGACACAGCTCAAGTCAATAAGGAAGCAAAGAAAGACACAGTCTCTGACAAAGCTCAAGCTGTGTTCAAACCAACAACTACTCCACTGGCTGGATTTGCAAAGCCTACTCTGATGACTGAAATAAGTTTTGAAAAAGGCTCAATTAAACCATTTTCTCATCAAAAGGCAGGAAGAGATAAAGGAGGGCTGGGATCCAAGTATGAAAAATTTGATCAGAGTATAGGATCAAGACCAGATGACCCCTCATCTCTCTGTGCTCCCAAGATTGGAGTATTGCAAGACAGAATGGACAAACTTGATTCAGTCCAGTTGGTAAAAAATGACAGAGGAGATAATATCCTTATCTACTTCATGTCTGATGGAACAGTGTTTAGAGTACTTGAAGCAGATCTATATGCTAAACACTGGGAAGAATTGAGATATGTATCATACATATTTCAAGTAAAGAACAAGTCAGGACAACACATCTCCAACCTGCTAAAAGATCAAATCAGAAGAAAGATGGGGATTACAGGAAACAAAAATGCTGGACTTTTCATTCCTAAATACCTCAATCATAAAGGACAGCTGGTGGAGATGAAGAAAAATTCAGCAAAGATTGAAACAATAGGTGGAATCAGAACTCTTGCATTTAATGAAGAGTCTGATAAAGCTTACAATATCAGGCTGGATAGGGACTTGAAGAAGAATAAGATCTATGATCTCAGAGCTGCAATTTATCAAACTGGAGTTTCAGATCCAGAGCTGAGAGAGATCAAGAGACAAATGATTACAGTGCTTGAAGAAGCTGAGAAAGAACTCCTCAGAGAGTATCTAAAGACAGCAAATGGAATCTATGCAGCTAAGGAGTAAAGTATCTGTAAGTTTTAAAAGTTTTCTGTTATATAGTTAAACTCTGTTGCATTTGACTTAAATGTTTTGACATCATCAATTATCTGTTAACTTGCACATAACTTATTCATGCACAAGTTGGGGGAGATTGTTAGATATAATTGATGATTACTAATGTTCTTAAAGTTTGTTTTAGAACAGGAATCATCAGAGTTTAATATGGAAGCTGATCAGAGTTTAGTAAAGTCTGACAGAGTTTGATAAAGTCTGACAGAGTTTGATAAAGTCTGATCAGAGTTTACATAGTCAAGACTCGACAGAGTTTACACGTGGAAAAAGCTCAGAAGCGGATATACTTCAAGGAAGGATAGAAGCGGAGGAGTGATTTGCTGACTATGGAAACTAAACAGAAAACTGGAGCAATCTTTGATTGATAGAATTCATAGCAGATTTATAGGATATCAAATCAGAGATTGATTTTGTAACTGTGTCTATATAAACACAGATTAGGGTTACTCTAGAAGAGTTGAGTTATCGAGTATATTTTACAGAACCCTAGCAGCTCTTAGTGATACATTATAAATCACTGAGAGAGTTTTTGTAACCATTCAAGCTTTGTGAATATAAGAGTTTACTGCTTTCAATCTCTTATATTGTCTTACTGTGTTACAGATTGTGATCACTATATCAGATTATATAGTGAATTTATAGGACCTAACATAACTGATAAAGACACTAGAATGAGGACACACAAGGGAGAAAAGGGATTATCATATACAACTGTCGACAAACTTCTCATGATTCAAAAAATAAATACTGTATGAGAAGAAAAAAATAACGAACTACACAAAAATAACTCAATAAATTACCTCTGCCAGCATTTCTTTGATTTCTACAGCATTGCGTCCCAAACTCCAGTAGAGGTATGTGAAAAGTTGATACAAATGTACTTCATATTTTACACCATCCGTTCCAGAAAATAGTCTCATTCTAACTTTAAAATGTAAATGACAGTATTTCTACTTTCAAAAGTGGCATGAGTTCCATTTATTTTGATCAAGTATTATAGTCGCTGAGTTTTCCATGTAAGTCCAACTAATCAAATCATTTTCTAAAGTTTGTATTGCCGTCAATCGACTTTTAGAAGTCAAATGAGACTTTTGTGGAACGGACAGAGTACATCTATCTCTATTGTCTGGCCCGGGAAGAATTTTACTGTCACCTGACTTTTAGAAGTCAAATCAGACTTTCTGTGATACGCACAGAGTGATATCTCTCTATTGTCTGGTCCGAGAAGAATGTCTAGTTCTCTGAGAATCCTTCTTTGATGGTTTAGATTTCTTTGGGGCTCCAACAGCAGCAGGATCCTGCAATGGGCCGGACCAAGTTTGCATGGGTGCTTTTGCATATGAGAAATTCATGGAACTAAATGGAACATCAGGAGGATCAAACGCTGGATCTATGTTGTGTGAAGAACCCAGTGGATAACCAAGTGTTGCATCCTGGTGAGGTGGAGGAAATTTCTCACTCTTGCTCTTTGCGTTTGCATGTGTGATCAGGCGTCGCCTCTGTATCAGGGAAGATAACAGTCTAGTTATTACTACCAAGTAGTCAAAATTAAAAGAATTTTACCACACATGAAAAACATTAAAATAAACATTATGACTGAAAAATGCATGAAATTTCTAAGCTGTACGTAGTGAAGTAGGAACGAGGGGGAGCATAGTGTTCTTTAAGGATTGACCAACATATTGCATTCAAAGAAGTGTCTAAACTCGTGAAATGACATTAATATAGAGTTACTAGAGAAAAAGCTTATCTGGCACGTACATCAAGATTTGCTTGCAGCTCGGCATTAGCTTCTGGAGCAGGGATTGCTCTTGGTGCTCTATCACGGGTACGAGTTTTCTTTACACCATCAGCATTGGACTTCCCAGTAGCTCTTAGTCTAAAATTAAAAGTCACAATTAAAGCGGTAGAGTGGATTAACAAACAATACATATACAAACTTAATATTCGGTATCTACTTAAATAGAGCTTCCCATCCCCCAAATAATGTGAGCCTCAAAAAAAACTTTTTGCATAATGCCTATAGATGACATATCTATACATGATTTTTTTTTTGGTTATGTATAAAATCTTTCAAATTAAATTTCTATTCAAGTCAATGAACACGAAAAGTATCATGTACATGTACCTCTTTTACACCACTTATAAAGTCATGAAGAAAGTCAAATGCTCACATAGGGTAGGGAGTAAAAGATTAAAGATACGATGATAAAAGATTAGCCTTGGAGGTTTACAAAGATTCATATATAAGAATATATAACTAGAAATATACAGTTTAATCTGTCCAGTTATTCCATATTTACAATAACAAGGACTAGAAACAAAACATTTCCCAAATATGAGGGGAAAAGTGTGGATATGAGCATAGGAGCATCTTGATTGATATACACACCTTCTAGCTTCTTCATCCCTCAATTTTGCGTCCATTTCTTTGCTGGGAGGATATTTCGGAAGGCTTGAAGGTTCACAAGCATAAGGCTGGGTGGCAAAAAACTGAAAGACGAAGAGAAGATATTCATAGAGGAAAAATAATTTAAGCCTCTCTGACAAAGATGTCATGGCTGACAAAATAATATAAGCCTCTCCGACAAAGATCTCAAACAAGTTTGCAGGCATGATGAAATGAACTGATGCAAATATAGAGCATCTCTTTTCATAGGTTTATACAATTTTTAGGCATTGGCTTATACAAATCACATATAGATATCAACTTGACAAACTGAACAGAGTACTCATCATATTATTTAGAGAAAAAGATAATATACAATAATTTCAAATTCAGCTTTTATGTAATGGTCTATACAAGTCATCACATGTGGCTATCTTCTTGACAAACTGGATAGAGTACTCAGCAAGCGCCTTTACTCAGGAGGCACTCTCAATGAGTTACTAAGTTCTTGCTATATAATGCGTAACTCAGATTTTACAACAATCCCAAATTTCACTAACTCTATTTAACTTGTCAGGTGTTAATCTCAAAGACAGAAGTTCTAATGTTCCATAGAAGATTCAAAAAGTTACAGTATTATGTTGATCCAGCTTATTTTTCTTGTTGAAGATCCTTTGTAACAAACGCAAGGAGGATACTGTAACATTCCCAGGACTGATGATATAAGATTAAAGCATAATTAGCAATTGCTAAAAAAATTAAATAATGTGCTCGAAAGTCCAATTTAGTCAACCCTCATCTGAGGGATATAGTTCCTAGTGACCTCAACACAAGATAAGAAATATCTATATACTGAATCACAAGAGAACAAATCACATTCTGAAATTACAAAAGACTTTTGGTTGCAGATGCATGAAAAGTCATGTTCTTATTGGGACTTGATCTTTAGACACAGCAAATTTACGCACGAAAAGTTAAGGATCAATCTCGAGTTAGGAAATAAAGGCTAACCTCACTCCTCAAAGCAGATGTTGCAGTTAGGCGCTCAGCTGGGTCAATTGCAAGCAAAGTCTCAATCAATGGTAATGATGAAGCTGGAAAATCTTTGAATGTATCAGCTATGCATCGTTTGTATGACTGCTGGGGCCTAAATATGGTTGCATGAGGTAATTTCGATTTTTTCCAATATTCTTCAGAAGGGGAACCACATAACTTGAAAATCTTGTGTAGCTGCTCCACCTTTATAGTAAAAAACAAATATTATTGCCAACAGATATTGTATTTGTTAATAATCAACTATTATACTGTATATATCACTATCATTAACTCACTTTTGCATATACAGAAAAAAGCACTGTAACTTGTACTGTGTAAGAAAGTTCTGGAATATGTCCAATTCACAAATAAATTGCAGCAAAACATTGGGATACAAATAAAATGATGAAAAAAAATGCTCAAAGCAAGAAAGATATTTACTAAAAAAAATTCTATAGTCTGATTATACAAGCTATATTTTGTAGCAGGCGTAATTGCCTACTGTGGGAATTAATATAAACATACACAAACATAGCTTGCCATATACAGAATCTTTACGGCAATAAACAGGATATTCACATTCTTTAGGAATCTCAAAAAATCTGTATCTAAACACAGGGTATCAATTTAATTTACTAGTATGTACATCACTTTATTATCATTATGCTAAAAGCCTCAGTTGATAGCACATAATCAAAACAGGTCAGTAATTAGACTTCATTACAACAAACTCAGTTCAAGTGGAAGCATTATAAATAGACGCGGCAATTATTTTACTACAAGACATGACATAAAATTTTGTGTTTGGGTTTATATTTTGGGTACATGACATAGAAGTACATGAACCTGATTTAGTGTCGTGCTTGGGTTTATCCCTTGGATACGTGACGCAATCTATATAAATATATAAACAAATATTTCAAATATATATAATATTTATATAACATATTTTAAATATATGTATATTTAATATGTAATTCTGTACAACACCTATCTTGTAAACATAATAACAATTTGTAATGAATATGCAACATAGTATTTTCTAAAATTTCGCATCTTTTTCGTGTTTGATCCTCTGTCATTTCATTTAGTGTCATGGTACATGAAAATTTTCGTGTTGTGTTCGTGTCTGGACTTTGAGTACAAGACTTGCCTTCGTGTCATTTTCGTATCAGGCCCCTAAGTACAAGACATGAATGAATTGCCAGATCTAATTATAAATCACCGGCAGTAATAAGACGAGAATAGAGACGTAAGCTTTGGAGTACCTCTGTCCGGCCAGGCATTATAGGTTTCCCAGCCAACAATTCAGCCAAAATGCAACCGGCACTCCATAGGTCCACACCTACACCATAATCAGTGGCCCCGAGAAGAAGCTCAGGGGGTCGATACCATAAAGTAACAACCCGACTAGTCATTGGTTGCTTGTGCTTAGGGTCAAAGAAGGAAGCCAAACCAAAATCAGCAATCTTAAGTGTCCCAGAATTGTCAAGAAGAAGATTTGAACCCTTAATATCTCGATGCAACACATGACGATTGTGACAGTGCTCAAGACCTGACAATAGTTGATGCATGTAACACTTGACCTACCACATCAATCAGACATAAACTAAGAACAATCAAAATTAAGAAAAATACCCAACTGTAGAAAAGGCCAACTTTTTCTATTAGAACTTTGAAGAACTGGCAAAAAAAACAACAAATGAAATCCAACCTGTGGCTCTGTAAACTTGATTGTAGGGCTAGCAGCTAGTCCAGCCAAATCATGCTCCATATATTCAAACACAAGGTACAGACTACATGACATTCTTGATGTTACCAGGCCTTCCAGTTTTATGACATTTGGATGATCTAGACGGCGCAAAATCAAAATCTCTCTAGCCATAAATTTTACACTCTCAGGCTCCAAATTATCAAATCGAACCTTCTTCAGTGCAACAATTTTTCCTGTTACTGTATCCCTAGCTTTGTACACATTACTATATGTTCCTTGCCCAATCTAATCAGAAAGAAGACCATATAAAACAAATCATAAAATCACTAAACAACTGAAAAGATAAAAAAACAAAATCACAACCACTAATTACCTTATCAATTTTTTCAAAAGTATCTGCTCTACGAGGCGTCCAACCATTAATTGCCTCGCCTGCAACTGCTGAAAGCCACGACGGCCACCCCGCAGCCACTTGCTCACCATGCACATTCTTCAAAGGATTACTTAACCTTGGATTCGGTTTCCGTCTCCTCTCACCGCGACTCCCTTCTTTCTGCTCCTTCTGATCTCCACCATTCTGAATCTTACCTAAACCTTCCCTTTTCTCACCCTTCTCCACAACAACTTTCTCTCTCCTCCCAGACGCAATCGACAAATCACCCTCTCCCCCACCATCCCTTCCCCTTTCAGCTACAACCCCAGAACTAGTCGGCCTCGAAGACGATACATCTCTCCCAAACACACACCCCATTTCTCAAAACCCCAAACTTCACCTCTCATTTCTCATCACATTCTACACAAATCACCACCATCCACAATCCTAACCAATCCAAATCACAAAAAAAAAACACAATAAATAACAAAAAAATCCCTTTTTACTTAAATAAACCAAATGGGGTTTAATTAATACACCAAATACACCCTAATTCAAGAACCCTAGCTTTCTTGCCCACCAAAGCAGAGGCAACAATGATTAGTATTAACTCCAGCCCCCACAACTCATAATGGTCACATAAATAAATAAAGCAAGAAAAAGAAACTAAAGCAGCAACACAGTCCATTAAAACAAGCTTTAATAATTATTTAAAAATGCATAACATAGATCAGATATAAAAAAGTTGCAAACTTGAGGTTGAATTAACAAAAGAAACTGAGAACTTACTAGTTTGAATAATGGGTTTTGTCTGAAAATGTGGAGTAAGAAAGATGTAAACTTGATCTGTAATTCTTGGTTTTTTCTGTAGTAGTTCAACACACACACACTCTCTCTCTGTGTGTAAAGCTATACAGAGAAATGTTAGTACTAGAGTCTTGTCTTGTGAAGTTGTATTGTATATTTGTATGTATAGAAGCTATAGATACAGGGCCAGGGTGATAAATAATGAAAGCACTCATAATAAATAATAAATAGATAAAGAGTCTGATAGCCGCAACTCCATCTGTGATCTGTCCTTTTTGTCCCTGGAGTCTGGTACCCGAATATTATAATAATCTCGTCAAATTGAATAATTTTGTCGAATATTTTTTATTTATTGAATAAAAATGAGATTTTTTATAATTATTATGAATAAATTATTTTGATAAATGAATATATGTTTTTGAAAATGTTGACAGTAATATTCTGATAAATTGGAGGTATGTGGAATGGGTTTGGGGACCAGAGCTGAAGAATATTGTAATGTATGCTGAGATCTAGCTGATGTGAAAGTGTGAAAATCACCTTGATCAAACACATTTTTATCCTTTTCTAAGCTTTTGTCTCCTACATTCGTAGATGTTTCAATTATTTGTGGCTCTCTTTAATAATATATGAGATTTTCATAAAAATTTCAAGATATTTTAAAAAAATTTTAAAAAAAATTAATAACTCAACCTGATATATCAAACTTCACTTTGTTAGTGAGCAAGAATATATATTAACTTAAAACTATGTCCATGTATTAATCAATATTAATAATTTCATTCTGTTATCATGTTATGATTGTAAAATCGAGTATCAGAATTAGATGGTAAAGGTGATGATTAAAGATTAATCAAATAATCGAGATCAATTGGACTAATAACTAGATATATTATAAACTTAGAAATAAGAATTAATATATTAGTTTAATTTATCATATGACACATTATTTATATAAAAAACTTTATAATTATTAATTAGATCTTAAAAATTGAATCGGAGAAACAACTTGCATAGAGTTAATCGATTGAAATTTGTAGAATCATTGTAAACATAAGAATTATATAAGTAGTACTAGTACCCGATAACAAACTAATAAAGCGCATACAAGATACAACTCAAGATGCACGGCATTTACTAAAATTTATAGAAACCCAAACATTATTGGCCCAGAAAAGAAATATGAGGCGGCTTGATGAAAATTTATTGAGACATGTCAGTAATAAACTACTAACCCAAGTAGTATTAATTAATTTGTGACATTAAATTAAATAATGATTTTGATACGGGTTACGGACTTACGGTGCTGGAACATGCATAATTGGAATGAAAATTTGCGGACCACTGTCCTTGGATTAAAACCACTTTTCACTTTTCAGCGCTTCGGAAGAAATACTTACTGTACAATGTACTCACACAAATTCGAAAACTATAATTTCATTATGTCATTAATAATTAATAATGTGTAACGGTGCGATAGGTTAGGGTGATTATTGTCTGTGACATACTCCCTCTGTCCCAGTCAATTGTATACGTTTCTTTTTCACTGTTCGACACGCACTTTAAGGCTCTTATAAAACATAGTTCTATAACTTATTTTTAAAATTTTCTTTTTCTGTATAAAAATATAAATGTTGTATTTTTATACAAAAAAAGAAAATCTTAAAAATAAGTTGTGGAACTATGTTTTATTAAAGCATTAAAGTCCGTGCCGCGCCCCCATTCCCCAATGTATACTATTGACTGGGACGGAAGAAGTATTACGAGTGGGGTGGGTTGTCAACTTCTGCTCTAGTAGAAAAACACAAATTAATAATGCTCAAAGTACATAGATACGAAGAGAGAACACTTAAGGTAGGTAAGCTTCTGCATTGACTTCAAACAATGAAATTTAGATATTATTTGTGAGGAGATGGATGTAGGAAGAGCATGACACAGTATTTTAATTTTTCGCAAAATATTGAGATTGTTTAGATGGACTTACAAACTCAATTTTCGGAGTTATAAATCCAAAACAGTTAAAATTTGAAAATTTAAAGATACTAACTTTTTAAGTAACTTATTTTTATTTTTAAAATTTGATTTTACAAATAGTTAAAGGACTATTTTATTATTATATTAATATTTTTTCTATTCAATAAGTTGTTAACACCAAAAAATTTATCCCAACACAAAAATAAAGGTTTCTTCTCAGTTATAATTAACTTTTCATTTATAATCAATAAGAACTTCTTTTAGTGTTTTAGGTTACGCCAAATGGCCACATAAACCGTAAGTTATTTTTAAATTTTCTTTTAATATCTATATTTTTTATCAAAAAAATAATTAAAAATAAGTTATAAAACTATAAGAGAATTACAATGTGCCGAGTACCGAAGAAAAGGAATATATAAAATTTAATGAGATGAAAACACTGAACTTCAAGATGTTATATGCAGGTGAATGTCCTATATACCACTTTTAACCACTCATATGCCTAAAATACCGGCATGCATAATAAATGCCCAAAATCATATATTATATTCGCATTTTATAAATGCGCAGGTGTATATACGCATGATATGCATGCGTGTTGCCTTTAGTCTCCCTCTTCAACTGTCCCTTCCCCTGTTTTATTCGGTGTATATTACATGTTACTCATCTCAATACTTTAAGTATACTCAACATGTTTAGAACTACACGCATAAAGATTATGCGTGTGTAACAGCTCGGTGCGCTTTCGTCGAATGCGTGTACCTGCTTGGCACCAATCCATCTATCATATCTTTTATCCTCTATTGAATTGTTCGGTCTGTAGACCTCGATCTCCGTGCGTTGTCTTCTCCAAATTTTCAAATCTCCTGCATACAAAAGAAGTCTGTGTGTTCTGCATACAAGTAAAGTCTGTCTGTGTGTGTTTGGTTTAGGAGTATGGGTAGGTACGCATACCTCACATGCGTATGCAAGTAGGAAAATTAGACACGCTCAGCGTAAAATGGTATTTTGAATAATAGGATACTATAAATGTAATAAAAAAGGGCATTTTCTCATTATATGCGGGGAGTGGTTTTATTCTTGTCATGAGCATCTTTCATGATTTATTGGTTAACTTCTAAATATAATATAAGATTTTAAATTTCTAACAAATTAGTATATTATTAAGAATGTGAAATCCAACAATATTTCTTATACTCACTCATAATATTATATTTTATTGTTATTTTAACTCTATTGTGACCGAAATTCAAATAGGCAAGAGTGAATATTTTATTATAAAAAACTAGTTAAAAGTCATTTAATGACTTAGAAGAGAGAATAGGCTTTGGAGTCCTCGTATTTTTATGAGTCACATAAGTTTATCGAAACTCTATGTTTTCTCATATTTCTTATTCTTGGTCTTAAAAATTTATTGGAGATGCTCTTACAACTAAGTTAACTTAACTATACGAAACATGAGTGTGACATGGGTTGTATATAAATTATTTATTTATATTTATTAATGTGATATTTCTTTTTGTGTTATTGATGAGTATTTTTTCAATATAAATTTGAATTTATTAGATATTTATATGCATGTTATAAATACACAAAATAACATATTTAATATATAATTTATTACATTTTTATTGTTATTTATCATATGTGTTATAGGGGCCGTTTGGCTGGGCTTAAAAGAAGTGACTTATTGCTTAAAGTAAAGAAGTGGATTAAAAATGAGAAGTTGGTTTGGACTTATAAGCCATTATAAGTGTTTGGATACCGTGACTTATAAGTTTTATAAGTTTTTTAAGTGTTTGGATAACTGAACTTATAAGTTGGTATAGTTTCGTAGTTTTGTAATATAATTATTTGTTATTTACGAAATAAATTGAGAAAAATTGATGAAAATATTATATTAAATTAATATTTATATTATATAAAAAATGATTTACGGTTTGCTTTGTCTCTCATTATGATAGAACTTTTGCCTTCATTTATTTATTTCTTAAAATTATTGTAAAAATATAATTCAAAAATAAATGAAAAGATTTAACCAAACTTCCGTTATTATAACTTATTCACAATTAATAACTTAAATAAGTGAAATTATGATTCGAAACTATATATCGTAATGGACTAAAATGTCTCACATCTAGGTGATCTATAAATGTGTTTAAAAATTTATATAAATATTAATATATAATATAAATATATTTGAGTATTTTATAAAATTGAAAATAAAAGTTTAAATAAAAAAACCATTATCACATCTAGAAGGAGATAACATGAAGCAGAGGAATAAAAGGTAAACAAAAGAAATTAAAAAAGAAGCAGCAGATGAAAGAAGTATAAGCTCAGCAACGAAAAAAGCCACGTCCAGTAGCTTTTTTTCCGAACTTTTTGTGTTTTTTCAAGTGTTTGAGATGAATTGCCAAACAGTTAGTAGAAAAGACGAATTAGGCTTCTAAGCCCAGAAGTTCCCCTTCCCAAACACCATCATAGTTTTTCTCCAAATACATATAAACATAAATGATTGCTCAACATTTATTTTAGTAATATGTCACATTTGATCAAAAAAAAAGTAATATGTCACATAATTTGTGCACATCATATAAGTCATTCTTAATAAATTGGTATCTTAATAAGTTGGTAATAAATCTTAATATTATATTATATATAATAAATTATAAATTTTAATATTCTATCATAGGTATATAATGTTGACCTCAAGAATAAAACATATAATTACCGTCAACATCTTAATTAATTCTTTTATAATTAAATAGCCCACAAAGAGCACTAATCTTACGTGCATATGTGCATATCGCTTTGTTTCAAAGTTTGGATACTAAAATGCGTTTGAAACAAATTTAGGGGTTAGAGCATCTCCAAGGGTGAAAACAAAAACTGTTAACTAAAATATAATAAAATAATGATTATGTAAATTTTTACCTAAGGAGAAGGATAGACACTCCAATAGTATTATGTATGATATGATAGCTAAAATTATATCTAAAAAGTTTGTTGGCTCAGCAAATATAGCCAATCAAAATATGGTTATCTATAATTTTTGCTAAAGGGAATATGGTTGGAGTCCAAAACTTTTACATATTCTCTAAAAATTGACAGATGCCACTTAAGTGCCATGTACACAATTTAGCTAAGAATTTTGTTCCGTTGGAGATGCTCTTACAAGGTATAATTAACTCTTTTATAATCAACTCTTTTATAATTAAATAGCCCACAAACAGCACTAATCTTATTTTTGGCGGTGAAAGATTACGACGGCCCAAGAAGATATCCAGCATTTAAAATATTTTCCAGCATGTCTCATCTTCTCCTCACAACCCCACCGACGTCGTCAGCATATTCATTCGCCGGAACTTCCCCGGCGTTGTACTTGAAATTCACACGCGCCACCACTTGTATCTCCATCTTCTCACGCTCCAAAACCTCTAAATTAACTCTAAACTCACCGCCATCGTCTCTGACTCAGCGCCAATGTAAGTACTCTCTACTTCTACTCATTTTACATGAAATCCAAATTAAAATCAAATCGATGTTTGTAATTGGTGATGTATCATGTTTTGTATGCTCCAGGTGCGGCGAAGATGGAAGTAGAGACTTCTTCTTCTACTTCCGGATTTGTCGGAGCTGATGATTTGTTGATCGTCGGTCCCGGTGTTCTTGGCCGCTTAATTGCTCAAAAATGGCGTCAGGTATTGCTTTATTCGTATATACTTTTTCCGTTTCAAAATACTTGTCCACTCGTAGAAAAAATTAGTAAAAAATTAGTTATTCTGTTTTAATGTAGGTATAAATGAATTTTTTTTATTAATTTTAGTTTTTTTAATATGCATAATTTTTTTATAAGTGAATTACCGTTTTTAAATGGAGTTGATTTTTTAATTACTTTTTAGGTTTCGTTTTGTTTTGATTTTACCCAATGGTGTAACTAAAAGTTTGCTTGGGACCTAAATGAGTTTTCCCATGGTCTGACTTACCTTAGTGACCTAGTCTTTTATAAGGAAGTGCTGAGTTTGTGAAACAAACCACGTGTGTGTTGGTGTTAGCTTTTATATGAGTTATTTGAATGTATTCTTTATTTTTTGGCTTCATACATTTTTTTTAAAAATATGTAGCTTCTGTGAATACATAGATGGACACGTAATGCAGTATGAATGTTCGTGGACAATATATTTACTGTGTCAGCTGGGGGGGGGGGGGGTCGTAGATGTTAATAAATAAGTATTTCTTAAGCGGACATTCCATTTCTCTTCTTCCCTACAAACTGTGAGATCTGCAGACAGGAAATGTTGCATTATCATATATAATTTAGTGCTGAAATCAGTAGTTATCTCAACAATCGTAAATGTGTGTGTCGATGCATTGGTAAAGAGGTGATGTGAGAATTCTGGTCAACTGTCTGCAGGATCACCAGGGATGTCAAATTACTGGGCAAACATTTACTACCGATCACCATGATGATTTGGTCAAGATGGGAATTACTCCATCTCTGAAGGGAATGAAAGCATCTCAAAAGTATCCTTATGTGGTTTTCTGTGCTCCACCATCCCGCACACCAGACTACCCCGGCGATGTCAGGTACTATCAATCTCCATTTCATTCTTCTAGTTATTGTTGACATTTCTACAATTAGTTGGTATTGTTTGTTTATTGCTGCTTAGCTTTCTTTTATTTTGGGGAAGAGTTAATTTAAATCATATGTTTTGTCAAATCATGGTTATGTAATGTGTACCTATCTCATGTGAAGGATAAATGTATTTGCATGAGTTACATGGCCTCACATTTTCACACTTCTGTGGGACTTCTACGTGCACCTTCTTGCTGGCATTGGTATTATTTCCTTAGTCTCCACAATGGTCCATATAAAATATCATTATATTACTCCCTCTGTCGTTAATATGGACATAGATGTACCAATTTTTTTTTTTTTCCGTTGAGATGATAAGTTGCATCTTTACAGCATTTATGTTGAATGTTCCAACCAAAGGAAAATAAATTAGCTATTCCACTAGTGATAAGATGAAGGGACACCTCGCCATATCCTCAGTGTCTCAAATATTAATAATTACAATGGAAATCACTAGTACTAATTTGGAGATTTTGAATCACTGTACTAGCTTAATCCCACCAAAAAACTGTACATTCATGTTTAGCAAGTGGAATAAGCTTGCGAAGCTTCAAATATTGCTTGAAAGGCACAGTGATGTTATGGTACAGGAAAACAGGGCAATGAAATGTGCAGGCATATACGTTATATATTAATATTGTAATTTTTTAAAGTAGTTTCTGTAGTAGTCTCCAGAGTTGTCCTATCAGATGAAATAACAAATCGATGACAGTTATTGGAAAAAACTTAGAACAAACGGTTAGACACATGCAAAATATCTGTAGATGAATTAAAAAACACATAATTGCCAAGACATCTTGTTAATTATTAAAAAAGTCAAATCTTGTGATATCTATGGTACATGCCTATAAAAGTGAATCTTGGAGACTTTAACTCAATATTTTTTTCGGTATCAATCTAAAGTTTCAACTGTCTTCTGCTTGTTATGTGAACGTATTTTATCAGATACGCTTAATCATTGGTAGGAGAAGCCAGATGCTTATCAAATTTTACTTATTGGTTTTGACATGAAATAAGCAGGGAAGCATCATTAAACTGGAATGGTCACGGTTCTTTCCTGTTTACCTCAAGCTCTGCACCATATGATTGCTATGATAATGGCCCCTGTGATGAGGTCTTACACCTAACATCTGTTCTGGTTATAGTTCATTCCGTTTTTATTTGTTGCTCTAAAGTGACGTTCTACCTGTTTAATGCCATCTTCAGACTTAGAAAATCATTTAATTTTTTTTCTCGACTTCTCTATTGTTTTCAGTTGTGATCTTTAGAGGTCTCTTGATCTGTAATTAATAGAGAGTTGTGGCAAAAATAATAAATTTCCAGAACTTTTGGCGGGATCTATTATTTCGGATGTCATATGTGGGGTTTAATCATATTCCTACTGTTGTCCAACCAATATATTATGAACTTTGTTCCGTTTTTAGTGGAGTTCAAGCATCCTTCTTGCTTTCACTTCTGCATACCATTCGTAGCCTTTGATGCACATTTGTGACTTTTTCAGTATCCAACTTCAGACTTGCATGTGCAGTGATACTCTCGTTTCTCTGTTATTTAAATTTTGACTGATACCTGACCTACTTTGACCGAGGTCTGCCTGCACCCTTTCTGGAAACAATAGTGAACAGAAATGTTGCTGTCCATTAGCCGCTTTTTAGAGTACTGGTTTCAGAGTAGGATAACTTCTCACTTTTGACAACAATTGCATGCAAGGCAGAATGGTAAAATGGTAGACATCTTTGTTACCTTCTCTTGTAGTTGATCTCATTGCAAAAATTAGCATAGTTTTGGATGTAATCATTAGAAGAGTTGTGTTCTACAAATTATATTTAAGCAAGACGACTATTATCTGTCAGCGTAGATACGTAGACACTTCACTAAGCTAATTCCTTTATTTTTTTAATTAAATAGTTATAAGATGATATCTATAGACCTGGCAGACTGCGGCCAATTTTTTCCTCCGCAAGATGGAGGAGATGGAAATTTGAACCGCTAAAAAATCAGAAGGTAATCAAGTTCTGTTAGTGGAAATCGTTAAAAATATGACAACCGCCCCTCCCCCCAGCCCATCAATCCTGGCTCCATCCTGCAGCATTTAATAATCCTGTACTAATTCATAGCAATCTTTCCTCCCTATAGGAGTCGCGAAAGCACTTTGTATGTCTACTGTTACATCTACTTGGGATTTGGGAAACAGTCCAAGTAGTGATGATCATTTTTTAAAGAAATCCGTAATGATATCTTTTGTTGAATGTGTTCTTTGCGACTATTTTGAATTGCCGTGGTGTGTTTGTTTTTGTAGTCTTCACTTTTGTGCTTTTCAAATAATTGTGACAGGACAGTCCAGTAGTGCCAATTGGGAGGAGCCCTAGGACGGATCTCCTTCTAAACACAGAAAAAGTAGTAATAGAGTGTGGTGGAAATGTACTAAGATTGGCGGGACTCTATATATCCTTCATGCAAATTTAATTACGATATACATAGCATTATTTCAAATAGGTTTTGTGAATGTGTGCTGGACACAACCTTGACTGTCATACAAAGCAGATAGAGGGGCACATGTCTATTGGTTGAGAAAAGGGACTGTTGAATCTCGGCCTGATCACATCGTCAATCTTATACATTATGAGGTAATTACTGGCTTGCTGGTTTGCACAGCTTTGTATAAAGGCAAGAGGCACAATGGGCAAGACCGATCAGGCCTGTGGTGAGCCGTGTGCCTTGGCAGAGCTAGGCGCATACTGACAGAAAATTTGAACTTGCTTATATGCAATAATTGAAACGAGAAACCAAAAGTCAAACGTCTCTGACATCCGAAAGGAGAGGTTACTACAGTACCGGAGTACTAAATCTAATGAAATTTCAAGATTCTGTTGTAATCGATTAATTATCATTTTTTGGTACGGTAGTTGAAATTCACCAGGACAGGTAATTATATAGACATAGGCTGCCTTGATGGCTTGAATTTTTAGCGGTTTAAACTTTGGAATTCTTTGTCGTACTGATATCCTAAAAACTTTGTCGTACTGATATCCAAAGAACTTTTTTGATCAAATATACATAGCATTTTCAGCAAATTTTCCCACGTTGCTTTATTTGTAAAATTGTAATATGTTCAGGTAAACAGACATTTATATTCTCACATAGCAACATTGTATCCTGATTTTTCTTCTGGATTTCTGGCACGCAGGATGCAGCTTCGCTTGCAGTTGCAATTTTGAAGAAAAAGGTTCGTGGTCAGACCTTTTTGGGTTGTGATAATTACCCATTGTCCAGGTTCTCTTCCTCTCTTGTGTTCTATATATCGTGTATTGTTTTATTGGCTTGCTGTATTGCTTATATATTTGGTCTTTCATCATTTTGGATTCAAAGTGGTTTTCTTTCTCATTGGTTCACAGGCATGAGGTAATGGACATTGTCGAAAGAAGTGGGAAATTTAGCACAAAATTTGTAGGATTTACAGGTTAGTTTCAATTGATTACTTGCAGACATTGAAGAATGTGCGTACACAATTAAAAAAGTTGTAATTATCTCCTCATGTGAAAGCTGCCATTGTTTTTAAATGTACATAATTTCAATTTCATTAGCGACACTCCAAATTCAATCCAAAGTAGTGTTGTAATAATGCTTCTCTGCAGGAACTAATGATCCTTTGGGCAAGAAATTAAACAACTCAAAGACTCGCCAGGAAACAGGATGGGAGCCGAAGTACCCAAGCTTTACTCAGTTTTGGGAAATGTCTGAATAATGCTGCTTCTAGTTTGGACTTTGGACTGATTTTAATGTGTTAAAAAAAGAGATGTACTGGGCAGCAGAAAGATTTACAAGGATATACATTCCTGATGAATTGTGCAGACTTCCGTCTATTTTTTCTCCACGATTGAGCCTTCCGAAGCATGTACCTGTGGACAATTTTGTTTTTTTGGAGTTGTGTATGCTTAAAGAGTTGTAGTTTAATTAGTGTAAAATTTTGTTCCAAGTAAGAGAGATTTGTTTTGAAGTTGGCAGGAAAACTAAATCAGTGCTTTAGCTGGCTGAACTTTTAGCTATAAAGGAGGATTTGAAAACTGCAGGAGGTATGAAGTTATTAAGCTTTGGCATTGATAGAAAGTTTATCAAGGCTGCAGTGACTATGATAATTATCGGTCGGATATTAAGTCTTTATGTTCTAATCTTAGTAATAGTAATAATTTATCTTTTATTGTTAAAGAGGTAACACGGTGGCAAATATATTAGCTAGATTAGCCCTGAGATGTAAAAGACTAGTGCTTGGTGTTGGTGGTGTGAGAATTTTCCCTCTTCCATGTTATCAGCTTGCGGAGCTGATACAGTCGAGCATCTGTAATGTCGGGGTCTTTGAATATTCAACTTCAATAAAAGAAAAAAAATAAATATGTTATCTGGTAGATTTTAAGCATATATTGCCTGAATATAATGTACAGATTTGTAAGTAGTAGTATATATATGACGTTAGATGCTAAACAGTCAAAACCATGGATGTTTCATGTGTGGTGAGCAACTGGTGTTGAAGATGTCATAATAAAAATATAAATGTCAACTGGAAGGAGATTTGCCTATCAGTTGACTAGAATTCTTCACGCTTGTTGTTGGTTTGTACCTTTTAGTATTTCCTTCTCTTCCTCTTGTTGTTTTCTAATATGTCAACTCTTCTATATATTGTGTAGACTTCATTCTTTTCAGAGCAAGAGAAACACATTTCATATTGTCAAGTTTCAGAACTCTGGTTGGCGTCGGAGATGGGAAAATGTTGTTGCTGCGAAGAGGAAGACAAGGGTTGGGGTTGGGGTTTGGATTTGAGCTTGGATCCCAAACAAATGATGGTTATAGTTGCGGCTGTGATCATCCTTGCTCAATTTTTCATGGCACCACCGAGGAGGCATCCTGTTCTTGTTCGTCGTTACTGGTGATTGGTGACTAGTAAACACACACACATATCTTGCTACATTTGCTTCTTGTCTTAGATGTTCCTGTATGCCTTTCAAATTCGTATTTAGTTTCCAGAAGATGTATTATGTTTTGGAAAGACTCGGACAACCTGTATTCTTTCGAGTTCAAGTGATATTAAGAATGGAGAATTGATCACGGTTGGATAGCCTAGCCTAGGTGATGGGTTTATTTTCTCTAGAACAGATACTCATTTGTAAGGCATGTAAGCCTAAATTGTAAAAACAAATTTAAAAAAATGGGGAATTGGTGTAATGTGCCATTCTTGATTTCACTTCGTCTTGTTAAACATACTTTGCTAATTTAAAGCACCGCCGAAGGTCTAATTTGCAAATCACAGTTTCTTACTACAATTGAACTTAAAGGTTAAATGCCAAACAGCTGCATGCAAAATTGCTGCACAATCTTCTTCGTATGGTTTTGTAGTACTTAAAACTCAGTTCTGTTAGTCATGCATCAAGGAATCTAATGCGTCCAAAGCTAATCTCGTCTCCGCTTGAGATAGATATATAATGTGTCCGGGGCTAATGTGGTCTCTACACAAGGACCTGCTACTCTAGATAGGAATTCAACGTGTTCCCCCACCGGAGAAGTCATATTTGGAAGAGTACATTTTTGGGATCTATGCGCCCTTTGTCTGAACCTCCAGGCAGTTCAAATGGGTTAGCACCTCTAAAGCTCGAAAGGGGATGGACAATTTCACGCGAGTTCCATACATAAGAATTATCTGGGTGCCGGAGCTAATTCTGTGTTGAGATAGACCTGATAACACCCAACGGAGGCAGAGCTTGGACATAGTTATGTAACTCTTATACTGGGAAGAACTAATAAGTAAACTCATGTTCCTTAGCAAGTCACAGGCTCACTGATGTGCATGCCAAAGTAACAAGTTTGATATAATATTATTCATTGGAATCAATCCAAATATAAACTACAAGTTCAAGCATGAGTAGTGAAACTTTACATATTGTACAGACTGTAACTCTGTACAGAACATCTGACCTACAGCCTACAGGGGAACACATATCTACAACAGGATTACATATACCAATTTATTGTAGGTTGATACAGATATGTGAGGCCATCTCCTGTCACCCTGCCGATGTCCATCTTTTTCTTTCTATACATTGTTCATTCCAGATCATGGCACATTTTTATTTACAAACTCGAAGATTATATACTCACTATGCATATATAAGATCATAGAGAAAGCTATACTAGTGACATGTATTTAGGTTTTGGCGTGTCCAGTGAGCAATTGAGGGTTTAGCAACAGAAATACGAACACGCAACACCTCATAAATGGCACCTCGGTAGAGCACTGCAAGAACTTCTTCTTCTTTGGCTCTAGCAAGGTCTCCCAGAGAGACTTCCCGAGAATGGGACTCATCGCGCATGCGGAAGCCATAAAACCACCGACCTAAAGTCCACCACTGGACACACACTTTCCGCTCCAAAATCTTGCAGCTCTCCAGTGCTTCCAGTATATGCTCCGGCTGATAGAAACCATGCATTAGCCAACTTAATTATCACAGAGTAACGTGTCTATTAGTTCAAACTGTTCAAGTTTACATGATGAACTACGTAGCCAGAATTTGAAGGCCACACCATTGGACCTTTAGACATTTAGGAAATGTTTTCAAGTACTCTTAAGAGTGACCACATAATTTTTTCTAGAAATTGCTAAGGTACCAAAATGGATATCAAATAGGCTCCAAACTCCCTCAGCAGCATTTTTTTTTTTTTTGCTGCAACACTAATAAGCATAAAGGCCAGAGAATTTAGCAGACCGGTATGGTTAAATTACACATCTTACGAATACATCAAGTCATTGACAAAAGGTTCCAATTTATTCGAGCACAAATCTGCCACAAAGAAACATCTTTGAAACAATTAAGTTCTGTTGCAATGATATAAAATTGTGCGTTGTGCCAAACCCTTGGAAAGAGGAAATTGCAAATAATATCAACCCAAGCAGAGCTTTTGATCAGGAATATAACTGTATAAGGATCTTTTAGCCGCATAACAATGTATGACACTCCTGTGCTATATCGTGTAAAACGGTGCTATCCAGTTTCAAGTCCTTTTATTTTTGTGTCACAGTCATCATATCCCAACAAGGTAACAGCATAATTTTATTCAGCAAAAAGTTTTCTTGGAGTACATATAGGATATTAAAAGTTGTTGTATTGCCTACTACATTCTTATAAGATATTAGTAACATATATAGGACTGAAGTAATTACCGGAAGCCTGAGCCAGCTAATGCAATAATGCAGGCCAACCAAGTTGAGCAACACATTACTCTCTGCTTTAAGAAAGAACATTTGGACATCTTTAAATCCAAACTGCATAGTGTAAAGATCCTTTATTGCCTTTAGATATTGACCCACTTCAATTGATTCAGAGTTCAGACATTTTTCAAGAAATTCGACTACCGTGGCTGCTTTACCAGCCATTTCATTGTGCTTGCCGATGTACAAACCTCTCCATCCCTACATTATAAACATAACAAAAGATGTAAAATCTTAGCCAATATAAAAATCAACTTCAAAAATTTTATATCCAATATGTTGGTTCCTGCTAGCATCAGTCATCATACCAATTGCAGAACGTAACACCGATTTCACTATAAGATATTAAAAAGAAAATTTACCAGAATTTGTTATGCAGAAGTTATTAACAATTAATTATACTCGAGGAGAGTGTATTTAAGAATTTTAGGAAGTCCTTGTCCTAACAGGTTTCAGGAAAACCGGTAACTCGAATCATTTTAGGAATTCAATTGAATACTTCTACTCAAGTAAAAAACAAAACTTTAACAATCACAGACATAAAGTAACAACCTGAGAGCTGCTTTCAGATTGACTTAGCTGATGGGCATGATCAAAATCAAGAACAGAAGATTCTTGATTATTATCCAAGATCAACTGTGGCCATCTATCTTTATACAAAGAAGACCAAACACAATCCAACCCACAAAGCTCCTGCCAAAATCTTGAGCAGCTACCAAGTGAACAAACATCCCATACCTTCAATTCACATCACATACCAAATCCAAAACACAGCAGTATTATAAAAAAAAAATCCAAAAATCCAAAAAAAAAAAATTTCAAGCAAAGACAAATAAGTACCTGTAAAGAAGAAACCAATTTGAGGGCAATATCATCTGGAATTGAACTATCCATGTACTTGGAATCATTCATGTTTCTCAATACTAAAAAACTTTTTAGAATCAAGATATTTTAAGTGCAAAAAGTTAAGGAAAATTTGTGATGTTTATGTTATATGCGTGTTCTAGAAGAACTGGAAAAAGTGAAGGAAAATTTGTGTGTATATGTTGTATACATGTATCTTATGTGGTGATTGATGGTGTCAGCTAAATTGCACTGTACATATTGATGTATAAAGATTACGTGAGAGGGGACACAGGAGCTTAAAGTCAGAGTGCTGAATGATCTTTACTTTAGAAAGAGCTTATCTGGTATGCTAAAACTATCTTGTACTCCCTCTCTCCCTCTCATTTCTTTACCGTTACTGTTTTGGGATGTCCCTCTCATTTCTTTACGTTATTATAAATAATAAGTTTTTCGCATCATTACACCCATTATCTTCTCCTACGATCTTATATTTAACAATAAAAACTACTATTACACCCACTACTTTCCTCCACTATCTCAAATCTAGAGGGTAATTGCATATCGCACCCCCTAAGTATCGTTCAAAAACGATACAGTACTTATACTTTAAGAAACTCAACTCGCACCCCTTATCTTTACTTTTCAAAACCGAGATGCACCCCCTGCCGTTAACTTCCGTTAACTCAGTGCACTCCGTTAAGTCACTATATATATAATTGCAATTCGGACCCCCTAACTTACATTCAAAAACGATATTGTACCCGTACTTTTGGAAACCCAAATCGCACCACCTATCTTTACATTTCAAGAACGATACACACCCCCTCCGTTGAATTCCGTTACCTTCCGTTAAAATACTCCTCTGTCTCAATTTACATGTCCCTTTTGCTTTTTGAGAAGTCAGATTGGCTAATTTTTGACCAACTATTTGAAAATATGTATTTATTAAAATAGACTAGATTTAATTTTTGATGATATTTTTTTAAATTTTTTTTGATCAATTTTTCCCAACAAAATAATCAAAATTTATATATTCTAATCAATAGATAAATTTATGTATTATTTTTAATAAATATCACATAATATTTACTTTTTATATTTAAAATAGTGTATATTTTAAGTACCTAATACATATGTCACTAAAAATTTAAAATCATTCAATATGTAAAATCATTTTGACTTGGGCATAACTTATTTAAACAAAAATTTAAAAAAAAATATCATCAAAAAGTAAATCTAGTCTATTTGTTTTCGCAAATAATAGAGGGTCCGAATTTTGCAAATAATAGAGGTAACTGCAATTCGGACCCCCTATTATTTATCTCTATTAAAATAGGCTAGATTTACTTTTTGATGATATTTTTTTTAAACAAAATTTAGTATATTTTAATATGTAACTTTCTATTTCCTAAAATAATAAATAAATATTTTTTTAATAGTTGGTCAAAAATTAGCCAATCTCAAAAAGCAAAAGGGACATGTAAATTGAGACGGAGGAGTATTTTAACGGAAGGTAACGGAATTCAACGGAGGGGGTGTGTATCGTTCTTGAAATGTAAAGATAGGTGGTGCGATTTGGGTTTCCAAAAGTACGGGTACAATATCGTTTTTGAATGTAAGTTAGGGGGTCCGAATTGCAATTATATATATAGTGACTTAACGGAGTGCACTGAGTTAACGGAAGTTAACGGCAGGGGGTGCATCTCGGTTTTGAAAAGTAAAGATAAGGGGTGCGAGTTGAGTTTCTTAAAGTATAGATACTCTATCGTTTTTGAACGATACTTAAGGGGTGCGATATGCAATTACCTCCACAAATCTATTATTAAATATTGATAGGTCTCACCACTTTACCCACTATTCATCTAACTTTACTCATTTTTCATACATTGTCTTAATCTCCGTGTCCCCCTCCAATGTAAACAATTGAGGGGGACGGAGGGAGTATATAATTCTATTATATATTGAAATATTATTTACTTTAATATATTAATACAAAAGATTTTGTAATACAAATTAGCCGTTACAGTATACTTAGTATAGATGAGGGGCAAACAAAAAAGATATCTTAACCTGGATTCCTTTAAGTTGATCCACTCCAAATAGTCGTTTTATGAGGTTAGTTAAGCCTCAGTTAAGTAAAGATAACATTGATTAACACAGTGCAGTTGTGATGAACTGATGGTGAGTCATTTGAAGAAGTTAAGAGCTTGATAGTCGCTTTATAACGAGAAAATGCTAACTAATTTAAAAAAATAATTTGTTCAACCCATAACAATATACGAGACTCCTGTAAATTATTTAACTTAAAAAGTCATAAATAAAAAATAAGATTATAAAAATAACACAACATATTAATATTTCATTCTAAAACTCTAATTTTCTCTGGCCTCTCTCTTATCGTAGCCGTATGGGGCTTCCATCACCTTTTACCAGTGAAAAGTCCCGAATCACTTAATTTGCTTTGTTTTTCATCTTAGTTTTTGAATAATACATCTTCTCGGGAAACTTGGATCTAAACCCATCGGAAATTTCGCTGTATCTCTTTCAAGCGGGTGAGTTTCAGTCCGATTTCTCTTGTTTTTGTGGTTCTGCTTCGGATCTATTGACGGAAGAATTCTTAGATCTAAAACCATTGGAGATTTTGTTGTCTTTTTTCTCTGTCTCAAGCGGGTGGACTTTCAGTCCGATTTCTCTTGTTTCTGTGGTTCTGCTTCAGATCTAAGGTTGTTTTCTCTCCCTAGCTTCTTAATTGTAAGTGGGGTCTTGATTTGCTGATGAAAGTTTGTATGGAATCGCCGTTTTGGTCGAACGATAGCTCTGTCAGGGTATTATGAAGAGGGTATGTACTAATAATTCAACAAAGATGCATGAAGCGGGTTCTTGTATTTGTATATACATTTTCTTTAAAATATCATTTAATTGTCTCTTTATGAGAACATGCGATTGCGATTTACTGTTCGTTGGACTCAATCATTGGTGTAGATGTCGTACGGCTTTTTATTATTAGATTAACACCTTTGTTTCAAAAAAAATAAAAAATTGTAAGTGATAAGTGAACTTAACTTATAAATTACAGAAAAAGCTTGGATAATTTCATTTATAAGTCAATTGTATGTTTGATAAATATAAAATATTAAGTTATAAGAAACTTTATTAGTAAATAAAATTTACTACACATTAAAATTCAAAACTTCATAATAAAATATAAATACTAAAAAAAGCCAAAAAGCTTTCTAGCTCCAAAAGTCCAAAGGAAGTCCTTCTGCTTCTTTTGCCAAACAGCCATGAAGAAGCAGAAGCAAAGTTGATTAAATCATATTAGCTGTTTGATTATATTTTTTCTTACAAATTTGGTTTTTATATTACATATTGTTGTATAAATAATAAATATTTTTATTAAATATCTATAAATATTTTTATAATATTAAGAATGTGTTTTTTGATTAATTTTAAATCATATTTTTTATATTTATATATCTCGTTTGTAAAGAAAAATATATTATTTATCTTGTATAGACTTCATATTTGTTTTGAAATAGATTACGTTAGAGTTAAAAAAAAATTACATGATTCGTGTTTATACATGAGTAAAATATTTTTAGTTAAGAGGAGTTATGATAATTTGTGTTTGCTTTCAAGTAGAATACATTGTAACTAAGAAAGAATAATTTTTGTATAATTATGTATCTTTATTTAAGAAAATAGAGAAACGGGTATTTTAGGATTGATCAAAAATATGTGACCTATCCAAGTTTTAGACCGAACCAAATTTTAGTATTACAAATTATACTCATGTTGGCTTGTTATAATATATAAAGTATAAAATAGTTTCTAACAAATTAACATATTGAATATAGTGACAGTTCCAATCCTTATATTCAATGACAATAAGTCAGGAACGCCTAAATGCTGTTTAAAAAAGAGCTAGAACTATAATTTTTCACATACTTAAAGAGAATCTCTTTGATGTTATTCATCTCCATCTATCTTTAGATTCATTTAATTTTATCAAATTAAATTGATCTTCTCAACTTTATCTATTTTCAGATCTGTTAAATTTATACTGATCGGAATTATAGATTTATTTAAATAATTTAATATTTTCAAAAATATATTTGAAAAATACTAAGATCTTGTGATATTCATTAAGATTAAAAAAAATTAATTAAAATGATATATTCTATCAAAATTTTAAATCGCTCTTAAAAATTAGGGACCATTCAATCAAATAATATATAAAATATTTTAAAATCTATGGATACTCGGATACTATTATTTTTTGGGCTTTTTTCATAAATACCCTAGCCTAAAAGAAATTTTGACAAAAAATTTCATTTTTTTAAATAAATTAGAAAAATATTATCTTTCAAAAAAAATTGCAAAAATCCGGAGGTTGCATTTGCAACCATATCTGCAACGGCTAGCAACTACATATGCAACTACCAATGCAATTTTGAAAAAAATCTGTTGAAAATTACATTTATTTTCATAATTAGTTGCAAGTGGTTGCAAAGCCCCTCCTACGGGGTCGATACTAATTACCATGAATGTATTAGTATTAATTACTATTATGGATAAAAACATGATAAGCGTCCCAATACCAAACATTTTGTTCTCACAATATTTTTCAAGATACACGATTGATTAAGCTTATCAATACGAGAAATCCTATGCATTTATCAATTTCCCCAATTGTTCACATGTCGCCACACAAGAGTACGAGTTTTAGGATCTAGCATCTTGAAGTAGAAACCATCAGCTCTAACTTCGTAAGAATATATATCAGTTTCACCCATAGAGCCCCAGATTTTGCTATCGAAAACATGAAACGCTGCATATTTTCCATCCCACCAGAAATTACACCAAAATAGTGTACTTGCCCAAAAATTCACATTAAAACTCCATTTATAAACTTGATTTAAACCCAGGGTATGGAACCCTAAATCATTATCCTTCGATTTGCAATGAAGGCGCAAGGAAGGTTCGCTACTCGGAAGACGATCTGTAATTTCCATATTGATTTCCTTCCTCGACATGCATGTTGTAAGAAGAAGAAAACTTGTTAGAATGTTCATGAACAAATAAATTGAGGAGTTTGGTGACATGACTTCTCTTGTTTTATCAAGAACTTGTTCCAAAGTAATATACTAAAATGATTGATTATATTATTGTGTTTCTGATAATGTATCTCTAACCTTTATCTGAAAATCTTACTTGTGGTCTCATGAAATTAAATGCATCTTATAAGATTTAGCTAGATATCAGCAGATATGTTGAAGATATGTACAGAGATTTAGCTAGATATCAACAGATATTAAATCCACCGTTCTTTTCTGCATTGACATATCCAGAACACACTTGCATTTTATCTACTCAAAAGCACTCATGCATGCTTTATTTGTATATTATAGTTTGCAAGTGTGTTTGTAAATGCATTGAACCGCAAGTGGCACCAAACGAGCCCCGGATGGGTTCATTAGTGGGTTATGGTCGGGGTGTTCATTTGTCCAAAGACATGGTCGAACCGGATTTTTTGTGTGTATAAAAGTCCAAACCTGAACGGAGGGAAGGTATTTAAGCCTTCATAATACTCCCTCCGTTTCAATTTGTATGCCCACTTTTGAAAAAAGAAATTTTTTCAAATTAATTGTTCATTTCAACTTTCAATGTAAAATCATATTTCCAAAGTCAATTCTACTCCACATATCTCTTATTTATATTTCCCAGATCAACCTCATCATCATGCTACATATTATGGTCATTTAATGCAATTAATTTATAAACAATCATTTTTTTTAATCTGTGTGATTTTTTGAAAGTGGACATGTAATTTGAAACGGAGGGAGTATGATGTCTTGTGGTATTAATTAAGATGCACATGGTTTTGATGGTTAATCACCTTTAACCATCAACTCAACATCACCAAACACCTCCTTACACTTCATGAAATTCTCCCAATGATTCTCACCATCTTCTGATTGAACTCACCGTCTAAACCCCTAGGCTGTGTTCACTTGGAGTGAATGGAATGGAGGGAGAATGGAATGAATTTTGTACTCTAAAATGGTGTTTATCAAAGAAAATGTATATAATTTTCATTCCTTCAATCATTCCAACCTTACTATTTCAACTATAACTCTAACCCACATGTTTTGGAAGGAATGCTCATTCCATTTCAACATCATGTTTCTTCACAATCTTTCTCACAAAAAAATTAACTACATTCATATATTGTCACCATTATCTCATACTTTCTTCTTTCTCCTTAAAAATTCTATATAATTTTTCATTCCATTCTCCCCTCATTCCATTACATGAAGTGAACACAACCCTAATCTTCTACTTCACGCCCAAGTACTGGTGCCTCATGTTCTGAATCTTAATCGACACATCACACGAAGACCATCTGAAAGGGAACTTAATCGGGTCAATGAGATGATGACCAGAGTTGACGTGATCGGCAATTGGCTATATTACCCCTCTTTTAAAAAAATGTGTAAAATTCATTTTACCCCTCTTCCTGCCGCTGGCCCGCTAGTGATGTCTAACGCGACTTTTTTTAAAAAGCGGCAAAAATTTTAGCCACAATCTGATAACATGGTCAATTTTGTGATTTAGCCTAAAATTTAGGCATAACTCTGAAATTTACTCATTAATAAATTAAAATAACAAAATATAAGCAACTTTAGATAGCATTCCAAATATGACCGCTAAAGATCATCTATAGTCCACACAATTTACTATTCGTGACATTTAACTTGAAATTTTTCATATTCAAAAAGTGTAACCTGGATATTATTATTAATTCTTGGTTTTAGATTATTTGTTTGTCATTAAAATATTTATCTCAACCATTATATTTGGATGAATCCATCTGTATTTGGATAAATTGTGGGGGTAAATATATATATAAATACTTATCGAGTATAATATTTTTTTTTAATCCTTAATAGGATTTTTCAATTTTTGTGTATATATGTTATTTGATCAACATGTTGGTCTATATGGATTGGAGAAATAATCCAAATATTTAGACATTTACATTATTACTATATTTTAATTCATATGTAACTGATGAATATCCTATCTTTTATGAACAAGATCTAAACACAGCCATTCAAAATTGTGTAAATTTAACAATTATTAATTTTAAGAATTGAATATATGAATTGACAGTCGAGGTAACAGGAGAATACATGATTAAGGTGCGCACTTTTGAAAAATTATGTGTGGAATGCTTTTTATTATTATACTTTATGATATATTTATATACGTCAAAATCATGATACTTTAAATTTTTTATCACTAATAGCTTATACCCAAAATTTTATTTTCAGGAAACATGCTATTTTTAAATTCCTAGTCATATATTTGTAAGTACCTATATCTTAGTCTGAAGATGTGTTTTCTAACAATAATCCCATGTTTGCATTATCAGCATTAAGAAAAATAGCATTGTAACTCGATTGAACTCCATCACAAACAATATGCATTGTTATTTATAGTATTGTTGGTTGGCTTCTGTGGTCGTAGAGGTTTTGGGCTGCTAGGCCGCCATCTTTCCTCTCTTTGCTCTTCTTAAGTTGATTAAGCAACACTAAATTTGTTTGCAAAGGAGTGAAAGTCCAAAACCCGTTCTTCCATTTTATACGCCATCAACTGTAAGAAAAAATATATAAGGATGTTCTCGCATCATTTCAAAATTGTATATATCATATATAGACATAATCACGTATAAATAAAACATGATTCAAAATTATAAATTAAAAAAAAAAAAGCTTTCATAAAAAACCTTGATGTATCATGAACATTCCCTTTTTTATCAACGGAAAATTCTTCCCTTCGCTGCAAATGTTTTTGGGATTATACAATCACAAATCAGGAAATTTTATCATTTGGGTTTATACAATCACAAAGCAGAAAATTTTATCAAATTATTAGCAGTATTGAAAAACTTTCTTTCACACACACACACACACACATATATATATATATAATCTTATGTATATATAATCTTCCAAGGTGTGATCATACTATATATTTATCATTGGCAGAATTCTCATTGTTACACGTGCATAGACTGTAATTTTGTTTCAAGATCTTCATTTATCACAGGACGTTGTAAATTACTTGCTTGGATCTATATCGCGACGCGTTGATCTGCGGATTCAAGAGAAAAAACAATCAATTTCTTAGAATTAACTCTTGAAAGAAAATATTAACAAATACAGATAATCACAAGACTTGTATCTCAATTTGTATATGCAAATATTTTATCTTCACATTTTTTGTTGATTCGTTATAACTTCTAGTGAACACTCAAGTTTGTATAGAAAACACGATTTTTCATTTCTCTAATTTTATATTCTTTATATAGCCGCGTCAAGGATGATATTAGAAGATCTTAGACGTTGAAGTTTGATTTGTTTGAATGGACAAAATTAAAACCGCCTATTCAGCCCACAAGTTTTTTCATCCACCGTTTTTACAGTGCCCCGAGTTTTTAATTTTAATAATAAAATATCTCTCTTTTTATTGTAAATTTTAGATTTTTACTATAATCAATAATATATGACTTTATTGTCTTTGCACAGACTGAATTTGATTTGCTTGTATTGTAAACTTTAAATTTTACATTTCCCTAATCTTATGTTCTTTGTATAGCCGCCTCAAGGATGATATTAGAAGATCTTGGACGTTGAAGTTTGATTTGTTTGAATGGACAAGATTAAAACCGCCTATTTTGCCCATAGGTTTTTTCATCCACAATTTTTACGCTGCCTCTGGTTTTTAATTTTAATAATAAAATATCTCTCTTTTTATTGTAAATTTTAGATAGGTCACTTAACATGATATCAGAGCTCAAACTTGTGAAGATTTTGGCTCATTTGTTAATAACTGAATGAGAGATTTGGTGGGCTCGTTCAGAACAAGTTTTGTTAAGACTGTTTGATGATATTGTGTTTGGACCTGACGATAGCAAAAATCTTCAAAAAAACTGCTGGATGATACAACCTAGCATTTCTTGCTCCTGTCGTCCAGATTACTTATGCGATTACTCATGTGCTTGATCACGTACTTTTTAAAATGTGGCTAAAAGTATTATAAGTAATTTCCCCTTGATATGTTAGATACCTATATTAATCAAAATATTTTATTTACATATAAATCTAACAATAAAAAAATGTAATACATTTAATTAAATAGAAAAAATAGTGGTGCAAAAATTACAAGTGAAGCTACATAATTATTATAATTTATAATTTTTATACTATAATTTCAAGATTATAATTGGTAATATGTAACAAATCAATAATATAAATGTAGAAAAATATTCTGTTCTAATATTACTCATAATAGAATATATTGGTAATTATTTATCATCCAGTTAAATCAAAACAAGTTCTTAACAAACAATTATCATTCATCCAAGAATTAAGAAACTAATCATCCAGAAGTCTCAACGATCCAGATATTGTTGTTCATCCAGAAGTCTCAACGATCCAGATATTGTCGTTGAGATTTAACAAATGGCTCCTAAGTTATTTTTATATATCTAGGAACTGAGGTAGGCATGAATTGTAAATCAAAATGCATGTGTAAAAGGTCTGAGGAGACTGAGTGCTAGGTCTTGCAAACTTCTTACCTACACCTTCCCCAATAGTAAAATCGAAAAAGAATGTTATCCAAGCACATTTCAAGTAATTGGAGTATAACCAGACCGGTTGACCAAGAAATATCTAACCATTCAATATTTACTGAAGTGGATAGACTACCGGTCCTGCCTTTAAGAAAAGATATCAGGAAGCTTGCTCTCAGTCTGTGACGTTAGGTAGTCTTTCAATTTTAAAAAATTAAACAAGAAACTGTCAATTAACACATATTTAATCGACCTTCAAAAAATTCTGGAATATTTTACTTTGGCGCTTTTGCATCTCAAAAGATCCCTGAATACTCTTTTACATGGTTCCCTCCTTGCTGTCCCTTCTGCCATCAGCCATACTGTCCCTGTCACTGCCGTCTGGTGAATTTTCTTAATAACAAGAGGTTGATCCGAATATCGGTTCACAAACATATGAGTTCTTGATTGTTTTGATTGATCTTATCGACAGGATTAATCCCATCATTTATTATTGTAAAATTGCTTGTGTCTGATTTACTTTTCTACACTCTACTCCTGTTATAATTGTAAAACAGTAAGCTGAAATATCCGGTAAAAATTTAAAACTGACATTGGTAGCTATTTACACGTATTCACCCCCCCCTACGTGTTATTTCAATTATAACAGCCCTTATGAGAGGCTTTGAAAAAGATTTCTGTGCATGTAATCTGATACTTAAACACAAAATCAAAATCGAAAGATGTTATTGCTTCTATACCTTCTATCTCATGGCCTGTTTTTATTCACAATACATATTGCTGCCAGGCAGCATGCTCACTTGTTCTACATATTTGCATAATCAAAGACTAGTACATCACTTAACATCAGGACGTTTTACGTACACACGGAGCATAACAACATCACGAACAAATTTATGCCAACATAAGAACTTAATTTTTTGATTATTTACTTGAGGCTTTTCTTGATAAGGGCAAAAACAGAGAGGAGGATTAGCAGAACAAGCACAAAAGCCGCGACCATGGCCACTCCAACTGAGCTAGCTACGTGTGCACAGTACGTATCGTAGATAGTGCAGATCTTGACCCAGCCTGAGTGAGAGTTTCCTTTCAATCCTACATAAGCAACTGCACCGGCTGCCCCTGCTGCTGAAGCAATAATCCCCAACAACAGCTGCCAAAAATTTTATTACTTCAGTTGCCGAATTCATGAGTTACAAATAATTGCATAAAAAAATTTATCACACTTGATAAGAATGCTCACCACGTCCAAGAGCACAAAGTGGGATACCAAGAATTTCCAGTTACCGGGCTTCGAAAGAGCTGAGATGCTGAACAGGGTACTTATGATGCTGTACAGGCCTGCCACCGAAAGTGCTGCTACGAAGTATCTGCAAACACAACAACAGTCAGCATTCGTAGGGACGGAGCTACGATTTTAGCCTAACGGGGGCAAAACAATTCTTTCGACAAAACAACTTTGTTGCCACAAGTAGGATTCGAACTTATGCCCAAGTCCAGCTCCACAATCATGGGGTAAAACAAATTTTCTATTAAAATATAGGAGAATATGCATATATTATGAAGGTAAGTGGGGTCAAGTACCCCTACTACTCCCGTATGCCTCGGTGCCTGATTACATTCATATTTATTATTTTTGTCATTGATAATTTCAAATCTCTTCATACAAAAAAATCTAAAATATCAAACTAGATTTTAAAATTTTCATTCAAAATAATCGAAAAAGATTCAAGTGTAGTGCATGTAAGGAAGTTCTGTACCATGCATGCTTGAAAGATCACCAGATCATACTAAATTGTTAGTAAAAAAAAATCACGATTAGTACTCGAAAAGATGGCAGGACTTACACGAGAGCTGGGGAATCAGTCCATCTAGCAGAATTGAGTCTCCGAAAAGGCGGTACGGGGACCGGAACCCACTCTGTCTGCTTACTAGTCACCATGACCACAACAGCTGTGAGTGTTGTTACAAACAACAGAACTCTAAGAACAACTTCAACCACTGTCAAGGAGCTTCTTGGCGGCACTTCTGGCGCCGCAGCTCCTTTCTCAGGTGCTGGTGCTGCAACATTTTCTACATCAGGCTTATCGGTAGAAGCCATGAGTTGTAAGATTTCACTTGGTAGCTCTGTAGAAATGTTAAGCTAGCTCCCCTGGTAATAATCTGAGTACTATGGTGGTGAATTTATAGGAAAACATAGAGATAATTATTAATAATATTGATATCTAGTGGCTATTATATAATATGCCTGCACGGTGTTGGTTGCAATAGCTTTACCAACACGTCAATCGATCTGATCTAATCATTATCAGAAAATGATTAAGAGAAGAAAAGAAATTCAGAACCTGTCAGATTATCAACGAGTAATTTTAAATATAATTTGACTAGTATTTTTAAAACGTACGCACTGAATTGATCATGCATGCCGATAGCAGAGTTTGTAACAGTAACATATATTATGGACTTCAGTGCTTGTAATGAAAATAACCATGTTTGAAGTATTATTATGATTTATGCCTATTTATGTATAACCGTGACATATATGTTTTGCAGTGCCATGCATTCGATAACAGGTAAATTTGTTTATGATCCTCACAGTTTTTAGTATATAGACCTTGCCAACTTCAAATAACAATTTGTTTTTAAGAATTTATCTAAATATTCGAATTTTTTTGCTAATACTTTGAATCTGGAATGGACTTATTATTTTTTTATTATTTTTTTGAAAAAATTATAATTCAATAATGAAAAATCATACGATATCTATACCTATAATCGAGAACAAACGCATAATCATAATAATCATAATGTTGTTGAATCCTTCCTTCTTGATAGACAATCAAACGATTTTTGAAGAGATGTACATGATGTAATCCTCTAGCTGTTATTTTGAGCAATCGATCATATATACATGTATCACTATAGAAACCCTTATTACTGAATTAATACCACGAAACTCTCGCATATCTGTAATCCTGAAAATAATAAAACAATGAAAATATCAAAACAAAAACCAAACTCTCACGAAGAGAGATTAAACAAAACTCAAATAAATTTGCATAATAAAATTAGAAATAAATAAAACATTATATATTAAAATATAATTGATAAAAAATAACCATGAAAAATGCATGTGATTCACCAAATGTAGGAGTAATTAGATAGATATGGAATTATATAAGGATGATATGCGATATAAATTATATGTATAACTTTTAGAGATATCATACTTTTGGGTTTTAAATGATCACTTTACTCATAACTTTTTCAATTTTTTTTTTAATCTCTATACTAATAACTTCTTATTTATGTCAATTTCTATATGTTAGTCTCTCTGTATAAGTTGTTTAGTTACTTTTGACATTTGCTTCTTATAATATAGTTTTATAATATTTTTTTAAATTTTCTTCTCAAATAAAAATTTGACGTTGAAACTTGTATTCAAAAAAAATTAGAAACGTTATAAAATTATACATTAAAATGTCTCAAAATACATACGAACAGTGAACAATCAGTTGGGATGGAGGGAGAGTATGTTCTGCTGCATGACAGTGCCAACTGAAAATCTTAATTTGGAGATCTATTAATATCGAATATTGTTTTTGCGATTAAGTAGAGGCAGCTAATTTAGACTAAAATCTCATATGAATTGATATTTTTCCTATTTTTTATTTTTAGTTAGTGACAATAATTTCATTTCAGTCCCAATTTTGTTTAATTTTATCAGCAATCTTTTAGATTCTTAGTAATTCCGTGCTGAATTCAAACCCCGATCGTACAAAGTCTTAAGTTGTACGTAAATTCAAACATTATAGTACTTTATTTTGAGTCATCTGTTTTTAGATAATTTATTTTAAGTCAACTTTCGATCGATATCTCACAACTATTATATGCGATGTAAGTTTACTTATTTTGTAATTTTAAATACTCTAGAGTAGAAAAATTACCAAGTCAAATCGAATATTAGTTGATTAAGTTTTACGTTCAATATCAGCTGCAACAATATATGATAAAAATGTACGAAAGTCTTCAAAAATTTTTGAGCAATTAAAAATAGTAGTTACACAAGCCGATACGAAACGTTGATAACGATAGTATACACCAACAGCAACGTAATGAACTATCGGATGTTGATTATCCATTTATCGGTTCCAAGTCCACGTTAATTTTAATTCATTTCAGATTTTTCCTCGATCCCATGTATTTATTTACTTGGACAATAATTTGTTTATATTGTTTGACGTGTAGGAGAACTGCTCCAAGATAAAAATATAAACGGGTGACCCAGCAATTCATAATAAATAATATGATTAAACAATTACAACCTTAGTTTTGTAAGGAACAAACTTAATTACGTTTTCTCAACAAGAGGGTTATGGATGACCAAATGAGATGTTTGGCTCGTCAATTCCGGCAACATGTTAGGTGTTTTTGTTCACACTCAAACTCAAACATCATATATAAGTTTTGTTAAAATTTGATGAAAATTCTGAAATATGTATCACAAAATCTTAAGAGTCAGGATCCTCTGTCCCCTTATCTGTATCCCCTAATATGTCCTGTTTATTTTATTGGTCAGTTCTTAACACGTCATCTATAAATTTTCCTTTATCCTTTCGTCTCTATTCTTTCTTCGATAGTTTCATCAGAATTTAAAGTCTGTTTATTTTTTTCAAATTTATATAACATATGTCTTAATTATAAAATATTCTTTTCATATAGTATATAATCAACTAAAAATATTTTTAATATGATATCATATAGTATATTCTATTTTATATTTTCTATATTAAATAGTTAAATAAAATTTTTAAAATAAATTTTTAATATGGTTAAATTAAAAAGCAAAAAAAAAACTTTTATAACTAAGATTATATTAAAATATAGAAATATTTTTTATTTAATATTTAATCTACTAAAATTAAATTTTTGTATAATGACTTTTTTCCTAAAAAGCAAATATATTGATATATTGATATATCAAGAAATTCACCAGTACATTTGAGAGAGCAATTATTACTAAATTTTTTGATAAAAAAAATGTACATACTGAAGTTAACATATTACGTAAAAAAAATTAGTGAGAAAATATAAAATTGACTTTTATAATATAAAATATTAAAAATATGTTTTCAAAAATTTCTTTAACTATTTAATATAAAAAATCCAAAATAAAATATATACTATATGATATCATATGAAAAATATTTTTAGTTAATTATGTACTATGAAAAGAATATTTAATAATTAAAACATATGTTGTATAAATTTAAAAAAATTAACAGATTTTAAACTCTCATGAAAAAAGAATAGAGACCAAAGAATATAGGAGAAATCATATGCCACGTGTTAAGAACTAACCAATAGAAGAAAGAGGACATAGTAGGAGATACAATTAAGGGGACAGAGATCCGGACTCAAATCTTAAATAAACTCCGAGAGTTGGGCCATCACATATATGTCATTAATCTATGCGGATTAGTGGGAGAAAGTCTTCCCCGCAAAATATACTGTTACTCTGAAATGTTCCATGAATCTCAATGATTATATACGTGGACCTTTATTCATATAGTTAAAGAATATATAATACACAGGAAAAATGCATTATGTGTGCGTTTGGGAACGGAACTTCTGGGCTTAAAAGCCCAGAAGCCCACTTCCTCACTTTTGTCATGCGTTTGGCAAGCGATCTGAGGCCTTTAAAAAAAGTAAAAGAAATTGATAAAAGAAGCTATGAATTGGAGCTTTTTTGGAGACTCAACTTAAACTTCTTTCGCCTGTCCTTTCCTTCTCTTCATCTACTATTGTTTTTGTTTAATTTTTATAAGGATTTTTTAATTTAAAATTTTGTCTTCAATTTTATAATAATATAAATATTACTATAATCTAATATTTTCATCAACTTTTTCAATTTATTTCGTAAATATTAAATAATTATATTACAAAATTACGAAAATATACCAACTTATAATTTAAGCTATCCAAACACTTAAAAACTTATAAGTCCCAATATCCAAACACTTATGATAGCTTATAAGTTCAAATCAACTTCTCACTTTTAATTCACTTCTTTACTTAAGTAATAAGTCACTTTTTTAAGTTCAGCCAAACGGCCCCTATATATACTCCTCATTTCATTAAGATTTCAGGATGTTCTAAAATAAACATTTCTTACGCCGGCTATTCTCTATATTATTTTTGAAAGTAAAGTGTTTACTTTCCTTTTTCATCCGATGATATTCATCTTTTAATTTTTAGTGACGCCATTTCTCACCTGCTAATTTAAATATATTAAAATTTTAATTTTAATAATGAGTAAACATCAAATTTGTGGACAAAATTTACACCGATTTTCAAAATGTTGGCCAGACTTTCAAATTCTCAGAAAGATAACCAAATTTTGGCTCCATTTTTTAAAAATATGGCTGCCGTTAAATGTCACTAACAGAGTAACAGAGGGGTAAAAATGAGTTTCAAATTCCCAGCAAGGTGGCCAAACTTTGACTCTGTTTTTAAAAGTGTGGCTCCTATTAGTAACATTTAAAATGAGTAAACTCTGAAATTTTGCTCTTCTAATAATAGAATATAAAAGTAAGAATATTGTTGGAGGTCAAATACAAGACAACATAAATTATTAAACTACAATATTTTATTTTATTTATAAGTGATGCATGCATTAAGAAGTATTGAATTTGCTTTTGGGAGAGAGATTAAGCCCAAAATATGAACCAAATTTATAGTGAATAGATAATTTAAATAACCCTTTGAGCTGAAATAATGCACAACAAATCAAGATAAAGAGTAGGTACACTTGCAAGTGTTTATTATTTATTCACTAAATTAAGGACATGTTTTACACGTAAAACTTCATTTGTTTCTGCAATTATTTTCTTATGGAAATGTGCAGCAAGATGAAGGATAAACAAAACATAAGAAACTACTTGCGATTTATACATATCAACCATTGTTATTGGGCAGAAGCGTTAAGATAAAGAGAATGATGAGAAATATGAGAGTTAAGGCAGCAGAGGATGTGAATAAGTCGGAGAATCCAATATGGAGACAATACGTATCGAATACATTACAAATCTTTTGCCACCTTGCACCTTTATTCCCTCTCAGTCCTATGTAACTGACTTCACCAGCTGCTCCGGCGGCTGCTGCTACAATCCCTAGTAGTACCTGCAATACATTACTACCATGCATATATTATCAACTCATTCCAATATATTATCCAATTGTGTAGTTGCACTTATATACGAAAGTGGTTAAACAACGGGTATAATTACTGGTCACTTAATATGGTATCAGAGTCCTATGGACTAGGTTTTAGGTGAACTGGTCATGGGAATGGATTCAATGGTTTGAAATATTACCAAGTCCATCACACATATGCTAAACATCAACTTTGTTGATCGTGCAGCTTGCTTCCTTAGAGCCAAGAAAGATATGAGTGCTGTGATGATGCTGTACAGACAAGCCAGCGAAAGTGCGGATACTGCAAATCTGAGAATTGACATGCATTAGTCCCATTAAAATAGTTCAATACCAAATTTGCTTGATCATGATCTAATATTACTTACATCAAGGCCGGTGCGTCAGTGAATTTGGCTGAAAGCGATGATCCATAAGGGGGGTATGGCGTCCTGAAAAACACAGTTTGCTTACTAGTTGTTATCAGTATCAGAGGAGCTAAGGTTGTTACAAACAAATTAACTCTCAACACCAAATCAATACCCCCCGAATATTTGATAATAGTACGAACCCCAGGAACACTCTTCGCAGGCTCTAGCGCCCTTACTGTTGGCTCTGGATTAATTGAAGCCATCTCTTACTAGTCTTTGTAATTTGAGTAAATAGCTCTCTAAATGATTTGAAGGGCTTTAATGGGGATACTTATATATAGGGGATTCTTTGTTCTCACAAATATTACTCATGTCTTCAGTACTCAATTCTCAAGTTTCTGTCATAGAATTAGAGGTGTGTATCTTTAAGAATGCAATATTAGGTAAGCACAAGACTATCTCTAGATCATACATATGTCTGGTACCTGCACCAAACACGATCCGTATGTTTCTGTCCTTTCACCTTTAAATCGAACTTCACTAAATTCATAATTTCAATGCTACCAACTTTCTTCGTTTCACTAAATTTCCAACTTGATTTACAGATATTATATCATAATTCAACAGTGTAGATGTTTTTATTTTCTCAATTTACTCCCAACTAAGTTGTGCTCCTTAATACTATTAAGGGATGGTCCTGACTATAAGCGGACAAGACTTGCGTCTAGCTAGGACCCCAATACTTAAGACCAATTAAGTTGTGCCCGTTAATTTTACTCATAAGAGTGGCCCTGACTATAGGCGGACAAGACTTGCGTCTAGGACCCAATACTTAAGGGTCCCAAATTAATATTTGGAATCCTTTAAATATAATTGTATGAAATGTACGTGCAGATATAAATAAGTTAAGGTCGCAAAAGTTATTTTCATTAAGGTCACATGCACAGATATCTGGGCTGCACCTAATACTGATGATCAAAGGATTATGCAAACTGCAATCATGAGCACAAAAACTAGAGGAACCTCAGAAAACTGGCCGTTCTCTGTATATGATTACATGGGATCCATGTAAAACCTTGTTGTAAATCAAATTAATAATTGTGTCTTAATTTATCTTTCTAAGCATAAAAAACATTACTTATAAAATGTAATTGAACTTTGCTTCTACATTCATCTCCTAATATCACACGTACAGAAAACCTTTCATATATGCGTCCAGGAATTAAAAGTCGGGAATCAAACTGATAGCTGATCATAAAGAGGGAGATTTGAGCTAGCACCTACCTAGAGTGATTCTAACTAGCGAGAGACATGTATGATTTCCAAAGATGTGGGAACTGAGGGGCTAAATTTTTTTGTTGTAAAGTCAATTATGGCAACCTAGCTAGTTCGCCATGCATACGAAGAATGTTAAACAAGTAACTAGCTAGCTGACAGCTCTGAACACTTTCAGCCTTGGCACCTTAATTAGTGGCCTCTTATCATGGTACAATCAATCACGGAGCTTTGGACCGTGACAATTTTGTTGACGGAGGAACCTCTGATCAGTTGAACTACAATCTCAACAAAATAGGAAGCTAGGAATCCAGTAAGAATCGCATTCTTTTTATCCTTATTCATCCGTTGGGTGCTTCTGAAGTGTTAAAGTTGTGCACGAATCTGCAAGATGATGTTCACCATAATATTCTCTCTAGGTTTTAGAGACCCCGCGGCAATTGTTTGATAATTAACTATTATTTTCGATAACTCTCATTACTATGGTTACAAAACGCTGGCTATAGAAACAGGAATGCACTCCTCTGCATACCAACCTAAATTCTAAAGTACCTGTGCAAAAATATATTTATCTTAATCCTCCCATTTGTACTATCCAACAAATCAATAAACAAAATAATTTCGAGATTAAGGTACTGTTTTGCTGAAAAGCAGGTGAAAAACTGTTTGATAAATCTAAAAGCAGCTTTTCCGAACAGCAGCTTTTAGCTGAAAAACTGCAGGTCTTCCCATGCTTTTAGAAAAAGCTGCTTTTCAGTTTTTGCAGAATGTTGTTATAGATTTCATTATAAAACATCACCAAAATCATTATTTTTTTTATATTATAACTCAAAATAAGTAAATATCAAAAAATTACCAAACAGTTATCTGATTTCTACAACAGCACTTAATTTACCAGCATTTTTTCAGACAGCACAACAATTTTTAACAGCACTCCCAAACAGACCCTAAGTGGGTGTTTGGCTCATCCTGGGCTTATAAGCACCAGAATCCCACTTCACTTATTTCCAGAGTTTTGGCAAAGTTTCAGCGCTTAAATAAGCTGGAAGCGGCCAGAAAAAAAAGCTACTAAAGATGGCTTTTTTCCTCCTCCAACTTATTGCAACACATCGTGCCTATCTATTATTTTTGTATTTAAAGGCCCCAATACAAATGTCTAAATTTAAATAATTACATTTTAACTAGAATAAAATAGGTTATAATAGAATAGGCCGGTTTATATATCGTCAATTAAATAGGCTAGTCATTTATAACTTGGCGTAGATAAAGTATGATGTAAAAATAGGGTTTGCAATTTTGATAGTCGAATTTTAAAGTTAGGGTTTATGCCACCACTTTTCCGCTTCTCAATCTTAAACTCCTCGTTTTTTCATCCTCTCGCTTATATAGTAGTTTTTTAATAAAATTTATTCAATTTAGATGAATTTTTGTTGAGTATCTTATTATCAAACTTATTAAATGTCAATCATTCAAATTTTTTAGATGTTAGTGTTTTATATTTTAATATTTTTATATAACTTATTATAAATTTCAGTATTTTTTTAAAATTTATATGATATTTTAAATGATTGGTACGGTTTGTATCAAATACCAACCACTCGTAATCTAATTTTTTTCGGCGCGAGTGTTAACACAAGGAAGAGTTTTTTCTTTGCCAAAACTATTACAGTATTTCAGTAGTTCTTACTAAAGTGTAAGACTCTTTTGTGGCATACTTAACCACCCCAGTTTTTCGTAATTGTACACAGTGGCGGAACAGGATTTATTTCGATCCCGGGCTAAACTATTATTAAAATTTCAGCAAAAAAATTAAAAGTAAATATGCATATCTTAATTGGTTAAGTGGAGATATCTTTACTGTCTTTTTTTGAGGAAGGAATAGATGACAACTGAATTCTACGATTTTGCATATTTTGATAACATTGTAAGATAATTTCATCGTCTATGTCTTTAAATATGGCATTTTCGATGTAAACCACCATGTTAAATGGGCTATTTATATATATATATATATATATATATATATATATATATTCATTTTTAAATTTGTCCCCGGGCTAAAAAACTAAAAATAAATAAATTATACTTATTATTTTTTTCTTAGCCGGGGCTGGCGCCGGGGCTTGCCCCCCCTTTGGTTCCGCCCCTGATTGTACATGTTTAGTCTCATAGTCTGAACCCAATACCCAGAGTCCCAGCTGATCACATTTATTTTCCATGAGCGCGTTAATAAAGGGCATTTGTATATTACAGCCACGATCGTACATAAGACCCACCCCAGAATGGCCCAACAATTGTGAATGTCATCAATAGGGAGCAATTCTTTTTCCTTGTTTCAGCTTTAGACAGCGAGTCATCTATGAGTATTTTCTACGGCATTTACGCTCAAAATACTCTTTCTATATACTACAGGATATATCAAGACCGGCAACAATAAATTATTTTGGATCTAGTACAGAAAACAATGCCCTATACCAAATTTTTTGGAGATTTGGTCTTCAAGATATCCAGAGGACCAGCATAATAGAGAAAAGATTGTTGTTAGCTGATAACTTATTTATCTGCTTGAATCTTAAATACTTAAAGTAATTTGGAAAAAGAATTGCACCGTTATGGTTGATAACTCCGAAACCCGATCGGTGCCTTCCTCGGTCGTGTATGCATGGTTGTTTTGCCGTGTAGCTTCTTGAAGGGTACCTACAAAACAACATTGGGGGAGTCGAGGGGGGTTTCGCGCAGCAGTGTATATGACTGCTGTGCACAGATGTTTGAGTGTAAGAGCTTTAGTGAGTATATAGTAGGGGTGAGTAAACCTCGGTTCGGTTCGGTTTTTGGATAAAACCGAAATCGAAACCACAAGTTCTCGGTTTTAAAACCCCGGTTCGATTTTAATCGGTTCGGTTTCAGTTTTAAAACCGCAAAAAATTAAATCAATAAACAAACTTCTAATTTAATAAATAAATTAGTTTAACTAAGAATTTTTTTGAAATTTAGACAATCACTTGAATAAGAAACTATTTATGATATATTTAATTATATCCAACGAAAAGAAAATATAAACAAAAATCTAATCATATAAATTAACTTAATGATATAATGCTTATATATAATGCTTAAAATAATTAAAATATTTATTTATGCTCATTCACTTAGAATATGATAATCATACTTATATCTCATTACTTTACTCTACTGCATACAATTCATTTTGTTTGATAACCCATAGTTACTATGAGATATTAATTTAATCTATATTATTCTTATAAAACTATATAGATGAATAATACTTATTCTTTTTTTAATATCGGTTCGGTTCGATTTTTTGCGGTTCGGTTTTCACCTAAAATCGGAACCGCAACCATTAGTAATGGTTCGGTTTTAAAATCTTCGGTTTCAGTTTGGTTCAATTTTAGGCGGTTAAGTTTTTATCGGTTTTTACCGGTTTCGGTTTTGGTTTTAATTCGATTTTTTTCTCACCCCAAGTATATAGTGTAACATCCTACGTCAATTAGATAAAAGTGTATTTGGACCTTTATAAGTACAATCAAATAATTAATATATACAAATTTACTGGCACTTTTGGACCGGCATGTGTGAGTTGTTGGGTCCCATCTAGTTGGGCTTGAGATGTTATAAATAATATCACTCTACCCTCGAAGGAATTGCCTGGGTTCCGTATTTGCAAAAGCAAAGAAGATTATATTTTTAGGTTATACTTCATAAGAAAATCCCTTTTAACAACAAAAACTTAATTATTATGATATTTTACATTATAAATAATAGTTTATTAGTATAATTTGACATATGAATTGTGTACCAAATTCGTATATATATATATATATATATATACCGACAGGCAAGTGCGTATAGTGCAGAGCCAGAGCTGAGTAAGAAACAACATAACGCCAACCTATATATTTAATCTGCTGCATTTAATAGTTTCAATAAGTAGATGAGCTTGCCGATCAACCAATAATGTGACCATCAATACTTTCTCTTTCATCTTTGGGTATAAATTTTCTTTCACTTTACATGTATATTCTCACTTTTTTCTCAAGTATATTCTCACCCTTTAATTTCTCTTCTACATTGCTGATATTTGTAAAATGGAGACAGAAAAGATTAGTAATGGAGAGAGCAAGGATGTGAGGGTGGCTAGTAAGAAAAGTGTGAGATTTTCAGATTTGTTTTTGAGGTTGATGGCATTGGCACTCACTCTTGCTGCTGCAGTAACTCTTGGGCTCAGTAAACAGACTGCCATTGTCCCCATTACGCTGGTTTCGACACTGCCGCCGATGAATGTTCCGGTCACTGCTCAATGGCATGACATGTCTGCCTTTAAGTGAGTTGCTAATTCTCTCAAACTTAAAGTAGTTATGTATACTTGCAGTTGTTGCGGATGTCAATGCATACTTGCATGCATATTTCTTTTATGGGTCCAGGTGTCCAGCATGACCTATTAAATGACATAATGACATATAGTTGGATGAATATTCGGCCAACAGATTTAAAATGTATTAAAATTTTTAATACATCTATACTATACGCCGAAACATTAAAAGTTTGGTCGGTCGGTACTTGGGCCAAAACACAGGCCTATTTCTATAACTAATTATTCTGGGCCTATCTATATAACTAATTATTCTTTTTAATTTGGGCCAAAATACGGGCCTATCTATATACCCAATTAATAATCCCTTTAAAGCCGAAATATTAAAAGTTTGGTAGTTCAGTACTTTGGCCAAAATAGGGAACTGTCTATATAACCAATTATTCTGGGCCTATCTATATAACCAATTATTCTTTTTAATTTGGATCAAAGTACGGGCCTATATATATAACCAATTAATCCTTTTAATTGAAATATATTACATTTTTTATATTTCTGTCTAAAAAACTCAATCTTCTAAAATAACACTGAGAAACATGGTAGTTACTTTTTTAACTAAAAAATATTTTTTTTTAAAATAAATTTTCTAACTAAAAAATTAATCTTTTACAATTAATACAGACATGGACGACATATTTATACGTAAAGATGTGTGCCAAAAGTCTAAAATATCAAATTATATACTTATATATACTTATATATAATAAGCGTAACGGAGATAATTTGGTCGCATGGTCCTCTGATCCAAAAGTTTATCATCCGTTGGATCTTATATTGAACAAATAAGCACCGTTAGATTGGAACAAAATTAAATTCTGTTCTAGAAGGCAGCTGATATCTACTTGCATGTTTATAATTACTTTTCTGAATCCAAAACAAATTCTGTCTTTCACATGTATATGTTTTTTTTTTAATCCTAAATAAATATTTCCTACCAGTTTTATACGTAGAATCATATAAATCTCACCGTCACAATTTTTTTATAATATATTTTAAAATTAATAAGCCGGATTTATGTGAGGAACAAATACAAAAACTTTTTCTTAATCCAAAATAGATTCTACCTTCTTATTGCATATTTATGATGCCTTTTCTTAATTCAAAACAAATTATGTTTATCAATTTTAATTTGGAACCATATAAATTTTTTGAAAAATATTTAAATCACATTATAATAATTTTAATATAAAATACATTTATTAATATAATCTAATAGGAGTTAGCATAACGTATTCCACTCAAAATATATTAAAATTTGATAGATAGAATTTAATACTTTGGCATGATACATACGAGAAAAGGAATTGCTTGATTAAAATAATTTATTTGAAACCATTAATGGTTGTGATGATGTATTTACCAAAGTTCTAACTTACAAACAAATCATAATTTCGAATTTTATTTTATTGAAAATTTTAATTTACTATTTATAAATTAAATTTTTTCACACCATTTAAAATATATTTAAAAAGTTTATAAATAATTAAAAAGCTCACGTGCCTTGCACGGGCTATAAGCTAGTATATAACTATATATTCATCCAACGGTCAGGAATCAGGCGTGACCTTGTTTTATATATACATGTATAAACTTTTTCTAATCAAAATATAACATGTGTTATTATTAATATTTCTTTTTTTTTCGTAGATATATAAAAATCATTATTAATATTCTTTCTAATATCATTAATAATAATAATCATATAAATATATATACATATAATTTTATTAATAAAAGTTATCATTTAAATGAAAATAAAAAATAATTATTATGACCATCAAATAATAAATTCTAAAATTGTAAGTTTGAACTAATAGAGATACTTTAGCGTACTAGTTAATTTATGGAAATAGGGCTTGTGAAAGGGGAGGTCGGGGATCATATGCCTGTCTCTATTACCTATAATTTCGTTTACCTAATTTTTCGTAGGTAATAGATTTTACTCATTTTATATCAAAAAATATATAAATTTTATATTTTTTATAGGTACACTATATAAAGCATATAAATATAAATTCAATAAACTTTTTTAAAGAGGTTATTAATTTAAACTGTAATTTATTATATAATGTTTTGAATATCTAAAATTCAATGAAAAATATTTTGAGTTAAAATATCAATTTTCATGTTAGTGAATAACAAACTAGTAGTAAAATACAATCTTATTTAATCACTATATCATAAAGTCTTTTAATGGATAATGCTAGTTAAAACATGAGTATTATATTAAAATCTACAATATTCTTTTATAGATATTTAAATAAATATATATTATTCAGGGAGTAGCGGAAATTCTCATAAAAATATATTAACACCATATCAATTCTATATTTGAGCAGAGAATTTCATTTATATTTTATTGATAGATAGGGAAATGTGATCTGTATGAGAAAGTGTATGAAATTTTTTTATATAGAACAAAAATATAAAATTGATCACTTTTAGAAAGTAGGAAAAAGTGTAAAAAAAATGTAGAAATAATTAAGCCTCTGTTTGGACAACAGAAATTACTCCTAAATTTTACTTTTAATTTTCCTAATCATTTAGACTTTACAACTTCTGCTTCTCTCTATTCCGAATACTTTAATAACTTATAAGAAGTGATATCGCTTAAACTAACTGCCCCTAATTTTTAAGGAACTAATTAGGGACATACACTCTGATCTTAATTACCAGTAAAGTTCTTCCTCTAAAAATTACATATATATATATATATATATATATATATATATATATATATATATTGCATGTTATTGATATTTTTGTTATGCACATTTTTGATCCAAATAATTATTCTGCACTATTTTCACCTTTATTCTAAAGTAATAGATTATACTTTCAATATATATATATATATATATATATATATATATATATATATATATATATATATATATATATATATATATATATATATGCGTATTTTAATAATAGATTCTAATTTCAAATATAAAAACTAAGAGTATTCTCAAGTTATAGTGACCATTTAATTTTGTATTTTTAGAGTGTTGACTTGGGCACAAGAGGATACTACTCATTTAACAATTGAACAAACAAAATGACCTACCATATCAATATCCCTATGCTCATAAATAAATGCTGAGTACACAACACTATTTGCAAGTAAGACCTTAGCTGCTTCTAACTGGTACATTTATGACTCAACAAACAACCTGTTCCATAACCATATCTAGCCACAGACCCCTCCATATATTTTTCCATATCATTTAATAATGACTCTTGTTAAATATCCTAAATGAAATTCAGAATTATTCTAAGCTTTTTCATGTTAAAAGGAAAAAATTTCACATTCCATGCCACATGATATCCACCAGATCATCGAAAGTCGAATCTCTTGAGATATCTAACCCACCTATATATACTTTTTTTTTGTAATATTGCTTAGATGTTTTCTAAAATTGTGTGATTTATTAAAAAGTTCTCTACTAAGTCATGATTATTTTTACAAATATATATTCCTGATTTATTGATTACACTCCGATTTGACCAATAATTCCTGATAAGTTTCTGATAAATCCTCCATTGGGTCAACCGATTAATTTCAATTTCCGATATTTATAATAAACTAAACAAAAACCTTTCTGTTGGAACTAATTAATGTACAATTTGACAGATATTTTGTGGTGACAAACGCAATATCATGCGGCTACGGAGCTCTTTCACTGATCCTCGCAGTGGCTAATAGAGGCAAAAGAAACGGACTCGCCGTCCTGATTATAGTCCTCGACATACTAGTGCTTGCAGTACTAGCTTCCGGCATCGGAGCCGCCTCAGCCGTCGGCATTCTGGGGTACAACGGGAATAAGCATGTGCACTGGGAGAAAGTGTGTCATGTATTCGGAAAATTCTGCCACCAAGTTGCGGCTGCGATTGTTGTCTCTTTGCTTGGCTCACTGGCCTTTCTGTTTCTGCTAGTGCTCTCTGCTCTTGATCTCCAGAAGAAGAATTATTATTAAATAATTATATATATTGTTGCAGCATTTTGTGTTAGAAACCTAAATCAGACATGAAGGACTTTTGGTTAGTTCATGTTGGTGTGTAATTTATGATTTAACTGTATACAGTTTTAAGAAACTTGTTTTCGTGATTGTTGAATTTTTGTAAGAATACCAACTGTTTATGCTCATTGCTCAGTGTCGTGTCTTGTTTTTAAGGGGTTCTCTGTTAGTTCTTATCGCACAATGTTGATGATTAAAGATCGCAAAAAATTCATGTAATCAAAGTTTATTTATGTATGTAACCAAGACATCAATACCCTTTATTAATAAGCGAAACCACGTTTCAGTGGAACATCGGTACCAAAATACCAAAATTTGGTCACGTTCATATTAATTAGGATTTTATAGTTATTATTATATTATTATCGAAAGACTTCTATATTGAATAGAATTTTATTATTAAAGACCTCAATATTCATTAGGACAGTGAAGACTTTTGTATTGATTAGAATTTTATTATTAAAAACTTCAGTATTGTTTAGAACAATGTTATATAAATTTTTTATTTAATAACAATAATCATTATAGAATTAGGAAAAGATTTTCATATTTTTAGGATTTTATACTTATTATTATACATTTTTAGGATTTTATAATTATTATACAATTATAAAAAGACTTCTATATTGATTCGGATTTTATTATTAAAAATTTCAATATTGGTTAAGATTATTATACAACTATAAAAAGACTTCGGTGTTTAGGATTTCGTAATATAACATTTATCCTATCCGCACAGTTAAATCGCTAACAATTTAACTTATGAAACATTTCTATAAAATTCATATCTAAATTTAGCTATCATCATATTATTTTTTATTTAACAATTATTACTATTATCAACAAACTTCTATATTTGACAGGGTTTTATTGTATTATAACAATTATCTCACTAATAAAAATATATTACCAACAAAATTATTTGTTTAAATTTTTTAAAACTCAAATAATTTAATATACGGAACAACTCTATAAATCTTTTATCATACTTCAGAGTTCAAATAAATAAGGAGTTCATATTGATATTAATATACTCCATCCATCCCAAATTAAATGACCCTGATGATTTTGGGCACGCAATTTAAAGTTCATTGACAGCATAGCTACATGACTTATTTTTAAAATTTTATTTTTGCAAATAAAAATTAAAATATGAAATTTTCATTTACAAAAGAAAAAATAAATTTCGGAAGTAGACGGTCAATGCACCTAAAGTTGCGTGGCCAAAGTCAACTAGCTCATCTAATTTGGGATTGAGGTAGTAATATCCTATCAATTGAATAATAATGTCAACGAAATTATTCGTTTTAGTTTTTAAAACTCATACAATTTAATTTAAGAAATAAATTCATAAAACTTCTATCATATTTCTGAATTAAAATAAACAAGATTCAATACTGATAGCAAATTACTAGAAAAACTTGGTCATATATTTTTTAATAATAATAATTATTATCATTCAGTGTTTTTCAGAATATTGCGATAAAGACAAATAAGGTGGTGGTAAAACTGACCTGACAAATGGAAACTCAAAAATATGAAGACATTGTCCATATCGCAACACATAATAAAAGAACCGAAATTATAGACATACATCAAATATTCGTTCTAAATTTTAAAACTCATACAATTTAGTTTATGAAACAAATCTATAAAAATTCTATCATATTTCAGAATTAAAATAAATAAGATTCAATATTGATACCAAAGTACCAAAAAACTTGGTCATAGATTTTTTAATAATAAAAATTATTATCATTCAGTGTTTTCAGAAGATTGCGATAAAGACGAATAAGGCGGTGGTAACACTGATTTGACAAATAAAAACTCAAAGAAAATGATATCATTATCCATATTGCAACATATAATAAAACTCTAGAGATACGTCAAAATATTTGATATCAAATTACTTTTGAAAAGTTAATTAATTTTGTCAAACTACAATATCAGTTTATCAAACAACTACAACAACTGTTAAATCTACAAAACTATAACTAGAATTATATATAATGTTTGCCTATTAAATGAATAAAATAATTGCGACTTAAAATTTTAAATTTTTGTTCAAGATTAAAAACGCTATAAACGAACTTATATGTGTTGATTTTGAATATTATTTTCACAATTTAAAAATCATCAAACAACATAGTAATTTTATTAAAATAAAACATATTGTTAGAGTTAAATTCCATAAAGTCCGCATTTAAGCCACCGTAAGTACCGGTCAAATTTAATATATAATTTACCATCTTTAAGTAGTTTTAAATATATACTCCCTCCGTCCCCCTCATTTGTTTACATTATGGGACGGGGGCTCGGCACGCATTCTAATGCTCTCGTAAAACGTTGTTCGATAAATTATTTTGAACTTCTTTTTCTTCTGAATAAAAATTTGATGTTTAAATTTTTATACAAAAAAGAAAAAATTTAAAAATAAGCTATAGAATTATGTTTTATATGCGTCTTAAAATGCATGTCGAGCAGTGTGAAAAAACTGTAAACAAATGAGGGGGACAGAGGGAGTAATTATCAATTAATCATTAACATCTTTTAACATTAACAATCATTAAGATCATTATTGTACTTATGAGTTATATTTTAGAACATATATAGTATTTAGTGATTTATACTAGAATTGTTTTATCTTTTGATTGCAACGATTATATTGTAGAATATAACCTGCAAATTGTCAGATGTTTACAAATATTGTAGACTAGAAAAATTAAAATTGAAACGAGTAGATTTTTTTAAAATAATTTTGGACACCGATACTCTTATTTTATGGACTCCATAGAACAAGGACCCATATTTTTATGAAATAAATTTAAAGTAGGATCAAATTTTAATATATAAAAAGTCTTATATTTAACAATAATTTAAATATCATTTAAAAACAATAATTTAAATATGTATAATAAAAATATAATAATTTTAACAGACATTATACTTCCAATAAATAACAATTTTTAAAATTTTATTTAAACCCGTGCTTGGCACGGGTAACCAACACATAATTCTAATAAGAGGAAAACTAATGATGTAATGATGTGTCCGCCGGAAGGGGTTGTTTAATCTCGTCTCACGGTTAAAAAACGTTCTACATATTAAAATTTTGTAGTTAGATATTCATTCAACAATTAATCAGATATTAATGGGGCTGTTTATTTTCAGGATGCAGAAGCTGTTTCTGACTTCGTTTTTCTAGATTCATTTGTGTAAATAAGCAGAAGCATTTTAAAAAGCTAAGAGCAATTAAGTACAATAATATCCTAGGTTGTGCCTTAAAAATATAATAAAAAATAGTGTCCTTGTGATTTGAGACATCTTTTTGATACATGAACTCCAACAATATGCCCTATAATTGTGCCTTATTATTAAACTAATAATTTATTTGAATTAGTATTGGAGTGAAGTGAAAAAGTAAGAGGAGAGAGATTCATTGAAATGGTGGGAAGCTAATATTTTATTGTGAAAATTGGTTTAGGACATGCTTAGTAGTGCCTAAAAAATGATGCACTTGTTGGATGTCCTAGTGGTTTAAGGCACCACTAGAACATTGTTAGAGCCTTAAATTTTAACTTAGGACATCAATTTAGGACATTGTTGGAATTGCTCTAAGAATACTAGCTTCTACGTATCTCACAACTTCTACTTATTTTTCAAACACTTTATTAACTTATTTACCTCTCACTTCTACTCCATTTCTTCAATTTAAGTAAGAAGTCATTTTTTTTAAGCTAACCTAAACGGCCCCAATATGTTAATTAAGGGTTTTCTGGAATACATATGCCAAGAACTAAGACCCAAAAAACATACACTCCCTCCATCCCCTTCTTGTTTATATGTTCATCTATTTTAAATTTAATGATAAACTAGCATAAAAACCCGTGCGAGGCACGGGACTCTAGTTTTTGTTGTATTTTAAATAATATTCGTGTGTCATCATATTATTTCGAGCATAACTATTACGTCCTATTTTTTAACATAATGTGTAAATATGAAATGTAATATTTGCAATCTAATAGCATTGATAGTAAAAAATTATGGATCAAAAACAACATTTGAACTGATTTTTCTATATTCAAATTCGTTAGGATATAGAGGTCACTGCCATATTATCTACATGTTCAAAATTATACTCGAAATTAATACTGAAACTTTTAGAATTTAAATATATTATACCTCATTAAAAAGATCTGTAATTTATTGTTGAAAATTATTAAATTATTTCATCCAATATGAAAACTTGTTCTTGATATGCGAATTACGATATCCTAAATCATGATTAGATGAAGATGTGTGGTCCGCGTTGTTTTATATTTATTTCTATTTTTTTGAGCGTACGTTTGTGTAATAGTTAAGTGATATATGATGGACATACCATCAACACATTCTTTTTTATCATATGTTGCACACACCTTGTATAAATAATAATTGAAACATATATTGTATGTAAAAGACCCTACCTTACTTTATTATAAAAGCATCCATTGAACTATTAACCTTATAATTGTACCCGAAAAATTTCGACACGTTTGATTTGGCTTACCCTTTTAATTTTCATATCAATTATATAGTATTTCAATGTCTTATAATTTTTTTTTGTTAATTTAAAATATTAGATGATTATTAATTTGATACCGCGTGTTATAATATTGTCTTGTTATAAAATATTAATTTTTTATCATTAGTTTTCTGAGCTTGTTGATTTAGGCTTTTAATGATTTTTCATGTAATTGTAATAAACCAGATCTCAAATAGCAAAAATAGAGTAGATGTCAGTTAGGCACCATGAAGTTCATAAAAATAAGAAATATTTAGTTTAATTAGCCGTATAGTTACTTTTTTAGCTTTGTGCAAACTCACATTTCTAAATATTTTGATACTCTTATTTCTTAGGGGTGAGCAATGTAGCATATCATGTTCAATTGTTAAAGATCAAATCAAGTGTTCGATATTCTGGCTTATGAAAAACTATTCTTGTTCTATTCCCGTTTAATTAGATTATAGTTTTCACCTTATCGCGTCGGATTATCCATTTCAGAATTAATTATATTTTATTAGTTTAATTTGTAATTGATTAATTAATTTAATTATACTTCGAATCATTTTATTTAACTCGTATGTTATACATTGATGGATGACATATTAAAATTATAGTTTTAAGACTTTTATATATATATAACTTATTTTTCTGTGTTATTTTACTTTAAGCAAGTAAAATTTATAACTCAATTTTTTTAGTAGGTCTCGTAAACGCGTTTTATTATTATTTGGTTGACTTTTGATTAACAATATAGAAATTCCCTAAATTCACCTTTGTATCACAAGTTATAATATTTCAAATTCATATATCACCAAAATCACATCATTTAGACATATTTTCTAACACCAAATTTGATGTCTTTGTCGCTATTCTTATATCTATAAATTTTTTTTTAAAAGATTTGGTTACACGTCGAATTCTGAATTCATCATAAGTTTAAAATAAAAAAGTAATCTAAATAAAAATATTCTTTCAGTTATCTTATTTTATGTTCTTCAAAATATTGTAATCTTTTTATAAGTCACTTTTTATAATTAAAAGAAAAATATGACATAGTCCATGTTGAAAGTTCATCAATTTTTACTTTCAAAGATGCTCACCGAAATCTTAGTTTTTGTGCTTATTTCTCACATTCATGGCTTAAAATTTTCTAATATTGTATCAGTACTCGTTTAAAGCATTAAGTTAGATTTGAATTCGTCCAATTTTATTCAAATATGAATTATATCCATTTTTGAAGTCTGAAACATGGCTCGAGCCCAATTGTTCAAATTCTTTTTCAAATTTAAATTCATTACGTAAGTAATTAATTTATGGATATTAATCTATCATGTAAAAAACATATGAGACTTACCTGAAATAATAACTTATCTCAAATAAATATGATATTGAAAAAAAAATATAAATACAACAGTTTTAATGTATGAGTTTAATGCTTTTGAACAAAAAAAATAATTGCATGTGTAGCTCAAGTGGTTTGAGAGGTGCACTTCTAATGAAGAGGGCTTGGGTTCGAGTCCCTTTAACAACATTTTTTTTATATGTATGAGGAAGAGTTAGGTTCGGAGTTAGGCTCGGGTTCGGAGCTAGGTAATTTATTTGCTCAGGAGGGAGGCTTGACACGAACGTGTTGGGCTATTATATATATAAGTAGATTTTTAAATCTATTTTCAAGACTTGACTTGTTTAAAATTTAGTTTTATTCATCATCTTTAAGATAATAATTAAAGATATTAAATAAAAAATTTATACAACTAATTATTTCTTAATATTTATTTTTCTATTAAAATGAGTTGGAGGGAGCTAGTAATACTCCCTCCGTCCCTATTTATCTGTCCACTTTGGAAGTAAAAACTTGTCCCTATTTATCTGTCCATTTATATAACCAAAGCAAAAAATTTCATTGAATAACCTGAAGAGTCTTTGACTTTGTTCTTCAAACTATAAATATCATGACTATTATTCACTGATTCATCAAATTTGTATTGGATAATGGAGTAATCCTAGTATTTTTCTACAATTAAGGCATTAAATAAGGGTATTGATAGAAGTTTCTTATCGAACTTAAATTTTCTTAATATGCGTGAAAATGTTACAAGCCGACAGATAAATAGGGACGGAGGGAGTATTTAAGAACAGAAGGAATACTTGATCTCGAATAACAAAATCCCAGGCACACAAACGTGTTGAAATGTCAAAATAGTTCTCGTAACAGGTATGGCACACAAGTCTATGTTTTCCAGGTTTTTTGTGCGCACCTACAACAGGTGTCTTGCATGCACATATAAGCATCATAGTCATCACTGGGAGCTTATTTGTAAATTTGTAATACTCCATCTGATTCCCCACAGCCACAAGACCACAACAGAGATGAATCCCAAAAGAAATCTTAGCATAAAAGTTGTGATGTTTCCATGGCTTGGCCATGGCCACATATCACCCTTTCTAGAGCTAGCCAAGAAGCTCTCAAGTAGAAACTTCAAAATCTACATTTGCTCTACACCAGCTAATCTCAATCCCATCAGAAATAAGTTACATGATTGCACTTCAAATATTGAGCTCATTGAATTCTCCTTACCATCTTTACCTCAGCTCCCTCCTCATTATCACACAACAAATGGCTTGCCACCCCATCTCATGAAAACTCTTACAAAAGCCTTTGTTTCAGCCAGCTCCAAGTTTTCACAGATCATAAACTCTTTGAGTCCAGATTTAGTTATATATGATATCTGCCTGCCATCAGTGCCTAAGCTTGCTGCTGCTTATCAGATTCCTGCGGTTCATTTCTTAACATCAGGAGCAGCTACAGTCTCATACATGTTTCGTCTTCTGAAGAATCTCCAGACCCCATTTCCATCCACAAGTGTGTTTCTTAAGGACTCTGAGTTGAGAAAGATGGCTGAAGCTCATCCAGGAGAGGGACAGGAAGATAAAGATCGCGTTTTGGATTGCATTATGGACACGAAAGATATCTTATTGATCAAAAGTAGTAGGAACATTGAGGGGAAATATCTGGATTGTCTCTCCACGCTGATCAACAAGAAGATTGTACCAGTTGGTCCACTTGTTCAGGATGTTCATGTACATGATCAAGAAAATGATGATGAGGATGTCATGAAATGGCTAAACAAAAAAGATGCTTGTTCTACTGTTTATGTATCTTTTGGCACTGAAAGTTATTTAAGCAGGAAAGGAGTGGAAGAACTAGCTTATGGGCTTGAGCTTAGCAATTTGAATTTTATATGGGTGCTTAAATTTCCTGGAGGGGATAAGGCTTTGGAGGTTCTGCCTGAAGGGTTTTTAGAGAGGACTGGAGACAGGAGCAAGGTTGTCGAGGGGTGGGCACCGCAGGCCAAGATATTGAGACATTCAAGTATTGCAGGGTTTGTGAGTCACTGTGGGTGGAGTTCAGTAATGGAAAGTCTTAGTTTTGGGGTTCCAGTTATAGCAATGCCGCTGCAGAATGACCAGCCTTTAAATGCTAGGCTCGCGGTAGAGTTGGGGTTCGGATTAGAGGTTGAGAAAGATGAGAAGTTTGAGTTTGGCAGAGAAGAAGTAGCAAGAGTTGTGACACAAGTTGTTGTGGATAAAGGTGGGGAAAACATGAGGAGAAAAGCTCAACAGTTGAGTGAAGAAATGAAAGTGAGGGGGGAGAGAGAAATTGATAGCGCAATCAAACAGCTTAAAACTCTTGTCCAGAACAACAGGGCAATGTAGCAAATGCCTTTCAAAACACTTCATCTTGTACCTCTATGTTATATGAAAATCCTTGCTTCACTACAATAAATTCCTTCCTTTTCGAATATCTAACCATTCCTAACCAAAAAAAAAACTGACTAAACCAAACTTCATGTTAATGAAGTTTTCACAACATAAAACCCGTTTCTCTTCTCTACTTATTTAGAGAAACGGGTTTTATGACTAACTTTAGCTAATTATTTAGCCAAACCTTGCTTAAATGGTCTGTCAGCCTTCCACAAATTACACACATGCAGTTTGTAGATATGCAATGTACAGATATATGCATAATATGTGTAAGTAGAGTTGCCAAGAATAACTTCACAGTTAGCATCTATATTTGAACAATGACTGAAGTTGTTTGTTGTGTATAGAAAAGGATTTCCCAATTCACATTACAGGATCTATTGTACAATGACCTAGAATACTTTAAAACTAGGCTTTGTCCAATTAGAGATTGATGAAGAATGATTTCTGAAGCCAGCATAATCAGTGCTGCTTCCAGTGGATCCGTAGAACAATAAATGATAAATTATGTAAATCCAATTGTTAAGGCGCAGCAAGAAGAGCCTCGCAGTCCAATCCCAATGCACTAAAATGTCGTCAGAAAATATGTCTATGTGAAACCGAGTATACCTCATTATTGAGGAAGAACAGGAGGGGCAATTGTGCGTGTATTATACGATTTGCAATGGTTACATTTTTGCCCAATAATGTGGAAGAGAACTTCTGTTGTGTCATTGCAGTCGTTACATAAGATCCAAACCTGTAAAAGTGTTTCAACATAGTTTTAGGTACAAACATTAGCAATTGTGACAATTCAAAAATTGAAAGGAGTTAAAGTATATGGGTTGGATTGTGGTCTGCATTGGTCTGCGTGTTTGCTGACAGTTTAAGGATGTGCACAAGTTTAAAAAATTGGACAGAATGTGCAAATAAATGTCAGACAAAAGAACTTGACAAGATTAAACAAAATTGTGTACCAAATACGAAAGATGATTGTTTGAGTACATTATTTGAATGGGGGTCAGTATATAACTACTAGTCTACTACTGGATACATTTACTCTGGGACAAATATACCAAATATTGAAGTAGTACAGATATACGAATAATAATGAAGTACCTTCCTATATCTGTAATCTTCGGGCATGACAGTTGCTTCAATCTGATGGGTAAATAGAAGCAAAAGAAAATCATAAACTGAGCAAATTAAAATGACTATGTACAATTGCATAGAAAGCTTATTATGAATTCTAAACTATACTTTTAGTCAAAAGAAATTGCATGATCATCCTTGTAGTCTTCCCAAAAATATATTCACGAACTGAAAATTATACATGCAATTAGGTACAGGGACATGGCAGACTAAGGGATAAGCACCTCCGTTTTTGGGACAGCTAAAAGAAGTTTAAGCATGATTCTAGAAATAATATAATAGAGATACGTGTTGATATTCATCATAAATATAAAACCAAAGTGAAGAAACCAACACAAGTTAGATTACTTTGGTGACTGCCCAACTCATATGATTAGGTAAAACAATCCTGAGTCCTAGGTATCATGACTGCTTAGAGACAAGCACCTACTGTGTGACCTATCTCTTACGCTTCTGGGGAAAGAAATACATATAAATAACATACATACATATATAAACAGTGGAGTGCCTGGAAGTTCCCCTTTCAAAGAAATTGCTTGATGCAATTTAAGATAATAGAACTATTAAAATAGTTCCCATGTTCAATCACCGTTCAAGTGTTAATAGGAGACTAATATGTATGGCTATATTTAAAGTTAATCAAACTTAAAAATTTCAGTATAATAAATAATACTTCTAAATGAGCTTGAAAGTGCATCACTTTTTCTATAAAGAGTAAGACTATGATGAGCCAACATGAATACATCATCAAAACACTATGTATATAATTTGAATAGCGCTGATAATAACACTAGTGTTGCAAAACTCTTCTTTGTCCAGATAGCAAAGAAGGAGGCGCACTGAGTCGACTCACGAGGCCATAAAATTATTTTAAGCAGACCAGCAACGATACCTCATATCTATAGAGGTGCTGTATCAAGAGTAACTATAGTATAATTCCTGTAAGTAAAATAAATAATTAACAGTAATAAATAAACAACAAACAATGCAGGGTTTCCTAATTATTTAGATATTTGCGCAGGAAGAATAACAGAATTGTCTTGTTGACCCACCTCCTCATCTATTCTCTTCCAAGTTCGAGACATGTCAACTACAGACCTTGAACAGATAGGACAGCAGTATCTGATAACATGCTTTAGATAGTTAGAAAAAAAACAAATAACTTGTACTCTAAAACTAAAAGTATATGTAGTGTTTCATTGCTTACTTGTCACGCTTTATCATCTCATGGTAACATTCACAGTGCATAGTATGCCCACATTTCATAACAGTAGTGTCTTTCAGCGAATCAAAAAGATACTGAAAATTCACATACGCTACAATTAAAATCCACAAAATTTTTCACTTTAGCAAACACTAGAGAGTCATGCACCAAACCTCGTAGCATATTGGACAGTGATGACGCATGGAGTTCTCCACACATGAATGGTTATTCCTCAGGCTTACTGAATAGCAAGATCCTGTATCCACACACATCAATAAAAATGCAACTCTAAAAGGAACTATATGTTCAAGATGATAATGCTCAAAGCCAGGAAATTTAAAAAAAAAAAAGATGTTAAAAAGTAAGTTGCAGATGCTAAAAGAATGGTTGAAGAGCAGGTCAGATTTTACTAATATGAGTTAGCAACACCATCAGCGATGAGTTGAGAGTATCCCAGAATTTTAGTAATACCACATTTGTTATTGAAATGGAGTAATGAAAGCAGGCAGATGCACTTGAAACATTTTAAATTCCAGAAAAGTTGGTCATGTGCACTACTTTAGGTTTTTATCATAAGACCTGACCACATTTACTTGAGGAAATCATGGATGTGATTTAACTGCTCTAGTAACAAGATTTTGAGGGAAGTAGCTATCAAATTTACACCTTAACTAAAGTACAAAATGAATAGGATATCCATCATGTTGTTCGCTAATCATTCAAGATTGACACCGTCCTAAAATGTCAGATCAAATACGAAAACCTGAAAGAAGGTTATGTAAATTTGGGCATCAAACTAAAGTATCTACTAAAAATATTCCAGGATGAAATTTCTAAATGGATGTCCTGTAACGGTCAAATCAGATGCACCTAAAAGTGAAAATTGGATGATTGCATACCACACTTCTTGCAATGAAAGAAATTTTCACGGCCACCAACTCTGGAATGAAATGAAAATAGATATTAGCAGACCATTACAGCACATACATCCAATACTTTAATCAAGATCAATGCAAACAGAATAAGTGAGACACTCAAAGAAATAATAGTCACTGACCTACATATTCCACAATCATCACAATGAAACTGCTCTTTGTCAGTCTGCAACAGATATGTATTTTGTACATGATGAAATAAGAAACCAAACTATAACATCCAGGAGTACTACTCCAAAGTTCAGATATGAATAACTTGATAAATAGTTCACTGTTGTTTGTAAAGAAGGAAACTCAGGCAAACTACAATTTAAATACAAATTAAATAGATATGACATAGTATTAGGTCACTTACATCATCATCGTAAAATTTGCACACAGCACAGAAATATTCTCCCATGTTCACACCACAATTTGTGCAAGTGCGGGCAACCTAGTTACAATAATCAGAAGAACAAACGGAGCTGTTGAGCTACAGGCCAGATTTATAAAACAAGCAGTACCACATTCAGCTCAAGAAACACATACCGGCTGCTCTGTGTCACAAACAGAACAAATAACCTACACAAACATATGATTTTATGCACCTTAGTCAGCACTTACGAAGGTAGAGACAAAACATGGTATTGCAATGAGACTAAAAATACAAAATAAAGTAGATCCAAACATACTTGCTTCACATCAGACCGGACCAGATCGTGTACATCAAAGGGGTTGCTGAAAATGCCCTGATAGAAATTAAAGGTCAACTCGGGCAATTCCACATTAACATAAACATGTAAATGAAGCAAGACACTTAAGATATCGATTCAAGTGCAGTGAACAAAGAAACCAAACAAACATTGTTAACCAAATCAATGACAGCAAAAACTCAGATCAAAGATGCAAAGCAATAACATACAGTGGCTTCATTGTGGCAATGCCTACAATCAAAGATTTCATTGCAACAAGGAGCTCTAATTTTGCATCTTCTCCTGTAATGCTTACACCTACAAACAAATCAATCACACAGTCAAACACTACAATCCACACCATCAAATAATTCATACCCAAAAACAGATCCAAGCATCAATCATCACATCACATATTAAAACAACAAGATCATAAATTCTAGTCAACAACGATGCCCAAAAAAAAAAACAATCTTGAACAAAAAAAAAGAGAATTACCCAAAACCCATCTTCCCAAAATCAAGTCTTTCATCTGTGGAGCCTTCCATGAGTGAAACCAATCAAGAAACAGATGGAAGGCACAGATTTGGTGGGAAGATGGGTTATTCTTGGGGTGTGCCAAGCTCCAAAGGATATAAAAAAGACTGTGTGTTTATATAATAGATGTAGCAGACTGCATTATCAACAAGGTTATGAGTTTTCAAAGTACAAGTATAATATGATAAGTGACAATTATAAGATAAGGTGCGGGAATATGTAATGAGTAAAAGCAACGAACTCTTGAGACATTTTTACAGCGGGAAAGTAACAGACTTGTTTTTGTTGGCATTATTACAGGCAGTTGGTGTGAGTTTACGCAATCTACTGGCTTTTTCTTATGTCACGTTTGATGAAATTTTAAGCATCCGTGCATAAAATATGTGCATTACATCATGACCACAAGCAGATTGTAAATTTAGGGGTGGCATCGGTATCCAGCACGGTATCAAGATCCGAAAAAATGTCTCGAATATCATTTATTAACAATGCACCATGTAACATTTAGTATATTATTTAAGATTAAAAGAAGAAAACGCTATGTGACATCATCTTTCAAAATTAAAATCGCTAAATTATCCAGTACTAATAATTGATATTTGAAGTAATTTTCTCTAACTATGTTGTTTTGACTATTTTCAATGTGTTTATGAAACCTGGAACCTTTTCTCGTAAATTGAAACCTATAGTCGAAATAAAAAATTATTTAAATATAAATGATCATAGAAAATAATAAATTACATGTTTCAGTTTAAAGAATATGATATATCGTATAAGTCGGTTCTGATACCAAAAATAAATTGAAAAAATTGAAAATTAGAAACACATATTTTGTTCTAGAAAGAGGAAAGATGTAAAAATTATACATACATATAAAAACAAAATTTAGAAGTACAATCAGAATATTATTGATTTACATATCTCTGTTTATTAGTATATTTTCTCACTATAAAATCTTATGCAACTGATAAATATTCAAGATCTGTCAATTAAGTGTCAAGATTCATCTATAGAACTTGTCTTCTTTTTCTTGTTTACTTATACGGCAATACAAGCTCGTAGACACCAGTGTGTGGTCAATTAATTGGAACATACAAAGATGGGTCAATATAATGGAGGAGCTCTGATCAGATATGGATTGTGTCCGAAGCCAAAAAGATAAGGTAGTTAGCAGTTACCGACCACCTTGACATTTGAAATTGTCATGAAATAAATTGGTTATTGTCTTTAGCAACTTATAGATTATGCTGAACTTTATTCATTTTTTCGTTGAATTTTAAATTTGTAATATGATGATGAGATACTACTTCAATTCATAAAAACATGATTAATAATCATGTTTTTAAGAAAATATATTAGGGTTTTTTTGAAAAAAACATAGCCTTTAGTCGTTTATTTGAAACAGAAAAATAATATGATATTTTTTTGAAAAATAACCAAGTTGCCGATTATGTTTTTTTTTCAAAAAAAAGGTGCAACTATATATGCAACCTCGTTTACACTCTAATTACATAAAAATCAATTTATTTTGACCGTGTTGCAACCATATATGCAATTTCGACCGTATTTTTGTACATAAATTTGAAAATAATGTTTTTTAAAAAAAAATCTCAATAACATGCTTCGTCATCCACTTGAAAATTTGAAATTCTGACCACTGAAATATAAAACGAATAAAATTCGACCACCACTTAGTTTGCATTTTACTTATTCTTTTCACTCATGAATAAACGATTTATGAAAAACTGGGATAAAAAGTTGCGTTTGAATATGAAGGAAAAATGATGTACAAATTAACTCAATCCTTGTTTATTTGATAAAATCATAATTTAACTTATATAATCTTGATATAAAAACAGATCATAAAAATGATGTATTTACTTGCTGTGTGACCCAAATAATCACATGTCAAATTTTTAGGACTAGTTTGTTTTTTTTTAAATTATCTACTATGATTAAACCAATAGGATAATCATCCCTAGGCTGCTATTTAAGAAAATGGTAACATGTCAGACAACTGGGTATAGAATACTTGCAAGTTGTCCAAGTAGTTGCTTGCTCTTGATATTATGTAAAAAATGTCAGACAATTTGATATCCAGAGATGAACCAACAACCAACTACCAAGTACTTGAAGGTCCAATGTGGGTGGCTGCTGGGTTCTTCTTTTTAATATTTAGGTCTATATGTTTGTAGTTACAAAAAATATTTATTCTCAAACCTCTCTGGACTAGAGTCGAATCCAAATATCCCGATCCAATTATCCTGATCCGGAATACTGAGAATAAACCCACCACAGCTGTCCAACAGTATAAACCAGCCATGCAAAGTTGCATGCTAACAAGTAACACATATTTTGCTGTTTTGCATGCCAACACAGCCCACAAAATCTTGGCCTTCAAAACTCCAACGAAATAAGCTCCTCATCTCCTCCAACAAAGACATTCCCACAAAATTAAATTACATACATATATTCCCTGTCTCCCCTCCACCTATCTCTCCACAATCAAAGAATGGGATGCAGGGAATCTAAACATATCGCGACAGGAAATACAATCGCCGCCTCTGGCTCCAGCAGGAAATCAACAAACCGCGGGCAGGATGGCAAAAAGAGCAGTAACAACAACAATAACAACAACAATAATAATGTTCAAACGCTTCAAAAGGCGACAAGCGGGAGATCTTCTACACTGCAGAAACGAGGAAGCTCAAAGAGGATTAATGCAGGAGATTCAAAGGCGAACAATGTGTTAAATGAAAATGTAAAATTGGATGATGAAATGAAAACTGATAGCGGGTCTGGAGGAGTATCCGAATATTGTACGCCAACGGAGGCTGCTGGTGCATTTGACAACACGAAAACAGAGAATGCTGAGGAGAAGAAAGAAACAGTTGCAGGTACACCATTTATTATGTAATTAAATTTGTTTTTCTTAAATTCTCTCGAGTCATGAGGAAATATATAGCATGTTTGGATTAAAGGGCCAGAACGAACACATGGTTTGAAGATAAATTGGTTTTTTTTTATAAGAATTGCCCTCAAGCCTGCCTCTCTTTTTCTGGTTGCTAATTTATAAGCTTGTCTTTTGCATGAAATAGAGGCTACTCCTAAAGAAAATCTCGCTGGAAATGCTGATCGAAATCTCAAGAATTATATGCGGGAAGCTGAGGTTGATCAAAAAATAAAAGAAGCCGAGGCTGCTGTTGCAAATCCCGGGAATCATTTGCAAGAAGCGGAGGTTGAAGAAAAAATTAAAGAAGCCGAGGTTGCTGTTGAATTTCTGGAAAAACTGGTAAAAGAAACTGATAAAGCCCAAGAAATTGGCGGAACAGAAGAGGCTACTGCTGGAAACAGACAAAATCCGGTAAAAGAAAACCTTGAGATTCCTAGTTCATCGGTTCAGAATCCTGAGGAAGAAGCTAATAAACCTGAAGAAATCCGAGAAACAGAAGTTGAGGCTACTGATGCGACCCTTCAAAATCCAGTAGAAGCAAGTGATAAATCTGAAAGAAATCAAAATGCAGGGTCAGCATCTAACAAATATGATGAAACTCTGACAAAAGCAGGGGAAGCTGTCGAGAAGGTGAAGGAAATTCATGAAGTTACAGAAAAAGCTGAAGAACTTCCTGTAAAAGAAGTTGAAACTTCTAGTAGAACTGATCAAGAAGCATTGGTTTCTGATGAACCCGAATTCATGGAGAAAGAAGCAGAGGATGATTACACAACTCCTGAGGATCCATTAAAAGCAGCTGAGAATGCTGATGGAGAAAATCATGCGAGTAGATTAGAAAACACAGCAAATCTTCAATCAATAGAGGAAATTACATCCCAAGAAAATCCAGATATCAAAATGAACACTGATGATGTTGGGAAGCAATGACAATACAGTGCTAAGAAGTGTACTAAATATTTGAATTGATTTATACCCCAGCTGTTCCCAACAATATTTTTCATGTCAAGGCTAAACTGTAATCCAACTCCAAGAAGATGATAAAACATAGATCGATGGAATTTCAAATGGATTATGCATCCAGATCAGCTCGAAGTTTACAATATACATGAGTAATCTATGTCTTATTTCCGTTTGTTAATTCTTAAACAAACATGGAATCACTTTACTTGTGTAAAATATATATTCACGTCTCTAGAAATTGATATTCTTGAGAATAACATATATGATGCCTTTTTATTTACATGTGCTATACTATTTATATGTACAAGATACAACAATGGTTTAGACTTGGGTGTTTGTGTATCAATATGCTGCCCTCTGGTGATTCTATGTGCATTCCCCGTATATGACAATGCTGCTCCAGGTACTAAAAGACTTGTGCTGTTCTTGTTATGACGTAGTACTCTGAGCATCCGACTCTCTATTGATTCGCAAAACAGAGATCGCACCATCTCTGGACAGTACAAAATTTCCGGCTTCATCTGTCTTGCTATATGCCGCTAGGGCAGGATGCATCACCATTTTACAAGCAACCTCGGCATCACATCCCATCTCAACGCCGTAGTATGTCAGGTGGTCTGCAATACTATTCCCCGAAACTGACCTGAAATCGGTATTCAGTGTGAGGTATGCAGCAGCTTAAATATTCAAAGAATTTTGTTTCAAGCAATAGCATATAAGAACACCCGACATGCAAAACCCAGTTACCACAAAGCAGCACTTGATCACCGGAATTCGACTACATTCCGTTATGTGTTAATTGTTATTTAGCCATAATAAGATGCAGGATCCCACAGGAATGGGCATCACATTTGACATTACACATAATACAAACCAAAGAGTAATTATACTGTTATAAGATTACCTGCTACAAGTTGGGTCTTCACCAGAACTATCACAAACTGTTTCAATTTGGTAAACTAGAGTTCCAAATCCAAGGTTATGGAGCCAAACCTACAATATGTAGAAACTGTGGATTTGAGCTTGGATGAAAAAAAGAAACATGCATAAGTTAATGAAGAGCAACAATGTACAATAGCATTAGCTTCTTTAGTTTTGAGATACATAAACTGAGCGCAAATCAACCATAATGCTTGCTCAATAGATAGTGGATTCGATTTCTAACTTCTAAGTAATAAATGAGCCAAGTAGCAAAGTACTCAAGCTCGTCTTTGCATGGTTCTCAAGAGAGAGTAAAATGTGGCAAAGTAAATTGAGATCGGCCCAGAATTAGCAATAAAATTATGAAGAATTACTTGTCCCAAAAATAGAAGCACCGATGGTAATACTATGGTTTATATACATATAATCAAAAAAAAAAAAAGCTAAAGATTTCTTTTTTTAGTTAATAGATCGTTCTGTGAAAGGCATGTCATGTATGATGATGAAGATTGTTATAATATAATTTATCAATAGGCTTATAAGTTAGAATAAAGATAATGTTAATAGCTAGAAGCCTAGAACATAGAATGGGGTGAGTAGCTTGTAGAGACACCTATAAAAATTCAAGAGAGCTCTGGCATCTATGAACTAAAGTGAGCAACCCAATCCATAGAAGGCCCTACTGGTCAATGTACTAGCATGTCATTAACCAATGTTTTATCTATTGTATGGGATTATGTAAATTGGCCATTACCAGACTAGAAGGGCGGGTTGGAAGGAAGTTAAGTATGACACGACTCTTACTTCCGCCAAACAGGAAAAAACATCAGCAATTACCTCTCTTGGAAAGTGGTGGTAAGTTTTTCCAGGAAATAAATAAAAATAGGGAGGCAAATGAGGCACCATATCATGCTCATTGGTAACCCGAGTGGTGAAGGGAACAAGTTTGCTGTAATATGTTGCAAAAGCTGCATTGCCTATACGAGGTTGTCCAAACGTCATAACCTGAACATTGTGAACCCCAAAATTGACCTGCAAAATAAGTAAAATAAACCTTGAACAGCAAATCAATGCTGGCAAATAACTGTTTCCGCTATAGTTCATCAACTAGATACAGGAGCATCACAAGATGCAAAGTACTAGCAAGAGAAAATCAACTTACAGTCTTACAAATATCAGAATGAAGACATATATTCAAGACCCTCAGTACAGATAAATTAAAAAAACCAAGGAGCAGACCAGTGCAGAATATGAACTGAGCCAGGGCACAAGTGTCTGGATTCTGGAGTAGATACATATCTAAATAAAAGATTTGGGCTAGTCTAACAATTAGAAAACAACAAATTCATGGCATGATATTATAGCATAAATGTCTATGCGCAGCACGCATTGCTGTATTAAAATGTTTAGCAAATTACAGGCTTGAAATTAGCATTGTGTAGTTTTTAACTTAGTCGTAGATGTATTATGATTAAACAATAATGTGTTAGAATGAAATGGCAATAGTCCCTTCTTTTCAGACTTATGCAGTATTGCTGGACAATTGCATATAGACTCACACATCCTAACCCGTCCTAGAGTTCATAACACTTGTTCACTGAAATTATAAGATTTAGTTTATCGCATATGTACCAAAATAATTTAATTTTCACACCACTAAACTAATACTATTTAAATTTCAACAAATACCAACACCACAGATAAGAATGGAAGAAGTTTATTCAATAGATAAAACAGTAAATATGAAGCAAAATACTATTCGGCAAGGACATCTTTCTCTTTCTAATTATTTCATCCAATTTGCTGTTTAGTAAGACATATATGTACTTTGTGTTAATAAAGTTTCAAGAACATGCATAGAGAGAGGTCAGAGACTATGAATACTATATAGTTTGTGTACTATTTTCATGCTCTACAGAGTAGTAAAACCTTAACTTAATTGACTTCTCTGTGGCCGAAATGCCTTGTGATAATCAGAATTGTGCCAGGCTTATACACACTACCTTACACGTGCTCCAATCGCGTGCATATTCCACACTTAACATAAATAATGACCATGAACCATTGGGGTGTGTGTGTGTGTGTGTGTGTGTGTGGGGGGGGGGGGGGGGGGGGGGGTTGCGGAGGCAGGAGTTATAAGCATAACACTATCTCATGTCAGATAGCAGTACACTGCATGAACAGCTTATTAAGTGTGTTTCTAATAATCTTAGGGACTGTTAGATTGAACGAAGTTAATGGAGTGCTGAATGATTAAGTCCTTTGAATTATACTGTGGCTCTGTATGGAGTATGGATATATGCTGCATGAGACGCGTTCGTTCTGCATGAAAAACCTGAACTGAGATTTTCAGATTTATTTACTCGGAAAAATACAAATTTAAATTTAGCAATTCAAATTACATTATAGATTTATAGTATAAAAATATTAATTTGCATTATGTTGAGCTTATAAGTGACGTAAAAGTTTATGTTATAGTAACAATAATTTAATCTATTCAGGATGCATCCAGAGGACATACATAATTCAGATGCTGGATTTTTCTCTCAAACAACATATGATTTTGAATAGATAGGAGGCTATGTACATACAGGGGCATTAATGTAAATAGATTAATTATCATGCTAATGGTAATTTGCCTAATGTTAGTAATTGACAAATGATTCCAAAGCCAAAAAAATTAGAATACTAGTGCAACAAACAGAGAAGGATCAGATATAAGTACCCTAAGATCCAATCCACAAAAAGCAGCCATAGCCCCTCCCATCGAATGGCCTGTGACCATGATCTGGAGGTCTCCATATAACTCCCTTGCACTTTTAACAGCACTTAAAATTCCTGGGCGAACAGTTGTGTTGTGGTAAGCAGAATAAAATCCATGATGCACCTGAAAAACATAAAAAATATGAATACAACAACTTTAATTGACCGAAAAGAATTGCATAAACCAAATCCCTTGCAGCACGTACCATTGCATCAGAGGTGCCGGGATAATTACAGTCTAGCTGCTTCCAATATAGATCTTCAATCCAGTTTTGTATACTGAAAACAATTTATAGACAGAAAACAGCATATAATGCTTAAGATTGTTTAAAAGCTATAGATACCATTAGATACCACTAAAACATAGAATAGAAGACATTCTGAGCATGTATATTACAAACTCAAGGACCCAATCAAGGGACTGCACAAGCATGCATATTTGAAAATGTTCTGCAGAAAATTAAAAGTAGACCTTGTACCATATATGCTAAACAAATGCTTAAATTAAATTATTTCATAACCATCTGTTATGTTTTTCTCTCACTTTCCCAAGGGTGAGAGGATACCATGCTATCTAGGTACATTAACAAATGAAAAAAGCACTCCACATGAATAGCATCCATTAAAAATCCTGATATAACACCTAATATCATCTTTGCTAAGTGTCATACATATTTTTCGATTGGAAAAAAAACAAACATTAAGCTCAGTATGCTCCTATTCGAGACTCATTCATTTTCTAGAACTCTAGAAGCCATCAGGCATTGACCATATTTTCGAGATCAAAAGGAGAAAGTAACAAGAAAAACATATGAAAAATGTCATTATCTTTATGAGAACGTGAAAAGAAGCACCATCTCAGGGAGTTTCTTTTTTCATTATATGTCGTAGGAAAATAGAAACAATTCTTCTTACTTTCATCCTATTACAAGATTCACGAGTTATCAATGTTTCATGATAATTTTAAAGCCTTTTGTGGCAACACTCAATATATCTTGAAGTCAGATAATAATATATTCAAATTAAACAGAGGGACTACCATTCCTATAATTTAAGAGAATAATTCAAGTTATAATTTGCATACGGTCGTCCCTTGTTAGCATCTAATATTGTATGTCCTTTCATACTCTCAACACTCAGATATTTCATTCAATATCAATCTACTGATATAAAATTGTCCTGAAAGATTTATTTTCATTCAATTATCTCCTTTCATTTCATGCTACAGGTTTAAACCTAGCTATGTGCACAACAAAAATAGTAATATGTCAAGATCAAAATGCATTCTTGCTTCATAGCAAATTTATACACAATAAAATTCTGTCAACTTGTCAGCTCATAAAAAATTTAAGTATCTGTCTTTGGAAAACAATGAAGCAAATAAATGATAAAAATATTACCACAGATTCCAACCTGCTTTCTTGAGTGCCTCTAAATGCAATTACAATAGCATCGAGATCCTTTGCAACCCCAACAAATGCCTGCAATATATATTTAAGTGTCAGACTTTGGTAGATGTTGAAAAAAAGTGAGCAGTTACGTTCTTCTCCCCTACGAGAGTATGGTATGAATATGCACCTGCAAGCACGCCTGGACATCGACAATCAACTCTATCATTTCAAATCCCTGTTTCACGACAAACATTAGCAAAACTTGTTAATCCTTTAACATAAAAAAAAAAGGTCTAGATAATGTCAATATTAAGATTTATCTACCATAGACACTTGGTAAGTTAACTTGACCATGCACATTTGTACTGTCAATCAGTGATCACAATACCTTTGTAAGGCCATTACATCTTTCGCATGTCCAAGTAAATAGTTCTGTCAAGTCTGACATGTATACCTGCAAGAACAAAGTTGTACCTGATTATACACTAATTAATCACTTAATTGCCTTCAATTATATACACATAAAAAAATCTCTGGATAATACTCATCAAATGCATTATTTCTAGGGCAATAGACCAGATTTATGAACTGATCCTTCCGCTCCATTATTTATTCTAGGTAAAGTATTCTAATCTATATTGGTCCCCCCTTCTCTTTTTTGTCCCAATCAATCTTGATTTGACCCATTCCGATCAGATGGATTCTCCGTAGTCATAATTCATTCAGTTTTAATCATATATTAATAATAACTCAACGTCCTAACTCATGTAATATGTTATATATGACTATATATTCTATAGAATTATTTAAAAAATTATTTATTGTACATATGTAACTAATATTGTTCACTTGTACCAATGATATTGAACTTGCATTTTCTTTTTCAATCCTTGAATACCCGAAAAAACCCAATTCTTTTCGAAACCCGATGGATTATTTGGATTTGGATATTGGGTTTTGGGTTTGGACTTGGATTGCTTTTATTTTAAAACCCGAAAATATTTGAATTAAGATTTGTATTTCACAAAACGGATCCAAACCCCAACCCATCGGCATCCCTGTGATGGCATACACTTTTTTTGCCCACAGGGTGAAAGAAACTTCAAATTTTTAATGCGGCATCATATAAAATAACCAGTTATAACAAATTATCAACAGTGAGAGATGCCTTATATTAGCAAACAAGAAAAAGAAAATACTACATATTCGGAGACAGAAAAAAATCGGCCTATTCATGGACGAGACCAAGAAGAAGAAAAAATTGACCACAGGGTGAAAGAAACTTTATACCATGGTATGACATTTGACCCCACATCCACCTTCAGTGATTTAAAATTGATTTTAAAAAGAAGAGGGAATGTCACTAACCGCAGAAGAATACTCCACAAGTATTGTCGCGAGCGTGTGATTGTATATTGCTGGTAAAGCATACTTGCTCTTGACATTAAGTTCTGCAACCATCCGAAAACTGAAATTAGGATGCACCAATATGGTTTGGGAGTAAATGACCAAGCGTAAATAATTGCAATGTTTCTAGTTACTCAAGTTTAAGTGTCTACTAATAACTGATTATCGGTAAGCATCCTGCCAAAACTTACCTTTATCAAATGCAATACCATGTTCAAGTAATATAAACATGTTTATATGTCATCCTTTCATTTCAGATTGACCCTCACTCATTTTTATCTCTACTATCATATATAAACATATGTGCTCGAAATGCTGAGCAGCGGACGAATAAAAGTTTTTCCTTTTAGTAGTTTTTAGTAAGTAGGCACAGCATTATAGAAGGCAATAGAACTATAGAAACAAATGGTTGTACAATTGATAATATTTAAATTGACCCTTAATGCTTTTTTAACTTGCGCACATTCAGATGAAATATATATATATGAACAATACAACAACCAATGGATGTTGATCATATCAACCCAATTTATTAGGTATGCCATTAAGCTACTTAGTTGTCTACTTCCACATTGAACTATTATGATATGTTATTGTACATTGTACAGTGTAACTAATTATAACCATTAAACTTATTGTAGTGAAAAAATAAATTTAAACCGAGTCCAGATTGTTTGTGTATGCATATTAAATATTAATTGTATTGTAAATCTGTGTTGCTTGGACTCTTCCAAAAACCCTGCCGTACCCGTGTCTACAGGACACGACACTGACACCGACACTTGGATCCGGATCCTAATACCATCTGGAAAATGGACACTTCATCTTAGATAATATATAATAACCTATCTCTAATTATTTGTTTTAAAGTATAATTTAACCCTTAAACTTTTGACATTGTCCCTATTATAAATTTATGTAAATACATATTTGTGTTCATTGGTCATTAAATATATGCATCTGTTAGACTAGGAGATCATGTTCTAAACCACTTCCTTAACTTCAGCAATTATTCTGAGTTGAATTAACTCCATAGGAAGCGTTAAAGATATGCACCTTTAAGTCTTCTTCTTCCACACGAGTGTACAGTAAACACATAGAATTGCTGCTAAATGTAATTGCAGCGTCTCACACTATTCGTGGTGTCTTACATTCAAATGACTGACATGGTAGGAGATTAGGAGGGGCAGAAAAGATGAAAGTGTGACTGCATAAATATCCTTCATCCTGCATACTTATGTGACCCATGATATTGTCTTTGATCTTAAACTAATAACACAATATCAAACCCTCCTAAAACCATGGGCGTTAAAAATAAAAGCCAACTTATTAAATAGTACCAGACCTCTTTAAGTAGTGGGAACCCCATATCTCAATTTTAATTTGGAAACCAAAGTTTAATTGCCCTAAAGATAGAGTCTCGTTGCTCACTCTTGAATCCCTTATATGAGATTTAAGTGCGGAGACTTATCAACACACACACATATATACATATAAAAGTCCTTATCCTTATTTAAACGCCTTGAAGTTTCGGAAGAATCATCAACTCAATAAAACTTCTACCAAGTCGTTTGCAATTACTTTATCGAAAGCCAAAAAGTTATTGAACCAAATACAGACAATGTAGCACAAACAATTAATCTTCACTTCTTTAAACACCTAACTCAAAATCCCTAACAACTTTAATGCATTCAAGCAGCAGACAATAACAAATTATAATGACACAAAAATCCAAAAATAAATAAATTAAGTTACCTCGGGCAACACAAAGTGAAATTAAGCAAATTACGATCACGCATGCCAACAATCTCCTTCTTTCCATCAATCTGCAGTAATAATCAAAATATGATAGTAGGAGTATATATCACATCTACTGGTCAACTCATGAATTTTAGCGTTTTAAAAAGACTTAATCACACAATATACAAAGTTCAAAACTCAAATTCAGTACCGTGAAAGACAATCACTAACTCCGGCCACAGTCCGATCAACTTTCCGGCGAAAATATTTTCACGGCGAAGAGCGGTGTGATATGCAGCAACTTGCAGGGAGGGAAAGATGAGCCAGATGTATTTATATTGTTTCCGATTAAGGCAGTATATATCTTTAACTAATAGTGAAATTTACTTTATGCCAGTGGAGAGCATTCATTGAGGGGAGTTGGGGTTGGTATTATGTAATTATGAGGGGTATTAGTGGAAGTATGGTTGTCGCGTGTGGGAGAAAGAAGCACGTGGAAGTAACAGATTGGATAAGAGCGTTGGAAAAGTGGGGCTAAAGAGTTGTTTGGATTTGAATAATCTAATCCGTGTTATGGCTTCTAAACTCCTTGCTGGATAAGATAAAAGTGGGATGGGCCTGGACGTGGCAAACTGAGATAGTTACAGTATCATGGTTTTTAAAGGTGAATTCAATTTTTCTTTTCTTCGAAAAGATAATACTCCCTTAGTTTCTTTATTCTTTTCTCGTTTTATATGTCGGGATTGTTCATAACATGTCTAATCTATAAGACTAAATATAGTCGTGAGTGATCTTGTTAGATTCGTATTCACGAGTACTTTAATATAATGAAGTTTTTATATTTAATACCAATACGAAATTAATGATATTAAAGATGTGTATTGGCAAACGTGCTGAAAGGAAACAAAAAAATGATAAGAGACCGAGGGAGTACTATTTATGTAAAAATATATATCATATTTTAATTTTAATACATTTTTCTATTACAATTTCAGATATGTATATAACCTTCTTTTTTTTTTAAAGACATCATCAACTTGGTGAGTTGGGCAAATATTTCATGTAATATCACTTGATTGGATACGAATTATAACATTATAAATGCTCGATTTTAATAGACATTCATCATAATTTATAAACGTTTAAATTAATAATAAACTTAAAACATATTAATATATCTGATTTTTTACAAATAAATTATTTGAAAAATACAAAATCACTTAGTCATTAGAAATTGGAGTTCTCTTCCTTAACATTAATATTTCATATATCTTTTACACAAATATATTATTTTTTAACCATTTTGAGAAAGTCAACGATCAGAGTTAAAATAATATCATATTCAAACATAGTTGTAATATCATATTTAATTTTAGTTGTGTGTTCGGAAAAAGTTCGAAAATATGAATATTTTTATAAATTTTATTTTTATATAAATCATTGTGGCTTATAATTTATGGCCAGCACAGATTAAATCGAATTTTTTTATTAGAAGATGATGTCTTTTTATTTGATTATATTATCATTTTTATATACTTATTTAAATAGGTAAAATAGATTTTTTCACCACTCAACTTATTGTGTATTTAGAAATTTACCGCTAAACTATAATTTTTTTCTTTTTTGTCACTAATGTTAGGTTCAGATTTTTTTTGTCACTAACATTAGGTTCGGATTTGATTATTAACATTATGTTATTCTTTTTAATATTATTAAAATATAGTGGTAGTTTGCAATATTATGGTTATCTGATATGTGTTTATATCTTTATATGTAGTACTCCATATGTGCTCCTGCTCCAGGTAGTTTACCTATTGGAGGACGAGAGTCTGACACACATTTTAAGGCTCTTAAAATATTTAGTTTCATAAATTATTTTATTTTTTCTATGAATAAAAAATTAACGTTTGAATTTTTATGCACAAAAAGAAAATATCAAATTGAAGTTATAGAACTATGTTTCATAAGAAGCGTGTCAAATAATAATAACATAAATGAGTGATAAAATGGGGAAAATTTGTGCTCTCAAAATTCAGAACATGCTCTTTAAGGGATCGGATTGGTATACGAAGTGTTAAAATCGGCCCATCATGATTTATTATTATTATTACTATTTTAATATTCATACCATAAATTCAGTGTTGTAAAAAATGGGAATCGGACTTGGTCGGTGAAGACACCGTCCAGAGATTAATGGGGTAAGCGGGGATTAATCAGAATGATTAATCGGATAATTAATCAAAATTAATTAAATATTATTTATAAATTTATATACAATTATTATATTATACTCCCTCCGTCCCCCTCATTTGTTTACATTGGGGATGGGGGCTCGGCACGTATTCTAATGCTCTCATAAAACATAGTCCGATAAATTATTTTGAACTTTTTTTCTTCTGAATAAAATTTTGATGTTTATATTTTTATAAAAAAAAAATTTCTATAAATAAGTTATAGAATTATGTTATATAGGCGTCTTAAAATACATGTCGAGCAGTGTAAAAAATTATCAAGAAATGAGAGGGACAGAGGGTGTATATTTTATAAAATCAAAATAGGATTAATTAATATATCACAAAAATATTATTTTTATCATATATATAACAAATATTATCAATAAATTTGGGAAAAAATAATATATGTTTTTTTGGTTTTTACACAAAAATCTACATCTTTTTTTATTTTAAATTGTAATTAAATTAATTTTAATTTTTCACAAAAAAAAATAATTTTTTTATCATTGAACAACTTTTGGCCGATTTTTGACCGATTATACCGATTTTTGGAAAAAAATGATTTTAAACCCGATCAACGCTTAATCAGACGGAACCCGTCCGAACAACGATTAGTCGGCGATTAATCCCGATTAATCACCGACTTGTAGGAAATAAGTAACAAATCAAAATTATCTAAATAAATCATTTAAACTCCCAATTTATTATGTTATAAGCAGTGTTCTGAAAGCCGGCGATTAATCGTTGTTCGGACGGAAAACGTCTCGATTAATCGTTTATCGGATAAAAAATCATTTTTTTGAAAAAATCGATCAAAAGTCGGTAAAATCGGTCAAAAATCGGTCAATTATAAAAATAATATTTTTTTATTAAAATATATCAATTCTAAATTTATTGTTTAATGGGACTTTAAAATTTTGAATTGAATGCCAATGTTTACTACTCACAGTCACAGTACCTGCTGCTCACTCAGAATTCAAAAGCTCAGATATTTACAATCTAGGGTTTCATTAAACCCTAAAATTAGCGAAGAATCGTTGCAGAGGAGATGTATAATGGGTCCGGCGACGGCGAAGCCTCGGCTTCGAAGAAGATCCCGCCGGCCACTTCCATGCTTTGGAACCGAAAGCTTCGGCGCTTCATCGAATGTGGCACCGGTCGAGCTTTAATGGGTATACATTTAGCTTTTCAGTGATTTTATCTTTTTTACTCGAACTTTGTCTGATTGAACGAATAATGCAGAACTAATTAAAAGTACAAATAGCGAGTAGAAAAAGGCAAGTACAGGTATAAAATTATATCCGTGGTCAAATGAAATATACGTTATTTGAGGATGAACAACGAGCAAACTATTTCGTGAACTTCAATTTGAAAATCTCTCATCAGCAGAAAGAAGATTTTCGAGTAGATAGAAAGAAGACTTTTCGAAATATTCTCTTATTACAGTTGCCTAGTTGAACAGGATTTCGGGACTTGTTTAGTCCTTGATCCGGATATACATATAGCGTGGAAGTAGTAAATGCTAGCAGCTAAAAAGATTTGCTTTTTTTTTTGCCTCTATTATAGCTTCTTGAACATATATAGAATATGGAATTATATAAAAGACTGCCCAAACTAACTCATATACGTCCTTGAATTTGGATAGTAGTCTGGATATGGATAGTATATCATTGCAATTTATTAGCTTGCGCTTGTATTATACTTTTCCACCCAGTAACTTAACTGGTTGGGTTTTGTCTCCTTATAGAGCTCGAAACAAAAAGAACTTTGCTAGATATGTTTAAAGAGAAGCAACAAAAGAATGCTGAATCTGGCTCCCTACCAAGCTTTTATAAGAAGGTATGCTTGGATATGTATAGGCCAGATTATTTTGTTTGCGAAATAAAAATTACGATCATGCTATACATCAGATATTGCTCATGTGTAAAGATTCTTCTCTGTCTGATGCTCCTTGTTGCATTATTATCTCTAGTAGTTTCTCCTGTTCTCTTATCGTATCCAAATTTCTACTGATCAGAAACCTGAAGATGGTTATATCAGCCACAGGGTCCAGAGGCTAGAAAAATGTCGTTTTAAGAAAGTATTTGTTCACATGTTTTGTCTCTTGTTTGAGTATTTACTTACAACATTGCTTAATAGTTTTATTTGTGGCCGAAAAGTTAAAAAGTTATTAAACATTATCATTTGCTTGGGAGGATTTACTTGTCATTAGCGAGGATCTGAACTCTTTTTGCAGTAAGGAATTGAACTCTCTCTCTCTCTCTCTCTCTCTCTCTGCATTGATTAAATCAGTTCCCTATTATACAAGTACTGTCCTAACTGCACAATGTGATTGCTTTCACCAGTCAGTATGTTGTATAGAATGTCATATATAGTAGTAATTGCTATAAACAAATTGTTCAATTGTGCAGAAGCAATCAGATCTTTTGCTGAACGCTGATGATTTAGATGCTATGTGGGTGTGTTTAAGACAGAATTGTGTTATTGATGATGCCACTGGTGCTGAAAAGGTTTGGGCACTTGCATCAAATATTTATGTTGTGTTTGCTTAAGGTGAATGAATTTGGAAGGACTGAAATGAAATTAGAACTATATTATCGACAGTTATTCAAAAATTTCATTCCTTACACCCTAAACTAGAATTCTCATTCCCAATTCAAGAAGGAATGATCTATTCTTTCATATACCCAATTATTTCTCAAATCTCAAGATAACAATTTTGCACTCATTTTTTTTTTCAAACATCCTATCTCTGATATATTCTTTTATTTCTACTCATTCCATTCTCCCCAACCAACACAACGTTATTGTTTGTTAAATGATCCTTATGCTTGGAGACTACTGCATGTTAAACTATATCTTATCTTCACTCATTAGATTTTATTGTATATGTAGTATCTTATGAATATGCAACTGTTTTACTGGTTCTTCATCTAAGTTCAGTTCCTTCCCAACCTCTTCTGCTTTCATCCCCAATTTATTCCATTACAAATATAGTTGACATTTTTTTATATTTTATTGTAGTATCATTTCTCAAAATGAATTTTCATGTAACTGGCAACATTATTCTTTCAAGAAGAAGTGAGAAGAAGAAAGCAGCAGAGTGGTAAGATGATGTTTATATATAGATAAGATATATAAGCCCAGAGATTGTATCCTAGTTGACACGTTTAAGCAAACAGAGTAGGATAGTACCTTCATTAGCAAAGCTTCCTATTTTCTCCAGATTAATTCACTTTTCGTGTGATGATTAGTTGATATTATTCCCAACCATTTTGTTAACTTCTTTTCTCATTAAGCGTTCTCTAAAAATTAGGATTATCACTTTTTCTTTATTTTTGTACTATATAGGACAGGGATCTAAATTTCTGATTATGCTAATCATGTCTTCTTTTGCTACTTCTTTTAGATGAACTATGAAGATTTTTGCCACATTGCCTCTGAATGTACAGAACAGATGGGCTCTAAATGTCGGCGGTTCTTTAGCCCTTCAAATTTCATGAAGTTCGAGAAAGATGAGTCAGGAAGAATTGCTATTCTGCCCTTTTATCTTTACGTAATGCGTATGGTGGGTGTTGATTCTTTGACATTAGCAGTTAGTGTTATTGAAATTGTAACTTTACAATTGGAATTAGCAGTTAATGTTATTGAAATTGTAACTTTACAAAATGATGCTGTTTGACCACATTTGTATATGCGGTTGCTTAACTTTGGTTAGGAACTGGAAAGGGAATACAAAAAATATTAATAATGTTAGCTTCACATCGGAGATTATATGAATCTATAAACATGAAAACAAGATAAGAGATGTGAATTGTACAGTACTGTACTATAACTCTTGCTCTCTCTCTCTCTCTCTCTCACACACACACACACACACACACACGCAAACACTTTCCGTCAGGTACTTATTATTCTCATTATTATTCAGGTTTCACTTACCCAGGTAAGGATTGACATGAGTGAGCTTGATGAAGATTCTGATGGATTTCTTCAACCTCATGTAGGGCTGTTCTACTTTTGAATCGCTACTATTTGATAATATTAGTGTAGTTTATGTTCCTCAAACGGGACCTTCCAAATTCAAGTTGCTGGTAGCATAGCACACTTAGTTTGCATGATTATATTTGTTTAGCGTTATATTTTTATTTATTACAGCAAATGAAGACCTACATAAGTGGGCTTATTCCTAATCTGGCACAACTTAGAGACATGCCTGAAGCCTTTATTTCAATGTACTGCTGCATAGCTGCGCACAAATTTTTCTTCTTCTGTGATCCACATAGACGAGGTATGTGCTGCTCAAAGTTTGATTCTAAACATGTTCTGATATATCTTTAGTTCTCTGTAAACATTTTTTTTGATAGTTGCTTCCTGCTAGAGAATGTGCAGCACCTTCTGTTCCTTTGTATTGTTAACCATAAGTCTCGCTTGTGTTATTACTATAAATATTGCACATATGCACCTACTATCTTTCTTTTATTTACCATAATGCTGGATCCTAGAATTACCAAAACACAAGCATTCCAAATGGATTATACGAATATGAATAGAAAGCAGAAGTTAAATGGTTAGATATCAAACTATGCACTTCAATAATGATCACTATTTCGGTACAGTTTGATGACATTTAACCTTTTGTTACCTGGAAAATTCTGTCCGAAACATGTGTTTGTATCTGAGATAAAGTGGATATTATTCTTGTCTGAGACACAGCGGATATAATTCGTATATGAGTCTGATAATTTCTGATACAGATATTGATATAGGCATATCAATATCCTATGATATCCGCATCCGAAATGAAAACATGAGACACACACACACATACAGTTTATAATAGTAATGCATTACAATCAAGTAATTCCTTTGTCCCAACCATTTCTTTACACTTTTCTTGTTGGGATGTCCCTTCCAATTATTTAAATTTCAAAAAAATAGTAAAATTTTATAATATAAAACATAACTACATCCACTATAATCACTTTATTCATTAAATATTAATCGGTCCCACCAATAACCCACTTTTCTTTCTCTTTCACATTACTTTATATATTTTTCTTAATCTCCATGCCCAACCCATCTATTGTCAAATGGGAGGGACGGGAGGAGCAATAACATATTAACATGATACATATTAATATGTAATTTATGGTATGTTCATTAATATATATTTTTTGAGATGTATTATGTGTAGACATTTCTAAAATATACAGTATAGATATAAGATGTTAATATATCATTATGTTAAAAATATCATATTTTAACTCTTATTATTTTTATATAAATAGTCTGAGCTGTTTCTCCATTAACTTAAAAAAAATATGCCCAAATTAAAACAAATTCGGATGTTATCTGGATCTGTATATTACTTGTCAGGTTTCAGATTCAATTTTTTTTTTTTGAATATTTTCAGATTTGGATTTGGATTCTTATACAGAATCGTATTTTCAAAACCGCTTCGGATAAAGAATCGGATTTCTGAATTCCGATTCGAATACAAGCAGATCCATATCCAAATTATCTATACGAAAGTCCTATATCGTGTGAATTTCTAATTATTTGACATATTTTGGCCTACAATAAGTGTTGTCCAAAACGTATATTTGTGGCTAAATGAAGATTCAAGGTACTAGAGCTTTCAATTAAATACACATTCCTAAGTCAGCTCGGGGAAGTTTTATTCTTTTATTCACAGATTTTAGTTTTAGAATTCAAATTTCATCCAGCAATTGTTTAAATATTCTCAAAAAAGATAACAGGGCCTTTGTTTCTCTCTCAACTTTGGACATTGATCTCCTAAAAGTCTCTGTAGAAAGGGTTTTACATGTCAAGCAGGTATTTTGGTCACACACAAAGATATTAAGCACATGTACATTAAAACCTCAAGACGTTATAACTTCTTCTAAAATTTAAGAATTTAAGGGAAGCAGATTGTTTTTCACTGATGTTTTAACAGTGTTTTTAAAATTTTGATATAGTATAGCTGAAAGATTAAAAAATTTCTAATGAAATATGATATAGGCAAAAAAAAAATATGAAAACCTGATTTCAGAAAGTCGTTCAGATTGGGGAGTTGCCGACCCGGATGAATCTTTTCCTATAATTTCAGTTGGATTTATGTAACATGGGTTTGTTATATAAAGTGCGTTATTTTTAGCCACCTCTTTTTATGGCCATAACATCAGTATAGCCGTTAATGTTTATTCCGTCTTTATAGTCCATTTATAGGGATGCTAGAGCCTAGATGCACCCGATATGTAGACTGTTAAAATTTTATTTTACTTGTAGGCAAAGCATGCATAAAGAAATTGCTGCTCAGTAACGCTCTTCAGGAATTAATAGAGCTGCAAGAGGTAATTTTTGGTACATCACTCCACATTCTCAGTTGTATAACTTATCTAGACTGTTGTGATTCACACTAGAGGGCCCAATACAGATAGAATTAGGGGTGGTTGCGCTCTATACTGTTAGACTGTAAATATTTAATATTATGCAACGGCATTTGTACCTACATATTTATTAAGATTTAGTACCTTTTGAAGGGTCATTACTGAATTTGATGACAGAAGATGTACAAGGTTACTATCGTCTATTAATCGTAGAATGTGGGTGGTGTTTGGCTGGGTTTAAAAGCCCAGCTTCTGACTTGTAAGTCGGAATCAGCTTATTAATAAATATGTTCCTTTCACTTCTGTATAGTGATAGTTGTCAAAGTTAACTTATACTGACAGTTGATCTGGCCTTATTTCCACAACAAAGTGGGTGTTGTAACTTTCAAAATTTGGTGGCACAATAAAACATGTCTAACTAGTTTATATAATATATATAGAATCATATATGACTAATGAATTTAGCTGATGGGAAATCCTTATTCTATCATTAGCATTTGCAAGTTTAAAGCATTGTATCATATTCATACTTGTGGTTCTTACATTGCATCATTGCAGGAAAGTGAGGAAGAAGTGACTGACACCGAACAAGCAGAGAACTGGTTTTCATTGACATCAGCACAACGTATATGTGGTAAGCTTTTCATTCTCTTTTCTTCGTTGCATGTTAAATCTGCTTGTTTCTTTTCTTTATGCCATGGACTTAATCTAATTTGTTTCTGCTAAGTAATGAGTTGCATTATCTTGATTGTGGAGATGGATTTAAAATTTATAGTTGAAAGAGAAGTCGACTGCCTGGTATAGGAACAGTGTAACACTGTCTTAGTTGGCCAGTGGATGACTAGGTTGCTTTTGATATGTATATGTACATAAATGCATTTCACTTTTTACAAGAGACACATGAGAGGAAATCATTCATGCAATTTCGCATTACCTTGCTGTTGTAATATCACATAGGGGGTGCTAAAGTTTTTTTTTCCCCCCTGGACATCATATTTCCCGTAATGAAGTGCTCCTTGTTTTGAGAATTGGAATTTGTAAATTGAAAGAAGGTTTGTCTTTTCGTCTAACCTTTCTCTCGATTTATAGTCATTATATCTGTTTGTGGAATAAGTGATGATCAAAAGGTTCTTGCTCAGATAATCCTTGAGCTTAGGTTATAATTTTATTGGATCATTGTGGTTCTAGTATGAATCTGATGTTATAATAGATTCATAGTCATAGGGTCTTAACAAGAGAATAAAAAATGTCCAATGTATACTGCTCTTTTATTACTCTTTCTTTAAGGAATTTTTGTATCACTCTTATTTTGCTTATATTCTCTATATAAGTTCTGCAGATATGTTTCTTGCCCTCGATAAAGATATGAGCGGTACATTAAACAAGCACGAACTCCGAGCATATGCAGATGGAACTTTGACAGATATATTCATTGAGAGAGGTATGATCCACTTTAATTTGCTAGGAAATTGTCAAGAGTGATCTGAAATGCAGTGCACGAACATTTTCCGGTCACGAACTGCAGTATTTCCAAGAAATTTAAAAGTAGTATGGTTTAATAATAGAAATAAATTCGTTTGTTTCCCTGCTCCTGTTTCTATTGAAAAAAGAGTGTTTTTCTGGTCACTCTTTGGTGGGAATGGGGCTGTATTTATTTATGGTCTTTCTGAAAATTTCTTGCAAGAGAACTTTTGATTTGACAGAAATCAATTTGCAAATTTATTGAAACTCTCATGAACTATAATAATAAAGCACTATATATAATAATTAGCTTTCCTAATTAGATGCAGATTCCAGTAGCCAATATTTTAAATTAAAAATAAAAAATGATATGCCAACGAAACTGGCTTCCATTTTTCCAAAGTCTCTTTGGGCTCTGGACCGGTTGTCCTGCATCTCTTTTAGCTTTAAATGGTCAATCTTTCACTGATTTATTTCTATACAGAACAACTTTGATAGTTAGGATATCGTCCTGTTTGCCTGTCTACAATGTTTAAAGGGATGAATGTCAAGGAATGCTTAATCTATGTCTTGCAGTTTGCTCATGCATTTCTGTATGCTTAGTGCTTAAAAATATTACTTGTTGTCAAAGAAAGCTTAATCCATTTACGCAGCTTGACTTGTGTTGTAGTCCCCACTTCCCATTTGAATACCCTCAGGACCAGTGAAATATTTAGGCATTGCAAATTGAAAATTTTTCCACTAGATACTGGACGTGCATCCCAGTTTTATTAGAGCGCTCCTAATGCTGACTGTGTTATTTTGGACATATCTTGAACATGTCAGGTTTCTGAATGTCATAAAGGGTCCTACATCAGTTTCTGAAAATGCTAATTATTATATTAGGAATTTTTAGTTATGTTGATTAAAATTGATTTGAAATTTCAGTGTTTATGATACTAAGGTAAGTTCATTGATTGGTGAGTGGTGACTAGTAAAAAATGTGGAAACTTGTTTCCTTTATTTGTTTTCATTCTGATTCTTACATATCACACTTGAATCCTTCATATGTTTTTCTTTGTGTAATTTTTGTGACATCTGTATTTAATAGGTTATGTATTTTTTATACTGGGTTTTGCCTTCAGTTCACCTATTTCTATTAATATTAATAGCTTTCGACGAGCATATCGGTCGTGGAAAAAATGGAGGTAATGGTCGTGAGATGGACTTCGAAAACTTTCTTGACTTTGTTTTGGCCCTAAAAAACAAAGATACCGAAGAGGGATTGACATATTTGTTCCGTTGTCTCGATCTCCATGGAAGGGGATTTCTCACTACAGCTGATATTCACACACTCTTCAGGTTAACACAATAACACTTGCAGACTGGTTATTTTAATGTCAGTCCAATTTTTTTATCCTACAATGTTTGGATCATGAGCACGATTAGAGTTTTTAGTTTCTAACAATTTATAGTGAGAACTATTGTTTAAATGTCTGAGTGGAAGAAAAGAAGGGGAGCATCTCTAGTCTTAGATGTTGCCTGATAGAAGCTTCCTATAAAAATTTCTGTAATTTCCTGCTTGTGTCTTTTAAGAAAATTCACAGGCCTCTAGTTACAAGATACAATGAGAAAAATAATCCTCACAAGTGTTTGAGTTATATATGTTTTTCAGTTTTCTTATCATTGTTTGAGCTGAAGAGAGTTAATTTTTGGATGCGATGCAGGGATGTACATCGAAAGTGGATAGACGGTGGGAATTATGAGCTGTGTATTGAAGATGTACGGGATGAAATATGGGATATGGTGAAGCCAGCTGACCCTTTAAGAATTCCACTAGCAGATTTGTTATCTTGCAAACAGGGTGGTACAGTTGCCAGCATGCTCATAGACGTCCGCGGTTTCTGGGCTCATGACAATAGAGAGAATCTTCTCCAAGAAGAGGAAGAACCAGAAGAAGAATGAGACTATCTTAATTGTGGCTAGAATTCAGTTTGTACACTGTGTTGTAGGGGTTTCTGAATGCTGATTGACAACTAGGTTAACTTGTAGTAGAACACTACTGTGGGCACTGACTTAAAACTAAATATTAGAACTACTGCGGCCGCTGACTTAAAACCGAATATTCTGTATGTTGTAAATCTAAAGTGTATGTAGGATGGCTGTGCAGATGAAGTGCAGAGAAGGAATCAGATCCTTTCTTATGATGCTAATATCGATCTATAGGGCCTGTTAATGTTATGTACCACTTATATGTCGAATGTCTTGCTTAGAGAAGTGAGAAGCAGTTTATTGTTATCGTTTAGGTGAAGAAGTCATGAGACGATTTCCGAAGTTACAGATCCTCACTTGTTTTACGGACTTAATTTTTTTTGGGAATTTGATTTTTTTATAAAATTGTATAGATCACTTCGAAGTTAATTAAATAATTTTTAACTTGTAACTAAAATTAAATATAAATTTTAACTTATAAGTAACTTTGAATTACGTAAATTGAATATAATTTTAACTTAATAACTTTCTACTTTTAAGCAACAAACAATTTTCAAAAATTAAGTTAAACAATCTCATAACATTGGCGTTTTTATAGTGACAGTTTTATTTGGGAGGTTTTGACAGTTTTAAAAGAAAACCAATCTTGTCTATACAAAGAATGCATGCTACCTGGGGTTGTTTTCGTGACAGTTTAAAAAGAAAACCAATTTTTTTTATACAAAGAATGCATGCTGCTCCATACTTATTTACTCCATTTTTATCATTATTACTCACGTTTAGTTAAACATGAAGCTATTTACATTTATGTTAGGTATTGCATTCGAAATAGATGTTAATTACCTATCGAGAGCAACTGTTCTTTGCATGCAAACTAGATTCCTCACTTGGTTCAAACTCATTAATTTGGTACATGATGAGATTCACATCTTTAATTCGATTATATATAGATATATTGATAGTCATCCAAAAATTTGTATTACTTTTTGAATATAAAAAGATAACTATTAATATATTTGGATAACTCTTCTGAGTTGGACTCACTAAAAAATATAATCACGGTTACATTATTATCACATCAAAGCTTTTTTTACGAGATTTTCTGATTATTAAATTTTGGCTCAAAAACTATTTGTAAGTAAAAGAGGTCCTCCATACTATTATTATAAAAAGTTATTTTTCAACTTTTACGTCCCGACTTGCTCGGCAACTCCTCCTACCAAATATCATTACTGCCCTTCCCCTACACATTTTTGCAATCTTCTCCCTTGCTGAAAACTCAACAAAAATATGATGTTTTATATCAAACTGCCTGCTCATTGCGTCAAAATATCTCACTTGACTCGCTCATCTCATTAGCGATTCATTTAAGCCATTATAAACAAAATATATATCATTTTACCCACAATACTATTCATACATTTATACTTAAACATTTATCAAAAATTAAACATTTATTTTTTTTTTACAAAACCACCTCGAGTAACTTCATAATTGTCTCTGCTATTTATCAAAATAATTTGGGAATTAAAAAGCAACATAGCTATTTATGAAAAAAATATTTAGTAATAAATATATATTTATGTGATCTCCCTAACTATGTTGCTTTAGAAAATTCTAAATTATTTTGATAAATACTAGAGACAATTATGAAGGTACTCGAGGTGGTTTTGTAATAAAAAAACAAACGGTTGATTTTTTATAAATGATTAAGTAAATAGGTATAAATAGTGATGTGGGTAAAATGATATATATTTGATTTATAGTGGCTTAAACGAGTCCCCGATGAGATGGGTGGGTAAAGTGAGACATTTTGACGAAATGGGTGGCCAGCTTGATATATAACCTCAAATAATATGTGCAAATATGACATATGTATGAAGCTCGCAAAGCAAAACGAACCATGTTCATAATTAGTAAATAACTTATTCATTAAGAGACCACCACATATATTTAGATGGAGAGAGGAGCTTATACAAAAAGCTGACTGCTTCCACATTATCTGAACCAGCCAGCAAGCCCCTATTGATTTGTAAAAAAAAAAAAAAACTCTCTTGATTCCAACATTTGTTTATTATTCCTTAATTATAATTCAAGGCCGGTGACTATATTTGATTTAGACCCACATAGCTCCGGCTCGGGTAAGCATAGGCCTGAGGTTCCGCTGGAGATGAAGACTCATCACCTCATTGGCTCCTCCTACAAGTTCCCCACCTATGAACACGGCTGGCACCACCGGGTTGTGCCCAAGCCTGGCTAATGCGACCTCGATGTCGCGGCCTCGGGGGATCTCATCCAGCTCGTAAACAACTGGACTCACTCCGAAATCCTGCAGGAGAGACTTGACAGTGTGGCTTATGCAGCAACTGGTTTTACTGAATATGACCACTGGCCTTTGGGACACCATTTTTGTGACACTCTCCATTGGTTAAGAAGAAAAAATGATGTAAATAAGAGCTAATTAGTAGAGTACTTTGGTGTAAGATTGAAGAGTTATTGTAAGTTGTGTTGAAGTTGAAGAAGGCTAGAGGGGTTTATATAGGATTAATGGTGAGAGTGGTGTATTGTGACGAGGAGAATGCATGGGAATGTGTTCTTGTTGATAGTTTTGGTCGATTCTGATTAAAGGCGTCTTGCACTAGCTACACATTGTAAGGTGATAGTGATGGATTTGTTGCACACGTGAAAAGAAAATGCACGATAACGAATCTCTGCATCCAGAAATGCTTGCGTCCAAGTGCCCAATTCTCTCGGGAGGGCTTACTAGGATCGTATTCTAACATTCCCTTTGACTGAAAAACCATTTTTGGAACAATCCTCCAAAACGTCAAAGTGGTTGGAGGATAGTTTACTGGGGATCATATTCTAACATGTTGCTGGTATGAGCCCTTTTATGCATACTTGATAGGACAGAACAAACAGAAAGGATAAGAAGAAAGAAGATTTATCAGGTGAAGGCCGCAAACGTATTATTAGATTTGGCAAGAAGAAAATACGCTAACTAATATCTGCATATGGAGAATTAGAGATGGCTACGTGCGATCGACTGATTATGATATTATCTTATCTATACTATACTATTAAAGCCGAAAGATTAAAAGTTTGGTCGGTCGGTACTTGGGCCAAAATACGGGCCTATCTATATAACTAATTATTCTTTTTAATTTGGACCAAATTACGGGCCTATCTATATAACCAATTAATAATTCTTTTAAAATCGTCGGTACTTGGGTCAAAATACGGGCCTATCTATATAACTAATTATTCTTTTTAATTTGGGCCAAATTACAGGTCGATCTATATAACCAATTAACAATTCTTTTAAAATCGAAACAATAAAAGTTTGATAGGTCAGTACTTGGGCCAAAATACGGGCCTATCTATATAACCAAATATTCTGGACCTATCTATATAACCAATTATCTTTTTTAATTTGGGCTAAAGTACGGGCCTATCGATATAACCAATTAATCCTTTTAATTGAAATATATTACCTTTTTTATATTTTTGACTAAAAAATTTAATCTTCTAAAATAACATTAAGAAACATGGTAATTACTTTTTTTAACTAAAATATATTATCTTTTCATAAATTTTCTAACTAAAAAATTAATCTTTTACAATTAATACGAACATGGGCGACATATTTATACGTAAAGATGTGAGCCAAAAGTCTAAACGTCAAATAATAAAAAATAGAGAGAGTATTATTATATTGTCGGGCGTTCGGTACTTGCACCGAAGTACGGGCCTATCTATATATAAAACCAATTATTCTTTTTAACTAAAATAAATTATCTTTATATATTTATTAGCTAAAAGAACTCAATCTTCTAAAATAATACCGAGCAACATAGTAATTGTCTTTTTAATCAAAACGGGTTATCATTTTTAGATTTTCTAACTAAAAAATCAAGTTTTTACAATTAACACGGACGTCATATATATTAAAAATATAATTATTAATAAATAACATGTGATATTATTAACCAAAAATACATTAATAACATTATTTTTAAATACTCTAATGATCTCACATTAAAAAAAATATTACAAATCTATCATATACTATATATTATTACAATATTAATAAAGCCGAAATAAAAAGTTCACTTGGTCGGTCAGTTAGTAAAGTTGGTGAATGGGTTGGTATTCGACCCACGGAGCTCTTGAATTTATAACATGTTATACTATATTTTTTTTATCATTTATTAAACCAAAACATTAAATTTAAATTAGTATGATGGGTCGGACGGTCGGTATTTGGTTTCATGCGTCTCTTTAAACTATAATATGTTTTATACCATATTATGAATTATTAATAACGAAATATTAAAAAGGTTGATTGGTTAGTTTATATATGAGTTTATAGGCCTTCTTAAATTATAACATGCAAAAAAAAATATTTTAACATTCTCATTAAAATATATATGTTCGACCTAATATTTAATTAGCCATTTGACGGACTTAACTATGAAGAATTTATACAACTGCTAAATAAAATATTTATTTAACCACATTATTCTATCATAATTTTATTTTTACAATAAAATTAGATAAATTTAAGATATATAAAATAAAATAACAAATATGTTAACCGCCCGTGCATTGCACGGGTTATAAGCTAGTATATATATATAATACGTGTGTCATTATGTTGTTGGGAAAACTTGATATTTAGATTAAGTGAGTTGCTCATTTTGGAGAATCCAATTCGAGCGTGATATGACACAAAACTTGGTGTGCTGTTTGAATTTGATATCGAATTTTATCCACAGCCCACATATATCCTTTCTTGTTTTCATGCTCTATGTTCATTGTACCAAACTACCAATTCCATCACTGTCCCGACTCCCGAATATTTAAAATTGCTTGCATTTTAAAACGAATAATGTATTATGAAAAATATTTTGTTGGTGAGATAATCGCTACCTTTCAAAAAATCTTGATCAATATGAAATTTCTTTTTATTGTAGTATATATATAATAACCAATATTATTAAATATAAATAATTATATGATGACAACCATTTTTTGGTATTTGATACTTTTGATTTTTGTAGGTTCTGAGAGAATATAGATTTGTTAGAATGTATACGAATCTATCCAAAATATAAAAATTTAGAGCCCTTATACCACTCTTGTTTGCGTCCAAATGGAGCATGATCGTATAATTCAAATTATTATTTATTTACCGTTATTTCAGATTATCGAGATTTGACTCTAACTCATTTAAAAAATATTAAAATAAATACGCATCTCTAAAGTGTATAAGTTTAATTTATCAAAAATAAGAAGCAAAACTCAAAGTTAGGGGAGAGCATGGCCGGTTCGGCTCGGTTTCGGGATAAAACCGGAACTGCAACTATATATCTTCGGTTTTTAAAATCGAAAACCGCAACCACCGGTTTGGATTCGGTTTCGATTTTGGTTTAAAAACCTCGGTTCGGTTGTAATCGCTCGGTTTCGGTTACAAAACCGACAAATATAAGAATGGAAAATAAAATATGAACGAGACAAATTGATGCACGTAATCTAGACATAATAATTAATCTAACTTGAATATGGTCAAAGAAAAATAAAACTTTTAAGGAAGTCTGATTACATCCTTTGTAGTTTAAGTTTGAACATAATTGATATCCAAAACACAAAAGTTATTTTGATGCATAATTAAAGAGATATTGCAAAGGTTTCGAGATCTTTAAAGATAATTTGATGCATATGGATGAAACAAACAAGCAAATCAGCAGCTGCTGGCTTGGACTCCATGAGTTTGCTGACTTGAGCCATGAAGAGTTTAAGGACAAGTATTTGGGCCTTCCAAGTTGCAGGGATTTAAGTAGTCAAAAACGCAAACTACAGTACTTCTAAACAATCAACCAAAACAGCTCAACACAAATCACCACAAATATTCACCAATGACAAACTATATAATGCAGAATATTAAGCAACATAAATCAAACGACACAAAGATTTATACGTGGAAAACCCCTTCAATGTGAAGAGTAAAAATCACGTGACGTGTGAGGAGTCCACCCTTTCTTCTTCTCTTATTATGATAAAATTGAGGGATAAAGAAACCCAAATCAGTCTTACAAAGGTTCACAACCCACCAACAAGTTCATACATAAGAGACAAAACATCGTAGTAACTAAAATGAGAAAGAAATCACCAAATAATTGAGAGTCTGCCAGCAGCAATCAGTTAGCCATAACTCTCAACCAGAAGCTCAAAACAACGATCCAACCGTTCAGAATATAGCACTGTGAGTCCCCAACAAGCTGTCCAAATTTCAGCCAAAACGGACCACGTTTGCTCCTTGATCCGAACACCTGAAGCAGCTGAGCTCAGTTGTGTTTTAAAACTGTGTTTTTCCTCTTTCTCGACTTTCTGTATTCATTGTCTAATCTTTCTGCTGAGAACAAAACTCAGCACTTAAGTGATAAACAGATCACATATATTGGGCTAAAACTTAGTGGACCAAACCTTAGTTATTTGGGTTTGAATTGTCTGAAAACATAATGAATTTGCAGGTAGTTGCTGGGCATTTTCGACAGTAGCTGTAGTAGAGGGAATAAACCAGATCATGACGGGTGAAAACAGTGCAGTGAAATAAATTATCATGGTTTCTATATTAGAACTAGCAGAAAAGCCTTGAATGATCAGACACCTAAATTGCCACAAAACAGAAAATTTAAAGAAATACACATGCAGTAACACGCAGTAGGAGCACCAGTCTAGCAAGCCATGCCTAAATTCATATTACTAAATACATGATCAGCAGGATTAAATTCATATAATATATATTATATTTATTTATTGAATTAATCGGTTCGGTTCCGGTTTGTTTTCGGTTTTTTGCTCAGCCCTAGCTCAAGTTGACAAAAAAGAAAAAGCACCCCTAACAGAAACATGGGTTTATCGATGATGCCTTTATTTATATATGTACATCCAAAACCTTGTATAATCTATGCTTTTATATAATATTAGGGTTTAGGGTTGGCATCCGCAGCTGATATTAAGTATTAGCCATCCCTTGATTCGTTTTCCGGAAAAAATGACGAATATGAATGATATAAAACCATGCACACATGTTCATGTGTACTGTGTATATATAAAAGATAGTGTCACTCCCTGCGATAACATGTATCAGTTGTTGTTTCTTGATATCAACTAAAAGAATAGTAGATTAATCAATTGGCTATTAGGCTAAATGAATAAGGTCATGTCTCATGCGTACAATGAATAAAACGATACGACATATTCGATAAATAAATAACATGAATCTGTATATAGCTCATGATACAAAATGATGTCATAACTCAAAAGTGTTTTATTGATTATGACCATTTTAAGTAGATGGAGGGAAGCTTATACAAAAAGCTGATGGTTCTCCATAATTTGAACCAAGCAGCAACCCCCTTTTACAACAAAACAAAACTCTCCAGATTACTCACCCTAGAGAGCATACATCACCTTGATTACTCAGTATGATTCCACATTTTTATTTTTATTATTCACTAATTATTGACATAATGTATATGATTTCTCTTAAACCCACATTGCTCCGGCTCGGGTAAGCATAGGCCTCAGGTTCCGCTGCAGGTGAAGACTCATCACCTCATTGGCTCCTCCTACAAGTTCCCCGCCTATGAACACAGCCGGCACCACAGGGTTGTGCCCAAGCTTGGCTAACGCGGCCTCGATGTCGCGGCCTCTTGGGATCTCATCCAGCTCGTAAACAACTGGACTGACCCCGAAATCCTGTAAGAGAGACTTGACAGTGTGGCTTATGCAGCAACTAGTCTTGCTAAATATCACCACCGGCCTCTGGGACACCATTCTTGTAACGCTTTCCATTGCTTAAAAACGGAGGATAATATATTTAAATGGAGCTAGCTAGGTTATGTGTATGAATATGGTGAATTTGAAGAGAGCGAGAGGGGTTTATATAGGATTAATTGGAGGGACTGGTGTATAGTAACACGCGCAAGGAAATGAGAATGTGTTCTTGTTGATATTTTTTTGTTGTTTTTGATTAAAGTGGCCTTGCACTAGCTACATTTTAAGTTGATAGGGATGGATTTGTTGCGCACATGAAAAGAAAATGCACGATAACGAATCTCTGCATACAGAAATGCAGACGTACGTGTTGTTACTGGTATATGATAATATCATGTGTTGCTATCTCTTGATTAATAGTATAACTGGCCTGTCTGTTAAATCCATGATTAGTTGTGGTTCATGTCAACTTGAAGCTATATGATCATGTAGATTTCGATTAGGAAGCATATATGCCGAGTTTTATATGGAGAAAGAATGATTCAATTGCATTTTCTGTGACATGAAGAATCTGTAGGAGTACTTAATGGAACAGAACCAAAAGAAGGGATGATTAAGAACAAACAAGATATTTAAAACCTAACAATCAAGTCCATTGAGGATTTTTAGCCTTCAAATGACACGTTTATAAATGCCTATGGATTCTCAGATATAAAACAAGTTTGATGCAATGGGAAATCAGATTCCAAAAACGACTTGAAAATATTTACAGCTTCAACAAATTAAATACGGATTTGGTCCAAAGTCACATGTACTTGGATGACAGCCACTCCCGCAGTGTTTCATTGTTAAAATTCGCGCAATGAAGTATTGCGGGAGTCTAATTTGATTGGTTGTCATCCAAGTATGGATGCGGAACGTCTACCTATTGAGTTCTTTACGTCATAAATCAGTTGTATTGTAGATAGATAACAACACACTATAGATGGATAACAATCTGAGAAAAGTCGAGGAGCATATTTTAAAATGGCCTGCACAATCGTTTTCATATAGAGGATACAAAACTCAAAAGGTGAATGAAATATTCTACTAAATCTTTCTCATAACACACTTTAAGCAGATTGTATATATGCGAAAAAGATAAGAATGAAAACAATCGACAGAATTTGGAAAAAGTTGTATAACTTTAAGATATTTCAGATAATGCTCAACTGAGAATCATACTGAAAACAAGAATCGTAAGACAGAAAACTAAGTTAATAATTTTTGTGGTTTATTTAGATTAAGATTTATCAAACATGAATTATACCAGCGCTAGACGGGGTCATTTTCCCCGTCTAGTGATTAAAAAGCGCTAGACGTATTAAAAATTTGTTATAATCATGGCCGCTGGATATTCATCTAACGGCCCAAAATGTGTGGGTCATTTAACAGCTCTTTGGCAATCATATGTCAGGGACCGTTACCCTAAGAATCAGATGCTTTTATTGATAGTAATATATACATTTCATGTTATAATATTTTAAAAAACAACATAAAGGCTGTTGTCAAATGTCAATACATTATGAAGCCTGTTGTTCATACAAGATGTAATATAAGCAATGCAGGAGATAACAAATATAAGGTTAAAGCCTCTTAAACTGCAGTCTAATCAAAACAGATCCAGCTTACAATCACAACTGATCAGACCCATAATTACACTACTAAGAATTTATGCATGACAGAAGACAACTTACACACATGCAGGTTCCAACTAGTACTCCAAAAGTAGTTTAAACTTTAAACAACATTCAAATCGCCTAAGAAGATAGCTAGCTATTTGGTGAAGTGTTGGACTTGCACACAAACACGGGGCATATATTATAGTAAACTCGTGCGAGAGGGCTATGAGGACTTGCATACCCAAGACCACCAGTCCCACATGTTAAATCTTTATGCCTGCAAACTTGAAGCTTCATACGCTTTTGCTGCACTGGCTGCTGCTGTATTGGCACATCCGGTGGCTGCTGTAATGGCTTCCGTGGTGGCTGAGGGGGAGACTCAGTCATTATTTATAAGAGAACATTTTAGAAAATAAATTATGAAAATAAGCTGTCAATGTACTTGAAAATACATGTCCAAAATGAACTAGTTCATCTATCTAATTAGGTAAGGAAGGAGTATAAAACTAAAATATAAATAATAATATTAAAGATAACACAACTATTATTTAAAAGTGATATTCCATCTATTTTAAATATAGGAGTAATATAATAAAACAACATTTGTATTATACATTTGAAGTACAATAATAGTATATTAAATTGATTCCCATGGGTACTAGTGAGAAAAGGTTTTGAATAGAAAGAGATAAATGTATACTACGTAATTACAAACTCCGAGTCCGATTTGATTCGGGAGAAATCAGACACGTCTCCTGGTATGATCTTGATCATTAGTTAAAGAAAAGTAGGTAAATTAGTGGGTCCCATCAATATATAATTGGTAGATTTGAAAAAGTAGTTGAAAATAGTGGGTGAGTGGGATTTTTATATTATAAAAATTTACTATTTTGAGAAAATTTTGAAATGTATAAAATTAAGTGAGACATCCAAAAGAGGAAAATGTATAGAATTAAATGAGACGGAGAGTAGTAATAATCAACTAATCAGTGAGTCTGAATTCACACACACTTTATACTTTATAGTGCATATAGTCTGGCCTGTGGAGTGAGATTAGTGACTTTGTTGCAGCTTTTAAGAGTTTGTTGACACATACATGTACATTGTGCTGCTTTCATGGGCTTATAATCTTTCTGTGGTATAGTGCACTCCTGCAATACCATCTAGTCTATCATCTCAGCATGTACCTCGGTACTTCAATTTCATTTATTCAAATGCCAATTATTTCAAAATTGAAACAGCAGATAACTAACCAATTTCTAACTCATTTTTGTTAAATTGATAGCTATTGAAAAACTTCTAAATTTAAGTTAAAATATGATAAGTTGTACAATAGACAACTTTAAGTAGATACGTTTATAATTCAACACCTAGTCATTGCATACATAGCTCATCACTGCCTAATTCTATCACTGTTCAGATGCTTAAACCCTCCAGCAAAAGGTATAGCAAAAAAATAACACCCTGACTAAAGGGCATTCATTAACTTGAAAATTTGTTCCAGCATCATTTTCTCCTCTTTTCCTGGAAAAAACAATATCAAAAATATGATTCATTCATACCAATTACAGCACATTTTCAGAAAGAATGAAAAGGGATGGAAAATATACCGAGGTGACATAATCATCCATCGACAGTTGCTTCCTCTTCTTCATACTAGATGGTGGGCTCTCAGCAGACTGCCTTCCCCCAGACTTCTTGGAAGGTGTCGTGTTCTGTCACAAGCAAAAGAGGAAACAAATTTGAGTTTGCTTATTACTGAATTATCTAACAAAGAACATGTGCTGAAAGTGCATGTATATTCTCAAGGCAACTTAGAATAAACATAATCCAAGTAACAATAGAACTATTAAAAATATACTATAACTCATGCTACAGTGTTTTATAGAGCAATGAATATGGAAGAATTTGTCAAACCTTGACAAGTTTCTTCTCTTTACGAGCCTGCCTCTCCCGCTCATCAAATTCTTGGTTTTCCCTCTCCACCAATCGAATGAGTGCATCACATCTCCTCGCAAGCTCTAGAGTAGTACGCGATTTGACAAACCAATCAAAGCGAAACAAGGGCGAAGTCCGGAATGCTGCTTTAAGCTCATCCCAATTCCCATAACCAACTTTGTGAGTCATGCACAACTAGACACAGCACAAAGAGAACTATATAAGCACCACTTATTAGTAAAAAGCATAAAGTTCTAACAGACTAAACATCCATCAGAACTCACAATAAAGCGATCACATTCTTCATTGTATAATTTTCCTTTGTTCTGACCATACTGGATCTTCAGTTCCAACCAAGGATTCTTGTAGCGATCCAATTTCTTTCCAATTGCTTTCATGATCTCGTCCTTACGGGAAATTCTAGCCTCTCCTCTTTCAATATTCTTTATGATCTTGTCATAATCTGAAAACAGGAGTTTTAACAGTTAACGGACCTGAATGCATATAACATTAAAAGACCTACAATTATCTGACCTTGGAATATTGGGACTCTAATAAGAGTTAACATTATACAGTACAACCCCTCTGTAATGTGATAAAATGTTTAAATTGATAAAAAGTCTAGGTCCCAAGTCAAGGATCAATATTGAAATCTAATAACCCCTCTATCATGATAACACTATATATATTGTGAACATAAATTACTTTTTAATACTGATTTCTGCAATTTTTTTGTTGAATAACTTTCACACTGTATATTCTCATGTAAATTACCTTTACTTCATCTTTGTGATATCTTTTATGTTATAATTACGACAAAATATCATCAATTTAGGGAATAATTATCGAATTTATGTGTTAATGCACATAAATGTTAGTATATCATTTGAAGATTCAAAAGAATAAGATATAATTTGTGTTAGTACTTAGTATACAGGAAATTAATTTTAATTAATTTTATTAAAAAATCAGAACCCTCTCTTATGTGATAACCTCTCTAAAGTGATAAATTACCCCAGTCCTAAGGATATTACTTTAGAGGGGTTCTAGTTCTACTGTACACAGCTCCTGTAGAGTGCAGGAAACACTCCCTCGCCCTGATCTTCCTTTCTATTCCACAAACTTTCCATTCTTGAGGAGTTCGATGACGCAAAAATATACATTCATTTCTTAACAATATTACCAGGGATCAACAAAATAGGAAATAAAGCAACTCACCACTTATTTCTTTGTATCTCTTTTTAAAAACTTCTGCATATCTCTCAACTTCTTCCTCTGATTTACCATCCATTTCAGAGGCAATACCTTTCACATCATTTCGACCAAACTTCTCACAAGCCCTGGTGAAAGTGTTAAAGTCTCTCTTACTCCATGTTGAAAAACCCTGCATTTGTTGATGTAGACATTTCAGTTTATATTAGAAACTGTCTGGAGATAAAATTAAACTTTATACAAACTGTTTGCAGACCTCTTCCAGCAACTGCTCCTTTTCTTCTTGCTCTTCGGCAGTCAATGGATCACCACCATCTAGACAATCCTTACTAGTAAGAATCTTACCACGGTAAAATATTGGTCAAATGAAAATTAACATAAAACCTTGAAGCTTACAAACCTTCAGATTCATCAGCTTCTACAGAGTCTTTTGCCTGATTCTTTTGATGAGCTTGCTACACAGCAGAATAAACAACAATATCAGCCAGAACAAGTAACTACCTAACACTTAAAACATTAATAAGTCTACCGTATCTTATTTACCGTAACAAAGATATTACTCACCATGAGAAAACGAACTTCTTTTTCATAGAGCTCCGTGAGCCTTTGGGTATTGAAAAATTGGAAGTCATGCCTAAACAAAGGGAAATTAATTTGGTTTATATATTTAGCAAAAAACTGGTCTGATCATTGTTAATACAAACAACGATTTAAGCCACAAAGTCAAAGGAATAATCAAAAAAATACTTACAACTGAGGCATGCGAGGAATTCGAGGCTCTTTTGGTCTTGCAGGACCATTTTGCCGCATTGTTTGCTTGAAGTATTCTGATTCCGAGTAACTGATATGAATGAATTAATTAATTTAACAATTTTGTAGGAAAAAATGCATGCCTGATGCCTATGATAAACCCATGAGGTGAGCTACAGAAGTAAAGATAATAACTTACTTGCGCTTCCTTTCTCTTCTTGATGGTTCAACCCAATTATCACTAACAATCTTCTTGAAATCAACCTTGTTCTCTTCCTATCAACACAGAAGTTTTAAATTTAGGAAAGCATCATCTTCAAATTAGTTTCAAAGTGTAAAACAGAGGGAAAAGAACTGAACAAATCAAAAAATAAACATAAAAAATGTACTTGCCTTGTCATCTTCAAAATCATACAAATCAGCAGCTGCAGACAAACGGGTATGCACATTAAGTGTTGCACCAAAACAAAAATCAAATCAAATGTAAGCATGGAGAAAGTGTAGAAACAATAGATCAACATACTATCATCCATTTTAAACTGGATTGCATCTTCTGTGAATTTCTTCATTTTTGCATCAAGCTCTGCTGTTGCTTCTTCTCCTTTAGCAATGATTCTATCTATATCTTCATCTGTAATTGTGCTGTCCTTGGAACTAAAAACCATTTCAGCACCAAATCTAACCATTTGCAAGAGCTCATCTTTGTTAACAGCTGCACAACCATTAGAGGGAATTTATGCCATCAACAGAATCAAGATTCAACAGTCATTTTAGGAAATTTAAGCTATCAGCTACTGTTTTAGAAGATATTCAATGAGGCAATTTAGTTGTTACTTACTCTTTTGCTCAGCTAATCGCCCTTGTTGGATAACCAATGCATCAAGCGCAAGTTTTTTATAAGCTCTTTCAATAACCTTCTCCTCAATAGTATACTGTTCATGCATTTGAAAAGAAGCATTACATTAGTTGGTGAAATTTCCAATGTGCAGTATTCAATGCAAGGAGATAGCAGAACCTCAGTGCAAAAACGGAAGACTTGCACTTCTTTCTTTTGTCCAATCCTGTGGGCACGGTCCTGAGCCTGCAAATCAACTTGGGGGTTCCTTCAATGTGAAAATCAATATTAAGAGTTAAGTTCCATCCATGATGAAGTTAAACAAACATCTTATTTAGAAGAAGAAAAAGGAAGAACTAGTTACCAGTCACTGTCATATAAAATGACTATATCAGCTGTTGCAAGATTAATTCCAAGGCCTCCAGCTCTAGTTGATAATAAGAAGACAAACTTTTCACTTTCTGGCTTATTGAAGGCATCGATAGAAGCATCACGATCTTCACCACTTGTATTTCCATCAATTCGACAGTAAAGATATCCACGATACATCAAATAGTCTTCCAGGATGTCCAACAGTCTTGTCATCTAAATTGATAAATTCAAAATGTAAGCAGTTATTTCACAAGGAAATATTAGAAAGCAAAGTGGCATCCACCACGACACTTGTAACAATTCCTTAGATATCAAACTCATATTTGGTATACTAGAAAATCACTATAACTGCAGAAGGGGGAGGAAAAAAACCTGTGAAAATATAAGAACCCTTGAATCACGTTCCTTAAGCTTCGGGAGCAACTTATCTAGCAGAACCATTTTTCCTGCACAATTTTTTTTAATTAAGAAGTGTGATGTTATGCAACTATTGGAAGGGGAAAAAAAACGTAAGCTTCAGTTGAAAAGATTGTGTTACCGGCATTTGTTACAAGGTGATCTCCTGTAGTATATGGAGGACCAGGTTCGGCACCTTGAAAAAGATAAGGGTGATTACAGCATTTACGCAGCTGCATTGCTATATTAAGTAGGCGCTTGCGCTCACCGCCAGCATTTACAACCTCGAGATCTTTCTGCAATAAAGCCTTGTAATACTGCTTCTGCAGTTGGGACATCCCAACCTTAAGTATAGTTTCCTTTTTCGGGGGCAGACCTTTCTCCACATCTGATTTCAACCTTCGCAGAAGAAAAGGCCGGAGGACCTTAAATGGTAAAACAATGTAAACCATTTATTTGAAGAAAAAGTGACATAAAATACTCATAGCAGACAAGTAGAGAACCAGATTTACCTTGTGAAGCTGTTGAACAACCTCCTCTTGATCATTTTCACCAGATATTGCGAACCATTCATCAAATGTTTCCGCGGAGCTGAAAATCTCTGGTAGTAGAAAATTTAAAAGGGACCAGAGTTCATGGAGATTATTCTGCACCGGATAAATTGATACAATTAGAAAAAACCAGAATACATAAAACTAAAGTTACAACCCCTTGATTCCTTCTAGAGTGAGTTGTCAAGAAGATACACATTTAAGCATATATGATCACAATTTTTATGCAACTCCTAAAACTTGAAGAGTGACTTTTATCCAACTACAAGTTATTGACCTTTAGTGACAAAGTAAACATTCAAAAGTCACATACACCACATAAAGGTGAAGATACCATTCAAAATTTCAAATGTCACATCAAGAAAGAAAACATAAAAACTAATGAGAGTACCTGCAGTGGAGTGCCGGTGATAAGAAGGCGATAATTAGTGCTAAAGAGCCTCATGGTTTTGGAAAGCAGTGAGTTTTCATTCTTGATCCTGTGAGCTTCATCAATTATGATGTAGCGCCAACTAAAGCGCCGTAAGGCATTCTTCTCTTTAATTGCCATTTCAAAACTGGTCACACAAACATCAAACTTTCCCGCAGCTAGTAATTCTTCACGTATGTATTTCTGAAAATCATATATTTAGTATGATTGATTAAGATCCACTAACCATAGATTAAAGATGAAGTGAGGTGAAAATGATTAACAGAGCTCAGAGAGCATAATTTACTCGCTCATCAGGATTTCCTAGAAATTTGACTGCACGGAGTGTAGGGCAAAAACGTCGAATCTCATTCATCCAATTGCCTAGAGTTGACTTTGGAGCAACAACCATGTGGGGACCAGTGATGCCTCTGAATTCATGCAAATAGCCAAGCAATGAGATGGTTTGCAATGTTTTACCAAGCCCCTGAATGCAACAATAAAGAAAAGATGCTGTAAGTGGATATGTATGTGATCACTAAAAAAGATAACTGGCTGTTTCAAAAAATAATTGAAAAGTTGAAACCTCAATCATACCATCTCATCTGCAAGAATTCCATTTATACCATTCTCGTATAAACGTATAAGCCAGTTTAAACCAGCAAGTTGGTAATCCCTCATCTTTCCCTGAATACCTACAAACGAAAAGTTGAGGAATAATATAACTCTGCCACCAACTAGAATATGAGCATAAGTCCAAAGGACAAGTTCTACAAAGATCTTTTTCATCCAACTTATAAAACATAAAAGATCGCCAAAATTAAAAGTAAACGGGCAAGCAAGACATGATTGACATGTAACAAAAATGCATATCATCTGCAGGCTAGGCTTCACAATATGACTTGAAGACTGCCACGGTGATAATTTTTGCAATGCGTAGTAATAAAAGAAAGTCATATTCAGCACCAAAAATATACTCCCTCTGTCCCATTTAATTGTATACGTTTCTTTTCAACTGTTCGACACGCATTTCAATGCTCTTATAAAATATAATTCCGTAACTTATTTTTGAGATTTTCTTTTTCTGAATAAAAATATAACATCCAAACTTTAATTCAGAAAAAGAAAATTTTAAAAATAAATTACACAACTATACTTTACAGGAGCATTAAAGTCCGTGCCGCGTCCCCGTCCCCCAATGTATACTACTCAGGGGGACGGAGGGAGTATATCAATTGACGAAAAATAAGTAAATTTAAAAATTTGAATTAGAAGTGAAAACAAGTAGAAATAATAGAATCTAAGCTTTCTGAAATTATGTTGCCTACAATATACGAGATAAGAACCATATTAAGCCCAAACTTACAATGATAAACAAAACACCATGAATGATGTTTCCTGGACAGGAGGATGACATACTTATTAATTATTATTCATGATTCCTTAAATTTCTAAAAATTTAAACTGATTGTAGGTGATAAACCACCAAGACATGCACTGCCATGTCAAATCATGGAATATAAAACTTACAAGAGGGTTGAACGAGTAGCCTTGTGCTTCCTCCCGCAGTAAGTCCATCTTCTTCCTTAAGATATTCCTCGTCTTCTTCTTCTTCAGTAACTTTTGAAGCATGACGACCCCTGAAGTATAAAGCTAATAAATACACCGCATTTGAATTCAAGAAAGATAAAAATTCACATTTTATGAAATGAATTTATAGTTTCTAAAACCACATGATAGGATGTACTGAGAAATATTTCAAAAACAAAGACTGGTTACACCAGGAAAGGCCACCCAGCACATAGTCAGGGAGATTAATCAAGTCATAATTGGTACTATCATATATTTCCAAATGATTATACAGATTTTATAATGAAATAGTTAATATAATCTTTTATATTTACTTTGTTATCTTTTATAATGAAATAGTAAATGTTGTTTGTTAGTCATTAATCTTTTATGTTCTTTGTTATTATGTGAATTTTAAAGGAATCAGTCTATACAGAAATCAAAAGGGTCTTTACTACATTGGTAAGAAGAATAGATAGGTATATGTAAAAATATATAAAGAACACTCGATTATAAGTTGTGACCAGTCATTACTTAATTTCTAACGGTTGATGTTGACTCCATGGCCTAAAACAGTTGCAAGTCTTAGGCTTCTCGCATACCTAGAGGTAGTTTAATTATCCCTACCTAAAAATTACAGCTTAGATGAACCATGCATGCAGTTAGACGCAGTTTTGTGGTTGACCCTTGGACTCGGTGCCAAGGTTGAACTGCCGGATAAGGAATAAGGTGTAAAATGCGTTGCCCAATACTGCACGCTGATTATCCAAATCACTCCATTGTTCTAACAGTGGCTTTTTTACTTTATACTGGTGAGACCAAATTGCCAACACATCTCATGACAGCATGACCCTTTTATGTGACATTTACTTATATTGTACATATAAACAATTCCAATAAAAACCATAACATCAACATCTATTTTTAAACTGTTTTCTTGCATAAGTGAAACCAAAAAAACAAAACATAAGAGGAAAGATTACCAAGACAGTGCCTATAATTCTAATAAAAATGATTCACTGAGCATGCTTCTTTATAAACAAGTGTACTAAGCATTCATGTTAAACACCAGATAAATTCAGCTATAGGTGGAAAAGGAAAAGTCACTCATGCAATAATATAGTTCTAATTATAAAAGTAATTGTAAGACATACTTTCCCTTTGTCTTCTTCTGTGCCGCCTGGTCACTCTTGGCAAAGTGAGCAAAGATCTCTGTTTGTTGCAGGAGATACTTCAAACGGCCCTTCCCCTTGTTGTTCTGTGATTAATACACACACATACATACATCAACATTCCACACCAACAATGCACACAGCTACATGACATACAATTGTCTGTAAAACTTAAATTCCAGAATCAAAAAGAAACAAGTTCCACAAAACACACCATATCAGCATCTATGGCAGCATTCTGGGCATCCAAGAGCTCTTGAATCTTTTGCTTCTTTTTTCTCTGCAACTCTCTTAACCTTGCTTTCTCACGCCTGCTAATTTCACCATTACCAACCCCATCACCTTCCTAAATCACAAAAAATGGATATAACACATAAATGAGAACAAATAAACAAAAAGTTTAGCTACAAAATCTGAAATTTTACACAAATTCCATCTGTAATGCACATTCAAACACCGAAAACCCAACAAAATTAACAAAAAGACAATTAAACACCAAAAAAACCTAGCATCCAAGCATATCTACAAAATCTAAACAATTACACTAATTACACAAGTAATGCACATATATTAACATCAAAACCAGCAACAATAACAATCAAACCCTAACAAACAAATCAAAATACTTCAGATCCAACGCATAACCAAATCAAAACCAATCAAAATCAAGCTTTTACCTCATCGTCGTCTTCCTGGTCATCTCCGGCAGCTTCGCCGTCATCGTCGTCGGAATCGGCGGCGGTTCTGGCGACGGCTTGAAGCTCCTCCTCGTCTTCCTCCTCATTCATCTGAGCGTCATTGACTTGCTCTTCCTCCGATGTCGAGTCACTTGGTTCCGAAAGCTTCGCCATGACTCTTCGATTTCAAAATCTAGGGTTTTCGAAGCGTAGAGGAGAGACAAGTGAAAAAGAGATTTTTAATAAAAAGGAGACGCTAGTGAAAATATGATTTGTTATAGGAAAATGATACGTACGTGTGTAGTAGTTTGTTTTAGTGGGTGTTTTTTATACAGGACTTTCTCAAAAAAAAGTGTTGGAGAAATTCCCGCCTCTCAAGTGTGAAAAGAAAATCGATTCCCGCCTTATTTAAAATCCTTTGGTACTGTGTTTCGTAGTTCTTCCTCCCTTCGTCGCAATCAATTTTACGCGTTTTTTTTTCACTGCTCGACATGTTTTTTAAGACTTTCATCAAATTTAATTCTACAACTTATTTTTAAAATTTTTTTTTTGTATTAAAATGAAAATATTATACTTTCATAAAAAAAGAAAATCCTAAAAATAACTTATAGAACTATACTCTGTTGAAGTATTAAAATTCGTGCTGCACCCCCGTCTCCCAATCTATACTATTGACCGGGATGGAGGGAGGAGTTCTTATTGCTGAGAGGTCTCTACTCGATTAAAATTGTTGTTAGATATTTTATTTGACAAATTTGAGAAATAATATTTTAAATAATATATTTTCAAAAATAATATATATCGTCAATATATTAATATAAATAATGTAAAAAGGTAGTGAAAGGCGTTAGGTGACCTCGGATCTATTCTTTTCGGGATGTTGTTAGGTACTATAAATTACTTTTACTTTATATATTAATAAATTATATTTATACCCTCGAATAACATAAAACTCAAATAAATGTTTCACCAACCCCATACTCATACAATACAAGGTAAGTGCACAGTTTATTAGTATAGAATTGTATTTAGTATACTAACATTAAAACACCTAGGTTCATAATGTCTTATTAAATATTATAATGTTATTTATCATATAAAATTTTATATATTATCACGATAATTTACATACATGTCTAAATCATAAATAAGATGCAATATATTATCTAATTTATTTGTAACTGTTAAATATATATTTAATATGATAGCTTCTTACAAATATAAATTGAATAATATTTAATAAGTTTCTATAAAAAAATATCAAAGATGTTTTGCTTTTATTAATTGTTAGGATTTATGGGTGATAGACAGCAGTCAACTTAACATTTTCATGTATTTAGATTTATCTAGATAAACCTTCATGTACTATACAAGGCAGATTGTTGCAAGGTCATGATAGCAAGTTTGTACACTTGGAAAAAGTTTAATTCACAATTGTCCATGCCTCAAGGCGCGAAAATAAATGACAACAAGAATAAAAGACTGCTATTGTCAAGATGGTTTACAATAGCACTACACAAGGCAGACAGTTGCAAGGTCATGACAGCAAGTTTGCATTTGACAGCAACGTTGGCTGAAACTCCGCATACAGCAAGTTTCCGCTCCCATGACACCTGAACACTGGCGATCCTACCCAAAGCCGTATTCAGGAAGCCACTGTCATTCCAATCGTTGTTTGACAACAAGTTCTGGTGTCTCTATGTCACCGTCGTTGAAGATCTTGGATCATATTTGATTCCACGTCATGTCAATCTTGTGGTAGATAAAGATGTTCAAACTTAGGAATGCTGCAGAAAAGATGTTTTGTAGCAGACCTATCAAGCCTACAGCTTGAAACTCAAGTATACACAAAGTCGTGGATAACTACCTGGAAAGGAGACAAGTCACTATTCAATCACTTCTATTGTACTCAAAATAGTATGTTCCAGGGTTGCTTTTCATACAATGTAACAACTGCTGAATAGTATTTTAGGAAAGTCACATGGGATGTACTCTCTAAAATAGCCGCAAAAGAGAAAGTCTACTTTATAGATCTGCAGAACCCATGGTGGCCAAGTTAAGTTAAACTCTGATATAAGTATAGGAACCAAAGCTTAAACCATGAGGCAAGTTGAGTGAATCTGAGAGAATCAAACAAAGAAAACACCAAGAGAGCGAGACACAAGTGTATTACTTGACAAAACGAAACTCGAGAATTATTTTTCGAAGTTGTAGCAAAACAGCAAAATAAATAAACCATATGTTTTGTGAAGTTAAACTACAAGTGTTCATAACTCAGTTTGCATCTTACTCCGCTGATATACTTAAATCTTTAATTGGCTGTTGAATTAAAATTTAAATTTATCAGTATTGCGTTACCCCCCACCCCCCCTCCGTAATACATTCGAGGACCAACATTAATATTTATTTTTAAGTTTTTATTCTATAAAATATATGATATTTTATATAATAGAAAGTATTCAAAGAATACTTTTTCGAAAATTAAGTAAAAACATAATTTATTTTAAGATAAGAATTGACTAATTAATACTAATAAGCATGTTTTGAATTAAAAAAAAATACAAAATTACTTATATTAAAGGACATAATTAAAACATTTGATATCAAACTGCAATAAAAATATTTAGTAAATATCAAATACATATACAATATCACAATACAAACAGCACATAACAAATATTTCACTATAATATACATCACAATACGAATAAAAAAAGTAAGTTAGCAAATTTAAAAAGTAATATAAAAAAATAAATACAACATAATTATATATTTTAAATTTTAGAGACATGAAAAATAAGGTTCACATCAAATAATAATAAATATTTTTAGATAACATGAAAAATCAATATTTTCACAATGATGAAAATATGAATCACTTGTAAATAAAATGATATAAATATAGATGCTCACATGCATATAGTAAGGTCATGATATATTCATATATATATATATAGGGTCCTACTCTGGTAGAAACCATCTTAGCGTACAAACTACAAACTAAAATTAAAAAGTCTCTAAATCAAATTGAAATATAGCACATGTGGTATGGAAATTGATCGTTGCGAGATGAACAAAAATACAGTGAAGTCGGATTTCAAAAAAAGTTCACCGATTAACGGGAAAATTCAAATTAAAAACGGAGGGGAATCTGCGGATCATGTGTGACAGGGTGTATATTAACTGGTGTGTGGTTGCCCCTGCGGGGCCATTGGATTAGATTCATCCAAGGGCTTATATTGAGGGCGTGTTTGGTTGAGAGAAGCAGAAGCTGCTTCCGGCTTCTGCTTCTTTTGACCCGTTTGTGTAAAGAAGTAGAAGCACTTTTAAAAAGCTGAAAATGCTAACTTCTCTCTCACAGCTTCTACTTCTTTTCCAAACACTTTATTGACTTCTTTACTTCTCACTTCTACTCCACTTTTTTACTATAAGCAAGAAGTCACTTCTTTTAAGCTAACCCAAACGGCCCCTGAGTTTGTAGTTTGTACACTAACTTAGTTTGTATTTGAGCACTTCCCTATATATATATATATATATATATATAGGCAATTGCTCTAATACAAACCACTAAAATAAAAACTAATATACAAACCAATAGAAACTATACCCAAATGACATCACTCACCCCATGTATGTCGTCACCCGCCTCCTATATGTCATCACCCACCTACGGCCCCCCTCTACCCCACTCAATCCACCGGGGGCCGCTAGGGCCTTGCCAAGGCTTTTCACATGCCTTGGATAGGCTCTAGAGAGCCTTAAGAGCCAAAATTTGACCCCTCCATGGTCCCACTAGGTCCCGTCCTGACCCTATTAAGCCCCACTTAGACCCCGTTTAGGTCCATCTCGGGGTTCATCCCCGTTCCCAAAACCCTTACCATTATACATAATCGCGTTGGTTTTTATTTAGTTTGTATTTTAGTAGTTTATATTGGAGTAGGACCCTATATATATATATATATATATATATATATATATATATATAATGTTATTTTTTAATAATAAATATCTTTAGAAAAAATTACAAAGAAAAATAAAAAAGAAACATATATCTGTAGTGTTTTAATTATCTGTAGTGTAACTGAGTGTAGTGTACTTTCTTTTTTGTGTGTTTTTTCCTTTTAATTAACCCGGGCACTTCTAATTTTCACTATCCCGCCACTACTAATTTACTCTTGGCCCGCCAATTTTTTGGCCCCAAAATTCTAATCTACTGCAACGCCTGGTACTAGCGTTGCAAAATACCTTGCTTTTTATAGCCTTTTCAAACTTTTTAATGAAAATTTGATTCTATTGTAACGTTTTTTTCGGCATTGCGATAGACTGTTTTCAATTTTTCAATTGCAACGATTTTGTGGAAAATTTTTTTTGAGTGGTTGCGAAATGCAATCTATGGTGTAGTCTATTGTTATGATTTATCATCATGTTATTTTTACATATGAACATATTTAGTATTTAAATAAAAAAAAGGTTAATTGAAAGAATATTTATAAATTATATTTTAAGACAGTATGATAAACTAGTGTTTATGATAGTGATATATAAATTTCCTATACATAAAAATGTATAAAAGAGTAACACACACATATAGCCATGTCATATAGTAGTATTTAGTATTATTTATTATGTTATTGTTTAAAATATATATCTTTGATATAAAACTAACATAAGTTATAAAGTAAAGGTTAAAATTTAAAAAACAAAGATAATATAAATTATTATTTATCAAATATTGGACTAACAAGTCTAAGCAGGGAATGGCCTCAAAGAATGGGAGGACTGACGCTGGTTTGTTGACTCGCGTCATCCGAGTGTCATCAACAACTCAACCAACGTCTCAAGGATGGCAATCTGGTGCTTAGAAAAGGGTCATTGTGCAAAACCAAAATCGTTTAACCAGCTACCTTGCAGAGGATGGTGCAACCACAAAAATGAGCCTAATGAAATTTTTCAGACCCTTTGACAAATTCAGCAAGATATGGTATTTGGATATGGGGCTGGGATTTATGGGAGAGGAGTTATGCTGGGAGACGAAAACGACTACATAGTCCAACAACAACGCGACAAGAATGATTGGTAGAAGAGGAAGCCGAAGCGGACAACGACGTTGATGCAATGGATCAGTTGTTGGTGGTGAAGAGTCATGTCTTCGTAGATATTGATTGACTGATAGCTACTGATCCTTGGCTCAATCTAGTCTCCTGCTTTAAATCTTTTCATTTGTTGAAGTTTAAGTTAAGTTTTAGTTCTTGTTTTAGTTCCCAGTCCAGGATTATGAAAGGTTTTGTTAAAATTATTTTGATGTTTTCAATTGTAGGGCGTTCCCTTTGTGTTGGTCTGGAGTTTTATCTTCATCTCCATTATGTTGATGAAATTTCTTACTTATAAAAAAAATATTACAGTAAAAAATTAAAATTTAAAGAAAAATATATCTTTTTACAGCGAAACATATACCATGAACATATAAACGAGTTTCAAATGCTCATATATTTGTAACAATATAATCTCACGTCACCAATACTTATTTACTCGGGGTTTTGCTTGAATGTTTACTAAGAAAATCCATAATATGTCTAATTGATGCGAGTAAGAAGGCAACACTGGAGAGTCTCAGAGAATGGAGATCAACTATGCAAAGAATAGAAGATAAGTCGTAGGAAAGCAAGGTCGAGCGAACTCACAGTTATACACTGGCGCTGTATATCACATTTGTTACCTATCAATGGAAAAGAAAACACTAATCAAGTGTGTAAATAACACTTAGCCGATGACAACTCTTGTGCATTCTCATCACACAATATACAATTTGTCAGTAACTTATCTTCTTGACCGCTAGGTTCCATTCAAAACAAATTTAGAGAGTACTGAGTGACACATCAGCAAAAATAGGTGTTTGACATATCACCCACATATGTAAATATGAATATTAAGAAAGACAATAAATTAAGCAAATAAAAAATTAAAGCACTGCTAAAAGAAACAAGAGCAATGTGGTATAAAAAAGAAATAGAATGTGCATAAATATATTTACGGTGTGCATAAGAGCAAGTCCAATACTAAAGCTAAATAAGATATAACTATTGCTATAATATGAAATCAAAAAGTACATTTTGATGTTGAAATAACTTTCATGCTCCAATGTATGATTTTAAAATAGAACCAACGAGATGCAGAATATGAACACAAGTACAAAAAATTAAATCAAAATTGTTTTATATCCATTTTCCTCCAAATTCCCACTTGCATTGCCCATGTAACAATTATAACTGAATCTATACTAGGTTCTCTATAGAACCAAGTATAGCATTTTTCTATTTTAGCATCTCATATAACATTGCACTGGGGTGCTAAATTTTATAAGTGATGCTATATATATAATAAAAATAGCACCTTCTATAGCATTGCATTAGACTTGCTCCAAAGCATCTCCCTCCCTTTTTATGTTCTAGTCACTGACCGACATTGATATGTCAAAGAATCTATTATTTTTGGACGTTGTACGAGAAATTAACAATTAAGATTAAAATAATAGATTATTTGACAAAAATAATTAATTATCTAAGCGAAAATATTCCTCGTATATTAGATTAATAAAAGATGTACTTGTTGAGTGAAAAACAATAACTATACACACGCGTTTAAAAGGGAATTTTTTCCGGATGTGAATATTCGGGAGTCGGGACATTAATGGAAGTGGTACAACGAAAATAGAGCATAAAAGCAAGAAAGGATATATGTGGGCTTTGGATAAAATTTGAAATCAAATTCAAACAGCGCACCAAGTTTTCTGTCATATCACATTCGAATTAGATTCTAAAAATGAGCAACTCATTTAATTTTTTAAGTTTTCACAACATAATGACACATATATAATGAAATATAACATAATCAGTCGATCACGTAGCCCTCTCCAATTCTTCATATGCAGGGATTAGTTAGCGTATTTTCTTCTGGCATAAACAATCAGCACTAACTTTATACAAATATCTTTCGAAATACCTTTGCGCCTTCTCCCGATACATCTTCTTTGTTCTTATCCTTTATGTCTGTTATGTTCTATCAAGTATGCATACGTACCGCATCAAGAAAAAAGGCTCATACCAGCAACATGTTACAATATGATCCCAGTAAACTATCCAACGTTTTGGAAGATTGGTCACTTAATATAGTTAGACTCACGTGAGACTCTTGTTTAATTTCCTGTGACCCAAAGTTTTTCCACAAAGATGGGCGTCATTCATCATCCATTTGAGGGAGAATGTTAGAATACGATCCTAGTAAGCCCTCCTTTCAATAGTTTTGAAAGAATTGGTCACTTGGATGCAATAACACGTCTACATTTCTGGATGCAGAGATTCGTTATCGTGCATTTTCTTTTAATGTGTGCACCAAATCCATCACTATCACCTTACATCGTGTAGCTAGTGCAAGATGACTTTAATCAGAATCAACCAAAACTATCAACAAGAACACATTCCCATGCATTTCCCTTGTCACAATACACCAATCCTATATAAACCCCTCTCACCTTCTTCAACTCCAACACAACTTATAAGAACTCATCAATCTTACATCACAACTCTACTAAGCTTCATTTAATCATTTCTTCTTCTTAACCAATGGAGAGAAGCCAGTGGTATTATTCAGTAAAACTAGTTGCTGCATAAGCCACACAGTGAAGTCTCTCCTGCAGGATTTCGGAGTGAGTCCAGTTGTTTACGAGCTGGACGAGATCCCCAGAGGCCGCGACATCGAGGCCGCGTTAGCCAAGCTTGGGCACAACCCGGTGGTGCCAGCTGTGTTCATAGGTGGAAAACTTGTAGGAGGAGCCAACACTACAAGAAAAACAGCTATCAGTGATCATAAGTATCAGCGACCGCCATTCAGTCGCTATTGTTTCAAATCGGCAACGGACTATAGCGACAGAGATGGCACTTAGTCGCTAATATTTTTTAGCGACGAATGTGGTAGCTAATCAGTAGCTAGAACATTATTCCCATCAAAAAATGAGCGCTAAAAATTGCCGCCATAGGTATTTGCGACTGGATTTTATCGCCGACCGCCTTCAGTAGCTAAAAGTGCCATGTCAGCTAATTTTTCAGCGACCGCAGTTGGTAGCTAATTACTCCATCCTAAAATTTTGAAAAAAAACGGCGGGGTTATTAGCGACCGCAATTGGTAGCCAATAATGCCACGTCAAACAGATCGTTACTGAAATCGGTAGCTGAAGTCGGTCGCTGTTGTTATTTATTTTTCTTTTTTATTTTGTTTTCTTGTTTATTTTACTTTTATATTTATAATTATTTTATTGAATAATTAAAAATATGTTTCATGGTTGATCACAAATTGGATGCTTTTAACAATTTTAAGTAATTTGTAGGCCAAATAATTTTTTTTAAATTTATTTAGACGTGTTATATATTTATGTGTATCCAATGTGTTTTTTAGTTATAATATACATACATACATACATACATACATACATACATACATATATATTAATTTTTGAAATAAGTCGTAGTATATTTTTAATTAATATGTTAAGAAATATAATTTTTATTTTATATTATTTTTTAATTTATTTTACATTTAGTTTTATATTTTATATGTATATCCCTTTTAATTTATCGAATATAAAATTAAATAAAAAAATGTTTCATGATGATTGCAACTTGAGTATTGTTTATTCATTTTAACAATTTTGTGTATTTCTGTAGAAAGTTTAAATAATTTTTATTGAATTTATTAAGACGTGTACTTCACATATGTGTGTATTGATCTGATGTGTCAATTAGTTATATTGATGTATTTTATAAAGTCAAAAAAAATTGTTTTGTTTTGTTTTTTTAGTGTATTTTACTTTAGTTTACATTTATATCTCTTTTATTGAATAATAAAAAATATGTTTCATAGTTAATTGGAGCGCGCTTGGGCACGTATTTTGGACTGTTTTCTTAAAATTTTGAGTATTTTTCCTGTAAAGGTTAAATAATTTCCATTGAATTATTTAGACGTATTTGTATATATGTGTTTGATGTTCCTTTAGTTATAATATATTTTTAAAGTGTTGAGAAATTATAATTTGTTTTTTTTTTCATTTATTTTACTTTGGTTTTTATATTTATATTTATACCTTTTAATTGAATAATCAGAAAAACGTTTCATAATTTCATGAGTATATGTTTCAAAATAAAATAAAATATTTTTAATTAAATAAAATATATTTATTTCATGAGTACCTACAGCGAACAAATAATTTAATCATATTAACATTTTATTTGGAAACTATTAATCTAATTAAATTCTAAATAAAATGTATTAAATTAGTCATAATATATTTTAAATAAACTAATATAAAATAATAAAATAAAGTGTAAAAGCTGGGAAAAGAATTTCACAAACCGCAAGAACCCTCGTTCCTTCGTCAGTGAATTCGCTTCTCGCACAGATCAAGATCACAGTTGCAGTTCAGTGGTTTCTCCTCCCATGTCCTATCTCCTCCTACATTCTGGTAACAATCCCTTGTATTACCTATATAGTGATTGTGTGATTTCCGCAATTTAGATATTTACTGTGTTCTGTTTCGTGTATGTGTATGTATATGAATTTTCAATTTTATTGTTTTTGATAAACTTGATCAATTTGGTGTGTGCTCTGATTAATATTCAATGGGCTTGTGAAATTATTGTTGTTTATGTATGTGAACTTAAGTCGCGTGCAAAGCCATGTCATTCCCCAACCTCTTCTTTGACCACATTACATTAAAAACCAACTGAGTTATAGCAGTTTGTCAAGTGCAGAACCTTCAGAGGTGTTCTGGACTTCTATGAAGCAATATGATCAACAGCTCTAGTGATAGTAGACTAACATTATTTTATTTATAAATTAATCAATACCAAGCAATGAGGTGATGAGTCTTCACCTCCAGCTGTACCTAAGGCCTATGCTTACCCGAGCCGGAGCTATGTGGGTCTAAAATCAAATACAATCGCCTTGAATTATAATTAAGGAATAATAAACAAATGTTCGGATCAAGAGAGTTTTTTTTTCTTTTTATAAAGTAATAGGGGTTTGCTGGCTGGTTCAAATAATGTAGAAGCAGTCAGCTTTTGCCATTTTGCATGGAGGACCTCTTTTTCTTAAAAATAGCCTTGGAGCCAAACTATAACTTCAGAAAATCTCATAAAAAGAGCTTTGATAGGATAATAATGTGACCGTGGTTGTATTTTTAGGTGTGTCCATCTCGAAAGTGTTATCCCAATATTATTAATACTTATCTTTCTATATTAAAAAAGTAATACAAAGTTTTAGATGATTATCAATATAGGGTCGTTCTTTAGAGAGAACCAAGGCTTAAAATAGAATCATAGAATCAATTCTCAACCGTTAGATTCACTTAGATTTAATGGCTCAAGATTAACGCAGGGAATCTTTTAAAATATTATGACAATCAGTATAAAATATGTATAATCAATTATAAGGATAGTGGTGTAATTTTACATATGTTGCCATTTATTGAAAATCAATCAAGATCAATCATAAACAATAGTTACAACTAAGCTGTATGTATTACTTTGATCAGATTAATTATCATATTTCTCCATCACTACATCCCGTTTTCTTTCATTTGATACTCAATGGAGGACGTTCATGAAAAAACAAGTATATATACTCACGTCTCTTTATTTTAGGTTCTGCTGCTGCACACCAGTTTCTATATATTTTGACGATCTACGTGTTTATCTTACAATGTAGTTGTTGAAAATAACGGATCACAGTCTCCTACTCAGCATTCCATGGAGACTAATGAGTTCAATGAAGATATTTATGTGGATTCGTACAAGTACACATCACCTGCCGGAGAAGAATATTGGAAACCGAAATGTGATAAAAAGTCCAAGCCATATGTTAATCAGATTTTTCCAGATGTTGAAGCTGCATTCGAATTTTAAACTGAATATGGGCGACCATGCGGGTTTGTTGTGCGTAAGAGCTCTGTAGTAGAACTTTGTTATACATCAGGACTTTGAGGTTCTACAGTAGAACTTAATGGGCCATCAGCTAAAATAACCTCTTGTAGTATAATTCTTACAAAATGAACTCCACTAATCTTGTCAGCTCTACTATTCTTACTCATTTTCTCTTCAAATTTAAGGAAATCACATTGTACTTTGTTTATATCTTTACTTGATTCCTTTTTTAAAGTGAATATACACAAAGGTTCTGCTGTAGGACCCTACATATTAAATAGATTTTCATGATCTGACATGTTTGTATCACTTTTTTAAAGTGAATATACACAAAGGTTCTGCTACAAACCCCTTTTTAAAGTGAATATACACAAAGGTTCTGCTACAGAACCTTTTTTAAAAGGGAATATACACAAAGGTTCTGCTACAGAACCTTTTTTGAAAGCGAATATACACAAAGGTTCTGCTACAGAACTCTTGTTAATACTTGAAGATTTAAAGGGTTCCTAGGCTAAGGGTTCCAAGAGAAACATGACCTCTTGTCCCACGATTAAGTAATGAGAAATAAAATAAAAATCTCCAAACATAATCAACCCACTATATTTATGATTCACAGGATCGAAAATGCATAAATCAATAAAGGTAGCTAATATAAACTTGTAAGTTTCGCATCGGAAATTTAGCTTTTGTGATGATATTTCAATCAAATGATCTGTAATGTATCACTTTTTTCCCAATGAACACAAATACTCAATCCATCATAACTATGCTCAGTCATTTTGAAGAACCAAATTGTAAACTTGGTGGATTTGACTTCTTATAGGCAGAGGTTCAACATATGAACTCCAATGTTAGTACCACTTTTTTCCAATTCCACACAAATACTCATCCCACCATAAGTATGCTCAGTCATTTCAAACAACCAAATTGTAATCTTGTTGGATTTGACTTCCTAAATACAGAGGTTCAGCATATGATCCTTTATATAGTTCTTCTGAATTTTAGAATTGTAATAACACTTCAAATCAAACACCTTCTACATTACAACATTCTTTTTCATATCAACACCAAAACTTGTTGGATTTGACTTGCAATAGACAAAGGTTCAGACTATGAACTTTACTGTTTGTGCTACTTTTCCCCACTTCACATAAATACTCTTTCCACCACAACTATGCTCAGTCATTTTAAACAACCAAATTGTAATCTTGTTGGATTTGACTTCCCATAAACAGAGGTTCTGCATATGAACTTTTATGTAGCGGTTCAGTTAAGGTGGAATTTTATGTACCGCTTTATGTGTCGCTTCAGTAATGGGGGAATTTTAGATTTGTAATAACATTTCAATTCGAACGCCCTCTACTATATAACATTCTTTTTCATATCAACACCAATATTCATTCCACCGTAACTATTTTTAATCACCTCCGACAAAACACTTGTAAACATAGTGGATATGACTTCCTCCAGACAGAGGTTCAACATGTGAACCTCAATATCCCCTTTCGTAACTTTAGCTTTGTGATAAGACTTTCAATCAAACAACTTCCTCCATACAGTGTTTTTTTTTCAAATCTACACCGTATTCATTCCACCATAACTATTACTAGTCATTTAAGATAAGACACTTGTAATCTTTTTGGATACGACTTCTTATGAACAGAAGTTCAGTATATGAACTTCGATGTGTCATATTATATATTTAGTTTTTATAATAGAACTTCAGTTAAAACTAAATCTAGCGTGCCACAATTCACCAACTCAATACATATACTCATTTTATCATTACTATGCACAATCATTTTCCGACAATAAACTTGCAAGTATAATTAGTGAGTCTGGTAGTAGATGGGTTTCGTTAGTACATTGATGAGTGTATGTATATATATGTATATATCTGTTCTCACCTTCTGCAGAGAAGCTTGATTCAAGGATGCTGAAGATTTTATGATTCGAGGATGATTCGATGCTGCTGATGTAGTAGCGTTGGTGAATATGGGAAAGTTGTCAATCAAATCGAAATTGGACGCTGATTTTTATCCTAAATATTTTGGGTCTATACTGCCCTTGGCTATGTACCAAATATACAATATATTTTTTTATTTAAAAAAATTGTGGTTCTATGGTTCTAATGTTAGTGGCTCTCTCAAGAACATGACCCATCGATATATTTAATATATAATCGAATAAAAGATGTAAATCTCATCATGTACCAAATTAATGAGTTTGAACTAATTAGGGAGGAATTTAGTTTGAATGCAAAGTACAGTTGCTCTCGATAGGTAATTAACATCCATTTCGAATGCAATACCTAACATAAATGTAAATAGCTTCATGTTTAACTAAACGTGAGTAATAATGATGAAAATGGAGTAAACAAGTATGAGCTGGCATTCATTCTTTGGGGTTTTATATCAAACTAGCCGCTCGTTACGTCAAAATATGTCAGTTGACCCACCCATCTCATTAGTGACTCATTTAAACTACTATAAACCAAATATATATCATTTTACCCACATCATTATTCATACATCTTTACTTAATCATTTATCAAAAAATAACCGTTTAACTTTTTACTGCAAAACCACATGGAGTACCTTCATAATTGTATATAGTTTTTATCAAAATAATTTGGAATTTTATAAAGTAACATAACTAGGGTGATCACATAAATATATATATATATATATATATATATATATATATAGTTATATATATTTTTAACTACATAGTTATGTTATTTTAGAAATTCCCAAATTATTTTAATAAATATTAGGGACAATTATGAAAGTTCTCGAAGTGGTTTTGCTGTAAAAAGTTAAACGGTTAATTTTTGATAAATGATTAAGTAAAGAAGTATGAATAGTGATGTGGGTAAAATGATATATATTTGATTTGTAGTGGCTTAACGAGTCACGGGCGTTACCAGTTTTATATAAAACCTTCATTCTTGGTATAGTATAGATAAGATTGGTTTTCTTTTAAAACTATCACTAAAAACCAATGTTATGAGATTATTTACTTGAATTTTAAAAAATTATTTGTTGCTGACAGGAAGAAAGTTACTTATAAGTTAAAATCATATTCAATTTACATAATTCAAAGTTACTTTTAAATTAAAAATTATATTTAATTTAAGTTATTTACAAGTTTAAAATTTATTAACTTCGAAGTGATCTATACAATTTTATAAAAATCAAATTCTGAAAAGAAAAAAAAAATTCTGTAAAACAAGTGAGGATCTGTAACTTAAGAAATCGTCTCATTACTTCCTCACCTAAACGACAACAATAAACTGCTTCTCACTTTCTCTAAGCCAGAAATTCGACAAGTAAGATTAACAGGCCCTATAGATCGATATTAGCATCATAAGAAAGGATCTGATTCCTTCTCTGCACTTCATCTACACAGCCATCCTACATGCACTTTAGATTTACAACATACAGAATAGTCAGTTTTAAGTCAGCGGGCACAGTAGTTCTAATATTTAGTTTTAAGTCAGCGGCTACAGTAGTTTTCTACGACAAGTTAACCTAGTTGTCAATCAGCATTCAGAAACCCCTACAACACAGTGTACAAACTGAATTCTAGCCACAATTAAGATAGTCATTCTTCTTCCGGTTCTTCCTCTTCTTGGAGAAGATTCTCTCTATTGTCATGAGCCCAGAAACCGCGGACGTCTATGAGCATGCTGGCAACTGTACCACCCTGTTTACAAGATAACAAATCTGCTAGTGTAATTCTTAAAGGGTCAGCTGGCTTCACCATATCCCATATTTCATCCCGTACATCTTCGATACACAGCTCATAATTCCCACCGTCTATCCACTTTTGATGTACATCCCTGCATCGCATCCAAAAATTAACTCTCTTCAGCTCAAACAATGATAAGAAAACTGAAAAACATATATAACTCAAACACTTGTGAGGATTATTTTTCTCATTGTATCTTGTAACTAGAGGCCTGTGAATTTTCTTAAAAGACACAAGCAGGAAATTACAGAAATTTTTATAGGAAGCTTCTATCAGGCAACATCTAAGACTAGAGATGCTCCCCTTCTTTTCTTCCGCTCAGACAATAATAGTTCTCACAATAAATTGTTAGAAACAAAAAACTTTAATCATGCTCATGATCCAAACATTGCAGAAAAAAATAGAATGGACTGACATTAAAATAACCAGTCTGCAAGTGTTAACCTGAAGAGAGTGTGAATATCAGCTGTAGTGAGAAATCCCCTTCCATGGAGATCGAGACAGCGGAACAAATATGTCAATCCCTCTTGGGTATCTTTATTTTCTAGGGCCAAAAGAAAGTCAAGAAAGTTTTCAAAGTCCATCTCACGACTGTTACCTCCTCCATTTTTTCCACGACGGATATGCTCGTCGAAAGCTATTAATATTAATAAAAATAGGTGAACGGAAGGCAAAACACAGTATAAAAAATACACAATCTATTAAACACAGATGTCACAAAATTTACACAAAGAAAAACATAAGGATTCAAGCGTGATACGTAAGAATCAGAATGAAAACAAATAAAACAAGTTTCCACATTTTTTACTAGTCACCACTCACCAGTCAATGAACTTACCCTAGTATCATAGACACTGAAATATTTCAAATCAATTTTAATCAACATAACTAAAAAAATCCTACTATAATAATTAGCGTTGTCTCAGATACTGATGTAGGACCCTTTATGACATTCAGAAACCTGACATGTTCGAGATATGTCCAAAATAACAAAGCCAGCATTAGGAGCGCAGCTAATAGAACTGGGATGCATGTCCAGTATCTAGCGGAACAATTTTCAATCTGCAATGCTTAAATATTCCACTGGTCCTGAGGGCATTTAAATGGGAAGTGAGGACTACAAGACAAGTCAAGTTGCATAAATGGATTAAGCTTTCTTTGACAACTAGTGATATTTTTAAGCGCTAAGCATACAGAAATGTATGAGCAAACTGCAAGACATAGATTAAGCATTCCTTGACATTCATCCCTTTAAACAATGTACAGGAGACAGGCAAACAGGAGGATATCCCAACTATCAAAGTTGTTACGTATAGAAATAAATCACTGAAAGATTGACCAATTAAAGCTTAAAGAGAGGCAGGACAATGGGCCCAGAGCCCAAAGAGACTTTGGAAAAATGGACGCCCGTTTAGTCGGCATATCATTTTTTATTTTTTAATTTAAAATTGGCTACTGGAATCTGCATCTAATTAGGAAAGCTAATTATTATATATATAGAGCTTTATTATGATAGTTCATGAGAGTTTCAAACTTTCAATATATTTGTAAACTGATTTCTGTTAAATTAAAAGTTCTCTTGCAAGAGTTTTCAGAAAGACCATAAATAATTACAGCCCCATTCCCCACCAAACTACAAAAGAGTGACCAGGAAAAACACTCTTTTTTCAATAGAAACAAGAGCAAGGAAACAAATGAATTTATTTCCATTACTAAACCATACTACTTTATAAATTTCTAAGAAATACTACAGTTCATGACTGGAAAATGTTCGTGCACCACATTTCAGGATCACTCTTGACAATTTACTAGCAAATTAAAGTGAATCATACCTCTCTCGATGAATATATCTGTCAAAGTTCCATCTGCATATTCTCGGAGTTCCTGCTTGCTTAATGTGCCATTCATATCTTTATCGAGGGCCATAAACATATCTGCGGAACTCATATAAAGAATATGAGCAAAATGAGAGTGATAAAGAAAAAAACTCCTTAAAAAAAGAGTAATAAAAGAACAGTTTACTTTGGACATTTCTTATTCTCTTGTTAAGACCCTATGAATCTATTAAAACATCAGATTCATACTAGAATCAAAATGATCCAATACCAATTATAACCTAAGCTCAAGGATTATCTGAGCAAGAACCTTTTTGTCATCACTTATTCCACAAATAGATATAATGACTATAAATCGAAAGAAAGGTTAGACGAAAAGACAAACCTTTCTCGCAATTTAAAAATTCCAATTCTTAAAACAAGGAGCACTTCATCACGGGAAATATGATGTCCAGGGGGAAGAAAACATTGGCACCCCCTATGTGATATAACAACAGCAATGTAATGCGATATTGCATGAATGATCTCTCATGTGTCCCTTGTGAGAAGTAAAATGCTTTTATGTACATATACATATCAAAAGCAACCTAGTCATCCATTGGCCAACTAAGACAGTGTTACACTGTTCCTATAGCAGGCAGTCAACTTCCCTTTTAACTTCAAATTTTAAATCCATCGCCACAATCAAGATAATGCAACTCATTACTTAGCACTTAGCAGAAACAAATTAGATTAACACCATAACAGAAAGAAGAGAAAAAAGAAAATTTAACAAGCAATGAAGCAAAGAAAATGAAAAGCTTACCACATATCCGTTGTGCTGATGTCAATGAAAACCAGTTCTCTGCTTGTTCGGTGTCAGTCACTTCTTCCTCACTTTCCTGCAAGATGCAATGTAAGAACCACAAGTACTAAATATGATACAGTGCTTTAAACTTGCAAATGGTAATGATAGAAATAAGATTTCCTATAAGCTAAATTCATTGGTCATATATAATTCTATATATGTTATATAAACTAGTCAGACATGTTTTATTGTGCTAACAAAATTTTAAAGTTACAACACCCCCTTTGTTGTGAAAAGAAGGCCATATTAATTGTCAGTATAAATTAATTTTGACAACTATCACTATACAAAAGTAAAAGGAACATATTGTCTACAATTAATAGAGGATAGTAAACTTGTACATATTCTGTCATACAAAATTCAGTAATGACCCTTCAAAAGGTACTAAATCTTAATATATATGTAGGTACAAATGCCGTTGCATAATCTTGAATGTTTACAATCTAACAGTATGGAGCACAACAACCCCTAATTCTATCTTTATTGGGCCCTGTAATGTGAATCACAACAGTCTAAATAAGTTATGCAACTGAGAATGTAGAGTGACCAGTGACCACATGTACCAAAAATTACCTGGTGCAGCTCCATTAATTCCTGAAGAGCGTTACTGAGCAGCACTTTCTTTATACATGCCTTGCCTACAAGTAAAATAAATTTTTAACAGTCTATATATCGGGTGCATCTAGGCTCTAACATCCCTATAAAGGCACTATAAAGATAGAATAAAAGTTAACGTTTATACTGATGTTATGGCCATAAAAAGAGGTAGCTAAGAATAACGTACTTATATAACAAACCCATGTCACATGAACTTATAGGAAAAATTCATCCTAGTCGGCAACTCCCCAATCTGAACGACTTTCTGAAATCAGGTTTTCATTTTTCTTTTCTGCCTATATGGCTATATCATATTTCAATATTTCATTAGAAATCTTATATTTTTCAGCTAATAGTATATCAAAATTTTATGAACACTGTTACAACATCAGTAAAAAACAATCTGCTTCCCTTAAATTCTTAAATCTCAGAAGAAGTTATAACGTCTTGAGGTTTTAATGTACATGTGCTTAATATCTTTGTGTGTAACCAAAATACCTGCTTGACATGTAGAACCCTTTCTACAGAGACTTTTAGGAGGAAGTCGAGAGAGAAACAAAGGCCCTGCTATCTTTTTTAAGAATCTTTAAACAATTGCTGGAGGAGATTTAAATTCTAAGACAAAAATCTGTGCATAAAAGAATTAAACTTCTCCGAGCTGACTTAGGATGGCGTAATTAGTTAAAAGCACTAGTACCTTGATTCTTCATTTAGCAACAATATAAGTGTTGGACAACACTTATTGCAGGCCAAAATATGTTAAATATTTAGGCCCTGTTTGGGAATTAGTTGTTAGCGGTTAGCAGATTGAATTAGATGTTTTGGCTAGCTGATTGAAATAGATGTTTTGACTAGCGGACTGAATTAGCGGTTTCGTGTAAAACTGTTTGGTAAATAGCTGTTTTATTAGCTTTTATGACACATACCCAAACCTCTAACCCAAAAAACTCCTCAAAGTAGCTTTTTGAAAATTAGCTTTTTGAACCCAAACCTCTATTTCAATCCGCTAACTATCAAACACTATCATTAGCAGATTGAGATGGTCAAACCTCTAAATCACCCTAAACCTCTAATTTTACTCCAAACCGCTAACTTCCAAACACGGCCTCAGAAATTTGCAGGAGATGGGAATGTCATACGGATAATTTGGATATGGATTTGCTTGTATCTAAATCTGAATTTTTCAGAAATCCGAGTCCTTTTTGAAATTACGGTTCTATATTCGAATCTGTATCTGAATCTGAAAATATTCAGAAAAAAAATCTGAAACTGAAATCCGACAAGTAATATAGAGATCAGGATAATATCCGAATTCATTTTAATTTGCGCAGATGATTTTTAAGTTGATGGAGAAATAGCTTACACTATTTATAAAAAATAAAAAGAGTTAAAATATGATTTTCTTTTAATATTATATATTAACATCTTATATCTATACTATACATTTTAAAAATGTCTACACTTAATACATCTTAAAAAAAATATATCAATTAATGAACAAACCATAAATTACATCATAATATGTAACTATGTATCATACTATTACTCCCTCCTTCCATCCCATTTGTTTAAAAATGAGTTGGGCACGGAGATTAAGAAAAATATATAAAATAGTGTGAAAGGAAAAAAGGAGTGGGTTAGTGGTCAGACTGATTAATATTTAATGTATAAAGTGAGTATAGTGGACGAAAGTAGAGGATGTAGTTAATTTTTATATTATAAAATTTTACTATTTTTGGTAAGTTTTGAAATGTAAATAATTGGAAGTGACATCCCAAAAAGTAAAGTGTAAAGAAATAGTTGGAACGGAGCGAGTACTTGATTGTAGTGCATTATAATTATAAATTATATGAGTGTGTGGGTGTGCGTCTCAATTTTTTCATTTTTTGATGCGGATATTATTGGATATTGATATGTGTATGCCTATATTCATATATATATCCGAAATTTACAGATTCATATACGAATTATATCCGTTTTGTCTCAGATAAGGATAAAATCTGCTTTATCTCAGATATGGATACATATTTCGGACGGAATTTTCAAATTGTTTGGACAGTCATGAGACTTCCTGCGAAGTCCAGGAAATCAAAGGTTAAATGTCATCAAACTTTACCAGAAGTAGTGATCATTATTGAATTGAGTAGTTTAATATCTAAACATTTAACTTCCACTTACTATACATATTCGTATAATCCATTTGCAATACTTTTGCTCTGGTAATTTTAGGCTCTAGAAATATGGTGATTAAAAGGAAAATAGTAGGTGCATATGTGCAATATTTATAGTAATAACACAAGAGAGAGTCATGCTTAACAATACAAAGGAATAAGAGGTGCTGCACATTCTCTAGCAGGAAGCAACTATTCAAGAAAAATGTTTAAAGAAAACTAAAGATATATCAGCACATATTTAGAATCAAACTTTGAGCAGCACAAACCTCGTCTTTGTGGATCACAGAAGAAGAAAAATTTGTGTGCGGCTATGCGACAGTACGTGTCAATAAAGGCTTCAGGCATGTCTCTGAGTTGTGCCAGATTAGGAATAAGGTCGCTTATGTAGGTCTTCATTTGCTGTAATAAATAAAAATATAACATTAAACATATATAATCATGCAAACTAAGTGTGCAAAGGTCCTGTAAAGAGGAACATAAACTACACTAATATTATTAAATAGTGGGAATTCAAAAGTAGAACAGCCCCTACATGAGCTTGAAGAAATCCATCAGAATCTTCATCAAGCTCACTCATGTCAATCCTTGCCTGGGTAAGTGAAACCTGAATAATAATGAGGATAATAAGTTCCTGAAGGAAAGTGTTTGCGTGTGTGTGTGTGTGTGCGCGCGCGTGTGAGCGAGAGTTATGGTACATTTCAGGACAATTCACACCTCTTAGCTTGTTTTCATGTTTATAGATTCATATAATCTCCAATCTGATGGTAACATTATCATTTTTTTTCGTATTCCCTTTCCAGTTCCTAACCAACGTTCAGCTACCCCATATTAAAATGTGGTCAAACAGCATCATTTTGTAAAGTTACAGTTTCAACAACACTAACTGCTAATTTATTCACAAGAGAGACAAAAGGAATGTATGCCAAAGAATTACCACCCACCGTACGCATTACGTAAAGATAAAAAGGCAGAATAGCAATTCTTCCAGACTCATCTTTCTCGAACTTCATGAAATTTGAAGGACTAAAAAACCGCCGACACTTAGAGCCTATCTGTTCTGTACATTCAGAGGCAATGTGGCAAAAATCTTCATAGTTCATCTAAGAGAAGTGGCAAAAGAAGACATGATTAGCATAATCAGAAATTTAACTCCCTGTTCTATATAGTACCCAAAAAAAAAAAGAAGTTATAAGTTTTAGAGACCGCTTAATGAGAAAAGAAGTAAACAAAATGGTTGGCAAACAAAATCAACTAAGCACCACACGGAAAGCGGATTAATCTGGAGAAAATAGGAAGCTTTGCTAATGAAGGTTCTATCATACTCTGTTTGCTTAAACGTGTCAAGTAGGATACAATCTCAGGGCTTTAAGATCTTATCTATATATAGACATCATCTTAATTCTTACCACTCTTATAGAGTATAGAAATTTAGCATGCAGTAGTCACCAAGCACAAGGAATATACATTTAACATACAGTATTGCTGTTTTTGGTTGGGAGGAATGGAATGAGTAAAAATAAAAGAATATATTAAAGATAAGATGCTTTAAAAAAAAAAAATTAGGGCAAAATTGTTATCCTGTGATTTGAGAAAAAATTGGGTATACGAGAGAATGGATCATTCCTTCTCAAATTGGGAATGCTACGTCTAGTTTAGGGTGTAAGGAATGAATTTTTGAACAATTTATTCACCCCAACCAAACACAATAAATATTTGATGCAAGTGCCAAACCTTTTCAGCACCAGTGGCATCATCAATAACACAATTCTCTCTTAAACACGCCCACATAGCATCCAAATCATCAGCGTTCAGCAAAAGATCTGATTGCTTCTGCACAATTGAACAATTTGATTATAGCAATTACTACAACATATGACATTCTATACAACATACTGACTGGTGAAAGCAATCACATTGTACAGTTAGGACAGTACTTGTATTACAGGGAACTGATTAGACCAATGCAGGGAAAAAAAAGTTCAGTTCCTTACTGCAAAAAGAGTTCAGCTCATCGCTAATGACAAGTAATTCCTCTCAAGCAAATGATAATGTGTAATAACTTTATAACTTTTCAGCCACAAAATAAAACTATTAAGCAATGTTGTAAGTAAATACTCAAAGAAGAGACAAAACATGTGCATGGAATACCTTCAAAAAACGACATTTTGCTAGCCTCTGGACCCTGTGACTGATGGAACCATCTTCGGGTTTCTGATCAGTAGAAATTTGGATGTTATAAGAGAACAGGAGAAACTACTAGAGATAATGTTGAAACAAGGAACATCAGACAGAGAAGAATATTTGCACAAGAGATATATCTGATGTATAGCATGATAGTAATTTTTATTCCGCAATCAAAATCATCTGGCCTATACATATTCAAGCATACCTTCTTATAAAAGCTTGGTAGGGAGCCAGATTCAGCATTCTTTTGTTGCTTCTCTTTGAACATATCTAGCAAGATTCTTTTTGTTTCGAGCTCTATAAAGAGACAAAACCCAACCAGTTAAGTTAATGGGTGGAAAAGTATAATACAAGCGGAAGCTAATAATTTGCAATGATATACTATCTATGTCCAGACCACTATCCAAATTCAAGGGCGTATGTAAGTTGGTTCTGGAAGTCTCTTATATAATTCCATATTCTATATATGTTCAAGAAGCTATAATAGAAAGAAAAAAGAAGAGCAAATCTTTTTAGCTGCTAGCATTTACTACTTCCACGCTATACGTAAATCCGGTTCAAGGAATAAACAAGTCCCGAAATCCTGTTCAACTAAGTAACTGTAATAAGAGAATATTTCGAAAACTCTTCTCTCTATCTACTCTGAAAATCTTCTTTCAGCTGATGAGAGATTTTCAAATTGAGGTTCACGAAATAGGATGCTCATCGATCATCCTCAAATCATGCATTTTTCATTTGACCACGGATAAAATTTTATACCTATACCTGCCTTCCTCTACTCGCTATTTATACTTTTAATTAGTTGTGTATTATCCGTTTCAACTAGACAGAGTTTGAGTAAAAAAGATTAAATCTTGAAAGAAAAGAGAAATATATTAGCACTGAAAAGCTAAATGTATACCCATTAAAGCTTCGGAACCGAGACCAGTGCCGGATCCGATGAAGCGCCGGAGATTTCGGACCCAAAGCATGGAAGTGGCCGGAGGGATCTTCTTGGAAGCCGATGCTTCGCCGTCGCCGGAGCCATTATGCATCTCCTCTTTTGCAACGATTGCTCGGTAAATTTGGGTTTCAATAAAACCCTAGATTATAGATATTTGAGGTTTTGAATTCTGAGTGAGCAGCAGGTACTGTGTGAGTAGTAAACATTGGCATTCAATTCAAAATTTCAAAGTCCCGTTAAAGAATAAATTTAAATGGTTTTTTCTCGACTCGTTGATGTACCCAAAAAAGGGCTAAATTGGATCATTAAATAATATTTTTTCTCTCAAATTTCAAAGATGGAAAATTATGATCGGACGATTAATGTATATAAAGAGGTCTAATTATTATTGATGTGAATGCAGACAATCAAATTTCGAAAAAAAAATGTTCAAAATATCATTAATTTAATAATAAGTTGTCCAATATATCACATGTTGGTAATGGTGTCCATTCTACCTATCATCACTCGCGTGTATAAAAAATTATCTTAAAGTCATGCCATTGTATTTTTCTTGATACATACACAATTTCTATGTAGAACACATCATCCTTTAATATGTTATTCGTAAAATCATACACATGTCCTGTAGAAAAAACAAGTACAGTTGTATATAGATTGTATACGCATCTAACACCTGTGTAACCCTATTAGCATATAGTGAAATACGTCATTTAAGATGCGCATTCAAAGAATGCGAATAGAAAGTGAATTTTGGTATACATAAAATTTAAAGATAATGACAACAATTCTACATATATTGAAATGCGTCATTTAAGATGTGCATTCAAAGAATACGAGTAGAAAGTGAATTTTGGTATACATAAAATTTAAAGATAATGACAACAGTTCTAGAATCTAAATCCTAATACTTTACAATTATTTATAGGACACGTATTTTGATATGTACTCAGCAAACAACACACAAGCAGTGTTTTCAAAACGGGAGTGAGCATTTGGTATACCCGTAAAACTTAAAAAAACAGACTTCTTGCTACTAATTTTTGAGAAAGCCGAAGAAAAATTTCACAAAATGTCGACATTTAGAGCCTATCCGTTCTTTAATGTGACAAAAATCTTCATAGTTCATCTAAAAGAAGTAGCAAAAGAAGACATGATTAGCAATAAAAATAAAAAATTAATAATACTACTCCCTCCGTCCCTCCCATTTCTTTACACTTTCTTTTTTGGGATGTCTCATCCAATTGTTTACATTTCAAAACTTACCAAAAATAGTTAATGGGTCACACCACTTCTCATTTTTTTCCTTTTCACATTACTTCTGCTCCACTATCTTCTTTTTATACATTAAAAATCAATACGTCCCACCACTTCACTCAGTTTTCTTCCTCTTTTCCACTACTTTGTACATATTTTTTAACCTCCGTGCCCAACCCATTTGATAAGAAGTGGGAGGTAGGGAGTAATTATCAGAGAACGCTCTTAATGAGAGAAAAGAAGTTAACAATGGGAAAAAAAAATAACTAATCACCACACGAAAATGTTACAATTTCTGGACTTTCTTATCTTTATATAAGCATCATCTTGCCACTCTGATAGAGTATAGAAAATTTATATTTTACTGTAGAACTAACAAGTGAATGTTTACTCCTTTTTTCTTCTTGATTCTTCTTGAAAGAGATAAGTATTTTCATGCAGCCACGAAGGTCGGGATAATGGTCTTCAGGAGGTAATGATGGATTTATATGAATGAGTTATTTTTAGTATCAGATACAAACAGTGAACGTATTACCGACTCATGGAACTCAGTCGCTTACTCACATGTTTTTCGCAGATGATACATATTCTTCTGCAAAGCTAAAAATGATGTGGCCTCCTAAATGGTAGATATGTTAAATATTTTTGAACGATCGTCTGATTAATGTGGATAAATCATTTGCACTTTTTAGCAGAAATATGATTCAAAGTGCGAAGGTAGAAATTTGCAACACTCTCAGGATTAATGACTATACACTTGAGATTACCAAATATGTTGGGAAGAAAGAAAACTTCAGTTTTTGACTATATAAAGGATCGTCTTAGAGACAAAATCAGGGGTGGGATAAGAATTATTGTGGCTAGCTTAATCTCTACCTAACAATGTTATGAGCATTTTTCTGATTCCTCAACAAACGTGCAGGGAGTTCAGGGTTTGCTCTCCTTGGAAAGCAAGCTTAGCGTTTTGTTTCGAATCAGGACAACTTAGTAAATAAACTATATAAGGCAAGATATTTCTGAAATGGCTCATTCTTAAATGCAACTCTGGGTAACAACCCAAGCTATGCTTAAACAAGTATTTTAAAGGCTCGGGTTTTACTGAAGAAAGGAGCAGTTCATAGAGTGGGTTCGGGAGAAGCAATTAATATTGCACACGACCCATGGCTGCTAAACAGGGAGGATCGCTATATTCATACAACTCATAAAGCAGTGCAAAACAAGATCGTAATCTCACTAATGGCTCCTGGTGTACGAGAATGGGATCATGGTTTAATCAATGAGGCTTTTAATGAAAGGGACGCAAGTCTAATTTTGTCTATACCTCTTAACAACTCTGATGTTGACAAGTGGTTCTGGAGTAATGAGAAGCTGGGCTTATATACAGTAAAGAGTGCATATGGATTATTAAGAAGCTATACTTAAATAAAGTTCCATGGAGAGCATTGTCTAGTATACTTCCCACGAAAGATAACCTTCGAGTAAGGAAGGATGATGTTAATGCATTATGTCCAGTTTGTAATGAAGAAGCAGAATCGGTTCTGCACTCGTTAGTTTTATGTCAGATGAGCATGCTGGAAGTACACGAGATATGATTTTAAATTTCAGGGCTGCTCCAGTGTTTTGCAGTGTTTCAAAATGACAATTGACGCATACAGAAAAGAGGATCTGCAAGAAATAAGCTCAATCTCCTGGTCAATATGGAGGAACAGAAATGAACTAGTATGGAATCAAAGGAGCGAAGAGTTTGTTAAAATTGTGAATCAGCAAAGCATATTTTTAACCGGTGGAGGTACGCTCAAGACAAGTCATTTGATATGTCCCTTGGGTTTATGACCCAAGCAGATGGCAAGGAGCGTTGGACAAAACCAAACGAAGGAAGGTTAAAGATCAATGTTGATGCTGCATGTTTTACGGACTTTAATAAGTTCAGTTTTGCTTTCATTACTCAGGATATCCAGGATACAGTAATTGACGCTTTCTCAAGTTGCAGACAAGGCCAAGAGCCAGAAATTATAGAAGCAATAGGAATTAGAGAGGCGCTGAGTTGGGTGAAGGAGAAGAAAGGGGAGAATGTTCTGGGAGATGTTCTAATGTTTCTTTATCCTTTTTAGATAGGGTAGTAGAAGAGTGTAAGGTCTTGATGTATCAACTTAAACACCACAATGTTGGGTTAATTTTTGTAAAACGATCTGTGAGATGCACGAGTTATGTCTTGCAGGACGATTTGGAAGTATAATATAATGCTTCTTCTTTTGAAAAAAAAAAAATGCTCAATCATACTTAACTTCAAGTGCACAGTCTCAGAACTTGAAATCACAGAAACAGTCCAGTAAATTAAAATTAAAATGTTTCCTCTTACAACTCATCGGTGTAGCAAGACTATTAAATATTTAATTTGAAATTAATGATGCAGTGATCAAAAGCCCAAAACTAAACGTAAGAAACAAGTTCAAACATTTTTAAAGACAGTGTTACACTAGAGAATCTTGCAGCCACTTTGTAATTGCGAAGTTAAGATACCGTATTTGTACAAGGATTCAATATGAAACACATACATAGATTACAAAAAATGATGACCAGCCACATTAAAGACAGTTGTGCTTGAGCTTGTGATGGTTAGTGGTATCTTTTGTCGATGAGACATTTAGAAATATATGAATTTAACTTTTCAAGCAGCTGAAGCTCTTGATTAAAAGCCAAATATCCTACTCTTCCTTTTTATGGGTTGACGACGATTCTCCTCTCTCATCAGGTTTAAACTGCTTAACACTTGCAGTAGCCTCTGAAAGAAACTTTGGATCTGGCTCATGTTTTTGCACCGGTTCTCTCATTGCCAAACATATGTAGAAAGCAATTACCACATTAACTGATATGACGGCAAGGAACCCACTCAACAGAGTCAGTGATGAAGATGATAGCTCACTACTGCCTGAAACAGCAAAAACAGTATTTAGTTACAACATAAATATCATTGCATGTAGATTACTATGTTATACTTAAGGGTACTAGATCACATTTTATAACCTAGATCAGTAGTAACTAAGACCAAGACAATGTAACCGCAAATTTACAGGAGATAATATGTAAATAAGATATGTTGTTACTTGTTAGATTAGACTAAGACAGTGAGCAAAAGGAAAGTCCAAGGACAGGCTGCACGCAACAAGTGCAAGGACTAGGTCACTGTTAAATAGCCCTAACCACTGAAGTCATCTGCCGGTATCTGTATTGTGATTGGTTAAGCAGTTATCTGGGTGCTGGGTGCACGAGGAATGTTAATTAGAACAATAAGAAACCCTTTTAAGCATTAATGACCCATTAATGATATTTTTATTTGTCAAGGGTTTTATAGCTGTACATGGTTGTGCTGTTGTCCCATGAAACTGATCTTTAGGTCCCAGCAATCAAGGAGACTTGTTTTAGCAAAAGTAACCTACTTGTGTTTTAAGGCAATGGATACTTCCACCAAATATTTTATTGACAGTATTTCTAATTGAGTGTGTCACCCATATTCCAAATTGATCAGTTCTAAGATCTTCTCATCTTATGTTACCAGATCTGCATACTGAAATCCCTCTCCCATTGGTGTCATCTACTAACCAGTTTGGATAAAGAAGTTTTTAAAACAGTTCAATTACATATAACCCTTTTAGAGAAGGGATATCTAGCTTTATATTCAACTAAAGTAAACCGCACACCATACCTCTGCCTAAAATTTAAGTTATGCATACTACTACCAAGTAAAAGAACTGAAAAGTATCCATTTTAATGGCATAACACAAACACCAAAAAAAAAAAATGCGTAAAGTGGATCGAAAATAATCAGCACAAGTTTAATATGTATGGAAAAATCAAAAGACCAGAACAAAGACCAACCTGGAAACAACTCATGGTTGAAACCATACAAAATTGCAACTGGAACTATCCACATAAACATCGATGCAACAATGAACTTTTCCATCACTCCCGCCATTATTAAGCTCAGCCTACAATGGAAACCTGAGACTATAAACTAGTTTGGCAGCCAAAGAAAAACATAACTACACCGGATTGTCCACATACTCACATAGCAGATAAAAAAATATAGGCTAATTGACCATAACTATGAGGAATGCAGTAAGTAGAGAGATCACAAGAGTGGGAGGGGGATAAACAATGACTATTGAGCAGTGGCTCGTGCTCTGCAGTCTGCCGCCTAGCCAAGATACATAGACTAATATTATATTCACCTCAGCACTTAAATATCTGTATCACAGAAGGAAAAGCAGGCCTTCCTGATGTAGTAAAAAAAAAAGGTCAAAATCCAAATCTCGAGCATGCTTACTAATGTTTTTGGTCTAACAAGAACTCCAGGCCTGGTGCTTAACAGTAGTAGTCATTTTCACTAATCCGTTTGTACTAGTTTTTCAATGTCATGAAAAAACAAACAATCATGTGGGGAAACCTGTCATCACCACCACTCAAGCATTGTACAAGACTGACTTGAACAAAGTGAAAAAGCATTGGTTTTCTTTGGTTAGGGGGAGGAGGAATCGCTTTTTCTTAGTGGATGCTGAGAGTCTGCAAGAGGAGATCCCACAAAATCAATTTATATGTGTGTTAGCCTAGGAAGCATGGGTGCGGCACCCAGCTGCTGCACTGCGCACCGGGTGCGGTGCTGGTGCGGCAGTGCGGTTGGGTGCGCACCGGGTGCGCCGCGTGGCGTATCCCGCTGTATCAGGTCGGGGATTCACGGGGGTGCAGCAAAGGGGGTGCGGGAAGGGCAGTATTTGTAATTTTGAAAAAAGGATCCCCTAATTCAAAGGCCAAAGGAGGAGAGAAGCGCCGCGATTCAGCCACGGCAATTCAGCCGCAGTGCCGTTCTGCCATCATCCGCTCTTCTCTTCTCTTTATTCATCTTGCGCTCTTCTCTTTCTATCATCTTCCACATATGAGCTGTATGCGTATCAGCGTATGTATATATGTCTATGCATATACAAGTCTTAGTTGCTGTGATTTCGTTGCTGTATTGGTAACTGTAGCTGGTATGTATTGTATGTACAGATGTTGGGTGCCTACCTGGGTTGTTTGTTCTGCTGCCCTGTGGTTTTTAATTGTTTGGCTGATTGGTTGTGGCAAGCAAATATTATAATTATGTACTGTAAATGTTAATTATTTGACTATTTGATTTGATTTGAATGCTCCTTCTTTGTTTTTTTTTTTTTTTAGATAAGCACACTTTTATAATAGCTCTCAATCCCAACAGGAAGGAGAGGAAAACCAGCAGACAAAGAGACCTAGCAAACTAAGCAACAGAAACATAAAAAGACAACAGCTAACATATAACTACAGCCATTGCCAACCTAAACCTAGCATACTAGAACTTATAATACCACCAACTGAGACTTAGATCCCAACAATACAAAGCCAGGACCCACAAAGACAGAAGACGATCAATCTATGTCGTCAATAGGCGGATCACCCGCAAACCTGATCACCCACATCTTCAGCAGCCATCACTTCTGGAGGGAGACCATTCTGCAGCACCGGGCAACAACAACCGGAAAGCCATTCCCCTCGCCATGCATGCCCATACCAGCATTTGCAGCACCACCCATAAATTAGACTGACAGCTTCAAATTAAAACCATGCAGCTACCATTTTTTCCCTCTTAGCACCTTGTTTGGAGAGCCAATCTGCGGAGGAATTTAAATATCTTGGAATAGAGAGAAGGCTTATGTTATGAATTAACTCACTGCTATCAAAAGGCTGCAATCTCCTATCCCAGTAATTGCCAGATTTATACTTAAGAAAAGTGTAAACCAGTTTACAAGAATCTGAGAAAACAAGGATTGGCTTACTTCCGAGATTGTGAATGCTTAAGTGATATAACATCAGTAATAAAGCAGCTAGCTCAGCCTCGAAACCTGAAGTGACCTCCACTGGACCAGAAAATAACAACTTTACCTTACATCTCTTATCAATTAAGAATCCACCAATTCCACCTGAACATTGTAAAGGCCCTTTCTTAAGATAAGACCCATCTATGAAGCCCAAGAAGGGGTACACAGAGAACCATCTATCCATAAGACTTTTGAGCACACTTTGTTTTTTAAGAATAGCACATTGACCAGGATCCAGAACCCATAAATTCTCTACATTAGGTGAAACCAAATTATTGGCCTTAGCCCAAGAGTAAGCTCTAAATTTAATCAGCAACTGCAGAGCATCTCTGGAGGTTCTATTATTATTAAAAACCAGATCATTTCGAGCTAACCATAGAGACCACAACAGAGCAGCCAGACATAAGCCTCCACATTCTCTGGAATATTTGATTCTGATTATAGAAAAAAGGTCTAAGACGTTTCTATTATTAAAGATAGCAACATCAATGCCAAGCCAGCTACTGAAAATTTGCCAACCCATTTCCGCCAGTGAACACGAGAAAAGGAGGTGCTCTAGATTTTCAATATGAGAACCACACCATTGACAGATTTCAGAAGGAAGAAGAATACGGCTATTAAGAAAGGAGAGCGTGGGGAGGATATTATGACCACATTGCCAGAGAAACATCTTCACTCTTGCTGGAAATTTGAGGCACCATATAGAATTCCAGTAAGGCACACTAATATTATTATTATTATCAGTTAAGCTATCATAAGCCACACTTGCTGAAAACTGACTACTGGAGCCCTTCCAAATCAACCTATCCTCTTGGGGAGAAAGCACAATATCTTTGAGCATCGACTGAATCCTCTCCACCTGAGCCACTTCTGCTTGAGATAATGAGACAACCCATAATGAGAGTAAGGAACCTTGAGACCATCTACTTACAGCCTCATTAAGTCTGATATTCTTATAAATAGACTTCTGATATAACTCTTTAAAAGTTACTTTAAGGATCCCAGAATTATGCCATCTGTCTATCCAAAATTCAATCTGATCACCCTTGCCTATATTCCAAGAGAAGTTATTCTTTGCACAGCATGAGACGAAACATTCATTGGTAACACTGATGATGCTTTTAACAAAAGGAGAAGCTTTGACACATTTTCCTCTCAAACACTCATCTCTTAATTCATACAAGCAAATTAATCCATATTTCCCGGACAAAATTTGGCGCCATAATTTATCTTTTTCTATATTAAACTTCCACCACCACTTAGAGAGAAGAGCATCATTTTTGAGATGGAGAAAACCTACACCCAGCCCCCCATTAATTTTTGCACTACAAATCTTAGACCATTGGATAAGATGCATTTTACGACATGGATGATTCTGAGCATCTAGTTCCTTCCAAAAGAAACGCCTCCTGATCAGGTCTATGATTTTGAGAACATCTTTAGGAGCTTTAAAAAAAACTCCAATAATAAACGGGTAAATTATTCAAAACCGCTTTAATTAGAGTGGTGCGGCCAGCCTTATTGAGAGAGAAGCACTTCCAATGACTAAGTTTAGTCTTAACCTTTTTAACAACAGGGAACCAAAAGCTCTTACGCCTCGGAGAAGAGCCAACTTGAAGACCAACGTACGAGAACGGCCAAGTACCACTACTACACCCCAGAATGCTGGCGCAACTACTGACTAAGTCAGAGTGAGGATCCTTGGCATACAATACACTTTTGCCAAAATTAATCTTAAGACCAAAGAGCAACTGAAATAGCAGCATTACCAATTTTACACCTCTACAAGACTTCAGACTTCTCTCAAAGATTAAGACTATGTCGTCCGCATATTGGACATGCGAGATAATAGGGCCATTACCTAATTGAATTCCTTTGAAAAAACCCAGATCACAGGCCTTCTCTAGAATAAGGTGCAGAACCTCACCAATCAGATTGAACAACATAGGTGATAACGGATCACCTTGACGAAGCCCTCTCGACATCCCAAATTCACTTGTTGGACTACCGTTCACTAGAGGTGGCCAAACGGGCCGAACCGACTGAACCGGCACGCCCCGAACCGGGTTTTTAACCGTCCGGAACCGTCTAAACACGGGCCGGTTCGAAACCGGCACGAACCGATACTAAGCACGTGCCGAATACGGGTTGAGAAATGAAGAACCGAACCGTAACCGGCCCGAAACCGCTGGAACCCGCGAAACCGGCCAGATTGAAACCGTGGAACCGCGGAACCACGGTTTGAACCGTGGAACCGCAGAACCACGATCACCTACCTGCTGCACATAATTATATTAAAGGCCAAAGTTTTCTATTTTTCGGCTAAAGTGCTACTGTTTTCTTACTTCACTTAGTATATATAAAAGGTGCATGGTATATTAATTCTGGGAAACAAATATTAATTTATTTCGTTAACTATAAAAATAATTTACTTAATTTTATTTTGTTTTAGTTTTTAAATTTAGGTAATTTTCTTTAAAAATATAATTTAGTTAATTTTAATTCGGTTAGATTTTTAAATTTAGGAATTTTATTTTAAAAAAAATAATTTAGTTAATTTTATTTCGGTTAAGTTTTTAAATTTAGGTAATTATTTATTAGTTTACAATTTATTGATAATTAATTATATAATAATACTTAACAAGAATAATTTCCAAAATTAATATTATATAAAACTTTATTATCAAATTATAAAATTAAAGAATTATTAAAATTTACCTGTTATTATAAAACAAAATAAAATTAAAATTAAAAAAAACAAAAAGCAGCACACAGTGATAGTAAGTGATTGTGATACAGACACAATTGATGAGTGATGAACCGTCGAATTATGAACCGTGAACCCGTATTAACCGGCCCGAACCGTCAAACCGTTTAACCCGTGTAAACCGTATAACACGGTTACGAATTTCGTTTTCTCCAGCCCGGCCCGGCACGGACCGGACCGCCAGTCTTGACGTGCCGGTTACGGTTTCACCGGCGACGGTTCAGAAACCGCCTAAACCGGCCCGAACCGCCCCGGCCCGCCCTAATGGCCGCCTCTACCGTTCACCAACACTGACATCCTCGAGCTTTCCAATATTGATTTGATCCAATTTGTCCATTTATCTCCAAAACCAAAAGACTGCAGGACCTTAAAGAGGAAATTCCAGTCTACAGAATCGAAGGCCTTTTCAAAATCCAACTTTAAAATAAATCCATCAACCATATTGGTTTGAAGACTATGGACCACTTCCTCCACTATCAAGAAACTGTCCATAATGTTTCTATCCTTTATAAAAGCTGATTGAACATCCGAAATGATGAGAGGCAAACATTTACTTAATCGAGTGGCCATGGCTTTGAGAAGGATTTTAAGCGTGCAGTTGATAAGACTAATCGGCCTGAAATCAGTGACGTTAACAGGAGTATCCACCTACGGAATCAGACAGATAAAGGAGGAACTAAGTCCTCTTGGAAGGACCAGAGATTCACAAAAATTCTTTACCATGCTGATAATTCTCTCTCTTATATGTTTTAATATTTTTTTTGCCGTATCCCCCCGCACCCGAATCCCCATATATTTTTTTTTTGCCGAATTCCCGTATCCCCGCACCCGCACCCGCACTCATGCTTCATAGGTGTTAGCTATTTACATATCATTGTGTTTTCGTGTGTGTTTTAGTTGTTCATATTATTGGTGTGAGGAACAACACTTAGCAAACACGTTTTAACTTTTAATGTTCATAGTTCGAGATAACATCTAAGTGCTACAAGTAGAATTCTCTAAGCAAATTAGGCAATCAACAATGTTACTGGCATTGGCGTACCACAAGTTTCACCACATTAAACTACTAAAAGTGTTATAAAAAATCAATAAAGTTCGGAAACCAATATAAAACAGAAACGAGACGATATTTTGATCGACCAAGTAGAAAGGGTGGTGAAATTTCTACTCAAAAAACCTAGCTAGCCTTCTAAACTACATAATTTCAAGTTCTATACGCATGCATTAGTCAGCATATTACCTTAACCATCAACTAATTGTTGTCAAGAATATAGTGCAACAAAAGATGTGGTATCAACCGCAGTACAGGTCAAGAACGATCCTCTAAGATTCTTGGCTAGTGCATACCCCTTACATAACCAAGGGATGCCTTTTTTTCAAGAGTTAATTGGCATATGGAATCAGTCCTTGCGGATTCCAAATGTAAAATGTATTTCACTCTCACGGCAGCGGGCAGACTTCAAAATACCAAAGGCAATATAGTTTACTACTAGAAAATCCAAAACTGCTAACACCTGTCAGGCCCCCGGACCACCCAGAAAATAAAGAGAAGGAACAGGAGGAAGAACACATGTCAAAGAAGAAAAAATCACTACAACTACCAACACTAAAATGGCGTCTTTCTCTCCGTCTTTAGTTACTCAGTTTCTTCAAGGGGAGATCAAGTGTGTTCTGTAATGAAGATATCCTAAAACATCTGCCCTAAAACTGAGATCACTGATCCCTTATACTAAAGTTTAGCAAATATTGTCTTCTCTTTATTAAACAAAGTGTTACGGATTACATTCTCAAAAAGAGACGTGTTAAATTCTCTAAATTCTCAATGGAGACATGTTTCCCTAAGATAACAGATGTATAACATGTGATTACTAAGCAAGATTTTTTAATCAGTACTTAATTGACACTGCAAGCAATGCGAACAAAGTAGTTAAATAATTTTACAAACATATAACATGATAATAAAGAAAGAATAGACACTCTCTTAGCCAATGGAGCGAGTCGAAGTGGGTAGCGAACTTGCAACTCAAAATCACAGGTTCGTCTGTGATCAACTGATACAATAAGGCCATAGATTAAACTTCTTTAGGACATCCAATTGCAGAAGCCTGCAACTTTTATTTATCTGATTCATTAACCAATTAACACAAAAAAGTTCAACATTATAGTGTCCCTCACTAATGCCTAATTTATACTCACAATCCTACTTGGCATTGATTTTCTCTCAAGTATAATTACTATGTTTATGCTCATATTAAATTGCGATAAGCAGGGGAAATTTGATAGCACCAGATTTTAGTATCTAAAATTTAAGAAGCATCACATCAAACAGTTTGAAGACATCAACTTATATACACATACAGAATAAGAAAGTGCATTTGCTTATCTACTAACCCGGGAGAGAGAGAGAGAGAGAGGGAGGGAGAGGGAGAGGGAGAGAGAGGGGGGGAGAGAGGGGGAGAGAGAGAGAGAGAGAGGCATCTAGCTATAGAGATAAGTGGTGATTACCCTTGAATTTAGCGAGCAGAGCAGAGCAATTCACAACCCTAACCAGAGCAATCCAATTCAGCGGAGTGGAGTGTGCGCAGTGGACTGGAGTGTGAGCAATCGAGCATTCGAGTGGATTCGATTCAAATTGAGAGAGAGTAGGGTATTTTGAATCTATGGGAGTGGGAGGGCTAGTGGATAGTTGTTTTACTTGACCTGGGTTCGCAGGGATTAGGAAATTAATTTAACATTTTCTTTAATTAATAAGCTTATATACGTTGGACATTTAACCCAACATTACCTACAGGGTCCGTGACGGGAAGAGACGCACATAAGCTAATTTGCTGATGATTTCGGCCTTTGTATAGGGTGACAATTATTAAGGTAAAAATTATCACATTGATCAAACGGACAAAAAAAAAAGGGTAATTATCTAGTTGGTCACCGAAGTGAAGTGGGTTTAATTGGTCACTGAAGTGGGTTTAATGTATCAAATTGGTCACTGAACTCAAAACGGTATCAAGATGGTAACTGAAGTGGCCATAAATATCAAACAAGTACCTTGAAGTATAAGTTCAAGCAGAAAAAATATTATTTATAAAATTTTACACATTATTTTTGAATGTTGCCAAAACCAAGTAAAAAGTTATGAATTCTAATATTTATAATAATATATTTAAATACACGTCACCTGAGAAGGCCCAACTGGACGATACCCCTGATAGTACACAGAACTAATGGATCATGATTCATGAAACACATACACAAGTAAGAGCCTAAATGTATGATCATTTAAAAGATGTTGTAAAATGTTTAGCAGGAAAAAAAAAAGAGTAGTGAAGCAACGTTACAAATCTTTACAAGTGGGAAGTGAAGGGAAATGAGGGAGGTAGGAGGTAGCTTAGCTAGTGGGAAAGTATGATGACAATAACATTGCACCAGACATCTTTACTTGCATTTAGGGCCCTAGCCCCCCACTCTTGTTTAACACAACCAATTCCTAACTAAAGATTAGAGTCATCTTCTCTCACATGAGAGTTCGAAACTTGTCAAATACGAAAGCGGGTGAGCAAATTTGTTTAGTTATCAAGAAAATAAAATAGAAGAAAAGAAAATAGAAGGGCGGTGAAAACTGCACCATCTTAACGCTAGTGAGCGGGTGAGCAAATTTGTTTAGTTATCAAGTAAAGAAAAGAGAAGGGCGATGAAAATTGCACGATCTTAACGTTGTCACCAGCTAGTACTTGCTACATTAGATTCCCTGTACATTTTAGCATGCCCAACATATATTGTCTGTCAAGTTGATGGTAACAAAACTTTATAGAAACAACAGTTTTCTCTGTAACTCTAATTAAGAAAAGGTTATTGTTGAATCATGCATAATGGGGTTAGACTTATAATGTTAGTTAGTGACTGGAATCAGATCTTTCTATCACTCAAAAATAAAGACAAGAAAGTAGAGATGATGCATGGCCAAATAATACAAAGTGTAAGAATGTGGCCCCTCTGGCCCTCTCATATCATACAGTTTAGTGCTTAGCTTAGCATCATCTCCTTCTATAAATAAAGGTACTAGCTCAATACTCATGCATTCACAACTCAACTTTCAAACCAGTTTCCTTGCCTTAGATTTCTATACAATGGCTCCTACTCCCATTTTCCCAGTCAAGGTCGGGCACATCGACGATGTGCAGGAACTGAGGAAGGCTAAACAATCAAACGTTCCTCAACGATTTGTCCGTGACATGGCTGAAAGGCCAGAACTTGCCACTACAGTCACTCACCCTAGTGACATTCCTGTGATTGATTTGTCGAACCTTGTTAAGGGTGGCAAGGCTCGGTTTCAAGCAGAAATTTTGAAACTCACTGCTGCTTGTGAGGAGTGGGGATTTTTTCAGGTATTTTTTTAATAAATCCTCTGTTTCAAAACAGAGCATTTCTGTTTGCTGACAGTGAGAGCTAATATATTAAAATTGTGACAACTGTTTTTGCTAGGTGATAAATCATGGAATTGATGTGGAAGTTCTGTCAGACATAGAGAAGATGGCCATGGAATTTTTCATGCTCCCTTTAGAGGAAAAACAGAAATATCCAATGGCGCCAGGGACAGTTCAGGGCTACGGACAAGCATTCGTGTTTTCAGAAGATCAAAAGCTGGACTGGTGTAACATGTTTGCTCTTGGTTTAGAGCCACACTACATGAGAAACCTTAGTTTATGGCCCAAAAATCCTCCTACTTTTAGGTAATATATATGGTTCACAAGTATGGAAAGAACATACTACTTGATTGAATTTTCTAATACGCTTTATCTTAAATCATAATTGCAGTGAAAGTATAGAAAATTATTCAAGGGAGATCAGGAAACTGTGCAAGAGTCTTATGAGTTTTATAGCAGTGAGCCTTGGGCTAAACAAAGACGTGTTTGAAGATATGTTCGGGGTAGCTGTGCAAGCTGTGAGAATGAACTACTATCCAGCATGCCCAAGGCCAGACCTTGTTATGGGATTAAGCCCTCACTCTGATGGGAGTGCTCTCACAGTTCTGCAGCAAGGAAAGGGTAGCTCGGTCGGACTTCAAATCCTCAAGAACAACACTTGGGTCCCAGTGCAGCCCATTCCAAATGCCCTAGTCATCAACATTGGTGACACCATAGAGGCAAGTACTATGCATATCATCAGGCCTAATAGTTAGTCAGTTTTCTAATGGAAAAAATATTAACGGTGATTTAATTTTTATTTTGGCGACAGGTACTAACCAATGGGAGATACAAAAGTGTGGAACATAGAGCAGTGACTAACAAGGAAAAAGATAGGTTGTCCATAGTTACATTTTATGCACCAAGCTATGACATTGAGCTCGGACCAATGCCAGAACTGATGGATGAAAAGAACCCTACCAAGTTCCGAAGATACAACCATGGAGAGTATAGCAAACACTATGTAACCAACAAACTCCAGGGAAAGAAAACACTGGAATTTGCAAAGATTCACCCCCAAGCTTCATTCTAAAAAAAAGGGCCAGGCACAGTTTCACAACTTGGAGCAGCAATTAACTATGAACAGAAACTATAACATAATTGTAATCTAAAATTTGGCTTGAACTATTTATCAGTATCTGCAAGTTGGAAGGTGGAGAATCATAAAATATGGTTCTTTAGACTGTACATGTATCTCAGTATCTGTAACTCAAAATATCTAGTGATGCATATTATCAATAATATATTATGGGCCCTTTGTTTATAACCATCCATCTCAAGTTTTGGTCTAACAAAAACTCCAGGCCTGATTCTGAACAGTAGTAATTTTAGTCACTTTCACTAATCTGTTTGTACTAGTTTTTCAATGTCATGGAAAAACAAACAATCATGTGGGGAAACCTGTCATCACCACCACTCAAGCATTGTCTAAGACTGACTTGAACAAAGTGAAAAAGCATTGGTTTTCCTTGGTTAGGGAGAGAAGGGATTGCTTTTTCTTAGTGGATGCTGAGAGTCTGCAAGAGGAGATCCCACAAAATCGATTCATATGAGTGTTAGTTATTTACAGATCATTGCGTTTTTGTGTGTGCTTCAGTTGTTCATATTATTGGTGTGAGGGGTAACACTAAGCAAACAAGTTTAATGATTCAAAGTTTGACATAACATCTAAGTGCTACAAGCAGAATCCTCTAAGCAAATTAGGCAATCATCAACTATGTTACTGGCATTGGCCTACCACAAGTTTCACCACATTAACCTTGTAAAAGTGTTATAACCAATTAATAAAGTTCAGAAACCAATAGAAAACAGAAACGAGACGATATTTTGATCAACCAAGTGGAAAGAGTGGTGAAAGTTTCCACTGAAACATCCTAGCTAGCCTCCTAAATTACATAATTTCAAGTTTTATACGCATGCATTAGTCAGCATATTACCTTAACCATCAACTAATTGTTGTCAAAAATATAGTGCAACAAAAGACGCGGTATCAATTATTACAACCAAGGGATGCCTCTTTGCCAAAGTTAATCGGCATATGGAAATCAGTCCTTGCGGATTCCAAGTGTAGAATGTGTTTTACTCTCACGGCAGACTTCAACATACCAGACACAATCTAGTTTACTGCTAGAAAATCTAAAATTGCTAACGCCTTCAGGCCCCCCAGACCACCCAGAAAATAAAGAGAAGGGACAGGAGGAAGAACACATGTTGAAGAAGAAAACATCACTAAAAGATTCCGTTCCATTCCATGAAAAAAGGTAGGTGTAGTATTATTAGTGCGACTCTGCTTACGCAAGTGATTAACAGCCATCACAATCAATTATTGCAGAAGCCTAACACCCTACATTGCAACCAACTCAGGTAACTTTTTCCCATTGGCCTAGCCTCAGAGGAGTTACCTCAGCAGAGGGGTCCCAAGAACCAAACTTTGAATATGGTACTAGCAATATATAAGTTGCAAAATCAAACACCAAAGTAATCATCACTTTTTAAGCTTTAAGAGATTTTAATAACTTTTCCTGTGATCTAATTAGGAATCTTATGTTCCAAATAAAACCTGGTTACTTGAGAAAGAGTTCTTCTTCCTTTCCCAATTACATCTCCACTTTGTTGGACGGTTAAGAATCAACTTTAGAAAAATAAAAATCGGAAAACGACAATATATTGCTAACATACATGTTATTTAAAGAATCTAGAATTTACGTCTATCTTGGCAATCAAGGACTAGCGCAAAGCATACATGCATCTTATTCTCCACAAATCTGTTCAACGAGCCAGATTCATTAGTTATGTTTGTTCGGTTGATGCTATTCAAAGGTCTTAAGGTCATACGAATGATGATTAGAAATGAATCTTGGATGGTGAACAACTGCATCTCTTTTTCTTTTGCCTAATTTCTTGGCTTTGGGTTGGGAACTCTAACTCTGTGTGAGCCGTTGTTTTTGCTTGCTAAACTAAAAACCAATAATTCATACCACCTTCTCAAAGTGGACACTTTTACCTTTAGCACATTGTTTCTGCCTTACCATTCTACGCCAAATTGCAGTTTCCACGTATACTTTCCCCATCATACGCAACTGATACAAATCTAACAACACTGTGATTCTAATGGAAAGAAGACGAAGAATACATAACAGAACTATTATAACAAGCAGCAGCTTAGGAAAATTTGACAGAATAACTATTTTAGCAGTTGACACGTTTTTATTCATCAAGTCACTATATGAGCTGGTTAGCATTGGACTCCAAATGGCAGGATATGCCCTCCTGTTTCACTTTGAGTTAAAACTACTAACCAATGGCGCTTTTCTCTCCGTCTCTCTAATACTCGGTTTGTTCAAGTGTTAGAATATAATATGATCCTGGTAAGTCATCCTCCCGACATCTTCAGGTTTTGGGAAAATTGGTAACTTAACATGATATCAGAGCTTAGGCTCGCACATGATCCACTCTCGACCCAAAAATAGGCTTTCGAGTGAGGGGGAATGTTAGAATATAATATGATCCTAAGCGCTCCTCCTAGACATGAGTGTGTTTTGTAATGCAGATATCTTAAAACATCTTCCCTAAAACTGAGATCACTGATCCCTTATACTAAAGTTCAGCAAAAAATTTCTTCTCTTTATTAACATAAATGTTAAAGATTACATTCTCAACAGAGACGTGTTAAATTCTCTAAATTCTTGATGGGGACATTTTTCCCCTAAAATAACAGGTGTATAAGATGAGACTACTAAGCAAGATTTTTTAAGAAACATATTTCATTTTCATGCTTTTTCATTATCTGCACTTTCATTCAGTTTGCTTATCTGAACGAGTAATCAATTTAGTGTTGTTCTAAAGCATATTCGGATCAAAGTGTTTTATTACCATATTACTCATTCTCCAGATAATTAGAATTGTTTCAATTTGAATTACAATATGTTTTAACAGCTTCCGGGTTATGATGAGGTTCAACCTATTCATGTCGTTTTCAAGTTTTTACTATGGACCGTAAATAACTGAGTAAAATTTTGAGTTGTTACAGACATCCTGTTCATATCCATACCTATTGAATATGTTCTCAGATTTTTTTGGGCATTAATTTAAAATAAAAAAATAAAACAATGATTCTCATACAAATTGCACAGCATATAATGAAATCTACACAATACCAATACATGGGATCCTAATATATCAAAGAGGACCTTCACAACCAGTGGCAGCTATAAGTCTATAACTTCTTAAATGGGCTGTCAAAGTAAGAGGTCCTATGCAGATTGTGCTCAGAATAATATCATAATAAAGTCAAATTCACAACTATAGTATCTATTCACAAATATTGCACCTCTCTGAGGGACTTGAAGAAGAGTAGTGACTGACATGTCTGATTATAATTTGCGCATGAAGGTTCCATATTATTAGGAAAATTACCGATTAATCTGATGATATGTCAGCATTTGGGAAATTTTTTGTGAAAAGAGCCCACTTACTGGAAACATATGCAGACTACAGTATTTTGCATGGCTAGTTATTGCATCTTGCAGCAATTCAACCTTGAATTGGTTCAGATTTTGGAGTGATGCTGGGCCCTGGTGCCCGTAAGAATCTTGAATTTCTTCAGACTACATGTTTTGCCAATAAAGCCATACCTGAACAAGTTGGCATTATCCTTGTCTGATAAAACATGGATACGAGTAAAATTTCAATAATCATATTCTGATTCAATTCAACCTCTGAGAGCACCTCCGACGCTAGAAAAACTTGGCTAAAATCTTAGTTGACACGCTAGTTAAAAATCTGTGTGACATGTCATAATTAAAAGGTATGGGGGGATTATGTTAAAACTTATGCACTCCAACGAGTGATTCTCTTGGCTAAAATTTTGTATGATGTTGGTTATATTTACTGAACTTGTAAGATCTATTATCATATTGAAATAATATATCATATTCATAACTTGATATAATAACAATACATTACTATTTTTTTTTTAAAAATGGCCAACCACCATAGCAATGCACAAGGTTTAACAAATTTTACATAAGTAGTATGTTAATATCATTTTTGGCAACACCATGGGAATGGGAGATGCTCTAATCATCCAATAATACCTAATTATTTAATGTAATAAATATAATATGGATGCTAATATGTTAACATCGTTTCTTTCCAAATAATCCGGACTACAAGTGTTGTATTAAACTTGCAAAATTATATAAATATAACTTGTACTCAAATAATAAAGATCGGAGAGATTTTGAGGGTTCCAGAGTGAAATTTGTTGAGTATTTCTTGCCATAGACAAACTCTTTGCTCTGCATAATGCTATATTGCTCGAATCCCGACTAATCAAAGCATTTATAGTATACATTGGATCTTATTGTTCATGATGAAACATTGGATCTCTTGTTGTATTTGAGTCTTATATGATAATGACTTGTTTAACTTTGTGCAGAGCTAGAGCTATGTCTCACATTTTTGATTGAATTCTTTGTACTTAAGGATTAGAAAACTGGCATTGTTCATCATGCATGGATAATCAGTTTGATCAGGTTGATTTTTGTCCTCCTGGCTTCAGGCCAGCTTGTATATGCAATCACTTCATGCAGGTGAGAATTTATATGTACAATTTCTTAATTCATTCTAAAAATTATTATGCCTGTCATCTGTATTACTATGCTTCACATAATCTGAGCAAAACCTGAGGCATACATGAATAAATGATAATAGACAATAACCTGACGTCTTATGCTATATGTTAGGACTACGCAACATTGAATCATCATATGCTTCTAGCATTATTTCAGAAGCTTAATGTGATGGGAAAGCGTAAAGAGTTGTCATGGGACATGGACAGTGAATTAGTGATGAAGAATGGTCTACATGGATCAATGCCGACTTGCCAAAAGATGTATACAAATTGAAAGATCTAGATTTTATGGTTCCAGAGGCAGTCGGAGAAAATTTGATTCCATCCTCTACAGGAACCAGAACTTTATCTTTGTAGTATGCATCGACAGTAGTTCTGTAACTAGCTTCACTCCTCTCTGAGACTAACTATTATCATGTTCTATAGATAGAGGTTTATTATTGACAGGTAAGCTCTTACATACTTGAGATGACCCCTTAAATTCTTTCGCATAAAATTAAGTAATTAACTCACGGATTTTGTCTGTGTACAAATCTTGCAGCTCTCAAGGATACGAACTGATGAAGGAAATATATAATTTCTAAGTTATGCCCTTCTGCCATTTGTTATATGGATGAAGTGTTTGTTTACTAGAACAAGCCGATTATTCTTAAGCCATCGCTTTCATATTCCACATATACTAATATGTGTCTTAAGCATTTTGGCGTTTGCCTTGTGCGAGTCACAAATGTCACTACAAAAAGTATCCAGCAGAACAAAAGATGGTATCCACTGCTGAAGATTCCACAATGTGGGAGGCCTCATAGTCAGAGAAAAGTTGCGATGTATGTGATTCTATCTTTTCTTATCTTTTATAAATAGACCAATTGAGGGAGGGTGAGAGATTCTCAATTGAGACAGGTATTAAGAATGTAATAATTTAATCCCCCTCTTATCATCAATGTAGAATGAATAAAGTATAGGTTCTCATGTATCTCACGGACTCTTGTTGCAGAACCAATGGTATATTCGAAGAAAGAGTGCTATATACTTGGGAAGAACTGAATTTTAACGCCAAAACAAGGGATTCTTGCTACAGTAAAATTGTCATGACCCTTCACTGGAGGTTGAGGATAAGTACGACGAAGACAAGGGTGGATGGATGGGGTTTCCATTACAGAAAAGATTTATATACATTGAACAATCTTCCTGGACCTCATATTCTCAGCTAAATCAATCAAGTGTAACATGAATTAGGAGGCAGTTTTTTTATTTTAAGCCTCAGATGTTGTACGATCAGAGTAGATAAACAACAAAATTTATAACAAAAAATTATTATAATCCTACGATTCATCACCATCATATAGATGGAGACAAGTTCTCTTAAAACCTCAAGGTGTTAGGAGGAGGGCTTATCAGGATCATATTGTATTCTAACACGAACCTGTCTCTCATACCATGTTTAGTGACCAGTTCACCTAAGACCTCAAGTTGTTAGAAGGGCTTAACAGGATCATACATAAGGCTAAACAAGCAAGCTAACAGTGGTGACCTCTTTCTGCAACAAAAATCATATAAAATATAAAGCCTGTAGAAGGATGCATGAAGATATAATCTCTGCACTAAATAGAACAGAAACAAAATGAAAATAAAAAAATACTCGTTTATGTTTTACGCTATATGAAGCTTCACCTTAATGATCACCATTCGGATGGTTATCATCCATTCGATCCTGTTGTGCATCTTTAACATACAAGTGAAACCGTCCATTTCCTTCATGATCATAACCAACTCTATCATGAACAATATTCATATTTGCTCTATGATCCCCTTCAATCTCTCTATACCTATCCAAATACCTCTTGAGTGGCTGGGCATAATTGTCGAAACCAAGCCTGTCAATAGCCCAGACAATATCATCCCCATTGACAGTTTTCCGCCTTTCCTTCCTGCACTTTTCAGATGCTTCACCTGTCACAAAGCTTATGAACTCAGAAACACACTCCTGCATTGTTTCTTTCCCTTCTTTGGCTATCTTTGCATTAGCAGGCAAGATTTCCTTCATGATTCGCGCCACGTTTGCAATCGGCAACAGCTGATCTTGCTCATAAGGCTGAGGAGGCTTACTTGATGAGCCAGCAGCCCCTGAATTTTTGCTGGTCATTGTGGAGCAAAACAGGATACTCTGTGAAGCTCAATGGTCAACCTTATAAGTACACACACTTGATGGAATCTTGTGTGTGTTTCTATGTTGTACACGTGGGGCCTGTGCATAGAATAATAGATTATGTCATCTTCACTGTCCGAAAACATTAAGGATTCATGCAAATACATGTACATAATGTGGATGCTGACAATGATGCATGACAAGATTGAAGTCCGAATGGATTAACCACATTACACTTGTTAAAAAACATACTATAATGATATTCCAGCAAGACCCAAGCAACCGTGAATCAGGTCGGAACTAACTCATTCCAGTCTCATTATTTACTCGTCTACGATCCTATTTCGAAAATTAGATAATTTTTTTAGTTTTGACAAAAAATTATTTCTAATTCTAACTCCGACTCGAATAGAATGTTAACTAGTTTCGGCCAATTGGATTCCAATGCATGTGGGGCACGGATTGAAGAACATTAGTACTATTAATTTGTTTGCTTCTCTTGAAAACCTAGTTGTATGTAGCAAGATTCTCGGACAGCATGGTCTGTGATTGGATTAAGTAGGTGCGTTTCTCCAATAAGCAATTGACTTTGATAAAACAAGTTTTAAACCATGGTTTGGGTTCCAAATGGAAAAAACCAAGCTCTTTTTATTTGTATTTAATTGGAATTGACCATCTTAAAGATTCCATCATAATTGTCCAGGGGAGAACTTGGAGGATGGATGCATATCTATATCTATATCTATATCTATATAATCCTAATTTGTGAATACAAACAGGATGGCAATTTACCTCATCTACCCTTTCCACTTTTTAATCCTAATACTCTTAAAGGACTTTAGCGTAATTGCACATGCTTTCAGGGTAAACCCATTCAATTTGGATCAAACCCGTACCCTTATTCTATATGTTTTGTATGCTGGTCCGGGTTGACCCATTTTCATCCGGGTTTGAAAACTGATCCTCTCCACGACTCCGCCTTCAGTTATCGATCTCTCCCTACAATTTAGCCGTTCTATTTCAAACTGCTTGCGATTTGAATATGCCTAATTTCAAACTACTCAGTTTTCTGCCGCCATTGTTCTTCAAGCAAATCCTGTAATCCGTGTTCATCGCAACGTTTCCGCCTATATGGATTCATCTGGTACGTAAGATTACATGTTCTCTCCCGGAGGTGTCTTCGTCACTTCATTTTATGTTCTTAATATGTGAAACAGGTCTGAAACGATTTCCTTCTTCCATCCGTGGCCGTGAGTTTCATAGAGGTCTTTTGTGAGTTTCATAAAGGTCTTTTGCCATTCCTGCTTGCTTTGATTCAATTTAGGTTAAGATTCTTGGGTTGTAAACTCTTTTCAAGTTGTATGCATCTAATTGTTATCTGGTTAAACTCTTTTTCTGGCTGGTTTAAACTTTTAATGATATTGATTTGTCATGATTTTTGTAGATTCAAAGAGCGGAGCATGCCAGAGCAGGGTTGATGGTATATATTCAACTACCCGAAATTCACATGCATCAATGTCAATTTACGATGATTTGAGTGGTATGATCACTTGCTGGACGTCTGAAATCTGATATTTGTGCTCCATTGGTTGAAAGGGATAAGGTGCGATATTATAGAATTTGTTTTGTATGACGCATTAGCTCTCTATTCTCTGTCTTGACAACATCATATTTGTTTAATTTCTTTTTAAATTTAATTATATGTACTTTGTCTGGTTCGGTGCAATAATAATTCTTTTAAGTGTATGATCTTAATTGGCGCTTGCCTTTTGTGACAACTTTGCGATGAAACAGTAGGTTTTCTATTTTAGAAGATATTTACTAATACATCTTTTTAGTTTTTAGTGTATGATCCAATGGGACAATGTTTTAAAATTAACTGTTGTATTAGCCATAATGCAATTATGCATAAGGTATGAGATTTTCTAATAATCAGGCACTTCTCCTATTTTTATAAACATAAACATATTAGAGTTGAGAATGAAGCATTAGTTAGTTCTGCTACTTACACTTAGTGATTTATCAACAGATGCATTCTAAAGGGTTATTGCGTAGCACTTGGGGTCAGAAAATCTGTAATAAACATTTGTCAGATGGGACTCCGATGTGCTTCAGCTATTTCAGATTCAAGGTTTGTGGTGGTGATTCTCCGCAACACCAGCAGAATACTTTAAATTGATAAATAGAGATATATTTATAACATGTTTTAGATGACATCGTGTTTGGATGGTGTGTACATATTGCATCATGCATGTCTGATGTCAGAACAAGTGCATTGTTCTATCTCTCACACTTTGAGTATTAGATGCTTAATTATCAGTTAGGCCCCTACTGTGTTGACCGGACCAGCCGGGATACCTAGTGGGTGTTACCACATACACATCAGGATTCCTAATTTCATAATCATTTACTCCATGGGCGTTAAATCCCAAAATAATATACAAAACTGATAGAATTAACTCCATGGGCGTTGTTTGTTGCTGACAAAAGACAAGATTTACCCTTTCTCTTCAAAAATTTCCTTCTTCCTTCAGGGGTATGAGCGTATTTCTGCATCTGTCGGATCATTCACGTCACCTGGTGGAACAGACCCGTTTCTCTCCCGTTCATTTTTTTATTGAAGCTGCAAAACTACCAGATCAACCCACTTTATCTGGGTTAACCCGACCAGCGGTTTTTCTTTCAAACTAACTTCAAGAGATCGAACGTTGATGAAGGCTGATTTTGCGAATAACTGCTAAATACGTGGGTCAGACATCCAAACTTACTCCGCCAGTTTTCAAATTTGAATTTGTTCCCATGGGCGGCGGAGTCAATTCGTTGAATTTGCAGTTGCGGAAAGAATTTTCATCATTATTCTTCATTATCAGGTTTGGTTTGGATGTTCTGAGAGAATTTGTTGTTGTTCTTTGAAATATTTAATTTCATCTCTTTGATCGATTGTTTGAATACAAGTCAGCGGTATATGTATTTAACTGGCTGATTTTACATTCTTTTTTTTAATGTATGCAGGACATGTTTAGTTCTTCTTAAGCATCCACACTGCCTTTGAAAGATATACATCGTTTCGTGTGTTGCTGATCAAGTTTGATAGTCATATCTGCAGGACTTAGTTTCCAACGACCCATGTCACAACTCATACAAACTGCTGGACGCACTGGTATGTTCCAGTTGGATGACGGTTTTTTGTTTGCTTTAGTGACACTTCAGAATGCAAAACAAACTACCTCTGTATCTTTGTTTGACATTGATGTTCTGTTCTGTATATTTATTGTTGTGCATAATATTTGTTCATATGCCTTTGTGATGTAGAACACGGCTGTGATCTAATACATGAACTAAAAGTAACAAAAAAAATTGAATCATTTGGAATTAGGATCCTCAACATGTAAAAGTGTAAGCATGCCTTAGATTCGGGAAGGATACCCTTTAAGAAAGCCGATGTGTGGATTTTGGCGTATTTTACATGTAATGAGATGTTTAGAATTATAAATTATGAGTAGTTGAGCAATTTATTGGAATTTTAATCTAGAGATTTTATGATTTTATGATACTTTCTTTTATCTCAAAAAATTACATGCACAATTTTTTTATAAAATTTGGAGGGGTCTCATTTGTATTTACTACTAATAATTTTAGTTAGTTAAGATGAATTTTATATTTAAAATTTGATTCATTGCTGATATTCTAGCTTTGCTGAGATTCCTCTGGCAGTAATCAAGTAAAAACCAAATTCACAAACTAAACAATATAAGCTCTTAAGCTGATAAGCGATGCACACATATCTATTATTAATATCAATAGTGGTTATTAGTATAATTGCATCGCTTCAATGTAATATTTGTATGCTGCTATGAATTTCTACCATTTTTACCTTGAATTTCTTTCGCTTCTTTTGTTTGCCTAGAGTGCAGTTTGATCATGTCCTCCCTGCCCTACCAATGACTCTGCAGTGGTATATCGGATTAGACTTTATAGTAATTAATTTCTTATCTTATTTTGCTGATGAATATGGTGGAATGCATTATGTGCAGGAAAATGAAGATGGAATGTCTTGATTAATATCTCATATATATATATATTCCAGTGAGCCTAAATTCTGGAGCAACTATTGGCCGAACATTATTCGCAAACCCTCCAAAGTAAGCCAGCCCTCTTTCCCTGTGTTATGCAGTTATCTACTTTCTGCTGACTTTGGAAATTGAACGAAGAATTAAGCTGTGATTTATATAGAAATATCACTTAGATCAGTCTTGATTTCTTTATTTGTGCACTGATCAACTCATGCTCTATTACTTCATTTTTGGAAAACTACTCTCAACTACTGGTGTGTAGCATGTGAGTTGTTATCTTTACCTTTGCTAGGCACCCAGATGTTGATTATTACTTAAAGACTTACTAAAGATTTTATTTATAATGTCACTTTGCATAAAGTTAGAGTTCATACATTGCTTCAGTCTGAATTTTGCGAACCCTGTCAAAATTCTTCACATAGTACCTGTTTAATGTCAAGAAAGATAGTAATTTTGAAGTTAAAATCATCTAAATTGGATTCATATGAAGACAGAATGAGCTTTATACACGGGATACCTTTTTAAATATCTGGTACATGATCAGCATCAGCAGCGTACTTTTTACTATAAGTCAGACCCGAATGCGGTTTACTTAACATTAAAAATTAAAATAAACTGTTGTGTTATATCATTAATCACCCATAAAGATGATTTCAGAGTAAAAGCTTTAGGTAAAGAGCTGTTAACTTGGTGCCTTTGAAAGCCAGGTTTTTTCTAAATTCCAAAGGCCAGATATCATTTTGGTTCTAGATTAGAATCTGTTGCACAACATGGTGGGTTCCCTTCTCTATTTTTTGAGAATTACAGAGAATTACCAAAATCATAAAACCAGGAGCTGAATTATTTTTATTATATAATGATTTAACTTTTGTCTGTGACTTGCATGTCTATAGTGTGAGCAGAATAAATATTATTACTATAATATTATTAATCAAATAGTCTAATCACATATTGTTCTCAGACATTGTGTTTGAATGTTTCCAGAATTTAACAAGACTGTGCCAAATTCAAGTTTTAAGACTCCAACACGTGCTGATAATGTTGCCAACAGCCCTCACACTCCACACAAGGTTCATGTACAAATAATTAGGCATTTATGAATTACAATACTGAGCACCCTATAGCTCTCTACTGCAATCCCTCCTTTATGGTCAGAGTGCCACGATTGAATAAATATCTCGATGATTATTATGTTTTATGATGACGAGAAGGTGAAGTTTCACAATGTCGTGAAGATTTAGTATAGAATGCTAAGGCCTTTATAATTAGAGTATTCTCAGTATTATAAGACTTGCTGGTGTGTTTGAGCTCATATAATTAACAAAGCTGAATTAGATGTAAGTGTTGTGTTATTGTTGCATACTTGCAGGCTGCTGAAAGAGAGAAATCACTTAGGCTTCTGCACAAAAATAGTTTAATTACTTAATAAGCACAAGCTAATCATCTTGCAGATCTAATTCCTTTAAGATCTAATAAATATTATTATTGTAATATTATTAATCAAAAAGTCTAATCAGTCACCATGCGAACCAGCTGTAAGAGGACAATTCATTACTAAATCTTAGTAACTGAAATAAGATTATTACACTTATTACATTTCTAAATAAGGATATTTAGAAATTTCCATTTCTAAATAATGATATTGGCAATAAGTTCCTCTTTGTGACATTCTTCATATTTGTTTTTTGTCTTAGGTTCTGCCGTTACACAAGTCACCAGGGCCAAATCCGTGAATCAGACAGATGCATTTAAGCTCCCAACTCAAACACAATGTAATTGTCATTATCCGTATTTTCATGCCTTTTTTATTAACAACTCTCTGATTGTAGGTTCGGCCACATCACATGCTACATCACAAAGGCGTTAAACAATGCCGGCGTATGTGCTGCTCATCATAAGGTTCAGCAGGCATATCTCACGCTATCACAGAGGAGGCTACAGAGGAGACTTTTTTTCCGTATTTGGGTTTTGTTGTTTACATGGACAATGGATGGTGGTTAGAGGCTTAGAGCTTTAGCAGCCACAAATATTCCTCCTAACTCTGTTCTAACGGGTTGTTCTGTTATATTTTCAAACAGGTCGTAAGCATCCCTTTGGGTGCTCTTTCTCCTTTTCCTGCTGATAGTCATGTTGTTGTTCGTGAAATACGGACTCCACCCCAGCCAATCATCGAAGCTTGGTTTGTATTGATTTTTTCTAAAATTTATCTAGACAATTCTGATGTTCGTCCCAGCAATTCAAGTCGATTTAAGAAATCTTGAGCATGTGTTGCAATTATATGTTAATAGTTCATGTGCCTATATATATCACAGTTATCTATATCTCTCTACCAGTTCCAATACCATGCACGAGAAACTGTTACATTATTGTTGATTGCTTGAGGTTATTTTGACTAAAAGTAACATGAGTCAAGATTAGCACATATTAATGGTATAACTTGGCTTATCAACATGCAGATTTGTTTGTCACTAAGTTATACTTTTTTAAATAAAAAAAAGCTGCACCCTAATGAAATATATATGAACTTCTGATATTTCATAGGTCATGAAATGTACAGATCATTTACTGTCAGCAGAGTGTTATTCACTAAAATGGCAATTTACATTTACTGATTTGTTTGCAGGAACTGGATCTTTGATTTGGTTGCGGGGTACCTACCAAGTGCAATGCTGAAATTATTTATTTTCTGTGTTCCACCAATATGATGGTTTTCTCAGCAATAGAGGGTCCTGTTGCATGTAGTTGTTGAAAAAAGAGTGCTTCCATCAATGTTTTGTACTTTCTAATATGGATTGTCTTTTTTGCTAATATTCTATCAGATCCGTGTTACAGAGGTTTGATAGATTTTCAAGTCTAAAAGATATTCCTCTGCAACTTGCCAAGGGAATACCATCAATGGTAAATTTCTTTTTATGTCTCGATGCTTAGCTATATTATCTCATTTTCTTTATATTTCTTTTTGGCAGCGCCAGTTTTACCAGCAAAATATACCCTTCCTAAGTTGTTACCAAGTATTATATTCCATTCACTTTTGTGATTGAAAGTTATAGACTCCAACTTAACAGTTATAGAAAAAGAGGTGGTAAGCAACACTTGACCGCAAAAGCCTGCCATATCTTCTGTTTCTATGAAATGGTACTGCTTGACCAGAGCATGATTAACAGCTCTTCCTGGTCTGTGTGAAGGGCTGTAGAGGATCGTTCTCAGCTGGGTTTCCTGGCTACGGTGGTCATGCAGTTGTCTGACAGACCCATAATCTTTGCTCTTTGTCGTTAATTCCCATCACCTATTTCTGTTCAATCTCCGTAGCAAATAAGGATGAGTCGCTCAGGCCAGCCCCCAGATCTAAAGAAGTACATGGACAAGAAGCTTCAAATTAAGATGAATGCTGATAGCATTTTTGTTGGCACCCTTCGTGGTTTTGATCAGTTCATGAACCTGGTGATTGACAACACCATGGAGGTGAATGGTGATGAGAGAAATGATATTGGCATGGTGGTTATTAAAGGAAATAGCTTGGTCGCTGTTGAAGCACTTGAGCTGGTGCTAATATGTTGTGATTTTATATAAGTATCCGGTCAAGATTACGTGTTTCCACGAATTATTTTGAAATACCTATATAATATATGAAGATTTTTGTGATAATTTGTTTATATGCTTTATTCTTTATTAGGTATGTTGTTTATACATGAAACTCCAAATTTCAAATCTCTTCGGTCTTTATTAATTAGGTGTTTACTTTTATTTTTCTGAAAGTATATATACTATATTAAAATTTAATCAAATTTCATTCTTTAATTAAAGTTAAACCTTTTTAAATTTTCATTAAAGTATATTTAACATTTTTGAAAGTATTGATTTATTATATTATTTTAATTAAAATCTATTTGTTAAAAGTAAATTCGATGTATGGGAGTTACAAGGCAAATCAATGGCGATATTGATTACTATATAATCACATAATTAAATATTAAATATTTTCAACAATAATTTCACCCTATCTTTTTAAGTGCTTTAATTTATAATCTATTATTATTTTAATCATTTAAATCTATCATTTATTATTTTACTCTCTAATAATACAACAATGAAAGTTCTTTTTAATTAGTCTCGTGCCATTATATTAAGCATAGTATATATATTTAATGCAAAAAGAAGACATTTAAATGAATTTTTTAAAAATATTGATTGTAATGATTAATAATTCTAAGTATTTGCTCTAAATAATTGGGATTTATTTTAGTTAAATTTAAATATTTTATGAAACCTAATTTAAAGTAGTGGGAAATTGAGTAAATACAAAATTTAAAATTCAATAATGATTCAAACTTTATAAAAATCAGTTAATTAAAGTAAATATAAATATTATAAACATGACCCGTGTGCGAAGCACGGGCCAGATTGCTAGTATTACTAGTTGCTGCTAAGAAAAAATTAGAAACAGACCTGACACTTAATATGAATATTACCGCATATTCATAGCGATATTTTCCGTTCAAGATTTTAACTACGGTGTCGCTTAACGAATTCTTATTCATCTTCTGTTTTTTTTCTTCGTGAACATTACTAACAATTGACGGATATAATAATATTTAACCAATAATATAATAATATTTTAAAAAAGATTCATTTAAAACACGTACGTAATTATCAAAAATGATACTTTAACCTTGTATCCGGCTCAATCCTTAGCCCGGCCCTCGTTCTAACCCTTACCATTCCGTCACAACGTCACTCCTTAATAAAAAAAAAATAGAGAGAACCAAACCAAGAACCAACAAAATCTTAGATATAATAATTTCATATAAATTTAGTTATGAATAAATCACATTAGAGCATATATAAATTCTAAAATAAAAATTATATTATTCATGATAATCAGCTATTTTAGATTTCGCGTTTCAAAAAATTATTTTAGATTCCAGAATCATACTTGCTCTAAATAGTAAATATACATTTCTGTTTTCTTTTGATTACAACTCGGAACTCGGTTATGTAAGATGAGTTTGGGCCTTACAGCCCAAAGAGGAAACCCAAACAAATATGTTGTTCAGAATGACGAGTTCCTCCCTTTTCATTTTCATCTTCGTTTCATGCGGATTCAAACCGATTTAATTTCATATTCCAATCAAATACAAGATTATAAACTCAATCTTTGTATACAATCTTATATCATTTTATCTTGACTTTTAATTTTAAATTCTTTATAAATCCGATTGTGTTTTTAACTCTTAAAAACTAAAATTCCGACAAATTATAAAACATCGACTGTTTCTGAATTCTACCTTATCGTGTTCATGTTTATTATTCTTTTTTTTTTTGAAAATGGAAATATCATTAAGCCAAAGCTTCAGCAACAATCGTCTCCAACAACAACAATGGAGGAGACACAAAATCATTCTGGCAGTTAAGAGAACAAGGTACACGTGCCATCAAATGGGCAACCTTGTTCGCTTGCCTATTAACAAAATGTAAGGAGACCCTATTCAAGGCTTTAAGCAAAACACAGCACTCCTCAAAGATGTGACCAACTTCATTCCTGTACACCATCTCCTTTGATATTGCGTTGACAGAAGTGAGCGAGTCAGATTCAATAGACAACTTCATGCGAGGCAAAGTAGTAAGCCATGAGAGAGCTTCTCGAATTCCCATTGCCTCAGCTTTTAGCACTGAAACTGATCCTGCACATTTCATTGTTCTGCCTCTAACAAATGTTCCTTTGCAGTCACGAATAGCCATTCTAATCGAGAAGAAGTGATCCTCCGTTCTGACCGACGCATCGACGTTAAGCTTAAATTCCCCAGGACCAGGAGCAATCCATTTCTTTACTGGTAGTCGAGTATCTTCTGCTATGCTTTGTTGTGGAGTCTGATGCTTCCTCCTTGCTTCCCTCCACTCAGTGACCTGGCTTTTGCTCCAATCTACGGCCAAAGCTGGAGACAAGATCTTGTTCTCCCAAACACGCATATTTCGAGCATACCAGATTCCCCACAACCCCGTAGCAATGTTAGTTATTTCTTCTTCACTTCCTGAGCTCAAAAAATCCAGCAGCCAAGCGCTCGCATCATCAGCATTGCTTAAATCTAGGTTGCACCTTAAGTAACTCCAACATTGAGTCGCAAACTCACACTCCAAGAAGACATGCCTGACATGTTCCACATCCCGACAGAAAGGACACAATATCGTAACATTCACCCCCTTACCTCTTAACAACTTTCTAACTGGAACATTGTTACGGCAAAACCTCCATAAGAACATCCTGATTTTGTGAGGCAGCCCAACTCTCCACAATTTGTTCCAGCCAGTCGACGACGGAGGCCTGAAACAATCAGCAAAACAGTCTTGCCAGTGTTTATACCCTGTCTTGACACTATAACACCCATTAGTAGACTTAGACCAAGCAACACGATCTCGGATATTATTCTGGGGAATACGGGTACTCAAGATCAGCTGAGCATCTGTCTGATTAAAAGTTTCACGAATCTTGACTTCATCCCATCTTTTAGTGCCCGCTAAGAAGAAATCACTAACCTTGTCCTCCCTGTTATTATTTTCGTGAGTCTGGTCGACCTGAAAACCTTCTTTTAACCTCAACCAAGGGTCTGAAAAAGCATGAATATCTTCTCCATTTCCCAACACCCACCTGAAGCCATCTTTGAGATTTTCTTTTGCTTGCCAGATCCCCGACCATATGAAACTATCGCCCCCTCCTCTTCTAGCATGGAAAACATGATCATTTGGAAAATATCTCGCCTTATAAATTCTTGCCACCAACGATTGAGGATTGTTAACGAAATTCCAGACGTGTTTTCCCAAGAAAGCTAGGTTGAAGCCATGAAGATCCCGGAAGCCAACCCCTCCCTTACTTTTGGCCATACTCATGTTGCTCCAGGAAGCCCATTTAATGCCACGACTAGGTCCCGTGTTTGACTTCCACCAATAACCATTCATCAGTCTCTCTATTTCTTTGCAGAGGTTCTTGGGGATTAAGAAACAGGTCATGCAATATGAAGGGATCGCTTGTGCAACATTACGAAGAAGCACTGCCTTACCCGCTTTTGACAAAAGCTTTGCACTCCAACCCTGAATTCTCTGCCAAACCCTCTCCTTAAGAAAATTGAACATTGACTTTTTCGCCCTTCCAATAAGAGATGGAAGCCCCAGATAGTTACTCGTTCTGAGATCATTCGAAACTCCCAAAATGCTTGTAAGTTCAGCTTGTTTATCCAGCCGCACATTGGAGCTAAACATGATGCCCGACTTCTGTAGATTGATGGACTGACCAGAGAGGCTCTCATACTTATTTAGGAGCTCCTTAACCACCACTGCTTGCTCCCTTGAAGCTTTAAAGAAAAGAAAACTGTCATCTGCAAAAAGCAGATGAGTAACAGCTGGTGCACTCGGACTTATCTTGCACCCACTAAGTGTTCCATTCTCCGTAGCAGATATAATAGACTTTGATAACCCTTCAACACAAAGGAGAAAAAGGTAAGGCGAGAGAGGGTCGCCTTGCCCCAGCCCTCGTTGGGGGATTATAGGTCGGACCGATGTACCATTGAAACAAACCGAATATGAGACAGTAGTTACACAGAGCATAATCCACTTCACCCATTTGTCATCAAACCCCATTCTAATCATCCGGTTTCGAAGAAAACTCCAGTCTACCCGATCATAGGCCTTGCTAACATCCAATTTGAGAGCTATATCACCTTCAGATCCCCGCTTCTTCTGCTTCATATAGTGAATGAGCTCGAAGGCAACCAACACATTATCAGAAATGTTTCTACCAGGCACAAATGCAGATTGATGCTCAGAAAAAATTGAGGGCAACACTCGTTTCAGACGATTAGCAAGAACCTTCGCCAGAATTTTGTACAGAACGTTACAAAGGGCTATTGGTCGGAGATCCTTCATAGTATCAGCATTTTCTTTCTTAGGGATGAGTACAATATTAGTATCATTTACCTCAGCTGGGAACATCACTTCGTGAAGCCATGATTTACAACACTTGAAAACATCAGGACCGAGCATCTCCCAAAAATGTTGAAAGAAAGCCGGATTGAGCCCATCCGGGCCAGAAGCTTTATCTGGATGCATTTGCTTTACTGCTAACGTAAACTCTGCAAAGCTGACTTCCTCAGTTAACATGCTATTCTGGTTCTCAGTTATCACCCCCTCCTCATCCTCCTGGTAACTTGTTGAGTCCTGATTTCCTCCAGCAAAGATATTGCTAAAGTACTCTTTAACCACCATGCTCATGCCTTGAGTCGTATTCACTACCTCCCCATCCTCTGTTCTAAGGTAAGACAAATGGTTTATCTTTTTCCTGGTTGAAGCCGAGGCATGGAAAAATCGAGAATTTGTATCCCCATCCTCAAGCCAGAATGTCTTAGCTCTCTGCCGCCAATACTCCTCCTCATGCACCATAAGATCATCAAGCTTCTTCCTTTCCTCAAAATATCTGCGAATATTAATTTCATCTTCAAATTTTGATAAAGAGTCCACCACACACTTCTGTTTCTTTACTTTCTCTCTAAACTTGTGGAAGAAATTCCGCCCCCACTTTGACATAAAGGACGAAACTGAGATCAACTTAGGGAGAAGGTGAATAGCTGGCAGCTTCTCCCAATGTTGAGATACTTCCTTCTTAAAATTTGCCTCCTTTAACCAGGTGTTTTCAAACCGAAAACGAAATTGTTTCCTTGTAAAAGCCAGGTTCATAAGTTCAACAGAAATGGGATCTGGTCTGAATGAATGGAATGAGACACTGAGAGCTTGCACAGGGGAAACTTATTCCACCAGTTAGCAGTGGCAAAAGCCCTGTCGAGGCGTTCCCTAACCCATTCTGGGGTACCTTTGCTCTTTTCCCAAGTAAATTTACCACCAACAAGGTCAAGCTCTAACAAAGAGCAATCCTCGATTGCTGAACGGAAGCCATTCAAGAGGTATTGAGGATGCGGATGGACACCCTTCTTATCCGTGCTTAGAAGCATATCATTGAAGTCACCAAAAATAAACCATGGCAGGTGAGATCTTGTAGAAAGGCTGCGAATAATGTTCCAAGACTCTCTCCGTCTAGATCTCTCCGGGATACCATAAAAACAAGAACACCACCACGACTGAACATTATTCTCCAGCATAATGACATCAATATAGTTCATTGATGAATCTACAACAGTGCAAGAAATGTGATTTTTCCACAAGATAGCAAGACCCCCTGCTGTACCAATACTGTCTACTGCAAAATAATGAGCAAAACGAAAATTCCTACATAAAGTATCAATCTTATTACTACCAACTTTAGTTTCAGAAAGAAATAAAAAGTCCGGGTTAGAAGATTTGATTAAATCCCCTAGGTGGCGAACTGCTCGGGAATTCCCCAATCCCCGGCAGTTCCAACTTAAGAAATTCATTTTGATTGGCTAGCTTGCCTCGCAAGCGTAGCCAAAACAGAACCATGAGAGCCTGGGAAATCCGTTCCAGAAATACCAGCCTCTTGAACACTTTCTTCAAATAAAACATTACTTATGATTTTATCCCCCATAATTGATTTCTCCTTTAATTCATATTCACTTCTCCTTCTTATCCGTTCTTCAATATTCATAATTTCCAGCTCAGCACTGTCAGGACCCGCATAGACATTTGACTCACATTCAGTTACCCTAATTATCGCTCTATCAGCGCCTTCCCCCTCCTTATCCATATTTTGAAAATTTCCCTCCCTCCAAATTGGTTCCTGATTTTTCGTCTTTTCCGGAAAAGGTGGGATGTCGTTGCTCCTACCCATCCTCGTCTCCCACTCACCATCGTTCTCTTCCTGGAGCCACTTGCTCTTCTGCTGACCTACCGCCCGCCGTGGTGGCGCACGAAGCCACACACCCCATTCCTTTACTGCACTTTCACTTCTTTTATCCAGAAATCTTCTACAGAATCTGTCAGTATGAGAGATCAGACCACAGATGAAACAGAACTCACCAAGGCGCTCATATTTACAATTAACAATGAAATCTCCCCCATTCTTCCTGGTGATCTTCTTCTTCCTTTTGAGTGGTTTCCTCACATCCAGACGAATCTTTAACCTCATGCACTCCCTCCAAATACTAGAGTTATTCTTCGGATCATACTCCAAAAACTCTCCAAAAAAGTTCCCCAGTTGCTTACCTACGATCTCTGACATAAAGCCCGTTGGTAAGTCATGAATCTGAATCCATATATTTAGATGCCAAAGAGATACCTTCATTGGCTCCACACCCAAAGGAATAGTCTCCATAACCAGCATGGCGTTATCGAACGACCAAGGTCCTCCATTCAACACCCACCGCATGTCTTCATTATGATAGAACTGGAAAATAAAGACACCTGTATCAAGTTCTTTGATGTTGATCCCCATTGCCGGTTTCCAGACATCCGCCATCTTGGACATCATCGCTCTACTATTGATAGTTTTCTCTGTTAAGAAACGTCCTATCAAGCATAACTCGAACTTGTTCACCGTCTCGTCAACACCTTCTTCAACCACCAATTGTTCGTTCTCCTCTCCATCAATATCTAACTCAGCCAATTGCATCTCAATATCCTCATGTCTCGCCATTACTAACCCTAACTCCCACAACCTTCCCTTCGGTGAAGAAAAGTAGAGAGAAAACAAAGACTCTCACATATGTGGAGAGAAAATTAGCCGAATGCTTTGAATTACAGTTATAATAATATTTAAATAATTTTAGTTATTAAAAATAAACAAAAAGACATACAAAAATAAATAACAGAATTCTGGACTAAATTTAGCACCATAAGGGCAAACCCAGCAGTGATCCAAAGATCCAAATTTGGAGCAGATTACCCCAAATTCTGCTCCAGTGATCCAAAAACTGATCTAAATTTGGATCAGTGAATAGTATTGATCCAAATTTGGATCACCACTGTTCACTGATCCAATTTGGATCACCTACTTTATTATAAAATAATGATTTTATTATTTCTATATGTTTCGTTTATCAGACTTAAAATTAATTTTGATTATTAATATTTAATTAATAATAGTTTATAATTAATAATAAATAAAATTAATGTTTTAGTAAAAACTTAGAATAATAGGAAAACAAATTTAATTGAAATTAAAAAAAGAGTACATTACATGCATACAATTATAAGCATATAAAATGTATAAAATAAAATTACAATACCAGAAAATAACTAGAAAACAGTACGATAAATATAAATTTATGATTTAGTCGAACATATTATTTCTGTTTTCTCCGAGATAATCAAAATTTTGTTCGTAGCTGTTCATATCATTTTCAGATTCTTGAGCTTCATCTTCATTTTCTTGATTTTGAGATACTTTGATCGATGTTTTAAAAAATAATTAAATTAATTAATTAAATATAATACAAGTAGTTAATATTGATTAAAGAATAAATTTAAGATTATATAATTTAATATGAAATTTATGTAATATAATATACAAAAAGTAATTTAGATCAGAATTTGGATCACGTTGCTGGAGTTGGTCAAAAATTTGGATCAGAATTTGGATCAGTTAGTGATTCAAATTTGAATTTTTGGATCTCAACCGCTGGAGATGGCCTAAATATCATTGTTCTGGGTAGGTGTAGATCATAAATGTCATGCAGGCACTAGCCCTCGAGAAATCTCATTCGTTTACACACCAGGTCACCAAGGGGTGGAAATATCAGACACGACCCGAAACCCGACACGAACCCACGAACCCGGCCCAACTCGAAACTTGATTTACTGAGACAGAAACCCGAAAATGACCCGAAAATCACCTGACGGACCCGAAATAGACCCGAAATGACCTGAAATGAGAATTTCATTTGTAATAACTTCAATTTTTAGTTTTATTATATTTTAAGTGATTTTAGATTGACCCGAAATCGATCCGATTGCTGATACGAACACGACCCGTTACCCGAAATTGCCACCCGTCAGCCGGCAAATAACTCGGATACTGTACTTTGTTTCGAATTGTGACCCAAAGTTAGCGAGCCCAAACCAAGCCCAAACTTCGCCGATCTTAGCCCATTAAGAATCCTAGTGACCACGCAACTAAAGCCTGTCAAAGCTTATATTTGTTTAATACAGTAAAGCACCATTGTTCTTGGCTTTTACTTTAACAAACGGTTTATCTTTAAACCATTTCTGGGAAGAAAACAAATGATAAAACATAATTGCCTTTGAGATTTTTTTTTTTTTTTTTTGTATGGTAATTGCCTTTGAGATTGACATCATTCAAATCCCATTTTATTTTCTTAAACGCAACAAACAGTAACACGAGTCATGGTTTAAGATTAGGGGTAACCAAGCTACTCCTCTCATATTTTTATAAAATGACATTCAGTTTAACGTATATGTAAAATATAATTTTATAATTTATTTTCAAATATTAAATTTTATTATTTAAAATAATTTATGAAATCATATTAATGAATTTTTTATCCTTTTCATTAAGAAACGGAGTAATAGACTAAATAATGAAATACTTAAAATTTTTGGAACATAAAAATAATGACGTGTTTTTATCTTTAATATGATAATTTATTGTTCCCACCCTCTCAAACTAATAGCTTTTTTACGAGCTATTAACCAAAAACCCAATCAATTTGTCATTTGTTTGCCAAAAAAACTTTTAAACTATTTTTTTCACTAACAACCCCATTAAACTTTACTAAATCTATGAAAATTTTTAATCAGAGTTGCTTAGTTCTAGCATGTACTAACTATGATCAACACATATCTTATGCGGCAACATGACCAAAATTAATCAAAAAATTGTAAAGATAACTGAAAAAATTTATTTTAGCGAAGATTTAAATACAAAATCTAAAATAAGTATAACTTATAATTTTGATACAAACTTTTCTGTCCGTAAGCTTTAACAAATAATCATAATGATTAAGTAGCTTGACAAATTTTAACAATTCAAATTAATATAAAAAATGAAAAAACAAGGAAAAAATAAACACCAGACAACTACATCTTCACATATTTTCATATTAATTTTAAAATCAAAACCAAAAAGTATCATACCAGAAATCAAAACCCGCCAAATAACCTTAGCTAGAAAATATACACACACACATGATTGATAGAAGTTAGACTTTTCTCACTCCCATTTCGGGCTAGACTTGAGCAGAATAATTAATATAAATTATTATTTAAAAAATTATAAAACCGGTCAAAATAATTTATTCTTTGGTAAATGATGAAAACTCTTGAATCTTCCATGTAGCGTGGGTTTATGAAATTAAAATATTAAAAAAATTATATTTATTAATGAATAGACAAATATGTGGTACATGGGCGGATAAAAAGATGCAAATAACGGAAAGAACTCAACATGTCAGATTGGTAAAATTAACCATGGTTTATTTTATATCTTTTTATGTAATTTAATAAAATTTTTTGGGGTTGTTCGTGAAAAGAAAAGTTTAAAGGTTTTTTGGCAAAAAAATGACAAGTTGATTGGTTTTTTTGGTTAATAGCTCCTTTTTTACACGTATTTTGAGAGGTAAAAGAATGTATTTATGTATATTCTTTTTTCAAAATAGAAGTTTCGAATAAAAATATAGATGCTTAATTTTATGTAAAAACGAAACTGAAAAATAATACCCACAAATATGTGTTCTTTATATTTCAACTTAAGTGCAAAAAATCAGAACGATTATCATTATTTTGGAGCGGAAAGAATGTATTTTGGAGCGGAAAGAATGTAAGATAATCCATTGTCATCACCAAGGATAGAGAGGTGTATATTTCCACCAAAATGAATTCGAAAATATTTTCGGGATAACTAGCATCGATATTCAATAATGCATAAAAATTGGCACTATTGTGGTTGGCAAGCAGAGAAACGGCAGAACATAGAATACATGCACCAGTTTTCACTGATTTACATATATATCTTGTACTTGCCCATTTTCTGCCAACAGATTGATTCTTCATTAATAACCATACTGCCCTTATCTATCCTCCTATTCCCCCCTCATCAATTCACTAATCATACACTACTATTTAACACCTTGCCGTACCTTTCGGTAAATTTCACCGCTGTGTGTCGCTACGCTGGGGCAGTAACAAATTAACATTTCTTTTTTTTCCGGGGTGAGCCAGAATTGAACCCGGCTGTCCCGGGACAACATAGAATAAACCAACGAATGGATTATCTAATCGTGCTCACAAATTAACAATTCTAATCATATAAATATTACTCCCTCCGTCTCTTATTACTTTTCTCATTTGCCTTGGACACTTTTGCCAATGCCCACTTTTTATCATTAATATCTTTTATTTCATATTAATATTAAATATAAAATCTTTATTGTATTAAAATACTTGTAAATACGAATCCAACAAGATCACTCATGACTATATTTGGTCTTATAGATTTGACGTAAATTAATCATTTGTCTCATGTCATGAACAGTGCCGACATTTCAAACGGGCAAAGTTTAAAGAAACAGAGGGAGTATCTTTGACTTATATTATTCGACTACTAACATAAAAATGCATTGAAAACGTCACTCGTAACTGGATATACTGAAATCTGATCACCATGCAAGTGCCATTAAAAAAATTACTCCCTCCGTCCCTTTTTACATGTCCCTTTTGAAAAAAAAATTTGTCCCAAATTACTTGTCCACTTCTCTTTTCAAAGCAATTTTTTGTATGTTTTTTCAAAATGTAACAATTTCCAATGTTTGACTAGCATATATATACACACAACTCTATCTAATTCATTACATTTATTAGGGATATGTATGAAAACAAAATATCCACCTAACATTTTCTTAAGATGCGTTATTTTTTCAAAAGGGACAAGTAAAAGGGGACGGAGGGAGTATTATACAGACACGCATTAATACGAGTTCATCATCTTTAATAACATCCCACTCATTAATCAATAAAATAGTTCGGCAGTCAGAAATTGCTAAAAATTAAAAAAATTGTTTGCTTGTGTTTTGTGTGTGATACACATATGATATTCATAAACGTGGTCCATCAGATACTGTAGTATGCCGATCAGGGCTATTTTAGTCTTTTCAGAAAGCTTCATATGACTTGTAAAAATAACGTACTCTAGTTTCTCAAACACGCTCTCGAAGCGAGTGGTCTTCCCTCTAGAAAAGGAGAATTACACAATTCGGGTATCCAATCCAGCTGATCTTAGAGTCTCACCCATCCAAATATCTCCGCCTCTCGAATATGGAAACTAAATAGTATAAAGAAAAAAAGTAGTATTAAAATAATGACTTATACTGAGTTGAGTTGTATTCAATTGTCTTTGTAAATGATTTTTTATTTATAAAATCCGGGTATATTCAATTCTGATTTTAAAAAATGAATCAAAATCTTGAGATATTTAACTAAAATTTTAAATTATACTATAAAGATGGAGGTGTTCATTTGGGATTTAAATTATCCTTAAAAACATATGATGGTATTCAATTGAGATAATTTAAATCCTAAAATCTGAAAGTATTCAAATGTTGATGGATATTTTTGATTTCCACAAAATAATTTTTGTGTTTTTTAAGTTTTTTATATCAGATGAGATTTTGAAATATTGTACTTAAATCTTAAAGATTCAACATCCATTCCTCAAAATTTTATCAAGAATTCGCATAAAATAAAAATAAGATAATATTGAAGCAAAGAGAACAATAGTCATGGATCGCTTCTAATTGCTATAACCAGTGCCATCATAATGATCACTGGCCAACTTCGTGCCAGAACTATTAGAAGAGTGGAGATGAAACAGATTGTCTTGTCGATTAGACTCATTATAAAGTGTATTAGTGATGTGTGTGGAGGCAGAAGAATGAGTGTTTGCAGTCATTTGAACAAGATATAGAGTGCATAACAAGGGTTTGATAAAAAAATACAAAAGAATCATTCAAGAATCACTGATTAATAATAGATTGCAAATGAATGATCAAGATTAATAAAGATAACAAATAGAACACGAACAAAGAACAATCACAATCAAGACTCACTAATCAATTTAGGATTAGAGAGCAAAATCGTGATCAAACTAGGAAATCAACAATGACAGAGACGAATGAAATCGGAAGGTGAGAACGGTGACGAAGATTGTAATCGAACACTGTGTGGCTCTGATAACATGTCAAACTTGTGCTTTCTGTTTACTAAATTTAGTTATAGAGAGATATGACAGAGTCAGGGAGGGAAGGAGAGAGAGCAAGATAGAGAGAGAGGGGGAAAACTCTTTTCATTCGTACTAAAATTAATTACAAGAATGAGAAGTCCTTTATGTATATATACAACTGACTATGGCGGGGGGAAATGTTATTCTAAGTAACTTGTCACTACTCTGAGCTAAGCTATCCTATGTACAATTGATAACTGAAAATTCGGATAGATAAATGATGTAATATTATCAATAAAGGTAATCACATTCTTCACAAAAAATACCATACTTTTTTTTGAAAGCAAAGAACAATTTCATTAGAAAGAGTATTCGGAACATAAAGTCTCCAACAACATGTCTGGAGGAGGCTAAAAAACATTATAACAATCAATCACACATGAAACTCTAGCCATACGGTGAGCTACGTGGTTTACTTGCTTCTTAATATGATGAAGAGAAAGATCTGGCCTATCTTAAAATTATAAATCACAAAAATATTATATACACGACATACTAAAATTATACTCTACGAATAAAAATTAAGTTACTTGTTATGACACATTAATAAAATACTAATTATTATTTAAGGCGCATTAATGAATAAGGTACATTGTTGGTGGTTAGAGATTACATCTCTTAAATCACGAAAACGTACGACGGCTGACGGCAGGATTGTGAAATATAGATGTATTGAACTTGCAGACATCTCTCTCTCTTTTAGTTAGCATTGAAGATAACTTTCTTTTCTAGTACTTCCTACAATCATAGAAATATTATTTTTTTCCCATATGCATGAGTTATTTGTTTTCAAGAGTAGAATACTTTGATACAAATCGAAGAACTTGAGTATTTACGACTTTTCACTTGGTAGTGATAACATTCAAGAAATAAGTGTACATCTCAATAAATTATAAATATTAATTTTTACTCTTTGAGCACATATTTAGAGCTACATGCCTGATATTCATTATGATTTTAGTAATTCAGATGAGCTGAATAATATATTATATTTGACATCTACTTCAATAATCACTTTGATATTTAATCCAATACTGATGTACCGAACTTGTGAAATTTCCTCTTTTTAGATAGCATTGAGGATATATTTATCTTCGGATCTTTCTTCTTCCTACAGCCTAAAAACATTCACATTTTTTTCATCAGATATGTAAATCATAAATTTCTGTCATACATAAGTCATTTGTTTTTATAATTAGAACACTATAATCATATGTCTTTCTTGCTATTTTAATTTTATCAATTTCTTCATTTCACTTCAATTCATAAGTATGAAACATTTTTTTTAAAATTCAAACAAAGAGCAACTCCTCCATTATTCTTTGATCGTATATTGTTCACCTTATCCCCCAATATTATAAACTGAGCCGTGATTTTAGATCGTTTAGTCTATTTACTCAAATTTTAAAATGAATTATAAAATCTAATTTTTTGAAGTGATTTTAGATCAATATCAAATATTTTACCTGTTACTTATAATATTACTCTATAATTTACTCTACTTTAAAATAAATTTTGAAAACACCTTAAAGTGACACGTAAAACACCACATCTCACAAGGCAGACATGTCTAGTTGAAGCACGCGCCACACGACGCGTTAGCATACAGAAACCAAACGGACCAGACCCTTTCTCACAAGTCTATAAATTGAACCTCCTCATACAACACAGTACAGTAGATACAACTTTTTATTTTATTATTCTCAATTTTCTCTCTCTCTAAAACTGCGACCAGCGAGAGAGAGATAGCGAGAAAGAGAAAGAGAGAGAGAGTCTTGCATATTTCCTCTCTCTAAAACACCTCGGTCTCGTCACGAATTAACCCCAATGAAACCTTAGCTTCTTCACACAAGGTACATCTCTTACACAGACATGTCTTCGTATATGTGTGTTCAAGTTGTTCATGTTTTGTTTGTTTCGTTTCGTTTTGTTTTGTTTTGCATCTGCAACTCATGACCCATTTTTACTTGCATCTCTCTCGTCTCTCTATCTCTCTATCTCGCTAAGCAACTTCAACAACATATATCATTATCATTTATTACTATTGTTATTATTATTAGTATTATTATTGTTTCTTGATGTGTGTTTATTATTTATGTACGTGTATTATATCAAGCGCGCACACACACAAACACACAGTTCGCTTTGCTTGTATAACACGATTGATGTGTTCAATTTAGCGAGATCACATTGGAATTACAAGCAAGAACGAGGGTTCTTGCTAAGTTGTTTGGTATGTAATTATGTGATTTATTTATTTGGTTTATTTCAAGTGCTTTGATTGTGATTATGGGGTGTTGATTAATGTGGGTTTTATTTTATTTTATTATATGGGGTGTTCTTGTTATAATAAAAGGATGGTCTTTAAGAATAATCAAGTTAGAGTTGGTTTTAATGTTCAAGAATGGATCTGGGGTTTGGTAAAACTGTGTTGTTGGCTTAAAATCAGAGCCCTCTTATCATCATTTTTTTTGTTTATTTACTTGCTTATTGAATTTATGTGCATATATGTATTTATATTGATATTGCTGTAGTGGGTCAGTCTTGTTTCTGGTTGAGTATTCTTATTGGAACTGCTTGGATGACAAATTCTATTGACTTGGGAATTTTCCGTCTTCACATTGCTCACAGTGTTCCGCAGTAAAATTTACTCGGAAAGTGATGTTTTTACTTGCTTTGGGAAAAACCATCTGTTGTTTCGTATGTTAATATTGGAATGTACAGGCAACTTTTCATTTCGTGCTTATGGCTATGTGTTACTAATTATTCGAGTTTCTATATTTTACGATGTCAAAAATCTGTTCTATATGGAATGATTTATTCCTGCTTTATATTTAGCTGGGAAAATGTTTATTTATTGTTTTAATTTTTGGGTTAAAGTTAGGTACATAGCAGTGGGTTTATTCTCAGATAGCCAATTGTAGGTTTAGGTACTTTATTGAAGGCTGTAATTTCAAACATGCTAACTGAAGTACAAATGCAGAATGTGGTACTACCAGTTTAGCATCCTCATAACTGAGCATGATTTGCTTTTTGCCATGTAAAACTGTGTCCAAGTGCCATTAGCTGTTCATTTACGAAAACAAATGTTTTGAACCTGCACAGTATAACAGTTTTTGATTATATTATCAGATGGAGACGGAAAAATTGGACCAGAATGGGGATTGTAGTATGGACTTGTCTGATGACCAGTTGCTCAATACAGAATCTTCTGATGCATGCGGCGTGTTTGATGAACCAGAGTTGGTTCCTCGTGTTGGCGATGAATTCCAGATTGAAATTCCAGCCCTTGTCACAGGACCTGAGTATTATTACTATTTGAAGTCCCCAGTTGATGCTGAAAACAGGGGTCATGTTCCCTCTGATTTTGGGCTGGGATTGTCAGTACCAGTCACGTGGAACAAGAATGTTAACAAGGTTATGAAAAAGGGAGAGCAGGACTTTTCTGGTCATTCAACTGAAAGTGTTGAAGAGACAGTAGACGGATACCAAGGGTCAAGCAATTTTTTGGTTCCTGGGGTTTGTGCCGACGTATGGAATGATATCGAAGAGGAGAGCTTTCTCCTAGGTTTGTACATCTTCGGGAAGGAGTTTTCCCAGTTGAAGAGGTTTGTTGGAAGCAAGAAGATGGAAGATATACTTTTCTTATATTATGGGAAGTTTTATCGGTCTGTTCAGTTTACTAGATGGACAAAAATCACAAAACGCCGCAAAGTGAAAACCAAAAAGTGTGCATATGGCCAACGGATGTTTAGTGGTTTGGGGCTACGGGAACTGCTATCTAGGATTCTTCCCCATGTGTCAGACGAGCGCAAGAAAGAGCTGAAAGAGGTAATATAATAATTGTTCTGAAATTATACGTGTGAAAAATTCTTTATTTTTTTTCCGAAGATGAAACTCTATTTTATTAAGAATACAAAGTTAAGTAAAAAACAGTGTTTGACCTTGTATTTTGGCAAATTAAGGGTGGGTCAACTGTTTATGACAGCAACATATAATCATATAAAGACAGAATATCTTTAGCCCAATCCACAATTGTGACATGCTAGGCTTATTGCACCATTTTCCGATTTGTCAGCTGATTGAAAATTAGAAATGTTCTATGGGTACCCTGTTTTGCTTCTGGCCTGTCCAAGTGCTGCTTTACTTCCCTTTATGAATAAACAGGGAGCTTATAATAAATTAATTCTGTTATCAGCCAGTGGAGGTCCAATAAATGCTTAAACTTGTAGGGTTATATATGACTGAAGCTGAAGCATGATGTGCATCTGGTATATCCCGGATGCTTTTGTGAGTTGATTTAATAACTAATTTTACAAAGTAGAATCAGATACGTTGAAAATTAATTAAGTTCCAGACGGTGTGCACACATACTGCAGATATTACGGCAGTTTGATATCAGATGCAGGCAACATAGTTCTGCTCTCTCAACATTTCTGGAATGCTTACATGTTCTCAATGTAACCTTAGAGAGCAGACCTATACCACTGTTTATTTCCTCAAAATAAGCCACAGATTTCCAGTTCTTGCTTCTTTTGAAGCTGAAGAACCCTGCAAACCTGCTCAAAATATAGTTTGGTGGTTTCGTGTAATATTTTTCCAACCTTTAGATTTAACAGACAGCATCTGCAGTAAAAGGGCAACACAGTTTTTTTTTTTTTTTTGGTTTAAGTGTTAATATGGGATTTGCTGCAGTGAGCAGTCTAATGTGAGTGGAGTTTATGTAAAAGATAAGATTACTTGTGCCTGTAAATTAATTCTTCTGCTTTGCATACTTTCTCTGAATTGGCAGGTCTCTACAAAATTTGCAGAGGTGTGTGTATCATTAGAAGACTATGTATCCACCTTGAAGGATATAGTTGGCTTAAAAACTTTTATTGAGGCAGTTGCTATAGGCAAAGGAAAGAAAGATCTCACAAGCATGGCCAATGGCCTTCCCCGCCCAAAAGTACCAGTCAATAAACCATACTCTTCTCTCACGCATTCTGAGATTGTCAACATCCTAACAGGTGGTGATCGCTTAAGCAAAGCTAAATCTAACAATCTCTTTTGGGAAGCTGTCTGGCCGCGTTTGTTGGAAAGAGGGTGGCACTCCGAACAGCCAAAGAACCAAGCTTATGTTCCAGGTGCAAATAATTCCCTTGTCTTTCTTACGCCCGGTGTTAAGAAGTTCTCAAAAAGCAGGTTAAAACGAGGAAACCATTATTATGATTCTGTTACTGATATTCTAAGTAAAGTTGGTTCGGAACCAGAGCTTCTTAAGCTTGACACTGAAAAAGATGAAGGGAAGAAAGAAGACGAAAACGGGTGGGTTGAGATGAATAATGAAGAAGAAAAGCTGCCGGAAAAGCGTCACTGCTATTTGCAGCCTCGGACTCCAAGTCGTGATGTGAACATCATAAAATACACTGTTGTTGATACAAGCCTTGCTAATGGGAAATTTTATAGAGAACTGAGTGCCTTGCCAAAGGATGTGTTTAAAATGGATTCTTTATCTGAGGAAAGTGATAATGGTACTTCTGAGGTCTCAACAAATGAATCAGACTGCGCAAATACCATGTTTGTGAATCAGGAGACGAAGTCCACTAGAGGAGATAAGATTCTCTCTGAAAGAGGCGAGACTCTTAACAGTAGTTCTGACAAACCAGTTCAAATCAGAGGTCCATATTCCTTAAAAGTAGAAGAAAAAGGCAAGCCTAATAAGCTGTATGGCGACAAGCAGACAAGGAAGCCAGTAAGGAGTCACTTGAGCCAAAAGTTAAAGCGAAATGATCTGGATAACTTAGCTTCAACCACAAAACAGCTTAGGACGATGCTTGCTTGTAGTAATGAGGAGATAGGTTCTGGCCGTAGTACTCTTCCATTGGTTACAAAGTTAGAAGAAGATGCACATGGTTGCTGCACAGACAATCATGATCCAAACGTCAAAGCTCTTGAAGTAGTAGGTTCTTCTCAAGATAGGCTGTCATTCACCATATCACCTAAAGGTAGCTCCCCTCAGAGTACTGAAGATGCTCACAATGATGACTCTCATGGTCCAGAAAATCCTCAATCCCGACCATTAATTGACTTAAACTTGCCTCAACAACCAGTAGAATTTGAAGATGGTATTTTCATGACAGATTCGACAATCATGCAAAATGATATTACAAGCAAGCAACGGGATGATCTCTGTGCAGCGAAAACCTCTGCAGATATTAGTCTTCCTGAGCAGCCAGTTAACATAAACTCTCGGAGACAGAGTACTAGGAATCGGCCACCAACTGCAAGAGCATTGGAAGCTCTTGTAAACGGATATCTAACAGCAGCGACAAGGCGGAAGGATTCACATGAAGCCTCCAGAGCAAGGCCTCATAAACGTAGCCGCATCGAAGTTGCAGCAACAGATGATGTAACAACAAATGATGCTGTCATGGTTGGAGAGAGTGGAAGTCATACGATTGATGATGGTAACGTCAACATGATTGACAAACTTCAGATTCTGTCAAACGAAAGTGGTTCTCATGTCTCGAACCCCTAAATATTCTTATCAGATATGAATTCACCAAGGGAGTTGGAACAGATAGAGGAGAAAACTCCATGTTCTTTGACAATCATGCAAGATTATGACATTGGTGGTTGTTCCAAATTATGTAGGTATTAGACAAAGCAGAAACTATAGACATAAATTTTCTTTTCGTTACAGTTAATACTCATTATAGACTTGTGTTCTTTGTTTAAGCAGTTTGCCGGAAGGAATAATATAGCACATTCAGCTGTATAATCTTCCAGGCTTAATCTTTGTTTTAGATAAAACAATTGTCATCTATGGAAACCTTGGTTGCATCGTTGTTATGGTCTTTGATTCCGTTTGTGATGTTTTGTTTTTTTCTCCTTGCAAAGGTTTTTCCTAAATTAACATTAGGGCTTTTTTCATATATACCCATATCAAAAAGATTTTTTGCAAAAATACTGTCATTTTTTTAAAACAAATTACGAAAAAACTATCTTTCAAAAAAAAAATTGCAATAATACGGTGGTTGCATCTGCAACCATACATAACCTTATATGCAACCACAAATGCAACTTTAAAAAAATCTTTTGAAAATTACGTTTAGTTGCATAATAATTTGCAACAAGTTGCAAATGACTAAAAACGAATGCCCTAACAATAACATAAAAACAACCACAAAAGCAAAATCAACAAGTATTGCAACCAAAAAATTAACAAAAGCAATTCAAATTATAAAAAATCAACTCAAAAATTTATCTCTCTTTCTAGACATTATTTCTCTCTGCGATCGTGCTGCCGTGGTCGAGGGAATCCGTCGTCGTCAGAGCTGCAAGAGACGACGACAGATTTGATGGGCAGGGACGTATCCAGGGTGGGGGCAGTGGGGGTACTTGCCCCCACTGATTTTCAAAGTAAATCCACATCTCTACTATCAAATTAATCAAATGTTTTAGTTGCCTCCATGGTTAGGGTGTTGTGAGTTCTCATTGTAGATGCAAGTTCGATTCCTTCTAGTTGATTTTATGATTTTTTGCCTCTCTACCTTTCCATTTCCTCCATGCTATATTTTACGTTTTCTTCTCTCCTATTTTTGCCCCCACTACTTCCAAATTCTAGCTACGTCCCTGTTGATGGGGAATGGGGAGGGGAAGGAGAAAAGGGGGGTTAGGGTTAGGGATTGAGTGGAGATGAAGACTCGATGTGGTCGAACCCACTAGAGACGGCGGCAGATCTGATGGTGTGCGGCGGGGGAAGAGAGAGAAAAAGAGATAAAGAGCAAGAGAGATGCGGGAATGAAAGGAGAGAGGCAGAGGAGAGAGAGTAAGATGTTAAAGAGAGAAATTGAGTTGGTGTGGCTATTAAGGTATATTTGTAAGCTTTTAACTCTTTCTTTGAAAAAACCGTAAGCTTGCAATAAAACCTTGGAGGCCGTAGTTTTGCAATTATTACTTTAAAATGGCGTATGTATGCTAATTTCTCTTTAAAAAATGATTTTTGGTACTTAAATAATAACATGTCTCACACTGATGATTTTATATTTTGTTCCAAATTTAATTTATTCTCCACTCCATTGAATACAAAACAATTTTTTATACTTAATTTATATTAAGAAGTATGAACCTCAATATAACTTTACTTTATATTAAGAATCCAAATATTCTCACATTTTTATTAGACTCCATGCATATATCTTGTCTTATTTATTCAAAATAAATTATAGTATTGTTCAATTTTAATATAAGACATAGGATTATGACAAAAAATATATATATAAGACATAGGACACCAATTAAAGCGGTGGATTTTAGTTTTTGTTTATCACGAAATACTAAGTACAGAGTATATTATTAATATATTGACACCATATCTTGAACTCTTTTATTGCATTTATAATGGGCTATTTGGGTGAGTTTAAAATAAATATTTCTTGCTTAAAATAAATCAGTGGAGTAGAAGTTAGAAACAAGATAAGACTGATAAGTGATTAAAGTGTTTGGGAAATAAGTAGAAATCCTGAAACAAAAGCTAGCATTCATAATTTTTTATAAGTGCTTCTTGACTTTTTATACAAACGGTACGAATAAATGCTTCTAACTTATAAATCGAGAAACTCGGCTTAAAGTGGTTGCCAAACACCCACAATATAGAGTAAAAGGCACACTGTGTATTTTAAGTTTTCACTTCGTACAGTTTGTGTACCTCGATTTTGATACTCCCTCCATCCCAAATTAGATGATCCCGTAAATTTCGAAAGCAGACGGTCAATGCACCTTAATTTACGTGCTCAAAGTCAACGGGGTCATCTAATTTGGGATGGAGATAGTATTTTACAGGATGTGTACATTTACTAACAAGAAACATTTAACACAGTTAAGAACATAGCTGGAAGGAGAGATAGTCTTAACAAGAAACATTTAACACAGTTAAGAACATAGCTGGAAGGAGAGATAGTCTTGTATTTTCAGCCTCTTATCTCACTACATTGGCCGTAAAACATATATATACTGATGTAGCTAATCATAGCAAACTAGCTGAAGCATAGGACTGCTGTACGCTTTTGTAACTCTGCACGTTCATCACCAAAAATGCTGTGAAAAGCGCAACTCGGTTCTAAATGATGGAAGGACCTTCTAGCGCTTAAGCAGTAAAGCAGACCTTTAAACAGAATTTTAAGCGGATTAATAAAATATTATTAAATATTTAGTAATAATATCATGTTATGGTAAGAATATAAACTCTTATAATAACATATATATTTTTAATTTTTTTAATATAATTATAGTTATATACTTATATTATATATACCTTGTTTTGTGTAGTATATATTCAAAATTATGGGAAATCATCCAATATATCGTTTTTTAACCTTTTAATTGCAGAGTTACTATATCATTTCATATTCGCCGCCGCCGCAGCCGCACACACCTCCTGGCTTCGACATCGACACCAATCGCTGGCTCCTCATCTCCATCTTGGCATCTCTTCGTCGCTATACACACCATCATCTCTTCAGACACGCTGCGAGATTTGGAGCAATTGGAGGCGGCGTTTGAGGAGACGATTAAGGAGATTAAACAGCTCATAATCATACAAATTGATCTACTTGATCACATCAAAGAGGAGGTGGAAGTGGTGAGGAAGTGTGTTTATTTTAGTTGATTTTGGGGGTTGTTTTTAGTTGATTTTGTGGTTGTTTGTGTGATATTAGTATTGGCCCCGCAGGGGTGTTCATTTTTACGCCTTTGCAACCAATTGCAACTTACTATGCGAATATATATAATTTTCAATTTTTTTTTACAAAGTTGCATTTCTGACTGCATATATGGTTGCTAGCGGTTGCAGATATGGTTGCATATGCAACCACCGTATTTTTGCAAATATTTTTTGGAACATAATATTTTTGTAATTTGTTTTAAAAAGTGATAGTATTTTTGCAAAAATTCTCTTAGACTTAGTTATTTATGAAAAAAGCCCTCAAAATATTGTGCCAAGATTATAAAAGAAAACCTTTATTCACACAATTACCGCCGCTGCCCCTGCCACACTAACTCTTTTAACGGAAGTATACGTAATACTAGAATCTCGAAACTGACACACTTGCTGTAGCAGTGAACTACTAATAGCAATCAAATTTTCATTAGATATAACGATTTCTTTAAACTCAAGGCCCTACCTCATATATGTGAGACTTATATGAGGTGATGTATATATTGACCTGGTACAAACGAAAAAAATAGTTTTCCTTGCTAGACTCGATGAGTTTGGCCGTAAAGTTTGATTAAGAGTTCCTACAAAACTTGGGTGGGTTTTAAAAGGTTATTTGAGGGTAACTGAGTTGAGTGTTGTAAGGTTCCATGCCATAGATTAAGTCTGGACAAGACACGAGCTAGTTTACCTAGTCATAGGTGATGTGAACATCAAGAAGTTCGATCTTTATTCTCGGAGGCAATAAGAACCGAGAATTATTGAACAATCCTACAAGAATAGTGAACAATTCAGTTCATTTTATGTTGTATTATAATTTTTTTTTTTTTTGAAGATATTGTATTATAATTTGTTAGTTTGTTATAAGTTTTCTATTCCCAAAAAGAACGAGACATTTTCTTTTGTACCTATCTCAATATGGTCGGTTGGGGGAGGTATTTATAATAATATATTTCAATTTTTTATTTTATATAATCGTATAAAATCATTATCTTTAGATAAAACAAAAATTTTGAAAAATAATATTTGAAAATACCTCTTCCGAGTACCTAGAAATACATGAAAAAGTCATATGATTCTGAGACAGAGAGAATATTAACTAAGTATCGTAAATAAATTGATCCCGTTGTTCAATCATTTGATAGCCAGCGTCATAATTTGATAAATGAACACTATAAACCAGACTCATAAGTGTGTGCCATATAATTCTATTATTTATTCAATGTATGAAGAGTTTGTCTCTCTAATTGTTTAAGTCAACATTTTAAAAATAAGTGTTTTTCCGCTTACATTAAAAAAATATATCAATAAAAGCCCTTTCATCTTTGTATATATGAGGGTTGGATGATAAACTAAAAATATTCATTATATTCCGGATATAATTAATCAATGTACATTGTGCTTTTATAAAGAAATGTGACCAACTTTTTGGTGAAAATATATATATCTATTTTGATATATTTATTTAGCACAAAATATGCATATATGTCTAATATTTTTTTGAAATTGGTGTCAACAAGTATAGAACTCATGCAGACCAGGATTAATTACAAAACTGCGCATCCAGGGAATCGAACCCTGGTCAGTACCGTGGGAGGGTACTATGATACCACTACACCAGATGCGCTTCTGGTGTTATTAGCAGAAACATTTTAATTGTCTGTTCTTTCATGTTTATATATGGTCCCAACTTGCATGAATGTTGCTCAAAAAACAACTCCTGTGAAAGTGTTTCGCTTATATAATAGATAATAGAATTATAGATAATTATATAATTATATAATAGATCATACTATGTATATATTGAAATTTGATGACTACATCTATGCTATTATGTTCTTGAACATACTCCTTCTGTCCCTATCATTTGCTTACGTTACTTTTTGGCACGCTTTTCCACCCTCATTTAACGTATAGTTCAACAATAAATTTTTTAAATATTTTTACTTAGAATAAAAATTTGATACTTAAATTTTTATTAAAAAAAAAGAAAATTATGAAAAAAAATTATGACACTATGCTTTATAAGAGCCTCAAAATGCGTGCAAACAGTGAACGTAAACAACCTAGAAGGACAGAAGGAGTAATAAATATTAAAAAGATTATTTAAAATTTCGATAGTGTGTTGAACAAATACGAACTATTAAATATCACTTGATAAACGATTAAGATCGTATAATCATAAAAGATGTCTTCCTATATATTTTTTTTTTGACGAAATCCTATATATATTTAAATACATATAATTGAAAATATTTGGATAACATATGAATTATTAAAATAAAGATATAAGTTCAAAAAATATCACGCCATACATAGGCTAGAAGATGAATACGAAATATTAAAATTTTGACAATATTTAAGCTCATACGGGTCTCTCTAATTTATAACAAGTTTTAATAAGTTTTTCTTTTATTATAACTAAGACATACCTAAACATTCTCATTCAGAACATATTCCTCAACCTAATTTTGAATTAGGTTTTTGACCAATTTAACTATTTAAAACTTACTTGAACACGGTAAAAACAAACTTATTCGACAACCCTAATAAAAATACAAAACTTATTTGACACACCCAAACGCTTAGTGTGCTCTTTATTATTCATTGAAAATATGTCAAACTTTATATTATGTAATACTTTTATTACAATATGATTTTTTTAACAGATATTCAAATTATGATTGAAATATAGAGACTAGTATCTTTAGAAGAATTGCAACAAATTATAATATGTCATGTAAAATTTGATGACTATTTCGATTACCAATTTACCGGTTGTCGCCTAAAATATTTTTTTCTAAGAGTAAAACCCAAATAATTCCTTCTCGTAGCCACATATTCGAATATATCCCCAACTAATCAAGCACACCATCGTGCTTCCCCTTGAGACTTAAATTCGACAAACGTATCCAACCTAATGCTACCGATTAAACAAACGGAGTTATGCTCGCTCAAAAGTTATCAATTTTAAGTGTAGCCAATGACGTTGGAATTGAGTTTTTCGTCGATAATGGAGAACAGATTCTTGCGAATACTATATATGTACGGCCACTTATTATAAACCGACTGATTAGGATTTAGGCCTATATCAACTACACACTATAAACCTTTTCTTCAGCTAATTTATTACTCCCTCCGTCCCATCATGTTTTTTACGTTACTTTTTGACACGCATTTAGAGGCTCCTATAAAATATACTTATATATATATATATATATTTTTTAAAAAATTTATGAAAAAAGTTTAAAGTTTAAATTTTATTCGAAAAAAAATCAAAAATACATCATATAACTATAATTTATGAGAGTATTAAAATATGTGCAAACAGTGTAATTAACCTTACAGGCGGGACGGAGAGTACTTTATGACCCTCTTCACGGAAGTGCGTGGAATTCGATGTCATACGTTATTCCATTTTATAAAGTTATTTTTAGGTACATATTCTTTCCGTTTTTATTTTGATATCTACGTAAAGTGCTCCTTTGAAGAGTACATTTTTAAGAGTATCTAAAAATTTGAGGAAAAAAAGTTCTTATGGAAATTAAATTCTTGGCATCTTCGTTGTTATTATAATAATACTAAATCTATAATTTATTAATAAGAAAATTATTTAAAACACTGGAAATAATACAAAAAAGACAATTAGAGTGTAGAAAAGGAGAAATAAATATTTAATTATTAAAATTATGAGAAATGGTTAGTCATTGTTTGTGGAATGAAAACAAATCATAACTTTCTTAAATAATTAGTACTAGTTAAATACCACACGTAGTTTTGGGTGTTTTATTTGGACGCTTTTCATTTTGTATGTAATAAAACGGAGCTAATAGAATGAAATTTGTAATCTAAATTAAAATTAATATTTATAGTTCACATACCTTCACTCATTCTATTTGGACTATCTGAATTAGAAATTGAACCTAAATATTTTTGAAAGAATGCCATTCCTCTATTTTATCATAATTTCCCGCATTTCTTACAGTATGTGCTCACTCATATTTTATCATTATTATCTCACTCCATCAAACCATTTTAAAATTTTTCATTCCATTCTCGTTTCATTGATAATTAATTTACATTATATTACTGGAATAAAAATATTCCATACACCACGTACATTATTACTCATCCTTATAAATAGCCTTCATGCCTCCATCTTTAACCATATCATCCACCACTCACTTGTAACTCCACTTTTCTTTCCTGAATCTCTCTCGATCCTAGAAGATGGCAGGTGTTTGGGTTTTCAAGAACGGTGTGGTTCGGCTTGAGAATCCGGGAGCTGACACGGCAGACGGAAGGCGACACCGAAAAGTGCTAGTCCATTTGGCCTCAAATGAGGTCATAACTTCATATTCAGCTCTGGAGATGAAGCTCTTGTCGCTTGGATGGGAGAGGTATTACGATGATCCGGATCTTCTGCAGTACCATAAGAGATCCACAGTTCATCTCATCTCACTTCCCAAGAATTTTAACAAGTTCAAGTCCATGCACATGTATGATATTGTTGTCAAGAATCGCAATGTTTTTGAAGTCAGGGACGTGTAGTTAAGCTAGCTAGCTAAGCATATGGCTCGCTTGTGCAGGCGCTTTGTTTTAAAAGATTTTCGGTTATTCCTTATTCGTAATCGTTCGAGTGTTCGAGTCTCGGTGGAGGCAAATGTGTGTGAGACCGAAAGGTAGCAAGTTAGAGTGATGTTTTTAAGTTTTGTTGTCAGAAGTGTGCTTGATTGTAATGCATGTACGTTTAAATGAAAATTTGTTGTTTGCATATTCGTGTGTTTTAGTTATGTCAATAACGCATAGTAAATTGTATATCTACAGGGATGATGAGGGAGAATTGACCCTTGAAGCTGAACATTTGGCATGAGTAGTGCTAGGTGCACATAATTGTGTACAGAAAATTTGTATGATGTGGTGGGTTTTAATTGGGGTGGTTGGTGTAAATGCAGGGGGCCATCCAATTAAAATCCGCCACATATCATTATGTACATGTTTTTGTACACAATTATGTGCACCAAGCATTTTTCATTTGTCATTGTATCCCATGAGAGGACAAAAATTTCCAAAGATCCTCAGCTAAAATGTTACTCCATTAGAGGTATATATATGGAACAAAAATTTAAAGATCAGTCCGGACTGAAATAAACCATTATGTGAATTTTCGAAAATAAAAACGTCAGCATAGGTTAGCCTCTCTCATATTCCATTATCGTATTGGGGAAAAGAATGACCCCGTAAAACAAGTATGCGAATTTCAAAGGATAAAAATTTCTGTATAGATTAGTCTCCCTGATTCCGTCATCGCAACATAGGAGGAAAGAATGATCCCGGTTCTCCCCCTTTACAGGACACGTGAAAGGCCCCCAACATTATAATATTATGAGGGGATCATCATATTCATATCTCTGCTTATAGACTTTTAGTAATTGTGCATGCATGCAATTTCTGAGCAGTCAGAGTCTCAGAGAGAGGTACATCTCCCAAACTCATAAAATGCATGTAGCTTGAAAAAACTAGTATGCAATCATGGATGATATAAAAGCAGACCAAATCTAGTACCGGCTCATGCTTGGACAAGAGTCATTACCGGAGTTCTACAGGACTGGAGCTAGTTCAACTAACCACTAGCAAATGCAACTGGATAAGGGACTTATCAACACCAAAACTGTCCATTGCACCACAAACACACACATGGTACGCTTGCAAATCAGCCAACAGGAAAACATCGACAACTAGAAGAGAAGATTTCATATGTCTTGTTAGTTGTTACTAGCTAGTTCATGCCCATCCTTCCTGGATGGGCTACTGTGACATCTCCCTCCTTATATGTCTGCTTTCATTTCGTCGTTTTTGTATTCGTACACAATTACATAAATTAAGAACTGCTCTCATGCATACTGAAAATCACAAGATTTCTTTAGAGTGTCCTTGCATGCTGCAGCCTCAGAGGCTATCAGAACACCGTTCCTTTTCTTCGATCTCTCTGTTTTTCCCAATCATAAAACAACATTGCACTTGTACTCGAGTTATTACTATAATGTTGAGTAAATATCAAGATGATGACTAAAGTTTTCGGATTTTCACAAAATGTTGGTTAAATTTTCAAAACAACAAAATATTGGCCGGACTTTTTTCCGCTTATTAAAAAAGTGGCTACCGTCAACTCCCAGTAATGATACGTCTTTAAAGATTAAAAATAAGGAGTTTTTTCAATATGATGGCTAAAGTTTGTATCAATGGGCCAATAATTTGTAAAAATGTGAAACTTTAGCCACCATCATGAAATTTATTCTTTACTTTTTCATCCCAACATTGTATTATTATCGGGAATTGATGGTAGCCATTTTTTTTAAAAAGCGGACAAAAAATCCGGACACGTACAAATTTGTTATTTTAGAGTTTCGGCCAACATTTATAATATTTTGAAAACATTAACCACCATAATGAAATTTACTTTATAATGTTTCACTTTAATATTATTACATTATTATTTTGAGGATATGATCTATGTTATTTTGGAATAAGTTCAGATGAATTTTCTAATTATTTTGGATTTGAATTCAGTTGTTGCCTTGATTTTAATTTGCTGGTTTTTGCACCTATAACTAAATGAATAACTATCTTCTATGTCACGTCCAAAGCTCCATGCAGGCAGCGAGGAGGAAACGTGCGAAGCTTAGTGTAAAAGTGCTTCGGATGCGCATTTTATCTAAGTTTTGAGCTAGGCATGCATTTTATCATAGTTTTGGCTTGGGTTTTGTTTCACAGAAATGTATCATCACATAAATTCAGTACTGCTAGCTGTTACATGCTCTTCTCACCAACCACAATCAAAGCATCTGAGACCACAAATCACACAAGAGTTTCATCGTAAAATAGTGGATTGTACAACTTAATAGATACCTCGAATCCATTCACGTAATGGGGGAAGAATGTTGAGTTTTATACAGTAATATCTTATCTTATAACTTTTCTCCAACCAAATTTACTTTTTATATATGTTAATATTCGGATTCCTGCCAAATGTGGGTCTGTGTGAGTACGTATGCAACTGCGTTAAGGGGAAGAAGTAGTGCAAGCTATCACGGACTTTAGCTTTGGCTGACCTATTGGAAGTAAAAATCAGTACTATTTGGGTTCCACTACAAGATAAGCGGGTATTTCCGACCGCCAAAATCGGTCGAAAATAAGCAAAATCGGTCGGTTTTGAGGTCATTTCCGACCACCGACCGACCAACCACGTCGGTCCCTTTAAAGTCGGGAATGACGTATCGGTCCAAAATGAGGTATATAACCGACCGATTCTTTCGGTCGGAAATGTGTTGCCATGTCCATATACACGTGGATTGTATCAGATAAATCTAACCCACCGTTGACATGTGATCTCACGGTGTCAGTGTTAATCTGACGGTGGGACGCTCACTGCATAAAATTCGACAGTGCAATACCACATGTGTAGGATTTGAAACTACATTATTGCAAGTGCTATATAGGTCAAAGTTCAGGCACACATAGTGCACTTTTCTCGGTAAAAAAAATATATGGCAAATCAAAGGGAAATAAAATTATAAGAGCTCATTTATTCATTATAATTCAATAAATTTTCCTTCAATTATATATACCACATATACATATATTACAAATTATGTATAGTGTCGCAAAATTTAAGGGAAAAAAATCAACTAGAAATATTGTCATTTACCCCCCCCCCCCCCCCCCCCCCCCCAACACTTCCCCTTCTTGTGAACTAATTTTAGCTTTGACGGAACCTTTTTTTCTTTTGGAAGTTCAGACCGCTGCTGCTAAAGTAGGTGTTAATTGACCATCAATAGCACTGAAACATCTGCTGCAAAGTGTTGGGTGTTCGGCAAAAGAACCAACTTGAGATGAGAAATTCCAGCATCTTTCACATTTTAATCCCTCGGCACGTGAGACACCAATCCAGATCTTGTTATCTCCTTCTGTTAGATACTCTCCGGTGTAGGGGATATTCTCCATCGGTGCATTGTCCAAAGATGAAAGGATCTCTACCTGAAGATCACAACTCAGGTGCATGCTTTTACAGTTTGACCGTATATTTTTAAGCAATTACTTTGTATAGACAATGATAAAGAGAATCATAGCAACATAAAGATGTAAAGCTATAACATAAGGAAAAACTCTACAATAACGACTACAGATACTATTTAGATTACGCTTCGCATATGATATTAATAGAGACATGTGAAACAGACAATACAACAATTTAGACCTTGTTCAAGTAATGCCTACTTCGTGGTAAGTAGTAACAGTATTACATGTAGTACTCAATATCGGATCAAAATAATATTGCCAACAAATGGTATATGAAGCAAGGGGATATAGACAATTCATACTTGTTATAGATCAAAAATCTAAAACAAATTACCAATTGAATCCTATACCCAAGGGCAGTGGACATGTAATGATGCTCCAACATGTCCACAGCCTAACATAAGGAATTAATCACATAGACAAACTTATAGCCAAACAAAGTAAATGTCAAGATGCATTAAAATCAAAAACATTGTACAACTGGAGCAAGGTTTAATCTAAGCATACCTGAGATGTAATGAATATGCGGTACAGTGTGTCTGCATCATTCTTATTTTCACACATTTCATTCAATTTCACAGCCAGACTTTCATCAGATGCATGAAGATAGACCTTTGCTTCTAAACTAGATCCAATCAACTTTCCAGTACGAGCAGCTTCCAGGGTTCTGTTCACCTCAGTCCTCAGCTGGTGAACATCATTTCAATTGTAAAGTATAAGAATTTGAGTTTTGCAGCTAACTATAGGAACATACTTGATAATTATCAGATAAAATGGAAGGCTATGAACATGAAAGATAGGTGATAAAGGGGCCTAACAAAAAGAATCTATGGAGAGGTTGCATGCATTTAAGACAAAATCATGACAATGGTTGCAATCAGCAAAAAAATGGAACTATGGAAGTCTGCCCATCTCATAAACCAGAATTAAACGAGAGTGAGAGAATCCCATATTTAGAAAAAAAAAAATATATCAAAATGATAGACTCTTTGTTAATACATCTATATAAAGACCATTTTTAAGACCCACAAAGGTTCCGTCCAAAATTTAAGAATTTATAGTCGAAATCCTCCTAGATATGTATGGTGCTACTAGACACTCAATAAAAAATCCTGTGGCTCATATATAAAATAACAATTTGTTACTTAAGAAATATGTACAACCAAAATCAACCTGTAAAGAAGTTTGTTAGTTTAAGATTAAGACAGAAAATATTCAACCATGCCCTACCTCTAGAATTTTCCCCCAAAATTCAACTTCTTTCACAGGAAAGCCAAGCCATGTATCATTTAGGTCTGGCCATCTCGACTCGAAAACAAATTTGGCGATGTCACCATCTTTGGTAGCATATTGAAAAGGAAGGTGTTGCCAGACATCCTCAGCCAAATGAGGCAGTATTGGAGCAATCACCCTTGCAATGGAAAGTAGATGCTCTGAAAGGACTGTCTGACAACTTCTCCTTGTGAAACTTGCAGTGCCCCTGGAACATAGTAAATTGGCGCACTTAGCTTGTCAATGACCAGTAAAAGAAAAAGAAGTATACTCTGCATACAAAGACATTGTATATATATTTTGGGGAATAGCTACGTAGTATTAGTGACATTATGATGTGTTTCGAAATTATTACTACTGCATACCATTATAAATCCATACGAAATTTTGCATTTTCTTTTTGCAGTTATTGCTACTAGGTTTTAAGTTTTACTAATTGCATCAGAACATATAAGTTTATCTGTGTACAAATATGAATTTAACACACAGAACGATAAATTATTTACCCAACATAAAGTCGATCTTTAGCAACATCAAAGTAGAAATTTGAGAGATCAACAATCACAAACCGCTGGATGGTCTGAAACAAGGTGAAAGAGAAAATAAAGTCAGGTCAGTATGCATACCTGACAGTCACACAGAGTAGCAATCATTGACCCACATATTACATATATACAAACTCATTCAATATAATTTTAGCCATTTTCCCTCCTCTGATTACCATTCTCAAAATTTTCAAATATTCGGCCATTCGGGGACTTGGTTGAAGTTAATCGCAAAGATCTCAGAGATAAGGGACTAACTGCTGACCTATAAACCAAGCCAAGGGGGTAGACTTATTTACGTAGTATGCAAATGTAGTTCATGTTAGCCCGCCTAAGTTTTTCGAGAAAAGGTCACGCTGCTGCCGATGATGAAGATTATGAGGATTATATTGAAGAAAGCTTTATCAACAAATACATGTTGACTAATGCCAGCTCCAACAATGACTCAACTTACTGAAACCTCAAATTCAAAAGAACCCAAAAGAAGTTACCTGAAATATTTTGAAAAATTGGTAATTTTCGTAACTCTCTTTAATGTTCTTCACAATGTTTTCCAGCTGAAATAAAGCATGCTGATCTATTGCAGGGAGATCACAATACGGAACAGCATAATCAGTCTGCAAAAAAAAAATATGCATATCTGACTGTGAAATTGGTTGTTAAATATTCCGGCCATATATATGTAGACAAATCAGTTAAGAGAATTATTGCAATAAGAATATATTTGCATCTGGGAAATAGTTGATTAGAGGGATAAGAATTTAATTTTTTTAGCACGTATGAATCTAGCACCAGAGAAAAAGAATAGCCAAGAGGCCTCAGACATTCCATAAAATAGGTCCTCCAATATGAAGCTTTATAAAAAGAATAGTCAAAGTTATCAAAATGACTTTCATTAGTCGATCATCGCAAACAATTTCTTTTACAAAGTTAGAACATACTTCCCAATCATGTAAATTCGCCAAAAGAAAGCGCAAAGTTCCTCTCAGCTTTCTATATATGTCAGACATCTGACGTAGTACTTGAGGTCCAATCATCACATCACCAGTATAGTCTACACTTGATACCCAAAGTCTCAGCACATCAGCTCCATAGGAAGGTGCTTCCTGCCATAAAAAAGAAGCATAAACATAATGGACTTGATATATAAACCGTTGAAAACGTAGTAGATCTGTGACTGACCCCCGAATTCTTTCCTCCCTCAATCACAGTAATTGGGTCGACAACATTTCCCAAAGATTTACTCATTTTCAACCCTCTCTCATCCAATACAAATCCATGGGTGATAACACCATTATAGGGAGCCTTTCCTGCAAAATAATAATATTATTAATTTTAATACCTCACAATTTAAATATAGTCAGCACATATTTTATGATACTTATATTATTAATTACCCCATTTTTAATTAAGTCGGCTAATTGTCAGATATATATATCCTTCAACAATTGTTTTAAAATTATTAACATCAGACAATCTCAGATTATTAGTACAATGAGATTATCCAGAAGAATACCCAACACCCTCTTCATTTTTCTTCGAGGTGGCCAGATGTCATGTGCTCTTAGCACTAAAATTTCAGCACAATTTTCATTTTCAGGCCGGGAGATGGAGGAGGTAAAATAATTATGCAGATAGAAGGCATCTAAAAAGATGGCTTCTGCTGAAGATATCTTCTGCAGTAAGGTGAATATACTTCAGGCAGGTCGTTGTCGGCTAATATTTTTGTTATAAATATTTGTTGGTTAAGGTTCATTAAATATACAATCGTAAAGTCATTGCACATCGGACAGTAGAAGACCAAATATGAAATGCTATACTCCGACAGCCTCACAAGAAATGTTCATAAACTAATGGTTGTGGTGGAGGGTAACCGTATTGAAACAAGTGTTATGTAGTGTTAGCAGGAGTTGGAGTTAGCTAGACACCGCTTTTGCGAAAGGATGACGTTGTTTTCTTTGCCGAGCATGTGTCGAGGCCTTGTTTAGAGTTTTAGCTCTGTATAATTGGTGTTCATAAAGCATGATACCCATTGGTCTGGTTCATGATCTGGCAGCAAGAAAGTGTGATAGTTTTCGATTGAGAGTGACCAGTGGCACGAGTAAATGACCTCAAAATGAGTCTTTTTATTCTAGGAAAGCAAGGAATATATCGGATCAATTAACTGTTTTATTACTTCACCCTTTTTAGAGCTTTCTTGATTGGATAGGTGTTGGTGCCAATAAAAAGAATTTTTCTCTCTGCGTCATCATGTAATTACCAACCTCTCACTCTATGATGCGAACTAAGGAACTAATAAATTATTTTCGTAAACATTAAATGTATACGAATTATCCCTTGCATGTAAAATTATCCATATTTGGTTACTGTGTTAATTATATTGGCCTATTGGGTAGGGAGATTATTAGGAAAATTCTGGATCTACGATAATAAAGTCATAAAAGGAGTTGGTTTCTTCTGATTAAATGTGGTATCAGATACAGATAAGGATTAGTTTTATTTTCATTTGGTTATCAGTTAGCTTCCAAGTCAAAGGATTCTTACAAAAACTTTTGTACTACTCATTATAAATCAAATTTCAAAGTTTACAAATTATTGAATATTCGAAAGCTGTTAATTTATATGTCCCGAGTCTCGTAGACCACTATCTTAATCTTGTTCTACATCACTCAAAATTTAATAACTTACTTGCAAATGTAATAGAACTGTAACAGAAATAGACACATATATCATATACCACAGGATGATAGAATTATATATCTACCTTTAGTAGCAACACTTGTCAACAATGAGCTCTGAAACCACCCACGATGCTGATCAGTACCTTCGAGATAAAGATCTGCAGGATAACCTAGTCCCTCTCTTTTATTTAACACAGCAGCCCAAGAAGAACCTGAACACACCCCAGTATATAGCAGAAATTAGTTATTGTGGAGCATTATTAAGAGAGACTGAGAGCTAGAACACATTCGGCGGTTTTATACGACAGAATAGATGAACTATTAGTGTGATATAAATATAACTGGTGGGTCACCAAAACAAGCTGTAGAACTTTACTACCTGAGTCAAACCAAACATCCATTGTATCGGTCCCTTTCTCATACTCTGATGCATTACCACGGTATTTATCAGGAAGCAGTTCCTCCACTGACATGTACCACCATGCATCACTGCCCTTTTGGGATATTATAGCTGCCAAAATACATAAAAGCATAGAGCTTCCATATTTCAATAGAACCTTTGAATTTTCTAGTCTCTGACGTTTAGTGAGGGGATATTCTCTCAACATAGAAAAATGCATTGAACATAAAATAGTCAAAATAAAAAAGCTAATGAAAACAAAACTCATATTTACTTGAACATTAAGAATCTCAAGCAAAATAAAACCAACAATTATCAACTGTTTGCGCACTAAAATGTCCTTACACTTAATGTGACTAATAGTCTCTGCATTCATTAGCGGTTCCTTTGTTTCAACATGATAGAAGACTGGAATCGGAACACCCCATGTCCTTTGCCTTGATATACACCAGTCAGAGCGGCCAGAAGCCATCGCAGATATTCTATTCTCCGCCTGGCAAAAGATCATAGTTTTCTCAAATACAAATGCAACCAGGAGAATGTGGGAACGCAATTGTAAGATGAGGGGTATATGATAGGTATGGATACTGATAATGATTGTAATGATGAGGGCAACTGCTTAATCACACATCCGTACACCAGCTCAGGGATAAAATTCCATACAGTGACAATCACCTCTAAATTATACAATACAAACTCACTTGTGAGTTTCCTTTTTTTAGAGTTGGACCTTGGAACGACAATAATGAAGCTAAAAATTATTAAAATTTGTCTGCTATTGGTTTCTGGTTGCATTATAACTATTTTCACAATTCACATGTGTGAGATCTAGACAGTAGCTCGGATAAGCACTTAGCCTAGAAGGCATTGAGAATACAGAGCTAGCAACAATAGTGTACAATATCTTCCGCAGCTTATAAATCAAACAAATATTTGTTCAAATGCAATTAGCTGCATAGAAACAGAGGTATTCTGCAAAAACGTATTATCGAACCTTGATGTACAATTAAGATTGATATGTCAACCAATTTTAGAAAGTAGAGGAAAAAGAATAGCAAGCAATGTTACAGATTTACAAAACCTAATTCATTTCAGTTATCTCAGAAGATGGAAGTTAAGTCTATTTAATATGACAATAACAATAGTACAATTTGCACCATAAACTAGAGGTGGCAATTTCAGGTAATGAGTCAGGTTCATAACAATCATCAATTCAATACAACTTCCTTCATTAAAACCTCCCTGACATCCTACATTCCCCAGACTTGATTTGTTCTGGTACTTACCCAGACCGAACAAGTAACAACAAACTTGACATTCCCAATATAATATTAATTTCTCCAGTTACTTTAAAAGTTCTTATAATCGGAGATTACATATAGCCGAGCAAAGCCTAGCTCATATGGAAAATTTAAATTGCATTTAATAAATTGTCACTATACTTTAAGTTCCAATCAAGTCAAGAACTGGATATGGATTGGATCTACAGAACGGTGAAACATAACTATGGCACTATTTATGTCAAACATTGAACCCATAATCTGTGGATTGTAACCAAAGAGGGAAAAGGGAAACAGGATTGAATTAGCATGACGTGATGATCATTTGTCGCATGCTTGCCTGCTTGTGGAGAGGCTTTTACAAAAATTAAAATATAACATTCTATCTAAAAGTTTTAGATAAAGTTCTCCTTTTCTTAAGACCAGTATACAGCTCCTTGTTTAAAAGAAAAACGATAATGGAACAACAAGATTAAATATATCAAATGGAACGAAGTTCATATAATATTTACCTCTATTTTAGCAGAATGACTTGCAGTTTAGATTACCAAGATTATGACTATGGAAGGGCTGATAGGAAAAATGTATAATTACACACTAGCCGCACTGATACCTGAGATGGAGTCCATTTTACTTGGCTTATTGCATCCATGGCAGCTTTTCTGAATCCTTCTACAGAAGCAAACCACTGTTCAGTCGCCCTAAATATAGTAGGCTTTTTAGTTCGCCAATCATATGGATATTTGTGCCCTGCATTGGAAAATAGAAATTAGTCCTGGCACTGAATTTAATACTTTTCCATGTTCCATAGCATAATCAATATAACTGCGAAATGAGATCACAACTTACTATATGGCTCTACCATGATAATCGATGACTGTTTATCAAGGTATTCAATAACAGCGGCATTACCATCCCCAAGTACATCTAAACCAATAAAATTCCCTGCTTCTTCCGTAAACTTTCCATCATCATCTACAGGAGAAATAACAGGAAGACCGTATTTTAATCCTGTCACGTAATCTTCCTGTCCATGACCAGGGGCTGTGTGGACAAGCCCAGTTCCTGACTCGGTTGTAATGTAATCTCCACCAATGACAACAGGGCATTCTCTGTTTTCTATTGGGTGATGATACCTGAAGCAGCCAAAGAGCAAGGTTCAAAGAGATCACATTAATATCTTTGACGCTTTGTCACATATAATTGAAACACATGAGTATTGTATCCAAGTCAAAAAATGTGACATTTACGGAGCACGTCACGAAAGTAAAAGTTATATCTTTCACATAACCTGCAATTTTCAAGATCTGATCCCAATAATAGTTTTTTGATAACAAGTTCCACTCCCCATTTTGCTTCCAGTGTTGACACAAGGTCCTCTGCTACTATAAGAAAGGAGTTCTCCTGCTCTTTTAAGAAATTCCCAACCCTCTTCTTTCCGTCTGCAGAAGATGTAGAAACATCTGCCAAGGGTCTATGCATTTCGACAACAGCATATTTTAGTTTAGCATTGACTGCGACAGCTGTGGAACAGAATGAAAAATAGTAAAACAATGTGTTGTACTGCGCAAGCAAATCCGAAAGACTTTGTACATGTACAACAGTTACATGTTACTTTGAAGAATGCTACAGAGATAATAACCAGCACATTCAGAATCCTAGTTAATTTTCCTTATTTCCAAGCATGGCATAATTATACAACCACTTCCATTGCATGTTAAATCTAGAGACTTGTCAACCAAACTGTTAAAATTTGAGATTGCCATCTTTCCTATAGGGGATGAGGGGGGGGACTAGGACAGTAGGAGTTTTGGTCATGTAGAACATAGGTGTGGTTCCAACTGCTTGGTTTATCATTTATCAGAGGAATTTCATTAAAAAAAAAGGTTCAAGTCTACTTAAGAAACATCAATTAGGCAGCGAAAAAGTTTCAGGAAATAAGACTGAGCCAACATAGCAAAACACCAATATTATGCTACAAAACCATCAACCATGTGGGATCAAGAGAGATCTATTTATAGAATTTGTCCTGTCATGTGATGCTGTAAAATTGCAGAAGAGGCACAAGTACAATGAAATATGATTGTGCCTACACTCATGAACATGTGCTGGGATAGGAGATGGAATAAGAATAAAGTAGAAAACCTCATGCTTAATTTGTTTGGGTTAAATCTTAATAGTAATAACTTTGACTTCCAATAATATACATTGCACAAGACCGTAAAACATAGGCCTCGGATGCAGGACGAAATCTAAAAAAACATTAACCAAGATACGATTATATTTTACCCCATCCTGCCCAAAAATTGATAGGGTTATTGCTTAAAGGTCACTCCACAACTTATACCACACCCACAATAAAGATTTAGCTCAATAAACAGTCATAACTCACTACCAGATATGACTAGCATCAATACACCAACAGTACCTTCTTAAGCATCTTCCTAATCTCTTTTCATTATTAAGTGTGTCTCCAGTTTTACATGTTTCATATATCTTCCAGTAATTATGTTTCTTTATAAATGACCGTCAAACTTTAGCAGCTTTGTCATGAAACTACCAGAAGCAATAGCAAAATATGTACTGATCATTTTCTAAAATCTCTATTGCGAACAGAGAATATTGTTTAGAAAAAGATAGGATCAGAGTCTAAGGGTGGAGATTGGGTTACATACTTACAGCCAACTACATTGCACTAGGGTAACTGGAATTTTTTTAATTTACCACAACATTTCTGCAATTATACATAATTTAGTTCTTACCAGCATTGGCCGGGATAGTCCAGGGTGTTGTGGTCCAAATAGCCAAAAACAAATTGGGAAAAAGTTCGAGCAATCTGCCTGAATTTGGAGCACTGAGTACTTTAAAATTCGAATACATGCTCTTTGAAATGTGTCCCTCGGGATACTGCAGTTTGAATTACAAAGCAAGTAAGAAAAGAAAACAAGAGAGAAAAGGATTACAATGAATCCTTGAGGTGATATAGACGTATAGTAACATTGAAGTGGAGGTGGAACAAATAAGATAATAGAGGCCAGCAGTCCGAGAGAAGTAAGGCGCTAAGGGATGACATGTGTGAAGGTTCTTGGTCTATTTTATTTTTACATTGTAAGACAAAAAGAAGTGCTCATCTTCCCCTTCATTATGAAAAATCTCCCCCTCCAAGACAAAAAAAAAAATAGAATGGAGATAAACAGCAAAACCAAACCCACAGGATCCTTTTTTCTTTTCACGGGCTCATTAATTGCTTTCTGTAAGAACAAAAAAAAATGACACCATGAAATGCATCCTTATTATTTCCCGGGATCAACTAATTACTACCTTCAGCCAAAGTAATCAACAGTGATTCTCATGATGTGTATAGAACCAACAGATGAGTTTCTGCAGAGATCACTGGAACATAAGTACGATGCAGTTACCAAGATAAGCTATATAAAGATCTTTTGAAGAGTGATTTCACTTCAGCACCCCAAAACCCAACCTCCGATATGAAAGCAAAAAGTTTCATTTATGTAAACTCTGAATGAATATATGAACTCGGTGTCATATCAATGTAGGGAAAAGAAACATATACAACGGAATACTAGAATATTACTCTCCTCATACAACTTATATCTATTTAAATAAATGTTATACACATCATGTCATGAGCTATTGAACAGAAAAAGTCTATTTGTTTGTTACTCATAATTATTCTATTTAATGGATTAAAATACTGAAAGAAACTACAAATTCGGGGTCATATCAATGTAGGGATACTAGGAATTTACTCCCCAGTGCCAACTCGTGTCTCTTTAAATGAATGAAATACACAACATGTCATAGGATATTAGATTTGAAACTTATTTCTTTTATATTCAAGCTTATTACATTCAAGGTCCTCCTGTTAAACTTATTTTTAAGAGAGTTCAAGCAGACCAAAGCTAGAAAAGAATTTAGCCTAGATGAAATCCAGCTACCCCTTGAAGATTCTGCAATAACATAGCACTATAGCAGACTCAAAACTTTACACCTCATTGTCAGATAAATGTTTTCATCTGACTTCGATAAACAAACTGATGATTACTAGAATTATTAAATCTTATCTTTTGATTTAACATAGACATAGAGTTAGACAGTAAAGTTCGTCATTTGGAAAATCCTGAATTTGAGATGATCTGCCAAAAATTCCCTGTAATGGCATATAAGATATTTAATATACCTCCAACTCGGCCTCTGCAAGAGCAGTTCTTGAAGAAGGACTCCAGTGGACTGGCTTTCTGCCTCTAAATATATACCCTTGAAAGACCATCTCGCCAAAGACTTCAATCTAGTCAATGCAATACAAATATAAAAAATCAGCAAATTAAGATTAATTAAACACGAGGATGATGTAGATAACTTCCTAATAAGAAGTGATACAAGATGTCACGTGCAAGTAGACAGATCAGTGTTTCTGAGACATGTTACTGAATAAAAAAAATGGCAGAAGGAACTGAAATACGTTAATTGAAATAAAGAAAGAAAAAAGTAACAGAAGCCTATAAATATATGGCTTATATTAGTCATTTTATGACCTATATTGACTATATTCCTTAAACATGAAAGACGAACTCTGTAAAATAGGATATACTACCTGAGCAGCTTCATATTCTGGGTCAAGTGTTAGGTAAGGATGATCCCAGTCTGCCCATACTCCATATCTCTGCAAATAGTCGGCATTAACACCTTACATCTAGATATATCTCTAAAAGAAACCACTTAACATTTAGTTGCATTTTCTAAATAAGTGTGTCTGAAATGTGATCGCTAATTATTGGCACATCAAAATATTTAACACTTACACACACACATATATATATATATATATATAAATATATATACACACAACACACACACACACACACATACCCCTTGGATGATAAATTCATGGCAAAGTTAGTCTATATCTTGTGGGGGGTGTAAAATTTTCAATAGATGTCTCAGAACAATATAAAATTAATTGAATTGGTAAGATGCGTATTAGGGGTAACCTTAAATGATGACATCTGTGCCTTCACAGTTGTTTTAGCAAACTTAGCGGCCTTCGCTCTCAACTTCAATGGTGTCAGTGCCTTTCTAGCTTCTTGGTCCAGTGACTGCAGCACTAGTATAGTTGAAGGCAGGGGGAATTGCCCCAATAATTCAGTAATGTCATAGTGCAGACCAACAACATTGTTCAATAGCTTCTCTAAAGTATGGAAATTGTGGAAAATATAGATATCCAGAGAGCATGGTTGTTTTGTGCTGATGACTATTCTTTTCTATACTCCATCTTATAAATGAAGCTTCTTTTCAATTAACAGTCACGTAATTTAGTGGTGCAGCCAGTATGGCTAATTTGGCTAACATAACTATTTAAGTATTAGCCTTTTGCACTATAGGTGTGGCTGATTCTTTTGTTTCGAAAAGTAATGGAGGGGAAGTGCTTTTAATTTATTTGCTGATTAAATCAGATCTTAACATACGCCACAAGCATATAAAGAGTTTCCAGCACCAAGCATGCGAAGGATAGATCATAATTATGCATCAATTCCTATAAAGAATGGATAATTTGCAGTCGTCCAATGCTGTAAAATATGACTCGAGTTGGTGGATTACCGTCCTTTCATGGTTGAAATAGGTTCATCAATGATCAGAGGATGCCTATTAATCCTTCTGGAAGATTTTCCATAAAAAAAATGTGATACATCACTTTCTTTTTTGCCTGGTAAGTGAAATGAGTTGGGTTTTAGAAAATGAGGGGTAGTGCATTCTGTAGAACATATAGTTTCTTCTCACCCTATGTTCTCTATTTTTTTGTAGCTGGGTTAACACCAATCTGTAATGTGATTTAATGCATGTAAACACTATTTTACTTCAATTTTACAACCTCTTCCTAGCATAATTAAATATTTAAAATAAATCAAAAGTCTTGCAAGCGTGCCACTACCATGGGATGAAAAGAGTTACAGCCACACCTATAAATGATTTCATGCAAAGATAAGCATTTACTAAGCTGCTGTTCAGTTACCAGAAAATATTGCCAAAAGAAAGATGACAACTTAAACTTCAGAGCAACATGTAATGTCATGCAGAAAATATTGCCAAAAAAAATGATGTCTTATACTTCAGAGTGACATGTAATGTCATGAAATCCTAGTATATCTTAGTATGTCAAGTTCAATTAACAGCACCTAAGAATACAGTTTCGCATAGATAAATTATAATCTTAAACTATTCAGACCTCAAACTCACAAAGCTTACATGCCCAGATGAGCATATTTCGCTGATATTGATTCAAAGCTCTTCATGGTCTAGTTCAACTGACTCCTGCTAATTGTAACAAGCAATATAAAGGACTACATAATAAACACGACCAGATTACCTGGAGAACTGATATTTACCTTTTAATTCGATTGGTAGTCCGTGGCAATCCCAACCAGGCACATAATGAACCTTAAAGTTCTGAAGAAGCTGTAACACAAACAAGACATTGGAAGGTTGGGTCTCTCATAGGATTGACTGCGTCTAAATAATACTAAGGGGTAACTGGAACCAAGTTAAGAAGCTCGTGCATTATATGTGAGTACTTTTTAATATTACAAATAAACTAGAAAGGGTAGTAACATTTCTATTAGTAATCAAAAGGTGACATGCACGCATAAACCTCATGTTTTTACTATTTAAACTTTAAAAAAAAAATGTAACTTATAAGTTGTCAAAAACTGGTGAGGGTAAAATACTAAAATTATTTTTTGCAAGTCAAGTTCAAGATTACATAAAGGTAAGGAAGAAGAAAGTAATGGTAAATTCAGATATTACGCCTCATGATTGTCCGTAGGATAGGTTGACATGAAGTTTGGTATTGCAAAAGGCTCTAGGTTTTATTAGATCACCTATAGATTATAGAAGAAACATAATCATATCAGTAGATTGAATCTAGTAAGTCTCATACATCTTTCTCTATACTAAACAAAAGACGGCTGATGTTATCAAAGCTTATGTGTCAACCTCCAATTAAATGGATGACATCAGCATTTTATGCGTCAATTCCTCGTTAATCTCTACTTTTAATGATTATATAATTCTGTCTTACTTCACTAATTCTCTCTCATCCTCCACTAATTCTCTCTCATCTTCAATTCTCATGCTCCACTAATTCTTTCTCCATATTGCTCATTCTCCTAATATTCTCAATATTATTTGCACATATTAATTAATTTCATATTTTTAATAAGCATTAGTTATGTATTTTTAAAATATATACAATACTTTCTATTTTTTATATCACTTAATTAGTTTTGACACCAAAGTCAAATTAATTATCTTTTTTCATAAATTATAATATTAATTAAAATTAACATATATCACATATATATTTTAAAAAATAATATTTATTTGAATTCAAATAAAATATAGTTATAATATAATCGGGCATCTACCGGGGACTAATCTAGTTCAAGTACAAAGTCAAAGACTATGTCTATGGTGCATCTGCGCACACTTAGATTATTTAACAAGATATGATGTGGCACTTTATCTATAAAATTAGACCTTTCTGAGGTGAGCATGTACATTTACTTGAAAGATACGTATGTGTAATACATGTTAAGGGGGAGATACGTACCTTATAACGATTAATCATATCCTTTAAAATCTTATTTAAGGCATGACCCATGTGCAAATCACCATTGGCATAAGGAGGACCATCATGAAGTACAAAACTCCCCTGTGAAATATTAATATCTTAGCCAAGTTTAAATAGAGCTACAGTGCAAAAAGATGTTATACCAAACACTGAACTCACCCCATTATTCCTGTCAGAAAGTCTTTTAAACACCTGATTCTCTTCCCATAATTTTTGAATTTCAGGCTCCCTCGTTGTAGAGTTGGCCCTCATGCCAAACTTTGTCTTAGGCAGGTCAACTGTGTGCTTGTACTTTCCATCTTCCAGCTTTTCCCCTGCGCAAAAGTAGGCACATTATAAAGGAGATGCCTCTTTCATAGAGGTAGTCCCAAAAATTCTTTTGAATTAACTAAGTGGTTGGATATAGTTAAAAGCTGAGTTCATTTTTTTCAGTTCAGTATAATAAATTAACAGACCTTTGGATGCCTTTTTGGCTGCCATTACAGGTCCACGAGATCTCCTCTTTGATGAAGGATGATAGTCATTGCCAGAATTCGTTGAATAATATGTCATATTTAGGAAAGCTAAAAAATTTGCTGAAGAGCTTCTGCGGGAGTTAATTATAAAAACCGAAGTTTCGTTCCGGAAAGAAGAGAAACTTCTCATTGACATAACCTAGAACAAACAAAAACATGAATAGGAGATGAGAAAATGAAGGTGATACTCATGGTAACAGAAATTAAAAAAGATACATAATTGATATCGGTTTAAATAAACAGTATTCTAGATGTTCCAATCTAAATAGAAAACTACCGTAGTTTTGGAAATCCATCAGACAACCAGAAATTAAAGTATTATCTTTTTAATAGAAGAGAATAAACGTTGTGTCCTTATAGCTGGAACTTATGTATATATTTGCTGGTTTGTACATCATCAATACCAAAACCCACTGCCTCCATTCACAAGCAGAATGTAATGAGAAGTTAAATGCCTTGAAAGATAAAGATCTTCAATCCAGTATTTAATGATTACAGATAATTGCAACTAGAGATTCAAAAGGGCAAAAAGTGACATTGAATCAAATCTATCTGAGCCAATCCTAGGAAGTCGATTTAAATACGTAGCAGATACAGCAATACTGTTTTCCTTGATTAAATTAAGAATTCAAAAGGAAAATTGTAACATGTTCTCTATGAATCTATGTTACCTAGACTTGGGTATGGATGTCGGACACGGGTGCGGATCCAAGAGTTAGATTCTTAGTTTTAGGATGATTAGGATTCTTGGATATGAGTCCCAAGACCCCAAATAGACATGGATGCGGGAACTCAGTATGTAAGCTTAACGCAAGTAAATCTTATATAGACAGATTTATGGTACATTCATAAATATAGTGTCTGAAGTTACACATAAATCACATACACTAACTTATGTTTGTTTGTAGCATGAAATCAATAGAACATAGATACGAGTCATACATGGACCTTGCTCTTCGTTAACAAGTCGTTACTTCAATCACAAGTTGTAACGGGACCTTAACTTTTATTTTGGATTGGGATGCTACAAGGTGAAGTGTCCGGCTAATAAGTAGGATCTAACTCAGATACACTTAATGTTCACTCCCACTTTCTGCCTACTGTTGTGCAGCAATTTCATAATGCAGATTGTTCTTGATTGTCGTCGTGGTAAGTGTTCACTATCTAAGTTTAAGATAACATATTTTCCAAAACCTATGTTACTCCGACTATTCTGCTTAGGTAATCGTACCCCTGACCGACACTTAAACACTCGGACATGACACTTGTTTTGTGTCGGATCCTTTGACTGACATGTGGACACTTTGCCAACTAAAAGACCACATTTAAGTTGAATATACAATGCAAACTAGAAAAATAAAAGCAAAAATAAAAACAGGCATAGAATATCCCTAATTTGAAATATTCCTTAAAAATTGTGTTTGATCATAATTTGATAGTTACTTTTGGTTAAGGTATCTACTTGCAATGCATGTTTATTAATGTATTATGATGTGTTCTCGTACCCGTGTCCAAAAAATAGGACCCTAATTTAAAATATTCTTTAAAAAAATTGTGTTTGATCATGATTTGATAGTTACTCTTGGTTAAGGTATCTACTTACAATGCCTGTTTATTAATGTATTATGATGTGTCCTCGTACCCGTGTCCAAAAAATAGGACATTGCCCCCGTGATGTGTCGTACCCGTGTCCCCAATTTTAAAATTTTTTCGAGTCTGACACTCGGATATGTGTAGTACAGTAGTCTTAGTAGTAGTCGTAGTCATTGTAGTAGTAGTAGTATTTTTTAAAGGCAAGGCCTCAGGTTAGCCACCGCACACCTCGCATGTGAGTGGCTCTGCCCCTGCTCATAGCTGTCATTTGCTTCCAGGCATATTATTTATACTCAGGATAAACCTTCACGAGATGTTGCATTGCCTTGCTTGAATAATAGTTTCAAATGGAGATGCATCAAAACTACATTTTGGCAAGTTTCTCAATTGAGTAGTAATGGTATCCGTATTAGGTTCATCCAGGTAAAGCCGGTGCTAGTGCGGTCCTAATATCAAAATATGAAACTAATTCATAAAATACGATCAGGTAGTAGTTTCCCCGCTCCCTCCCGTGCATCTTCTGCACTCACTCGCTTGTCGGAAACCAGTAAACATCCCGTTACCAAGAATGAACTTACCTCTTTTTGGCATTTCATCAAACACATGTTACGCAACAAAACACAACACCTCCTAACAGCAATAAAACTAAAAACACGACTGGTAACCAACTCAATTAGCAACAAAAATAATGTAACATACACAAACACTTTACAATACACATGAATTTGAAGGTTCTGTAAAGCTTGAAGCATCAAGAGAGCGTACCTTGTACGAGGACATCTGAGAAGCCATGATTGAATTCTCAAATTAACGGAAAGATATATATAGATACAAATGATAGATACAAGCAGTTAGCTTACTCGCTCCATTTTATACAGAAACGAGAGTTGTGGATAAATAGGAGCCAGTGTTACTGGATTTTGCGGTTATATAGTTGCAGCTAAATTTTGCACACAAGTCCCATCACAATTCTTGCTTTTTTCTGATTATCTTTTAAAAATGTCAATATTATTATGCCAACCTAATACTCCTCGGTCCCATTTTAGTTGTCACAATTTCATTTTTGTTAGTCAAATTGATTAATCTTTGACTAGAGATTATTAATCATTCTTTCATTATTTTAAAAAATTGAAAATTACATCTTAAAGTAAATTAAAAGTTATTTCCGGTGACATATATTTTTTATTTTTTCAATTGATAAAATATTAATAAATCTCAGTCAAACTTTGGTCAATTTGACCGGCACAAAATCAAAGGTGACAACTAAAATGGGACGGAGGGAGTAGTTCTAAAAAATCTCAAATACAGCCCATCGATTCGATTTTGGAATCCGATTAATTTTTATAATATTTTTAAATTAAAAAAAATATAATAAATTATTGATATTGAAATATTATATTATTTTAAATACGAATAATTAAAGAATTTATAATATAGTAAATATATTTGTTATTAAATGACAACATTGTGATAACTAAATATTAAATAATATTTTAATATTAGAAAACAACTGATTTACACTCTGATTAATCCCGATTTCCATTTTAATTAATTCTAAATCGGTAGCTCAATCCCCCAATCCCCGATTCCTGTAACCCTGTCTAATAGAATTATTATTTTCGATAAAATAATACTTTCTTTTAATACTTTCTACGTGTAGCTGATCTTGCATTATATTAAATATTTTCGTATTTTGTATTTATTGTTAATAGTTTTTTTGATAATATTGTTAATATTTTTCTGCACATTCGTTTCTTACCTTTTTGATTATCTTATTAACTTTTCCCTTCTTTTACACAAAATCTTTTTAATTGACTAAATAGTTAATGTATTATCATAATTATTTTTATATTATTTATTTGTTTTGTGATAACATCATCAATCAAAAATTCAATATTAAAAGTTTTAATTTATAAGTTGTAACTAGGTAGGTCCAATTACCAAAATCATGTTTAAAAAATAGAATTACTGGACAAATCCATAGGTCGTTAACTGACTTGACTTGACTCCTGCCCTACCGGATCAACATCTATGAATATGAATACAGAATGCATTTTACCAAAAAAAAAAAAAATGAATACAGAATGCAAAAACCTTATGCAGAAGTAGTTCATAGGATAAATTGTACGCAGAAATAGATCATATCATCATAGTATCATACTATACACCTTAATACCTTATGCAGAAATACATCATATCATCATACTATACATCCCGTTTATAAATCACTGTCACACCCTCCTAAAATTTGAATACAAAATTCAATATATTAGATTTAGGTATGCACAAAAACAAGCAGCTTATACCAATTTATCACATGCAACATACAAATTCTTCAAACTCTTTTAAAGGAGCTAATCCAAAACTGCCAACAGTAGTAGAATTCAATACTTATGTTCGAAACCAGCAAATATGAATTATCTGCCTGCCAACAAGTTGTATAGCAATATTCTAAGAGATGGACATATTTGTCAAGATGATCAGAAAAAAAATACTACAACCAAAACTGCCATTAAATTAGATGAAATCCATAGTGCAATCCAGCAAAGATAACACAACAAAAAGGTCTTCAACCTGAGTTGGGAACAAAACTGAAGCGAGAAGTATTAAAACATAGATTACTAGAACTACAACAAGCACATCCAATAGCTCTTCGCATGATTAACACTTAATCTCCTTCAATCCATGACCAAAGTACAGAAAGGTTGGATCAGTTGCACCTTCCTTGTAATAAGCAAAGACTAAGCTACCATCATCATGCATGCTCTCCCCAACGAAACTGCAAACAAAACATGCTCGGTAAGTTACCTTGACATGATCTTTACAATATGTAAAGCAGCGACAACAAATAATCAGTATTTGTCAAGATAAAGTAACAAGATTCATTTAAGCTTACAATTGAAGGTCCTTAATCTTGCCGAGCAGGTATTTGGTTGCCCCTTCAATACCCTTCTTGAATTCCTCTTTCTTGTCATCCTCTAACTTGGCTGTCAAGTTTTTAATGTACTTCTTGATATAAGCCACGAACTGCTTCTTGTCAAAAGGAGGTTGCTCCTATAGTTTACAGATGTTTATGTCAACCTCTAAATAACTTTCATGTACTGCAAAACCACAAGTATTCAATAAATTAACTTACCTGGAGCCTAAAGGTGTCCACAATATCGACCACCTTCTGGGCCTGATCATCAACACCTTCATCTTCACCACCACCCTCAGCAGAAGGGTTTGCACCAATGTTCAAATCAACTGCTCCTTGCACAACCCACTACAGTATGCAAGAAATCCATACACATTAAGCAACATACTCCATAAGCACTAGAGCATCATCTAAACAAAAGAAAAGAAAAATCTGATCTCGTTCCCAAGCAATAGGGCAAGATCAAAAATCACTAACCTTTCCCTCAACTTCCCATAAACACCCATTCTCGATTTCCTTGTACGGAAATGAGTCTGACAGAAGCTCATCACCTGAAAATTAACGAACAGGTATTAAGACACACCACATAATCCAACCATCCCACATACATGTAGACTAACAGACACTTGGCTTTCAAATCTCTAACACGTAAACCCCAAATTGAACCGCTTCAAAGTTACAAAAAGGGGTATCTTTTTTAACAGAATCCCCTAATCCTCCTACTTGTAAGTTAAATTGCAAAATTCAATCTTTAATTAAAAAAGCAATAACAATCCAAGTATAATCCTAGAAACATGATACATGTATAGAAATCAGACCCATCTACACAAACACAAATTCACCAATACACAAAAGATCGTCTCATACTCATAAATTTTCATCAAAAGCAACATAATATAAAACATACAAACTGCATACAGATCTACATAACTCAATTAAATCATAACGTAAAATAACACTGATGTAACCAATCCAATCGGCGAAACTACATACATAAATCATGCTTTTTTTGTGAACATATACAAACAAGCCTATAATTTTAATTCGAGAAGAGGGGTTTTACCAGTAAGCAAATCTTGATAAACCAACATGATTGCAAGGGCTTTACTGGATCAAAGACTCGAAATTGGCTACAAGAGTTGTCGAAATTAGGGTTTGTGTTATTGTGCGTGGATGTGTGTGTTTATATAATTGAGGGTTTGGGGAAGACGATACTGAATCGGATTAGGATTCTGTGAATTTACAGGTTTGGTCACCGCCTTTTTCGTTTTTGACAATCCTACTCCTTCTCAATTATTGTGTTTCTTTCTGGGCCAGGTTTTTTGTCGGGAGCCCATTTTCTAGTTTGATTTGGGTTCACCGTCCAAGCAAAATCCAACGGGAATTCTAAAATATTTCAAATTCCGGTGTATTCAGTTTTTCAATTTGATTGGAATGTAGGGGGCGTATGATATTTTATATAATTTTTTTATTTATAAAATTCGCATATATTCGACTCGAATTTTAAAAAATATATAAGAGTTTTGCGATATATGATTGAGATTTATATTATTCTATAAAATCTAGTGAGATTTAACTAGAATTTTAAATTATACTTAAAAATCCGGAAATATTTAATTGAGATTGTTTAAAATTTATTAAAATATGATGACATTCAAATGTTTATGAATTTTAGTGCATTTGATAAAATAATAAATTTGTAGTATTGTTCAATATATTTTAAATTTGTAGTGCATTTGATAAAATAATAAATTTTTGAATACTATTCTTTAAGTTCTAAAAATTTTATATTAATTTTATGACATTTTATCTAGAATCTGCAAAAAATGAAAATCATATATAATTTATTAAAATCCATAAATTGTGGGTGTACACCATTAAAATCTAAGTTAATACACCCTCTAGTTTTGTTTTGGTCTAATAATAAACGAAAAAAAATTGATATTGATCAAATATAATTATTTTATGTTAGGTCCCGATAGAGTGTAATTTAAGCTAGAAGGGGGGGTTGAATAGCTTAATCACCAATTTAAAAATTGATGTGGTGTAATAAAATTTATCCCCCTTTTGAATAGCTTTTATCGAAAGTATAGGCAGTTTATGTGTGCGGAAGCAATGTAAGAGTAATACGACACACGAGATTTTATCCTGGTTCGCGGTGGCTAACTCAACAATTGGAGTCCACTCACCCCTACTCCAGTCCCCGAGCTCCTCCCCGGACTCGAGATTTTCTCTACTATAAAGAAACTCCTTTACAGTAGGCGGAGAAGCCTTTACAAATATATATCTTGGAGCGTAACTTCCCGTTACCTCCTCACTATAAATGTAAACTTACAAGACTCTTCTTGGAGCGTAACTCCCCGTCACCTCCTCAAAGTCGTTGTACTCCGGGTGTAGTCTTTGAACTTCTAAACTTTTGCGGGTCTTGGATCTTAGGTCTTAGGTCTTGGGTCTTTCCTCTTCCTCACGGTGCAGAGACGACTAACTCCCCGTTAGCTCGTCTAGGACTTGGGTCTTAGAACGAAGATCACCTCACTTCACTTCACCTCACTGCAAAACTTAGAAAACAATATCTACGACAAATAATCCTTGTTTATAAAAAGGGTTTTGGACTAGACACAACTAGGCCGATAGTGTATATATATATGTTGATGATATATATATTTAAAGTATACTTTCCGAATGATTTAGAAAGATTTAAGTATACTTGATGTTTTACTCCAATACTAAAGATGAGTATATAGTTGGAGTAATAAAAGTCTTATAAGCTTTAATCTCGCTTAAGACTTGTATAATACTTGTCTTTTTGACTAAGTATATATTACTTCGAATATACGTCTATTTTCGAAGTACGGATTTGAGAGAGTCTTTTGATATAGCTCTTTGGCTATGGACTCTTCTTAATACAACTCTTCTCTTGATATAGTCTTTTTAGACTAGATATAATCAATTTAGTGTGGATAGAGAGAGTGTAGTCTTTCTTTAACTTTAGCACAATATAATGATATAGCCAAACTAGAATCCGCAATTACAACATCAATAAATAATAACAATAAAATGCAGAAAGTAAATAGCGGAAAGTAAATAAGTTAGTTGGCTAAGTTAGTGCTAAGTAAAGTTAAAGAATTAAAGTAAGCCTTTTAGATTTTCTTCCCACGGAACAATACGATGATAGTTGGGAATAGAATCAAGCTTAATAAAATTGATTTTGACCGTCGTCAAATATTAATCTCGTTTTCGAGATTTATTACGAATCTTTAGTTCGTAAGAAGATACAAATCGTAGTTCGTTTGTATCAAAATATATTTGAGTATATTCGAAAGATATAAACTTTGTTTATGTATATAACTCAAATGTAACGAATCTTAGTTCGTTTAAATATACACCGAATCTATAGTTCGTGTATATATATTTATATTTCGAATAACACGACTTTGTTAGTTCGTGTTTGACTTTTATTCGAAATAAGAAATCTCTTTTATAAGAGATATAAGATGAAGAGCTTTAAGATGAATAGATCGAGAATAATAACGAGCTCTTGTATATATAATGGTCGGTTAAGACTCGGATCGAAGCTAAAATAATAACCACTTACAAAAACGATCGGAAAGTTCGCCGGAAAAATTCGCCGGAGGTTCGGCCGGATTTTGGCTTAGTGGCGGAACTTGGACAGCCCTTCGGGAGGCCTAAAGTATTAGTGGTTGAGCTAGTTGGGTTGGGAGAGAGCTTGGTTGGTTGAACTAAGCTTATATAACTAAAACCTTGTATATATAAATATATATGTATAAGAAAAGAGGTTTTAGAGAAGAAGTATTTGTAGAGAGTGTTTGTAGAGAAGAAAGAGAGAATACTTCTAAAATTCCCAGCAACTAATTAGCTCTTTAGCTTGTGTTCAAAATGAATGGGGATGGGGTGGTATTTATAGGGAAATTTTGGGGTAGTGGGTAGTGGAAGGTGATGTAAGGGATGATGTAAATGGGTAGGTGATGTAAGGGATGACTACATTGTTCTTGTCCACTAGCCTAGCAACTTGACAACCAACATGTGACACCTTATCTCAGCACTTATTGCTTGGAAGAGGATAAGGCACACACCCCAATGCAACCCAATTAACTATTAATTAACGATTAAGTATCGTTAATTAAAACTAGCTTATTTCTAAACGTCTCCAATAAATCCAACAAAAAATATGACAATTTTCTAAATATTGGAAAATGGAAATCTGTGAAGTTTGGTAATTTTTGGTCAAAGTCTCCTAGGTCAAACGCTCAGTCAAAGCTTCTCGGGTCAACCGTTCGGAAACACACCCCGACAAACATTCTCCAAAAATCACGAAACTTTTACCTAACATACATCACATCATAAAAATGACATCCCCAAAGTTTCAAGTCATTCTAGCAAGTGGAAGTATTTTATTTGGAATTAAGACGATAAGAACCGCTTTTCGGGTATGAATAAAATACGTAAATCTTTTTGAAGATTTGTAAAATGTTTTTGGCTAGAATTTTGACTTAGATAGATACTACAAATATATTTCCTTGAGAATAAAATAGTTTGGAGTTTATGGAAATATTTTGAGCATTTAAATTAATTTCCTTCGATAAATAAGGAAATATGCGTAAACCGAGAAAATTAGTATTTGGTCAAAACGAGTAGAACCTTGACTAATTTTTGATACCAAAATACTTAGAATAATAGAGATCATGATAAATCATGGTTTTGATAACTTTAAAGTGCATTCTAAGTATTAAAATATTTTTCTCCGAAAAATGAATAATTTGAGAGACCTTGGAGAAAATATTAAAGGAACTAAGAAAAATGGATATTAATATTTGACCATCCAAATATTAATGTTTTGATAGAGTAAATCTTCCTTTTGGATAGAAAACAATTTTTGGAATGAAAGATTTATTTTTGACTAATTAAAGATAATTTATCCCGTAAAAAAGAAATCTGATAAATCAGGGAATAAATTACTTTAATTAAGAGATTTAAAAAATAATGTTACATGAGGGTTCTAAAGAATATCAAATCTTGATAATCCTTTTTCGATCTTCATGCGAGTTTAATTTTGCAATATGAAGATAGGGAAATATCGTAGAATGGCGATATCCCTCAGCATGAATATTGCGTGAGAATATATTTCTTAAAAGTAGGTATTTTGATGCGAAGAAATATAAAATGATTTTTCAAATAACTTGCTAGAAATAACTTTTCCACTTAAAGATAATCATGCAAATTAATGATCCTATTGGGAGGATTACTAGGTGATTTAAATTTTACGTTTATTTATAAATACCAAAATAAATTAATATCGAAGATATCCTTTCAATCTTCCCCTTTTTGGTATTTATCAAACAAACCTAAAATTTAAATTTTACAAGTGTGTGCTTCCCCTTAGTGTATGCATGAATTTGAAAAATAATTTTCACATAGGCACATAATAGGGTTCAGAAATGTTACTTGTAGTTTTCGCAATCCCGATAGTAAAACTTATAATCCTCGTAATTCCAATAGCGGTACCTTGAAAAGAAATTGGTTAGATGCATAGACAATTTAAAATTTTTAAACCAAAATTTTCTTTTCTCTATCTTTGGGAAAATTTTAATTTTTGATCGTGCAATGAAAATGTTAAATTTTGATATATTGCACGTCTCTTCCCCTTTTGGTTGATAAAAACCAAAAATAATCTTTCCCTTTTGAGATAGGTACGATAGTTTCGTAAAATATATACTTTAACATCTTTTTGTAGATGAGAGTATATTTGTAAGGAAGATATAATTTCCTTTCATTCCCTTCCCTTTACTTGTTGACTAAATTTCAGAAGTTTCTTTAAATATTTTGGTCAAGAATATTGTATATTCTTTTTAATGAGCCAAGATAACTCCTATAATTTTGGTAGGAGTGTCTCTTTTCTTAAAAAATGGTTCCTTCCCCTTTTTGTATATTGAGCTTCCCCTTGATACATGAGCGAAATATTTCACAATTGACTCCAATCTTCGATCAATTATTGTGTTAATATGAAATGACTTTGATTGATCCTTTCCGTTATATTTGAATGTGAATTTTTTCATTCAAACTTCTTGAAACATCATTTTGCTGAACTCAAGATTCGAGTAATTCCTTTTTGTCTTTGAGTCGTTTTGAACTCGAAGTGCATCAAGTTGATTATTCTTATTATTATGGACTTGATAAGCTCGAGAAATTCGAATATTTCGTGTAATAATTTGAGCTTATTATTTGAATCGATAATAGTGTTAGTTATTCGATTCATTTTTATCACTTGAAGCTTTTTGCTTTCTTGAAATTTTGTAAGTGATAATCTATTCGTTTTTGTGCAAGAAATGCTTGAAATAATATATCAAAAACGAAGTCAAATCCTTGCAAAACATATAGACTTTTCTTGAATTCATAATATTATGAGACAGATGCAATGTATTGCTGAAATATAATCTCAAAATGAAATTCCATTAATTCTTGAAACTTGAACTGTACAATGAGATAAGGAATTTGATTACATATGTATAAAGTTCAAAACTCCAGAATAGAAACCTGCAAATTACATTAGTATTGTAGCATTTCATAACTTTCGACTAGACCCTGTAAACTAACAAAACTGACCAAGTACATTCTCTTGCATAAAAGTTCTATTTTCTTAAAGTTATTTTTAGTACTGGAATAGAGTTTTGAAGATAATAAGAGCAAATTCCTGCAAAACAAGTTAGTCCAGAGGCACAGAATGAAATGAACTTATACTGTAAACAAACAAATTTGACAGAGTATGGTTCTAATATTGGGCACAACCTGTTAAGAAATTATAAGTCACTTATAAACCCTAGTTATAACATGAACTAAGTACAGAGTTTTTATGGTCTAGAATTACAAATACTAAAGCCAGAATCATCAAGTTAAGCAGACTTTGTGAATTAACAGTAAATCAAACTAAGCATGCATAATATAGAACCATTATTTCATACTCATGATAGATTTAGACATAATAAACTGATTTAAACTGCAGATTTCATTAATATACCAAAATCAGTCCATACCATGGACTAAAGAACCTGCAATTACAAGTACATTACCATTAAATATCTCAGCACCTGAGATATCAGCAAAAAAAACAGAACCACACAAGGTGGCCAAGAAACCAGCATTCCAGCAAAAACAGAGCCAAACCAGTAAAACCAGCAATCACAGTAATTATAAAACCAGCTTAACAGGACCAACACAGCCATCATTCCCAGTCAAAACAGTAAGCATAACACAGATCTAAGCCTTCTCAGGCTCCTCAACAGCAACAAAACCCAGATCATCAGCTAAGTCATTCAAACTAGGAAGTTCCACTTTCTCAGAATTACCATTACCAGCCATCTCAGTTACCATCTCTTCATTAAAGAGTCTATCAATTTTATCATCTATACCTTCCTCTTTCCCAACAGTAGAGTCTTCCTTAGACTTGTTTTCCAACTGATCTAACCTTGCCATAATGAACAAGTTTATTTCCTTAAGATTGTTAACTTCTTCCTTAATCTTATCAAGTTCATCTTTAGCCTTATTAGTACCTTGTTTGCTACCAATAATCATAACATCAGGAGTAATGCAAACAGGGGTGACATCTAAGGGTTTACAATCATTAAGGGACACTTGGTGCTTAACCAAAGTAGAAATATTACAGTATTCAATTCTCTCAGCAAGTACCCTAGGCATGGCAATGTGATATAACTCAAATAGAGAAGTTAACAACAGTCCATAAGGCATATACTCCACTTCAAAGGCCATTATCATGTTGATTAAAATCACATAATTAATGTTAAACTCAATCTGATTGGTAACCAACTGAAACATAACCTTTAAATCCACATAATCAAAGAACTGAGTATTCTTAGGTTTAGGTAACAGATTGGATCTAATTATTATGGCTAGTTGTTGGTATAGAGGAGTGAAATGGTGGAATTCTATAGCACAATTCTTATCACATAGATTCACAGGAACATCAGCATCACAGAAATAACTAACAAGCAGCTCAAATTCTTTCTTATCAAACACAAACTTCTCATATATATTGATGCAAGGCTGAAATGGAACTTGATCACCTAACTTAAGACACCTATTCAAAGTGTTAATATCAACCAGCATATTTTTGTTATGCACCACAGTACTTATCTTAAGGACATCATCTATCCCCTTCTGAACCACCATATTACCATAAAACTCACCAATCAAATGCACAAAATAGTTCTGACCTCTATAAAATATCATGTTCTCCCACTTAGCAGATAAGAACATGTTATGCACCACACCATTCTGAGGAACATAGACCATCATACCAGGTTGCACATTCAGTAGCATGTTATCAAGTTTAGACAGGTTGGAAGGATCAACTAACACACTTTTAGGAGCATTCACAGTAGGTTTAGCATTTGGAGTGTGTGTGTGCCTAGAAACTTGATTGTTTGGTGCAGAGGTGATGTGTTTGTGCATATGCAGTTTAGAGTTATGATTCTGAGAAGAGGTTTGATGCATTTGTTTTTGCTTTTTATGATAAGTATGAAGAGGTTTGCCATTGACAGTTTGAAAATCATGGTTGTGGTTTTCAGAGTAAAATTTTCTCTCCATGTTTTGTAAAAGAGGGAGAGTGTGGAGAGGTTTTGAAGAAGGGTTAGAGTGCAGCTTTTTGAATTCCATGCAGAGAGGTTTTTGAAAAACAGAAAAGGTGGTGTGAGTTTTGAAAAACAATGCAAGTCTATTTATAGTAGAAAAACAATGATCAGTTTGCATGATAAGTGTGTGTGTGTGTGTAAAGCATGCACATATAAGCATTTAATGCATATATCAAGTAGTTCAGGCATGCATATATGAGACAGAGTGGTATATATCAAGTAATGTGAGTTATTAAGCAATCACATATATGGCAGTCATATACATAAGCATCAGATTGTGTGAGAAAGCATGCATATAAGTGATAGTGTGTGTATATGATATGTGCAGTCATGTATACATACAAAACATATAGCATATATCACATTTAATGAACTGACTTAGTGTAAAATGGTGGCCAGAAGAAACAACTGGGATATCAGCATGCTTAAGTGAGTTTTCAAATCAAGTTAATACCACAGAGTTCAATTAGATGATGATATCTATACAAATAGTCTGATAATAAGCAGCTCTACATATGACACACTCCAGAAATCATTTAATGCATGCAGCCATTTACATAATCAGTTTGAATATACATAAGACTCCAAGTTTTCAATTAAAGGCAAGCAGTCACATGTATATCAGTTTTAAGCAGTCAAGAGGCACTCATACAGAATTATACAGAAACTATGTCACAAACTGCAGAGATTAGGTTATAATGTAATTAATGGACTAGCCTAAGTCTAGTGGCCGGATGCACCAGTGATCCAGATACTCAGGGGCTCATAGGACCCCCAAGCCAAGTCTTAATGCATGGGCATGGTGTGTGTAGTGTCCTAACTTAAAGGTTTCTACTTAATGTATACTCCCTATATGAGTTTTGTATATGGAGACTTACCATGGCAGAGTACATAATCCACTAATCACAGACTCATACTCACAAACATATGTATTAATAAGTGCATAAGTATCTCATATCATTATAAGTATCATATATTTAAGCAAAACAGAACATGTTACATATAATAATCACAAAGTTAACTAGCACAGGACACATCATGTATAATAAACTCAGAATTAACCAGCACAGGACACCTCATCAAATAATAGCACAAGTTCAAGTTGCAGAGGACACATCATCAGCAAAATACAATTGACTTTCTTTTAAGTTAATATTAATCTATTATCACATGACTGAGAGCAAGTAGGCAAATACTCAAGTATAGCAGTGCAGGGGACAAACTCAGCAGAGGTCACATGATCCATTCAGAAAAGTTGAGTTTTATTAATATTTTATTCACTTAGTGGAGGGACAAGTCAAATTAAACACAACTTCTACAAAACCAGTTACACCAGCCTTCACAAATACAATTAATCCAGTTTACAGTGACAAGAATAATTGACAAATCCATCTTAAGGTCATAAACCTAAAACTTTAGCAGTCTAAGCACCACTTTTAAGACTTAAACTAAGTTAACTAAACTGACTTAAAGTTTAATGTAAATTAACAATGATCATATTTAATCAAATAAGGCAGTTAAGTCCAAATTTTAAGAAAATTCAATTTTCTCATAACATCAAGTCAAATTTCAGCATAAAACCCAATTTTAACAATTTTAAAACCTGACAAGATATTCAATTTCATCAAAATGTTACCACAGTACATGATCAACCAGAATCCAAAATTCAACAGTCAAAACCAGCAGTCAAATTCGAACCAGATAACAAATATAATCAATTAGTCGAACAAAAAATCACAGAACATCAAAATAAAATCCATCAACCAGGCAATAAATCCAACAGCCACCAACAGTCCAACAAACCAACAATCCAACAGCCACCAATACGCCAACAAATCCCATCCTCCTCATTCGAATTAAAACTATATATATATATATATTTGAGTTTTGGATCTTACCTAGCCTCAAAGCCTCGAATCTTTTTGAGGACTTACCTTATCAGCTATATATGATTAAATCATATATTTTACAGAACGCATTCCATTCTTCTCTTTACTCCAACAGCTCCCTTCTTTAGTTTCATCTCCTTCCGAGCTTAGAAATCCCTGCAAAAACACTCGACACCAAATATTAGTAAAGGAACGAAAGTGGAGAAAGAGGGTTTCGATATTACCTGAGCTCGAGGCCTCGAATCGTCTCGAGACTTACCAGAATACACAAATCGGAGACTGCTCTCACCGATTTAAGCGATTTAAACACCATAATCGAATAGTCGCCTCAAACCCTAACTCGATTTGAGTATCAAATCGAATTAAAGAGCCTCAAACCTGCATAAGATCGTTAGATAAACCATCAATTAGGTCTAATACATGCCGATTTGAGCTAGGGTTTCGAAAATCTTCAAGAACCCTAATTAGGGCTTTTCGAAAAACAACTCAAAATCGCAATGCACTACATCTAATTGATGTATAGCTGTCGATTTCATGTCGATTCACACCATTCATTAGTTGAATGTGCGATTTCAGACTGAAAACCGAATTTTCTGTTCCAAACCCGACATGCGGCATCGATTCGACTCAAAACGAAAGAGGGAATCTGAGTGTGTAGCATTTTCGAAGAAAAGATAATGATTTTAGGCTGAAAAACGAAAGAAATCGACTGGTAAAAGGGTTAGGGTTTCAGAGAGGGTCGAGAGAGACGAGAGAGAACGAGAGAAACAGAGAGATTTGTGCGGCTGCTGACTGAATTATAAAAATAATATATGAGTTTATATATTAAAACAGTGAACGGCTGAGATTAGATTTTGACTGAAACCAATGGCTGAGATATTAGGGTTTTAATCCGGGTCGGGTTGGATCCGTGGGTCTTGACCCGAAAATAACAATTTAAAAACTAAAAATCAGTTTATGATTTTACTGTTTTGTAAAATAATTAATTTAATATTCGAAAAATGATTTAAAAATCAAACAAAATTACCCAAAATTTTGAAAAACAATTTAAAATATGATTTGGATAATTCTGAATATTTTAAAATATTTGAAATATTTTTGACATATAATAATAGTAATTGAAATGATATTTGGAATTTATTACAATTTTGTCCAAAATGAATATTTTAATATTATAGCTTTGTTGGACAATTTTGTAAGATAGAATAGTTCCAAATTTAATATTCCAAATTTCATAGAATATTTTAATACAATATTTCCCATTATTTAGATACTTTCTTTGAATATTATTATGGGATAAATATTTGAATAATTGTGGTAATTTATTTTGGCATGATAATTTATGAATGAACCTCATATTTAGAAATTTCACAAATATTTCTGATAGCTCGTCAATATTTGCTTGTACAATAAATATAATAATCAATTATGAACTTCCAAATTTTGACTCAGAAAAATCCGATCAATAAATTTCTTTATTGACAAATCTGAATTTTTAGAGTATACTTGAGAGAACCGAATTAAAAATGATATTTAAAGTACATGAAATAACTAAAATAATAAGTAGCACTCATTTAATATTTTATAAGGAGTATGCCAAAATATTATTTAGCCGGTTCCAACATTCCTAAATCCAAACGTAATTTGGCAAATCTTTCGGAACTTAATGGCTTAGTGAAAATGTCAGCGATATTAAACTCAGTTTCAATATGAGTCATTTTTATGTCGCCTTTATTGACATGATCACGTAGAAAATGATGTCGTATATCTATGTGTTTGGATCGTGAATGCAACACGGGATTTTTACTTAAATCAATAGCGCTCGTGTTGTCACATAATATTGATATGACATCAAATTTAATATTATAGTCTGCCAATGTTTGTTTCATCCATAGAATTTGAGCACAACATTTTGCAGCAGCTATATATTCAGCTTCAGTGGTTGAAATAGATACGGAATTTTGTTTCTTTGAAAACCACGAAACTAGGCATCCACCGAGAAATTGACACGTACCACTAGTGCTTTTTCTGTCTACTAAATGTCCGGCATAATCAGAATCAGAATAGCATACTAGATTAAATGGTACGCCTTTTGGATACCAAAGGCCTAGATCAACAGTGCCCTTTAAATATCTTAATATTCTTTTTACAGCGGATAAATGTGATTCCTTAGGGGCCACTTGGAATCTTGCACATTTGCAAACACTATATTGAATATCGGGTCGGCTAGCGGTAATATATAATAAACTTCCGATCATACCACGATATTTCTTAGTGTCAACGGGTATTCCTTTAGGATCTTCCGTTAATTTATCCGAGAGTGACATGGGAGTTGAAATGGGTTTAGCATTTTCCATTTCAAATTTCTTGAGCATTTCTTTGCAATACTTTGATGGTGAAATATGAATGCCCTCATTGGATTGCTTGATTTGCAAACCTAAAAAGAAATTTAATTCTCCCATCATACTCATTTCGAATTCCTTACTCATATGTTCAGAGAATTCCTTGCAGAGATTATCATTTGTTGATCCAAAAATGATATCATCTACGTATATTTGGACAAGTAATATATCATCTTTTTCTTGTCTCGTAAATAAGGTTTTGTCGGCTGTTCCCATTTTAAATTTATTTTCTAGTAGGAACTTGCTTAACCTTTCATACCAAGCTCTTGGAGCTTGTTTTAATCCGTATAGAGCTTTATGCAATTTATATACATATTCCGGATTAATAGGATCTTCAAAACCGGGAGGTTGTTTTACATAAACTTCTTCTTCGAGAATCCCGTTTAAGAAGGCGGATTTAACATCCATTTGATATACTTTAAAACCTTTATGACAAGCAAATGCTAATAGCATTCGTATTGCTTCAATTCTTGCCACGGGAGCATAGGTTTCATCAAAATCTATTCCTTCCATTTGAGTATATCCTTGAGCAACTAATCTTGCTTTATTTCGAACAACCGTTCCATTTTCATCTAATTTATTTCTAAAAACCCATTTTGTTCCAATTATGGATGTATCATCGGGTTTTGGAACGAGTTCCCACACTTTACTTCGAGTAAATTGGTTTAATTCATCTTGCATTGCAGAAATCCAATCCTCGTCAAGTAAAGCCTCTTTAGCGGTCTTAGGTTCTATTTGTGATAGAAAACTAAGATGATTCACAACATTTTGTACTTGTGACCGCGTTTGAACTCCTTTACTTAAATCACCCAATACGTTATCTAAAGGATGACTTCGTATAGTAGGAATTTCTTTAGGAAGTTCATCTTCCGTATTTAACAATTCTAATGGATTATTTTGAGGGGTATTCCCGACTTCCATATTTTCGAATTGTCGAATAATATCTTCAATCCCATCTTGTTGTGCATCTTCTTTATCAACAAGATCAATATACTTTGAGGGTGGTTTTGTTTCGTCAAATGCAACATTCATAGATTCTTCCACCACAAGAGTTTTGAGATTGAATACTCGGTAAGCCTTACTATTTGTGGAATAACCGAGAAATATACCTTCGCTTGATTTAGGATCAAATTTCGTAAGGTAATCTTTAGAGTTTAGAATATAACATTTGCATCCAAAAACTCTAAAATAACTAAGTTTTGGAGTTTTACCATAATAAAGCTCATATGGAGTCTTTTGTGTAATTGGTCTTAGTAAAACTCTATTTAGTATATGGCAAGCCGTTGACATAGCTTCGGCCCAAAAGTACTTAGGACGACGATACTCATTAAGCATCGTGTTTGCCATTTCTTGTAATGTTCTATTTTTCCTTTCAACAACTCCATTTGATTGAGGTGTATATGGAGCGGAAAAATTATGAGTAATACCATTTTCTTCACAAAATTGAGTGAAGTTAGAATTTTCAAATTCTTTACCATGATCGGTTCTTATATAAACAATGGTATTATTTTGTTGATTTTGAATCTTTTTGCACAATGACGAGAAGGACTCAAAAGCATCACTTTTGGCTTTGAGAAATTCCGTCCACGTATAACGTGAAAAGTCATCAACAATTACCAAAGTATAAGAACATCCTCCGAGACTTTGTACGGGCACCGGACCAATTAAGTCCATATGTAATAGCTCGAGAGGTCTAGAGGTTGATACCATGAATTTAACTTTGTGAGATGCCCTTATTTGCTTGCCAATTTCACAAGCCTCACAAGTATGATCTTTTTGATAGTTCAATTTTGGTATACCTCGAACACGATCATTTGTTGATATAGTTTTAATCAACTTCATATTAGCATGTCCTAATCTTCGATGCCATAGCCATGGGTCATCTTGTGTAGTGATTAGGCACACATTATTATGTTTGCTAATATCGCAAGTATAGACATTTTTGCTACGAGGACATGTAAGCACTAATTTTCCATCCTTATTTAGAATTGAGCAATGTGATGGATAGAAAATTACCTTGTAGCCATTGTCACATAGTTGACTTATCGAGAGGAGATTGTATTTCAATCCCGTAACTAATTGTACATTGGCAATCTTAAAATGTTCATTTCCTATATTTCCAATGCCAATAATATTACCTTTGCTGCTATCTCCAAAAGTGACGACTCCAGCGGTTACCTTTTTAATTTCATTCAAGAGAGACTTGTTACCGGTCATATGCCTTGAACATCCACTATCGAGGTACCACATGTTTTGCTTAGCAACAAAGGATTCCTACAAGATAAATCAAGTATATTTATAGGTACCCTTTTGTCTTGAGGGTCCTGGGGTTAGTACTTCATAATAAAGATAAGGATTAGAAGTAGGCAACACATTTCTTGAAGCATAATAATTTTGAGGTGCATTGTTCCTACTTTGATACCTTGAGTTATCATAATACCGTGTATCTCTCGAGTTATATCTTTGAGAGTTTTCATATTGATACACATGATTTCTATTACTTGGATAATGCGTTGTATTTTGAGAATAGAAATCATAACTTGGTACATGATAATTTTTGGAAGTTTGACCATTAGAGAAGGTCTTGTTTCGTGTGTTTCTTCTTTGAAACGGAATAGATTGTTGATGATAACTAAATCTTGGTTGCCTTTGCTCATTTACAACTTTGTTGTATGGTACATGTTTTTCAACCTTGGGGTATTGATTTGACCCTTTACGAACCCATATATGCTTCCCCTTAAATTCACCACTCTTGAATTTGCAACTTTGAACTTCATGTCCATTTTTGTTGCAATATGAGCATTTTAGCGTAGGTGATTTAGAAGCCATTCTTGAGGGTTGTACTTTTGGTTGAACATTGCTCTTTCTTTGAGCATTTTTATCATATCCCAATCCTTCACGGTTGTAGGATATTTTTGAATGTACCATTTTATCCAACATTTCATTGCCTTTGGTAAATCTTTGAATCGTTCGTTCAAGATCTTCTTTATCATTAATTAAGGCGTCAATCTTAGCATTAAGAATTCTTTCTTGATCTATATATTGTGCTAAGATGTTGGAATGAGCATCCTTGAGTTTTTGAGTTTCTATTTTGAACTCTTTTTCTTTTACTTCAAGGACATGAGCAAATTCTTTTTCGAGTTTATCTTTTTGATAACTCGTAGTTGATTTTTCTTGAGTCATTGACTCATTTAATATTTTAAGATTTAGTAAATCAACATGAAGCTTTCCAATGTTTTCATTTAATTTAAGCTTCTCATCTTCCATTTCTTTAGATTGCAACAACAAGGAAATATTTTCAATTTCCAACTTTGTAATTTCATTCTTGATCTTGTTGTTATCAAGATTAAAGGAATCTTGAAGAGATACCATTTCTTCTTCAAGTTTAATGTTTGATTCCTTTATCCGAGAAAACTCTTTTTGTTGAGTTTGATATAGATCTTCAAGTTTTTCTTTCTCGGACCAAGTAGATAAAAATAATTGATCAAGATAATCATATCGAGTATTCATTTCAACTAGCACCTTGATCAATTCATCCTTTTCCATTTTTGACAAATTTAAACTAGAGAGTTTAAGAAGAGGAATATCAACTAAAGTTGGTGAAGAAATACTTACCTCTTGGTTAGTAGTGGAAGGATCCGTTGATGTAGAAGCATCTTCAATTGCCATCAAACATAGATTAACCACTTCTTCACTTGTTTCGGGAGGTTCCTCATCTTCACTTAAATCCCAACCGTTTTCGGCCACGAGAATCCTTCCTTTAGAAAGTTTAGGACATTCTCGTTTATAGTGACCCGGTTGTTTACACTCGAAACACACTTCTTGTGTTTCCTCCGGAGTTTGTTCTTTTTGTTTTGGAGGAGTGTAATTATTTGTATTATAACCATTTGGGCTTTGATTGGTTTTGCCTTTGTTATAGCCCGAGTTGGTAGGAAAATTACTCTTGTAGTTTGGAGAATAATTTTGAGAGTAATTAGGCCTTCCATTAGAGTTGAAAACTCTTTGTTGATTATTTGATTTTAGGAAGCCTTTTCCATACCTTTGTGCTTTGCTTTGAAGCACACGACGAAGTTGTCTCGTGAGTAAAGCGATTTCGCTTTCATCGAGATTTTGTAGTTCTTCATTTAATTCTTCATCATTTTCATCTTCGTCGATTAATATAGCCTTTAGTGCCATATTTTTCTTCTTGTCTTCCACTTTGGGAACGACAACATCCGGAATATTATCTTCTTCGTAAGCACGAAGGTTTCCGAATAAGTTATCAATGTGATAGTCATTGAGATTATGCATCTCTTTAATAGTAGTGACTTTCACTTTCCAACTCGGAGGTAGAGATTTAAGAACTCTTCGATTCTTTTCATTTTGTGTATAGTTCTTTCCGAGTTGAGATAGTTCATCGATTATTCGAGTAAATCTTGTTTCCATATCGATGATATTTTCTCCATCTTGGAGTTTAAAGTTCTCGTATTCTTGGATCAATGTGTCCATTCGAGAATCTTTTATGTCGGTAGTACCTTCATAGGTTACCACTAATTTGTTCCACATTTCTTGTGCCGACTTGCAATTGTTTACTCGTTTATATTCTTTTTCCGCAAGTGCACTTGTGAGAACCATTTCCGCTTTTGCGGCAATATTCATTCTATCTTCTTCTTCGTGAGTGTATTCACTTACTTTCTTTTCGATGATGGTATCGTCGACTATTTTAGTCGGTATAATAGTACCATCTTCTATGGCCATCCAAACTTTGACTCCTTGAGATCTTGCATATATTCTAAATCTCGTTTTCCAAGTAGCAAAGTTTGTGCCATCAAATAGAGGAGGTCTAGAATTTGAGAGACCTTCACTACAACCGATAGCATTTATATAAGCCATATCAGATCTACTTTTCTTTGTGCTTGAAATTTAAATAGCACGTTTTAAAAGCAACTGCTCTGATACCAATTGTTAGGTCCCGATAGAGTGTAATTTAAGCTAGAAGGGGGGGTTGAATAGCTTAATCACCAATTTAAAAATTGATGTGGTGTAATAAAATTTATCCCCCTTTTGAATAGCTTTTATCGAAAGTATAGGCAGTTTATGTGTGCGGAAGCAATGTAAGAGTAATACGACACACGAGATTTTATCCTGGTTCGCGGTGGCTAACTCAACAATTGGAGTCCACTCACCCCTACTCCAGTCCCCGAGCTCCTCCCCGGACTCGAGATTTTCTCTACTATAAAGAAACTCCTTTACAGTAGGCGGAGAAGCCTTTACAAATATATATCTTGGAGCGTAACTTCCCGTTACCTCCTCACTATAAATGTAAACTTACAAGACTCTTCTTGGAGCGTAACTCCCCGTCACCTCCTCAAAGTCGTTGTACTCCGGGTGTAGTCTTTGAACTTCTAAACTTTTGCGGGTCTTGGATCTTAGGTCTTAGGTCTTGGGTCTTTCCTCTTCCTCACGGTGCAGAGACGACTAACTCCCCGTTAGCTCGTCTAGGACTTGGGTCTTAGAACGAAGATCACCTCACTTCACTTCACCTCACTGCAAAACTTAGAAAACAATATCTACGACAAATAATCCTTGTTTATAAAAAGGGTTTTGGACTAGACACAACTAGGCCGATAGTGTATATATATATGTTGATGATATATATATTTAAAGTATACTTTCCGAATGATTTAGAAAGATTTAAGTATACTTGATGTTTTACTCCAATACTAAAGATGAGTATATAGTTGGAGTAATAAAAGTCTTATAAGCTTTAATCTCGCTTAAGACTTGTATAATACTTGTCTTTTTGACTAAGTATATATTACTTCGAATATACGTCTATTTTCGAAGTACGGATTTGAGAGAGTCTTTTGATATAGCTCTTTTGGCTATGGACTCTTCTTAATACAACTCTTCTCTTGATATAGTCTTTTTAGACTAGATATAATCAATTTAGTGTGGATAGAGAGAGTGTAGTCTTTCTTTAACTTTAGCACAATATAATGATATAGCCAAACTAGAATCCGCAATTACAACATCAATAAATAATAACAATAAAATGCAGAAAGTAAATAGCGGAAAGTAAATAAGTTAGTTGGCTAAGTTAGTGCTAAGTAAAGTTAAAGAATTAAAGTAAGCCTTTTAGATTTTCTTCCCACGGAACAATACGATGATAGTTGGGAATAGAATCAAGCTTAATAAAATTGATTTTGACCGTCGTCAAATATTAATCTCGTTTTCGAGATTTATTACGAATCTTTAGTTCGTAAGAAGATACAAATCGTAGTTCGTTTGTATCAAAATATATTTGAGTATATTCGAAAGATATAAACTTTGTTTATGTATATAACTCAAATGTAACGAATCTTAGTTCGTTTAAATATACACCGAATCTATAGTTCGTGTATATATATTTATATTTCGAATAACACGACTTTGTTAGTTCGTGTTTGACTTTTATTCGAAATAAGAAATCTCTTTTATAAGAGATATAAGATGAAGAGCTTTAAGATGAATAGATCGAGAATAATAACGAGCTCTTGTATATATAATGGTCGGTTAAGACTCGGATCGAAGCTAAAATAATAACCACTTACAAAAACGATCGGAAAGTTCGCCGGAAAAATTCGCCGGAGGTTCGGCCGGATTTTGGCTTAGTGGCGGAACTTGGACAGCCCTTCGGGAGGCCTAAAGTATTAGTGGTTGAGCTAGTTGGGTTGGGAGAGAGCTTGGTTGGTTGAACTAAGCTTATATAACTAAAACCTTGTATATATAAATATATATGTATAAGAAAAGAGGTTTTAGAGAAGAAGTATTTGTAGAGAGTGTTTGTAGAGAAGAAAGAGAGAATACTTCTAAAATTCCCAGCAACTAATTAGCTCTTTAGCTTGTGTTCAAAATGAATGGGGATGGGGTGGTATTTATAGGGAAATTTTGGGGTAGTGGGTAGTGGAAGGTGATGTAAGGGATGATGTAAATGGGTAGGTGATGTAAGGGATGACTACATTGTTCTTGTCCACTAGCCTAGCAACTTGACAACCAACATGTGACACCTTATCTCAGCACTTATTGCTTGGAAGAGGATAAGGCACACACCCCAATGCAACCCAATTAACTATTAATTAACGATTAAGTATCGTTAATTAAAACTAGCTTATTTCTAAACGTCTCCAATAAATCCAACAAAAAATATGACAATTTTCTAAATATTGGAAAATGGAAATCTGTGAAGTTTGGTAATTTTTGGTCAAAGTCTCCTAGGTCAAACGCTCAGTCAAAGCTTCTCGGGTCAACCGTTCGGAAACACACCCCGACAAACATTCTCCAAAAATCACGAAACTTTTACCTAACATACATCACATCATAAAAATGACATCCCCAAAGTTTCAAGTCATTCTAGCAAGTGGAAGTATTTTATTTGGAATTAAGACGATAAGAACCGCTTTTCGGGTATGAATAAAATACGTAAATCTTTTTGAAGATTTGTAAAATGTTTTTGGCTAGAATTTTGACTTAGATAGATACTACAAATATATTTCCTTGAGAATAAAATAGTTTGGAGTTTATGGAAATATTTTGAGCATTTAAATTAATTTCCTTCGATAAATAAGGAAATATGCGTAAACCGAGAAAATTAGTATTTGGTCAAAACGAGTAGAACCTTGACTAATTTTTGATACCAAAATACTTAGAATAATAGAGATCATGATAAATCATGGTTTTGATAACTTTAAAGTGCATTCTAAGTATTAAAATATTTTTCTCCGAAAAATGAATAATTTGAGAGACCTTGGAGAAAATATTAAAGGAACTAAGAAAAATGGATATTAATATTTGACCATCCAAATATTAATGTTTTGATAGAGTAAATCTTCCTTTTGGATAGAAAACAATTTTTGGAATGAAAGATTTATTTTTGACTAATTAAAGATAATTTATCCCGTAAAAAAAGAAATCTGATAAATCAGGGAATAAATTACTTTAATTAAGAGATTTAAAAAATAATGTTACATGAGGGTTCTAAAGAATATCAAATCTTGATAATCCTTTTTCGATCTTCATGCGAGTTTAATTTTGCAATATGAAGATAGGGAAATATCGTAGAATGGCGATATCCCTCAGCATGAATATTGCGTGAGAATATATTTCTTAAAAGTAGGTATTTTGATGCGAAGAAATATAAAATGATTTTTCAAATAACTTGCTAGAAATAACTTTTCCACTTAAAGATAATCATGCAAATTAATGATCCTATTGGGAGGATTACTAGGTGATTTAAATTTTACGTTTATTTATAAATACCAAAATAAATTAATATCGAAGATATCCTTTCATTTTATTTAATTGTTAATTCATTAGTTAATTTGAAAATTTTTTAGTTTAGATAATGTGAATATAATTATTTTTTTTCAATGCATATCCATTAAACTAATATCAATTAATATGGTATTGATATACTGTTATATTATCAATACATATACGATTCAATTCTTTAATATATTTATTATAATGTTTATTAAAAAAATTCAATTTATTTTATTTCAAAATTTTGATTTTTATAATTTTTCAGAAACAAATCAAATCATATCGATTCGGTCCCGTTCAAAACAATCAGCCTGTTTGTTCAGGAGAAGCGGCGATTTATGCTTTTCTTCTTGTCCCGTTTTGTAAATAATCAGGAGCAATTTTAAAAGTTCAGAATGCTAACTCTTTCCTCACAGCTTCTACTTCTTTTTCAAACATTTTATTAACTTATTTAGTTCTCACTTCTAATCCCCTTGTTTTTTTAAACTTGCACAAACGGCCCCAATATAACAATATTGTATGATGTTTCTTGCATTCTAATAAATTTGATATATTTTTTTAAAAAAAACAATAAAGAAATCATGGATTTTCATTGTTGATAATATTAAATAACAATTTTTTGTTAATTCTTATGAATTTTCTTTACCCCATAAACGTATCAGATGGAATGGGCATCGTTGATTTTTTTTTTGATTCGTTGAAACATTTCTGATTAATTCTTTAAAAATATTTTGTCAACTATTTTATCACACTTTAATTTTTGACTCAAAATCCTCAATTTATCTAAAAAATCTCCAATTAATCCATGATTAATCTTGAATTTGTAAGTCGACCTATTTTATATGATTCTCGATTTCTACGACCATGAGAAGAGGTTGTAATATTCTTACAAATAATTTATTTAAATGTTGTATAATACAATAGAAACAATTAATTTTATTTTTAAATAATATAATATATAATTGTATATATAATTAAAATTAAAAATTACTTTCAATATATTTTTGATTATATTTGAATGTTAAAAACTTAAACATTATAAAATATGATACACCGTAATGTGTAATATATTATAAATTTAAAAAACGGTTAGCTACAATGTCATCAAACCATAACTATCACGAGTTTTAGGGGTGAAAACGAGTCGAATAGGTATGAGCAATGGTCAAATTCCGCTCGAATTTATAATTACTCCTTCGGATTCGGTTCGGATTCGAACTAAAATTATATAAGTTTGTTCAGATTCGACTCGAGTTCGAATATCAATATTCGTATATGATTCGGCGCGGCTCGAGCGGACACTGAATTACTCACTTTTATATATTTGAAACTAATTAATTTTTTATCAGATCATATTCAGGTTAAAAATCTTTCCAAAAGCTAAGAATATCATTATAAGATACGATTTGTAACTAATTAGAATTGATTCCTCATTTTAAAAAGATGAAGTAATTAACTTTAGATTAAGCTAATTATTAACAAATTATTGTGAGAAGATTTAGAAAGTTATTGAATTTAATAGATAGACGATAACACACACATTTGGAATTTTTGTAATGCTCAAGTTAATTTTAATCAAAGACCTCACAATTACATATTACGTAAATACGCCCACACAAGCATCCATTGACGAGCTTACTAAATCCATCGACAAGTTTAGAATAACCCATAATTTATTTCCCGTCAAAAGTACTTCTAATATTATTTCTTTTGGACTTTAAAAATATAATAAAATTGTCTATCTTTTTTTTATATGGTGGCCCAAAACACTCTTGTGCAAGATTTCGGTCCGTGATACCTACAGGATGCTTTATATACAACAACGTATCTTTTTTCACATTTTTTTATCTTATTGTTGAATGCTCCAAACAGAAAGATGAATCGAGCATGTAATATAGTTCTATATTATTTGCTATCTTTGTTCTATATTAATTGAATAAATCATAAAAAACTCAATATAAATAGATTATATAAGCATGTGTTATATTTATACAGAACAACATCAATAATTTTCGATTACACACACATTTAATTTGTTCAAGAACTCAATAACATGATTGAACGAGTTGTATCTTCTGGATATAACGGTAACAAGAATCTTTAGCTTCCAATTATAAAAACCAACTGCGATTTTGTAACCGACGTGTGTAATGATAATAATAATTATTATGATAATAATTGTAACATAAACGCTTCATATACAACACTCAGTCACCTTACATGTTTGACTCGTCATGAAAGTATGAGAACGGACACATACACAACACTTAATTACCTTGCATATCCAACACTTAATTACCTTATATATCAAAAATTCAGTTAAAATCTCTCATAAAATCAAAATCCGGACATATACACAACACTTAATTACCTGACATATCAAAAATTTAGTTAAAATCTCTCATAAAGTCAAAATCACCGTAATCTATTAATTAAAATCTATAAATTACTACCAATTCATTAAAATCCTAATTGAATATAATATCTCAATATAATTAATCTGCAACGATCTTTAAAATCTATCTAATAAATAGATTTTCTAACTTTATTTATAAAAGAGCTATTTTAAAATTTATGCACTTATGATATTTAGAATATCTCTAAAAATCTTTAAAATCTACGGGCCTTGGGCACCAAACCCAAGCACAAAATGCGAAAATCCAACAACATCAAATTTCGCAAGTCCAGCAGCCTTTTGCCAATTTGCCTCTCACTCTTTTTAGCGGGAATTCAAATTTTTTTAATCCAGACGTTACAAACTCGTAACCGTAGATACTTACAAAAACCCCTGTATCTATACACCTATATATTCACCACTCACAATCTTCAATCTCACGACCAAATTAAAAAAAAAAATGGAAGACACAGTTAGTCAAATTGTATCAGACCTAGAAACCCATTTGCTCAATTCGCCCGATTCTTCAACACCCATTTCGGAATCAACTCTCTTAGAGCTTCAGACCCTTCTGGATTATACTCTCAGAAGCAAAGATCCGGTTGATATTGAGCAGTTTTTCGATGAATTGTCGGAAAAGAAGGTGGCTTTGTCGTGTTTGATGGATCCGATTGTGGCTGCTATGGAGTCCGGCCCGACCCATTTGGCGATTCTTGCTGCAAAGGTTTATCTTTCTCTACTTTTGTCTCCTAATGCTCCTGTGTTGACCCTTTTTACACCTTTGGGGTTTTATGCTGTTATGCGTTCAATTAGAAAGTTTTTTAGGAGTTCGGGTCCGAGTACGGGTAAGAGTTCAGGTCAGGATCCGGGTCAGAGTTCGGGTCGGGGTTTGACCCGGAATAAAAGGGGGACTAGGGGTGGGGGGCGTGGGAAGGGTTCAAAATTGAGGGTGGAGATTTTGGAGGAAGAGGAAGGTGGGGGTGATGGTGCCGAAGGTAGCGAAGGCCGGAAACTTGACGTGAGAATGTTGTTTTGTGTGCTGGATAGGTTGGAAATGGTGCTTGGTTTGATTCATTTGGACAGGTTTCCGGAATGTTTGAAGGCTTTGGTTCAGACTGTTGCAGAAGTTCCGGTGATGGGGCTTGAGAATTATGGGAATTCAAGTAGTTATGATAGGTTGTGTGGTTTGTGTACACATATTTTGTGTGAATTGTTAAAGGCTGATCATGGGGATCAGAAGAATAGTGCAACCGAGGTTTTGAAAGCTTTGGTACCAGCAGTTCTTTTGCTCAAATCACAAGTGCATGGTTTCGGAATGCATTTTGTGATTGATAAAATGATGGGAATGGCTAAGGATTCGGATGAGATTAAGAAGGCAGTAGTATATTTTCCTAGGTATTTGGTGTATCAAGCTCCGGAGAAGTCTGAACCTAGGGCAGCTGCTGTGGATTCTATAGTTCAGATTGTGGGAGCTATGGAATATATTGATCAAGTTGAATTTGCTGATCACGTTATTAAGATGGCTGATGGGAAGCATCATTTGAGGCTTTTAGCCGTGGATCTAATTTCTGTGATGATGACATTGCTGAGAGATCCGTTCGGGATTGATGCGGAGAATATGGTTGAAAATTCTTGGGGAATGAGGTGTTTGGAAGTTCTGATTAGACGATGTATGGATACAACTGTAGGAATTCGAGCACGGGCGTTGACAAATTTGGCCCGCTTGGTGGAATTGTTTTCAAAAAATGAGAGCAGTCGTGCCATTTTAAAGAAAATTTTGGCATTTGACAATAAAGAGCATTTTAGGCAAGTAGGTCCAGTAAATGAGCTTTTAAAGCAACGATGTAGTGATCAAAAAGCGGCAGTGAGGAAGGCAGCACTGCTCTTAACATCCAAGCTGACAGGTCTCGTAGATGGTGCTTTTGATGGAGGAGTGCTAAAGACAATGGGCAGGGCTTGTTCCGATCCACTCGTTAGCATCAGAAAAGCAGCTATGTCAGCTCTATCAGAGGTTAGCTTTATCTGTTGTTGGTATTTCAATTATACATCCGTATAAATACTCTATTTACAAAGTATATGGTAACAAATCAAAAGCCTATGCCTATTTGTGGTAATTTGTTTGTTTTAATGGACATATAATATTCATGGAAAGTCAAAAATCACGTGTATATTGCCTCCGGAAGCGTGGGGCATGGGCCTATTTTTTTTAACAATCCTATCCGCGCGCGCGTTGCGCAACATAAGTAATATTTGTCCGCATGCAATGCGTGGCCCATCAATTACGTAGTCCAGAACTTGAAAACAACACTATCTCATGTAGTATAATCCATTGAGATGTGGATGGATTTTCTCTTTGCCCTCTACTTTTTTTGTTTCAATATAATTATTATGCATTTATCTTATATTAGAAAAACTAATAAACATATATTTATTTCTCATAAACAAATTATTATTTCTTTTTGAGGAATGTCACACATCTGTCAGTAAATACATATTCAGTGAACTATGCAGTAAACTCGTGTTACAATCCAATCAGTTGTGCAACATAAGTAATATTTAGTTCGCACGCAATGCGTGGCCCATCAATTACTTGATCCAGAACTTGAAAACAACACTTATTCATGTAATATGTCTATGAAAACATCTATGGAAACGCGGATGAACTTTTTTTTGCTCTCTATTATTTTATTTTTTGTTTTAAAGTGATTATTTATGCTTTTACTTTCTATTAAAAAACTGATAAATATATATATTTGTTTCTCATAAACAAATTTTAACATTTTTGAGGAATGTCACTCATCTGTCAGTAAATATATATTCAGTGAACTATGCAGTCAACTCGTGTCATATGTCAACTGCTGTCAAGTGGGTTGTTGAATGTGACAATCTACCCCTTGGATGAATTATATATTTCCCCTCTATTCATGGTGCTTAGCACGCATATACTGATGCACCTTGAAAGCTTTTTACTAGAAACTCATTTAAGCCACTCCAACAAACTAAACATGTTCATCAAACTTGGCGTATACTTAGATTACACATGCTGTTACACTTCCATGAGCTTCTGTGATAAATTTTTGCCATCAACTCGCATTCTCTGTTTTCTCCTGCTACGTATTGATAATTAGTACATTCTGTTTGCTTTGTGCCTTCATTTAGTATGGTTTGCAATTTTTATGTTTCTTATCACAGGTTGTTTCTTTAATGATCTATAGAAACAGGTGTGTTTGCATTTGCTTTTTAGTCTGTGTTAGGCATTTATCTTTCCTTCATTGTAGGTCTTCAGAACATTATGGGAAGACAATGTTACAAAGGAGTGGTTGCAGTCAATTCCTTGTTTGATATCAGATAATGAATCCAGCATTCAGGAAGAATGTGAGAATTTGTTTCTCGAATTGGTATTAGATCGAGTTTCCAGAGCCGGAGCTACTAGTTCACCTCGTAGGTGCAATTTTTATGACTCAGATGGCAGGAACAAAATAATAGAAAGGGAAGAGGAGTTATTTCCCGAAGGAGTTTTGTGTTTACTAAGAGAGATTTATAATGGGGAGGTAACACCTTGGGTGAAGAAGTTATGTGAAAATCTTGGGAAGAAAAAGCGTTTAAAACCCAAGGTTGCTATAGCCCTTCAAAATATTATAAATACATCTGAGTCTTTATGGTTGAGTCGTTCCATGCCAATAGAAAAGTGGACAGCACCTGCCGGCACTTGGTTTCTCCTGTCTGAGGTGTCTGCATTTCTTTCAAAATCAGTGGACTGGGCATTCTTACACCATCACTGGAAGCTGCTAGATAGGCATGAAGAGGGAGGTCAATTCAAATGTTCCCTTGAACAAGAAGAACTAGATGGAACATTTGGCTTGGAATCTAATACTGTTGCCTGGGCTGGAGATCGTGTGTTCCTATTAAAAACGATATCTAATGTTTCTGTTGAGCTTCCTCCTGAAAATGCCTCAGAACTAGCTCTTAATTTGCTCAAAAGAGTGAGGGAATTCAACATGCACTTAACAGAGGTAATTAGAAGTTTTGGTGTCATCATTTATTTTACTTATAGTTTTCTCTATGTAAGGCTTTTGTAATTGTTGCCCATTAGAATATACGCGAAGAATATTAGGTAGTAAACACTGGACAGCGCTGTGAACAAAATTACTCTTTTACTATTTTGGTTAAGCAAATATGCTCATATGAAAAAATTTGGTCTCTACCAATGAGGAAATGACTTGTTTTTGTCCACTATTTACTTATTAAAACATGAAATTAGATAAAGCTCCTGGATACAAAGAATCTTTTTACCCTATCACTGTAACCTAGTATTATCCAACTACTGTAATTTTGTGTGAACATGAGGTTAATCAATTATTTATGGCAGGTCAATGCCCATTTACATGCACTCAGAAATTTGTGTAAACAAAAGGCAGGAAGTCCTGAGGAGGCTGATTCCCTCGTTAGGAAATGGGTGGTCGAGCTGCTCTCTAATGCTTCCGAAATTCTAGAAACATACATGTCAAATGACTTGGCAGCAAACAACGATACTACGCTTTTGACACCACCAACACAGAGTTCAGAGAGCCGGAGAGCTGGAACAACCCTGTCCAAACTATCATCGCAAGCAATTTCTGCTGTTTATACTATTGGTTCAATTGTTGTCATCTTTCCTTCAGTCGAACTAAAAACTGTTATTCCGGCGTTGCACAAAATTATCACTTCCAGACGCTCTGGCCCAAGGCTGTCAGGCTCGACAAAGGATCCAGCACCTAGATTGTACTTTCAAGCTTGGCTAGCAATGGGCAAGATCTGCCTTGCTGATGAGAAACTTGCAAAGCGTTACATTCCTTTATTCGTGGAGGTAAACTTCACATACTGCATTACTTCTGAGCCATGGTTTCTCTATAACTCTTGCCTTAATTAATATATGATACCGAATGCTTTTTTAGAAATGCATCACCTCAACATGAGCTCAGATTCAGTAACAGATGTAACATTTGCATGAAATATCATAGATTTCTTATTACTGATAATTTAAGGGAGGAGCTTTCTTTTATTATACATGGCAGCATGAAGAAGGGTTTAACAAAGAGAAAATGAAATATTTACAAATGTTGATGTGTTCAAAACATAGTCTGCTACATTCAGTTGGATGGTTGGTTATTGTTCTGGCTAAACAATGGCTTCCAAATTTCTTCTCTCATCCATGTATTATTTCAGGAACTTGAAAAGAGTGATTCTGCAGCAATTCGAAATTGTATCGTTGCTGTGTTGACGGATTTTTGTGTACGGTATACAGCTCTGGTTGACAGGTGAGGTTTATGTGGCCACATGTGCATGTGTATATTTCTGGCTAAATAATTGTTTTAAATGAATTGGTTCAAAACTTATATAGCATGGTTCAGTTCTCACTAAATGCTGGCCCATTCAACAGTTATATATCAAACATTACAAAATGTCTTCGTGATCCTTGTGAAGTTGTCCGAAGGCAGACTTTTATACTACTCACCAGATTATTACAGGTTTGCATTTTGGTGCAAAGAGCAACGTACTATTTTATCTTTTCCCATTAGTTGTAGGCTAAAAGCTTTATTTGACTTTATGTCATCCAGAGGGATTACGTGAAATGTAGAGGAGTTATTTTTCTTCGGTTTCTACTAACTCTTGTGGATGAATCTGAGAAAATTAGGCAGCGAGCAGATTTTCTCTTTGGGAATATCTTAAAAGGTTATCATGCTTTAACCATTTAAAATTTGCATGTAATCTGGAGCATCTATGTATATCATCATACTGACTTCCATTTGTAATCGTATATATGTATATGCAGCCAAGACTCCACTTTTACCTTATAACAGCTTTGTGGAAGCCATATATGTTCTGAATGATTGCAATGTTCACTCTGGACATAGCATTTCTCAAAGGGATCCAAGCAGACTGAACTCTATTAGGTAAGTGCGTTTGACTGTTTAAGTGCATAAAGATGTCACTGTAACTGTTTTATAGTGATAATGACTTGCTTAAATTATGAGCTTGAATTTTTTTTTTCCCCTCTTAATTATTACAGTGGAGACGATGAGAAGTCAAGATCTCAGAGAATGCACATATATACTTCATTGCTGAAACAGATGGCTCCAGAACATCTCTTAGCTACATTTGCGAAAGTATGTGCAGAGATTCTTGCAGCAGCTTCAGATGGTACGCTCAAAGTGGAGAATGCTGCTGAATTGTCAGTTTTGCAGGTCTCTCTTTCTCTCGCTCCCTCCCTCCCTCCTTCCCTCCCTCCGTGTTGTGTGTGTGTGTGTGTTATTACTGTTTGATTATTAGTTTCATGTGCAAACTGCATGTATGATGGTCAAACAGGATGCTTTCACAATTCTATCATGCAAAGAGATTAAATTACCATCCAACCGTGGAACATCATCTGACTCTGCTGAAGTGGATGAAGACGGCGGTGACAGTGGAGGAGCAACTGCATCTGCTGGCAAAGGAAAACTTGTAACTCAAGCTGTCAAAAAGAATCTAATTCAGAATTGCATACCCATCTTTGTTGAGTTGAAGCGAATCCTACAGAGAAAGAATAGTCCACTTATCGGTCCTCTCATGGAATGCCTTCGAACCCTTCTAAAGGACTACAAGAGTGAGATAGATGATCTTTTTGTTTCTGATCAGCAGCTCCAGAGAGAGGTCATGTATGATATGCAGAAGTATGAGGCAGGGAGAGCTAAATCAAATGCTACTGCTGATGTTGCTACCATGCAAAAGTCAGAAGCATTCCGTTCACCAGGTGATCCCAAGACGGTGAATGGAAGCGCTATCAGGAAAAAATTAAATGAGACTCAAGCAACAATCACAAAAGCTGCTTCAGAGGTGGGGCATGCAGTGGCTGAAGTCACATCTCGATCTGTACTCAAGGAAGTAAGTAAAGCTTCATTGACACCACCAATTGGTTCATTGAGTGCGCCAAAGGTCAAGGCTTCTGTGAAAAAATCAGCTATAATTGCATCTGTGAGAAAGAAGCATACTTTTGATTCTGATGAGGACATAGAGGACATATGAGTTTAACATCTGCATTCCTGAAAGCTCCGAACAAACTCCTAATGCTCCCTGGGCAAATGCTGGTGTAGTTTTGAAGTTTGTTGTAGTTTGTTTGTAGTCTTTTCTTATAGCATTCATAATTGCAATACAGCAGTTAGGATTGATTCAGGCTCACATAGTATCTTATTCAAAGTAGCTGTATAAATTTGTCGGAGAGATCAATACAATCTGTCTGTACAACTAAGTTAAAGAATTTCGTAGTCATACAGTTAGAAATCATTATATATGCTTTTGCATATGATTTTTGGTGATTTTGCAATTGCTATGTTTCTGATAACTTGTCACTTTCTTTTAGGAATCCACAATTGAGATGATGTACAGGTGTGTACATATGTGTTTCTCAGTATTCAGATATTTCTTGCTCTGTCTTGTATCTTGATTCAGTAGTTTGAACAATATGTATTGTGTATACAACTAGTTGAGCAATGATACAGCTTACTTAATCAGCTAGTGAAATCTATGGAGAATTAGTAAAGAACACAGAAACAAGGTAGAGAGAGAGACAACAGAATAGAGAGAGAGAGAGAAGAGACACAGAAAATGATAGTAGTATTTCCGATAATCCCCACTACAAGCACTCTCCAGCTTTATATTAGCTAGAGCATACAGCTGTCAACATGAAAGTAAAGCATACACTTGCACAGATTGTAACAGAATTCTGGCGCCAAAAGTATAAGTTTGACTATTTGACTATTTGACTATTTGACTATATCATATGCTCCCCCTTTTTCACAGACTTGTCCTCAAGTCTAAGGTAGCAGAGTAAAGTCAGGAAATCTGTTAACAAAATCAGATGCCACCTCCCAAGTGCTTTCATGCAATGGAGTACCCTCCCACTGGACCAAATACTGAATCTGAGCTGCATTTTGGAATTTCACCATCCTTTTGTCCAGAATAGCTACAGGTTTCTGAGATTTCCCTGTTGCAGATACTTGACCCATCCAATCAGGCACAATGGATGTCACAGGAGTAGGACCACAGTAAACTTTCAGCTGAGACACATGAAAAGTATCATGAACCTTAGCATCTGCAGGCAATTGCAACTTATAGGCAACAGGTCCAATGCACTCAATTATTTTGAAGGGTCCAAAATATTTATTGGCCAACTTCTGATTACCCCTCTGCTGTACAGATGATTGCCTATAAGGTTGGAGCTTGAGCCAAACCCAGTCACCCCTGTCAAACTTTCTATCAGATCTCTTTTGATCAGCTAACTGCTTCATTCTGTGTTGAGCTTTTATCAATTGAGTTCTCAACTCTGAGATCATAGCTTCTCTCCTTTGCATACTCTTATCAACAGCCTCCACAGAGCATTCCCCAGCCAAATAAGGCAGATGTAGTGGTGGCTTCTGGTTATACACAACTTCATATGGGGTGATATTAGTAGAAGCAGAGAAGTGTGTATTGAACCACCATTCTGCTAATGGCAGCCAAGAACACCATTCCTTAGGAGCATTCCCACACATGCATCTCAAATAGGATTCTAAACATCGATTAATCACTTCAGACTGTCCATCAGTTTGAGGATGGTATGAAGAAGACAATAGCAACTCAGTTCCATGCAAAGCAAACAGACCCTTCCAAAAGTTACTTAAAAAGATTGGATCCCTATCACTTACTATCGACCTTGGCCACCCATGGAGCTTAAACACATTGTCTAAGTAAGATTGAGCAACTTGAACAGCAGTAAAAGGATGTGACAAGGCCATAAAGTGCACATACTTACTTAGCCTGTCAACGACCACAAAAATGACATCCTTACCATTAGACTTGGGCAACCCAGTGATGAAATCCATCGATATGTCAATCCACACTTCTTCAGGGACTGGTAAAGGCTGTAATAAGCCTGGATATGCACTATTGTCATGCTTAGCAGCTTGACAGACCACACATGTTTTGACAAATTGTCTCACATCCCTAGTTAGTCCAGGCCAGTAAAATAGAGATTTCAGCCTCTTTGTAGTTAAGTCCCTTCCCCCATGACCACCTTCAGGAGAACTATGCTGCCACTGTATGATTTTCTGCCTCAAATTCTCATCTGGACCAACACAAATTTTCCCTTTTTTCCTCAGAAATCCATTCTGTAGTGTAAATTTATTATGGGCCTGACCCTGTTCTAATTGGATAAGAATTTTCTGAAGATTGGGGTCTACCAAGTAACTGTTCTTAATAGAAACTTCCAGATCAGAATTGGCTACAGTGATAGCCATACACAAAATTTCAGACCCTTGTAATCTGGATAATGCATCTGCCACCACATTTTCCTTTCCCCCTTTGTATTGTATTTCATAATCAAATCCCATAAGCTTGGACAACCAGAATTGTTGGAAAGGGGTGGAAATTCTTTGTTCCAACAACCATTTCAGGCTTTTCTGGTCAGTCTTGATGACAAAATGATTTCCTGTCAGATATTGTTCCCATTTTTGTACTGCACATACAATAGCAAGCAGTTCCTTCTCATACACAGATAAGGATTGCCATCTTGGACCCAAACATTTACTAATGAATGCCAAAGGATGATTATCCTGCATTAACACAGCTCCCACTCCTGTCTTTGATGCATCAGTTTCTACAACAAATAATTTGTTGAAGTCTGGTAAAGCAAGTACAGGTGCTGAAACTAGGGCTGTCTTCAAGTTATCAAATGCTGATTGTGAGTTATCATTCCAATTAAAAGCACCCTTCCTGAGTTGATCAGTCAACTCTCTAGAAATCCAGGCATAGTTCTTAATGAACTTTCTGTAATACCCTGCAAGGCCTAAGAAACTTCTGAGTTCTTTCACATTTGTAGGAACTGGCCAGTTGGCAACAACCTTAATCTTTTTAGCATCAGTTTCAACTCCCTTGGCAGAAATAAAGTGTCCCAAGTACTCCACCTTCTCCATCATAAAGCTGCACTTACTTTCTTTTGCAAATAACAGATTTGTCCTCATTAACTCAAAAACTTGCTTAAGATGGACCCAATGATCAGCTGCTGTCTTGCTGTAAATCAGAATGTCATCAAAAAAAACCAAGACACACCTTCTCAAGAGTGGCTTAAAGATTGCATTCATCCACCCTTGAAAGGAAGCTGGTGCATTGGTGAGGCCAAAAGGCATCACCAAGAACTCATAGTGGCCTGAATGTGTCTTAAAAGCTGTTTTGAATACATCCTTGTCACACATTCTCAACTGGTGATAACCAGCCCTTAAATCTAATTTACTGAACACTGTTGATCCTGAAAGTTCATCTATGAGCTCATCCACTACTGGTATAGGGAACTTATCCTTTATTGTTTTCTTGTTAAGCTCCCTATAATCCACACATAACCTCCATGAACCATCCTTCTTTCCAACCAATACCACTGGTGATGCAAAAGGGCTTGCACTATTCTGGATAATCCCCTTCTGTAACATTTCATCTATCATTTGTTCAATCACATCCCTTTGCTTCAATGGGTACCTGTATGGTCTGATATTGATAGGGTTGGAACCTTCCATCAAGGGAATTCTGTGATCAAATACTCCTCTGGAAGGAGGTAACTCTTTAGGTTCCATAAAGATATCACCATACTGACTCTTCAACAGCTCTAGTTCTGATTGATGATCACTCAAATCTTGGTTCTGATTTTCCAAGGAACTTGCAGATTCCTCAGGTTCTCCCTTATTCAACTGCTGAATTTGTATAAAGCATAGTTGAGCAGCATTCTTGAATAGTTTCTTAGATGACTCAGCTGATACAACCTTCAACTTCTGGGGTGCCACACCTTTCAACCTAATAAACTGCTTGTCCACTTGAAACTCCATTAGTAACTTGTTAAAATTCCATTTAACAGTACCTAAAGTGCTAAGCCACTGCACTCCCAACACCATATCACAACTGCCTAAGTCAATTAACATAACTTCAGAAGTGAAGTCATACCCTCCCATCCTCCAAGAGAAATTTTTCACCACATTTTGACAGGATATAGAGTTTCCATCAGCCACTGTTATTTCCTGTTTAGCTATAGCAGATACTTCACACTTCAGTTTGCTAGCCATAGTAATATCAAGAAAATTATGAGTGCTGCCAGAGTCTATCAATATATGTAATGGTTTATTCTGCACTAAACCTCTAACTCTCATGGTAGAAAAAGTCTGACTCCCTGTCAAAGCACTAACAGAAATACAAGGATCACTGTCTTTGATCACACAATCCTCCACTTCCTCTGTACAGTCCCCATCACTCTCCCAATTCTCCTCAACATCTCCCCCAGGTATCTCAACTGTAAACAACTGAGGCTCCCTAAACTTACACTTGTGACCCCTCTCATATTTCTGATCACAATAATAGCAGAGGCCTTTTGCCAATTTTTCTGCTCTGACTTCTGCCGGAATAAACTGCTGTGGTTTCACCAATTGTTTAGTTTGTGGAGTTTTAATCTGAGGATTAGGTAACAAGGGAGGCTTTGCAGTAGCCAGAGGCAAAGCATTAGGTTTTGCAGGATAAGTCCCTGGATTAGTACTAGTCACAGCAAACTTGGTATATTTCTGAGTACTAGCCATGATAGACTCTTCTTGCAACCTAGCATACCTAATAGCCTCACTGACATTAGTAGGCTTAAAAGCTCTTACAAATGGTTTCACCGCAGACTTCAATCCTCCAATAAAACTCTCTAAGAAATAATCATCAGGCAAGATATGGTTATGCTGTTCCATTAAAGAGCGTAGATTATCAAATTCATCAATATAAGTCTCAATTGATCCCATCTGTTGTAGCCTATTGAACTGTTCCACTATATTGTGAGTTGTCTCATCCTTGAATCTAGCACTTAAGTCTAGAACAAATTCACTCCAATCAACATTCTTCCTCATAGACATATAATTGGATACCCAAACCTCAGCCTTATCAGTCATGTATAAAGAAGCTAAATCAACCTTCTGATTATCAGGAATCTTGCACAGAGTAAAGTACTTGACACATTTCTTTACCCAATTCCTAGTGCCTAGACCATCGAACTTAGGAAATTCAAGTTTAGGAGTAAAACCTAAAGGTTTTGGCAAGGTATTACCTCCATTTCCACTGTTTTCTCCTCTGTGACCTTGCATCAAACAGTTAGGGTTCGTGTCTTTCAATTCACGAATCATCCGGATTAGCTCGTCGAATTTGTTGTCGTAGCGTTTGGCTTGATCCTCAAAACGCTTATCCATCACTTTGAAATGCTCCTTTACTTGCTCATCCATGGTTACTGCTATAGCATAAGACTTTCTTGTTTGCGGCGCCAGATTAATAGATGTAATGGTAGAGAAGACAGAGATAAACAGCAACTATAGGACCGTCACGGCTCTGATACCATTGATACAGCTTACTTAATCAGCTAGTGAAATCTATGGAGAATTAGTAAAGAACACAGAAACAAGGTAGAGAGAGAGACAACAGAATAGAGAGAGAGAGAGAAGAGACACAGAAAATGATAGTAGTATTTCCGATAATCCCCACTACAAGCACTCTCCAGCTTTATATTAGCTAGAGCATACAGCTGTCAACATGAAAGTAAAGCATACACTTGCACAGATTGTAACAGAATTCTGGCGCCAAAAGTATAAGTTTGACTATTTGACTATTTGACTATTTGACTATATCAAGCAACCCCACATCTATGATAGTTCTTCAGAGCTAATCATATTGTTTGCTTATCTTCCACCTGTTGAGCCTGACTGCTCTTTGCGGAGAATCTATTCTTGCCAGAAAGTATGAAGCGGAGTTTATCTGTTAATTCACCCGAGTTTGATGAGAACTTTTAGTAGGACGTGCAAGGACAAGCTTGGAAGTCATTGCCATGTACAACTCCAGAGATGAAGGAGCGGGAATCTGTAAATTCATCATGACAAGCTCCCTTCTGCAACTTGAAGGTTAGTTAGATGAGAACTTTTAGTAGGACGTGCAAGGACAAGCTTGGAAGTGATTGCCATGTACAACTCCAGAGATGAAGGAGCGGGAATCTGTAAATTCATCATGACAAGCTCCCTTCTGCAACTTGAAGGTTAGTTATCTTACAACCCCATTAAGATTGGCGATAGCACGTTTGGTTTTCATTTTTTGCAGCTCTCTTATGACTTATGCATCAGGTTTAGAATTATTGATATATGACTCAAGTATATAGCAACAAAAACAATGTCAACTAAAGAAATAGGGTGGTGTTACTTGTTAGATCTGTCGGTGGCTTTCTATGTTCAAATTAAATTATACAGCGACGAGCTCACAAACTTCCCTCTCTCTGTTGCTTGAGGATGTTGATACCTGAAAGCAATGTCTTATACATAGGAAGTTCGTTGAATCCAGTAAGTTCGTTGCATAACAATTATTTGAAAAAATTTGAAGATACTATTACAGCGGAAGAAGGAAGAAATTTTTCAGAATGCGTTAAAGCCAATACATTAGCATTAGAACATTCTTCATTGTTCACTGCTCCTTCCTGGGAAACTAATGTAAAGAAAGTGAATATGGATTTAATCTCTGTATATGTAGATTTACACTTGTAGAATCTCTAAATAGAGAGGTTTAAGCTGTAGCGATACGTAGTAATATATATAGAGAGATATAGACTCATGATCATTCGTCTGAATCATCATCACCACCACCAAAAATGGAAATCCTGTTGTACAGCAAGAAAAGAACCAGAACAAGAAACAGAGCAACTCCGATGGGCGATCCACTGGCCCGGTGTATGGATTCAGGTCCTCCAGAAGAGAAAAGACTTGATACAAAAGAGCCACTTTCAGATGAGAGAAACTGTATAGTAAGTAGCAGTATAATGGGCAGTAGAAAAAGACCAACTGGACTTAAGAGCTCAGCTATAAACTCCGTCAAGGCCTCACCTTGCTCGCCAAGAATTGAGGGAACAACCACCAGCAGTACTACCACTACCACTAGCAGAATACCGTAGGGGGCGGAGCCACGATGGTCATCGACGGCCATGTGGTTTCCACTAGGGTACATTGTTACTTGACAGGAAGTTGTAGTGGTGTTTTTTGTTCTGCTTTTGAAACTTCTTTTTTGTGTAAGGTGAGAATGTGAGATGTATGTTGAGTGAATGAGAAGACTAGGGTGGGTGCTCTAGTAGGGTTGGTATTTTTGAAATAGGTCACTCAATCTTTTGCTTTTAATAATGCACACCAAAAACATAAGCAACTTTCCATGGCATTTCTATTTTAGCAGTTCTGGTACAATTATGTGCACATACATGTAGACTGAACCACTTCTGAGTCTAGGGAATATGTTTTTTTGTTACAAGACTTTCACGTAATGATTTGTACCGAAATACAATACCGAGATATTTCATGGAAATTTAGATCAAAAACCTTAATATTTGGAAAAAAACACCCGAAAGATAATGTAAAGTCCGCGGATTGAAGAAAGAAAAAGATAAATTTTATTCAAAAAAGTCTACCTTAACCGAAGGTCATATAGAGATGACTTCGGAAGTTTACTCGATAAAACTTTAATAATTGAAAGAAAACCCAGCTAAAAAGCACATATCCATGGAAGGAACGGAACATAGAGAGATAAAAAAGGAGGAAGATTTAAAACTCATGTTATTTGTTAAATTTTTCAACATTCAATTCTAATTTTAAAATTCAGTGGGGGCGGATGCTCTGTCCCGCCCATGTACACATATAAGTCTTGTGCCTTTAGAAGTTATTAGTTATTACCAAGAGGCAAGACTGAGATGCATAAGGTAGAGTCCTCTGTCAAAATCTGAACCGGATCTGAAGCGAAGGCTTTGGATATAAACAACCTTAATTAATTATGTCTGGTGATTGATCCCATGCATCATCTGCCTTCTGCAGATGTCCATGTTTCGTTGCACATGGCACAGTTACATATTACGCGCTTGAAATCATAATTGTTAACATTTTATAATAGCAACAAGGGGTGGTTTCTAGTCAAAATCACGAGGTTTGATCACAATTACTGAAACTAATCAAATAAATTTGAATACAGTATCTGCAACTGAGGAACGAAGGCCGAAAGCAAGCAGCATTCACTCAGCCTAAGCGGCAAGGACCACATTGTTATGGAATGAGCTTTCTATTTAGACCCTTCTGTTCTTAAATACAGTAATAAAATTAAACTGAGAGAGAGCTAATGATTAATGGAAGATTCACTACAGTCAGTCACTCAGCTAACAAATATAAACAAGTGTTAGTGTGAGAATGCCTATACATATTAGTATAATCATGTGCAGATAGTAGTGAAGCCAATAATGGTGTCCACAGCATGTGAGGAATTTGTAGTTGTATGGTCATTTTCATATATAGTTGACAATGTGGCACTGGTTCTTGGCTTAGCTGTTTTTATTCCATTTTTTTAAGTGCTACAACATGTACATGCACCACTAACACTACCATGTCTTTAGATTGGGTTCGGGTCCTGACATACGTATGTTAGTAGCATACGTCCAGCGGAAAAAAAGCGTTTGTGGAAAGAAAGTGTTTTTTTTCCGCTGGACGTATGCTACTAACATATGTATGTTCTGGACCAGTTGCCTTTTAGATTTTACTCATCTTATATTTAGTGGAGCTTCAGTAACCTCAGGCCTTAGCAGCTACATAAAATTACAGGAACAGGCTGATGAGACTTGTTAAGGCACAATCTAAAAGTACTTAAAGCTTTTGAAGATCTTATATGACAATTAGATCAACAGTTGTGAGAGAATTATGAAAGCACAATTGAGAAGATATAATAACGGAAACGAAGATTCAGACAATAATACAGTTAAGGTCTTGAGGGCTAAAGCAATTTACTTCTGTTTTCACCATGACTTGGAGGACATTCTTCTGGACCGCCTCCTACTTGGTAGGAATAAGAATAAAGGTATACCAACTTTCTCTAAACTTAAAGAAAAGTAATGTGAAGTCACTTTTGCCTAGTTTTCTCAGGATCTTAACTCAGAGCTTCTTCAGAAGTAAGAAGAGCTCCCATTGCCAGAATTATGGTCTTACGACAATTTGAAACTAAGTATAGCTCATAGTCTGAACCTACTAAGAAAGATTAAGTTGCATCGTTTTGTCTAACCAACCCTATCTTTGAGCAGCTCTACTCAATACTCTTTCATAATGAGTTCTGATTAGTTTCACATTGTACAATTGCTTTATTTCAGTAAAACTGGACCGTAGGCTACAGATATTCAGAACTCAAGATTATGTACAAATGCAGAAGACGGATGGCAACATTACCATCATATAAAAAAAACGAGTACTTTGTTTCTAGTAGCTTTTCTCTTCTAACTCTTCTGTAGCAACATTATTCTTATAGGAATATACTAAGGTATGGAAATTAAAATTGCTCCTTTGAGTTCCTTTATTTTCTACTCTGTTTCTTCTATATCTTTAATATTTAAGAATGTTTACTATATGAGATGGGGTCTATTCTGAGACCTGGAGATCTAAACTGCTGCTAGAGATGTGCCTCCAGTAGATTCTTTCTCATCGCCAAACAGCCGCTGCTTGAAGTCATTAACCATCAATGGAAGTCCCTCACGAAGAGACACCTTTGGCTCCCACCCGAGAAGTTTTTTAGCTTTTGCTATGTCTGGCTTTCTCTTGTGAGGGTCATCTTCTGTGTTCGGTCTGTACTCTATCTTTGCATTTGGATCAATTGTATCTTGTACGACCTGCACAATTTTATTTTTTTTCATTTTTTTGTTTACAGAACAGCCTGGCTAATATCATTTTAAGCTAAAATTCATCAAGTACCAGAAATATACTGCCTATACTTTTTCTTCTTAAAAAGAAAAGAACCTATACGTTAAAGGGTGATCTCTGACCGAATAATAACCTAATACGTCTAAAGATGATTTTTCTCTGCCCGAATGATAATGGATGCATCATTGCACGCGGTTAATCACCAGTTAGATGCACTGAAGAAACTACAAAGTTACCTGAGCAAGTTCAAGCATGGTAAATTCGCCAGGGTTTCCAAGATTGAAAGGACCGATATGATCACCTTCCATTAATCGCATCAAACCTTCAACCTATATATGAAGCATGCATATCATTCTCAACTGGTGTAAAACAGAGGAAAATTTTACTAGACAAATTCACATGAGATCATCGGAATTTTTCAGAAACTTGCACTGCAGATCATCTGCCTCGCAACATATCTTCCGACAAATAGCTACTAAAGAAATTTCATGAGAAACTATTGTTGAAAGGAAAAACTCTATACTGCATTCGTTCAAATAAAAAAACAAGGAAAATTACCAGATCTGAAACGTATTGGAAACTCCTCGTTTGTTTTCCATCGCCATAAACAGTCAATGGCTCCTTTCTTAAGGCCTAGATAATCACGGGAAGCCATTAAGTAAAAAGAAAGTCTTCTGGCTACACATTACTTAAAACTATGACGAGAAGCAGACCTGAGCAACAAAATTGCTGACAACACGTCCATCATCAAGGCACATACGAGGTCCATAAGTATTGAAAATCCGAGCTATCCTGGCCTGCGCCAAAATACAAATGAATTTCCTCAAATGTCTGTACTTCATTTCAAACTATTTCGAGGAAAAAAGAATGAGAAATAACCTCAACGTTAAGTCCTCTGTGATAGTCCATAGTTAATGTCTCAGCCACGCGCTTTCCCTCATCATAACAGCTCCGAACACCTGCAGCAATCCCAAACCAGGAATCTCGTTAAAGGACTTCAGCTACTTAGATTACTTTACTGAAGCTGGCATAAGACACAATTACAATAATGCAAGTGATGATAGTAAGACCACTCAAGTCAGCTGAGTTACCAATGGGATTGACATTGCCCCAGTAAGTCTCAACCTGGGGATGCTGAAGAGGATCACCGTAAACCTCACTGGTGCTAGTTAGCAAGAACCTCGCACCAACTCTTTTCGCAAGTCCAAGCATGTTCAGAGTTCCCACCACATTCGTCTTGTGAGCTCAAGCAGTCAAGGCCAAACAAACAACACAAAAAAAACATATAAAACCAAAACCAAAAACTCTTCACACACAACTTTGGCAAAACAATTTATTCAAAAAAGTGCACTTCTAATATTAGTTAATTGCTCAAATACTCTAAAATGTTAAGTAACCGGGTCATCTCAGTGCAACAACTCGAATCCGAGTCTCCTCCTAGACTGAATTCTGGTGGTAACTAATACATCTAAAATCTTAAGGTAACCATTTTTCAAGAACGAGTGATTATACGATATCAACTAACTCAACTAAAATCTTAAGGTAACCCTTTTTCAACATAAAGAACGAGTGATTGAAGCATATCTCCTCCTAGACCGAGTTCTGATAGCAACTATATCTCCTCCTAAACCGAATTCTATAGTAACTAACTTATATAAAATCTTAAAGTAACCATTTTTCAACGTAAAGAACGAGTGATAGAAGGATATAATAGTCTTGACAGGGTTAAATTTGTAATGAACAGGTGAAGCAGGGCAGGCCAGATGGTAAATCTGATCAACCTCGAGCAGAATAGGCTCAACAACATCATGCCTAATGAGCTCGAACCTGGGGTTCTTCAATTGGTGCAACAAGTTCTCTTTTCGACCCGTGAAAAAATTATCCACCACAATTACACTGTCCCCTCGCTCTAGCAAACGATCCACCAAATGACTACCCACGAATCCTGCACCACCCGTCACCACAATTCGTAAACTCTTCCTCTTCAATCCCATCGGCACCTTTCCACCTGCATTAAATTAATTTCTCGTAAAAAAATTAATCAAATATAAAATAACCATATAGTACAAAATTATCAGCTACATGCATGCATATTCTTTACATTTCCAAACGCCTCGTTTTCGAAAATCTAAAATTTTCATACGTAACGGAAAATTGAAAAATATGTATAGAATGACCATATAGTACAAATTATCAAATTAATTTCACGTAAAAAAATTAATCAAATAATTAATAACCATATAGTACAAATTATCAGCTACATGCATGCATATTCTTTACATTTCTAAACGCGCTGTTTTGGAAAATCTAAATATTTCCGACGTAACAGAATAATATGTACAAAATGACGTGAACTACGAGAGTACCTATGTTGACGTATATCGGATTGTGGAGCTCGTACGTCATGCGGCGAGGGATACGCGCCACCTCCGTGGAATGCAACGGCTCAGCCGAAATTTCTTTAACCATGGACGGTGTCGACACATGAAAAACGTTAAAAACAGCGGCCGGAATGGCGAGTCCGATCAAAATAAAAATATATCGTTGCTCACGGAGCATGTATCGGATCGGAGACATTACTGAAAGCGACAAGCGTTGCGCCGCTTGTCCGATCGCGTTAGAATTCATTAAAACTTGTCAAGTTATTATTCTTCTCTCGATCGATTTACACAGAATTGCTGGAGAGAATGTGGGATAATGATCGTGAAGATCGAGAGGGGAAAATGTGGGATTAATAAAGATTTGTGGGAATGTTGGTAAATTTTTTTGTTGCGAGAGAGGTTAATGTGTCTGATGGAAAAAGTTTGAGGAGCGTTTATTGCATGAAATTTGGGCGTGATGCGATAGAAATGGAAAGCATAGCCAGTGTGAAACGTCCACTTGGCACTTAAATTCGGAATTAAAAGCAACTTGTGGGCTAGTTGTTAGAAATAAATGCCTGCCTATGTTAAATTGTTGATTAACATATTGATATTCAATATAAAATTAAGTTCAACAATGGAGTCACACAAATTGTTGGAGTACATTATCGTCCAACGGTTTTCATTTTTTGATATTTTCTTTCATATACAGAATTCGTGTAGTTGTATCATATGGTATATATTCTATTCGTAATTATCTAATTGATACAAAATTACCAAAATTAGAGATACAATTATCAAATTTTACAAAATCAAAAGTTGCACCACATTAGGAGAAAATAAAATTTACAAACACAGAAATTCCAAAATAAAAATAAGCTATAAATTACAGGTTGAATGCTTGATAAATATTTTTAAAAAAATTGCTAGCGATGAACTCTTATATATTTAATGACTATATTGAGGTAAGTAATAGATTGAAAAAGTACATTCGATGTAATAAGTCAGAATTGATAAATTCTATGGCTCCAATGTTTAGCATTCTCTTATTACCTGTGTCTACTATTTAGACAAATACGGTCACCCCAAACTGAATCTACAAACGGGAGAAGGGTGGGAAAGCAATGAAGAAAATAGATGTAGAAATAAAAACAAAAACGAAGGGGATTAAACACGAACAAGAGGTAACCTAGTTTTGTGAAAATTTTATTCGCAAATAAATGTAAACAAAGCTCTTTTATATTTCATGATTATTTTGCATGGCCTAATTATCGAACAAATAATCATCATTTAAGATTTAGTTCAATTTAAATTATCATGCTTATTTGACTAATCATGATGATAAATTTGTTTCAATTTTTTTCATTTGGTTACTAATTTAAAAAATCTAGACGATTTTATCGTTCAAGATATTCACATTTATTTTTGTACTCAATTTGTTGTCTAAACTCAATAAAATATAAATCATTACAATATTGCGGATTCATTTATCATGCCAAACATTGTTGAAATTGCCATTTTTTAATTAGTGTCTTTTTCATTGATCAGATTTTTCTAAATTCCCATAACTTGTTACTTGATTGGTGTTTTCTTCATTAAAGTTAAAAAAATAATTTATCGTTCAAAACATATCATCATTTTCTAAATATAGATCCTTTTCTTTGACTTAATATAGTATTTCATATATAATCTAAGAAGTTATTTTTCAAATATAAATTATTGTTAAAACATATCACCATTATCTAAATAAGGTCGTTTTCTTTGACTTAATATTATATTTTATATATAATCTAAGAAGTTATTTTTCAAATCTATATCACAAATTTATTTTTTATAAATTGAACTTGTGAAATAACGAATCTGTCGGTTATTTTAAATTAGTTAGTATGAGATATAGAATTAAAGTGCTAAAATCTAACACATTTGTGCTACCAAACTTGTATTTATGTATTATTTAGAAAAACTAACTTATAATTAGTGTGATACATGAATATTTTATAAAAATACGTGTTTAATAAATTGTACAATGTATTATAATTAAATTAGAACAAAAAGTATGAGATAGAATAAATAATTATAAATTTTATAATAAAAATAATATTCTCATTATAAAACTTGTTTTACTTGATTTAAAATATAAAAAGAATAAAATTCGTATCCAAATCACAAAACTCATTTGTACTCAATCTTCTTCTATTTTTTGTAGATATAAAAAAACATAGGACATATTCTATCCACAAAATATATTTATATTTTATTACAACATCCAAAATATAAATTTTAACAGTTCATTATTCTGCGTACTATAACAAACAATTCAATTATTAAGATATAATAATGGGTTATTATGTATTTTTATTTATTTTATATTTTATTCGCATCACAGAAATATCAAAACCGGACCTGAGGTATTTCGGTAATTTAAAAGATTGGGGTTGTGCGAAGTGCAAAGAACAGCATCTCAGCGGCGCAGTCATTACCCAATATCTTCTTCTGGAAGAGTAATCAAAGATTAAAGGAGCCCTTTTCACAACTATACAAGCTCACCCAGGTGACTTATTCAATCGAATTTCAACTTTTCTACTATTAATTTTGTAAATCTTTTCTTGATTTCACTTATTGCAAGTCCAGATTTTTAATCCCTTCTTGTAAGTATTTTTGTTGTTTTTTCTTGTTTACAATCATGGGTTTATGTTTTTGTGTTATAATTTTTGAATCTGATGTTTGTAATTGATGTATCTTTGTAAAGTTTTGATTTTTATGCATGTGAGTTGATGAATTAGAACACTATTTTGGCTAGATTGGTATTTGATTAGGTGGTTATATATAAAGCCCTCCTTTTATGTTGATTAAAGGTGTAAGAAAATTGGGGTTTTTGTTACTTGCATATACCATATACGCGATTATAATCCGTGGCTGAGTTTATACTAAGCATAAATTCACTTGAACTTGTGAGGAGGAAGATTTAGTTGGATAGATATAGGGCGTGTTTGTTTCCCTGTATAAGCAACTTATAAGTTGGAATATAGATACGTTTTTCAACTTATAAGATAAGCCAACTTATTTGATTACTTATAACTGAAAACCTAATTTCCCGTGCCTTCATTGAAATTAGATTACCGTTGAAGAAATTGTAATTCGTTCCAAAGTGATTGACGGTATGAATTTTATGTCTAATGGCACTTCACTTAAGATATCCATATATGTTCCGGCAAAAAAAAAAAGAAGAGATGGATATACATGTCTATGTCACTTAGAATACTTGAATCAAAGTAGTGTTCTTCATGTACCATTACTTCTGTTAGTTGGATTAATTAATAGATGTTTTCTCACCGTGTATTTAAAAATATAACTCCCTCTAGTTTGGAACTGTGAAATTTTTTAAGCTTGCTTTATAAGTACTTGTTTTCAAATTGTGTAGTAGGTATTCTCTTCTCTCTTTTGCTTCAGTTGAAATACTAAGCATTTAAGGTCCAATGCAGGTTGTAAGCTTCTGTGTAGTTGTGTAGAGCTCTCTTTCCATCCTCTTTAAGATTCTCTGCTTTCAGTTTTTTGAGGAAGAGCAAACATGTCGCGGAAAGGTTTGATGGAGCAGGATTTGAGCAAGCTGGATGTGACAACATTACATCCTCTCTCACCTGAAGTTATATCTCGACAGGCTACAATAAATATTGGTAAAACTTAATGCTCAAGAAATTCTTAGGCTTTTTTTTTTCCTGATGGAATAGGACTTGACAACAAATTTGAAAGCAGACTGAAAAAAATATTAAGTGCATGCAATTGTATCAGTCATATGATTTCTGCTATAATTTCTGTCAGCAGCTCTTAATATTGTGATAAAGTTGTTTCACTCGCACTGTTGCTCAAGTGACCTAACTAAATGTGTTCTTTCAGGCACTATTGGCCATGTGGCACATGGAAAATCAACTGTTGTAAAAGCCATATCTGGTGTGCAGGTAATCATTTGATTAAACAAAATTATAAAGCTTTGGGATCACTGTAATGTTCCATCTCTTGTAAAATTTGCAAATAGTCTTTGTGTGTCCTTTTTATTACTAATATCTTGAAAATGTGAGGTTGATTTCTGAGCTGTGCATGGGAATCAGCTATCTGTAGTTGATTATAGTGAGATTAAGTTAACTATTAAGTTAACTTAACAATCAAAACAACCTGGTACGACTTTAATGCTTTTTAATTTAAATTTATGGTGACCTTTTTAAAAGAGAAGTCGGGTTACTTTAATACAAAGAACAGACATTTGTTGAAAGTGTCCTATTTGTTAACATCAGAACTTACACGAGCAACCAATTGTTTCTTTGGTTGCCAGGTCAGATTTTTTATGTATAGCTCTCTCCAACTTAAGTAACTTCGTAATAGTCGAGACATCACAATAAATCCTTGACTTTTAAGTCAAAATTATTCTCAGAAGAATGAGGAGTTACATTACAATTATTAATATATAATGCAAGATATATAACATAATATTCTGCCAGAAGTAGTCACTCAAGCAGCTTTTGTGTCTTCTCTGCAGACTGTACGTTTCAAAAATGAGTTGGAACGTAACATCACAATCAAGCTTGGGTATGCAAATGCAAAAATATATAAATGTGAAGATGACCGCTGTCCTCGACCAATGTGTTACAAGTGAGCTGATAAACTGGGAACTGCACTTATTTTATACCTGAAGTTTTCTCATCATGATCGTTGTACCATCATTGTGCTTCTTATTAACAGGGCATATGGAAGTGGAAAAGAAGATGCTCCTATGTGTGATGTACCGGGCTTTGAGAATGCCAGGATGAAACTACTGAGACATGTCTCCTTTGTTGACTGCCCAGTAAGTGTTTCATCTGATATGTTGCTGAACCAAATTACTAAACGGGGTTTATATCAAAGTGGCCATGCATTGCACTCAGATGTCTCATAACCACTTAAATGACTATATATATCTCACTATGTTAGATTCTCAAAAAAAAGTTTGGAAAGATGTAGAATGGAGGTCATCTGCTAATTTTGCGCTTGTAGGATACCTATCTGATTGAGAACCTAAAGTAATGATTAATAAAAAGCATAAAGTTTCAATTTTGTCATTTTGTCATTATTATTTTTCCCGAGAAATTAACAGCATGATATATCCGGTAAATAAAGTAGTTTGAATGAGCTCCTATTAAGAATTGTGAGTTAAGTGAGACATTTGACTCCAATGAGGGGACATTTTTGATTTAAACCCCATTACTAAACTCTTTTCATTGTTAAATTAAATATGTATGAAGAGCTGTACTTTCGGGCCGTCTTAGTTTACATCGAATCCTATAGTATTAGTAAATTTGTTAATATTTATATATATATATATATATATATATATATATATATAACTGAATTGTGTTGACTTTTCAAAATATCCGTCGTTATGTTTCTCTAAGCAGGCATGCCACATGCTCAATTTCTTAATTTGTTAAATTTGACTGGTTCTTAAAACTATAAGGACACACTTAAGCTTGTTATGTATTTCACATTAGCGCTGTAGAGTGGTCTTGCCTCAGTTCAGTTCTTGATGTGTTATAGCAATAACTAAAATTTCTGTTTTATACTTTTAGTTTATTCCAGTATGGAACTCTTACTCTTAATATTTTTGTCTATGTTCATAGGGGCATGATATCCTCATGGCTACAATGCTTAATGGTGCGGCAATTATGGACGGAGCGTTGCTTCTCATAGCCGCTAATGAAAGTTGTCCCCAGCCTCAGACTTCTGAGCATTTGGCTGCTATCGAAATTATGCGCCTTCAACATATAATAATTCTTCAAAATAAGGTTGATTTGATACAGGAAAATGTTGCCATTAATCAGCATGAGGCCATTCAGAAATTTATTCAGGTTAGTTCTTTTGGACCTTTTAGATGGACTGTCCCTGAAATTCGATCACCTGACCTCTGTTTTATAACTTTGGTGACCAGGGAACCGTTGCAGATAATGCTCCCGTGATACCAGTATCTGCACAGCTGAAATATAACATAGATGCAGTTTGTGAGTATATTGTAAAAAAGATACCTATTCCAGAGAGAAACTTCATCTCGCCACCAAATATGATAGTGATCCGTTCATTTGATGTTAACAAGCCTGGCTCTGAAGTTGATGATATTAGAGGTGGTGTTGCTGGTGGGAGTATTCTCAAGGTCTGTCTTCATTTTTTCCTTTCCATAAATTATGAGTTTGCAATGTTTTATTTCTATTTTTTGTTTTTCTGCAATTCTTAATCGTGATAATCAACCCTGCTGATCAGAATATGGTATTTGGATATTCCTGGTTTGTTAATTATGGGCTTTCTTTATCTTACACATAATTAAGCAAGAGCCATGTTTCTGTACGCAAGAGAGTCAGTACTAAATAAGATAATTCTCTGTGCAGGGGGTTTTAAGGGTGAACCAAAACATAGAGGTTCGTCCTGGGATTGTTGTCAAAGATGAAAGTGGCAATATCAAGTGCACCCCAATCTACTCTAGAATAGTTTCATTATATGCTGAACAAAATGAACTACAATTTGCCGTGCCAGGAGGCCTCATCGGTGTTGGTACAACCATGGATCCAACTTTAACTCGAGCTGATCGATTGGTTGGACAGGTTCTTGGGGAAGTTGGATCACTTCCTGAGGTGTATGTTGAACTAGAGGTAAAGCTTTTCCTATAAAATCAGTCTTTTAAAATGTTATGAGTTGGATCAAACTTGTTTTGGTCTTGACTCTTCATTGTAGGTTTCCCTTTTAAAACCCTCTAACTGTATGCCGTTGATGCCTTGGAAGAACCTTATACGATTATGTTCTGTTGTACAGGTAAACTTCTTCTTGCTACGGCGTCTTCTGGGTGTAAGGACAAAGGGCACTGAGAGGCAGGGCAAGGTTGCTAAACTGACGAAGGCTGAGATACTTATGTTAAATATTGGATCCATGTCAACTGGTGCTCGAGTTGTTGCTGTGAAGAACGACTTGGCGAAATTGCAACTAACTTCTCCAGTGTGCACCAGCAAAGGTGAAAAAATTGCATTGAGTCGAAGGGTTGAGAAGCACTGGCGTCTTATTGGCTGGGGGCAAATTCAAGCTGGCACAACTCTTGACATCCCTCCCTTCCCCACATTTTGAGTAAACCTGTGAAACAGTTTCCTTTCCATTTCCCTCTTAGTGGGAGTATTTTGTACACACTGCTAATTCTTTGGTTGTGTCGAGCTTTAACAATTTGGCAATGAGTTTCTGGTTGTTATCTCATATCCAACTCCATTTCCTCACATTTTTTTGCCTAGAACTTCCAGTTTTACAATATATACTTTGGATTTGGTTAGTTTTACTCTTTAGTATGCATTGCTTTTGCCCGTGTTCTTTGAGAATATGATAGTTTGGCTTCTTCACCTTAAAAATTTATTTGTTTATTATTTTTGAATAATTTATCAATCATCGATGCAAGTACCTTTTATGGAACATATTGTTATTTTTAACATTTCATTTATTCAGTTATTCTATTTTAACTATTTGAATCAGAAATCTAACTCTGTTCTCTCCTGGTTTCATTCCATTTAAGTGATCGCTTCCTTTTAATAACAGTGCTTGGCTTTGGAAGTTCTTGTAACTTATTCAGCTCAGTTTTCCTAAAATATATTTTATTCATACAGTTAATCATTTGAAACAAGACTAATGGATTTCGTTGCCCATAAATGGGAGCTTAAATAACGATACACGAAACTTCGGAGGGTGGAGCAACTAAAAGGTTGTCCCCTTTGGTCGATAGAGAGGCCCCTAGTGTCTATTACCAATGTTGGGAGAATGGGTGCGCACTGCACTTGTAGTCGGTATGATACTGTGTATTCTTCCATTTGCTAGGTCGGTAATGTGTTTTCGTTGCGCAGATACTATAAATCGCATAGATACTCGATCGAAAGTAGAAATTGACACTGTGACAAAAAGAAGAAAGAAAGCAGGAATCGACATGATTGTTCATATATTAGATACGAGGGTCGAATTTAAGACATGGAGATTATTATTTACGAAAAATGATCTTCATATTTTGTGAACGAGTTTATTAGAGTCAAATTCATGATATCGTATATTGCACACATAAATCAATGGACTATTAATGATTGTTTAAGTTTGATAAGGGAAAACTCAGCAGTGATCCAAAGATCCAAATTTGGGGCAGATTATCTCAAATTTTCTTCCCTAATCCAAAAAGTGTTCCAAATTTGGTTCAGTGAATAGTATCCAAATTTGGATCACCACTGTTCAATGATCTAAATTTGGATCACCCACTTTATTATAAAATAATGATTTTGTTGCTTTTATATCTTTCGTTTATCGGACTTAAAATTAATTTGTGATTATTAATATTTAATTAATAATAGTTTATAATCAATAATTAATAAAATTAATGTTTTAGTAAAAATTTAGAATAATAGAAACGCAAATTTCATTAGAATTAAAAAAAGAGTACATTACATGCATAAAATAAAAAGTACATAAAATGCATAAATTAAAATCACATTGCTAGAGTTAGTCAGAAATTTGTGTCAGTTGGTGATCCAAATTTGAATTTTTAGATCAGAACCGCTGGAGATGACCTAGAAATGATGAACTGCAGTACCTGCATGCCCACTCCCACATTTGTGGTTCGACCTAGTTTGTACTCCGTCCGCCCCTGGATGGTATACACCGAGAGGATGGGATGCGGCACGGACTTACACGGAGCACGGGCACACGGCACGGACTTTAATACTCTTGTACAATGCAGTTGTGTAATTTATTTTTAATTTTTGTTTTGAATTAAAGTTTGGATGTTAGATTTTTTATTAAAAAAAAATCTCAAAAATAAGTTACCGAACTATATTTTATAAATGCATTGAAATGCGTGTCGAAAACGTAGAATTAAATGGGACAGAGGGAGTATCAAATTATAATAATCGAATATATACATAATTCGTATTTTGATATGATTAATTATTTTTTTGATTATAATTGTTAGAAACTTCGACTCAAATTCAAATGAATTATTAAATATAATATTTAAAAAATTTATATAAAAATCTAAAATTTGATTATCATCAGTAATATCAATAAATTCTAATTTAAGATATAAGTAAAATAAATCCGACAATAACATCTACATTAAAATTAACTCTTGCCATACACAAGTGGTAAGTCAGTAATACTTATTTATGAATTAAATCAAATCTTTACATAATTATGTATATTTTTCTCCTAAATATAATAACTCCACAAACTAAAATCTATCATATGTCATTTGGAAAGAATTATTAGATATATTTTGGGTACTCACGGAGAAGAGAGAACCTTAAGTAGAAGCCCGACTGTAGTTTCGTAATAATTAGGGCCTGTTTGGTTCATGAAGAAGAAGCTGCTTCTGGCTTCTGCTTCTCTTGACCCGTTTGTGTAAAGAAGTAGAAGCACTTTTAAAAAGCTGAGAATGCTAGCTTCTATCTCACAGCTTCTGCTTCTTTTCCAAACACTTTATTAACTTCTTTACTTCTCACTTCTACTCCACTTCTTTACTATAAGCAAGAAGTCACTTCTTTTAAGCTAACCCAAACGGCCCCTTAAATCCAGTCCCCTATATTTATAAAAATGACATCTATTTAATATACACCATTATTCCATTACATACTAGATCCACCGATAACTTCTTTGATTACCGGTTACTATCCATCAGACAGGCATTTGTGCGAGTGAAAGCCACTTAAGGCGCTATAATTAAATGGCTAGATGATCCCAAATACTACTAGTATAAATAGTAGCGATTCATAAACTCTAATCCCATCAAACCAACACAAAGTTCTCTTCTTAGCCAAAGCTCTTTCTTACAATACCAGCTAAGCTTTTCAATGGCCTTCAATTCAGTGCTCTTTTTTACCCTCTTGCTCGCCGTTTCGACACTAACCGTAGCTCCCTCAGCTGTCGAAGCTCAAATTCTCGCCAGAATTAGGGGGACTGTCAAATGCGCTGTCACTGTCACGACTCCCCAAGCTCCAGCTTTCCCGAGTAAGCAGTACAACTAATTAAGTTAACCGCATGCATAAACAAGATTTTCCTACACACTTAAACTTCCTCATTTGAGTACTATATATGATCAAACTGCAGTTCCATACGAACATAAACTCATATTGATTACTAAATTGCACGGAAACGTATATGATATCGTAAGTGACACAAATTTTATATAGCGGCGTAAGCTGATTCTGACTTGTAAGTCAGAAGCTGCCCAGAAAAACTCTAACCAACAGGCCCGTAATCTTTTTATTTTAAGTGTTATTTTATTAGCGAATATATATTAAAAATACTTGTTAAATGTTTCAGGCTCGTTAATATATATGTTGTTAAATGTATCTGTGCAGATGCTAGAGCACAACTGCGGTGCGGAACAGCAGTGATTTCGAGTTCAATAACAAACTCTTTGGGCTCGTTTCGCATGCAATTGAAGAATCCCACTGCAGTACTTCTAAATTTGTTGTCTACGAATTGTACAATAGCTGTTCGCACACCCCTGGCTCAATGCAACTCATCGCTTCCTTCTGCTGGAACTCTCATAGCGCCCCTACAGTCAAGCCTCCCCACCATTGACGGTTCTAATATTGTTTTAAACTTGATAGCTGGCATTTTCAAGTTCGTCCTTTGAGTTGTAAGGAGAGGGATATAATCAAGCCATCTTAATGATATTAAATAAAGTACTCAAAGTGTCCTTTGTCAAGCGGTCTGCTAATATGGTTGCCCATCAGTTGGCAAGAGAATCATATTATTTGTCAAGTCGTAATTTTGATAGGAGGTCTGTTCCTATCTCTATTTAAAATTGTATTTCTATGAATTTGAGTAAGTAATAAAATCCCAGCTTTTCATAAAAAAAAGAAGATAAAGTACTCAAAGTGTGTTTTTATATGAATATAACCATTCAGTCACACTCTGGCGGATCTTGGAACCATTCAGTCGAGTAGTGAATACCTTATACACACAAAATATATCAATAACATTATACATCAAAATATGGGGATCTATGAAACTAATAAAATCTAGAGGGCTTCCAGTAAGTTAAAAATTTAAAGTTAAGTATAAAGATTATTTAAGGTAAAAAAAAAAGAGTATCTATATTTTCAATGTGACCTGCTTGAATTCGTGTGAGAAAAAATATTTAGAAAATAAAATAGGTATAATTTTAGGAACATATTTATATTTTACATGCTAAAACTTGAGATACTTAAATATATTTGTATATTCATACAAAGTAAATATTATAATATATATAATGATGAATTTGTGATAATACAATTAACCATTTTTATACATAAAAAAATAGTTTGAAATGTTATATTATTAGTATTTAGAAATATATAAATAAAATATTTTTATAAAATCTATTTTAAATGTGTCTTCTCTTATAACCTGTTTAAAAATTCAACAAATATATTATTTTAGTGAAATCAAATGAATGGTAAGTTCATTTTTAACTTCTTAGAAAACGATTATATTTAAACTTATAGATTCTAAATATTAGGCAGTTTATGATAAACGTAATCATTAAAATATAATTTTGATTATATAAATAATATATTTGATGAATAAGAAATAAGTAAATTGATAGGAATTTTGTTTAAAACTATATGTAGAAAGTCTTACATTTGATTAATTTTTTTTATCTTATTAATTAATTAATTAATTAATTATCTATTAAATTTTTTTAACTTTTAATTTATAAAATTAATGACTATCATTTATAAATTTATATATAAAACACACACACACACACACACACACACACACACACACACACACACACACACACACACACACACACACACACACACACACACACACACACACACACACACACACACACACACACACACACACACACACACACACACACACACACACACACACACACACACACACACACACACACACACACACACACACACACCACACACACACACACACACACACACACACACACACACACACACACACACACACACACACACACACACACACACACACACACACACACACACACACACACACACACACACACACACACACACACACCACACACACACACACACACACACACACACACACACCACACACACACACACACACACACACACACACACACACACACACACACACACACACACACACACACACACACACACACACACACACACACACACACACACACACACACACACACACACACACACACACACACACACACACACACACACACACACACACACACACACACACACACACACACACACACACACACACACACACACACACACACACACACACACACACACACACACACACACACACACACACACACACACACACACACACACACACACACACACACACACACACACACACACACACACACACACACACACACACACACACACACACACCAAAATCACATATAGAATTCACTTTACATAATTATCTTTAATAAAAGAAAATACTAAATATTATATAGTTTTTTTTTATCTTTTTCCAAGTAGATGGTATTAAATAAAAATTTATTTTCAATAACAACATATATAATAAATTGAAACGGTGATGTATTATTATGTATTTATTATATTACAATTTTTATACATTACATCACCTATAAAAGTAAACTTAATATATAAAAATTTAAAAATTTGACAAAGGTACTCTGTGTATTGAATGTATTTGAGAATGACACACGTGTTATAAATGTTTCAATAACAATTTATACATAAAAGGGGGCTTTTTAAGCACAGAGAGAGCACTTTTAGGTATTGAAAGGGGCTTTTTTAAGCGAGCACTTTTAGATATATCGGAAGATACAATCACAAAAGCAGTCGAATAATATCACCTAGATGGAGAAAAGGGTCATCATAGTATGCATAATTGTAGCATTTTTAGGGATAGTGTCCGCTGCTTTGAGCTTTATTGCCGAAGTCAAAAGAATTAAGGTATATTCCTGAATTCTCTTCAAGTTGTATGTCTGATGTACATTAACCCTTTCATATTTGTTTTGGTATTCAATTTTGTATATCTCGTGGCTGCTTGAGTATAAAATTAAGTGTGTTATATATCTTTTCACAAGTTAAACTTGCTAATTTCAAATTTTTGTCTGAATTATTATAATCTGGGGTAAATCTTATTACTTTCTATGAAGCACATTTTGTTAATCAACCCATATCTAGGAGGTTTTATATTATTATTATTTTAAAATTTGTGATATGTGTATAACATTAGTTGCAGGAGAGGTGGTGTTCAAGCGTAAAATGTTTACTAACAAGAAGTAAATGTCTTAAACAAATCTTTTTGTGTGGTAAATTTTTAGAGCTCTGTGTACTGTTTAAGTGTGTAATTAATATATTTAGTATATATTAACTCTTTTATAGGCTTGTAAATGGACATTCCACATTCAGTCACTTGATCCTTTTAAATTTAATGATTTTTAAATTGAGGGAGTCATATTCTCAATAGTTAAAAACATTTTTACTGTCAAATAACATGACAGGCAACTCAAATACAACTGGATACAACATCTCAGTGTATATTTCCCAGAAGTCCAGCTTTTGTTCTGGCAACTGCAGCTGTGGTGTTTCTTGCAATTGCCCACATTGTAATAAATGTAGCAACTGGATGTCTGTGCGTGAGAATCCTACCTGAAGTTCTTAATTTTAGACTGACAACTGCTCTAGTCTCTTCTACAATGTCCTGGTATATAATCCTGTATATATGTTTCTCTTTCAGAGGTGCTAATTTACTATAACCTTTTATGTTAGCCACTTAGCTTAAAAGTTTGTGGATATTTGCAATTGCATGATCATGTTTATAAGATTCAATTTCCCGTCATTTCTTTATTTAAAGACGGGTCTACTCGTAAAAATAAAATACTTGGGGATCCGCATTATTAGACATATATAGGAAAGAGGATGATATTGCTAATGAGGACGAGACCTCCCTAAAAGTTGGATTATTATTATCTTGGTTGAGTTCTAGGATGTAGAAGTATGGCGAAAATATCAAGTCAAGCTTAGATACAAGTAAAATTCAGTTGCATCTTAGTATTAAATTTCTAGGTGTACGTGATCCATTGAAGACTAAATTTAATCACATGCGTAGAGGTTTAAAAATTGAGTGAAAGTATTTGTATTTCAATATTTAGATGAAATAGGTAAACCTACCGAAGAGACAAACATAACACAATTAGTGACGGTTACTCTTAGATTTTATCATAATATTCAAATATGCCAATTTTATACTTCTTTTTTCTTAGATTTGTTAACTCAAACTTTGAAAAATGAAAACTTGCTACAAAGTGATTCATTTGTTTATTTTCTAATTCAAGGCAAAATGAAAGTTGTGCAACTATGTCACCGTTGTGATAAGAAAATTTCACTCATAAAACCTACATCACTGAATATGACATAAAAGGTGTCAAAAGCTAATCAAGCAAGGCTGTTGAGATAATTCAAAATATGGTGTGAAAACACTTAGGTAGAGATGAGACAAGAACACTGATAGAAGCCAGTTACCAACTCCTCCAGAGAAGGATCACCCCCCTGGAAAATAGGATTTGTTCAGAGATAAATTCATAGAACATTCAACAACCATCTATTGGTTGATCTGTTAGACTAGATCAGCATTACATCGAACTTGAAAGTGGCGTCTTGGCAAGACGACAAGCTTAGCCTTGTATGTTTGCAGCCTTAATTTTGACTGCAAACTTTCCCGGGAGTGATTCCTGTGGTGGGAGATAATTTGTTCATGAAAACTGTGGCTTCCTAGTAATTGACCTTAGGCAAGCATAGAGAAGTGATAAACAAGGGTTAGTATAGAAGAAGCCACATATGCAACAATGTTCATATGCCAATAGGAGGATCTTTCTTTGATATTATTATTATTATTATTATTATTATTATTATTATTTATTTCATTTTATGCAATTGACCTTGCCCTAAAATGTGTATTTATATATAAGTATATAACTAATAGTTCTGAATTTTGTATGTGAAATCATGTGGCAGGTTCACATTATCGGCCGCTGTCTTCTTGTTGATATCTGGTGCAGCACTTAGTTATAAAGATGGTGAAGAGTCCAAATACGAAGGAAACTATTACTGCTTTGTTATAAACCGTCGCATATTTGCTTTAGGTGGCTTATTGTCCCTAGCAACTGTGTTTCTTGGAATCCTGGCACATATATTAGTGTATTCAGCCGATGACTTGGATGAACGCTGGTCTCCACCTGCTGCTCCTGGACTACATGGCATTGCCATGGGACAAGCTGAGCTTTCTCCACAAAGTTCAGGGGATCAGGAATTTGTTCAAGAGATCAGTGCTTACAGGGGACAAGAAATGGTGTGAAACATTTTTACTCTAGGGTGCTCCCGTTATTAGAAAAAACTTGTTTTGTTCATTTCCAGATATTCCTATTGAGTTTGTTAACTTTATTAAATAACGAAAATGCTTCTTAATATTTCATCCCCACCTATTATTTTCTTTGAGTATGACAATTCTCTATCATAATTAATTACTGCAAATGTTTATGCCATCTACCTCATTTTGCTTCAAATTTCGAAACCTCCTTCTATTTATTATGAGTATAAGACTGATCATGTCAGACTTCAAACAACTCTTTTACAGGCAAACTGATGTCTTTTAGATTTCATTCAGTACAGACCCAAAAAGGATCAAAAGACCCAATTAAGCGGAAAAAGATTTTGTGCCCAACATTAATATATATCAAAAAAAAGGATAAGAAATGGAATGGATAATATTTTTATTACACAACACCAATTCTGGCCAATTACAACGGATATCTTACGACGGAAAGGCGGAGCGCAAAATTTACGACGGAAAACCACTATTCATCATAAATTCTCGTCAATACTTACGACGTACCAACATTCTGTCCAATGATTCGCTAGAATTCAGGCGCGACCTAATAAAATATAATAAATCTTTTCCCGCGAAAGAAACCGTCGTAAGTTAACATATCTACCTAATTAAAGACAAAAAAATAAATAAAAATAAAATGGTTTCTAGTTTTCGTCGTAACTACGCCGTCGTAAGTTCCAATAATTATATAATTATAGCTCTTAAAAAAGGAAAATAAATAAGAAAGATAAGTTTTAATTTTTCGTCGTAATTTAACCGTCGTAAGTTAACATATCTACCTAATTAAAGACAAAAAATAGATTAAAATAAAATGGTTATGGTTTTCGTTTCCGTCGTAATTATGCCGTCGTAAGTTCATATAATTATATAATTATATATGTATTAAAAAAGGAAGATAAATGAGTATGATAAGTTTTAATTTTTCGTCGTAATTCAAACGTCGTAAGTTAACATATCTACCTAATTAAAGACAAAAAATAAATGATAATAACATGGTTTTCGTTTTTGTCGTAATTATGCCGTCGTAAGTTCATATAATTATATAATTATATCTGCTTTAAAAAAAGTAAAATAAATGAGAATTATAAGTTTTAATTTTCCGTTGTAAGTTAACATATCTACCTAATTAAAGACAAAAAATAAATGAAAATAAAAATTGTTTTATTTTCCGTCGTAATTCTGTTGTCGTAAGTCCATATAATTATATATTTATATCTGTTTAAAAACGGAAAATAAATGAGAATGATAAATTTTATTTTTCTGTCGTAATTAAATCGTCGTAAGTTAACATATTTAACTAATTAAAGACAAATATAAATGAAAATAAAATAATTTTCTTTTCTGTCGGAATTACGCCGTCGTAAGTTCATATAATTATATATTTATATCTGTTTAAAAACAAAAAAAAATGAGAATGATAAATTTTATTTTTTCGTCGTAATTAAACCGTCGTAAGTTAACATATTTAGCTAATTAAAGACAAAAAACAAAATGAAAATAAAATGGTTAGGTAAAATTGAGCAGTAGGGTCCACGTGGTTGACTTTACAACGGAAGTGATAACTTGCGACACAATTTAAAATACCGACCATTTATTTAAATTCTGAAGCCAGGGAAAACGACGGAAACGTTCCGTCGTAAATGATACTAATTACGACGGAAAAAATGAAAAAATTTCGTCGTAAATAGCCAAAATTGTTGTAGTGTTAGACCAATCAAATTAGTTCATATTGGTTTGCTCTTTTAAAATAAAAACTAAAAATCAGTGTCCTTAAAAGTTTTTTTATGGCTGTATATCTTTTAAAGTTTTGCTTGCATCTTATATATATAAAAGAACGGATTTTCCGGTGTGTGGGCGCACACTTACAACCACTTTTTTGTTGACGTAAAGGGTTTTTATTAGCCAAAATCTCATTATTAATCATGACCCCCGGCAAATGCACAAAAAACATGACGAGTAAAAGTTCTCCGCCTCAACAAAAAGTGGTTATTAATGTGTGCCCGTAGGCATCCACAAATGGGTATTATACTATTATAAAAGTTTTTGTAAAAAAATATGTGCAACTGGTAATGTTAATCACTAATTAAATGATATTAAAAATTAAATTTATAATAATAATTTGATTCACCGGGTTCGGGACGGGTTCGGCGATGGTACGAGCAATACTGCATCCTGATTCCTGATCCAGTCGCCTTTGGTCTTGGTATCATTTGTTCTTCATTTACCAGCAAACATGTGAAATGTGGTCCAAAAACGAATGACATACTTGGCATCTTACTAGAAAACCATTTTCATATGTGGTCCAAAACCACAAACATGTGCTCATATTTTAACTTAAAATTGAGGGGTATTGATATTCATCTTTTTCAAATCATTGACAGTCATCAGTTGTCTGCTTTACATGTGCATCTACTGATTAGCTAAGCTAGCAAACTTGGGAAAATCTCTTATAAGTTGTTTCATTCAACAGGACAGCTAAAGAACAGACCCGTTTTAATAAAAAACAATCACTTGCACTTGTGATTGTGAATTTAAGAGAACAGACCCTTTTTACCTCCAAAAGAATATTATTCATACGAAATCACATATAAATTGAATTTTAACAAATTAACCCAAGAAAACGAGAACTCAAAGTTCGAACTCACCGATATACATTGCATACATAAACACTAAATAAAGAGCCGCGTGATTTTTAATCATGGGGCATATAAATCAGAAAACAAGAAATAAAAAGATTAACAAATATTGATTTTTTGGGAAGAGAATATATATAAAAAAACTTCGAAGAAGACTTAAAAGTCCTTGTCCGAGACGCTCAAGCCCAAGCCTAATCTTGGGTTACCTTCTCTCTGTGACTCCACTCGCCGGAGAGCACACTCGCCGAACCTCGTTGATAGTTTCCCCAAAATGTCGCCGGAGATGCTCCAGTTGCCTCCACCCACAGATCTCGATCTTGAAACTTTACGATCAAGTCCGCTTCCATTCTCTTCCACAGCAAAACCCTCCTCATTCCTTATTTTGGCAATGGACGCCAACTGTTTGATCTTATGCCGCTTAGAAAGATGAGTGAATGACCAAAATCCACGCTTCTGGGGCGTGCTCAAATCATCAACAGGACTAGATTCTACCAAATTTGTGCCACGCATGACAGTAGATTTACTGCGGTTAAAAGTGACTGCATTGGATGATGATGAAGGTGGGTGATTCTGATGCTTGTTTTTTGGGGTTGGGAGAAATGGGTTTCTCGATTTCTTGAAATGATGATACGGGTTGTTGTTCGCATTGATGGGGAGTACAGATGAAGAGTGATGTGATGTTGAAGAAGAGGAAGCAGTAGCTTTAGTAGTGACAAGAAATGGGGAGGAGACTAGTTTGCCAAGCTTTTCTTGGAGACAGAAGGCACATATACCACCACTAGGGCTGTTGTTTTTGTATGGATGATATGTGCATTGCATTGAAGCATCGCCATAATCATCATCAACTACATTTACCATGGTTTTATGGTGAGATGGAAATGAGTTGTTCTTGGTGGTGTTCAAGACACTTTGGTGGTGGTGTGGAGTGAGGAGATTTTGTGGAGGAGTGTGTGTCTTGTAGCTTGTGTGTGTGTTGGAGTTTAGTAGAGAATGGGGAGACTGGTAGTCCCAAGTAGCACGTTATTCCTCGTTTTAAGGAGAACATGACTTGTGGTTTGCACCGCCACGCTCATTCTCGAACACTATTTTACTGCAGTAGAGTTGAGTTGGCGGTTTTGAGTTAAATATACGTTATTCCGAATAACTGTATAATGAGGTTGTTTGATTTAAAATAAAAAAGTAACTTATTTTAAAATAAAGAAGAAGATTATAAGAGCAACTATAACAATCATCTAATTTTTTTTTCAAAATTAATATGAAAAATCAAGTCTTAACTATTTATTATATGGAGTTAAAATTTCATATACACTTCAATAGTCTTCCTCTATGTCACTCTCTATCTATTCTTTATTACATAATTAGACATGCGTAAACAAAATCACTCATGTATGTTGAAGACGGGGAGAAGAGAGAAACTCTTATAAAAAGAATGAAGGAACTCTTAAGAATTTGAAAAAGACGGGAAGCTCTCAGAGCTTGGTTTTTTTAAAAAAAATTCTCAAATTTTGACTTAAGAGCTTGAATGCTCTAAGTGATAAATGAACTTAGCTTTTAAGTTTTTGAAATTTTATTTATAAATTAATTATGTGTTTGGTAAAATAATTTCTCTCTGCCCTCTTTCTTAACCTCATGTCTCTCTAGCATACTCTTGTCGTAACCTGGGGCTTCTATCGGTTTTCACCGGTGAAAAGCTCCAAAACAGTTAATTACTTTATTTTCTTCTTAATTTTTGGATGATACTCCTTCTTGGAAAACTCAGATCTTAAATCATTGGAGATTTCGCTGTCTTCCTTCCAAACAGATGAGTTTTCAGTCCGATTTCTCTTATTTTTGTGGTTCTGCTCTTAATCTATTCTCGAGAAAATTTTAGATCTAAACTAAAACCATCGTAGATTTCGCTGTTTTTATTCTCTATTTTAAGCGGGTGGACTTTCATTCAATTTCTTTTATTTTTGTGGTTCTTCGATCTAAAATTTATTTATTATTTCGGTTTGGTGTAATCTCTTTTTGGTGAGAGTTAGTTGATTCTGTCTTTGGTGATTTATATTTTTATAAACATTTTAAAATATATAACAAATAAATTAGACAAAAGTATATTATTTTAGACTATCATTTTAATTAAATACCTGTATTACTCCTTTTCTTTTTTACTTATTCTCGGCTACTAGGCCATGTCACTTTATCTCCACCAAAAATAAAACAAAAATCTCCAACTCAATGAGTGAAGCAGCAAAGCGAAACGGAGATGACCGGAATTCCCGGCCGGCGGCCTCTTCATCCGCGACCGGCAAGAAAGTAATCATCAAAAGCGCGGATATGAAGGACGATTTGCAAACTGAAGCAATCAACATTGCTATCGGTGTACGTACATCTCCTTCACATTCTCATCATTTCTCATCTTCACTAATTACACTACTAATTACACCACTAATCACACGAATCTGTTCATCTTTATGTGTATGACTTGTAGGCATTTGAGAAGCACAGCGTGGAGAAAGATGTAGCAGAGTACATTAAGAAGGAGTTCGATAAGAAGCACGGTCCTACGTGGCACTGCATCGTCGGCAAAAACTTTGGTATATGCTTCTCCTTGCTAGATTTTTGAAATTTATGTTGTTTCAATAGCGAAAGCCTTGTTGGATTGAGTGATAACAATGCTGATTACTGATTATTGATCAAGTGTGATGATTGTACAAGATGTCTTTGTTTTGGGAATTTTGATTTTAGGAATATGTGTATCGGGATTTAGGGAGATCTAGCTTTTAGATCGCGATATGGCTTCAATTACGGTATTCAATTCTGTTTTGTATGGTTTGTGTTGGTCTGGCCCCTAGCTTCAATGAGGTGTGTGACTCACCTCATGCTCAAGCTACACAATAGTTTTTGCACCTCAATGGGCCTCTCATGTTAGAAGATTCTGTTTATTCTTAATGACCAAGAGTGGTTATAGTTGGGTTGCATACTTACAAGGTCGAGATATAGCAAGTGTTGTGTAAACACACACTAGGTATATCATTTTCATCTACCAAATTGAATATGTCGAGACTCGCGACGTTTCATCTGAGATAGAATTTACCTTGGCCAATGCTCCCCATAATCATCTATGAAGATCTTAGCTGGTGGTTTTGTGCTAACATTTGTTGGTTTAGATTGATATAGGCATCCTTTTTTAAATTTGTGGTAATCCTTTCCCCATGCTCATAACAGAATAGTCAGAAAAGATCATTACTCTATTCCACAGATACATAAGAGATAGTTCATATATGAGATCTTCATCCTGTTGTGAGGCTGAGTTGTTATTAACACAACCGTCTTCAGAGATAGACTACATCCAAAATTTTCACTTGCCAGATAGGTAGCTCTCAAGTATGACATATAAAGGCAAAGACTAGTGCTGATCCAAAATGAAAGACTTGCAAGGTTCTATCTTCTATCACCAGTCAATACTGTACCAAGTTACGTCTTTTGTGGATCTAATTTATCATGTTCACTAAGTATTCAAGAGTTATATGTCCTAAGACATTGAGGCACCCCTTCTGCATTATTCTGCAATTTTGGTGTTGCGAGTGTCTGTACTCTGTAGTCTACCATAAATTGTATAATTCATTTGTAGCAGAATCAGTAGGTTGTAGAAGGTTCTTGGAGATACACTGCATTTTTTTTTGATCTCTAGAACATGAACACAGCAAAGCTAAATCAGAGATTACAGATTCTTCTACCACCAAGGAGCCTTCCATAAACATGCTGCCCTTATTTTCTTGAACAGCCCAAACACCTAGTTCATGAGCAACTTCTCTACGAACAAAAGACCATTCGCACAAAGTAGTTGAACTTGCTACTCTTCTTGTATGCCTCTACACATTTGCAGTGGAATTGAATACACACATTCTCGACTAATGCCCTTTCAAAATATAACAAATCTACCTCCTCCACACACCTCACAAATCCCCTCTCCAACATTGATTCAGTTGCAAAAGGAACACATCTAGCTTCCGCTTCAAGGACTGAAGCCACCATAGATATGGGTTTTGCACCGAGCTTAGACTTTGCCTTCTGAATCCCAACACTTAACCCAAGCTAGCATTTAGGTTTTCACCTTAACCATGCCCATGGAGGGAGGTTTTCACATTTTATTTGGAACTGAGATACACTGCATTTGACTTTGCCTGTTTGACAGCACCGCCAAATGGCAAATTCATCATAGCAACAAGTTTCAAAAGAGTGCGGAAACCCCTTGATGCAGGACAAGATGTAGAAACAACAATTTATTTAATAAAACCGATACGAGAAGATAAACTCGGGTGGATGAACCACTGAACACCCACCACTCCAAGGGTTGCCCAGTCACAGAAGGGAGTTATAACTTGAATCAACGGATTGCAACCCATAAAAGAGACCCAATGTTAATAATATCTCAAAAATCAAATCTAACTGTAATATGTGGGAATTGGGATTGCATGACTTGTATAGGCAATAGGAACCCAAAAACATACCCTTACGGACTAAGGTCCGATAACAATTGGGCTTATCAAATAACATGCTACAAACTAATAAACTCCTGGCACCACATATATAGGAGGTAGATAAACTCCCTTTTATCTCCACATTCAATACATTTTAATAAATTAATATCATATACAAATATTGTTCATTTCCGTTCCCCATCAGCGCATATTCATAGTACATAGAAAGTTATGCTTATCAATATACAAAGGGTATCAGTTATAAACTTATAATGCATAGTGAGTGTCCAATAAATTTGCGGTATATGATCTTTATGGTAGATAAATTTATAGCGTTGAAAAAAAAAAAAGAAATCCAAAGAAGATCAGAGGTGATTGTCCAGCTAAGGAATGCTTAGGTCCAAACTCACTCTTGCATAAAAAAAAAATTAATAGAACAGCATAGGAAACACTTTTTGTTCTTTTACATTAAATTTACATGTACTTGCTTGCTGTAAAAAGATTATGAATGTTTTGTGAAAGGAAAGTAACAGTAACTATTTCATAGTAATCTGATTCTTATGTGAAGTTGACTAGCATTCGTGTATGAGCTATATTTGTCTAATGATGAGTGATGAACTTCTTGGGTTTATATTGCAGGTTCATTTGTGACTCATGAGACCAACCACTTTATTTACTTTTATTTGGACACGAAAGCCGTATTGCTGTTCAAATCTGGTTGAGCTGTGCTAGTGTTGCAACATGATGATTGATACTGTGCTATGTTTTACCTCTGTATGTATTGATTAATAACTACTAGAGCACAAAATATTAGGGACACTCTCCTTGTGCTAAGCTGTATATTAATTTTGACCTATATGGTGTTTCAATTTCATCTGGAATTTTCACCTAGTTTTTCCAATACAGCTTCTTGACGTTATTGCTTCTGCATCTTGAAACTTGATATTAAGTAAGCATAATGTAAAATGTATCAGTGTACATGAAGCATAGTTTAAATGAATTTTAAGCACAATGTATTGAGGTTTAGGCTGCTCTTTCGTTTTCTGACAAAGTATGAAAGGGAAGTGCCATCTATATAGTGCATTACAGTTCTTGTCTATATATGAAGGAGGTAGATAACATGTAATGTAAACTCTAGTCAGCTTATTTGTACTTATCATAAATAAAGATTTTATCTGATAAATATGGATCATTATGTAGCTTTCTTCAGGTGAAATATCGTCCTCAACAAAATCAACAGATTTTACGAGGCGAAAATATTGTTAAGAACAATTCGTCTTTTAGTTATAATCGCCTCACTTGTGGCTGTCGAGCTACAGTATGAAGGCGGTTTCAGTTTCCGGACTCCAGTGACAAGACAAGTTCAGTTTTAAGCATTCCTAGCTTCATGACTGAGGCTTGGATTGCATTCTACAAATACATTTCACTTAGGAAAAGTGTAGGCAGTTTATTATTAATCTATGATTTGCCTATGTTATTTTTTCAGTATGGTATCTGTAAGGATCACAGTTAGCTTGCAGACCTCAGAAATGATTGAGATTTGAGTTGGCATTTGTAGACCCTCTATCTTCCTGCTGGAAGAACTCTGAGAAATAAAAGAAATCTTTTCTCTGGTATCAAAATGCCAATGCCTGTGACCTGTGAGACTAGACAAATATGGGCCAGCCAGCTCTCAACTTTAAGACTGTTTATTAAGATTGCGGGTCTTAGTGGCGCATAAAAAATATTCAAGTGGTTAAATGCCTTAATCAGTTGATTTCAGATCATAAGATCCTCTCTCCCAGTGCTTCCCGCTATAGTTTAGTGGGCAGATGGAGTATAAATTCTCACACTTTTTTGATTCTCATATCCTAATACCTGGATTTCTGATAAGCTAACAGATAATTATGTTGCTCTGCATAGTTGTGCATGGACATGGTGGGACTCGGGCACTCGGCATGCTTGCAGGGGCCTCCATATGCGGTTGCTCGGTTTGGTTCGGTTTCACTTTCACATTGTATTGTAATTTTGGATCTCGACATTTCAGTATAAGGTTGGGATTTATGATCTCTACATTGCATTGTGAATTCTGGTTTTCGAGTGCTCTGATTTCGTTCCCCTCACGTCTGCTGGAACAATCGATCACATCAGGTGTAAGGAGTCGCCATCTAAATAAGAAGAGCTGATACTCAAACAATACTCATTGGAGAGTGGAGCTCCCATATTTCAACTACAGGGGTAAGATAACATTGTCGTTTAAATTAAGTTGTAAAAGATAAGAAGATTTTGACTTTATTATCTAATAAGAGACAGTGATGGTGTGATACTAATTAAAGGATAAGCTTTCTTTATAGATCTTACAATTATTTAACACAACTGGTGACATGTTTAAACATACAAAATCGATAACATGAAGTGTCTAAAACAGACATAACTGATAACATGAAGTATCTAAAATATTACTCCCTCCCTCTATCCCCTCATTTCTTTACGTTAAATTTTGGCACGCTTTTTTATAGAATAGTTCTATAATATATTTTTAAAATATTTTTTTCAGAATAAAAGTTTGATATTTAAACTTTTATTCCAAAAAAAAAATTTTAAAATAAAATTATGGAACTATATCTTATAGGAGCCTCAAAATACGTGCAAACAGTGAACATAAACTACCTGGAGGGACGGGGGATTATCAACTTATGAGGTAAGCACTGTGGATTTTTGCATCTCATACATAAGCTAGCAGCTAGCCTGTATTCATATAGATTACAGAAGTGTTGCAAATGCCCGTATTTTGTTATCTGAGTTCAATGGGAAAAAAATGTTACGAGGGGAAAAGCATGGTTAGATAATACCAGAGATATGTTTGGGACAGAGACTCAAGGTTCAACCTAAAATACAACGTCTAACTTTCGAAAATCAAAAAAATAATTAAATATACAGTCTAATCTTCAAAAATTAATAAAAAAAATTCATGCTTGTGAAACCTTCAAAAATAATAAAAAAATTGTTTTATAAGAGATGACATTCAGCTACACACTATTGAGAATTGGATCTTGAATCGCAACTAATCTTTAAACTTTAACAAATTGTTCTTTTAACCCCTCTATCCCAATATTTTAAACCTCAAAATATTTTATTTATTTATTTTTTTTTGCCAGAAAAAAAATGATTTTATTGAGCTTTCAAATCATTTGCTAAAACATGAAACAAATCTGGATGGACATCACGAAGTCATGTCAACTTCAAAATTCTGATTCCGCGGATATCAGAATCACAAATGCTGCCCTTAAAATCTTATATATACTAGCCTTTAACCCGTGCGAAGCACGGCCGGTATATAGTTCGTAAATTATTATCTATAATTTAAATTTTAACACCATTTTATTAGTATTTTATCCATAATTTTAATTAAATTATATTATTCAACTGACTATATTTTCTCCCGATTACTTAAAAATTGACAAATCCTAATATATATGTGTGTGTATGTGTGTGTGTGTATATATATATATATATATATATATATATAATATATATTAGTATTTAGGACATTTAATCTGAATTTAGTACACGTAGATTTAAAAATAAAAAAATCAGAAAGTTCTAATCTTTTCCAAACATAGCCGATCGTGTAATACCTTTGAAAGATTCAGTAATCTAATCAATCGAATTTCAACGTAATTTTGTAATCTTAGTTTTTTTTACAACAATAACTTTTAAGATTAGAGTTAGAATGAGTTATGTAATGATTATATTGAAATAAAATACGTTAAAATTAAAAAAAGTTATATATAGGTTCTTGTTAAAAAAAGATATTCAAAATTATATATTTATAAATTTATTTATAACATCATTATAATTTTTTTAATGAAATATTATATGATAATGCATTTTTATGAGTGTTTTTAGTATTTGAAAAATACTTGAAAAATACCAATAGACTCCACATTTGTAGACTTGTAGTACCAAAAGGAGAGTACGAAACCAAAAAATATAACTAAAAACTTGGATTACAAATTATACCCAATATTATATGATAATGTATTGTTAGGAGTATTTTTAGTATTTGAAACTGTTTATAATACCAATATACTCCACATTTGTAGACTTGTAGTACCAAAAGGAGAGTACCAAACCAAAAAATATAACTAAAAACTTGGACTACAAATTATACACATGTTGGCTTATTATAGTATGAGTAATTAACAGTTTGCATCCCCTAATTTAGGTGGTTTTTGCGATTTGGTAACGTATTTATAATGTTGGCACTATGCCCCTCTTAGCTTATAAAAGTTAAACAAACTACAACCCATTGTGCTCTCTCCGTTAAGATAGTAACGGTTGACGTTATTGTGCAAGGATAAAGTGGGCAATCCATGTATAAAATAAATATATAATACAGTACCATGCAGTTAATACAAAGCCAACAATTTTTATGTACAGTCCCTGTGGCTCATCTTCTCCATCACAACAAATCTTATTCATCACAACAAGCTAAATAAATAATGTAGACAACAAGCTAAATAAGTAATGTAAGTCAAATTTCAAATCTTTTAATTATTTTTTCGCATGACTAAAACCAATATATCTTAACATCTGTAAAGTTGGATTGTTGAAAAAAGCATTTTAATAATTAATATATGTTAACATCCGTACGGTTGGATTGTTGATTAAATTATTTCGAAAAATTATTATATTAATTAGGAATGAATCGCATCTTAAGGAGTAGTACTTCTTATTGGATATTTCTTTTACAAAGTCATGCAACTTAAATTTTAAATTTTTTAAATTATTTCACACAAAATAAATATATTTCTATTCATATTTAAAAATTTACAAATATTTTAATTTTAAACTAAATGAATTTTAATATGTAATGAAAGTAATTAGATCTGGGAAAGATAAATTTGACAGCATACTAAATATGACCGAATAAATTTGACCGGTGCTAAATTTGACCGTTTTTGGTCAAATATGAAAGCGGTCAAAAATAGTCGGTCAATTTTAACTTTGACTTGATATCATACGAAGTTGACCTTAAATTTGACTGCTAGTGGTCAAAAATAAGCCGGTCAAAAATACCCGATTTTTCTTGTAGTGGGGAGTTGAAGGGATGATGTTGGGCGGAGGAATGATCAGTCAAGCAGGTTTTTGTTTTTTTATTACTCCTTCTATCCCAAAATACATGTCATATTTGACTTTTAACTAGTCAAATTGACTATAGTTTGACTGCAATATATACGTATTATATAATTGAAAAAAATAAACAAAAAAATATCATTAGAAAATATATCTAGGTTATTTTAAGATTTAACTTTTTATGTTTAAAAATAATAAATAAATAATTTTTTAATATATAGTCAAAAATGAGTCAATTTGACTAGTTAAAAGCCAAAAGTGACATGTATTTTGGGACGGAGGGAGTACATTACATTCTTACGTATATCACTAGTCAATAATGTTGACTGTCATCTTTTAACGGAGAGAGCACACTGGTTTGTAGTTTGTTTAACTTTTATAAGCTGAGGGGGACATAGTGCCAACATTATAAATATGTTACCATATCGCAAAAACCACCTAAGTTAGGGGATGCAAACTGTTAATTACTCTTATAGTATAGTATAGATTATTCTATCTTGGAATCACTCCTGAAGAATAACTTGGAAATGGGAAGAATAAATTATAACATTCATATGATGATATGAACGTGTATTAGCATTCAACTTGTGATTAAAAAAAAAACAAACTTATATTAGCCTCCTCTTTCAACTTTAACATGAAACTTTTATTGTGTACATGTATAACGTCTAAGCCGACCCCTGCAGTGGAATGATATTTCTTCTTGGTACGAGAAAAATCGAATACTAACACACCCATTTATCTCCATCTTTTTGTTCGACATAGCAGTAAATAACAATCAAGCAACCCTCTAAATCATGTTATATCAGTGATCACCAACACACAACTTAATTAATGAACACATAAATCAAATTGATTGCCACAAAAAAGATTAGATCATCCATAATTACTTGAAACTGACAAACAAAAGACACCTTGCGTGCCAGTTTTTCTCTAGATCTTCAACTCTGCACCCTTCACCAGCACTTAGTAAATGCTACAACTAGTACATTTCTAAAGATTAAACAACAAATAAACAAATAAACAAAATCACCCCTCCTGCTGTCCTCTGATCATTATCATAATACCGGCCGGGAAAACCAAACCCATGGGCTGCAACTCTGCTACTCCTTGGCCACAAAATAGTACCACTGTCACTGCCTCACTGCAGATATACTCTATTTGATTCTTGGAATGGTAAAAAAGTGCAAATAAAATACACACAAAAAGCTGGCTATTAGTTTAGAGGGATAAAGATTCAAAACTCAGATGAAAAGCCCACTGGGCTTTTTTCTAGTACAGAATTATTCATGTGGCTTTTCTTGAAGATGGGGATGAAGTAGCTGAAGATCTCATGGCGGCCAATGAACACTTTTTCTTAGGACTTGCAGTTTTAGTAGTGCTTGTAGTCTTTTTCTTCATCTCAATCTGCTCATCCATGTATATTTGCCTGCACCTGCACTCCTCACTACAAAAACCCCTGTCCCCTCTGCATCAAACCAACTTTAACCAATCAACATATGCTAGGGTATTTTTAGTAGCAAAATTTACTCTTTTTTCTTTCCATCTCTACCAAGATTTATCTACTTATAGTAAGTTGGTAACAAATAGAAACACATATGTTTGCAGCACACTCAAAATTCAAAAATAAAAAAAATATCATGCTTATAATAAGAGTACTATTGTTTGATACATCTCGAGGTTTTAGAAGAACAGGTAACTTTCGACGTAGATACATGATAGTACAAGACTATGAGTTGAACTTACTGGTACATGTAGATGTCTCTGGAAGGCAAGAGCCTGGTTCCACACAAGAAACACTGATCAAGAAAGCTGGCCTTACCAAACGAAGATGATCTCGAAGAAGGTGACAAAGGTGGTGCTGATTTTCTGTTGATGGTCATAACTTTGTTGATAACTTGTGCACTTGTGTTGGTCTTCCTAGTACAACTACTTGAACTAGTTTTTGTTGTCACCTTGTCTGATTCAAGCACTATGCTCAGACCCACCATCTCTCGGGCGGTTTGGGCGGCGGCGGAGGAGGAGAGGCGAGATTTGGGTTATGAGAAGGCGAGAGAGATAAGTACTAGTAGGAGGAGCTAAAAAGGAGGTGGTGGGGGTGTGTTTAAGACTGTGATGGTGTGGTAGGGTCTTTTGTTTCTTTATTTTTTTTACTGTTAACCTAGGTGGAAGAGTATGGCAGGAATTCAAAGAATACCTCAGCTATTTTACTGCCACGTGCCCCCTTCTTCATTTCTTCCTTAATTTCATTTGTCGTCTTCCCTTGTTACACTATTCTTTATTTAAGAAAATACATAATATTTGAAATATTCATAACTAAAGGATAGACTTGGGATAATGACATGTAACACAAACAAATCAAATGGAGCTTATAAATGAATCATAAGATCATCACTCAGGCCCTGAATATGAAGTATGTTTCTCAAGGTCTTGTATCTTAGCCCATATGAATGGTTCTAAAAGCCCATGCCAAGTATCTTGGGACATTTTGTTGGACTTTGCAGTTCTGATTGGATCACTGACTGGATTCAGCAGTGATACTCCTCTCCAAGTCTTATTTTGGTTTAGTTGTAAAATTTTTGAATGAATATTGTAATTTATAATTTTTATGCATTGAAAATTACTATTACTTGGTTGTAAAAATTTTAAAGGTAATGTGATTTATAATCGTATATACAAATTATAATAATTTTGTTCAATTAATTGTTTCAGAAAAAATAAAAAATTTTGTTCAATTAATTTTAGTTTTGTATCGGTATCTTTAGTTCTATCTTTCAAATTGATAAAGGATTTAAAAAACATATGTATTTGACTGAAATGACAAGATGATAAAGTATATAAATCTCTTTTACTAATATATGTAACAATTAAAGTATTATATTTATGATGAAGTATAGTGATACCCGTCTATAAAGAATTGATAAAAATTATTCTTAAATAATTAGAATAGTATTTTCAAATATTGATATTGTCTAATTTTTTTTGAAATTATAATTTAAACTCGATATTTTATTTTTTTTTCATAAAATATTTTACGTGAATACTCAAATAACAAGTAAATAATATATTAAATTTACAAATGAACATGTTTTGGCAATTTCTTACAAAATTTTGATTCCTATTTTAACACAATAGTTTATTCCAATTTTCTTCTTTTCATCTTCATGTTTTTGTTCTTTTTTGTTCTATATATTTAAGCCGCTGAGACCTATTAATTGATCTACTTAAAATATTAAATTTGTGAAGATGATGTTTTTAGTTGGTACTAAGCTTAATCCAGCGTCCACATGTACCACGTGATTTGCAACAGTAATTATTAATTCGATAAAATATTCATTCATTTGGCACATCTATTATAAAATATTAAAACATCGAAGTCATGTATTAGATAAATTATATTTTTGTCATGCACCAAAGACTGATATTACTTGATGTAGATGTTTTGGATTTAATAAGCCTATTCTATTCTGACCTATGTGTTTAAAATTCTGAATCATAACTATATTTAAATAAGAAATGAATGTTAGACAAAGCATTTAGAAATATATATTACTTTTTATATCACGTAATAGACCCTAGTAATTGATGTAGTAAAATATTGAATTTGTAATGATTTTGTTTTTATTATTTGTACTAAGCTTATTCAAAAGGCGTTTTGAAATATAAGTCGTTCGACTTTTTGGCACAAAGGACCGTTTATTAAATTTATTATTTTTAAATCTTCTTTTCTTGAATAAAAATAGGTGATCATTAATATTATCATTCAGAAAAAATTTTAAAAATAATAAATTTAACTGAAAGATCAAACACTAAGAAATGTGTGTCGAACAGTCAAACGACCTATATTTTAAAACGAAATATGTGACTTGCAAAAGCATTAAATAATAGGAGCAGGAGATATTATTCTTTTGTCACAAATTTTATTTGGTCTCAAACTTTGTTTTTTATCATATTACACCTCTAAATTTGAAACTCGTTTTATTTTACACATTTTAAACCAAATTTCATCCGAATTAACTATTATAGTTAATATAAGTTGTGATAAAATATTAAAATTTTATATAATTATAGTCTCAATTCAAAATATCTAGTAATTCCCTAAATAATTAATTTATAAAGGTTTTATAATATTTGAAACATTAGTATAGAAGTGTAGTAGAGTTTTTAATTAATATAACTCTAATTCAAAACTAATTATTATTATTATTGAAATGTCATGTGTATCGGTCCTTTTACCTATACTTGCAACATAAACAATTGTTCCCAATTGTTCCGATGATCAGGGATAAGTCAGCAAGCATCTTCGGGGGAGGTGATATTATTTTATATCGACACAGTAAAATATTTGATAAAATAAATATCAAAGTACTAGTAATTTTTTTGGTTTTTCAAAAATAATTAAGTTGAAAAAATATTTTCAAAAATGCTTTTAGAAAAAAAAAATCCAAAAATACTAATTTTTAGAAAATATTTTTAAAAATACGATTTACAACTGATAAACTAAAATCAAATACAAATGCAATCTTAAAAAATTAATACCTCAAATCATCTGTGATTATATGATGTGTTACATAACAAATTATATTTGCGTGCCTTTAAATATATGGGAATTTGGCAAAAATACCGCTTTTGCTGTATTATTTGCAAAAATACTATCTACCTAGAAGTATTGCAAACTTAAATTTTCTTTATAATTTTAGTTAAAACATTGGCACAAATACGGGATTTTTTGCAACTAAATATAATTTTCAACCAATTTTTTTAAAGATGCATTTGTGATTGCATATATAAATCTCCTCAATTGATTGTGATTGTACCAGACACGGAAGTCCTATTATCGTCTGATGGAATCAACTAAAATCAAAATATAAATCAATTTTTTCAAAAATTAAATCAAAGTTACATTTTCAATTGCAAAAATTGAAAATCGTATTTTTAAAAATAAAACTTAAAAATTGGCAATTTTGGAAATAAGTTTCAAAATGATAGTATTTTTAAGAATACCTTAAAAAAGTAGTATTTTTAAGCAGTTTCCCAAAAATTTATAGTAAAACTCCTCATTCTTTCAAATTACGAAATTAAACATATAATTGCGTCAGTACTAACATGTTTACTTGTTTCGCATTCAATATTGATATGAATAATCACGAAACTCATGATAATAAATCTAAGTCATAGTCTTTAATCAGCAAGTAACACACATTAAATAAAGTTGTATTTTAAATATGAGTAATTAACACATTTCAACAATCTCTCAAAAACTAAATATTTTGCTTTTTAAGATAATAAGTTATAATTTCTAAACTAAGTAAAAAATTTGAATTGTCAATCTGAGTAGGTCAATATTAATATCACATAAAATATTAATATTACTTAAGAAACAATATTAATATCACATAAAATATTAATATTACTTAAGAAACTGATAATGCACGATGACTAACTTTATTTACTAAAATGAAGAAAAAGTGAGGTATGGATTTCTGGGGTACGAAAGACAAACATGTACCGGTGTTTACAGTATTTTTTTTATAGAAAAGACATATTGACGTTTATTTTTATCATATACCACATTTCACAATCTATTTTTTTTAAAAAAATAGTATATATGCATATTTTTGTTTATTTTTATTTTTAAATTTATTCTAGTGTAACACATTAGTAAGAGAAAATTAAGAATTAAAATTTTATTTTACAAGGTTAAATATTTAGTGGTAGACAAATATTACTTTCAGGGGGTTGGCAAATTTTTATATTTACATAAATGTATAAATAAAATCAAAATTTTAAAAATTGTATAATACGTACTTTAATATTATGAGACCACGGTCCCATTAACGTTAACGTAGCTTGGTCCCTGCTAATGATCACAGTGAAAGTAGCTTCATTCCTCCGCAAATTTTGAGTATGCTAATGATCATAGTGAAAGTAACTTCATTCGTTGGCGGATTTTGAGTATGTTATTATAGTGTTATCATCGTCTTCTTGATTTTTATTACAATTTTGTGTAAGAATCGAGTAGAATTGAAAAATCTAAATAATGATAACAAAATTTCGATAAGGAGTTCACTTATCAACAAAAGGAGTTCACTCATATCAACAAGACAACAAAAGAGTATAAATTGTTGGTGCCTGCTAACAAAAGTGAACAACACATGACCACAGGTCAAAAACAAACATCTGCTTAACATAAATCATTGCACAAGCACACTAGAGTGAAAATCATTACAACCTCTTTTTCCGAATTAAAAATCATAACAACCTTATTCACTAAAAAGAAATAAAAGATGATGATTTGCTTAGTAGAAAAACAATTTCAAGATGACGAAATTGACGATTATTTGTTCGAATTTAAAAATCTTAAAATTGCTTAAAAAACTGGTAGATATGGTTGTTGATCTCATCCGGCTTTTCTTCATTGATGAAGTGGGCAGTTCCTTCCATTACAACCACTTCCTGCAGCAATGGAACATATTTCTGGAACTCGCCCTTGTGTATAAAATCCTTGGCGCCAGGCATATTGTAAACCAAGTCGAATTCGCCAACAATATGTTTTGCCGGTACCATTACCTGAGCTCCGGTCCAAGGCGCCGTAAGTTCCCATGTCCTGCAGGAAAGCATTTAAAGGTTTTTTAGTTGCTACATTTCGATAATATATTTGCATGACAGTTGATAGGATATCAAAGAAATTAAAGAAATTACTCACTTAAATATTTAATTTTAAATTAATTTATAAAATTGAATTAAATGAAAAATTCATTTCAGAAACTAATTACTAAGATAGTTGGCATGGGCTCTAAAAGTATTAAACTGATATATTATATTAATAACAATTTAAATATTAATAACATATTATTTTTAAATTATAACCAATCAATATAGTCAATATCACTGAACTACAATACTTTACAGTTTACATAATATCTTACCGGTCTAATTTACCCAATGTTTATAGTCACGGAAATGCTCTTAGGATTCAGTTATAAGCTACAAGGTTGAGGAACGAAGATTATAACAAGGAAGCCTATTATTTGGCATGAATCATGCACGTTTAAAAGAATAAGATAAATATATACCGCTAATTTGATACAAACTTTGTTTTCAAAATAATAAGCTATTTTAGTCATTTTATTTCTGACAACTTGCATATACAAATATACAAGAAATTAACTCCTGACTTTTGTACGAGATTAGTTTTATCAACTGGACTAAAAAATTGAGTTCACTCTCGCCTATTGCGTCTTTTGTTTTCCCTTTAAAACGTGTTTATAAATTTCATTTTCGTTCTCTCCAATCAAACAAAACGTTACATTCAAAGCTTTTCCGGAAGCCATTCCTCTCAGTTTTAGCCCCTTCTGACTAGAATGTGTGACTGATCTTCGTGGATATCTCATTCAACATTATCACGCAGATTGCAAATACGTTTTTAGCTTGTAACTAAAAGCACTGGTGTTTGTCATTGTTATGAGTCTTTAAATGTTCTCTTTTCTTATTAAAAATGATATGCAGACTTTCTTGAAGCTCAAGGACGTAGGCATTCGGAGGTTGAGCGGTTAATGAACTGTCAGAGGTTACCTTAGAACCCTTAGCTAAAAGGAAATTCCCCGAGTTGGAAGAAATTAATTGGCTTGCCACTGGATGTGTCAATTTATTTTTGCTATTGGAGAATAAATCTGTTGACCTTCAACGAAATATATGTCAGCCATAAATTCAAATTTGCTGAAAATTTCCCAATCTTTGCTACAATGGATGAGGCATGACCGCATCTTAGATGCCATTACCGAAAGATTTAAAGAAAAATAAAATCAAAGGAAGCTAAGTTTTGGTTCCTAGAGTTTTAATCGATAAGATGCATTTCGTATCTTAACTTTGTTTTAAATGAAAAATGACGATGGTTACAAGAAGGAAGTGTGTAGAAAAATAGGCTTTTCTGTTTTTGGTACATGTAATCTTCGTAAACTCTTCAGTTGATTGATTGTATATATGATCTTTAAGGAAGTAGGTTTATCTAGTGAAGTGTGTTTCCCTATGGATTTCAATTACGTTCTTCCATCCCAGCAATTTCTTGCCCACTAATTATTCTTCAGGTCTTATTATTGTTTTCCTCTCAGTTTTTCACCCCTTTTCATTGGGGGTGCGGAGATGATCATTCTTTGTTGCTGATTCCTTGTTTGTACTCAGATTGCATATTCAAATTCAGCTGGTAACTTGAGCGAATGCATGCATCTAAGAAATATAACGCACTGATGCAAAGTGCAACAGTGATATCCATTTCCGACAGCTATCTGAACTCCATTGAACTAAAGTTCCGCAATAGACATTCTACAAATGCTAAAGATAGTTGGGCAAGAAGAAGTTTATATTCACTATATGAATGTATTCCCGGGGTCATGAATCCTCAATGTAAAACAGTTGGGATCTTGAGTAGCGTCTTCATCTTCTTCTTTCTATTAGCATTTTTGATACGAACTTTATTAATCTTTTCGCATCATGCGGAGAAGGATAGAAATTGCATAGTTGATAGCAGTCACATGGGAACTGCATTGTCTACTATGATAGACCTGACCAAAGTCAGTTTCATTTTGTACATAATTTTAATGTTTAGAGTGGCTTACGTTGATCCGAAATCTAGAGTCTTTGTATACGACTCAAAGAAAGTAGCTCTTAATTATCTATCTGGCTACTTTATTGTCGACTTGTTTTTGGTGGTTCCACTTGCCCAAGTCATTGTACGGTGGGTGATACTTCGAACAACCAGCTTCTCTTATGGGCCAATTGAGGTAGTATATTTCTTGCAGTATATGGCCGTGCTATGTAGACTTCTGTCTATGCTTGCCAATCAGTCTACAAACGCCTTGGTATTTAAGTCATGGTTGTCTAAATTTGTTATAAATCTTCTGGCATTTTTTCTTTTTAGTCATGTGGTCGGGTCATTTTGGTATTACTTTGCCTTGAATAGGGTAGCCTACTGTCTTCGAAATGCTTGTGGTGAGAATTGGTGCTTAATGTATGTATCTTGTGAGCGTAGATATGAGAATGAGAATTTTGTAAAGGACTCACCATCATTCAAAAACTGGAAGAACAACAACAATGCCACGGCTTGTTTTGGTCCAAGCGGTTACAAATATGGAATTTATGTGGAAGCTGTCAGCCTAGCTCAAGAATCTAATCTACCAATGAGATACATCTATTCACTGTTTTGGGGGTTCCAGCAAATTAGTACTTTAGCTGGAAACCAAACACCAGCTTTCTTTGTGGTAGAAGTTCTCTTCACTATGTTCATTACTGCTACAGGTCTTTTGCTCTTCTCTCTTCTCATTGGAAATATACAGAGCTTTCTCCATGCTCTGGGACGCAGGAGTTTAGAAAAGTCTATGAGGGGTCTGGACGTTGAGCATTGGATGAGCCATCGACGATTGCCAGAAAAACTTAAAAGGCAAATCCGTAAATCAGAAAGATACAACTGGCTTGCCACCAGAGGCGTGAATGAATTATTATTATTAGAGAATCTACCTGAAGACCTTCAAAGAAATATACGCCGACATCTCTTCAAATTTGTGGAAAGCATCCCAATCTTTGATACGATGGATGAATCCATCTTAGATACAATTAAGGAAAGACTTAAACAGAAAACATATATCAAAGGAAGGAAGCTAATGGTTTCTGGAGGTCTTTTTGATAAGTTGGTTTTTATAGTTCAGGGGAAGCTTGAGAGCATTGGAGAAGGTAGTAGCAGTGTAGTTTCATTTTCTGAAGGAGATGTTTGTGGCGAAGAACTTGTTACAGTGTGCCTAGAACATTCTATTATGAAAAGAAATGGAGAGGATTTTAGGATTCCAGCACAGAAGTTGCTAAGCAAGAGGACAGTAAGATGCTTAACAGATGTAGAAGCATTTACTCTCGGAGCTGCTGACCTGGAGGAAGTGTTCAGATTCTACTCTGGGCTCCTGATCAGAAATCCTCATGTTAAAGGTGTAATTAGGAAGCAATGTCCTCCTCATAGGCAGGGTCTTACGCGAAGAAAATCATTTTAAATTTCCATGATGAATAACAAAAAAACCCGTCTCTAATTGGAAGGCACGTTTTCATACATGTTGCTGCAGCACAGTCCAGTATCATTTAATATATCATAGTATAATTTAATTTAGTTTCCTATTGCGTAGTGTTTCTTTAAATGCAATCTATCTTTGTGCATGTAATGATTTGGTTACAGAAAAAAGTTGTTTTTGCTCTATCTTAAACCGTGGTGTTGTATACTTGTATTTTCATTAATAACTTAGTCTGATCAGCTTCAGATATTAATAACCCAGGCAGTCTGATCAGCGACAGTTCCGGCACATCTCACAATGTGAGAACTGGATCATAAGGTCTTTCAGATTATCAAGGACATACAAAATAGCTGTAGGTGCTGGTAGTATGATTACCGTAATCATACTGGTGTACACTGCATCAAATCAAAAGTTCATACTGGTGTAGGGAAACTTGAGAGTATCGGAGAAGATAAAATGTAGTTACTTTTAAAGGAGATGTTTGCGGTGAGGAACTAATTACGCTGTGCCTTGAGCATTCTGCTTAGAATAGAAATGGAAAACAAATTAAAATTCCGGCGAACAAATTGCTAAGCAATAGGTCAGTAATTTGCTTAAAAAATGTCGAAGCATTTACTCTCCGAGTGGCAGACTTGGAAGAGATCGCCAGTCTTTTCTCCGGGCTTCTGATGAGGAGTCCCCTGTATAACGTAACACTAGGAAGGATTTCCCAAACCGGAAGGGGCTTCCAGCAAATCGTATAAAACTTGCATGGAGTGTAGGAAACAACATCTGAGTCATTGTGGTTAGCTTAAAAGAAGTGACTTCTTGCTTATAATAAAAAAGTAGAGTAAAAGTAAGAATTAAATAAGTTAATAAAGTGTTTGGAAAATAAGCAGAAACTGTGAGAGAGAAGTTAGCATTCTCCGCTTCTTAAAAGTGCTTCTACTTCTTTACACAAACGGGTCAAGAAAAACAGAAGTCAGAAGCAGTTTTTGCTTCTTGCAAACAAACACCACCATTATTCAGAAGCCTGATAACTCCGGAAACTGGACCTTTTTGTCACACTGTCAGAAATAATCAATATCAAAGTATTGTAATCGAGCTGAAGGCTGGGATTAAAAAGAAAACGATTTTTACAGAGGCACAGGCGTGTGTATATTTGAGTTATGAAAACATAATTTTCTTTTTGGTGTGGCTTATTACTATATGATGAGATTAATTTTAGTACATACACGTTAATAATTTTATGATTTAGTACATGACTGGTACAAATAGTAGAAATAAAAAATAAAAATAGTTGATACTCCCTTTGTCCCTCTCATTTCTTTACATATTTTGAGATGTTCCTCTCTTTTTTTATGTTACCATAAATAGTAAGTTTTTCCCATCATTACACCCACTATCTTCCTCTTCTATCTCATATTTAACAATAAAAACTACTATTACACCCACTACTTTCCTCTACTATTTCAAATCTATTATTAAATATTGATAGGTTCCACCACTTTACCCACTTTTCATCTAACTTTACTCATTTTTCATACATTGTCTTGGTCTCCGTATCCCCCTCCAATGTAAACAATTGAGGGGGACGGAGTGGAAATTGGTACAATTTTGTTCCAGTTTAAAGACTTTCTGCAATAGCTGGAGCCTGGATGCATGACCATAGAGATAGTCCTATATTGGTGAACAGAAGAATTCTACTTGTCTAAATTATCTTTAGCATCTTTTATCTTTAGCAGAGAGTTCACTGGAAGTCTAAAATTGACATTGATTAAACACTATGCATCAGAACCTTATCTTCGCTTGACAAGCATCTTACCATTTATTGGTTAGAAATATGAGTTCTGGAATCATGGTTCTTTTTTAGCTTCTTTCAGTTCAGAGGAGATTGCACAAGTGTAATATGTTTTTTGCAGCACACATCTGTTTTGTTACTATATTATTATCGCTTTTACATATTTATTTGATTCATAAAATTTTGAAAAAATTATTCTAATTTTGATTTAAAATAGTAAATAATACGCACGTATAGCCGTGACCTTCCTTTCCACTACTTGCCAAATTCCACTGCTGTCCCTCTTTTTTAATGGTGTTAATCTCCAAACTAACGGAAGTACACACCTTACAATAATTTACAGACTTGAGATACACACGATGCTTAGATATGAAAATAGAGGTACATAAAATGCACCAAGCTAAAAATATAGGTACACAGTGTGCAATTTATTCTATAAATCATTGCACAAGCACAATATAGTGAAAATCATTACAGCCTCTTTTTCCGAGTAAAAAGTCATTACAACCTTACTCATCAAAGAAATAAAAGATGATGATTTGCTTAAGGGGTCATTTGTAAACATGCATTTCATTTCAAAATGATTTCAAATGATAGAATTTGAGTTGTCATTTCAAATTGTCAGATTTATAGTAACATTTGAATGTGTGGATTTCAAATGAAATCCAAATCCAAATTTCCAAACAAGTTATTTGATCAAATCCAGAATTTCAAATGAAATCCTGGTTCCCAAACAGGCCATGACAAATAGACGATTATTTGTTCGAATTTAAAAATCTTAAAATTGCTTAAAAAACTGGTAGATATGGTTGTTGATCTCATCCGGCTTTTCTTCATTGATGAAGTGGGCAGTTCCTTCCGTTACAACCACTTCCTGCAGCAATGGAACATATTTCTGGAACTCGCCCTTGTGTATAAAATCCTTGGCGCCAGGCATATTGTAAACCAAGTCAAATTCGCCAACGATATGTTTTGCCGGTACCATCACCTGAGCTCCGGTCCAAGGCGCGGTAAGCTCCCATGTCCTGCAGCCAAGCATTAAAAGGCTTTTTAGCTGCGGTCCCCTTTAACGTTAACGTAGCTTCGTCCCTACTAATGATCACAGTGAAAGTAACTCCATTCGTCAGTAAATTTTGAGTATACTAATGATCGAAAGTAGCTTCATTCGTGAAAATAACTTTATTCGTTGGTGGAGTTTTGAGTATGTTATTATAGTGTTATATCGTCTTCTTGATTTTTATTACAATCTTGTGTAGGAATTGAGTTGAATTAAATTTGGTACTAATATAAATACTCCTTGTTTATTTCAATGTTGAAACTTTGATAAGAATTTCGCATAATTATTTCATAAATTAAATTATTTGAGTTTTAAAATTTAAAACAAAAGTTTTCTTAGTATTATAATTTTGATAGCGAAATAATCGTTATATTATAAAATCTTGATTACGTATAAATCTTTTAATAATAATAATAATAATAATAATTATATTATTATTTTTATTATTTAGATTTATTATTATTATTATTATTAAAAAATTTAAATAATAAGAATAATAATATAATAATTATTATTAAATAAAAAGTCTAAATAATGATAACAAAATTTGAACAAGGAGTTCACTTATCAACAAAGGAGTTCACTCAGCAACAAGAAGACAACAAAGACCACAAAGAGTATAAATTGTTGGGCGTGCTAAGATAAGTGAACAACAGATAAACACAGAGGTCAAAAACAAACATCTGCTTAATATAAATCATTGCACAAGCCCAATATAGGGAAAATCATTACAACCTTATTCATTAAAAAGAAATAAAAGATGATGATTTGCTTAGTAGAAAATCAATCTCAAGATGGAAAACTGACGATTATTTGTTCGAAATTAAAAATCTTAAAATTGCTTTAAAAACTGGTAGATATGGTTGTTGATCTCATCTGGCTTTTCTTCATTGATGAAGTGGGCAGTTCCTTCCATTACAACTACTTCCTGCAGCAATGGAACATATTTCTGGAACTCGCCCTTGTGTATAAAATCCTTGGCGCCAGGCATATTGTAAACCAAGTCGAATTCGCCAACAATATGTTTTGCCGGTACCATTACCTGAGCTCCGGTCCAAGGCGCGGTAAGTTCCCATGTCCTGCAGCCAAGCATTTAACGGTTTTTAATTAGTTGCTACATATCCGTAATATATTTACATTACACTTGCTAGGATATTGTTGGAATGGTCATAGAGAGACATTACTTACGAGTCAAAAGCTCGGTAATAATTGAGAGGACCAGTAAAGCCGGTTTGCTCGTACTTGGTGGAATAATAGTTGAGATCATCTTCGGATAACCAAGATGGCAGGGGAGAATCTGTAGAGTCTCCATTGAAACCCTTCCCCTTAGGGAAGAACCATGGAGCAGGATCACGGTGTGACAAAAATTTCTTCAAAAATGTTTTTGTACCGATATTATTTGCGATTTCGGCTTCCATACCCCCCGGTTCCTGCAACATGACATGTTAAGGTTTTTAAACACGAGCTATATCTTGGTAATGAATTAGTTATAGAATCTTTGCATATTAGAAATACAATAAAATTTCAAATTCCGCCCCGATTTGTTTTTCCAATTTTTTTTTTCAAATTATGAAATGATTATGTTAATCAAATAATTTATATGCATAAGAATCTCATTATATTAGTGTTCGTGGAAACAATATATATTATTACCTAAAATCTGTGAACAATTTTTGGGTATCAAAATATTTTCATCATGATGCTCACAAAAAAATCTGAACATACAAAAATGGAAAGTTTATAAATCTTTATATATTTAAAATAGGAAAGTTTATAAATTTATATATCTTGCCAAGTGGATCTCATCTCTGAATATGGAAACACAAAAGGTAGGTAACGTATAACATAGATGAAAAATACACAAATGTCGCTCTACCACTCGTTTTCAAAGAGTACATTCATCTCAAAACAATCAACATGAGATTGTCCGCCCAAATTAAACTAAATCGCTCGAGCTAAATCTCAAAATTTCAATGTCTTATTATTATCCGAAAAGAGAATCTACATTGGTTTTAAACCGCAACAAAGTAAACTATGATATGACAAGAGTGATGATGACTAACCTGGAATCTAACCATGTAATGATCCTCCCCATACAAAGCTTTCATTGCATCAATGACTTTAAAATCCGGATTCCTCGGCAAATAATGAATACTCAAGCTCACCAAAGCCTTCACTTTATCCGGCCTAAACAAACTCAAATGCCACGCAATATACGCACCCCAGTCATGCGCCACCACAAACACCTTCTCCTTCGGCGCCACCACGTCCAGCAACGCCACCAGGTCGCCGACGACATACGGCACGCTGAACTTGGACGGGTCATCGAGTGGGGCCCCCGTGGTGTCTCCGTAGCCACGGAGATCAGGCGCCACCGCGCGGTAGCCGTGGGAGGCGAGGAAATGGATCTGGTGGCGCCAGGAGTACCAGAGCTTGGGGAAGCCGTGGATGAAGAGGACGGTGGGGCCCTGGCCCTTTTCGGCTACGTGGATGTTGAGGCCATTGGCGCTGATCGTTCTGTGCTCAATGCCTTCCATGTTTGACTTAAAAGTGAGCTTTTTTAGTATTATTTTGTGGGCGCAAGGCAGTGGTGAACAAGAGATAACAGGTGGTTAATTATTTATAGATGATGGAGCCTCTGCCGCTCTGCGTATTGTAACGTATGGATAAGTTCTAGAAGTTGGGCCGGTTGTGCTACATTCGGAGTTCAGCCCAGAAAGTTTTTATGGAATTAAGGAGCACAAATGGTTTCTGTTTTTATGAATGATTATATTTGGTGAATCATGTAAATCTGTAATAAATGTCACCGTCCTTCATTACCAGAAAAAATACATTCTATATATTATAATTAGAAATAATAATAATATTTTATATTTAAAATATATCCAATCAATATTATCAATATCATCAAAACAAAATATGTTAGAGCATCTCTAATAATGAGAAACACTTTAAGCATCCCCAACCATCTAAAACCCTTGGCTAAAAGGTGAGTTGACATACTTAAAATAAAAAAATTTAGCCAACAGCTCCAAAAACTCAACTCCAACCATACTCAGCTGTTGTCTATAAATTTAGCCAATCTCCTATGAATGGCTAAATTTGTCGAATCTCTACAGATCTGTAAGAAAATCTGTAGGAAGATTGTACATCATTTATTACCATATTGAACTGATATATTCTATTTTAACGATTTAAAATATTAATAACATACTACTTTTAAATTATAGCCAACCAATATAGCCAATACAATTGAAGCAAAATGTCTTACATGTCCAGCAAATTTTACATAATGTCTTACAAGTCCAATTTAGCCAACGATTATAGCCAACGCAGTTGGAGATGCTCTTAACTAAAAGTCCAGTTTTATACCAAATTTAAAAATTATAGTCAATGCCAAAAAAAACAACACTCCAAACATAGCAAACCCTGGTCTATAATTATAATCACCCCCTATGGATGACTATATTTGTCGAACCATTAGTGAATTCCACGTCATCTCCCATAATTTATTTTCCTCCTTCCCGCTGCTTACAAATTATTTATTACCATATTAAACTGATATATTCTATTTATAACAATCTAAATATTAATAAAATACTATTTTTAAATTATAACCCACCAATATAGCCAATACCATTGAAGCACAATGTATTACAGGTTCAGCAAATTTTACATAATGTCTTACAGGTCTAATTTAGACAGCAATTATTGTCAATTCCATTGGAGATGCTCTTACAGGTTCAACAAATTTTACGTAACATCTTATATTCTCAATTTAACCCACCATTATAACTAACTTCATTAGAGCATCTCCAATGGTGTTGACTATAATTGTTGGCTAAATTGGATCTGTAAGACATTATGTAAAATTTGACGAACCTATAAGATATTGTGCTTCAATGATATTGGTTATATTGTTTGGCTATAATTTAAAAATAGTATATTATTAATATTTAGATTGTTATAAATAGAATATATCAGGTTAATATGGTAATAAATAATATGTAATCAGTGGGAAAAGAGGAAAATAAATTGCGGGAGATGACGTGGAATTCGCTACAGATCTGTAGCGGATCGACAAATATAGCCATCCATAGAGGGGATGGCTATAATTATACACAAGGAGATGCTCTTAAAGATATTCTAATTTAGGGTCTGTTTGAGAGTGCTGTTAAAAATTCTTTTGCGGTCAGAAAAAATGCTGGTAAAAATAATGTTGTAAAAATCAGATAAGTGTTTGGTAACTTTTTCGACATTTGCTTATTTTGAGTTATAATATAAATTTTTTTTATGAGGTTTCATAATGAAATTTATAACAGCTTCCTGCAAAAGTTGAAATCAGCTTTTTCCAAAAGCATGGGGACCTGCTTTTTTTAAAAGCAGCTTTTCAACTAAAAATGCTGTTAAAAAAGCTGTTTTTAGATTTATCAAACAATTTTTCACCTACTTTTCAGCAAAATACTGTTATGACTGTCTACAACAGCAATCCCAAATATTACCTTAGTCATAATTTAGTCAACCCACTAAAAATGTTCTAAGAAAACAAAGTGCGTATAATTTGGACGTGAGCCGGATAATCCCAGCGACGGAATTAATTTTGGACGTAAGTTGTTAGATGGACCTGAGTACGATGAATTTCATCGTTTGAAATTTATGTTAACCGGAAAAGGTTAGTTAAGATTATTATATTTAAATTATTTTCCCAAATTCTAGTTGAGCATATTTGATTTGTACATCAATAATAATGAGACTCTAGTATATAAACCAATCAATTAATCAGTCATTTGTTTGTCATCAGATATGCTTACAAAACGGTTCGAAGAAAATAAAATACATATTCAGCTCATTGGGAACAACAATTATTTGCAGATATGCTTCCATAGTCATCAGATACATTTCAAACTGATTCCAAAACTTGAGGTCGTGGCCTCACATGCAAATAACGGTAACCAGAATCAAGACACGCTCCAACTAGGCATCTACCAGTGTTCATACAATAACACATTGAATACAATAACACATTGATATTTTCAAATATCACTCAGCACGGGGCTTGGCCTGTCTTAGAGTAACATTATACAAGCTAGTTCATATGCTTGAACATAAAAACATCACACTTTGATCTGAAAAGCAATAAAGAAGAGTATGAAATGATAAGGCAGAAAGGTTAGTCAAAGCTCAAAAGTAGTGCAAAGTCAGTAATTTAAGCATGAATGCAATTTTAAGAGGTGACAAAGAAGTTCACTTCCAAAGCATGCAACTTTTTACATGGAGAGAAACGAATGCATGCTCAAAAGTCACAATTTACTACATCTTCATTCTTTTAATTGAGATAAAATCATCGACCTCTTGTTAGCGAGAGAAAAGGAGACACGATGTTACAGATTTTAACATAGTAATCTAGGTGACCAAATAAATTGGCATAGGAGAGCTGGCGGAGACCCTGTGGTGCTGCTCAACGTTAATATCCCTAAGACTAATATAGGGCAAACTGTCCATTTCATCCCTCATGGCCGGAGAACGTGGACAAGACGCCGGCCGGCTGGTTGTCCGGTACGGAGTGGTGGACCCACTCCGACTCTCCGTGGTGTAAACCGGCGGCGGCGCTGAGAAGCCAATGCACTGGACTCCTCCACCATTCTGAGAGCTGCTGCTGTGGTGGACTTGCGGGGTCCACTTGCCTCTAAAGAAGTGAAGAGCATGTTTCCACCAGCGCTTGTTGTTTTTGGTGCTGTGTTTGTTCTTCTTGATGATTTTGGAGGAGTCTAGGTCATGCGAAATGGTGGGCTTTTGGAGCTTCAAATGGAGCCCATCTATGGATCTTCCTGCTCTTGACGCTCCTTTCCTCTGCTTTCTTGCTTCTTCCACCACCTATTCAGTAATTTATCACAAAAAGCTGTCAAATTCACGATGAAAGGCTTAATTCTCAGACGTTAATAGTTCTCGATGTCAAATATAAGGTCGTACATGTCAAGTTAAATATTTTTTTCGATAGATCGAATAAAAGGAGGTTTAAAGAGAGTAAATAACCTGGAAATAATCGAAATGTGGGTGGAAGCCGTAATCGCTGAAATGCTGGGCATCAGGCATTTGGAATACCGGAGACTTGTTCGCCATGCTAATATGTGGAATAACTTATAAGTCGTTTTTGAGAACCCTTTTCTCTTGAGTTGTAGTTTCAAAGACTGACCATTTGAGCTAGAGAGAGAGGAGTGAAGATGCAAAATGAGCAATGGGACTCAGATTTGAACGGGGCGGGGCTCAACCAAGAGTACTCTTGATATAGGCACAAAGCCACAAATAAAGTGTAGTATTATAAGTTTATAAAAGTTTATAATGCATTTGCAAGGGAACAAGAAAGATTCTTGTGCACACATTTCTAGCTCTTCTCATAGTTTTTTTAATTCTCTGGTATCATTCCCCCTTAAATTTCAAAGTTGAAGACATTTTTTAAGTGCTAGATCTATACCATGGGTAATGCTATTTATCACGGGAGTGATGCAACACGCAATATAACTAATCTTCCTCTTTTGTTTGATTCGTGATAATCCACGCCTCTTGTTACATTTGACTGCTGAATCAAAGTTGTAGAATAAAAACTCCTGAAATTTTCATAATTTATTCTCATTCGGGATTCTAATTTTAACTGATCAATTAAACCTTATAACTCCTATCAATTAACTCTTATACGTCAGTCTATCTAGTTACTGTCATACCGTGTAAATTATCAAGTGACACGATAATTTTTGAATGAAAGTCTATACAAAAGTTATTTTATTAAATACTGTATCAAATTCTATAGAAAAAACTTGATGATTAAGACATATATGTTCTTATGTGCCGCTATGAAATAACAACAAACTTAATAAATCTGAATTTAAACTTTCATCATTCCGGGGTCATAAGGGATGCCAGCAACCGGAATCCATGCATCACCCTGGAAGAAACTCGCAGCAGTGAATTGGGAAATAACTTGTGGAGATACATTCTTTTGGACACCTTTCCATGTCACTCTCTTCGAGGTGTCCGATCCGGGTCCTCGGTTCTGATACTCAACATAATAGCAAGTGTCCTGTCCGAAATTACCTGTCCATGGAGACCATCCATCGGGAGCAATATTCGAGTCGATAAAAGATTGCATCACAATTGTCCTCGAAAATTCTTTCCATGGACGACCCAAATAGGATTTGATGGGAGGATTTGCTTGCATGAATGCTGGCTCAGCTGTAATTTGGCAGTTCTGAAGTATATTTCCACCAGTGGATCTGCGATCTTTCCTGCCTTGTGCTGTCACCATGCAACCCTGATTATCCATTGGCTTTCTCACAATCATTTTGCAGTTTTGAAAAATAGCAGCAGCATCACCGAAGATGAAGTCAATTGTTCCTGTGATTGTGCAGTCGCGATAAAATTGACGGTAGGTGTGGGTGTAGAGGGTGTCTTGATAACCATCCATTTGGCACTGGAAGAAAATAGCTCTGTCACCAGATACTCGCAAAGCAACGGCCTGATGTTTAGCAGCTCCTGCTGAGTTCTCGAAGCCCATGTCCTTGGCCATGAAGCCATCACCATTTATAGCTAGACATAAGAGGTAAAATATAGATATTCAATTATTTGCATGCAAATTGATGCACAAAGATGAATATTATGGTGCAAAAGGTTTACTAGTATATAATATCGTACCAAATGTTGCAGTTTTGAAAGTATTGACTCCATCGATGAAGTTTTTGTTCCCTGTGACTTTGGTCTTAGTTGCCCCTTCACCCATCATGACAATATTGTTTGTACCCCTTGGAATATCAACATACTCTTTATAAACACCAGCCTTGACAAGTATAACAAAGGCCTTGACATTATTGGCTGGGACTGTCTTGATGGCGTCACTGATAGTTTTGAATTGTCCAGATCCATCAAGAGCAACGACTGCATTTGGTTTTGGATTAGCTTGAAGGAGACTTCTTTGGTGTTTGCCTGCCCATTCAGGAAGATCATCTGTGCCGCCGACTTTACGAGCTTTTGATATTTGCTCTGCATCGTGCATTAGATTATTTCCATTACCGCTTGCTTTACCGACTTTTGTCATTTTTTTTGAATCATTCCCATTGTCGCTTTGAGATTCATTATCATTATCAAAGACTCTGCGCACTGTGGCCGCTGCTCCCTGACCGGGATCCTCGGCAAGAGAATGCTCGTTTGGAGGCCCATAAGCAGCATCATAGAGTCTGCGCGTTCCTGCTGAGAATCCTGTATCCTCATTTGGAGGTGGATCTCCGTGTGGGGTCTCATCGTCATAATCCAAGAGTCCGCGTTTGTGGTTTCTTACATTGAACGGAATCCCGGGATCCTCATTTGGAGGTGGATCGCCTTGTGGGGTCTCATTGTCATAATCCAAGAGTCCGCGTTTGTGATTTCTTGCATTATACGGAGTTCCGGGATCCTCATTTGGAGGTGGATCGCCGTGTGGGGTCTCATAGTCATAATCCAAGAGTCTGCGTTTGTGATTTCCTGCACTAAACAGAACCCCGGGATCCTCATTTGGAGGTGGATCGCCTTGTGGGGTCTCATTGTCATAATCCAAGAGTCCGCGTTTGTGATTTCTTACATTATACGGAGTTCCGGGATCCTCATTTGGAGGTGGATCGCCGTGTGGGGTCTCATAGTCATAATCCAAGAGTCTGCGTTTGTGATTTCCTGCATTAAACGGAACCCCGGGATCCTCATTTGGAGGTGGATCGCCTTGTGGGGTCTCATTGTCATAATCCAAGAGTCTGCGTTTGTGACTTTTTGCGGTATACGGACCTCCGGGATCCTCATTTGGAGGTGGATCACCGTGTGGGGTCTCATAGTCATAATCCAAGAGTCTGCGTTTGTGAGTTCCTGCATTGGCCTGACTTGCAGGATCCTCATTTGGAGGTGGATCGCCTTGTGGGCCTTGTGGGGTCTCATAGTCATAATCAAAGAGTCTCCTGTGAATTCCTGGAATATGTAAAGATGAAACAATGGACTTGATGTCACTCATCATGGCAAGGGCATTGCTTGATAGTTCATTAGAAATTTTCAATAAATTTTTCATTTTATCCGCAGCATCACCAGTTGTATTTTCAAAAGCATCAATACAAGTCTCTTGATAATCTATAGCACCGGTAAGCCATGTCTTGACATCCAAAACATACTCCTCCATCTTGCTAGCCTCTAATTGTCCAACCCTGTCCACAGATCTGTTAAGATCCTTAACTGATGTATCTAATAACTCCTTACACAGTTCATACGCTTTCTGAGTACGCGGGTCCTTAGACGCATCTTCAAGAGTTTTGGACTTCCCTATAGCGTCACCAATGTTACTGATGGCCGCTTTAAAGCCTGTCTTCATAAGCTCTTTCGGATCTTCAGAGTCTGATGTGGAGAGGCTTTTAACACATGTGTCCTTATAATCAACTGCTTCACACATGACGTTAACAGCTTTGTTTGAGGTGGTAACTTGACCATCATGATGGTTACCTTTGTTTAGAGTCACGGCCACCGCAACCGCCACCGCTACCAGGACTACCGAAGATACTCCTATCATCGTCACCGCTTTAGACAATCCCATGATTATCTATCTAATTATTAACACACTATAAATATATTTACAACAAAATTTGGAGAATTTTTTTTTAATGTATTTCAATGAATACTATCCCTCGTGAGGGAAGGTGTTTGATCTATGAGCTGTTGGGCCAATATATCTTTAACAGAGTGTTTTAATACCCCTTCTACCTGTTTGGTTTAAGGAAACGAAGCTCATCCCAAACTCCATTGAAATATATAGACATGCATGCATAGAAATGTGAGGGAAACAGACAAAAGAGTCCGCTAATTCGGTTGGTTAGAGAATTTGAGGCGCATAGCAATTTGCATTTCGAGAACATTTGATTTCCATATATTTCAATAATCTTTCCTTTCTCGACCGACAGTTGCGTTAAACTGTTAAGTTTATGATTACAGTTTCTATTTTGGGAAACTTTATTCACAGTGCATTAATAATTCCTGCCATGTACTGTACGGTTAATCTGAGGTAATTAGGTTAGGTCATGTTTTCCCTCGTCAAAAGCTACTTTGTGGTCTCTTGTTAATAATACTCTGTATCATCCTTACATACCAGTGAATTAGATTTATTATGTTTTAAATTCCTTTTCTGATATTATACAGTAAGCTTATTTTTGTTAAAAAAAAAAAAATCTTTGATAAAATATTAAGCATATACATGTATATTCAAATAAAAATTACTGGTAAGAGGGTGATGACGTTAACAACCGGTGCCAAAAATTATACCTAGATAGCTTGTTAGTTTAAAAAAAATCTGATATTAATGTGAATTTAAAGACATTTGGTATTTTTAAATAAAATATATTCGATTACATAATGGAAAATCATTTTTGAGAACTAATAAAAGAATTAAACTATGCTATCTATCAGATTAAAATAAAAAATGTTTATAGAAACTAAAGTATATATTTTTGATTTTAAGATGTAACAATAGAAAACCGCTAATTTCCACAATAAGTTGTCGATAATTATGCGGTCTTTCGAAAATAAGTTGTCGAATATAATTTGTCGAAATTATATTTTCGACAGGTTGACTAATTTCGACTCTATTAATTTTCACGTCCCGAATTCTGTTGAAAATATTCGGTCAAAAATAGCTATTTTCAACATAATATTATCTAATTTGTAGATCAACCAAATTATATTTAAGTAATTCATATTCGATTAATTTGATTTTTGATTTGGCTAAAATGGATATCCGACTAAATCGGACGGAATCATAAACAGAATAATTTTTTTTTATAATCTAAAAAATCAAATATCTCGACAATATATCCAGTGTTGGTCCTCGTCTACAAATTGTCAAAATAATGTATACACCAATCTTTTTCCTCAAAAAAATTCATTTTCAACACTCTAAAATTGTCTTTTTCGGTAAATATATGATATATATTATCTATATTTTGAGAATAATGACTTAATAATTGATAATATTAGCAAAATGTTGAACCGGAGTATTCTACACTAATAATTTTGAATTTACATTCTAAATTGATAAACATTAATTCATCGATTAATCAATTATACCTATATATACATATATATTAGTAATACTGGGGTTTTGTGCCATATTTGTACGTTATGATGGAATGTAAAAATTAATAATTATATATTTGTTTCATGAGCTACAAATTTCAATTATATATTAGAGCATTTTCAACCTATAAGACCATTAACTAAAGTTCATTAATACAAATGTTATAAATAAAAAATATAGAGATTAAGTAAAAAAAAAAATCCAAGTAAACATTATGTTTATTTATAATTATAGCCAACATCGTGATTTTGCAATATTTAGCCAACAACAACATGTAACAAGATTTCATTTATTATCGTATTTAAATAATATATTATACTTATAACAATTTATGATAGTTATATTCCATTTTTAGAATATAATTAATCAATATATGAGTATCGTTGAAGATGATAATTTTTGACGTGTTAAATTATAACTAACCGCAAGCGCACGGTGTCTATTATCGTGTAGACTGTCAAATGCGGGTCGTATTATCAAGTAGACAGCTGTTATCATCTTACTCAGTTATAGATGATTGTTTCAAGAGCAAACGATTATAAAAGATATTTTGACTAGCTAGATTAACACTAACTAAATAGACACTGAAATACTATATTCAAAATCGAGGGCAATGAGATCCACCATGCTTACACAATGACTGGCTCTAAGCAAAAGTAATTAAAGTGGTCGTACAATTAGATTTTGTTATAATCTCTCTCAACTATCAACACTCTCGAAACATGTTTACACAAATAATCACTCTTAGTAATTCAATTAATTGAGTAATTAAAGTAATTTTAATCTATCTCGAATATTAACGCTCAGAAAAATCCAATGATGCTCTCGCATTCACATTCATTCGGCTAATTGTATATGTGCCTCTAGTATTATATCTCTCGATCATACTCCTATTCGCATAGAATCAATTCATGATATCGGCCGATTACACAAATCAATATTAAAACATAATCAACTAGAATTACCACAATCAAACAAATCGCTGTAAAATCTTACCAATATCATAGTGCAAACATGGCTTCCCCTTAAACCCTAGAACACACTACTCGCTAATAATTAAACTAGTAAAACAATAAAAAGACATAATAAAACTACCAAGAAAAGAGAAGAAACTGAAAAAGAAAACTTTTAAGCTTTAAAGTTGCCATCACATCCATAAAAGCCATAGTTTCTCCATAGGTCTCTCCCTCTCTAACCCTAATTCTACTCTAATAGTCTACCATGATAAAAACTGATCCTTCTCTAATAATTAAAGTCTTTTAATATTTAAAACTAATATACAAATAGAAATTAAAATCAAGTAGGATTGTGTCTCAAAATTCATAGCTGTACTTGGACCTCACTTTCTGCGCCTTTTCAGTTGGATTTTGCTTCGTGGAACACTTCTGAATTAAAAAAAATTTCAAGAGTTTCATGTGGGCTGTATGATCATCCAAATCCGACATCAAAAACTCATGATATGGCCCAAACAGTGCAGAATTTGGGTGTAATCCCACAAATCCGAACTTTAATAGAATTTAGCTTCAAAATAGCTAATTTATCTTCAAATCCTTCTCAACTTGGAATTCAAATCTTTCTCAACTTGGAAGTCAAATGTCCAACATGATTATTTGAGACAAAATGAAGAGTCGGGATAATACAGTTCTCGCTTTCAGAAGTCAATTACTAATTTGAACATACAAATTATACAAACACATTTGTAAATCAGAATTCCAGCTCCAGTAACTAACTGATCACTTATCAAGAATAATACTTATGTTTATATAAGGTATGAATTACAAAGCCTGGCACAGCGGCAACAGGCTAATCTAGTACAAATATATGGTGCAGTATAATGCATCATTCTATAAAGCCTGGCGCAGCAGGCTGAAGTATTAGTACATACACCCCACAAAATAGGGTTATATTATATATAGCATATTCTAGGATTCTAACTGCACTTAAAATTGCAGCAAAAATGTTACAGATGCGAAATTTAGATACTTACATAACAAGGAAACTTCGAAATTAAACTTTCATCATTCCGTTTTCGATAGGGACGTTGGTAGCCGGCACCCAAGTATCACCTTGGATGAACTTGACAGCAGTGAACTGTTGAATATCTTGATCATTCATATTTTTTATGATACCTGGCCAATTGACTCTCTTCGAGGTGTCGGATCCGGGTCCTCTGTTCTGGTACTCGAGGAAATAGCAAGTTTTTTGACCGAAATCACCTGTCCAGGGTGACCATCCTTCGGGAGCAATGATGGCATCGATGTTTGATTGCATGATAATTGTCCTGGAGAATTCTTTCCAGGGGCGGCCTAGATAGTTCTTTGTGGCAGGAGGGAGTCCTGGCTCCCCGGTTATCGTGCAATTCTGAAGGACATTTCCACCAGTGGAACGCTGATCGATCCGGCCTTGTGCGGTCACCATGCAGCCTTGGTTGTCCAGTGGCTTCCTCACTACCATCTTGCAGTTCTGGAAGACGGAGGCGGAGTCACCAAAGATGAAATCAATTGTGCCGGTAATTGTGGTGTCACGGTAGTATTGGCGGTAGTTGTGATTGTAAAGGGTGTCCTGATAACCGTCTATTTGGCATTGGAAGACAACAGCCCTGTCACTGGATAATCTGAGTGCCACGGCTTGATGTTTCTCGGCTCCTGCTGAGTTCTCAAAGCCTATGTCTTTAGCCATGAACGCGTCACCATCCACACCTACATAGTAAAATTTTAAGGAGATCAATTTATATGTATTTATAAGAAATTGCGTTGAATCATTGCATGCATGTGAATATAAACGCACCGACTGTTGCAGTTTCAAAGGTCTTGACTCCATCGATGAAGTTCTTGCTCCCTGTGATTTTGGTCTTGGTTGCGCCCTCACCAATCAACACAACATTGTCTGTGTGCCTTGGAATTCTCACAATCTCGTTATACACACCAGCCTTCACTTGGATAACAAAGGGCTTAGCATTGTTGGCCGGGACTGTGGCAATGGCTTCTCCAACCGTCTTGAACTGTCCAGAGCCATCTTGAGCAACGACCGCGTTGGGTGCAGCTGCAGCTTGAAGAAGGTGTCTTTGATGCGTAGTTATCCAATCAGGAATCTCATCATCCACACTAGATAGTCTCCTCTGGCCTAGAGACTTAAGGTCTACGGATTTCAAAATATTCGTGAGCTCAGTGACCATCGCAAGGGCATTGCTGGATAGTGCATGAGACATTTTCAACAAATTCTTCACTTTATCTGCAGCATCCCCGGTTGTATTCTGGAAAGCATCAATGCAAGTCTCTTGATTGTTCAAAGCACCGCTAAGCCAGGTCTTAAGATCCGCAATTAATTTATTCAAATTACCCGCATCAACTTTACCAACCTTGTCCATTGATCTGTTAAAATCATCCACTGAGGTCTCCAACAATTTCTTACAAAGTTCATATCCCTTTTTGGTACTTTCATCCTTAGAGGCATCTTCAAGAGTTTTGGACTTAGAAACCACGTCGCCAATTTCCTTAGTGGCGGCCTTAAAGCCCGTCTTAATGAGTTCCCTAGGATCCTCTGTGTTGGCTTCAGAAAGACTCTTGACACAAGCATCCTTGTAGTCAGTTGGCTGACACAACGAATTCACGGCCTTGTTAGAGGTGTGTACAGTCTGGCCACCACCCTTTTCGTCGCCACCATCACTGCTTTGGGTGAGGGCTACAGCAACCACCACAGCAACCAGGACTACCGAAGATAGACCAATAACAGTTATCTTTTTCGACAATCCCATCTTTATTTGTCCAATAGACTACCTAATTTTAGCTCGAAAAAATTACTAAGGCTGGCTAATCTTATTTTTTATCTTGTTTTATTGATCACAGAGCTCTTGGGGTACGGTTTTATTGAGTTTCTACAAATACCCCTATGGGCTCTGATTCGAAATGCAGACGAGGCTGATATATATATATATAGCGGTGAGCAAGGAGATTGAGACGGGGATGAAAGAGACCGTTAATTCGGTTATTTAGAGAATGTGAGGTGCAACTATTCTGACTCAAGGTATGGTTATTGGATTTGAAGGTTATCATTAGCTTTCCTATTCTGGGAACAAATATCTACATTTCTGGACCGACAATCTTTTTTTGTTTCTCCTTAATTTGCTCTGTTGTGGCAACGTTAATGCTTCAGATAATCCTCTGTGTTTGGTTCAGAAGAGAGACAATCCTATGTCCCCAGGTGCCCCTGAAAATAGGTCCATTCTTGGTCTCTCTTTTGTTTATGGTGCAGTTAGCTCTTTGTGAATTAATAAACTCGAAACCACTCAATTTTATCAATTTATCAGCATTCAGAAAAATATCTGTTATGTTGGGACTAAAAAATAGCAATGATTCGTCAAAGATTCTTATTACACTTAGCATGTTTGGACGAGGTTAAAATAATGACTTATGACTTACAGTCACTTATTATGATAAGTGTATAAGTGTGTAGCTTAGATTGTATGTTTGGATAATTGTGTATTGTAGTTGACTAATTGACTTATGTATTCATAAAAATATAAAAATAATGACTTACAGGCTGTATGTAGTATATAAGTATTACAGCTTATAGCCTTATATGAACCAAGGAGACAGTTGGATTGCTTATCATCGAACAAGTCTTTACACATTGTAACGAAAAAGTAGAAAAAATTCATTAAGGTTCATAATTCTAACAGTTGCAATGTACTTGTCTGAGCCTGATAATCCATGTGAGCTGAGTATCTTTCATGATGTGCATGATTTTGTCGGTACATTATACATTTTCTGGTATATTAAGATTGTAAGTACCTAAAGCTGTTATGTGTGGTTCTGCTGATCACTTGTTCTTTGAGAAAATAATATTAGAATGAATCATTGATCTCAGATTATGTCCCGCGTTTTGCTTTATAATTTGATTTAAAATTTAATAGATTAGGCATGTAATTGAGACGCGAAGAAGTCCTCAGATGCGGAACTGCAAACTCAAAAAGGTCACTATATCAATCTGTAAATTGCAACAGAGTTTCTGTTTATGATGAAACTCAAAAGGATGAAGAGGGATATAGTAAAAGTACAAAATTTCTTAGCAGAAAAAATTGAACTTCAGTGACTCATATACAATTTGCGCTATCAAGGCGAATCATATATTGCATTTCCATCATTTGATCATCAATTCGACAATGAATAATATATGCTAGGACATGGCTTGCATATCTTCCTACATACAAAAGGCAATTTTAGACAGTTGTGATTCAGCTGCTGGCGTCTGGGGAAGGGGCGGGGGAGGGGGTTGCAGCGCTTGTGGTGGCGGCCATACTATAGGGGATACCGGTAGAAGGAATCCAATCATCTCCCTTGAGGAAAACTTTAGGACTATAGGTATTAGCTTCTGCAGAAGTAATGTTCTTAACACTAGGCCATTGTACCCTTTTAGAAACATTTGCACCAGGGCCTTTGTTTCCAAACTCCACAATGTAGGCTGTCATGTTATTTGGATTTTTCTCTTCCCAAATTTGCCATCCCAATGGATTGATAAAAGATTCAATGAATGAATCGATGATCACCATTTTGGAGAAGGATTTCCAGGGGCGGCCCAGGAATGATTGGATCGTAGGACTGGCAAGTACATCAGCTTCTGCTGTAATAGTACAGTTTTGTACTACGATTCCTGTGATGTCGTCAACAAATTCTCGGCCTTGGGCTACAATCACACAGTCCTGGCCAGCTGCTGGTTTTCTGGCAACTATTTTGCAACTTTGAAAGACAACCACTGAGTCTCCGAAGATGAAATCAATAGTGCCTGAGATGGTGCACTCCCGATAGAATTGTCTGTAATCATGAGTGTAAAGAGTGTCTTGGAAACCATCCATACGGCAGTTGTAGAATATTGATTTATCTGCTGCCACGTGAAGGGCCACTGCTGGACCTTCATCTGCAGCTGCTGTGTTCTCGAATGAAATTCCCTTTGCTATGAAGTTGAATCCACTTACTCCTGTATATTCATATATAAGTAAACACCAAGAGTTCAGAGTCAAATGACAATTCCAGTAACTGGAAATTAAGCACTTACATGACTGATTTAAGGTGTCTCAGTAAACTGTTCCGTAAAATTTAATATTCTGACCTTAGCCATACAAGGGACTTAGCTGACATAAGGCCAGATCAAGAAACAAAAAAGATGGATGAAGCATCTATTTTCTTATGGAGCAATGTGACTTACCAACAGTTGCAGTCTCCAATGTGGGGAAGCCTTTCTTCTGAGATCTGTCACCGATGATCTTAGTCTTTTTGGGGCCATCTCCAACCAACATCACGTTAGTCATGAACTTATCAAGTCTAACAATCTCTCTATATTCACCGCTCTTAATGTATATAATAAACATGTTCTGATTGTTTTGTGGAATCAATTTAATAGCCTCATTAATGGTCTTAACTTTCCCAGAACCATCTTGAGCTACAATAACATTAGCCATGCGTTTAGCATTGTCACCTTTGAGGAGTTCTTTGTTGTGATCCTTCACCCAAGCAGGAAATTGGTCTGCCCCTGGAACTTGTAAGAGCTTTCGCGCATTCCCTGTCACCTGCAGATCTGCCAACTCTCGGCTTAATTCATCAACCATATTAAAACCGTTGATGGTCAGCTCACGAGAGAGCTGCAATAGTTTTGTCATTTTTTCTGCTGCATCTCCGCTTGTTTCCCTGAAAGCATCCAAACAAGTCCCTTGAGCCGTATTGGCAGCAGAGAGCCATACTTTGAGATCAAAAAGATATCCTTGTATATCATTTACATCAATACTAAAATCATTTATTTTATTGAAAGATCTCTTTAAATCATCAATAGCTGATTGAAGGACTTGCTGACAGACTTTATAAGCCCCAGATGTTCTGGGATCATTCTCCGCTGCCTGTAATGTTGATGAATTCTTGAGTGAGCCCTGGATATGTTGCATCGCATAATCAAACCCGGCCTTAATCAAATCTCTGGGGTCAGTAGTATTCATCGCGGCAGGGAGGAGTGTCTGCTCACAAGTGTCCTTGTATTGAGTAGGCCTGCAAATTGATTGCACAGCTTTCTGTGATTCAGCTACATGATTTTTTTTGGCCTCATCTGCATCCTTGTTACTGTGCTGAAGATCTACGACCACCGCTCCAATAACCAAACCTACAAGGAGGATTGAAGACAGAGTAACAACAGTAACTTTTTTGTTCAAAGCCATTTTCTTCTCAAAAATTGAGAAGAAAATGGCTTAGAGAATGTCGAAGAACTCCCCAGGTGAATACTAATTTATCTATTTGCCGCCAGGGCTAGTTTTGCCCGAGACCAGAGATGAAAATGATAAGAAAAACAACTGAGAAATTCGATTGATATAAAGATATATCTGAGAAATATGAGGTCCAGGGAGTTGAGGAATGTTTCTATATTTAGTAATTCACATGATCCTCTAAACCATACTTGGAAAGTCTACTTTTGGTTCCTACTCCATTGCTGTCTGATTTTTTAGCATAATTTAGAAGGTAACTGATTGTTATTAATTTGTAGTTGAGCCTGAAATGTAGCTAACAGTGTCAATGATCATCATATAAGACACCCTAATCTTTTGTGATTTCTAAATGCATGCTATTTTTATATAGTTCCCATGCATGCAGCATGCACAGACGTAGACATTGATGGTGTGGAGTACGTATAGCTGAAATGGCATTGCAAGAAGCTTTACATTAGTCGAACTCAAGTCTTCCGTAAGCATGGGCTGTAATATCATGTTAAGTGACCAATTCTCCTAAAATCTATTTAGCCTATGCCAGCTATTTGTGATCTATTTAGCGGGTCCAATAAGTCTCAAACATCATTCATTAAACAAATTCACCCACATGTTAAAGCCAACTCTTCTGATGAATGACAACTATTTTGAAGCAGAGTGGGTATAATTTACTGGCATAAACTTCCTATTTTATCGGCAGCTTGTATATAAACTTAAAGAACATGCATTAAGTAAACATCCAACTTATTTATCCATCTCTCAGAATAATCTGAGACAGCAGAACAGGTTCATACATAGTTATAGTTGAAATGTTTAATATCGAAACCAAAATGCAAAGTGAACTACGCGCAGTTCAATGTTGAAAGCAAAACACAGAGATACATAACAGCTGTAAGCTTTAGACCTCAATCCTCATCCACAGCTAAAGGAATCATCTTCACCTGTAATACAAAAAAAAAAAGAAAAAGAAATTATATGCAATCTGTTACAAGTCACAACCAGTAAGAACTTGCTGTATGTTCATTCGCTTGCTTCCATGTGTTAAGACTTGACCCTTAAATGAAAAATGGGTATGATGTAAGATATTATATTAATGTTGTGTTTGGTTGGGCTGAATGAATTCGAAATGAACTGAATAAAATTTGAACATAGATAGTTGTTCAGAAATTTCATTCTTCGCCCACTTCATTCCTTACACACAATACTAGAAATGGAATGGAATGCAAAAATAAGTGACTGGTAAGTAAGTGTAAAAAGTAAAACTAGCTTATAAGAGTTAATTCTCAAGAAGTATATATGTGAAGTGACTTCTTTAAAATTTGTAATTAATATACACAAAACTATATTAGCAACACCACATGCAACTTATATACGTGAAGTGACTTCTTTTAAGTTTGTAATTAATATACACAAAACTATACATATACAACTTTTAATGATCTTTATTTTCTGTAACTTTTAAGTTATATATATTATCATCAATTTAAATTATCCAGACGAAAAATAACTTTTGCGTTGCTACTTGAAAAAAATAATAGCAATAAGTAACTTTCTTGAGATAAGACCCACGGACCTAAGAATTAGTGACTGTTTATTAAATTACTTGCACTTACTACAAACTTTTGGGAGAACTAACCTGATCACTATACTTTGTAGCGTAGAACATCTCCAAATATCGTCGATTCTCTAGCCTGTCAAGCTTTGTTACATGTTTCCAGAACCCATAAACCCCAGCTAATGACAGAAGCCTCTCTGAGTATATCTTCCAAGTGTACCTGCACATATAATTTAGATATGGGGGCAGAATTATGTAAAATTGTTTGACCACATTTAAAGCAAAACATCATACTTTTGATGGATGCGTGCAAGTGCTCCATCAGATATTTGATTCCAGTAGCTCTGATCTCTCTGGGTCCGTTCAAAAAAGTTGACCAAATTGATTGTAACCTGCTCAGGGTGATAGGGATCAATGTGGAATCCAGATATGCCATGCTCTATAATTTCTGCAGGACCTCCGTGAAGGGTAGCAAAGGTAGGGAGACCGCAAGTCATTGCCTCCACAACTGTGAGCCCAAAAGCTTCATAGAAAGCAGGCTGAAAAGAATGTGTGAATCAAATAATGAGACTATGTACTTACAGAAGGCATGTAAAGTACTTAAATAATTTTTACCTGAACAAAGACACCTTTTGTATCTGCAATGTAACGGTAAAGTTCACCATTACGAGCTCGATTCATCTGTGCAGTTATCCATCGAAATTGCCCATTTAGGTTGTACTTGTTCATTAGACCATGCATCTTCTCAATCTCAGTGATCTCTTCTCTATCCTTTGATTGTTTTATATCGATGTAGCCACCAACTACAACGAGATTTGCTAGTTCTCTTAGCCTTGTATCTTTACCATAAGACTCAACTAGCCCAGTCAGGTTTTTCACTTTATCCAATCTTGCCATGGAAAAGATAATGGGCTTTGATGGATTACTCAGCATACCACTGCATATAATATAGACAAAGTATCAGCAAAAATGACCTCTGTAACAAGAAACCTTAATAGTTAAATTCCTCAAAACCCTCCATATATGGAAAGTTGTAAATGGCATCTGCAATGCAGCCCAATGGACCAGGCCCAGCCCAACAGCCAAGTAACCAAGCAGTACTAATTGCTTACAGTAGACTTCGTGCAGGGGCAAGAAGAGAAATTCCGACAGAGAAGGGGTTAAGTGGGGGAACAGAGAGGAAAAAGAGGGCATTGAGAGTTTTGTTTTGCATACACTTAATAAGGGTTCTAGGAGTGAGAGGCTACTCGAAAGTCCTCATTTATCTGTCTTTAGATTCCGTTCTATTGTATTTCCCGTTTGTAAGCAACAATTGAAGTCCAGTGTAGAATTTTGTGGGTTCCATCATGTTTCAATTAAATAAGTATTCCTTCCTACTTCCTAGTATATATTGTAATATATATAATGTAGCCAAAAAAATCAGGAAAATTATGGCACCAAACAACCCATAGGAGAAAAGAGAGTAATTTTGGAATCATGTCTATAGTGCTCGGAATGCAACAAGCTTAACAAAACTCCAATGTCTTCTTCCATGAAAGCCACTTGGCAATACTTCTAGTCTCGTAGAACAATGATCAATCCCATTATGGTCATTATACAAAAATAAGATTTTGAAATTCAATTAGCAATAAAACAAAAGCTGGAGTTCACACCCTGACCTAACAGGATGCTTTGAATGTTGAATGAGCAAGAACCATGATCAAGTGAATGTTTATAAGATACACCAGAATGTGTGAAAAATCTTAAAGCAACATTAACATGTAAATATAGATTTAGCACAAAAAACCAGTAAAAACACACAGAAATGAGAAACTTACATATGTTCATTGCTCTGCTCTGGATCATATAACAGCTTTTCAATCGCGCCATGTAATGCAGTAAGTCTCATATCCTTTTCTGTGTATGAGAAGTAAATGCTCATATCTGCTCCAGGAGAGACGATATTGAACTTGGGATCAAACACATTAATGCCATGAACTACACGATACAGCCCAGGCAGAGTGAAGCCTGTGTAACTCTCATACTGTCCAACACAGTTTTTGCTGAAATAGTGGGAAAATGTTAAAGTGTGTATATGCATAGATTCTACAAAACACTATATTCTCATAAGCTTAAAAAGGTGAGAATCGAAGAGTTTTACTAATTTTTATGAGCTTGTTCACTCAGCTTCAACACAATAACAGTAGTTAATCATGTGGAAGTATATGCAATATACATTAGTAAGAAATACTTTTGAAACAGAATATTAAGGAAAAAAAAAACTAAAATGAGAATCTTATTCTAGGAAAGTACTTATGATCAGAAGATTGTCCCTCCTGTAACGAGTAGATTCCTTGTATCAGGCAATAAGAGACAAATATTTTATGGAAGTTGGAGAATTCAAGAAATTTCTTTCCATGAAGTGAGATGCATACCTTCCAGCAATCTCCTGGTATGTGCTGGTGACAATGAAATCTGCAGAGTTCATAGCAATGAGATCAGCAGTAAACTGGCTTGAGAAATGGTATTTGTCTTCGTAATTTCTCCAGTACAAGTCAGAATCAGGGTACTTAGTTTTTTCCAGCGCATGAGCGATGTTGCACTGTATAAGTTGACATTGTTAGGAATAAATGCTTGAAAGTGAGTCAGGGACAAAAAAATTAGAACTTATTTAGACCTGTGTGACACCAAGTTTATTAGCTAACAGGGAAGCAACAAGATTCCCATCACTATAGTTCCCAATGATGAGGTCTGGAACACCCTGTAATTCTGCAGCAATTTCATTTGATACATCCTAATAAAAAATAACCCATATCAGATAAATGCTTAGAAGATGTGGAAAAGGTCCTGTAATCAACTACTGGGACTATCTTGGAAAATCAGTGAAGAAGAAGATAATTAAAAGGGAAATTTGTACCTCAGCAAAGGTCTCCAAATAAGGCCACACATCAAATCTAGAAATCCATTTTCGAAGAATGCTTTTCTCAGTCCTAAAAGGCACGCGCAGAATATGTGTGTGCTCGGTTCCACTGACTCTTTCTATTCGCTGATTGCATGTAGTTCCTTTAGCATCAGGTATCAATCGTGTGACCTTACACAGTCCAAACAGGGAACCATTAAAATCGAACTTGGTAATGGAAGATTATTGAGACGATAATCATAAGAAGTACAAATTTAGCTAGGAACAAGTTTCATGTTGGGATAAGACAGGTGAGTATCAAGTATACTTACAATAAGTATATTTGGGTAAACATCCAGTCCTTGCTCCTTTATTCTGAAAAGCATCTCATTCTCCAGGGCACGCACTTGATCAAGTATGTAGACAACCTTTATCCATAAAGATAAAAATGTAATTGGCAGGGAACACATATTTGTAGTACAAAAACAAATACAATAACTTCTTTTTGTGAAAATTAGGACAGAGAAGCAAAGTTGTCATTCACACAAATTATGAACTGTGAAATCTAATTATTTGTTATACAAGATCACATTACCTGTCCACCAGTGTCAGGCAGACCTAATACATTCGCTTGGCCAAAATATCCATGGGGGGAGAGAATCACAATGTTGAAGACCATAGGAATCATCCCAAGAAATTTCTCCAAGGTAGCTGCATCAGGAGCCTGAAGGATGTCAAGAAGTAGATGGACAGTTTCGGATACCCGATGCGCTGTGTTACCCCAACCTTTCTCGAAGCCCATACCTTGGAGTCTACTTTCAAAGCAATGATAAAATTCAGAGGGGTTTTCTATCATGGTGTAAGAACAATTTACAAGCCAAATATATTACTTCTTTTTGGAGAGGATACTATAAATCTTCATAGTCACTTACACATATTCAAACTCAGAACATGGTGCATCCGGTTTAAAATAAGAAAGATATTCCGCTGCCCTAGCCAATGCCAAATGAAGTCCAGATATAGTTTGTATCCGGTCATTTAGCATCCTTACCTGGAAAACATCATGAACAGTGTGTTAACTGTTAAGCTTTTCTTTAAATTTTTTGCTTACTATTTAGAATGACATAAGTAATTGCTTCAACATATGAAGATAATAACAAGAAGATAAGTAACCAAGTCATAACAAATATATATATGACAGTTATTAAATAAGTTGACATACGTGTCCCTTATGTTTGTGTGTACGGAGAAACTCAAGCAGAGGGTCTAAATTCTCTTTATTTCGGAACATAAAAGAAGATAGGTGACGGTTGAGAAACTGAACCCCGCTGCCAATGGAAGGTGATTGCGTCAGACGAGGAAGTGTTGATTCGAATGGATCGAAGTCAATCTCAAGCACAAAGTTCTTGTTGTACCTATAATGTAATCTTTGTTGACTTAGTTAAGTTATGGCAAGGAAGGGCTACATATTTACTGAAACCTTGTATTAAAACATCTCTTAGTTTCAAATAAGAGAACATGAAGAATCTTAAAACATGGTGAACTGCAAGAAAAGGTGAGGTTACTTACTCTCCATTGACAAGTTCTTCCTTGAATTGAAGATATTCTGAAACATTTAAATGCTCCACACTCAGTTCATACACATTTACGCGGATAAATTCCCAAATACCTGGCCTTGGACGAATAGCAATGGCAACTAAAGGAGGTAGAACAATAGCTTCCTACAAGCACAATAACATATATACTTAAGAATTTAGCAAGATAATGAATAAGTTTACCAGCGATCTGACCAATATAAACCATAATTAAACAAATATACATATATATAACTAATAAGCTTCATTAGCATGTAACATACATAAACCAGGACAACATTAATAAATATATTGTTCCTTCATTCTCATCCTAGTGACATACATAAAAAAGCAGGATTACAGATTTCATATATAGATTTAATACACACGTAACTGAATTTTTTTATCAGTTTGGAAATCCATATCTATGTTGAAAAATCGAGAGTTCAAACCAAGAACTTTGAGAGATAATTTTTGAAGTTTATACAACACCATTATATATTTTGAATTATTCATGGGGTCACATAATTGGCATTCTTATATTTAATAATGCTATTTAGTAACTTTTTTAATGTTTGTCGGCAAAATGTGTTGCTTCCTAGTTACTAGATCCACCCCTGGTTATAATTGTTAATATATTTATTTAGAAATTATTTCTAGAAGTTCAATGAAAAGAACAGATATGCACTGAAATATAATTTAGATCGGCATAGTATGGGAATAAGACATATCAACTCGGCTTGTGATGAGTTCTACTCGTATATCCAATTAAGAAATTCCTCTACAAATTCAATGACATAGAGATGCACTGAAACATCATTTAGATACACATATTATGGGAATAAGACATATCAGGTCAATTTGTAATAAGCAATCAATAATTAACTCAAGTTTATATGAGGTGAAAGAACATTTTAGTCGGAAATTTCATTGTCTACTCATAGATGATCCTAATACAGTGAACACATATGATGTTAGCATTTAAATCTTTATTTGATTTGTGAAAATGGTCAGTTATAAAAATTTAAATACTTACACAAACATGCCTCAACTGAGGTTTGAAACATCAACATGTTTTTACCAAGAGGATGTATCCAAAAAAAATTATTTGAGGAATTGAACTAGCTCCATAAGACAATGTGTTCTGAAGCAAGCTCAAGCTGAAATGGTAATTTTAGAGGGCAGATATGATTTATTTCAATTTAAGGGGTTGAGCGTCACCTGGGAACATCTCAAGATTTGGATAAAGGGGCCATCTTTGAGCTTTTTGAGTCCATCTTCACCAACAACACTGTCCAAATCATCTATCAGATCATGGGATTGTAATATCCCCTTTCCGCGAGCTACATATCTTTCCAATGGACAGATAAAACAAGATTTTAGATACAAAATTAAATGAAAAAATCAGCAACCAACTGGAAATATTCCAATTCATCAATAAAGAAGATGAAAAGGCAGAGAGTAGTGGATTACTTACCGGTTGAACAGATTGACAAGTTCATTCCGGTGAGCAGATAGGGTATCTTCAACCCTGTCACGCATGCTCAGTGGCCCATTAATTAAAGTGTGTGGCATCTTTAAAATTAACTGTATTGAACTTCTCAAATATTTAGTGAGCAATTGATTGGGAAAATGTGAAGGTGACTGCTATTTGTGTGTGTATGGGGGAATATAAAGAGCGAGGTGGTGAAGGAGTTAACATTTGGGGGGGTTTGAAAAAATCCAAAAGATGTTTGACGTGTCAAGCTGCATGCAACTCTAGAGTTCCGTAGTCATTCAAGATTAATATAACTTCATAATTATCACTAGAGAAGAGATATCTATTCATCAAGTTTATCTCATTTTTCACTGTGTCAGCCTTCTTGTACTACTAGTAATAGTGTAATACCAGCAGCTAGGGGCCAGTAAATTATCAATCTGTGGGCTTTGCATAGCAGCTTCTTTCATCATGCAATTCTTTTTACACCCTCATTAATTTTCTCTCTCTGAACAACCATTTTCAGAATATTGTGCATGCAGTGCACTACCGTGCCTTTACTTCTTCCATAAATGATAAGTATGAAATGAAATAGGCGAAAATTGAATGACAGTCGGTCGGCAGAATAGTCTTAATGTGTTTGAGGTGACAAACTTCACACATGGCATCTCTACATTTCAGTATTCATTTAAGATTGATATAAATTCATAATTATCACCAGAAAAAGAGATCTATCCACCATGTTTCAACTCATCTTTCGATTTGCACAGCCTTCTACTACTAGAAATACCAACAGCTAGGAGCTTTGGAATTTTATTATATGTCGGCTTTGCTTGGCAGTTCTTTCATCATGCATGATTTGCGCACAGTTACAACCGTTTTTGGAAGATTGTGTATGCAGTGCCGTGCCTCTACTTCTTTTCATAAATGAAAAGACGATCTAATTGTAGCTAGTAGAGTCCGAATATTGTTACATGGAACACTTGTGTCAATGCCGAGGACTTATGCGAACAAAGGACACCTCGCGGGAAATCTTAAACATAATTGCCACCATGTCTTTTAATGGTTCTAAATAAATATTAACACAACGGCAGTCCTAAAAGTCTGCTCTTACTTCTCTTGATAGTCCTACAGTCCAAACCTAGAAGCTCCTACTCCTCTGACATCTAAATAGAGTGCATAGTGCTATATAAATGCTAAAGCATCTAAATATGTCATATATATGCTAACTAAAAAAATTGTTACTGTCAATACTAACCAAATGCCATAATATTCTAATTACGCCAACCATGAAAAAGCAACAAACAGTAATCTAATTTCTTCTCTATATAAGTGTAACTTGTTTTCCTCAGTAAATTACCAGTAAGGAGTTGAAGATAGATATAACATTACTTGATGATAACGGAAATTACCTGAGCAGAAAGACTACTTCTCAGAGGCATTCCTTTACCTCATAACAAACTCTTCAACTGATTCTGATGGACCCTGCCACCATTCGAAAACTCGAAACAAGGCAACTAAATCATCCTTCAACCCAAGTCCACCTGCAATAAGCAGATACAACAGTATATTCTCATCAATCTACAAGTCAAAGCAAAAACAAAATGTTCATCGGCAATCTTATGGATGTTTTTACATTTAAGCTCATCTAGCAACCAACCAAACAATCTTCTTAAAGTGTCACAATTAATCGAAATATTGATACAGCATTCGTATTAAGATAAATATTATTTTTAATAATTATCTAATCACTGTGTAGATATAAAAATCCGAATACTCCCGGAGCATTCAGCATTGTCCGAATATAGTATAAAATGCACAAATTGGAGATAAGAACATAAACTGATGGAAACCTGGCCTAGATTAAATACAATAAAATTCGTTGACAACATACCACAATTGGATTAGGTAGTTTCAATATGAGGATGTTCTCTTCAATTATAAAAAAATGTAAAAACTCTTACCACCGTTGGTCCCCAAATTTGTACTACAAGTACTCGCTATCGCCACATATGAAAACTGCAGCCACCAAGAATGTGTTTGAATACACATTGGTTCATGTAACCAGCTGCATTTACAGACCCTCTAGCAGATGCTGTTAATATCATTCTCAGCACTGCCATTGGCAACCAACTCTAGTGAGGCAGTGTCAGCTATAATATTTACTAGCGGAAAGAAATTACTAGCTGCATCCATAACATTCTCAGAGGTCATAAAATTTTGTCTATTTTCTAGCGAATATGCCTACTTTGATATCTGGACGTACTGTTAGCTGTTTGCTATATTATGTTACTTTTGCACCCCAAACATAGTGACGGATGATTCTAAGATTGCGTAATGACTGTATGTACCTCGTATGCACAAAACTCCGGCTGCTAGTCAGAAAAAGTACGGTGCCAATAACAAATAAAATGTAAGTTTGAGTGTGTAGTGTGTACGATAATAGCACGTGAATGCTATCCTTTCCCGGCTTCACCGTGCCATACCTATTAAACAACCAACTCAACTTTATATTAATCGTGAGAAGTGCATCCTCAAAATTCTACTCTGTAAGAGGCTCAAACCAATTATCAATGAAAAAAAATACCCTTGTTTTTATTGCACCACATGTCATCGCCTCTCCCATACTCTATAATATACTCAATATCCTCTGGAATCAACGTCATCTCCCCGTGCTTCATTAATAAGGTGTCAGTCTCCGGCCTCCACCTCTCAACTACAACTGATTTCCGCTTCTAATCAGTTTGTAGCACCGCATGACTGTGGTAAACACCCCAAAACCACACATATGTAACAGCTCCCTCTATGATCTCCAAAACTACCAATCTCGCATGTGTGAGTTATCACAAAACGTCTGCAACTTCCGTCCACCCCCATTCCACAGCTCAACACTAACATGATACTACTATCCCCACAAAATAGTTGACGGTTCCTGCAATATATCATCCACGGCATGCGACAGCAACACACCATCCAGATCATGCACATCATCGATCACTAAAACATATTAATGAAACAAATAACATTTCAACATCTCTTCCATAAAATCAAACAATAGTTAATGACAAATTAATGGCTTAAATTCATTTCGCCATTGAAGTTTGACATGTTGTACACAACAACCATGCTTGTTTTAAAAAATACGGTTCAATCATTAAAGTTAACTCATACGTGTTTCCTCACCATAATCACAAAGAATTAAAAAAAGCGGACGGAGTGCGTTACACTCGCTCTGAAAGAAAGTGATCATATCATGCTGAGAGAACAAGACCTAGTATAGGCTGAATCTGTGTCAGGCCCGACTCAGGTCCACTTTCACATAATATTTTTATAGACAAAGTTATGGACAACAAAAGAATATTAGGCATTCTTCATGCTTTCTTCCTATTAGTCACTTCATTTTCAATTAATAATTAACTTTTCTTTACAAAAGTATTAATTAATACACTTGTTAATACCATCCTTCTCATCCATAGGCGCTACAAGATAGAGTACCCCGTCTGATTTTTTAAATATAATTAATTATAACACATTTTTTAAAAATTAATATGGTAAATTTTAATAAATTAAATATTATTATATTATTTTAAGATATTTGATTAGTGTCCCGATTAATCGTTCCAGTTTATCCTTGATTATCTGATTAGTTATTAAATGATAACCTCATTGATTATTTTCGATTTCGATTTTTATAACACTTCTCAGGACCAGCAAAGTCGTACATCAAACATATTTTGCTTTAATTATAATTTAGATTTTTCTGGGATAAAAGATAAAAAAGATATATTTCTTATATATATTTATTTTAGGTTACTTGATTAATATATTGAAAACGTCCCAAAAACTAAGAATACCAGAAACATATTATCAAACACTATTAATCCTACACACATACATAGATACACAAATACATAGAGTCATAAATACATACACACGCACACACATAAATAAATAATTAATAGTATGTCTTTTTATGACATTGAAAGGCTTGAAGATGATGATTCGGCTTGAAATCGAAGTTTAAAAGTAATGTTATAATTGATGATTCAACTTGAAATTGAACCGTAAAATTGGTGATATATAATTTCCAGCGACTCGCCCTCTCTTGCATGTATATTTGAGTACATGCTATATTTTCCCATCCCAAAGAACGGGCTGGGCTGTGTTTTTTTACACGGCTCCTTTAAAAATCATGTTCGTTAAAAGTTTCATTCAACAACTCTTAAGCCATTTGTTATATATGACTTAAGTTGCAAATAGTTGCACCGAATCCACACCCATCTATTAATACTTCCTTGCAACTCATTGTCATTCTGAAGATCAACCGCAAGCGATGACAACAAAGGGGGGTATCACTATCACCTCAACTCAGCCAATTCGATTAATATATCCCACATGAACTCCATATATAAATATGGAATGAATAGGAACAACAATGAAGATCTAATATTTAGTAAATTTTGAACCAATTTTACTCTTATTCCTATTGACCTATTTTTAAAAAACAACATTAACTTGAATTGATTTCTCATAGTAATTTCATCGAATACATAATGTACATAATTATATAACTCATATTAAGTTGCATATAAAACACATACATACACACCTTTGTTTCAGAGTGTTTAAAGAAGATCATCTGATGCAGCTAATTCAGCTTGGAGCCCTTAGTTTACACTGAATTCTTCAGTGTCATTTTGTTTCTATAATATCAATAGCAAAGTAAAATTAGTACAAAAATATGTTTAGTAATAATAATAAAATAATAACATGTGTGTGTAAATGAACCTGAAGTAAAATATTGTAATGCTCCGATAACATAGCGTTCGTTCTCGTGAAATAAAGACAAGCCGAAAGGGAGGGGAACTGGTGATTGGTGAGAGAGACATCCATTTCAATTTCCCCGCCAATTTATTTTTTATGTTTTTTTACTAATCCAATTTAAATTCTTTAACTTGATGTAGTGGGTGGGCTGTACCAGAGGGATTGGGTGGGCCTAGTTTTTTAACTGAAATATGGGCTGATTAGAACTTTTGATTAATTTTACATGGTTACAGCAAATAATGTTAGATGGAAATTAGCTTGTCGCCCGTTTATTATTCTTAATTTATTTTTTATTGATATTAATAAATTTCCAATTTATTTGATTATTGTTTGATCTCTTTCTACGAGAGTTTGGTCTTTGTTGTTCATGATATCCCAGACTAGAGATCTTATGGGATTTTTATGATGTTGAATTAGTGACAAGGGTTTTTGTGGTGATGCATTTAACAACGATATTATTATATGTTTGTCCAATTTCGATTATATATATAAATGTCGTATGATTTACATTATTAAATTATTTTCTTTTTCCAAAAAATTAAAAAAATAAACAATTTTACATGATTAAATAAACAAATTTTCTCCTTTTTTTTGGAAATAACAAAAAGAAAATTCAGAGTAAATAACAAATTTTTGATTGGTTGTGAATGATACTCTGTTTTATAATTTTTATAGTTAACCAATCTCTATAACATATTTAAAATTAACAATGTTTTAGCGTCCGGAGTGCGGATATAATTTCTTAGTCTCTATAACAAGATTTCACGAAATTTATCATCATATTAAAATAAAAATATTCGTGAAATGAGAAGTCATTTGTATTTTATCAAGTAACATCTTCAATGCAGACCCAAGTGCAGCATTGGAGAAGGGAACTGGTCTTCAGTTTTACCATTGGAGCAAAGCTTCTGAGTTGGCCAGGGTTGCTTTGTAGTGAAATGGCCATCTTTTTACACAATCCTCTTTAATCTATGTGACAATAAAAAAGAAGAGGGACTTGGGCTCCTCATTGTGGATGCTCCTATGAGCGTATGTTTCTTTGTGTTCCCTCATGCTTACTACACCAAGAGCTTAAAATCCAAAATTTTGTCTTTTGCAACCTATTTTAAATCTAATTTAGTCGCCTAAATCCTATTTCATGGACAGTAGCTTAATAAGAATGAACAAACACCAGAATATATGTTCCCATTTGCCGTAGTGACTTGTCATGGCATTACATAAGGAGATCTCTGCTTATCCTATAAATACTATCCTCACACAATATTACCAAAACCAACTCAAGAAATATTCTTTGATTTGGCTTAATCTATTAGTTTTCACCCCAACCTTACGTAAACAACATGGGCTTTGCAAGCTTCACCGATGAGTACACTTCCCCTATTGCTCCATCAAGGCTATTCAAGGCCTCCATCGTAGACTCTCACAACTTAATTCCAAAACTGTTGCCGCAAGGTATTAAGAGCATTGAGCATATTCAAGGTGATGGGGGAGCCGGAAGCATCAAGCAGATCAACTTCATTGACGGTTAGCTCATTTCCTTATGTTTATCATCACCATTTGGAAAAATTATACGGAGACTACTATTTTATTAGAGACCTGGCAAACCATATATGTAATGCAAGCTGAACATGTTTTGCATAATAATATATTTTGCAATATTCTGCTTGCTGAACATATAAGGTCTCCAATTAAAAAGTGGTCTACAAAAAACTCACTCTACTTGTACGTAGATCTTGATTTTAGTTAAACATGTCTAATGGTTATATACTAATTGGAAATCATCAATGTTACTCATGTAGGTCGCACTTTCAATAGTGTGAAGTACCACATTGACGAGCTCAGTGAAGATAAGTACACATATAACTATACTCTGTTGGAAGGCGATGCTCTGGTGGAAAATCTTGAAAAAATAACTTACGAGGTCAAGTTTGAGTCCTCTCCTAGTGGTGGTACCATCTCTAAGGTAACGAGTAAGTACTACACTAAAGGAGAATTCATGCTTAAGGAAGAGGATATTAAGGCCGGCAAGGAGAAGGTTTTATCGATGTATAAAGTTGTTGAAGCCTACCTCATCCAGAACCCTGATGCCTATGTCTAGATCTTTTGTCTCCAAAATTGTTATAATCTCTCCAAGAGGTTTACACGCAGCCTGTCTTGTTGTTTTCATTTTGATTTTTACTTTTCTATTGTTCTGGAATAAGGAGACTTTGGTTCTGAGCTGTGTCTTAACCATATAAAGTCATCAGTCATGTCTTAGTTCTGTATTTCAGTGTTTACATCCTGAAAATAAGAAAACCTCTTGTTAAATCATTTTTGTTATCAGAGATTGAAAGCTTTTAACTTTGAAATAACTTTCTTCTTGCTTAACATGAAATACTGCAAAATCTCATTAGGAAGTACTAATGCTGTTGACAATCTGGACAATATATATACCATAAAACAAGAAATATTAAGTCAACCGTGATTATAAACTAGGATATAATAACAGAAGATGATATATTTTTTTAACGAAACATTGCAAACTATACAAATTTGAATTAACTTGTAAATTTATAATTAAGTGCATCAAACATTATGTTGTTAATTACGTTGATTAAGATCCATTCTTATATTAGTTGAATTGATGTTGATAAATATGAACTTATGTAGCAAAAAAAAAAAAAGGGATATGAACTCAGGGCAAAGGTATATGAGAGGTACGAGAGGTTAGAGAACCTCCAGTGCAGCGATGGCCACTTTCCATTTTACTGCCAAAACTGTCAGGCCACGTAGATGTAACTGAGCTTGGAAATAAATTGGCCAACCTACTCCAATCCAAGTGCCCAGCTTCTCAAGTAGTTACCCTTCCCATGTAGGTGACTGCACGTTAAAGAAATATTAAAAAAATAAAAAAATATGAAAAGCTCCATCAACTGGGCAGCCCGGCTTGGTGGCCACGGCCAGTCCACCTGTATTGCTCCAACGCTCAATTCTAAAAAACACAAGAGCCCGGGTCACTTTCTCCTGTCCCGAGGTAGAAATGGGCACCCCATTGTGGGTGCTCTAAGATTCTTTCTTTTGTAGATGTATAAAGTTATTGCTCCGTTTAAAGAATTTGATAAATAACATACAGTTTAATTCCTGATTAACTTCACAAGTCATCGTGTCCCTGCTCCTGAGTCATGAATCCGGAAATCGGATCAACTCGATTCATTTTCAAAATAAAAAATAAAAAAATCAGTGACTGAGAAATTGAAGAGCCGGACAACAAAAAAAAATTAATAATTTTTCTATCTCGTTAAAAATATTTAATTCAATCATTGATATTTTAGTGTACAAATAGTTAAATAATAAAATTAAGGATCAAAATTTTGTGTTTCAAACCAGAGTCACACCACCAAACTCATGTAAAACAGATAAAAGAGAAAAGGATTAGGATTTATTGTTTACAGTTTAACAGTTAAATCTAGTCAATTCGAGTTTGGCTTGAATAATCGAATTCAAACCGAGTTTTGACTGAATTTGGACAAAGATTTTTAACCAAATACTCTAATCTTTATATGTATTCTTTTGAAAATATTCGAAAATAGATACTGAGACTGAGTCAGCTGATTTTTACAGGATAAAGGATCACAATTTCATTTTCTATTCATTAATGAGGTATGGACGTCTCGGAGGGAGTTCCATATTTTGATGTTAAATTTAATCAATAACCTTTGTCTAATTTATTAAAATTTATTTAGAATTCTCGTTGGACTAATACTACTAGCCAACTTTTCCTTCCTTTCATTCTTCATTCCCCTCCAGTACTCCTGAGGTTTGATACGGTTCCCTCTGGACTTGCTGCTTTTGAAGCTCCATCGTTCTTGTAGCTCATTTGAATAAGAAAGTAGTTGATTTGATATACAAATTAAACTAAACTGATTTATCCTATTACTAGAGTTCTCTATATATTCTTATACTATGCCCAACTAAACCAAATCAAACCAAACATATTCGGTATATCCCGCTTAGAGCAGGATCTGAGGAGGGTAAGATGTACGCAGCCTTGCCCCTACTCTTAAAGTAGAGAGGCTGTTTCCGTGAAGACCCCCGGCTTAGTGCACAACAAATAAAATAGTGTGTGCTATAATAAGAATATAATACATTAGCCCATGGCCTTCTTCACATGGGACTTACCCAAACATTTTTGATTGGCGCTAATGCATCTGGTAATAACTGAGCTGAACCCTCCCTTAAAACATACACCATAACCCTCATAATCTCTGTGAGCCACGAGACCTAGTCTCAACTACTCTAATACGCCGTCTCCAATCATTCTTATCAAATGTCATATCACCCGTGAGATTTAAGGCTCCATGTCCAAACTTAATTGATCAGCCCATGTCCGATGAGGCCGACCCTCTTTCTCTTACCCCGAACCGATATGTGTTCTACTCTCCTAACCGGTGTTGAGTTACATTTACGCCGAACATATCCATACCAACGTAAACGTCCATCCCTTATATAGACTCAACACCTAAAAGACGTCGAAAAGTATCATTCAGTATATGCCCAACTATTTCTTGCAATTTCTCACGTTCACATTCCAACGATTCTAATTTGCAAGCTTGATATTCTACGAAAGCACAACTCTTGACAAAACAAAGAAAAAAAAAATAAAAAATTGTAGATATTCTTTTGAATTTTGGCGCTCAAACTAAGAAATAGACCATATAAGCCAAAATGGGGATGCTGAGCAACAAAATTTCATGCCTCTCCTTCACCACTGCCACGTGGATGTTCATCGACTACGTCTTTCCGCCTGATCACCCCCGTGGGTCAGCTACAGCAACTTGAAGAATCTTGTAAATTCATGGATCAGGGCTCAATAGAAGAATCCTCTTTATAATATGTTAAACTTATCTGGAAAAGTAGATTAAGCGGACACTTAATTACAAGTACAAATAGCAAAGGGGATAAATATCTAACCTCTGCAAGAGATTGAATTAGATTTGTATTCGACTTTTATGAGTACAAAAATGAAAAGAAACAAAAAGCTAATCTGAATATATTCTGCTAGAACTGAAATCCAATTACTGAGTGAATCAAAACCATTTATCCTAACTAAAATTTTATAGGAATAGATGAGGAGGAATCGATTCCGTTATCTAAAGTCGGTTATGACCTTCACTGTATATCCACATATATTCTTCAATCATAGAAAGCAATCAACGATAATTTCTGGTAGGGTTGAGAATTTCATGTGTGAACGCAAGGAATTGAATTCTTTAGACCTGCCTAATTATTCTTTGTGAAATGCATTTGACACTTTCACTGTAACTTGTTCCAATGAGAATAGAAACTCATATTCTGCCAAGTGGATCTCTCTTCTCTTAAGCAAGTTGAGAGGCATGAATGCTTTTTTATTCAAAGGAGTACAATAATTATTAACCGGAAACAGTGTTCTAAAAATCCCCGATTTAACCGATTAATCCCCTGCAAGGTCGGCTACCGATTCGATTTTTGAAATCCGATTAATCCTTATGTATATTTCTTAATCGAAGTATATATGATAAATTGTGAATATTAAAATACTATATTACTTTAAATATGAAAAATTATAGAGTTTATGAATATAGTAAATATATTAGTTACTAAATATCTAATATAATAATAACTAAATATTAAATAATATTTTAATATTAAAATAAATCTGATTTTCACTCCGATTAATCCTTCCGATTAATCCCCGATTTCCGATAAATCTCTGAATCGGTAGCTCAACCGATTAGGTCCGATTTCCGATTTCTGTAACACTGGATAGAAAACGTAAGGACAGTGGCGGAGCCGGAGTTTATTATCAGGGAGAGCCAAAATATGCTGAAAAATATTCCCTCATAAGTGAAAATGAGGAAGGGCCAAAATATGTTTGAAAAAAGTGATAACATAAGAAATCGAACATGACTCTTAGAAAAATTATACTATAACTAATATCACGTGATCTACATATCACAAAAGGTTATTGTACAAGAAATAATTATAGAAATTTCAGAGAGGGCCCGGGCAGGTCCTGGGCCCAATGTGGCTCCGCGAGTGCGTGGCAGGTCCTGGGCCCAATGTGGCTCCGCGAGTGCGTAAGGGGCTTTTAGATCGTGAGTGAGAATGTGATCAGAAATGGGAATGAAGGGTATAGTAATCAGGATATGGGAACGAGTATGTTAAGGAAAGTATAAGAAATGATTTACTCTCCAGGTGGGATCGGGTTCTCATTCCACGTCACAAAATTGCTAATCCAAATACCAACACGTGAGTTTGAGATTCCGTTCATCGTTAAATGAGCTCGTTAACCCTGAAGCAAATGCCTCCTAATCATATTAATTTATAAACATAATATCGTTACTAAAGAGGGCAGATCTCAGACACTTGTCATAAACAATTATAAACTGGCATATAGGAATATTAACAATATATCCCCAATATGCAAAAAAAATCATGTTATCTGATTAAAGTGCTCCTATATATAGGCCTTTATTCTATGTTTTATGCACCAAACCAGCACAAGCTACTACTACTTGCATACTAACTCAGACACAGATTTTGATCTCACAGACCCAAAAATATCATATATGGCAGAGAGTATTAGGATGAGGCTAGAAAACTTTGGAAGAAAGCCAAGAAGTGGCAAAAGTACTACTACTGCATCTTCTCCTTCTCCGCCTTCACAGCCATTGTGTAAGTATCAATATCAGCCGAATCAAACCCGTGTTTGTCAGGTGGCTCCTACAGCTTCTCATGCTATCATTGAGACTGCAGTTTTCATGGACTTCTACAACGGTCGCGCTGAGGCTCCGAATAAGGATTATTTCTTGAGAAAGCCAATAAGCATGGCTTAACATGCTTGCTCTCTTGTTTTATTTGGAGCTCTAGGAAAAGTTTAATTAGAGTGCATGCTTTCTTTACAAACATATATGCATGCGCTGTGTATTTTAAGATTATGTAGGTTAGTGGGGGTTATAACTTATAAGTCGCACCAGCCTCTCCTTCAGTCCTGAAGTGTAGTTAGTGTTGTGTACTATGGCTGGTAGCTGAACTTTGTACTGTTTTACTTGTGTTATTGTGTATATCTGTTTGGAGAATGATTGTCTTTAATCTTACTAGAAAATGGAAATGTTTCTTATACGTAAGAGTTGATACTCTTGATGATCAGGTAATTTTATCTTATAATTTGTTTTTGGAAAAATTTCTCCAAAAATAATCATATTGTGAGGCTGTTTGGAAAAATTATAAAAAAAATGATTCTTTGTTTAAAATACACAAGTGATTTAGAAGCATTCTCAAACACAAGGAAGTTTTATAAAAAATGAAAGGTACTGAGAAAATGAACAACTTTTCAATCCTTGTAATCAAACCTTGTTTTTGTGAAATATGTAGTACCCCGGCCCTGTATCATAAACACACGAACGGGTAGGGGAGAGCGGGTGCGGGTTCGGTGTGGTTTTTGGATAAAATCGCAACCGCACCCGCATGCCCTCGGTTTTGAAAATCAAAAACCTTAACCGCAACCTCATCGTCGGTTTCGGTTTCGGTTTTAAAACTTCGGATTCGGTTTCTACAGGTTCGGTTTCGGTTAGAAAACCGCATGAGAAAGAAAGAATAAATTAGTATACATAAACAATAAAAACTTGCGCAAAATACGAAAGAATTAATGATATCAATATATTAATTTGTGCACTCATTCTATTGTTTCAACAAGCTTCATAAAGTATCTCTTAAGGCCTCAGTTTCTCATCTGGAACCGAGTCTGGTTCACTTATGCAGCACACAACAGTATACTTGTCTTAAGCTGTGGACTGAAAAATTAAACTTAAGTTCTTTCTAAATTGTTAAATATATGGGGAGAAGTTATATAAAACAGCTTAGTGCATCACCATGTATAAATATGCTACTAATGTAACAAAAACTAGCTCATAGTTTGAATTTGGATAATTCAAAAGTATGGTCTTCCAGAGACCTTGCAAGATGTAGAAATACTATATCAACTGGAATCATATTAGAAGTTTATATTAGAGGATTAGTTTCTATGATCAAGATATGCACATCAGTAGACACTAAAGATACAAAACTAAGTCCATTAATACATGACACAGATGATATATATAATATATATATATATATATAAGTTTTATTTTAAAAATCAGATCGGTTCGGTTTTTTCGAATCGGTTTCTAGTTAAAACCAGAACCGAATAATCGGTTTCGGGTTTGGTTTTTAAGTTTTCGGTTTCGGTTCGGTTTTATACGGTTCGGATTTTAGCGGTTTTTAGCGGTTACGGTTTCGGATTTATTCGGTTTTTTGCACACCCCTACGAAGGGGTGCGCTTCTCCTCCAATCTACGAATCTATTCTACTAAAGCAACAAAGCCAAGAGGGAAAGTATACCAGTCCGGCACAAAAAGTTGAATCGGGGATCCTACTCTAAATATAAGAATCTAATCGAGGGCTCTCAAGTGGCAAAGGTCTTCCTTACCTTACCGCTTTCCAGTCATCCATGTAGCTCCTACAATAAAAGGGTCTTTCCCGAGTAGAGTACGAGATTGGACAGTTGCTCTATCTGCTCTCGAATTATATTATATTTTAATAGGCGAAGTGAAACGACATCTGAAACACTTTCATCTGTAGAGTTCTACTTCTTGCTCTAGAATGCAAGAAGACTTAGGAACGAAATCTATGGTCCAACCAAGAAAGGCATGCTACTTGTTGAATGTTGGGCATTAATAGCAACCCATCGGCCCCTTTTGAAGAATTTATTTGTCGATCTCTTCTCCAAATACTAACTATTAATTTTCACAAATAGGTCATGAAAAACATAACATAGAAGGTAGAAATAGCTTTGTGAAATATTTGTCTGAAAAATCAATTTTTCTTATGAGGAAAAGGTTTAGATATGAATAAGATTTTTTTAAATCAAATTAAACTAATTCAAGTTTGAAAATTATGTGACATATTGAAATTTATTTTAATCATTTTTCAGTTTTTATGAAGTGAGAAACCCTGGACATTCAAAAGAAATTTTAAAAATAAAATAAGCATGAGATGAAAAAATTCTTTTAAAAGATGATCACTTTCTTAAATATGATACTGATTTTCAAAAAAATAAAGATATTCTCTAAATTAATGTTTTCTATTAACTTTTATAATGATGGAAAATACTTTTTAAAAAAGAGTAATTTTCATATAAATATGTATTAAATGATTTCGAGGAAATTATTTTTCTTCAATTTACTCTTTTATATAAAAGATTTTTGAAAGTCAATTTTTTTATATCATATTCTGTTTTTTTTTTTTGGGGGAAAGAATCATTTCATATTCTGTTATTCGTGAATTGCGAGGGAGCTTGCTTAACGCTAATAGCGGAACACAAAATAAACTACTAAAACTATTTTGACATTTTAACAATCCACAGCAGGAGATGCGCACCGACATCTAATTCACATCAACAACTCAGGTACGATCCAAAGATCCATCTTCACAATCCCACTTGATCTTCATTCTATTTGCATATACTTGCGTTATTAAATTCTTGAATCTTTGAAAATGAATTCGAATTACGGGAGATCTAACAAGACTTCTAGCTTTGATTTCGATCTGGGTCTTAGCTCAAACAATTCCAGATCATTGAATGATCAAAAGAACAAAACTTCAACAACCCCTTCTTATGCGACCCCTAATTTAGCTCCTTCTTGGCAACCCAATAAGCCTTCTTGGACCCATCAGCCGGCCCCACCTAGTCAGTCTGTTCTTCCGGGATCTTTAGGGGGGCCCACGTCGATGGTTGGGGATATTACTGGCCGGAGCTGGGCTAGCGCAGCTCCGGCGAAGACGGGGAGTAATAATATTGGGGTGGTTGTTAAGAATCCTAATTTGTTTGGTGATCTTGTGGGTCCTGCGTTGGGGGGGAATAAGGGGAGTAGTAATGTGCCTTTGAAGAATTTGGCACCTGTTTCGGGTAGTGGGAATAAGAGTGGGGGGTTTTCGATGGGGGGTATGAAGGATTCGTTACCGAAGAATGTGGCTAGTAGTGGGGGTGGAGGTGGGGGTTGGGGTGGTTCTGGCGGGTATAATGCTAGTGGGAATGTTGGATTGAGTGGTGGTAAGAGCACGAATCTTGGTGGTCCGGCGATGAAAAGTGTTGGTGGAAGTGGTTTTGGTGGTGGGATGAGTAGTAATAAGGACCCGTTTGGTTCTTTGCTTAATTTTGGCCCGAAGAAGGCTGCTGGCATGAAGTCGGAAAGTAAGGAGACCAGTAATAAGACTAGTTTGGTTGGTGATGGGTTTGGTGATTTTCAGAACGCTCCGAAGCCAAATGTAAGTGTGTCGAATAATAGCGTTCCTGTGAATCTGAGTGAAGGTTCTCATTCAAATATGAATGATTTTGGTTTTTTCCCTACTCAAGTTCAACCACCTGTTCAGTCATCTACTGTTGATGATTTTGATGTGTTGTTTCCAACATCGTCAACTGATGGTGGTGCAAAGGGTTTGGAAGACCTTGGCGGCCAGCAGTCTTCTGGAATTGGTGGTTGGGATACAGAGTTCGGAGGAGGGGATGACAAAGGTGGAACAACTGAGCTTGAAGGGCTTCCTCCACCACCTTCTGGAGTTACGGCTGCAGCAGCAAAGAATAAGGGAATGGAAAATTACAAGCAGGGGCAATTTCCCGATGCTATAAAGTGGTTGTCTTGGGCTGTGGTTCTCTTTGGGAAAGCTTCTGACAATAATGGGACTAATGAAGTTTTGTCTAGCAGGGCATCATGTTACAAAGAAGTTGGTGAGTATAAGAAGGCTGTTGCCGACTGTACAAAGGTATGGTCTCTTTTGGTGTCTTGTATATGTCATTGGCAATGCAATGCTATATATGTTCATGCTGAAGTAGGAGCATAATTTGTAAACAATGTGTTCATTTTGCATTACACCTTACAAATATTCATCTCTTTTGAGTGAAAAACAGATTTTACCTCATCAGTTATACTTTAAGTAAAGGTACTTTTGTTAGAAATATTGACTACTGATTCTAAGACTAATATTTAGATTTGAGAAAGAGTCATCCAAGAGTCATCATTTTATAGCATTAATATGTGAGTGAGTTCATTAGTCTGATATATTGATTGATATGGCAATTTTGCATGGTCCAAACTTTGCCAATATCTTTAGATGTCTTGCTAGTGCACATACGTAGGATAAACACAGGACATGGTTCAATTTATTTATATCCTTTTCTGTTTCTTAGTATGCATTATGTTGTACAGGTGCTAGAACACGATGAAAAAAACGTATCTGTTCTCGTACAGCGTGCCCTCTTGTATGAGAGCATGGAAAAGTACAAACTTGGGGCAGAAGACCTCAGGACTGTAATGAAACTTGATCCTGGTAATAGGGTTGCACGGAGCACCATCCACCGGTTGACTAAAATGGCTGAAGGGTGAAGTTTAATGGAACTATAAATCTGATAACTCTTTCGTCTGTTTGTTCATGACAGCACCATGTCCCCTTTACTAAATCTGTGACTTGAGGGGGAATGCTTGGTACACGTTTTGCACTTGTGCTTATACTTTTTCATTGTTTGCATGATTTTTTTTTTTTTTGGCAAAGGCATGTCATACGTATGTATTCTATTGATAGAGATGAGAGTTGTCTTTTTCTTGCATCGTGACCTTGAAACCTGAAATTATGAAAATACTTTATATGAATATTTCTTGGTCTTGAAAGATGAATACTCTCTTTCTTGTTGTCAACTTGCCTTCATACTCTGTCCAGATTAATATTCTGGTGATTCTGTATGTCCTTGGATTTTGTAAATTTGCTGTTATTGGGCTCGAGTGCTGGAAGTCTTGAAGTGATGTAATTTGTATTACTTTGACATTGTTGTTTCTGGTAAAATGACATATCTTAAATTCTATTATAACCCTTTTTTTTTTCTTCTCTCAACAGTTATATTGACATCAAATTTTTTTCGTAGCTATGGTGGTATTTGATCTTACTGTCCCTGGTAAAAGCAACAAGATCCTACCTTTGAGTTCTATTATTGAGAATGATTGTTGCAGTCTTTTTCGTGCTAGTGTTTTATATTTACCTGTCGAATTAGTGTATATTTGAGGGGCAATTGTGCAGGACAATCAAAGATGATGAACAGAAACCAATATGTAGACTATGATTTTTGTCATTCATTCTAGGGGTAGAACCTTTAGCCTTAATAACATCCTTAGAACAATATTTTTCTATTAGATTAGTGAGTTTATTTATGTGTTTCAAATAGTATGTTTCCATTAGATTGGTGAGTCTAATTTATGTGTTTCAACTAATATGTTTCTAAATTAGTATAGAGCGGTACCGGAGTACATTTCTACTCGTTTAACTAGTAGAATCGAGCCGTACTATTATACATTTATATTACTAGAAAGTAAAAACACATAAATACCTTAGTACAACAGCTGTTTTATTAATAAGTTTCTTATTAATGGAAACACATAATTAAGACTCACCAATCTAATAGTAGTTCAATTAAACATGGGATACCGCCCAAGTCGAAAGTTGAATCTAATCAAAACATATTAATTAATGATTTATACATTAGTACGACAGCGGTTCTATAATATAATCAGAAAAGCATACATTATAGATCGGAGTACAGAAATGATACAGATGAATTTAAGAGTGAATACCGAGACTGAAAATAAATAAAGTTCAAATACATTGGTTTAGTTCCTCCTCTTTCTGTTTTCAAGGCTTATGTAAACACTGGGAACAACACCACCTCCAGGAATTGTAGCTTTGAATGAGCTTGTCAAGTTCCTCATCACTGTGTATAGCAAACTGCATGTCTCGGTGTCATTGTCTTCACCTTCATATCTTTGTCGCAACTGTCTTGGCTGGCTGTAAATGTTTGCATTATAGCTTGCTGTGATGATGTTGAACATATATTCTACCGGTCTCTCAACTTGCCATTATTCTGGAACTTATGTTAATATCGAGATAATATAAGCAACAAGTTGCATCCTTTGGGTTTTATTATTGAGATTTCCGTACTAGTTGGTTTTTGCTGTCTTTTAAAATTTTATTATTACTGTATGTTTCTTTAGTAGACAAGTAGAGCAATGCCAGAATCCCATGTTTATGACATTCAAGATGTTATCTGCTCAGAAGACAAAACTTAGATACCTATGTTTCTTCATGGACACCAACACTTTGTGAACTGTATAACATCAAGTAAAGTGTAATGTATACATATTATAGAGTTGTCAGTGTGATTATTTAAAAAAGGGTTAACAATTATTCATACATCCAGTTCTGCGACTGTCTCCGTTTACCTTTCCCCCTCACCTGACCTATTATCAGTTTTCTAGTACTCGTGAAGCAACTTGAGTTGGATCATGGCCGTCACTTTAGGTTCTTGTGCTCCTGTCTTTTTCTACACTGGTTAATACATGAAGATAATTTTCTTGAGGCAGAAAAGACAGCTTGTTAGACAGATAAGGCAGATAAATTTACTTGCTTAGTGCAAGTGAATTTTGGGGATATAGTTCTTGGGTTTCATTCATTCTACAAATTTTATTTTTTGTGTGAATAACAAACATAGACCATGGGCTTCCTCTTTTTTCCCCTCATTGTTCCTCCGAAACCACATTATTGGCACTTGGAACTTATTTATTCCCTACTCGGTCTTGAAATATGCAGGAGAAACTTCATCAATGGCAGTGGAAAAAAAATCATTTTTTATATGTATATATCCTACAGTTCCTGTTAGTTTTTTTTTTTTTTTGTTATCATCGGTTAGAAGCTACAGGTCTATTTGTATGCAATTCTGCATATGTACATAGAGGAAAGATGAGTGATATAACTCAAGGATGAAGAAGATGAGTTTATCAATTTACCGGGTTGGATATTGTTTCAACTACTAATTGATTAAATAGGGAATATCTAGTGATATGTTTTGCTTTATGATCTTAATTTGAAGCCGTGCACTGGATGCAAGAGTTTCTTTTGAAGCCTATCAGCACTATCTCTGAATTGAAGTTCAGTTAGTTTGTTAATGGTGCATATATTCTTACTCATTTGGTTAATCTTAAGTAATTTACCTTTCTTAAGTAATCCTGTGGGAATGGGGGAAGAACCTTAATCAAATGATTTTCGACTTGAAAGATACTTCCACCTCTATTTAAGGTTGGTGTATCTAAAATCTGCAAAACTAGCTAGATGTTGCTGCAAAGGGTGTGTAATGTCCAAATAGGGATGGGCATCGGGCCCCTTCGGGTCGGGGATTGCTATACCCGGCCCCGATCCCCGAATCCAAACTCAATCCCCATCCCCGGCCCGATCCTCATCGGGGATTATTTTTCGATCCCCATCCCCGGCCCGATCGGGATTCGGGGATACCCGCGGTGATTCGGGGATTTTTAATTTAAGCTAAAATTTCTTTTTAAATACTTAAATTCATAATTACGATTAGTTTCTAATATGTCTAATTAATATCTAATCATTTAAATAAATAGATCTTCAATGATTTAATTATGACCTTTTTAGTTTTAAAACTTATATTAATAGAAATAAGTATTAAAATTTATTTCAATAAATTTAATTATATTAAAGACGTATATGTTAATAAATGATTATAAAAATGTGAAAATAAGTTGACCTAAAGAGGTATATAAATATGTTAATAAATGATTATAATATATATGTATATATTTATATAATATATAATATAATAATCGGATTGGGGATCGGGTCGACAATCGGAGAAAATCGGGTCGGGGTTCGAGGATCGGGCCGGGGGAATGTGAAAAACCGTACCCGACCCGATCTCCGATTTTTTTTCAAAGTCATCCCCGTTCCCCGGCCCGTACCCGAAAAAATCCCCGAATCCCCGCACCATTCGGTGCGGGGATCGGGTCGGGATCGGGCGGGTCGGGATTAATGCCCATCCCTATGTCCAATACTGTCTTCTGTTTGGAGATAGGAATAGGTTCCGTAGCACGGAGAATGATGAGAGAGGATAGAAAACAATAGAGTGATGGAAGGAGCTGAACCGCATGGAAGAAACCAAGAATCGTCTGACCTGTTTCTTAGGAAGAAGCCATTTGAGGAGTTGGGAGACAAACAGAAAGTTGTTGTGCTCATTACTTTTGCCTCAGCTCTTTGAATGTAGCACTTGAACATTGTGTGTTTTGGTTTGATGAGTTTGTGTTATGAGCAATCACAGTTTTGTGTCTTTTGTGGAAACTGTTTTGTTGTCTTGGCGTTTCTGCAACTGCTTAAATTCCTTTTCATGTTGTAGAGAAGCTCTCTTAAGGATGGTTGCTAGTTGCGTGCTAGCATTCCAATAGGCGTTGCAACAGCTAAATCATTTGTGTTAATTACGCTTGACTTGTTACATTTCTACAGGGGTGGATCATCTGTAAGAGACAGGGCGGACACGTGTCCCATTGGAGAAAATATTTTGACCGTTTTTAATCATATAAAATTTAGAAAATCGGAGAATACTTTCATATAAAAATGTTTACTGTTCTTAAAATATTTGCTTGATTAAACTAAAAAACCCAACTTGAATTGGCCCTGCATTTCTGTACAATTCAAAGTTCCTCGAGTGTAAATAAGATAATGGTTGTACCAACTGCTTAACCAATAATCCAGTTGACATATTGATAATAAAAGTTTTATAATTGAAATATTGATGATAAATTTCTACATATCCTATAGCAAATTTCACGTCTGAATATAGCCAATTAATGTAATAAAACCCGGCTATATATGTGACTTGCAACTATATTCTGTGTCGAAGTAAGCCAATCAATTTGGAAAAATTTATTTTTATTTTTTTAGGAAAGGAAAATGATTTAATAATGAAAAGTTATATGTTTATACATGTAATTGAAATTGAACAAACGTATAATGATATCATTGTTGAATACTTCATTCTTCCATAGACAACCAAGTAAATTTTGAAATATATGTGCATGATGTAATATTGTCGCGGTTGTTTTGAGCTATCAACACAAGTGTATTAAGATACAAACTTTTATCACTTTTATCAAGATCTCTGTATATATATAATCTCGGATAAGAGGGAAAAAATTCAAACAAAAATCAAACTCTCGCAAAGAGAAATCAAACAAAATCCAAATAAATTATAAACTTATTTAAAAAAAAAGAGATGAATTAATAATAAGAAAATAAAAAGAGATAAGATTGCGACTTTTCATCGATGAAAACCGATAGAAAATCCTCAAATAACAGAAACAATTACTTCAATGGCAGCCAATTAAAAATAACCCTAATATTGTCGATTGATACATGCATTAACAAAATCTTATTTTAACCCGAGAGTTTGATTGATTTTGATTTTAAATAATTTTCTTCTCGGCTACACATATAACTTCTTAGAATATTTACAACCTTATAGAATTTTTAACTAAAATTAATTAATACATATTATCGGGGAAAAAAAAAAGATCGTGTAAAAGAAATCAACACCAATAAGACATTCGCCTTCTCTCTAATTCTAGTCAACCTCATGATGTTAAATCAGTTGAACCTCTGGAGACCTAAAACTCAACATCATTTTTTATCATATTCAAGTGATACATATAACTTATAACAACCTAAAATAAAGCATTATTTTAAAATATAGTCAATCAATATAACATGTTCATCGAAACACAATATTTTACAGGTTTAACAAATTTTATATAACCAATAATTTATATCATTTCAACTAATTATTTTAATCAATCTCATTGAGATACTTGGAACAAAAGATATCGCCGAAGAAAACAAAAATTCAATTGAACACAATAAAATAATTCATTAATAAAGAAGTGAATTATAAGTGATAAATAGATTATGATTTATAAGTTCTTAATATATTTTGCTTAACATGATTTATAGATTACTTAAGCGTTTAAATCATTTCAATTAGAATGTTTAATAATTTAAAGAGATAGAGTTTGATCATTGAAAGAGATAACAAAAATGGAAATTTTGAGAAAAAACAATATTTCTACCTCATGACATAAACAGGTATGAAGAAAAAAATGAAAAATAGAAAAACACTTTTAATTAAAAGAAGTCCGTCTTCCACTGTCGGGCAAACATGTTCTTTTCAGCGAATTCTTCTCCGCTTAAAATTCGGCCCTGTTTTTAACAATTGTTCGTTCCTGCACCGTTGAATCAATCAATCAATCAAAAAACCTGGGATATACAAAGCTTATCTTTATCATAAAATATAAATTTAAGTATACCCCAGGTTTCTCAAATACAGCTCCCCTGGACTATAAATAAATGGACCCTCCTCATCCTCTCTTCACTCAACACATTAAACAATACATATTTCATAAAACACACACCTCTCTTATTCAAGCCACCTCTCTCTCTCTCTCGAGACGTAGCTAGTCCACCAAGATGTGCGGTGGTGCAATTATTTCTGACTTTGAACGTCCTCCGCTGACAACTGGCAGCCGGAAAGTGAACAAACATGACCTTTGGGATCAACCAGGCTTTGCTTCTACCTTGCCACAACTATCTGGCAGCTGGACTGATCACTTCGATGCAAAACTCCCACAACTTCCTCTTCATGGTCGACCTCTTAAGCCCAAGAAGATCATCACCAAAGGTCTTTATTAATCATCTTATCAACCTTTTCATATGTTTTACTATTTGGTTTTTAGATATGTAACATATTTGTTGAAAATTTGAAATATAGTATAAGATCCATTTGAGGCTTTTCTTTAATACTTTAATGTTTTAGATTGACTAATTCTCAACCTGTAGTATCAGAGCTCAGGTTTGACGAAGGTGTCAACATTTGAGGCTTCCTATAACACCTTAAGATAATTATAACGATGATTTTATTATAGGTATGTTTCAAAATTCTGGTTCCGTAATTGGGTGCAACATGCTAATATTTTTTTGATTTAATGTGTGCACAGAGGAGGTGAGTGAGGAGGGTGAGAAGCTGAGCCAAGAGGGCAATAAGAGAAGTCGAAAGAACAAGTACAGAGGGATCAGGCAGAGACCCTGGGGCAAATGGGCTTCCGAAATTCGTGATCCTCAGAAAGGTGTCCGAGTCTGGCTGGGCACCTTCAGCACCCCGGAAGAAGCAGCCAGGGCTTATGATGAGGCCGCCAAGCGTATCCGCGGCGACAAGGCCCGGCTCAACTTTCCAGATGACCACCCACCTGAACCAGTACCACTACCACCTCTAGCCAAGAAACAGTGCACGCCTAAGGCAATTACCGAAATAAATTCTCCGAATTTTAGCAGCCCTCTGATGGGAATGGAGTTTTCGACAACATTTCAGCCTCCTAACTACTGTGCAAGTCATGGTGCTGATGAGTTGGAGCTGAAGGATGATCACCAGGTTTCGAACATGGAATCAAGCTTGTTGGGATGGGAGGCTGAGATCATGAGCCAGATTGGCGTGACTGAATCTGATGTTTATCGGTGGATGATGATGGATAACCTGGACCAGATTGCTAATCATCTAATGCAAGAGTTTGAGTGAAATAACAAAAAAATGATGCTTTGAGTGATTGTATATAAAGATCATAAAAATAATGTCGGTGCGTGTTTTTATTGTCAGGATCAGCTTCATGTGTGTGCGCGTTAAGGTTCAATATTGTTAAAAAAGCTATTTCACATCAGTTGCGTGTATGCTGTATGCGCATATGCTTCAATATCCTCGTTTGATTAATCGTTTTGTGTTTGTGTTTTGCCTGAATAGAATTAAGTATTTGTTTGTGGTTGTGCTGATGTATGGGTGTGCAGTGTGCATGTACTATTTCGAATGTTTAATTCAGTGTTTTGTTTGTGTTATAATCGGAGTGAGCTATTAGAATCCTGAGCTATTAACCTAAAACAGTATTGGTAACCTAAAACCGCCTAATTTTTTCAAAACATGAGGAAAAATAAACACGCCCACAGGGAGTTAAGAGTACTTTTGATGAAATTAACTTAAAAGTGCAAATAAAATAGTGACACTAATCTGTATCATAAATAAAACGTTAGACTTGTATGAATAATGGGCAACTTCTTATGAACTTTTAAATATATCGATCATTTGATTAAACTTATTTTAAAAAAAAACATGAAATTATATTTTTTTTCAAAATAAATCCTTGTTTTTCGTTAAACAATAAATATGAAACTTCTTTTTAACATTCAAGGAAAAAAAAAAAAGAAAAATATGTAATTTTATATATAAAAAAAATAAACCCTTAATTTAAGGGTTTATTGTGTTCCCAAACGGGCCCATATTAAGGTTGTGTTCACTTGAATGAATGAAATGGTGTGAAAATGAAATAAATTTTGTATTCTAATACAGTGTTATTTAGAGAAAATGTTTATAATTTTCATTCATTCCATCATTTCATTGCTACTATTTTTTTTGACAGATCATTGCTACTATTTTAACTGAAATTCTGACCCACTTGTTTTGGAAGGAATTTTTATTCTATTTTTACATCATGTTTTCTTATAATTTTTAATACAAGAATTTTAAACTTATTTATATTTAGTCACTCTTATCTCATATTTTTTTCTTTCTCTATGAAATTTTTGTATAATTCTTCATTGTATATTCTTCTCGTTCTATTCTATCTAAATGAACACAATCTGATAATCTAAACATAATTAATGTAATATGTGGCTAAAAATATATTAATTCGTACCAACTTGTATATTAGTTCGTACCAGCTTGTATATAAAATCGCGTAGGTGACGCATCATATTTACTTTAGAGGAAGACAAAATAGTAGTGTCACATACAGAATGGAGTTGATTATCTATGTATGATTGCATTGATGTCTCTTTGTCAAAACAAAATCCCTAATTTAAAATAGTATCAATCATGATAATAGTGTTGGTTCATTGCATGTATCGGGCTCGACAAGCCACTTGTCCTTATTCTTTTCAAGGTAAATAAAGACTCTATCGCACTATCTGATTCTTGTGTTTAAAAAATTCTGCAAAAAGATTATTTTTCATCACTCTATTTAAGAATCGTCTCCGAGAGAGAAAAGCTCGTTGAAGGAAAATGATTTTGTTGACTTGATTATATACTGACGTAACTGAGCTTGTATGAACTTTGTATCTTGATTTATGATGGTTGAATTTATTTCTAATATATGCATAATCAAAGAGTACTCTACTATCTGTTGTATATATATTACATATCTTTATAAGATGGGTTTTATTTCAAGATAATCGATTATAACTAACTTATATATATATAAAGAATAAAATTCTAAGATTAGTGAGTCGATTTTCGAGGATGACACCCAACATCTCTATATATTTATCAAAAGTTTAGGACTAATTTACTAAATAATTTTTTTCGGTTCATAACTGTCTATCATGAATTGTCTAGAAAATATCATGACATTGGATTTTGTTCCTAAAATATATCCATAAACTATTGAGGGAGAAGCTCTCTATCAAAAAACTTTGAAAAGAATCCTTAACGGCTATAATTCCATATTAGGAATTGGATTTTATTGAAATAGAGCATAGGATATATACTGACTCATTTTCTAATAATTTAAAATTTTAGATAAACTCATTTTTTTTAATTTTTTTTTTTTTAACGTAGGAACCCGCAGCCGCTATCCTTCGGGTGCGTACTGGGTAAACCCACGAGCTCACCCGGTAACAAACTCATGTTTAGCGGATATCTCAAATTTGGCGCTCCATCATCCCAATGTTCTTCATCTACTTTTTAACAAAAAGAGGAGAAACATTCAATAAAAAAGAATGTTGAAATATAAGAGCCGTTTAGGTAAGTTCAAAACAAATGCTTCTTATTTAAATTAGAGTAATAGATCAGAATGACAAATAAATTAAAACTTATAAATGATTAAATTGTTTAGGAAACAAATATAAGTCTTGAAATAAAAACTAGTATTTTCAGTTTCTTATAAGTACTCCTGACTTTTTACATAAATGAGTGATGAAAAGTAGAAATCTACTTCTTATAAAAAAAAGAAAAGTTGGTCTTGCCAAACACGCACATAATAGTCTTTAAAAATTTTCTCTAACATGTTGAGATGTTAGATAAACGGATTCTCAACACATTCTGGTCTTCTTCTTGCAAGGCTACCCCGAAGGTTTAAAAAATAACGTCTGAGAATTTACTTTGAGTGGTTTCAAAACAATATAGAAATAGAGAAAAAGAAATGATATAATATGAATCTTCGTACCCTACGTGCATGAACCATTCCCGTAAGCGTCCTGTTGGAGTTCTTAGGTAGAACCCTTCCTTTTTTGACAATTAGGCTTAATTTAATTACTAATTAGTACTCTTTCCGTCTCAAAATACAAGTTTTTTTGACTTTTCATTTGTCAAATTAACTATATATTGACTCAAATTATTATATATTATACAACTGGAAAAAATAAAAAAAATGATACTGTTGAAAAATATATTTAGTCTATTTTAAAATGTAAAATTTTATTTTCTAATATAATATATAAATATTTTTTTAATATACAGTCAAAGATCGGTCAATTTGACATCTTGAAAACTGAAAAAAACACATGTAAATTGAGACGGAGGGAATACAATAGTTAAACTAGAGTACTATCATTTCATTATATATTACCCATTATTTCTCCTTTTTAATAATTGGCCGGCCATTTTATTATAATAGTAGCAGTACTTCATCACTGTAAAGCTTCCGGATATAAAAATTTTTCTTTATCTGTCTAACACTTTTCTTCATCTTCATATATTATATTGTTCACTTGAGAAAAAAAGGAAAAGGTGGTTAATATATGAAGTAAAATTAAGGTGAACTTTTAATATTTTTGTAACTTGTGTTCTAATAAAATAATGCTACCTAGACAAATTCTCTGAGTTGGGAATTTATTTAACGAAACGTTAGAGACCCAAAAATACAAGTTTATTATCAATCATCAATCATCAATATATATATATAAAGGAGGATGCGGGCGTCTCTAGAATTGTTCGATTCAGTCTTCTGATTTTTCTTAAATTTCGGATAGAAAATATAGTTATAATTCAAAAATTCAGGTTTAAGAATTCTAAAAGTAATACAACTCTTTTCTTATCAAATTCTAAAGATGATACAATTCTTTTCTTATTTAGTATTTCTTATTGAATTCTAAAGATAAGACAATTCTTTTCTTATTTAGTAATCCTAATAAAAATAGGATTATATTTATTCAAACTAACAAAATCATAGATAAAATACAATTTATATTTAAGATTTGTAAGGTAATACGTACAATTTATATTATCGATTTACTCTTATAATTTTCTTAAATTTCGAATAGAAAATAAAGGATTGTAAAGATAATAATCATTAAAAAAACTGATAGCAACAAAAATTAGAACCATAAAAGAATAATAACTTTTAACTAATAAATAGGCATCAAAAAATAAAAAAAATTAACAAATAAAATAATATATAAAAAATAGGAATCATATATTAATTTTATGATAATGTAAATGGGTCTTGATTAGTATTGTGTTTGACGGGCACGGGAGGCGGCCCAAACTAATTTTTATCTAAATAATAATAATTTTTTTATTAGTATTATGTTTGACGGGAAAGTCGCTAAAATAATTTTTATAAAAGAATAATAATTTTTAACTAATAAATTGGAATCAAAAAATAAAAATAATTAACAAATAAAATAATATATAAAAAATAGGTATCATATATTGATTTTATGATAATGTAAATGGTTCTTGATTAGTATATCGTTTGACGGGCACGGGAGGCGGCCCAAACTAATTTTTATCCAAATAATAATAAATTTTCTATTAGTATTATGTTTGACGGTAAAGTCGCTAAAATAATTTTTTATCCATGTTATAATATATTTTTTTGTTACACAATTTAAAATAATCTCTAATTTTGTCATAATTAGAATAATTTTTATTAGTATTGTGTTTGACACTGAAACGACTCAAACTAATATCTAAATTATACTTCCTCCATCCCATTTTAAGTGTCCTGTTTAACTTTTGAATGGTTAAATTGACCAAATTTTAACTGAGATTTACACATATAATATAATTTTTAAAAGTAAAAAAAATTATGTCATTATAAAATACATACAATATACTATAAAATGTAATTTTTAGTTTTTCAAAATAATAATGAATTTGTTTTTTATGCTTGGTCAAATTTGGTCAATTTGACCGTTATAAGTCAAAACAGGACGCTTAAAATGAGATGGAGGGAGTAATGTTTTGTTATAAGTATTGTGTTTGACAGGAGAGCGACTCAAACTAATTTTGATCTAAATTATAATATTTAATTTATCATAAAAATAATAATTATGGATTAATATTGTCTTTGACGGGAGTGGGGTTCGAACTAATTTTATTATTAGTATTGTGTTTGACAGGATGATCACTTAAACAAATTTTTATATCAATTATAATATTTTTTATTTGTGATATGTTTAATGGGAAGATGACTCAAAATAATTTTTATCCTATTATAATTCTAATTCATATCAAAATTTATCACGCCGCCGCGAAGCGCTATATATAAAGGAGTGTTATTTTACACCAACTATGAGAAAGATTGTAGAAGGGGGGGTTGAATACAATCTTTTACAAATTTAAAAGATTCAAGAATGATACACTAAACACAGTAAACAGAAAAACACCAAGTATTAAAAATACGGGTGGATTGAATGATCCACCCGTGAGATTTTATATAGAAGAATCTGTGGATTGTTTACAATTCGCACAGCTGCTGGTTCATCACTCAAAACAAGTTCTAACTCTCAGATTTTTCTCTCAAGTAATTTGAACAAGTTCAACTGATGCTACTAACTTGGTTATATACTCCAAGTTTTACAAAGCTTTTAGCTAGATTACAAAATGCACTCTAATCTAAAAACAATGCTGCACAACTTTGTCTTATGCATGCTTTCTGAGATGTCTTCATCTTTGACCATCATCTTGATTTGATCCAGATTGCACTGCATGAGATAAGTATGTTTCTGCTTCTTCTTTATTTTCCTAATTAGGCTTCCATGTCTATTTTAGTGTAATTCGATCCATGTGATTTGTCAGACTTAAGCTCTAGTCACTTTCAACTGCTCTTTGCTTCATCAGTTGAAAGTTCTGGTTACTTTCAACTGCTCTTGACTTCATCAGTTGAATGCCCGGCTCATCAGTTGAATGAATTACAAACTTCATCAGTTGAATGCTGTTCCAGTCTCATCAGTTGAATTCCTCAGCATCATCAGTTGAACACTTTGTCTTCAGTTGAATGCTTGATTTTCATCAGTTGAAACATCATCCAGTCTTCATCAGTTGAATAGTTACATCTCATCAGTTGAATATCCTTCACTTAGATAAAATTACATGGCATTGGATATTTACAATTAGCCATCCTATTCTACCCATCCGTTGATAATTCCCAAAGACAAGAAACATAACAATTACAACTGAAATTTGATAAAGGTTCTAAGTAAGACATGTTACAAAATGTTTATGTTATCATCAAAAATTATTGATTCCTAACAATCTCCCCCAATTTATGACTGGAGAAGATGCAGACATAAATTCTACACTTGATGATAACAAAAACATTAATAAAATAAAATGCAGAATTTAAATACAAGAGTTAGAAAAGATTACAGATGATTATGCTCCTCTAGACTGAGCAGTTACTTGTTCCTAGAAGATCTTCTTCTTCTGGACTTAAGTTTTTCTTCAAGAATATTAATCTGCTTCTGAAAGATCCTGTAGAACCATTCTTCATCACTATCTTGTCTGTTGAGTTTGGATTGGAGAGTCTTCAGAGTATTCAAGCTAGCAACCTTGAGTTGATCTTTAGGTCTGAAAAATCTCCTAACACCTTGATTGTCCCTAAATTCCATGACTGGAGTAGGTTCATGATGAATTTTCTTTCCAGTGTAAGGAATTTTCAGCCTTCTTTGTAGACTAGCATCTGAGTTCCATTCCTTCCTGATCTCAAGGATTCTCTTTAGTACCATTTGCTTTGCAGGTGGTGTAAATCCTCCAGTCCTCTTCATAGATCCATATATTTTTGTTAGAGAACTGAATCCCTCAGAATTCAGAACTCTGTGAAGAGGCCAGATGACATCACCCTTGTTTTTGTAAGAGAATACCAATCTTTCAGGTAACTTTGAAGTTGCTTCTATTCCTCTTACTTCTTGAAGATCATCCAGCTCCAGCTCCAACTCAGAAATTTCTTCAATGTTAGCAATGATCAGATAGTCATCAGGATTTTCAGGTTCTTTTGGAGGTTTAGGAGGGTTAGCCATCCTCTTAGCCACAGACTTGACCTTCTTCTTTGGCTTGGAAGATTCTTGGACAAGAAAAGCTGGAATTGGAATATCTTCCAAGTCAATTGGCTCCTCCTTTGGCATTATTGGCTCATCATGGAAGTTGACATCTGGATGTACTACTGTGGTATCCTTGATTGGAGAAGAAGGCTTTGAGATAGGCTTTTCTGGCACTTCTTCTCTTCTCTTGGCTGCCTCAGGCATCTTAGTTTTAGATTTGACTCTCTTTTTCTTTGGAGAAGATTCAAGAGGCAATCCTTTCTCATTTAAAAGCTCAGCTGCCAACTCCTCTTCCAGCTCAATAGCAAACCTTTCATCCACCTCTATTTGGTTTAAAGAGAGTTGGGATTCAAACTCCTCTTTTTCACATTCTCTGGCCACCTCTTCAGCTTTTGCATATGAGTAATGAGGATGGCCAGTTCCAATAAACAACTTCTGGCCTTCTCTGTAGATGATGGCAAAATGAGCCTTTAAGGCCACATCTGCACAATCTTTATAACTTTTGATTTCTTGGCCCAAAAGCTTGTATTCATTTTTGTCAGGCCTGGCTAAAGGAAAGTAGATTGAGCTTGAGTCTTTTCCAGGCCTGGAGTAACCACAATTGTTTGGAAACAGAGTTGGCTTGAACTCATTCAGAAATGATGGCTCACCCTTCTCTGTCTTGGAGGGAATAACAATCTCAGGTGTAATCACCCTGAGAATTGTGGTTGTGGTTGGAAAAGAGATTTGAGCTGTGGTTGCTGTAGAAGATGTAGATGATTTCTTGCCCAGTTGAGCCACTCTCTTTGCAATGGAGTCCAATTCTTTCATCCTTTCAATCTTTTGCTTTTCCCTTTCAGTGTGGAAAGGAGGAGGAATTTGACTGATTAATTCTGCAGGAGTTGGTAATTCTTTCTCCCCCTTTTTGTTAGCAGCAAGTGTAAGGGATGGACTAGGAAGAGAAACACCAGAGGCAAGAAGAAGATGTTGAAGAAGTCCAGTCTGAATTCTTTGATGCTGCAACATCTCATCCATTCTAGAGTTTAAGATATAGACATTTCCTTCCAGAGCTTCCACTTGCTTCTCCAATTGTAGTTGTTTTTGCTCAGATGCAGAAAGAGCTGATTTGACCTGAGCTGGAAGCTTTTCATCAATTTGTTTGGTCAGATCAGTCTTAACAGAGCCAATAAGAAAACTGAGATGCTCTATCTCTTTCTGAAAGTGGAGAGATTGATATTTGTGAAGCTTGAGGTTTTCCAAAGCTTGACTGGCAATGGTGGCAGAGATGGCTTGAGAGGAGGATGAGCTTCCAGGTTGTGATTGAAGAATGGTGGAGGCTTGCCTTTCCAGCTCCATGCTAACAACCATTGCATTTGCAGACTGCATGGAGAGCCATGAAGGTAGAGAAGTGGTAGGTTGTTCATCAAGAGATTCCTCAAGAGCATCATTGAGGTCTTCATCACTATCATCATATTGAAAATCATCTCCAGCATTGGCAGGCAGAGCTGTAAATGCCTCTTTTGCTCTAAGCATAGAAGATGTAGTGTGAATTAGATTAAGGTGCCTCTCAGCTGCTTGATTGTCCAATCTGGCAAAATCTTGAATGGAAGACATTCCATGAGTAAAAGTCTCAGGGTCTAGTGAAACACCATCCAATATGGATCTGTATTCAGCTTGAAACTCTTGTTCACTAAACCCTTCACTGACACCTGCATTTCTCTCAATTTCTCTCTGTTCTTGCATCAAGGGCTCCCCTTGGCTCACCACACAACTCACCTCTCCCTCACTTACCCTTACTAAAGGGTCACTCTTATCCTCTCCTTTTTCCTGGCTAGAAGAAAATGCCAGACTCTCCACACCCTCTCCTTTTGCCAGCTCACTAGGCTGCCTCTCCACTCCATAGCTCACTCCACTCAATCCTAAAAGTGTTTGTGCTACCATGTGATCAACTGCTGTAGAAGAAGGTAAAGCAATTGAAGTAGCAGCAGTTGTCAACTGATGAGAGACATCAGTTGAAACATGAGTAGAGGATGCATTCAACTGATGAGAGCTGTTAAGCAGATCAGTTGAAGGACAAACACTTGTCAACTGATGAGGGAGATCAGTTGAAGAAAATGAAGAAATAGGTTTAGAGGCTGTGATAGTTGAGTCTGTGGTGATTGATTTTAATGGTATATCCACAGAGCACACTTTCACAAAAGAAGGAATTGGAAGAGAAAGATCCAACAAATCATCAAAGTGATGATGATCAATCTCAGAGGGGGACTTCTCCATGAAATCTAAAGATGGAGAATTTACAAGTGTGGTGTGAATCAATTCCACATCCACAGAAGAGGTTGGGGATTGTGTTTGAGTTGTAGAAATAGTAAGATCATGAATATGGGTAATTGGATTTACTGAAGAAGGGGGCTGTGACTCCACATTTATTGGAGTCACATCAATCTGAATTTGAGAAATGACAGGAATACATTCCTGTGTGTGTGCAGAGTGCTTTGATTCATCACTTCTTTTCTTCTTTCTCCCATAGGCTTTAACAGGTGAAGAAGTGGTGTCCCTCCCCCTTTTTGACTGTGTCCTTGGCTGAGGACTGTTTTCAATAACAACATCCTTTTGGGAGGATGCTGCTAGGGATGTGCTTAAATCCATATTAACATCTACAGTCTTTTGGGAGACTGCAGAGTGGCTAGGCTGGTTAGCACTCACCTCTCCATCCTTATCCTTAGGGTTTCTTTGATGATCACCCTTTCCCTCCCCCTCACTTCCTCCAATCACACTCCCCTCAGGCTTGTGTTTCTTAGTTTTTACAACAGATGCCTTTTGGGAGGCATCTGAGGTTGGTTTAGAAGACTTGGTTTTAGAGGGTTTTGCTACTTGTGTAGGCTGTTGATGGGCCTCTTCAACAGCCCTGATAGCAGAAAGCAAAGAAGTTGAGGGTTGAGAGAGAGTAGTAGGAAAGCCATGTACCTCTTTTTGCTTTCCAGCCTCCATTATTGGCAGGTACACCACCTCCAAGGAGGGGTACAAATTCATCCTGAAGAGGTCTTTAAAGATTCTCTTTTCCTGCACAAAACTAGGAAGCTTGGCTTCCTTGTTAGTAATAACCAGCTTTTTGTTGAGATGATTAGCTAGCATCATAAGAAACCTGACATAATAAATATTCCTAGGTCTACTAGTTTTATCACCTAGTTTCTCCCCAATTTCTTGGATCATCAAACCACCAAAATTGAAATATTCATTAGTCAGGTACATGTAAAGCATTTGCAAAATCTGGGAAGTGAGAGCATTGAAATTACTAATCTTACCAGAAAATGCCTTAATAAAAGCATCACATAAATAACTCCATTCTCTTCTAAGACCCCTTCTTTCTATTTTACCTAAGGCATCAGTTGGCAAAACATAATTCATGGCATAAAGTAAATTAACCAACTGATTATCACTAGGCAAAGATAAAACAGTATCTTCAGGAATCTTAAAGCATGCTTTCATAACATCAGCATTAACAGAATGAGTCTTATTATTGACAGAGAAAGTTAGAGTTTCATCCTCACTATTAAACTCTGCAGAGGTCCACATTTCCTCCACTATCTCATGGTAGATGATAGGAGCTTCAGTCATAGCATAAGAGAGCTGACTTGACTTGATGAACTCCATCATCCTGTGATACTCCTTCTCCTCCACAGCTTTAGTATCCACAAATGACGCAAAGTTGTTCTTCTCATAGATAAACCCACTTGGTGCAGTATACTTCTTCATGGGTGCCATTGCAGTTACAGAGAAAGCTTGAGGAAAAATTAGAGTTTGCTTTTGCACAGAGAGAGAGAAGAGAACTTGAAAAATTCGAAAGAGTGAGATGAAAGGAGGTGAAAATAAATTAAAACACTTAAATACTTTCTCAGAAAATTGCTGTGATTGGCTGAGAAATTACCGTTGAGAAGAAATTACTCTTATTGAACTCTACAAAAATTACACACACGATCGTGTGTATAAAGTAGGTGAGAGACAAAAGAAATTTCAACGGCTCAGATCTGATAATACTTTCAACGGATGAAATAAGCGCCTCTTTAAACTTCCTATTCAACTGATGAAGATCAGTTGAAGGCGTCTTCAACTGGTGTCATCAGTTGAATGAAAAACAGCGCAAGAGGATATTGTTTCAAACACCAGTTGAAACAATTTCACTAGTTCATCAGTTGAAATATTATAGATTTTATCCAGAATTATAATTAATTCAATTTTGATAAATCAAAATTAATCAAATTCTGGCTGCCAAATTACAGAAAAATTCATTCTTAAATTAGGAGAAATTTAACATACCTAATTTACTTACCAACCTTGTGAATGTTGATTCATCAAGAGGCTTTGTGAAGATATCTGCAATCTGTTCTTCACTTGGAACAAAATGCATTTCAACAGTACCAGCCATCACATGTTCCCTTATGAAGTGGTATTTGATGTCAATGTGCTTGGTTCTTGAGTGTTGTACTGGATTTTCAGTTATAGCAATAGCACTGGTGTTGTCACAAAATATTGGGATTTTTGAGAGATTTAATCCATAATCAAGTAATTGATTTCTCATCCACAATAATTGTGCACAACAGCTTCCAGCTGCAATGTATTCAGCCTCAGCTGTAGAGGTTGACACAGAATTTTGCTTTTTGCTAAACCAAGAAATCAATCTGTCACCAAGAAATTGACAGGTGCCTGTTGTACTTTTTCTATCAATTTTGCATCCTGCAAAATCAGCATCTGAATATCCAATTAGATCAAATCCAGAGTCTTTAGGGTACCAAATGCCAAGATTTGGTGTTCCCTTAAGATATCTGAATATTCTTTTTATAGCAATAAGATGTGATTCTTTAGGATCAGATTGAAATCTAGCACAGAGGCATGTAGAAAACATAATATCTGGTCTACTAGCTGTCAAATATAAAAGAGAACCAACCATGCCTCTATAATTAGAGATGTCCACAGATTTCTCATTAGGACTTAACTCTAATTTGGTGGCTGTTGGCATGGGAGTCTTAGCTTCTTTGCAATCTAATAAATCAAACTTTTTAAGTAGATCATAGATGTACTTAGTTTGATTTATGAATATACCTTCCTTTACTTGTTTAACTTGTAAACCAAGAAAGTAGGTGAGCTCTCCCATCATGCTCATTTCATACTGACTTTTCATTAGATTAGCAAACTTCTTGCAAAGTTTGTCATCTGTAGAACCAAAAATTATATCATCTACATAAATTTGAACCAGAATAAAGGCACCATTTACATTTCTGTAAAATAGTGTTTTATCCACAGTTCCTCTGGAAAAATGATTATCTAACAAGAATTGAGACAGAGTGTCATACCATGCCCTTGGAGCTTGCTTTAGTCCATAGAGTGCTTTTAATAAAAAGTAAACATACTCTGGAAATTCTGGATCCTCAAAACCAGGAGGCTGACTGACATATACCTCCTCTTCCAGTTCACCATTTAGAAAAGCACTCTTGACATCCATTTGATAAACTTTAAAATTTGCATGAGCAGCATAAGCCAGGAACATCCTTATTGCTTCCAGTCTTGCAACTGGTGCAAAGGTCTCATCAAAATCAATTCCTTCAGATTGAGAGTATCCTTTAGCAACAAGCCTTGCCTTGTTTCTGGTGACAACTCCATTCTCATCCACCTTGTTTCTGAATACCCACCTTACTCCTACAATTGTTCTATTTTTAGGCTTGGGTACCAGCTTCCATACATTGTTTCTCTCAAATTGATTTAATTCTTCTTGCATAGCAAGAACCCAATCAGCATCTTTGAGAGCATCTTCTATGACTTTAGGTTCATCCTGTGAAAGGAATGCACTGTACAAACACTCATCTTGAGTTGCTCTTCTTGTTTGTACAGATGCATTTGCATCTCCAATAATTAGCTCAAAAGGATGATCCCTTGTCCACTTTCTTTGTGGTGGAAGTGATTGTCTTGATGATGTGGCTTCATTATTGAAGTTCAGGTTTCCATGTTGGAAAGCTCCCCCTAAATTTGACATCTCATAATTTCTAGACTGATTGAAACTTTGAGACATTCTTTCAACTGATGATCCTTGAGGTGTTTCAACTGATCCCTCCAATGTAGTTTCAACTGATGCTTCAGTTGAATTTCCAGTTGCAGTTGTTCCTTGCACTAGAGAGTCATCAGTTGGAATATTAATTCCAGGATTAATTCCAACATTTTGAATAATGTCATCATCATCATCACTGTCATACAGATCACCTTCACCTTCATTTTCAAATCTGAGATTATCATGAAATCCTTCATCTGAGAATCCTTGAATCTTCTTATCATCAAAAACCACATGGATTGATTCCATAACAATGTTGGTTCTCAGATTATATACTCTAAATGATTTTCCATCAGAGTATCCAACAAAAATAGCTTCATCTGCCTTGGCCTCAAATTTTCCAAGATTTTCACCTTGATTTCTTAGAACATAACACTTGCATCCAAATACATGAAGAAAGCTAATTGTTGGCTTCTTTCCTTTGAAGAGTTGAAAGGGAGTTAGATTATGAGGTTTGGTAATTAGTGAAATGTTTTGAGTGAAGCAAGCAGTGTTCACAGCTTCAGCCCAAAAATAGGTTGGAAGTTGAGCTTCATTAATCATGGTTCTTGCAGCCTCAATAAGAGTTCTATTTTTCCTTTCAACAACACCATTTTGTTGTGGAGTTCTTGGTGCAGAGAACTCATGAGTAATTCCCTCTTCTTCACAAAATTCTTTCATCACAGAGTTCTTGAATTCTGTCCCATTGTCACTTCTTATCCTTCCAACTTTGACATCTGGATTGTTGTTTAATGCCTTGATATGATTGATGATGATTTTCCCAGCTTCATCCTTAGAATGCAGAAAGAAAGTCCAAGTGAATTTTGAAAAATCATCAACAATCACTAGGCAATATTTCTTCTTTGAAATAGACATGATGTTAACTGGTCCAAACAAATCCATATGCAAGAGCTGAAGGGGCTTCACAATTGATGAAAGAGTTTTGCTTTTGAAAGAGCTTCTCTTTTGCTTTCCTAGCTGACAGGCTCCACAAAGTCCATCTTTTGAGAATTCCAGCTTTGGTAGACCTCTTACCAAGTCCTTCTTTACTAACTCATTCAAGGTTTTGAAATTTAGATGAGACAATCTCTTATGCCATAGCCAACTGTCATCTGAGCTTGCTTTGCTGAGAAGGCAAGTGATAGATTCAGACTTGACAGAATTGAAGTCAGCTACATACACATTTCCTTTTCTTTGTCCAATCAGAACCACATTGTTGTCATCTCCTTTGGTGACAACACAGGCTGCAGAAGTGAAATTTACTTTGTAACCTTTGTCACAGAGCTGACTGATGCTAAGCAAGTTGTGCTTAAGACCAGACACCAATGCAACTTCATCAATGATGACATTCTCTCTTGCAATCAAGCCATATCCCATAGTATATCCTTTGCTGTCATCTCCAAAGGTAATGCTAGGGCCAGCTTTCTCCACAAACTTTGTGAGCAGGGAGGAATCACCAGTCATGTGCCTGGAGCATCCACTATCCAAGTACCACAAATTCTTCTTGTGGTTTCCCTGCACACATTTCACAAACAGATCAAGTTGATTTTGGTACCCAAATTGCTTTGGGTCCAGATTTGTTAGTCTTAGCAGCCTTTTCCACCTTCTCAACCTTTTCCTTGGATTGAATAGGTTCAATCTTTGGTTTTGGTTGAGAAACTGGAATATCAACTTTGTTTTCAAACACAGGCCTTTGAGGCATGCATACATTGTTCATTCCATGCAAATTTGAATGAAATTGAGGCATGTTAAAGGCATTGAAATAAGGATTGAACATATATGGCATGTTAGGCTGAGAATAAGGATTGTGAGGCAATAAACCAGGCATCATATTCATAGCAGATAAATTCATGTGAGGAACAGATGTCATAGGAATAGGCAAAGACAAATTAGGAGCAATCACAGTTTTACAATTAGCAGATAAATGATTTACACTACCACACTTACTGCAGGTTTTCCTAAGAGCACTAGCATTGGGAGTGTAATTGGTGTGCTTGTTAACTCCTATTTTGCCATTTCTATTTCCTTTCTTCTTTTTAGTCTCCTCAGATTTATGCTCACTAGTATCCAACTTCTTCTTGTTCTTGTTACTGGAATTAAGAGTGTTATTAACACTATTACTGGTCTCAGAAGAACTATTCTCACCTTTAACAAAATTCTTTCTAACAGGACCATATTTCTTGTTAAGCTTCTTGAGAACACTCTTGTCAACTGATGAGTTTTTGTTCAACTGATGACTCTCATCAGTTGAGACTTTGCTCTTCAACTGATGATCATCATCAGTATTCTCATCACTTGAACTGTTCTCAGATATCTCAAGCACTTTCTTATTCCTCTTCCACTCATTCTCTACAAAGGTCTCTCTACCTTGCATGTTGATGATATTGGTGGAAACATCCCTACCTGATTTCCATTTGGCAATAATCTCTTGTTCCTTATCAAGCTGCTTTCTTATGATCTCTTCTCTTTTCAGAACAACCAAGAGATCATCCTTGGCTGTCTGACACTCAATTTTCAGCTTCTCAAACTCAATAAATTGAGCTTCTAAGACACTGTTTCTATCACTAAGAAAGGTGTTAGCTTCCTTAATCCTACTATTTTCCTTAGTGAGAGATTTTAAAGAAACATGCAAATGATACAATTCTGTAGACATTTCATTAATAGTAGCATTGCATTCATCTTTAGTTAACTCAACTAGGTTTGTAGTGAATACCTGACTACTGCTTCCAGTGTTTTCTTCTTGATCTGTGGAGTTGGCCATTAGAGCTAGATTGACAAACTCCTCCTCTTCATCAGAATCATCTCCAGCTGCCCAATCATCCTTTGTGATGAATGCTCTTTCCTTTTGTTTGAGAAGTTCATAATATTTCTTTTTGTAGTCAATGTTTTCACTTGACTTCTTCTCAACTTTAGGCTTTCTGCACTCATTTGCAAAGTGACCTGCATTCCCACAGTTGAAGCACTTGAATTTTGATCTGTCTACCATGCTTCTATCAGACTTGGGATTGCCTTTAAAAGATTTTGCAGAATTAGAATTCTTTTTGAATTTCAGTTTGGAGAATCTTCTTGACAGGAAGGCTAGATGCTCATCAATTCCATCACTTTCTTCACCAGAATCAGCTACTTCTTTCTCCTTTCTTCTTCCTTTGCTTGACTCTGAGCTCTCCTCTTTGACCAACTTTTCAGTTTCTTCAACTTGAGATTTTCCCTTGTCCTTGACAGTATCCTCCAGAGATGCAATTAGAGCCACAGATGAATGCCCTTTCTTTTGGCTTTTCTCAATCTCTTCATCTTGCTCCATTTCAAGCTCATAAGTTTTTAAGGTTCCATACAGTCTCTCTAGAGTATAGTCTTTGAACTCTTGTGTATTTCTGAGAGAGACTGTCATGGGCTTCCATTCTTTGGGAAGAGCTCTTAAGAATTTCAAGTTTGAATCCTTAACTTGATATACTCTTCCAAACAACTTTAGACCATTTAACAGTTTTTGAAATCTGTTAAATGTATCACTTAAACTTTCACCAGCCTTGAAATGGAATGACTCATATTGCTGAATCAGAAGCTGCATTTTGTTCTCTCTCACTTGCTCATTTCCTTCACAGATGGTCCTGATGGTGTCCCAAACTTCTTTAGCACTTGTGCAGCTAATAACACTGTCAATCATTTCTTGATCCAAACCATTGAACAGAAGGTTCATGGTTTTCTTGTCCTTGTGCACTTCTTCAGTATCTTCTTGAGAATATTCATGGATAGGTTTTGGAATCATCTTACCTACCATGTCTTCACCATCAGCTCCCATACTTGTGCAGACCTTCATGGGGACATGAGGTCCTTTTTCAATGCAGTTCACATAGCTTTCATCAATGGACAACAGATGCAGATGCATTCTCACTTTCCAGTGAAAATAGTTGTCTTTGTCAAGAACAGGAATCTTCACTCCAGCATCCTTCTTTCCCATCTTTCTCTAGCAGTGTTGATCTTTTTCCCTGTTTGTTGGGAACCTCGCTCTGATACCAATTGTTATTTTACACCAACTATGAGAAAGATTGTAGAAGGGGGGGTTGAATACAATCTTTTACAAATTTAAAAGATTCAAGAATGATACACTAAACACAGTAAACAGAAAAACACCAAGTATTAAAAATACGGGTGGATTGAATGATCCACCCGTGAGATTTTATATAGAAGAATCTGTGGATTGTTTACAATTCGCACAGCTGCTGGTTCATCACTCAAAACAAGTTCTAACTCTCAGATTTTTCTCTCAAGTAATTTGAACAAGTTCAACTGATGCTACTAACTTGGTTATATACTCCAAGTTTTACAAAGCTTTTAGCTAGATTACAAAATGCACTCTAATCTAAAAACAATGCTGCACAACTTTGTCTTATGCATGCTTTCTGAGATGTCTTCATCTTTGACCATCATCTTGATTTGATCCAGATTGCACTGCATGAGATAAGTATGTTTCTGCTTCTTCTTTATTTTCCTAATTAGGCTTCCATGTCTATTTTAGTGTAATTCGATCCATGTGATTTGTCAGACTTAAGCTCTAGTCACTTTCAACTGCTCTTTGCTTCATCAGTTGAAAGTTCTGGTTACTTTCAACTGCTCTTGACTTCATCAGTTGAATGCCCGGCTCATCAGTTGAATGAATTACAAACTTCATCAGTTGAATGCTGTTCCAGTCTCATCAGTTGAATTCCTCAGCATCATCAGTTGAACACTTTGTCTTCAGTTGAATGCTTGATTTTCATCAGTTGAAACATCATCCAGTCTTCATCAGTTGAATAGTTACATCTCATCAGTTGAATATCCTTCACTTAGATAAAATTACATGGCATTGGATATTTACAATTAGCCATCCTATTCTACCCATCCGTTGATAATTCCCAAAGACAAGAAACATAACAATTACAACTGAAATTTGATAAAGGTTCTAAGTAAGACATGTTACAAAATGTTTATGTTATCATCAAAAATTATTGATTCCTAACAAGGAGGATGCGAGCGTCCTATAATTGCTCGATTCAGTCTTCTGAATTTTCTTAAATTTCGGATAGAAAATATAGTTGTAATTTAAAAAATCAGATTCAAGAATTCTAAAGATGATACAATTCTTTTCTTATTGAATTCTAAAGATGATACAATTCTTTTCTTTTTTATTTAATATTTCTTATTGAATTCTAAAGATGACATAATTCTTTTCTTATTTAGTAATCCTAAAAGAAATAAGATTATGTTTAAAAGAAATCAACTTGAAGGATTTCAAAAGTTAATATAATTTTTTTTTTCTTCGGATTCTAGAGGTAATACAATTTTTTATTATCTAGGAATGCCAAAAGGAATATGATTATATTTATTTAAACTAATAATCATAGATAAAATACAATTTATATTTAAGATTTGTAAGGTAATACGTACAATTTTTATTTCCGATTTAGTCTTATAATGTTCTTAAATTTCGAATAGAAAATAAAAGATTGTAAAGATAATAATCATTAAAAAACTAATACCAAAAATATTAGAACCATAAAAGAATAATAATTTTAAACTAATAAATAGGAGTCAAAAAATAAAAATAATTAACATATAAAATAATACATATAAAATAGGAATCATATATTGATTTTATGATAATGTTGATTAGTATTGTGTTTGACGGGCACGGGAGGCGGCCTTAACTAATTTTTATCTAAATAATAATAAATTTTCTATTAGTATTGTGTTTGACAGGAAAGTGGCTAAAATAATTTTTTATCTATGTTATAGTATATATTTTTGTTAAAACGGGACCACAGTTCAAAATACTTTTTGTCCAATTATAATCTTTAATTTTATCATAATTAGAATAATTTTTATTAGTATGTGTTTGGCAGTAAGGCGACTCAAACTAATATCTAAATTATAATGTTTTGTTATTGGTATTGTGTTTGATAAGAGAGCGGCTCAAACTAATTTTGATCTAAATTATAGTATTTAATTTTATCATAAAAATAATAATTATGGATTAATATTGTCTTTGACGGGAAGGAGGTTCAAACTAATTTTATTACTCCCTCCGTCCCCTTTTACATGTCCCCGTTTGACTTTTGACCAGTCAAATTGACTGTATTTTTGACTGAAATTTTACATATATTATATAATTTAAAAAATAATAAAAATTATATCATTAGAAAGTATATTTAGTGTATTTTAATATGCAACTTTTAGATTTCAAAAATAATGAAGAGATAATTTGTAATGTTTAGTCAAAATTTGGTCAATTTGACTGGTCAAGAGTCAAATAGGGACATGTAAAAAGGGACGGAGGGAGTATTAGTATTGTGTTTGATAGGATGACCACTTAAACAAATATTTATACCAATTATAATATTTTTCATTTGTGATATGTTTAACGAAAAGATGATTCAAATAATTTCTATGTTATTATAATACTTATTCATATCAAAATTTATCACGCCGCCGCGAAGCGCGGCTTTTTTCACTAGTATATATATATAAAGGAGGATGCGGGCGTCTCCAGAATTGCTCGATTCAGTCTTCTAATTTTTCTTAAATTTCAGATAGAAAATATAGTTATAATTCAAAAAATCATGTTTAAGAATTCTAAAGGTGATACAATTCTTTTCTTATTGAATTCTAAAGATGATACAATTCTTTTCTTTTTTATTTAATATTTTTATTGAAATCTAAAGATGACACAATTCTTTTCTTATTTAATAATCCTAAAAGAATTAGGATTATTCTTTTCTTTTTATTTTTTGATATTTCTTATTGATTGATATATAAAAGAGAATGCGGGTAGGGGTGGCAATCTCAGACACGACCCGAAACCCGACACGAACCCGACCCAACCCGAAACCCGATTTACTGAGACAGAAACCCGAAAGTGACCCGAAAATCACCCGATCGACCCGAAATGGACCCGAAATGACCCGAAATCAGAATTTCATTTCTAGTAACTTCAATTTTCAGTTTTATTCAATTTTAAGTGATTTTAGCTTGATCCGAAATCGACCCGATTTTTTAACACGAACACGACCCGTTACCCGAAATTGACACCCCTAAATGCGGGCGTCTCTAGAATTGCTCGATTCAGTCTTCTAATTTTTCTTAAATTTCAGATAGAAAATATAGTTATAATTCAAAAAATCATGTTTAAGAATTCTAAAGGTGATACAATTCTTTTCTTATTGAATTCTAAAGATGATACAATTCTTTTCTTTTTTATTTAATATTTTTATTGAAATCTAAAGATGACACAATTCTTTTCTTATTTAATAATCCTAAAAGAATTAGGATTATTCTTTTCTTTTTTATTTGATATTTCTTATTGAATTCTAAAGATGACACAATTCTTTTCTTATTTAGTAATCCTAAAAGAAATAGGATTATGTTTAAAAAATCAGGTTCAAAGATTCCAAAAGTTAATACAATTCTTTTCTTTTTGGATTCTAAAGATAATGCAATTCTTTTTTTATTTAGTTATCCTAAAAAGAGTAGGTTATATTTATTTAAACTAACAATCACATATAAAATACAATTTATATTTAAGATTTGTAAGGTAATACGTACAATTTTTATTATTAATTTAGTCTTATAATTTTTTTTAAAATTTCGTACAGAAAATAAAGGATTGTAAAGATAATAATCATTAAAAAACACTAATAGCAAAAAAATTAGAACCATAAAAGAGTAATAATTTTTAAGTAATAAATAGGAATCATAAAATAAAAATAATTAACAAAAAAATTGGATATATAAAATAGGAAATATATATTGATTTTATAATAATGTAAATGATTCTTGATTAGTATTGCGTTTGACGGGCGCGGGAGGCGGCCCAAACCAATTTTTATTTAAATAATAATAAATTTTCTATTAGTATTATGTTTGACGGAAAGGTGGCTAATATAATTTTTTATCTATGTTATAATATTTGTTTTTTAAAACGGTACCACAGTTCAAAATAATTTTTATCCAATTATAGTTATAATTTAAAAAATTAACTTGAAGGATTCGAAAAGTTAATACAATTTTTTTTTTCGAATTCTAGAGGTAATACAATTTTTTTATTATTTAGGAATGCCAAAAGTAATATGATTATATATATTTAAACTAATAATCATAGATAAAATACAATTTATATTTCAGATTTGTAAGGTAATACGTACAATTTTTATTTCCGATTTAGTCTTATAATTTTCTTAAATTTCGAATAGAAAATAAAGGATTGTAAAGATAATAATCATTAAGAATTGTTCGATTCAGTCTTCTGATTTTTCTTAAATTTCGGATAGAAATATATAATTATAATTCAAAAAATCAGGTCCAAGAGTTCTAAAGGCAATATAACTCCAAACTTATCCGATTCTAAAGATGATACAATTTTTTTATTATTTACAAATCTTAAAAACAATAAAATCATATTTATCTAAATTAACAATCATAAATAAAATACAATTTAAAATTTGTAATGTACTTGCCCTCCTCTCCACACCCTCATGGCCTCATCCCCGTCATAATCTTTCTTGCCATTAGTAGTATTCTTCTTCCCGCTGTCCAATTTCTTCATTATATTGCACTCTCAGACCTCTTTTAATCTTCAGTCCTCTACTTTGTCCGGAAGTTCAATGTTTGAAGGTAGTAAGCGTAAAAGAACGCGAAAAAAAACCGTAAATTATATATATAATAATTTCTATTAGTATTGTGTTTGACGGAAATGCGATTCAAACTAATATCTATATTATAATATTTTGTTATTAGTATTGTGCTTGACAAGATAGTAGCTCAAACTGATTTATATATATTATTATATTTAATTTTATCATAATTACAATAATTATTGATTAATATTGTATTTGACGGTAGAGCGACTAAAGCTAATATATATATTATAATGTTTTGTTATTAGTATTGTGTTTGAAAAGAGAGCGGCTCAAACTAATTTTTATCTATATTATTATATTTAATTTTATCATAATTATAATAATTATTGATTAATATTGTTTTTGATGGGAGGGAGGATCAAACAATTTTTTTTATTAGTATTGTGCTTGACAGGGCCACTTAAAAAAAATTATATTAATTATAGTTATTTTTTATTTTTATTAATGATATGTTTAATAGGAACATTACTCAAAATAAATCTGATGCAATTATAATATTAATTTGTATCAAAATTTATAAAAAAGATTCTTGATTAGTATTGTGTTTGAGAGGAGGGCGGCACAAATTAATTTTTATCTAAATAATAATAAATTTTCTATTAGTATTATGTTTGACGGGAAAGCGGCTAAAACAATTTTTTATCTAAGTCATGATGTATTTTTTATATAGTATTGTGTTTGACGGTAGGAAGACTCAAACTAATATGTATATTATAATTTTTTGTTATTAGTATTGTGTTTGACAAGAGAGCGGTTCAAACTCATTTTTATCTATATTATTTTTTTTTTTGGCCATATCTATATTATTATATTTAATTATATCATAATTATAATAATTATTATTATCTTTGATGGGAGGGTGGTTCAAACAATTTCTTTTATTAGTATTGTGTTTGACATGAGGGCCACTTAAAGAAAATTTTGTATTAATTATAATATTATTTTTAATTTTTTTTATTAATGATATGTTTAACGGGAGCATGACCCAATATAATTTTAATGCAATTATAGTATTAATTCGTATCAAAATTTATAAAAAATTTATAACACCGCCGCGAAGCGCGGCTTTATACACTATATATATATATAAAGGAGAATGCGGGCGTCTCTAGAATTGCTCGATTCAGTATTCTGATTTTTCTTAAATTTCAGATAGAAAATATAGTTATAATTCAAAAAATCATGTTTAAGAATTCTAAAGGTGATACAATTCTTTTCTTATTGAATTCTAAAGATGATACAATTCTTTTCTTTTTTATTTAATATTTTTATTGAAATCTAAAGATGGCACAATTCTTTTTTTATTTACAATTCTTTTCCTTTTGGATTCTAAAGATAATACAATTCTTTTCTTATTTAGTTATCCTAAAAAGAGTAGGATTATATTTATTTAAACTAAAAATCACATATAAAATACAATTTATATTTAAGATTTGTAAGGTAATACGTACAATTTTTATTATTAATTTAGTCTTATAATTTTTTTTAAAATTTCGTATAGAAAATAAAGGATTGCAAAGATAATAATCATTAAAAAACACTAATAGCAAAAAAATTAAAACCATAAAAGAGTAATAATTTTTAAGTAATAAATAGGAATCATAAAATAAAAATAATTAACAAAAAAATAGGATATATAAAATAGGAAATATATATTGATTTTATAATAATGTAAATGATTCTTGATTAGTATTGCGTTTGACGGGCACGGGAGGCGGCCCAAACCAATTTTTATTTAAATAATAATAAATTTTCTATTAGTATTATGTTTGACGGGTTATTGGCTAATATAATTTTTTATCTATGTTATAATATTTGTTTTTTAAAACGGTACCACAGTTCAAAATAATTTTTATCCAATTATAGTTATAATTTAAAAAATCAACTTGAAGCATTCCAAAAGTTAATACAAATTTTTTTTTTTCAAATTCTAGAGGTAATACAATTTTTTTATTATTTAGGAATGCCAGAAGTAATATGATTATATATATTGAAACTAATAATCATAGATAAAATACAATTTATATTTAAGATTTGTAAGGTAATACGTACAATTTTTATTTCCGATTTAGTCTTATAATTTTCTTAAATTTCGAATAGAAAATAAAGGATTTTAAAGATAATAATCATTAAAAAACTAATACCAAAAATATTAGAACCATAAAAGAATAATAATTTTAAACTAATAAAAGGAGTCAAAAAATAAAAATAATTAACATATAAAATAATTCATATAAAATAGGAATCATATATTGATTTTATGATAATTTTAATTAGTATTGTGTTTGACGGGCACGGGAGGCGGCCCAAACTAATTTTTATCTAAATAATAATAAATTTTCTATTAGTATTATGTTTGACGATAAAGTGGCTAAAATAATTTTTAGAAAATAATAATAATTTTTATCTAATAAATACGAATCATAAAATAAAAATAATCAACAAATAAAATGAGATATATAAAATAGGAATCATATATTGATTTTATGACAATGTAAATGATTCTTGATTAGTATTGTGTTTGACGGGCACGGGAGGCGGCCCAAACCAATTTTTATGTAAATAATAATAAATCTTCTATTAGTATTATGTTTGACGGGAAAGTGGATAAAATAATTTTTTATCTATGTTATAATATATTCTTTAGTTAAAATGGGACCACGGTTCAAAATAATTTTTATCCAATTATAATCATTAATTTATCATAATTAGAATAATTTTTATTAGTATTGTGTTTAACAAGACAATACTAAGGCGACTCAAACTAATATCTAAATTATAATGTTTTGTTATTAGTTATGTGTTTGACAAGGGAACGACTCAAACTAATTTTGATCTAAATTATAGTATTTAATTTTATCATAAAAACAATAATTATGGATTAATATTGTCTTTGACGGGAAGGAGGTTCAAACTAATTTTATTTTTAGTATTGTGTTTGAAAGTATGACCACTTAAACAAATTTTTATACCAATTATAATATTTTTTATTTGTGATATGTTTAACGGAAAGATGACTCAAAATAATTTTTATGGTATTATAATACTGATTCATATCAAAATTTATCACGCCGCCGCGAAGCGCGGCTTTTTTTACTAATCAATATATATATATATATATAAAGGAGGATGCGAGCGTCTCTAGGATTGATCGATTCAGTCTTCTGAATTTTCTTGAATTTCGGAGAGAAAATATAATTATTATTCAAAAAATCAGGTCCAAGAATTCTAAAACTAATACAATTCTTTTCTTATTTAATTCTAAAGATGATACAGTTCTTTTCTTATTTGGTATTTCTTATTAAATTCTAAAGATGATACAGTAGTATTTCTTATAGAATTCTAACGATGATACAATTCTTTTCTTATTTAGGTCCCATTTGTTAATGGGTGGATGAGCCAAATACATCTGGACGACAAAAATGTTGGTTATCCAGATTGTTTGTTTACTTTGTAACTAGCTGGACGAGAACAAAATGTAGCTGGACGATGGAGGCTATAAAATATGACTGGATGGTTCAGATATCAACCTTCTGCTAATTTATCACATATTCGTTTTGATATAATATAAGTTTAACATATAATTTATGACATCAGAATATATTTATGATTGTAGAATTAATAGTATATATAATTAATTTTTATTAACGAGATTTGAATCTTATACTTGATAATAATCAATATTCTAATGCATATTTTCGTTATTATATTGAAAATTGGTATTTTATATGTTCTTTTTGCTAAATAATTTTTATTTTATATTCTTTCATGCTAAATTAATGAAATTATCAATTATAAGTTTTTGCCATTTAATTACAATATTTATGAATTAAGCTTAATTTAAAAAAATTATTCATTCAGATCTCAATTTAACAAATGATCCAATTTGAACTCATCCAGAACTATACTCATTAAGAATTTTTATTCATTCAGAAAAAATGATTCAGATTTAACAAATGGCCCCTTAGTAATCCTAAAAGAAATAGGATTATATTTATTCAAACTAATAATAATAGATAAAATACAATTTATATTTAAGTTATGTAAAGTAATATATACAATTCTTATTTTCGATAATATATAATATATTGAAGATATGTTTAACGGGAAGACGACTGAAAATAACTTTTATGGAATTATAATATTATTTCGTATCAAAATTTATAAAAAAGATTATTTATTAGTATTGTGTTTAAGGGGAGGACGGCCCAAATTAATTTTTACCTAAATAATAATATTTTTTTATTAGTATTATGTTTGACGGAAAAGTAGCTAAAACAATATTTTATCTAAATTTATAAAAAATTCATAACGCCGCCGAAGGTAATACAATTCTTTTCCCATTGAATTCTAAATATGATACAATTATTTTGTTATTGGATTCTAAAGATAATACATTAATACAATTCTTTCTTTGGTCCCTATCTTTTTGACTCACGATTTATTCTTAATCTTTTCTTCCCATATCTTTTTGCGTCTCTCAAGCCTTTCAAAATAATCAGCTTCGAGTTTCTTCATAAAAGGTTTAAAGCCTGGCATTGGTTCCTTCAGTAAGCTCACTACTTCATCATTGAGGTTTATAAAACATTCAAAAAGTTCCTGCATTCACAAGTTTAAGGGAAAAACAAATATTTGAGCTCCAATTAATGCATGTCCGCAATTATAAATTTCCAGTATAATAGTTCTGAATAAGCACATTACAGCAACTAGAATTACCTCCATATCCTCATTCCACTGCTCGGTGGACCAGTAGTGAAGGAACCAAGTGGCTCACGGTACCACTTACCACTTTTATCATAATGTAAATGATTCCTGGGAGGATACGCGGGAGGTTATGAACTTTCCATTTAATTTTTTTAAATTATTTTGAAAGAAAATAGGTAAATTGTTTGATTCAGTCTTATAATATTCTCAAATTTCGGAAAGAATATATAATTATAATTTTTGTTTTGAAACAAATATATAATTATAATTAAAAAATCAGGTTTAAGAATTTTAAAGATAATATAATTCTTTTCATAACGAATTTTAAAGCTAATACTCTAAAATCTAAAAAAGAAATTGTAGAAGTAATACAATTTTTACTCTTATTCAGGAATCACAAAAATAATATAATTTTTATTTTTAATTACCAGCTTACTAACGTAGTTGACCACGATAGCTCCGCATCTACTGCACCATCATTCTGTAAGGCCACGGCTACTTTCACCGGACTCACATGCCATTAACAAAATTGTAAGACAAAAAGACTTAAGTGTTACAATGTAAATGTTTATTGAGAGTATACGAGGGAGGTTACGTGGAATTTCTAAAAACTTTTTGTTTAAATTTCTAATTTTTTGAGAGAAAATAGGTGAAGTAGCTAAAAAATAATAATCATAAAAGAGATACAATTCTAAGTAGTTATGAAATAGGAATTTTAAAAAAAATATAATAACTAAAATCTATGAAATTCTAAGCAGTGGAGAAATAGGAATCTTCAAAAAAAAGAGAGATAATTCTAAACAATTAAGAAACATGAATCTTAAAGAAAAATATAATAGCTAAAATCTATGAAATTGGATATATTTATCAATTATAATTATAATTTTATCATAATGTAAACGATTCTTGATTAGTATTGTATTTGAGGGGACGGCGGCCCAAATTAATTTTTATCTAAATAATAATAAATTTTCAATTAGTATTATGTTTGGTTGGAAAGCGGCTAAAATAATTTTTTTATCTAAGTTATAATATTTTTTTTATTAAAATGGGACCACAACTAAAATAATTTTTATCCGGTTATAATCTTTAACTTTATCATAATTATAATAATTTTTATTAGTATTGTGTTTGACGGTAGGGCGACTCAAACTAATATCTATATTATAATGGTTTGTTATTAGCATTGTGTTTGACAAGATAGCGGGTCAAACTAATTTTTATTTATATATATTATAATTAATTTTTATCGTAATTATAATAATTATTGATTATATTGTCTTTGATGAGAGGGCGGGTCAAACAATTTTTTTATTATTATTGTGTTTGACAGGAGAGCCACTTAAACAAATTTTTATATAAATTATAGTATTTTTTATTCATGATATGTTTAACGGGAACACGATTCCGTATCAAAATTTATAAAAAAGATTCTTTATTAGTATTGTGTTTGAGGGGAAAGCGGCCCAAATTAATTTTTATCTAAATAATAATAAATTTCCCAATTAATATTATGTTATATAATAAAGGAAGATGCGGGCGTCTCTAGAATTGCTCGATTCAGTCTTCTAATTTTTCTTGAATTTCGGATAAAAAATATAGTTATAATTCAAAAAATCAGGTTCAAGAATTCTAAAAGCAATACAACTCTTTTCTTATTGATATTGAATTCTAAATGTAACTATAGAATATGCGGGCGTCTCTAGAACTGCTCGATTCAGTCTTCTGATTTTTCTTAAATTATAAAGAGAAAATATAGTTATAATTCAAAAAATCAGATTCAAGAATTCTAAAGGTCATACAATTCTTTTCTTATTGATATTGAATTCTAAATGTAACTCTACAATCCAGAAGAAGGGTTCTTAATTTTTTTATTTAGGAATCATAAAAGTAATATAATTCTTATTTTTCAATACATTAATATACAAATTATTAAAGAAATACAATTCTTATTTTCAAAAATTATAATTTTATAATTTTATTTTATTAAAAGTAATACAATTCTTTTCTTATTATCAATTTTTTTATTTAAAATCACGTTCAAGAATTCTAAAGGTCATACAAATCTTTTCTTATTGATATTAAATTCTAAATGTAACTCTAGAATCTAGAAGAAGGGTTCTTAATTTTTTTATTTAGGAATCATAAATTTAATATAATTCTTATTTTTTTATGCATTAATATACAAATTATTAAAGAAGTACAATTCTTATTTTCAAAAATTATAATTTTATAGTTTTATTTTATTAAAAATAATATAATTTTTTTCTTATTATCAATTTTTTTAAAGTGGCTAATATAATTTTTTTATCTATATTATAATATTTTTTTTGTTAAAACGGTACTATAGTTCAGAATAACTTTTATCCAGTTATAGTTATAATTTAAAAAATCAAGTTGAAAGATTCCAAAAAACAATATGATTCTTTTTTTTTTTTAGGTTCTAAAGATAATACAATTTTTTTTCTTATTCAGGAATGCCAATAGGAATAGGATTATATTTATTTAAACTAATAATCATAAATAAATACAATTTATATTTAAGATTTGTAAAGTAATACGTACAATTTTTATTTCCGATTTAGTCTTATAATATTCTTAAATTTCGAATAGAAATAAAGGATTGTAAAGATAATAATCATTGAGAAACTAATAGCAAAAAAATTAGAACCACAAAAAAATAATAATTTTAAACTAATAAATAGGAATCATAAAATAAAAATAATTTAAAAATAAGATAATAATATAAAATAGGAATCATATATTGATTTTATGATTATGTAAATGATTCTTGATAAATATATATTGTGTTTGACGGGCACGGGAGGCGGCCCAAACTAATTTTTATCTAAATAATAATAAATTTTCTATTAGTATTATGTTTGACGGGAAAATGGCTAAAATAATTTTTTAACTATGTTTTTATCTATGTTATAATATATATTTTTGTTAAAACGGGACCACGGTTCAAAATAATTTTTATCCAATTATAATCTTTAATTTTATCATAATTAAAATAATTTTTATTAGTATTGTGTTTGACAGTAAGGCGACGCAAACTAATATCTAAATTATAATGTTTTGTTATTGGTATTATGTTTGACAAGAGAGCGGCTCAAACTAATTTTGATCTAAATTATAATATTTAATTTTATCATAAAAATAATAATTATGGATTAATATTGTCTTCGACGGGAGGGGGTTCGAACTAATGTTATTATTAGTATTGTGTTTGACAGAATGGCCACTTAAACAAATTTTTATACCAATTATAATATTTTATATTTGTGATATGTTTAACGGAAAGATGACTCAAAATAATGTGTATGCTATTATAATACTGATTTATATCAAAATTTATCACACCGCCGCGAAGCGCGGCTTTTTTCACTAGTATATATATATAAAGGAGGATGCGGGCGTCTCTAGAATTGCTCGATTCAGTCTTCTAATTTTTCTTAAATTTCCGAATTATAATTATAATCAATCATCAATATATATATATAAAGGAGGATGCGGGCGTCTCTAGAATTGCTCGATCCAGTTTTCTGATTTTTCTTAAATTTCGGAGAGAAAATATAGTTATAATTCAAAAAATCAGGTTTAAGAATTCTAAAGGTCATACAATTCTTTTCTTATTGATATTGAATTCTAAATGTAACTCTAGAATCTAGAAGAAGGGTTCTTAATTTTTTTTATTTAGGAATCATAAAGGTAGTATAATTCTTTTTATACATTAATATACAAATTATTAAAGAATTACAATTTTTATTTTCAAAAACTATAAATTTTATAGTTTTATTTTATTAAAGGTTACAATTCTTATTTTTTATACATTAATATACAAATTATTAAAGAAGTACAATTCTTATCTTCAAAAATTATAAAATTTATAGTTTTATTCAATCAATATATATATATATATATATATATATATATATATATATATATATATATATATATATAAAGGAGGATGCGGGCGTCTCTAGAATTGCTCGATTCAGTATTCTGATTTTTCTTGAATTTCGGAGAGAAAATATAGTTATAATTAAAAAAATCAGGTTCAAGAATTCTAAAAGTGATACAATTCTTTACTTATTGAATTCTAAAAATGATACAATTCTTTTCCTTTTTATTTAGTATTTCTTATTAAATTCTAAACATGACACAATTTTTTTCTTATTTTGTAATAATCCTAAAACAAATAGGATTATATTTAAAAAATCAGGTTCAAGGATTTCAAAAGTTAATACAATTCTTTTCTTTTTGGATTTTAAAAATAATACAATTCTTTTCTTATTTAAGAATCCTATAAGAGTAGGATTAAATTAAATTTAAATTAACAAACATAGATAAAATACAATTTATATTTAAGATTTATAAGGTAATACGTACAAATTTTATTTTCAATTTAGTATTATAATTTTTTTAAAAATTTCGTATAGAAAATAAAGATTGTAAAGATAATAATCATTAAAAAAAAATAATAGCAAAAAAATTAGAACCACAAAAGAATAATAATTTTTTAGTAATAAATAGGAATCATAAAATAAAAATAATTAACAAAAAAATAGGATATATAAAATAGGAATCATATATTGATTTTATAAAAATGTAAATGATTCTTGATTAGTATTTTGTTTGACGGGCACGGGAGGCGGCCCAAACCAATTTTTATCTAAATAATATTAAATTTTCTATTAGTATTATATTTGACCTAAAAGTGGCTAATATATTTTTTTCCAATGTTATGAATTTTTTTGTTAAAATGGTACCAAGGTTCAAAATAATTTTTATCCAATTATAATTATAATTTAAAAAATCAAGCTGAAAGATTCCAAAAATTAACATAATCCTTTTTTTTTTCCGAATTCTAAAGGCAATGCAATTTTTTTCTTATTTAAGATTGCCAAAAGGAATAGGATTATATTTATTTAAAATAATAATCATAGATAAAATATAATTTATATTTAAGATTTGTAAGGTAATACGTACAATTTTTATTTCCAATTTAGTTTTATAATTTTCTTAAATTTCGAATAAAAAATAAACGATTGTAAAGATAATAATCATTAAAAAACTAATAGCAAAAAATTAGAACCATAAAAGAATAATAATTTTAAATTAATAAATAGGAATCATAAAATAAAAATAATTAACAAATAAAATAGGAAACATATATTTATTTTATGATAACGTAAATGATTCTCGATTAGTATTGTGTTTGACGGGCACGTGAGGTGGCCCAATCTAATTTTTATCTAAATAATAATAATTTTTTTATTAGTATTATGTTTGACAAAAAAGTGGCTAAAATAATTATTTATTTATTTTATAATATATATTTTTGTTAAGACGTGACCACAGTTCAAAATACTTTTTATCCAATTATAATCTTTAATTTTATCATAATTAAAATAGTTATTATTAGTATTGTGTTTGACAGTAAGGCGACTCAAACTAATATCTAAATTATAATGTTTTGTTATTGGTTTTGTGTTTGACAAGAGAGCGGCTCAAACTAATTTTGATCTAAATTAAAATATTTAATTTCATCCTAAAAATAATAATTATGAATTAATATTGTTTTTGATGGGAGTAAGGTTCGAACTAATTTTATTATTAGTATTGTGTTTGACGAGATGACCACTTCAACAAATTTTCATACTAATTATAATATTTTTTATTTGTGATATGTTTAATGGGAAGATGACTCAAAATAATTTTTATGCTATTATAATACTGATTCATATCAAAATTTATCACGCCGCCGCCGCGAAGCGCGGCTTTTTTCACTAGTTATTCATAGAAAGCACGATTCTATATTTTTGCAAAGAAAATATCCAGGGAACACGGCGGTAGAATCTATCTTAATGTTATATTATTTGTCTTCAGAAAATTTTGAGCAGTTTGATCCGTAGATTCAAAGTGTTTTTTCCTTTTATATTTTTTTATACCTATTTGAGCGAATATTATGAACATATATTTTGATCATATATGTATTGATTATTACATCTATACTATCTATACTGTACTATACTATAATAAGTTAACATTGTTATAATTTGTAGTCCTACTTTTTTGTACATGTTTTTTCGTTTGGTTTTGTTTGGTCAAATTTTTTTATCGAATATTTAATAATCGTGTCCTATTAAAATTCTCTCTCCCATTAGATATTGATTTTACAAACAAAAACAAATACTTCGCATAACATACGCTCTCACCATCGCCCTGTGTCTCTCTCTCCATCTCGGCGAGCTCCGTAACTTGACATTAAGGGTGAATATCTACTTCACCTCATGTTCTACTTTTTATTACTCATCTCCCCTGAAGGTATGTTCTGTATACATATTTATGAATACGAGTTCTCTATGTTCTGAATGACTATCTTTCTTTGTTATACATTGTTTTTTTATCTTAAATTTTCTAATTTAGTTGCTTATAGCTGTTGTGTAATTGTTATTAGTGCAGAGAATGATGTTAAGCTATCGGAGATGGTATAAGTTAGTTTGGTAATTTTTATACTGTGATTTGTTGGCCCGCCTCCAGTATGGTGTTAAGAGTGAGAGTATGGGGTTATTGGGATATATCGAAATGTGTTCGTGGTTTGTTGATTACGCTATTTGTATGTGAGTCGTAGTTGAATTTTGTGATTCTGTATATTGTACTGTGTTTTGTCTTTGGACGGGTTCAATTTGATGGTATGTGTGTTTGTGTGTGTTAGGATTTTAGATTTTAAGTATTTGCATGAAGAGGTGTAAGGATCTGAACCCATGGACTTGTCATTTTTTTATACCTATATAATTGCTTAATTTAACTGCACCTATGAGGTTTGGTGAGAAGTTTGTGGTGTTGATTAGTTCATTGTGTTGTACAATGTGTAAGTAGTTTTCAAACTCGAATGACTTATTATTTGTTCCTTCAGTTTTTGTATGTTTAGTGTTGTTTCTTATATATTCCATCACTGCCTCATTTCTTTTAATGTACTTGAAATATGTATTTCACCCTCTACAAGTCCAATGAAATGATGGATGTCTAATACCAACCATGTCGTGAAACAACTTGCTGTTGAAGCGGGTCAAGTATTCTCTATTGTTTAATTAGATTTCACATTTATATCCTTCCTTGTGTTATATGATTATTATCTTTGCGAACTAACTGCCACATCTATTATAAATCATATTTTAAGTCTAATGTTTGCAATCTCAACTGGACATTCTATGAACAGGTTTTTAGTACTTTACATGTGTGCAAGTTCTATTTTTCATTATAAATATTTATTTTTAGATAAATGTCAACTTCCTATCTTCAGTTTTGAACATACACTTTCGTCAATCAAATCTAAAACATAAACATTAAATAAATTAACTTATTTTATGTGACTAATTAATTTATAATTACTACAAATTTTATCTCAAATATCTAATGACATTAAAAAATTATGAAAAATAAAGACGCCCGTGCTTTGCACGGGTTTTAGGCTAATATATGTTGATTTTTCATAAGATTGGGTTTGCTTTTGGCGGCCATCTTTAGCCATCTTTACATAAACGATTAGGCCATACATGATTAAGCGAAGTTATATTATTTCATTCCTATCTTGAAAAAATTTAAGAAGATATCAATTATTTGTTCTTCAAAATTGTAGCATGTTTGATCATAAATATATAAATATAAACAATTGTATAACTAAAATGATCTAGTTTAAATGAAATAAAAAGTTACAAATAATATTTGTTGTGTTATGATTTGTGAAATCATAGCTAAGCAGCTAACTGTAGACACCAATTTATTATATATACTTTTTTTAAATTTATTTAAATTTGATCCAACTTAAATACTGGTCATTGACTCATTGATTACAAATGTATCCCTACAGAATTATCTTTATTTTTACATTCAAGTATAACAATCAAATTATTAGATTAACAATATTAAACAAATTTTTTTAAAAAAATTCCATTAAAGGGGTGTGTGGAGTTTGCAGCCACAATTATTTTATTTTATTTTATCGCAGGCAGCTAAAAAACTTTAAATACACGCACATACACGAAAGCTCGGTTAAATCGGAGTATCCAGAGTGAATTTAATTGACCGTAGTTCCATACAATACACACACATATAATCAAATTTGGATTCTCCTTCTTCGTTATGTACATACAAATCAAACAGCAAAAATCAAATATTTATTATTATCTCTCTCTCAATCTCTCTCCCTCTCCAGAGAGATCTAATTGTGTGTAAATAAGATTGTATTGTGATCGGAAATTGATGACGACGGAGCAATTAACTCCGGGCGGTGGAGGACCGCGGTACGTGCAAATGCAACCGGAGCCGGGGACGTCGATGATGTCGTCGTTCTTTTCGTTCCGGCAGAGTCAGCCTGAGTCAACTCGGATTTTTGACGAGTTACCTAAAGCTACGATCATACAAGTGTCTCGTCCTGATGCTAGCGATATTAGCCCTATGCTTTTGTCTTACACTATTGAATTTCGTTACAAACAGGTACTCATTGTATCTATATGTGTCCGATTCTATTGTTTTTTTGTGAATTGTTGAATTAGGTTATGCTTTTGGATTGTGTGGTTATGATATTGTGTTGAATTTTGATTAGTTAAGGATGAATTTCGATTATTTTGTTAATTTTACCGATTGATTGTATGGACGTTTATATTTTGTTTTGTGAATTTAGGTGTGTGTGATTAATTTCTATGTTTTTGTAATTAGTAGCTTGTAGCTGCACAAGCACCAGTATGGGATGCTTGTATTGTGTATGTGGGGTTTAGGGTTAAAGCACTAGTGGAGGCATTGTGAGGCTACTTAGAATTCTAAACATCTGCGGAAAAGAGTATAGTTCTTAATCCTTTCGTTTGAGTGCTTAGGGGTTGGTGTTGAAAGTACAAGTTTGATGTATCGGTAGCTCCTTTTTAGCTCCGGGTTGGTTGATGACCTCTATTGGATTGTTTTACCTGTGAAGGTGCATGGGTCTTTAATCATTTTGACGATGGGCAGGCTGGGAAACCTCCCATCAATGTAAGAGTAAGAGCTCTGATGAGAACTAAAGAGAAGAAAAAACTACCATGTGAGTGAGGGTTTTGTGTAGAATCGTGTTTCTTTTTTTGGTGCATGCCTAGTTTCTTATACTGATTGGTTACCACTTCTTTTACTCAAGTACCCATAATAGTTCCCCACGTGGAGGAGAGGGGTTTCGCCTTTTCTGCATAGTAGATGACGTGTTGCTGTTGTCAATCAATTTCATGTCAATCACGGCAACTTTTTGAGTTGTACTTATTTGGGCTCTGGATATTAATGTTATATTTTGTATTAATTACCCCACTCTTTTTGTAAGAGAGGGCTGTTTGATTTTTTTATTGTCTGTTAATTGCCTAATAATATATAGCAACAAACATTGATATTTGTTATACTAGACGTCTAGACCATTTCAAGTTAAATATTCATCCTCTGTATAGCTTATTATTATCTGATTATTTATATAGTGTTAAATCAGCAGTATTATTTGTTCAGTGGACATGGTTTGTCGTATAGAGCATATAATGTGCTATTATGATATTACATCACTTTGGGGATTTTCTGTCTGTTAAATTTTATTTAATAAATTAAATTTACATTTTGTTTTATAGTTCAAGTGGCAGTTACATAAGAAGGCTGCACAAGTTTTCTATTTACATTTCACATTGAAAAAGCGTGCATTTTTTGAGGAGATTCAGGAGAAGCAAGAGCAGGTACTCCCTCTGTCCCTCTCATTTCTTTTCGTTTTTTTTTTCAATTGCTTGACACGCATTTTAAGATGCTTATAAAATATAGGTTCACAACTTTTTTTTTAAAAATATTTTTTCTTCTGTATAAAAATTTAAACATTAAAATTCTATTGAGAAGAAAAAAAAGTTGAAAATAATTCGTCAAACTATATTTTACGAGAACCTTAAAATGCGTGCCGAGCCCCCGTCCCCCAATGTAAACAATTGAGGGGGACGGAGGGAGTATGTTACATTTCTTTATACATTAATTTGTTTTTTCATCCTGCGAAGGACAGTATTCCTTTTGCATAAAACATTATAACCTCTACACAATGTCCATCTTAAAATAATGGAGGCTTTTTGCTGCAAATGTAATTATATCACTCTGTTTTTAGGTTAAAGAATGGCTTCAAAACTTGGGAATTGGAGAAAACACGACAATGGTGCATGATGAAGATGAACACGATGATGAGACTGTTCCTTTAAATCACGATGGAAGTGTTCGAAACAGGTTAGTGCTGATTACATATCACTTGTCAAGACTAGTGAGAAATGTATTACATCTTCTCTCTCCAGCATTGATATAGTTCTTACAGGTGCTTTTTTCTTCAGAGATGTCCCTTCTAGCGCTGCTCTACCAATTATTCGGCCAGAACTTGGAAGGCAACACTCAATGTCAGACAGAGCAAGGGTAGCAATGAATGGATACTTGAATCATTTTCTTGGGAACTTGGATATCGTTAACTCTCGAGAGGTATACTGGGTTGTCCATTTTGAGACATTCTTTTGATACCTAAGATAATTTTGGGCGCTTCTCATGTCTTGCTGAAGTTAGTTCTCTGAGTGTTTTGCTTAATATTATGTTGGTGTGGTTGAGATAAGGGTGTCAGGAAGGGAAAGACTTGGTAAAACTATCAGTCATCCAAGTAGTTTAGTCCTATGTCAGTAAGGTTACTTTAATCTTTTTGGAGCTAGTTACATTTGCGGACCAGTATAAATTCGCGCGTATTGCGACATTTCAGTTAAGGATCTGAATACGAAGAAATTGGAATGACTTCCACCAAACTCTCTCCAGTGATTCTTTCTATAAAACTCTGTCTTCCTCTACAAGTTTCTAACTGATTTCTGTTATGTCTCTATATTTCTGTTCTATTGGTCTCTGTTCCTGCATCTTAGGCTCTTAGCACCTAAATCTATCTCTAAACTCACTGTTTCTGTCCTGCTCTTACTCAAAAACTATAGAAAAACACAAAAACACTTGAAAATTTATGTAGCAATCCGCTAATTCCTGAAAGAAGGCTTATTAATGAGGAAGTATGTGGTCTATATATATGCTCCTAGGCCGTAGCATCTTATAGTCTTATATTCCTACTTGGTGCATAAATTTTTTGTTGAAATTGAGATTTCTTGCATCTGTTGGGCAGCATTGCAAGTAGTTGCACACGATGATATATACTCTGAGATGTAGTTGACAGGTGTGTTCCAGAATAGCAAAGTGACTAGTGGCTGTGTTAATTTACCAAGGCAAACTCATACTAATTGTATGGCAATCATAATACCATTTTTAAATCGTCAGTAATAGTTAGAAGTAGTTTTATGATATGATGTATGGCAAATCTCATTAAGAACCCTCGCTACGCATCGGTAATTCAAACACTTCATACCAATCTTAACAATAGATAAGTAATTTATGAACATAACAGTAAGAGAAACAAGTCTAGAGGCAACACTTGAGGGGCAAATTGAAGCTCTTGTGGCGGTACGTAAAACTGCTATCCCAGAGCAATTATCCAGGAAAACATGGAAAGAAGAGTCACTGTTGTATTTGGATTGAACTGCTATATATTATGGCAAAAAAGTTGTCAAACCATGTGTCAAGATGTCTACATTCTGAAAACTCAAATAAAATAACATCCTACTATTGAAGCAATAAACATATACTCTAAAGCTGGTCGTTAAGTCAAATGAATCAAAATAATGTAAACTTGCTGATGGTCCTACAATAGCATCTTGCTCAGGATTTTAGACCAAGTCAAGAAGGCATTAAGATTAACACTAGTAAAAGTGAGCAACCTCACTCTATTCTTTTAGCACCGGGCACCTTATTCTAGCCTTCTCCAGTCTTTTCCTACTTCTCTCTGCCAACTCTTTATATATTAGGAACATTTAAGACTTTGAATTACTGAAGGGACTTCATAATTCATATTTTCTATTGAAGAGGCTAAATTTGAAAGGGCATTTTTGTGCATATGCTGTTCTCATATCTAATCTAATCCTACAATTTTAAATTTAGTAACTATTAATTATTTTAGTGGGTTCCACTTTCCAGGATATAGTCTTGACTTAACCTATTACATTCCAGTTTATCAACATTAAATATTAGTTTCATATTGCAGGTTTGTAAGTTTTTGGAGGTTTCCACATTATCATTTTCCCCAGAGTACGGTCCCAAGCAAAAAGAAGATTACGTGATGGTGAATCATTTGCCAACAATTCATAATGATGATGATCACAAGAAATGTTCCCCCTGCCAGTGGTTTAATTGCTGTAATGACAACTGGCAAAAGGTTTGAAAATCTATCTTTTGTTATTATTACGGGCTCTTGGTGTACAATGTATGTGTGTGTGATATCTTGCATTGAATTTTGTGTTTGTTGTAGAGACTGTTGTAATATGTGTGCTTGTTTATGGTGAGAAATATTTGGATAGATAGATCACTGCCAGCCTGGTCCTACTTATGCAGGGTGCTTGCAATATTTTTATCTTTATTTATAGAGCATATCCCACATTTAGTACATTTACACAAATCTTGGTGTATGCTAAGTATTCAGATACAATATCCTTCCTTTGTTTAAGGTCAGAATGAACATACTTACTTCCCAAATGCCTGCTTATAGGCCCAACAGCAGAAAAACGCTCTTATATTATGAATTGGAAGACTGCATACTTCTGGCCTTTACTAGACACTGCCTTATTATGAAAATTTTCCCTCTGTGACTAATGAAAGTCTTGCAGTTGGAAGTATGTTGATCCCTATTCATTTCTCCAAATCACTTAAATATTCATTGCTGAATATTTATACCTAGTTAAGTGTTTTTTAGCAAGTACTTCGATTAATGCAAAGTTTGTCGGTTAGTATATAAACATTTTTAGTATTTCTATAATTGACATATATTGCTGTGCTTGGGACAGCAGATTATGTTCCCATGCGTTAGTAGTAGTCTTCCTCCATATGTGTTCTTGATTTTTTTCTTATCTTAAATAAAAATTATTGTATGGTGGGGTATGTAAATAGTGTTATATGTAATTGCTTCATTGTATTAAATTGCAGTAATGCTCCTATAACTACTGTCTGCAGGTCTGGGCTGTTCTCAAACCTGGATTCCTGGCTCTGCTAAAAGATCCTTTTGACACTAAACCACTGGATATAATTGTTTTCGATGTTCTACCAGCTTCAGATGGGATTGAAGGAGCCAGAGCTACATTAGCTGTAGAAATGAAAGAGCGGAATCCTCTCCGTCATTCTTTCAAAGTAAATTTCATATGAATCTCATTTGCGTCATTATTTAAAAGCAAATGTTATATGAATCTCTTACTATAAAAAACCACAATAGTTGTCATCTCTGGCTTGTTCAAGGTCTGTTCTTACTTGAGGTTATAAGGTTTACTTTTTGATGGACAGAAAACCATGCCAAGGCAAAAATTTCTCAGATTTCCCCCCTTCAAAAATTATATATAATCGCACTTTTAAACGAAAATTCTAGCTTTGCTTATTATTTTGAAGTATTAGATGTCCTTATCGTCATAGATACAAGCACGCAATGGGAATTGTGTATGATCACTATTCTTATTATAAGTACCACTTTTACTTCAGGCTAGTGATCTGTGTTCTGAAGTTAGTTTACTTTTACTTCAGCATGAAATTAATGCTTGTTTTCATAATTGATCAAGTTTAAGGTATTCAATGTTGAACTTATCTTGATATACTCTGGATGGCTATATTGTAATTTCTTGGATTGGCCACAAATCATGCTAGCTTGAAACTCAGGGAGTTTAAAATTCAATTTTAAAGGAAAGTGATTAATTATACCATAAAAAATGTCTATTATCCTCCGTGGCCAAAAATGTTGTTTACCAGAGACGATATAAGATGGAGGTAGATAACATGTCTATTTATTCATTTATATCACTTCTAATGATAACTTGGGAAACATTCATGTAGTCCTTTAATATTCTTTTCATTCTACTTCTGTAAGTTCAGCAGTTCGTGCTGTACTTTCTTTACTATCTGAGTACAACAATGTTAAAATTACTACAGGTGTCTTGTGGAAACAGGAGCATAAGATTAAGATCTAAGAGTAGTGCTAAAGTTAAGGAGTGGGTTACTGCAATTAATGATGCTGCCCTTCGGCTACCGGAGGGGTGGTGTCATCCTCATCGTTTTGGCTCTTTTGCTCCTCCACGGGGGTTGGCTGAAGATGGCAGTGAGGTTCAGTGGTTTGTTGATGGTCGAGCAGCATTTGAATCCATTGCTTCAGCAATTGATGGAGCAAAATCAGAGGTGGAGCTTTAGCAATTATTGATATCAATCATACGTTGATCATTTACTATTTAGCATTGTGATCTATAATGATAATTGAGAGTGTCATGCAGATATTTATTTGTGGCTGGTGGGTTTGCCCTGAACTTTATTTGAGACGTCCGTTTCAGACTAATGCTTCCTCCCGGCTTGATGCTTTGCTGGAAGCAAAAGCCAAGCAAGGTGTCCAGGTACTCTGACTCTTATTATGTTAAATTTTTGTGGCAAACAATCAGGTAATGCGATTGTAGATAGCAAGATCCATTTTTATTAAGTGATTTTAGAATCTTTTATTTTTGTTAGTATTGCTACTTGGCAACTTTATGCTAAACAAGTTTCATGTAGGTGGGTTTCTTAATTCCTTTCTTAGTATGCTACTTGGGCAGTTCAATAGTTAAATGTTATTTTTTAATGGGATTTTGACATTCTTGTTGTAACTTCTGAACTTTGTAGTCAGTATCTTGTTGTATGCTTCTCCTATTTTCACAGATAATTTATAGTTTGAGAACTTAAATTATTGTTTTAATATAGAATTTATTCCTAATTATTGCAGATATACATTCTTTTGTATAAAGAGGTTGCTCTTGCCCTCAAAATTAACAGTGTGTACAGTAAGAGAAAGCTTCTTGAAATTCATGAAAATGTCAGAGTACTGCGTTATCCAGATCATTTCTCTAGTGGTGTCTATCTATGGTACGTGGTGGTTTACAACGGGAATTCATATACTGTTTGCCAGATACGTGGTTGAATCATATATGTATGTGTGTGTGTGTATGTATTAATTTGAATTGTTTTAATTCTATCAAATAAAACAGAATTCTGTTTACTTGTAGGTCTCATCATGAAAAACTTGTTATTATTGATAATCACATATGTTTTATTGGAGGACTGGATCTATGTTTTGGCCGTTATGATTCATCCGACCATAAAGTGGGTGATGTTCCACCCAACATCTGGCCAGGAAAAGATTATTATAATCCAAGGTACATGCCTTCTACTTCCAGTATAAGAAATTTGATTCAAGCAGCTGCAAATGCAACAAGTCTTGAGTACCGAATAGATATTTTATATATGGATATCTTGTCACTCCTCGAATTTGATCTATCTGTCAAGAATAAGCGTTTAAAATGGAGAAATTAAGGTATTTTTGTCGTTGTAGGGTTTACATGCCAGAGGTCTGATAGAATAGATGCAGAATTCATAGAGAAATAGTGCTTTAGATTTTAGAAAGAGATATAAGCTACAGAGATAGAGAATTCAGAGTGAAATGGACACACAAAGGCACAAAATCAGGTATAGAGAGAGAAATTAAGACAAAATCAGGTATAGAGAGAGAAATTTAGATTTTAGGAAATGAATTCCGTTTTCTCATAACTGTTCAACATAACAGAATTACAACCGTCTCCATCAATTTATAGTGCATCACTACTGATATAGAAAATGACTACTTTACCCTTACCATTACTAGTAGAGCTTATACTGTATAGCTCATACTACTAGTATTAGTACTGTAGCCAACATCCTAACAACATATCCCTTGCGGATGACCTCATTATTTCATTTCCTTCCAGAGTTCCAGTATATTATCTTTGAAATCTGGAAGTTATACTACAGTAATTAAGAATGCGTCCAAGTTGAAACTTTCAAAATTTGAGTTTGAGGATTAACGTATATGATTATGATCATGTACAGCATCTCTCTTCTTGTTTTTTTTGCTGGACTGGCTACCGACAGAGATGGTTGTTCATCTGTCTGCATTATCTTTCCGTAGACTACTTGGCTTTAAAACATATCAACAAATTAGTAGTACAAAAATAGGAAAGGGCAGTCTGATTTGTATTTCTTCTTTATTATTATCTGACCTTGTGTTTTTAGCTAAAATAAATTTTATTTTCTAAATTGTAGAGAATCAGAACCAAATACTTGGGAAGATACTATGAAAGATGAGATAAACCGTGAAAAGTATCCACGTATGCCATGGCATGATGTCCATTGTGCTCTATGGGGCCCACCTTGTCGTGATGTTGCCCGGCATTTCGTTCAGCGTTGGAATTATGCTAAGGTATTTTTTAATTAGAAATCTTCGTTTTCATACCAGTCTTCTGATACATATGGCCATCTTTAAAATTCACTTTTGTTTCAGAGAAATAAAGCTCCGAATGAGCAAACAATTCCTTTGCTTATGCCTCAGCATCATATGGTTATTCCCCATTATATGGGAAGTAGCAGCGAAATGGAAGTAGAAAAGAAGATTGTTGAAGACATCTATAGCGATATGAAAAGAAATGATTCTGTTGCCTCTCTATCATCCTTCCAAGATATTCCTTTGCTTATACCTCAAGAAGCTGATGAGTTGCGTCCTTCTGATGGAGATTTAAAATCAAATGGGTTGGAGATGAAACATGATTTTGATGATCAACCAAGTAGGGCCAGCAAGGGTCCTTTTTCTTTTAGGAAGTCAAAAAATGAAGCATTAGTTGAAGATACGCCAATGAAAGGATTCGTGGATGATTCTGATTCTTTAGTTCCTAATCAGGATTTATCTCCAGATATCGGGAAGAGAACATCAGAAAAAGAATGGTGGGAGACACAAGAGAGGGGTGATCAAGTTGTTTCGGCAGATGAAACCGGACAAGTTGGTCCTCGTGTTAAATGTCGTTGTCAAGTGAGTTCTAAATTATGAAGTTAGAATTATGAGTAAATCTTAGTGTACATCGTTAAACACTACCTCTAATTTAGGAGCAACTAATTGACCCACTCTAAACCATCTTCTTTTGTTTATTACTCTGTTTAGTTATTAAAACTTGGTCTCATAGTCTCATACTACTATAAATGAATTGAGTCACATTTTGTTGGGTTATATTGATAATAATTGAAATATTGAGTTTTGACTAAGGTAGAATATATTTATAAATAAATTTTCAAATTTAATATTAATTTTTAAAATTTTGGTGTGTGGTATTTAATATATACAATTTAATATAAAATGCATAGATCATTATTGCAATTATATAGATCATTATTGCTTGGCAATATGCCTCGCTAATAAGATAGTAAGGTATAGTATTATATAATTACAGAAACTGCAGAAAGCATTCTACTATAGGTTTAAAATTGCCTGGTCTGGTGAGAAGTGTTTATAGATATAAATCTTAAAAGATAATTTCTAGTTCGAGGTTGTCATGGACTTGCTGGATTTTGTGCTTGTCCAAAATGTTTTATAGTTAGCTAAAAAATGTTTTTCCTGCCCTCCAAAAATGTGCTATAGTTTCTTCTATTAATAATAAAAGGGCCTGAAATGATTCTTGAATATGATCTTTGAAGTTTGAAATTCTTTAAGCTGGGTCCCTGTGTTTTATAGCTTATTGCTCATTTGTGTTTGTATTGTTATATCTCTATTTCTATTCTAATATAACCATGAGCTCTCTCCTCAGGTTCTGAGGAGTGTCAGCCAGTGGTCTGCTGGGACAAGCCAAGTTGAAGAAAGCATCCATAAAGCTTATTGCTCTCTTATCGAAACGGCCGAACACTTTGTCTATATAGAGGTAAATGATTAAATATAGGTATTGGATAAAAATGTTCAGATTAGGATTAGAAGTCCAACAGTAGAGCTAAACTGGAAGTGCAAATAAAAATCATGATTATGGTTGTAAATACTCTTATCGAGCCCCCTGCCTATATGGCACTGTATTATGTGCAAACAATATTATAACTTATAAGCCTGTGTAGAAGGAATTTGTACACCGAAGTACTTCCTTCAGGTAGTGCCTGTAATCATTTTGAGATATCTTTTTCTCTAGAAATACACGGGCTTGTAATGTGCTCTAGATTTACGGTATTGATCAGTATGCAACAAATTCATTAGACTTGCAATACTCTGGTATGTGTTGTTTGATTAATGAGTATGTGGAGAAAAGGCCATATGTCATCTACTTCTCTCATCTTAATTAAAACCAAAGCCAAAGATAAAGTTCAACTCGAAACTGTAACAAGGTACTTTCTTATATGATGAACATAAGTGGAAGATTCAAAAGCTTTGAATTATAGAGAATATGTTTGTGTTTGGAATTAGCAAAAAAAACACAGTTCTGCTTGAACCTCACATTGAAAGATTAAAATGTATACTGTTCTATTTCTGTTATTATGTAAGAATAAAGTTTCTTGTATATATGGAAGATAAGTAGATTATTAGGAAAAACAAAAACCTAAAACAAGGACAATTGCGTTGGTTGTTGTTTTGCATAAGTAGGGATAATATCTAGAATATGGGTCTTGTTCTGATTATTGTAGGTGTATCATAAATATAGTTGATATATCCCATTTTAAATTTATCACAAAACATATTACATTGAATTAATTAGTAAATATAATTATCTTGTTTTTTTGGTTTCTATCCATCATATTTTCTGCCTTCCGCAGTTGGGAAAAATAGGGTAGTGGCTCTTAGGCAGTTGAATCATCCTAGTTCTTACCAAGCTTGGCATTCTATATTTCTCCTTTTTAGTTCTTGTCCTGCATTACCAAATAATTTGGGACGAGTATGTTAGAAAGATGATAATAGTGACTATTATGAAACCATGGCTGCATGTTTCACATCTATTTTCCATTGATTATATATATACATATATATATATATATAGATGTATATATATATACATATATATATATATATATAGGCTCATGATCAAATAGAAACCAATCTTAAAATAAAAACTAGAAACCAATACAAGTTAGTGATATTCTCAGTACAATTTAGTGATAGTCTTGTTAAAATTTAGTGATCTGTGTTGCAAGAATTAGTGAAAATTTGCAGAAATCGCCCAAAATCTTCATATATGTTCCAAAAACTGCTCAAAATCTCCAGATCTGTTCACGTTTTCGATTCAGAAGGTGGTGACGGTGGTGGCGATGGTGGAGGTGAAGGTGGAGATGGAGGAAGGATGATTGTAGCGAAGGTGTGGGCGGTTTGAGTAGTGGGTTGGAGCGTTGCCGGAATAGTGGCGGCTCCACCGCGTTTTGAAGTTGAGCCGAGGTGGAGAGAGAAGTATGAACGGGGCTGAAAGAGGTTGAAGCAGCGACCAAGATGGGGTTGGTGAAGATGGAGGTGGAGATTGTGTTGTTAGAGAAATAGTGGAGGTGGAGATGGGGGGGCGGGCGACATAGAGGTGGTGGTGGTTATGGAGAAGGTGACGACGGAGGTAGTGACAGTGGCGGATGTGGAGGTGGGGTTGGTGAAGATGGAGGTGGAGATGGGGTTGTTTAAGAATTTAGTGGTATTTGCTTTAGGATTTAGTGATATTTCAGCTTGGTTTTTAGTTTCTAGAATAAGGAGGTTTCTATTGGAGTAAGACTCTATACACACACACACACACACACACACACACACACACACACACACACGTTAATGTTTCATTGGTATGCCTATATTTTGCATGAGGTTTTGTCTCTGTTTGTGGACGATTTCAAAGTCTCATTAGTATTACTTAATTATTTCTGATGTGATCCTCTAAAGCATTGGTATCTTTTTGCAGAACCAGTTCTTCATCTCAGGTCTCAAAGGAGATGAAATTATCCGGAACCGTGTGCTAGAAGCCATGTATAGACGTATTATTAGGGCACACCATGAAAAGAAGTCCTTTAGAATCATAATTGTCATACCACTCCTCCCTGGCTTCCAGGTTAAAGCGATTATAACAATTATTAGTTCCTAAAATTTAGTTCATGGAAAATGTTAACAGTTGATGCTTGACAGGGGGGTATTGATGATGCTGGTGCGGCATCTGTTAGAGCAATAATGCACTGGCAGTATCGAACAATATGCAGAGGACCAAATTCTATACTGCAAAATCTCTATAATCTTCTTGGCGCTAGAATGCATGATTACATATCCTTTTACGGTCTAAGATCTTATGGTAAACTCTTTGAAGGTGGTCCAGTGGCTGCTAGCCAGGTAACATCTACTTTTCTCATCCTAAATGGTGTCCTCTCTTATAAGCATCTCACTTCTGCTGTCCAGGCCAATTGCTGATGCATAATTGTGAATTTTGATGTAAATATGTTAGCTCTTACCAAAAAGTTAAGATTCATTGAGTAGCTCATTACTTACTTGACACTAGTATCAGCAACTAGCTATCATTGTATCTTTGTCTGAATTTGTGTCTGTGATCATATGCAACATGACCATTGGCCATGAACCGACATATGCATACAAAATTAAAGTGTGAAATATGTAGCAAGTACTTATTGGTGTACTACTGGAATATACAATTGATGTATTACTGGAAGATGTCAAGTTATCCAAGACTCCAAGTCTATATGCTATATTAGCATCCTATGCGAATATTATGCATTTGGGGGCTTCTATCTCGGTAGTAAAACCAATATTTTTTTTGTTTTGTTTTTAACAAGCGGCTGGCTGTTCGAGTCTTTGAGGCATGTTTGTGTCAGAATTTTTAAATCTTGTAATCAACTCAGCAATATAAATATATATAGTTTAGCTTTTTACTCGAAAGAAAAATTTGTGCACTTACCATTGTAGTATATGAAATTACACACCTAGAGGGGGGGTGAATAGGTGTTATGGCTAATATACCCGATTTTTAAAAGTTACCGAATAATTAATCTGTCAATGACAGCCTGCTGTTAATTTTCAGAGTAAACTGTTAGCCTGCTAATAAGATAAACGCAATGCAGATAATGTAAAGCAGTATGCTAGCAACACCAAGAATTTTAGCCAGGTTCGACCCCTAACCCTAATGGTCTACGTCCTGGTCCCCTACCAACTGGTAAGAGATTATATTATTAATCAATAATGTCAACGATTACAATGATTCAATAATATAACTCCCTTTCTCCCTTGTTCCTGTTATCAGCCTGCTGAAACCCCTGAACCACGAACCAAAAGCCTACCAAGACCTATACTTCCCAAGTATACTCTTCTAGCTAACTAGTCCCCTTGTTCCCTTGTTTCACAAGCTGGATACACAGCAACAAAACATTACACCTTGAACAATACAATGAATAAGTGTAATACAACCGAAACTATGAACTCTCAATATAGATATATATGCAAATATAAGTACTAGAGCTCAACAAAAGATTTAGCAATGTAAAGAGTTGTATTTCAGAAAGCTTGGTGTGTTCTCCTTGTTTTCTCTCGAAAATGAAAGCACACACAAATTTATATACATCATACCAACGGTCATAATCCAACAAACTTCCCAACGATCTTGGTAACAACCTCACGTTTAAATTTGAATTGAATGATGAACGTTTGGATGACATAATACTGAGTAAAGATAAAATCCATTTGAAATCATCTCAGTAAAACATTTAAACTAAAACCCGTTTGAAACAAAGTAGGAGTTTGTTAAAGATAAAATCGATTTGAAAAACTCTCCTATTTGTTAGGAAAACGTTTTTGAATGAAACTCTTATAAAACTGAGCTCTAATATTTATATAAGATATATACAAATATTAGAATCCTTACAAAGTCGTTTCCTATTAAATCTCCATGAAAATAGACTTTGATCTTTATCCGATTGTTTCTCTGTTCACGCTGTAAGCCTGCTGATAGCTTGTAAATATCCCTGTAAGCTTGCTGACAGCTATAATCATGCTAACATCCTGAAATACTGTTAGTCCGCATAAACAACCTTTGATAGCATGCTAACACATATCAGTTTCATGTTATTAGCTTGCTGTTAGTGTCATCATCAAAACCTTGAGAGTATCAATCTCCCCCTTTTTGATGATTACACTATATTAGGAAAAGTAATAAACTCCCCCTAAATATAGCAATCTAATATCACTAAACTTCCACAATTATCATAGAGAATAAAATCTAGCAGATATATCAACTTCACAGATATGCAAAATTTAACACAGAAACAATTAATCAAAGCAAATTGCATAGATATTTCAAATAATCCTAACCAGGATAAACCACCTGGTATCCAAAATATTATCCAAACAACTTAAACAAATTAACTCAGGATAAACCACCTGAGATCACCAAATTCAAATCCAACCAGCACAAAACAACTTAGTCTTAAAACAAATAAAACTTAGGGCCAATAATGTACTTAAGCAGATAACACAAACTTAAGTAAAGTATTATTAATTTCCTAATTTCCTCCCCCTTAATCATTAAAAAGGTGAGAAAATCAAGTTCCAGCCTTGTCCTGTTCATCCTTCTCCTTGGCAAATTTCTTGGCAAGTTCAGCAGCAATCAGATTTTCAGCCATCAGTGCATTCCCAGCAGCAGCATACTTAGAATCAGTTCCAGCAGCTTCCTTCAGTGCATCCAAAGCTGTCCTAGGCCTTGGACTTTCTGTGGCATCATCTTCTGAAGTGAAAGTTGCCTTGACATCAGATGAACCACCAGACCCATACATCCTCTTGCAAAGTTCATAGGCAAAACTCCCAGAACTGCATTTCTCTGAGGCAGTTGAAGTCCTAGCACCAAACATCATGTCCTTCCAGAACCCAAACTGAGAATTCAATGCATCCATCTGCTCAGACAACTGCTTCTGGCCATCCATCACCTCCTTGTGATTTGCTCGAAGCTCATCCATATATTCCTGAATCTCTTGTGCAGAGATTCCCAGATCAACCACATTCACAGACTGTGTCGTGGATGGAGGAGGAGGAACTTCAACAGTAACCAAATGCCCATCCTTATCCAATTTTAAATTGGATTGAGCCAAAAACTTAGCATCCAAAAATTCCTTAGCAACAATGACTTCCTCATCAGCAAATGACACACCAAACCACTCGAATACTCGAGTCAACAACAAACCATAAGGTAAACCACCAGTTGATTTACCCTCAACAGATTCCAACATATTCTTTAAAATCAAATCACTTAAGTCAAATTTACGACCAGCCACCAACATAGCAACCACAACAATATCTTGAGAAGATAAATTAGAACGAGTCCCCAATCTTGGACTGACATTCTCTATAGACAACTTAAATATAGCTTGAGCCAGTGGGAGCAATTGTGTAGTTGACGGAAACGCATTTTCAGAAACAATTTCAGACCCAGTGATTAATTTTAATTGATCTTTGTGAGAAAAACCCTCAATATCCTTAGGTCCTCTTTTAGTGTGGATAGACATAGTAGATGGTGGAATCTTAAGTATAGCACCCAAAAACATAGAAGACAGACAGATCTTCACATCCGACACATACGATACATACTGATCAGACCCAACTAACTGCAAATTCGCATAAAACTCTCGAACTAGAGCAGGATAACAATTTTTAGGCATATCCACTAAAAATGACTGAAATCCTAAATCCTCAAAGAGCTTCACGATACCACAAGAATAAAAGGTTTTGCCAGAAAGAGGCTTACCCATGATGACTTTCCGACCCGCAAGACCACGAACTGCAAGAGCCTCTGACTTAACCTTCTTTTGCCCAGATTCAACACCTGCATCGCTTCGATTAACCCCGGATAACTCGTCGCCGCTTTCAATCGTAACCAACTCATCGTCTTCTTCGTCAATCAACTTGCGCTTTTGAGATGTCGGAGTAGGCTGCGGAGTGTGAGACTTGACATTTGCCCTAGTCTTCTTCCTCATCGCTAATCGCAACCCGATTGATGCTATTGTGAAAACGAAGGCTTTTCGGAGAAAGTGGGTGAAAACCCTAGCGTCTCGGGGTGGGTTGTATATGTAGTTGAAGAGGCGTGGAGTGAGTAGATATTTCAAAACTCTTTTAACAATTATCAGGGGAGTAGTTTTAGGAACAAAATTAAACGAAGTGATATTCCTAAAATAATTCATGTTAATCTATTATAAACCGAATGAGTTAAAAGATGTTAACACTACTTATCTCTTATCACATATATATACACATTGTAACTAATTTGAATTTTAAACTTATCATAAATTACACAGATAATCACATAATCACGTATCAAAATTCAACATAAAAATTTATCAGTCTAAGCACATAACGGTAATGTCATTTAAGTTCACATATTTCAAATAAACACTTAAACTGACCGGCATGCAAAAATAACAAAAATTATGTAAAATATTAGGAGTAAGCTGATAGTACCCGGACCATGCTTAAAAGCCTGCTGACTGCACATCACACATACCCAATTCCCTTCTCAGCACGACATAACGTTCTTCAGGAAGAGGTTTTGTGAAGATGTCAGCTAGCTGATCTGCTGTAGCCACAAAAATTAACTTGACAGCACCCTTTGCAACATTATCTCTCAGAAAATGATGTCGAACATCAATATGCTTTGTCCTTGAATGATTGACTGGATTTTCTGAAATATTGATTGTACTTGTGTTGTCACAAAAGATAGGAGTTTGCTTGCATTTGATTCCAAAGTCCTTCAATTGTTGTCTCATCCATAGCATTTGAGAGCAACAGCTACCAGCTGCTAAATACTCCCCCTCAGCCGTAGATAGAGCAACTGAAGTTTGCTTCTTGCTTAACCAAGAAACTAAGCTTTGACCCAAAAATGCACAAACACCACTTGTACTTTTTCTATCAGTTTGACTTCCTGCATAATCTGCATCACTATACCCAACAAGATCAAAAGCATTTGTGATAGGATAGAATAAGCCCAAAGTAATAGTTCCACTTAAATATTTAAATATTCTTTTAACAGCTTGTAAGTGAGAATCCTTTGGTTTTGCTTGAAATCTAGCACAAACACAAACACTATACATAATATCAGGTCTAGAGGCTGTAAGATAAAGTAAACTACCAATCATACCTCTATACATTCGAATATCAACATCTTTACCATTTTCATCTGCTGTCAGCTTGCTGACAACGCTCATTGGTGTTGATTTCGCCTTGATATTCTCATACCCAAATCTTTTGAGTAGATTCTTGATATACTTGGATTGATGCACATAAATTCCTTCTGGAGTTTGCTTAATTTGGAGCCCCAAGAAATAATTGAGCTCTCCCATCATGCTCATGTCAAACTCACTATGCATGCACTTTGAAAACCACTTACACAAAGAATCATTAGTAGATCCAAATATAATATCATCTACATATATTTGAACAACTAATATATCTTGACCTTTAAAGATAGTAAACAAAGTAGGATCAATTTTACCTCTAATGAAACCATTTTTGATCAAAAATTCACTTAACCTTTCATACCATGACCGAGGTGCTTGCCTTAATCCATAAAGTGCCTTCTTGAGCTTGTAGACACGGTTGGGATACTTTTCATCCTCGAATCCTGGTGGTTGCTTGACATAGACTTCTTCCTTGAGATATCCATTTAAGAATGCACTTTTGACGTCCATTTGATGTAGCTTGAACTTCTTGTAGCATGCAAATGATAACAGCATCCTAATAGATTCCAATCTTGCAACCGGAGCATACGTTTGATCAAAATCAATCCCTTCTTGCTGATTGTATCCTTGTGCAACAAGTCTAGCTTTGTTCCGAGTGATAGTACCAAATTCATCAACTTTATTCTTGAATACCCATTTGGTTCCAACAATTGAAGCATCCTCTGGTGGATCTACAAGTTCCCAAACATCACATCTTTCGAATTGATTGAGTTCTTCTTGCATTGCCATGATCCAATTTTCATCTTGTAAGGCTTCTTGAACATTCTTTGGTTCCTCTTGAGCTATGAAGGCAGCATAAGCACAAATGTTGGCTTGAGCTTTCCTTGTCTTGATTCCAGCTGATTTATCTCCAATGATCAACTGAGGAGGATGATTCTTCACTGTTCTAGTTGACTTTGGTAGATTATGTTGAGCTATGACCTCTTCATTCCTTGTAGTCTGCCTAGGAGGAGTCTGATCAACAACATTTTGGCTTGCTGATGAAGTTTGACCTCTGGATTCATCCAATGTGAGCTTAGACATCTTATCCAAAGTTTCTTCAAGAGATGGAGTGGATTCAGTAGCTTTATTGCCTTCTGAAGTTGTGGCAGTTGACTTGTCAGCTTGCTGATTTCCAGTTTCCTTCACTGTCAGCTTGCTGCTAGTTCCTGTACCTGCACATTCTTCCTCATCCCTTGCAAGATCATCAGTAGACTCTTGAAATGAAACATCAATAGACTCTTCAACAGTATGTTTAGCAAGATTATACACTCTATAAGCACGACTTGTTAAAGAATAACCCAAAAATATAGCTTCATAAGATTTAGAGTCGAATTTACCATCCCTATCAATGGTTTTGAGTACGAAGCACTTAGATCCAAAAACCTTGAAATAGCTGATATTAGGCTTCTTTTTCCTTAGCAATTCATAAGGAGTCTTGTTGAGAATTGGCCTGATAAGCACTCTGTTAAGAACATAGCATGCTGTGTTGACAGCTTCTGCCCAGAAACTTCTTGGCAGCTTGCTCTCCTGCAGCAATGTCCTAGCTGTTTCTTGTAAGGACCTGTTCTTACGCTCTACAACTCCATTTTGCTGAGGTGTACGAGGTGCTGAGAACTCATGTGAGATTCCTCTTTCTTCACAATAAGTTATGAAGTCTTTTTGGAATTCCCCACCATGATCACTTCGAATACCTACAAGTCTTGTATCTAGTTTGTTCTCAAGCAACTTGATTAGTTTCTCAAATTCACTAAAAGCACAATCTTTAGTACGCAAGAATAATACCCAAGTGAATCTAGAATAATCATCAACAATAACAAAGGCATATTGTTTACCTCCAATACTCTTATAAGCTTCGGGACCAAAGAGATCCAAGTGAAGAAGCTCTAAAGGTTTAGAAGTAGATACCATTTTCTTTGCCTTATGTGGAGTCCTTGTTTGCTTTCCTAATTGACAAGCAGAACACGTCTCCATCTTGACATACTTAAGCTTTGGTAGTCCTCGAACAAGCTTCTTTGCTGACAGCTTGCTGAGATGATCCATATGAGCATGTCCAAGCCTTCTATGCCAAATTTCTGGATTATTATCCACAGCTGCTAAACAAACACCTGCCTCCTGTTCTTCAAAGTTCAAAACATATATATTTCCTTCTCGTTTTGCAACTAGAGGAGTTTTGTTAGCACCAACAAGTATAGTACATTCATCCTTACCAAAGTTAACAATATGACCATCATCAAATAACTGACTTATACTAAGCAAGTTATAAGTAAGACCTTTAACATATTGTACCTTGTTAATAGAAATGATACTATTACCTATAGTTCCTTTGCCAAGAATAGGAAGAGTTTTGCTATCACCAATTGTGACACGACCACCCTTCTTCATCTTCAAGCTTAGAAACTGAGATTTGTCTCCACTCATGTGCCTAGTGCATCCACTATCCAATATCCATTGATTTGGCTTTACTTTAGACACGAGACAAACCTACAAAACAAACACAAACAACTCAACGTTTTGGTACCCAAATTTTGTTGGGTCCAGCAGTGTTAGTTGATAAAACATATAGAACATTAAGATCAGATTTCTTGATCCACATTTGGACCACTTTAGAACTCTTCTTCCATGTTCTGCTGGTCTTATCAGCATACTGTCCCGGAGCTGTCTTCTGTCTGTTTCTGTTGTCAGCATACTGCCAGTGAGCTGATTTCCTTCTCCAGCTTGCTGATTGAGTATTCTTCATTGGACAATTATTAGCAAGATGGCCCTTCTTTCCACACTTGTGACAAGTCACCCAAGGCATGGCATAATTGTATGGAATGCCATTTTTCCCTTCATATTTCATTGAAGAGGTGGATGTAGAAGCTGCACCAATGCCTCCTTTATCATGAGAACCTTTAGCTTGTTTCATCATAGATTTGAGACTTTCTTCTCCTTGAACAAACTTTCCCATGGCTTTCTGAAGGTTTTTAACTTCTTGCTCCAATGACTTGATCTTTTCAGCTTGAATAGAGATTTCGGCTAAGCTTTGGGATTTGCTTAACTCGAATGCCTCCAAGCTTGCATCCTTAGCTTTAAGATCTGCTCTTAGCGAGCTGAGTTCCTTCATGAGTGTATCATTCCTTCTTTGGATTTGCATGTTGTTCCCTTCAAGTTGTGAGATTTGTTCCTTGAGAGTAGCAATGATTCCACTGCTTGCCTTGGCACTCTTTTCATTCAAGAAATCACCTATGACTTTCTTCAAATGAACATTTTCTTTCTCGAGCTCGTAGTTCTCATTCTTTAGATCAATGAGTTCCATAATTGATAGACAACTCTTATCCTGCATGGTTAGTTCACAAGATGTTGTATCAATAGAATGTAATTCAGAATTAATAGAATGTACCTCACTATTAGTCTCTGAATCCGAATCGGTTGTCTCTATTGAGCCATCGAGACCAACAAGAGCCAAGTTAACCATCTCATCACTTGAAACATCAGAAGCTGATTCATCCTCATCATCACTCCATGTGAGAAGTGCCTTTGATTTCTTTTTGTTCTTGTAATCAGCTTGCTGTTTAGGCTGCTTAGACTTGTTTTTCAGCTTGTAGCAATCCCTTTTGAAATGTCCTTTCTTGCCACATTCGAAACATGCATCATCTTTTGGATCTTTCTTTGCACCAAAGGCTTTGCCCTTTTCTCTTTTCATCTTATTCTTCTTTTCGATCATTCTCTTGATTTTTCTGGACATAAGAGCTAGATCCTCATCTGATTCTGTTTCCTCATCTGATTCCAGCTTGCTGACAGAGGAGTGCAGTGCAAGATTCTTCATTTTCTCTGTTGGCAGCTTGCTGCTTTCTGAGCTGTTAGCTTCAATCTTAGCTTCAAATTGTTCCAACTCAGCAAATATAGCCAGGTGATCCATAGTATCAATGTTGAGAGCTGACTCCAATGCTGTGACCTTGGCACCATATTCGAACGGAACTGCATTTAGAATATTCATGTTGATTTCCGATTGAGGAATCTTTTTGCCAAGTCTTTCAAGGCTGTTAAGAGTGACTTGGAATCTAGCTTGGCTTTCACGAATGGATTCTCCCTTCTTGATAGCGAAGCTTCCAAATTCTTTCATAAGCTTTCCGAGCTTGACTTTCTTTAATGCCTTTGAGCCTTCGTGATATGTCTCCAATGCATCCCAAATTTCCTTTGCTGTTTTGAGAGGATGAGACCTTGTCATATTCAGCTTGATTCAACCCATTGATTAATGTACTCCTTGCTTTTCCATTGGCAGCAACCTTTGATAGCTCGTCCGCTGTGAGAACATCAACGTCCTTGACTTTGCCATCGCTATCACGATATTCATAAGGACCTCTTTGCACAACTCTTTGCATTAGGGGATCTCTGGATAGATGAGCCTCCATTTGGCCTTTCCACCAATTGTAGTTGTCAGAACCCGTGAGGAGAGGAGCTCTAAAATCGGACTTTCCCTGAAAGTTATCAGCCATATCGATCGATACTATTCCTGTTACAGAAGTATTAGTACAAACCTCGCTCTGATACCAATTGAAATTACACACCTAGAGGGGGGGTGAATAGGTGTTATGGCTAATATACCCGATTTTTAAAAGTTACCGAATAATTAATCTGTCAATGACAGCCTGCTGTTAATTTTCAGAGTAAACTGTTAGCCTGCTAATAAGATAAACGCAATGCAGATAATGTAAAGCAGTATGCTAGCAACACCAAGAATTTTAGCCAGGTTCGACCCCTAACCCTAATGGTCTACGTCCTGGTCCCCTACCAACTGGTAAGAGATTATATTATTAATCAATAATGTCAACGATTACAATGATTCAATAATATAACTCCCTTTCTCCCTTGTTCCTGTTATCAGCCTGCTGAAACCCCTGAACCACGAACCAAAAGCCTACCAAGACCTATACTTCCCAAGTATACTCTTCTAGCTAACTAGTCCCCTTGTTCCCTTGTTTCACAAGCTGGATACACAGCAACAAAACATTACACCTTGAACAATACAATGAATAAGTGTAATACAACCGAAACTATGAACTCTCAATATAGATATATATGCAAATATAAGTACTAGAGCTCAACAAAAGATTTAGCAATGTAAAGAGTTGTATTTCAGAAAGCTTGGTGTGTTCTCCTTGTTTTCTCTCGAAAATGAAAGCACACACAAATTTATATACATCATACCAACGGTCATAATCCAACAAACTTCCCAACGATCTTGGTAACAACCTCACGTTTAAATTTGAATTGAATGATGAACGTTTGGATGACATAATACTGAGTAAAGATAAAATCCATTTGAAATCATCTCAGTAAAACATTTAAACTAAAACCCGTTTGAAACAAAGTAGGAGTTTGTTAAAGATAAAATCGATTTGAAAAACTCTCCTATTTGTTAGGAAAACGTTTTTGAATGAAACTCTTATAAAACTGAGCTCTAATATTTATATAAGATATATACAAATATTAGAATCCTTACAAAGTCGTTTCCTATTAAATCTCCATGAAAATAGACTTTGATCTTTATCCGATTGTTTCTCTGTTCACGCTGTAAGCCTGCTGATAGCTTGTAAATATCCCTGTAAGCTTGCTGACAGCTATAATCATGCTAACATCCTGAAATACTGTTAGTCCGCATAAACAACCTTTGATAGCATGCTAACACATATCAGTTTCATGTTATTAGCTTGCTGTTAGTGTCATCATCAAAACCTTGAGAGTATCAGTATAGGGAAGTTGAAAGATCTCCTTTGACATTGATAAGTGCAGCTGCTGAATGCTGTAGAGCTTTTGAGTATTATTTTATACACTTAATTTGTACCTAAATTTTTGTTGTATATTTTATGAATGTTAAATCAGTGATAAAGCATTTGTCTTGCAGGTGTATGTTCATAGTAAGGTCATGATAGTTGATGACTGTATAGTCTTGATTGGATCAGCCAATATTAATGATAGGAGTTTGCTCGGATCAAGAGATTCTGAGGTGCACTTTTAATAATTTATACTCGCTTTTGCACTTAAATTCACTGTTATATAATGTCTGGAATAATTGACCATTGGGTTTAAGCATCAGAGGATTTGTCTCAAAAATAAATAAATAATGCATTGAATATTAAATGCTTAGGAAGTCAATGGAATATCTGTTTTCACTTATGTTAAATTGACTGGTTGGTACACTTTTGTAAGCAAAGGATTATCATTTAACACTGTCACGACCATTCAAGTCTCTTTTCCTTGAAGATTTTTTTTTTTGAGTTAACTTATGTTAAATTAACTTGTATTATCAATATTATCAGCTCAGATAGAGGTGGTAAAATTGCTTCTCTTGATTCTAAAAAAGACATACAGTTTTTCAAATTTTAAAGTTGGCATATAATAGATTATATTGTGGAAATTTGTCAAGTCTCTGACCTGTAGGTTGTTTAGAGAGTTTTTTAGGCATTGTATCTATCGAGGGCCGACCCTGAGATTCATGTGGCCCTAATTAAAATTTGATTTACATGTACTTATATATGAAACATTTTATTTTTACACATGTTTGTGCAACCTTAACCAACTGACAATGGAAGGCAAGTCCTTCGTGGCAGTTTATTGTTTCAATTATATCATTGATTACGATTTAGTTGATTTAAATAGTACACCTGACATTATTGCTGTCACTGCGGACTTATTGAATTATAAATATTGTGTTGATCGTGTCAGTGCGGCTTATATTTCTTTTTGATATATTTCTTAAATTTACCCCAAAAGTCCAAAATTGTGTGTTCGCTATATATTTCCACTGATTTCATCAAGGAAATGAATTCTTTACTCAAATTTCCATAACTAACATGACTTTTGCGCTTCTGTAAATGTGCATATGTTGCATCAAAAAATGTTTCGCTAGATCGGTGTGCTTATTGAAGATAAAGAATTAGTTGATTCGTTTATGGGCGGGAAGCCATGGAGGGCTGGAAAGTTTGCTTCTAGTCTTCGTCATTCACTTTGGTCTGAGCACCTGGGTCTTTCAGCAGTGGAGGTTAGCATTATCTGTTAAATATAGTTTATAAGCACCGAAGGACCATAATTTAACATGTAACTGACAATATATGTTGCATTTTGGATTGCTAATGTTCTTCTAGATCAACCAAATCATTGATCCGGTAATTGATTCAACGTACAAGGATATATGGATGGCAACTGCAAAGGTGAGTATTTGAGGATACCAATTTTGAATTTATGAGCTTTTGGTACTTGTGTCAAGATTGGTATATTGATCATGATATATTCTTTGCTAACTAAAGTATCTGGAATGGCTTTTGCTTTTGTGAGTTTGTATCTGTAAATTAACAATATTTTGTGTGTGTATTTCTGACTTGACAGACAAATACAATGATCTATCAAGATGTAATTTCATGCATTCCTAATGATCTCATACAATCCAGGTGCATTTTAAACTTAAATCTTTAGTAAGCCTCTTTTCTTTGCGTGGATTTCCTAAGCTGTAATAATTTTGAGCAGGTCTGCACTAAGACAATGCATGACCCACTGGAAAGAAAAACTCGGACACACAACAATTGATTTAGGAATTGCTCCCGTCAAGCTGGAATCGTATCAGGATGGAAATATAAGGGGAACTGATCCCATGGAAAGATTGAAGTCCGTGAAGGGGCATCTGGTTTCTTTTCCTTTAGATTTTATGTGCAAAGAAGATCTCAGACCTGGATACAAAGAGAGTGAATATTATGCATCACCTCAAGTTTTTCACTAAGTTCTTTTTGTAATGAACGACTACTAGTAAAAGAGGAGAGTTGTAAAGTCTGTACACTTACGTAAAGCACAAAAAATATTTACACATAAAGGGAGCAGTGTAGGTAGAAAATATTTATATGTATCTAGAACCACAGTTAGCTGTATATATAACTCATATACACCCTGTTTTAGATGTGGAGTTTTGTCCCCTACTCCATAAAGGGAATATTGGTGCTAAAGAAGCTACTTCGAGCTGTCTGATATACTGGAATTCTTAGATGCTCCTCTTTTATATTTTTGGGTATGATTGGGCTGTAATACATGAGTACTTGCAGGATTTTGACTTGTAATCTTTAAATTAAAATACACTGCGAGTGTTATTTATTAAAAATCTCCGATTAATATTAAAAAAAATATTTTATTGATTTATTAATTACACACTCAAAAAAAAAATTCTGATTTATTGGAAAGATCTCCAATAAAAGTGCATTGTGCATCCAGTAGAAATTGAATTTATGAAATTGTCAATTATGAGTTGGGCGTTTTAACTATTCTTAGCACGAAATCTTTAGTAATGCAATTTAGGAGGAATTAGATAAAAGGATATCAATTCAAATGTATTCAACCCATTAGTGATTTACTGATTTATTATTTCTTAGTGATTAATACAGCTTCCCAATTTCTATAACTATGATGAGCTATAGTTTATTATACGTGTACTTAAAAAAAAGGTTAATTGTGTTCTAATCAAAATACAATTTTTTTAATAAGGTCTATTATTTAACAAGCACTTTTTGAATATAGATAAGTTATTTAAAAATTATGGTATTTCAATTTTAATAATATAACAAACACTTCTGATTCAAAATTGTCTAGGAAAATGCCTTTTGTTTTCTAAAGCAAAAACAATAACATAAATCAGATAGAATCATCCTCCAAAACTGAAAAAGCTCGAGCGAAAACATCTAACCAATACACTTAGTCACTTACTCTTCTCCACTGACATTCAATATATCATATTACCTGCTTTAAATTAATGAACACAGCTAAACTGATTAAAGTTAACACTCATCCTAGTTATATCATCGTAGTAAAGCAGTGGTCCAACTCCAACAGCATCTTAGCACATTCCTCAGAATATTGGATACTAAGAGTATCTCCGATGGACTCCTCAAACATGCTCCTAACTTTAAATTTTAGGAGGATATGAAAAATTAGAGCTCCAATGGGCTCCTAGTAGCTCTTTAAAAATTTAAGAGCTTTCTCCTTTCTTTTAAAGAGCATCTAAGGTGGTGTTTGGCAAACACTTAAAAGCCCGGCTTCCGGGATTATAAGTTATGAGCACTTATTCGTACCGTTTGTGTAATAAGTCAAGAAGTACTTATAAAAAGCTAGGAATGCTAGCTTTTGTCTCAGAGCTTCTGCTTATTTCCCAAACACTTTAATCACTTATAAGTCTTATTTTGCTTCTAACTTCTACTCCACTTATTTATTTTAAGCAATAAGCACTTATTTTAAGCTCACCCAAACGACCCCTAAGTGCTCCTAACTTATTTTCATTGAATAAAATAATCACTTACTTTTATTTCTATCCACTTCTCTCTAATTCTCTCTCCAACTTTCTCTCAAATAATAATAAAATATGAGTTAAGAGCAAGTATAAAGAGCATGGTTGGAGTTGTCACGATATTCAATATATTAACTTAATAAGAGCCACATATTATATTATTTTTTTAGAGAAAGACTTAAGAGCACCATTGGAGATGCTCTAATGACTTAAGATAATAATAGCTATTCTCACCTCCAACAATATTCCTTATATTCATTCCTTATATACTATTTTATTATTAAAAGTTACCATTATTACAATAGGTGAAGAGAGATAACATGTTTGTTTTTAAAATTTATTGTAAAATAAGATTTAGGAGGGGAGAGAGGTTAGTTAAAGATAAGACATGGCTAATTGATCTTAGTGATTTAGGGAATCACTAGGATACGGTTGGAGTGGATTATTTTCCCATATTCCTCATTTTTTGGTTTAAGACTCCAAATAGCTAAGCTATTGGAGTTGCTCTTAGCCTCTCATCAGTGTTCTAAAAATCGTCGAGTCGACCGAATACTCATTCCGAGTACTATTTTTAACCCCTCGTCCGATCCGAGTTCCGAGTAATCGGGTTCAAAACCGATTTATTAAAAAATCGGTCAAAACTCGATTTGACTCCGAGCACTCGAAATCAAATCCGAGTTTGACTTACCAATTTTTTATTGTTTTATTTGAAAATTATTTCAAAAGAGACTAAACATAAATTTATATATGTTTTGGTCTTTTTTGCAAAGTATTGACATTAATCAGAATGTATATGTGTTTTATCATTGAAACTTGTGAATGATTATTATGTCAAAACCTATCAAACAAGCAACTTTTATTTGAACTTCATTATTTCAAATGTGTTATTAAAATATTAATCTTATTAGATAGTTTTATTATTAATCAGTATATAATTATATATGAGAGAAAAAATTAATGAAAAAATACCTGATTAGTTATCCGATAACTCATTCCGAGTACTCTCCAGAGTTCCGAGTACTCATTTTTCCGAAACCAAATCGAGTTGTACCGAGTTTCGATTTTTACAATCTTGCCTATCATACTTTAATTGATGTTCCGAACAACATTCAAAGCATCACATTTCAGTATTACCCTGTCAAATTTTAAATAGTCAGCCACCTGCATCAGTATTTAACTATTTATAACAATAACAGCAGCACCCATCAGCATCCCTAATAACAACACCTAACCCCAAACGAGCATCTGTTTCACTTTGACACACCATCTTGCACCCCTCGAGTTACTGTAGGTTCTCTTCTCTGGGTTCTCTTTTGTGAGTATCTTTTGTAACTGATATTAAAAATAAATTCTACATACCAACTATTTAAAGGAGCTGAAAAATTATCTACCACTTGAAAAGTAAAAGAGCCGGAAAATTTATCTGTGCACTATTAAAAACAGTCGGAACCTCCAAACTAATGAAAGATTGAAAGTAGGTGGAAGTGTTAATAACATGATCATAACATAGATCAAGCTAAATGTCCTTTAATTTTCAAAGAAACATGTTTAAAATATAAATATATTTAGTAGCATTTTCTACTGCTGAGTTGTAAGGTTAAGAACCTTAGACATGGTCTTTTCTCCTCTGCTGCAACAAATTTAGCTTCATTCACAATAAGAGCTTCACCATCTTATATCGTCTAATTAGCTGAGAAATGAGAACCGTGTCCGGAACTTATTTTTCAACATATGCCATGACTCAATGGACCGTGGAGGCAAATTGTTGAACCATTGGAGTGCAGTACCCTTCAAACATATACAAAAGAACCGACACTTGACCATATCCGAATGTCCAAAGAAACTCATCCTTCCATCAATCACATTAATGAAGTCTAACGGATTAGTCGTTCCATCAAACGGCTCAATCGAGGGTATTTTCAAACGCCTATCAATTTTAGCATTCTCGATATCCTCCGACAACGGACTCTCATTAGGCACCTCCAATCCGCAGTGTGTCCTCATCAAATCTTTGCACATAGCGAGATCTCTTCGCAACTTTACTAGATCAACCTCACGAATTTTGCTGTAGCCATCCTCTCTTAAACCCTCCTCATTCGAAACCCTCTTTTTGGATCTCTCCAGCTCGCCTTTCAGCTTGGCGATCTCTCGTTTGTGTTTCAGCTTCAATTCCAACAACATCCGCTCCTTCTCAAGAGCTTTCAGCTCGTCTCGAGGTTGTTGCGTCCCCTCGATTTTGCCGCCGACCTCTTTGCTTTAGGCTTTTCCAGATGTAACCTCGCATCACTAGAGAGCACCTTCTTGCCTTGGCGGTAATACTTCCGGCTTCGTCCTCCGACGGGATTCGAGTGCGCCGTGAGGGCTGCCCGGAGCATCATTTACAAACAAACGCCTAGAATCTAAAGCACGTATCTGAGCTGTTTCCTTCTCTCCGCTCGCCAGCTCTACCCCTCCTTCTGGCGCCAAATGTTGGCGCTAGAACATTCCCTTTTACATAGCTGCTCCTTCTCAGTATATAGTCCTTTCCTCTGGTGTATGTCACGTGCTTCCCTAATGGGCTTACACTGCCTTCTGGGCTATGGCCCAACAGGTGGAAGTGTTGATAACATGATTAGTATAACATAGATCAAGTTACATGTCCTTCGATTTTCAAAAAAACATGTTTAAAATATAAATATATATTAAGCTAGCAGTATTTTCTGATGTTGAGTAAGTGTTATTGAAATCGGAATTCATTATTATTATAAAGCTATTATTAACAAATATATATTTATTATATTACAAGTTCTTTAATTGTTCATAGTTAAAGTAATATAACATTTTAATTTTAATAAATTACTATATATATATTTCAGTTTAATTTTTTTTAAGGATTAATTGGACTTTAAAAATTGTCGCGATTGATTAATCCGTTAAATCAGGATTTTAGAACATTGTACAATTGATCAGTATTGAGGTGTAAGTAACGTTAAGAACTATAGACATGGTCTTTTCTCCTCTGCTAGTCTGCTGTAACACATTTACAGGGGTGTATTGGATTGAGATTTTAAAGCATTTTTTTGCATTCATGAAATCCGGAGGTATTCGATTGGGATTGTTTGAAATTCATTAAAATCTTGAGGTATTCAATTGGGATTTCAAATTATGCTACAAAATCTGGTGGTATTCAATTGAGATTTTAAATTATACTTTAAAATCCGATGGTATTCAATTGGGATTGTTTAAAATCCCTTAAAATCTGATGGTATTCAAATGCTTATGGATTTTTTTGCATTTCATAAAATGATGGATTTTGTGGCATTCTTCAGTGTATTTTAAGTTTTTTGAAATCCCATCAAAATCAATGGGATTTTGAAGCATTGTGCTTAAATCCTATCAACTCTGCGACATTTTATCAAGAATCCGCACAAAATCAAAATCCGACACAATCCATTAAAATCCATAGACTAAAAACAATCCATTAAAATCCTAATCGAATACACCCCTCTTAGCTTCATTCCCAATAAGAGCTTGCGGCTTGCCCATCTTATATCGTCTAATGAGTTGACGCTTGACCATAGAACTCCAGAGGTACTTGAGTTTTCGGCTAATTTTCCATCGATTGATATTGAATATTTGGATTCTACAATCTATCAGATGATCCCGGATGCTAGTCGGTCCGAGTGTGTGAATCTAAATCTATAGAGAACAATCGCTACTACTTTAGACTGAAAACAAGGTGAATCGAACTTTGTGAATTCCAGTAAACATGATGATTCATAGAGTATTGCTTGCAATATGAAGTTTTCGGAATCATCATGTGCATAAATTAAGGGATTTCGGAAAAACAGTGAGGACAACCAGCTTATAAATTGAAAGGAATGGAAAATGGCAAACACTGCATAACATTGAATCTCTGATACACAGAACTATCAACTACGTACTAAACCAAATTAAACTAGCACTATCTCTCAACTTAAAACCTACAGAAAATCAAATAACATAGTGTATCCTGATTATAGACTAAGAACAAGTAACGGTAGCATAACCGGTGGTCATGCCAGTGTAATCAATAGTGTACTGGTAATTGCAATTACCGCAATCATAACTAATCAAATATCCATAAGCAATCTCAGCCATTTGAATATTTCCGCACCTTGGACCATTAGGATTTGGCATTGAATACGAACCACCTCCACCTCGGCCACCACTTGCATTACCACCATGTCTAGAACCCCTTCCACCATGACCTTCTCGAGGCCTCTTTCCATGACTACCCGGTGTTCCTCCAGGATATCCACCTGCACCCCCAGCACCTCCTCCAATTCCCCCGCCATTGCCTCCACGGCCGCCCCAGCCAGGTTGTCCAGGTGTTCCTCCCGGATATCCACCACCACCTCCTCCAGCATAGCCAGCACACCCACCCGCACCACCACCAGGACCTCCCCCATTCCCACCACAACCTCCAAACCATCTCGGTTTCGAACTCTCAACTTCAGCAGCCGTGGCCTTACCATCTTTCTTAGACTCCAACACATCATCATTCACCACTGCATTCGCCAAAACTCCATTGACTAACAAGATTACAAAGATCACACAACAATGAACAACGCTAAGCCTCTTCATCTCTCTGCCTAAAAAACAATATCGCAAGAACAATTGTTTTGTGAGGTCTCTTGACCAGGGGTGTCTAAGTATATATACTGTCAGGTCACATGAATCTAGTTAATCCTACTTCTACTCATGTTCGTGTTCCTTAACTTTTTGTTTGTGTATTAATTAGCACTATCTTATTCCCAAGTCCTAGCCATTGTAGAAGACAGAAAGGCTAATTTCAAGAAATCCATTGCAAGAGCTCATTTTTAATTTTTTTTTCTTTAAACAAATTTCCAAGCAAAAGAATTAATAATACTTCAAAAAATATATATTTGTCTGAGTAAGAATCTCTTTTTTTTTGAATAAAAGGGAATCAATTCAATCGACATCTACAAATATAATCGAAATTAGACGGACGCTGAATTATATCACTGTTAAATCCTTTGTTATTGTTTATTTTAAATATGATGACTTAAATTATTTAGCAAAACGAATATGATTTAAATAATCTATACTTTCAGTAGTGATTGCGACTGACTGGTACAATATAATTTAATTAGAAGAAAACTTATGAGTGAAAATAATAAAATTCCACCGATTAAAAACGACTGTAAATAAATCCAACCAATATCGGTTGTTTTTAAGCCTTGGTCGACTAATACCCCAGAATTGACATGAAAAGCGCATGTCTTCCAAATAGGGGTGTCAAACGGATAAAACGGATACGGATTTGCCCATATCCGTATCCGTATCCGCCTACTCAAAATCGGATCCGGATCCGGATACGGATACGTAAATTTTAGAATAAAAAGATCCGTATCCGTATCCGGCCGGATATTATCCGGATACGGATAATATCCGTATCCGCTTTTTCAAACATCACCAAAAATCAAATATACATTCTGAGATTAATTAAAAAACATATTTTGAACCGTTCAACAGCAAATGTATACCCGGTCAGAAATTAATAACATACTTTAACAGAAGTTTGGGCATTCAGGCCAAATATTTCGAACAAAATATTAATTTTACCAACTTAAAATCACAAAACAACATTATCTGCAACAATTTTAAAAAGAAAAAGCTTAATGAAGATAGTTCCATTTTCTCCATTTGCAAGATACTTAATATTTCTATTATTTTAAATATTAATTCCTTATGATAAAATAAAAAATATAAGTAAATAATAAATTTATATAAGTATTATTATATACATATAATAATAATTTCGGATACGGATATTTTCGGATACGGATACGCCTATATCCATATCCGTATCCGCAAACTCCGGATTCGAATACGGATAATATCCGTTTTATTCCGGATACGGATTATATCCGCTTTTTCCCGGATACGGTAACGGATTTTTCGGACGAATATCGGATCTTTCGGATTTTTTTGACAGCCCTACTTCCAAATGACTGCAGTTCTGACCTTCGCTCCAACACACTATAAACAAATACAATACCACACGTGGCAACGTCCTATTCGCCATCTGCCTCCCCGGCTCACTTTCACAACCACTGATCATCGCTTCACCACTCGTTCACTACACATTACAAACAATCGCCGTGAACTCGCCGCCATGTCCTCTTCCGGCAACTCGCTCCCACTCGGTTCCACAACTCAGTTCGAACTCAGTACCGAAGCCGATTTCAACAAAATCGTTTCTCCCGATGGACTCATCTCCATCTGCGGCTTCGGCTCTCTCCTCTCCGGTAATACAATCTCGATAAATTAATATATATTTTCTCGATCCGGTGTATTTTTAATCTCGATATATGAATACAATTCTCAATGTTATTAATTCATTCATGTAATTTGCTTATGCGTGTTGCAGAGAATAGTGCCAGAAGTACATTTCCTCATCTGATCAACTTTCGAGTCGCGAGATTGCTAGGTTTTCGCCGTGTGTTTGCTCACGCGGCTCCGATTTTCTTCCAGCGCGGCATTGCCAATCCACAAACTAAGGTTAAGTGTGTGTGAATTGAGTATATATCATATATATATATATATATATTTGCTGATTGGGCATAATTCAATTGTTTTGAATGAAACTAATCTGAATTTAGTGACACAACTTTTCGAGAAAAATGTGTAATTACTCTTCATAATATGTGTTGTTAAAGTGATTTAGGATTTTTGGTGTGGTTGCATAGATATGTATATTGGAATTAAATTAGTTACGTACTCAACTAGAAAAGTTGATTTGGAGGATTCGTCTATAGCCTAGTGAGAATGTGTTAAGGCTTCTCTAACTACCCTTCCCAGTCCACTTATACTTAAAATAATTAATGTTTTAAAAGAAGAGGAGGAATAATGAATTATAAGAGTACACTGATATTTATATATCTTTTGTTAATTTTTTAAGTAAAGATATATGCCTATTATGAAGTTTGAATATATTGTAGAAGTAGAGTAGGAATTTTTTGGGTTGTGGTAGTAGAGTAAAAACAATATTTTTTTTCTATTATTTGATATTACAGTGCGGGATCGTTTTTAATTACTTGATATTACAGTGCAGGGTTGATATTTTAAGCTAATATTGTTTATGAGTTGATCTGTCATCATTAGATTCAGTTTGAGGGTTTTCTTCATTTATTCTTTTATTAATTTCAAGATGTATAGAATTGAAAATTTCTCACTTTTTTAGGGGTGTGAATCTACTCTACTCCACGGTTGGGAAACCCGATGGCACTTAAGTCACCCTAGTTCTTATCCTTCCTCTAGTCAATATTCTGCGGTCAATTTACCCATGTTTGTGTTTTTACTGTAATTTCCTACTTTTTTTGAAATATTGATTTTCTTTAATCCTCGTCTTGGGCCTTAGCAAATATGTGATGTACGTAGAAAACCAAAATATGTGACATAAATGAAAAACCAAAAGTGATCCCTTTTTAAAATTGATTCAATAGTAAATTAAGTGAATTTGAGTTTGAGGTTGCAAAGCAACAAGATATATGTCTTTGGTTCTCTGAAGAAAGCCCAAGTAGTAAGCTAATTAGGATTTATCAAATTAAAATTAATCCAAATGGAAGTCCAGGTGTGGGTTTCAGTCTTAATCATGTATGTGTTTGGTGCCGAGAAATTATAATTGTAGTCTTTCTTTTTTGAAGATTTGCACATACTTCATGATTATTAAGTTCAGGCTACACACGCACACACATATAACAAACTGTACTGGAGCTTCAAACACTGATAACAACCAGATATTTTTAATTATTCGAGGAACAAGAGATGAACAAAAAAGTAGGGAGAGAAGTGAAGTAAAGAAATGAGTGAAAGATCGTTTAAAATATGAATAGGGACGGGTGAGAAAATCCTTGGCAATGATGAAAAAAATGGAGGATCTTTAAGTTTTGAGACCACTAAGAGCATTCAAGGGAATCTTAGTCCCCTCTCAGTATATGATGAAAAAAGTTTGCTCTTTAGTAATTTAGTACATATATAAATGTTTCAATTCGAAAAAAACACTCCTAATACTTGCTCCTTATATATAATTTTTACTGATAAAACTACTACAATTCTATGAGATAATGGGAAGTAAAAGAGGAATGGATGTGAAATATATTATTATATAATGTCTTAGGAGTGGAGAGGTTGCCTACAATTAGGACTGAAAGAAGGCTCCTAAAATTTGAGGGAGTCACTATGAGTCTTTTGGAGCAATATTTTTAAACAAACCCTTAGTGTTTAACTTGAGAGGGTAAATAAAGTGGCTCATGAAGATGCTCTAACAGGCTCTCTGAGTTGGATCATCAAGTCATTAGAAATGGATACTTTCTAATTTCTATTTAAAAAGGTTTTGATGGTATATGATCTTTATATGTACAGTAACGATTGACTCAGTTAGAACCAGCTTAAGGGATGAGACGTGGTTAGCTGGTTGCAAAAAGGCCTAACTGCCTTCATAATCATAAGATTGTATTTGACATCCCTCTTATGGTCATAGTACTATTTGTTGTGACTACAACCATTATCTTTTGTTTAAATCATGAGCATGGAAGATTTTACATGATAATCGCTTGTATTTCCTCACAAGAAGCATGCAACGATATACCAGAGCAAAGACAAAGCCTTTCTCTTGTCTGCTGCAAGAAACTTGATCATGTTTATTAGTTATACAGATGGTTCATACACAGTAGAGATGCGTACATTTATTTATAATTTTGGTCACTACAAAGCATTTATCTATTGTCACGCCGTAGAGGCCATAGGAAAACATAAGATACACAGTAGTCAAAACACGATAATTTGACAAGTTTTATTGGATACATATATAGAGGAACATCTAACTCAAGCATCAGGGTGTGCAAGGAGATAGTCTTCAACAGCTTTGAAAACACAGCTATCCTTACTCTCTCCAGAGGTAATTTCCTCTTCCTTGTTCTCAGCACCTGGTTTAGTTCGGTAAGTGCTGACCTGTATCCCAGTACTCCCTCCATCAGGCCTGGAACTGATCTTGAATTCATGGGAAATCGATTCAATCCGGCCTATCAATGCATCACCTTCAAATACTGTATATGCATATGTCATCTTTTCTTTGTCTAATGCATCAACTCGATGCTTGACATACTTGAAAGGTCTAACTGTGGACAAAGTAACAATATGAGCAGATAAATATAAAAGTAACTGTACTTAATTATTTATATGTACATATGACAACTTATAGCAGAAACTGACTTGCCTTCTAGAAAATTGATTAGCTTGATGGTTCCAGGACCTCCATTCCCCTGAATCACGTCAATGTTTTTGATACCACTAGGCACAATCTTTTTCACTATGGTGTCAGGGTCTAGTGTAATGGCATTAAATATCCTGGAGGCTGAAACTGGGCTGTGAATTTCATTAGTGAAGGTGTAAACTCCCATGGTTGATCTCTGTCTCTCTGATTGTAAAACGACCCAAGATTGTGATGGGATCTGGTGACTGTCAGTTTTGGTATTTATAGCAACTACAAATGCTTTATGCATCTAAAGCTTATCCGTTATATTTTTTTGCCTTCATCAATATCACTTTGTTGAGGTGGATTTAGTCATGAATTTGTTCATTTATATAGTATTCGTTACTTCGAAAATCATATCGTTATCCTTACGTTAGAAGACTAAATCTACTAGAAAACCTCCGTCTAAATATGTCCTCTTTGATTATATATATAGTATGTAGACAAAATAGCTGGGGAAAAGCAACTAAAGAAGGGAAAACAAAGAACATAAAGTAGGTGCGTACTGCGTAGATGTTTTTACATGTAGAAAAAGCTAAGTAAAAAAGCGGCAGACAATCAAGTCCATATTGCCTTCTTCACAACCCATCACCGCCTTATTCTGAAATTTATGCATAACACTTGGTCACATAGTAGAAGCTGTGCGATATATTTAACTGCCTATTCAAAGATGCCCATTGATACAATTCGTATGTGTGTGATTTAGTGTATGTTGGTGCTGGTCGTGTTAACATCACTGGTCTTTTTATTGGTTATTAAAGCATATTACCATCTCGAACCTAACTCTATATATGTACTTTTACCTTATTTTGTTATAAAATTGACTCCAATCCAAAGTCGCTAACATTATCTTAATATTATCTTCCTTCTATAATAATTGTAAATATTTTTCACAGACAAACATATACATTGAAAACAAATTTTTCGACATTGTCTTATCAAAACTGATAGAGCATGCATATGCATAGACGATAAAAGAAAATTAAAATATATCCATAACAGCTCTTTATTGTATTTATGTATATTACAGTGTGAAAGAGAATTTGTAAGAGAAAAATTAATTGTACACTTCAGTCTGCACCGAGGTAATATTAATTAACTTCATTTCCATATTAGATAACTTAATTAGCCATCCATGTCTACCATATGATCAAAAAAATAAATAAATAATCATGTAATAGCATGAATTTATAGATAGCAAGTGAACTAAAAGAAATTAAAGTATGTTATTTTTTATAAATATATAACACTAATAAAAACATGCCAATGCGTAAACAAAACAAATTAAGTGGAAGGAAATAAAATTATACATGAACTAAATGTAACAAACTTTAGTTTACTTTCTGCCTGTTTGACGAGTAAAGCTGGCCGGATGAAAACTGCTGCTGCATCCAGTAAGTTATGAATTTATTGTTTTCTCTTTAAATATACTAACTAGTGAGTAGTAAGTATATACCTGCCTCTACATCTGCTCCTAACTAATGAATCAATTGAGCAAATAAAAGAGGAAAGATCTCTATCTATAAGAAAGATAACTAGTGCTTTGGGTTTGTCTTTTTAGCACTGTAATCAAATTCTTCTCCAACAAAAATAAATATAAATGCCTCCAGCAACGTTCTTTTCTTTTTCTATTTAAGCTCCTTTTTTTTATAATCAGTTCGTTTTACTAATACCTTTTTCACACAAAAACAAACAAAATAGGTAAAAGCTTCAGCATGTATGTGTTCAAGGAAACAAAGCTAGGAATTGAGTTAATTGTTTTCTGCTGTTTGGTTGTTTTTTGTTATATATTCCAATAAGTGAAATAGTATGCAAGTTTTTATGAGATTGCAGTTTCAATCATGTGTGTGTTTTGTGACAAGAATTCGGATTTGTAATTTTTCGTTCTCAAAGATTTACAGATACTTTAAAGATTATAAAGTTTAGGGCTTTAGGCACATATTTAGTTTTACTTGTTTTTTTCTAATCGAGTGCTACATGCAACTTTCACCTTTATTTTAGTGTCTTCATTTGTTGTTATTTGGGAAACATACTCGATAAATGTTGCTGTAGATAACTTACACACACACACACACACACATATCAAAAAACATCAGTGGAGCTCAAGTCTAGTATTATTGATGTAATAATTGTTTACTGTAGGAAATTTCAAGCTTAAGTGTTGAGCCTTGTGAAGGTAAAAGCCTTCTAGTAACTGTTTTTGAGATTCATAATTCAGAGGTATGTAAAGCATTCTGTGCTACATTGGTTAAATATATAAATGGGTGATCAGATTTTTAGCTTCAAAGTTGACCAGCTCATATGTACCTTGGAATTTCAGATTCCTTCATATATTGAGAGGGAGCACGAGTTTCGGTTTTTAGCTGTGAGTGATGTTGTAGTTATTTTATAAGATTCATACTTGATATTTTCTACTGATAATAGCTCATCACCTTTCTATGGGGAACAAATTAATATATTGTATTTTGATAGGTAATTCCTGAAGCATTTGACGGAAAGCCATATGCTTGTCCTGCGGTGAGTAATGGTTTTCAAATTTTTGGTCAAGTTGAACTTTATGTACTTATATTGCTTTTCAAACAACCGGATCCCATATATTTGTTTTAATGTTATAGGTACTTTGTGCGCGTTATAGTGATGAGGAGTATTTTCAAATCAGGTGTAAAGGTATCATCCTGATATTTATAAAAGTAGACTTCAGACATCAAATGACTGTCTTGTTTGTTGTCGTTTTGTATAGCCTTTTGTTAATACTTGATACACGTGACAATTTAAATGTTTCCATCTTGCTTTCGTGTATGAAGAACTTTATAATTTAATATGTTTAAAGAAGCCATGTTGGGGTAATATAGGTATTGAGTTTTCAGATTAACCTAATTAATTGCAGGTTCTGTGTGTTAATCATGTGCAAAAAATTAACCAAACCTCCCATTACCATGACATATGCTAAAAAGATGCCTCGACAGAAACACAACAGAAGAGAGTAAATAAGACAATTGGTTAAGAAGGGTGTATTGAAAAATAGTTCTATTCAGCAAATAGAGATTCATTTGCATTTTGGTGGCCGTATTTTGCACTGAGTTTTGAATTGGTGGCTGTAATTTAATATTTGCAATCGGTGGTCAAAGTTTCAAAAGAGTGGCTACATTTTAAGAATTACAAATCAGTGTCCATAGTTCATGCCGGCTTTCAAAAAGGTGGTTGTATATTACTACTATTTAACAAGTAAAAATCCAATAATACTGTGGAAAACAGTAATTTAATAATTTGAAAAATATTTGATGACACATAATTATTTTTCACAAGTAGAAAGGTTATCGAGTTTGAGTTCACCAATTTAGTTGTAAGGTTATAATTTGAATTGAGCATTTCAAAATCGATTTAATAAGCCGCGGCTTGAACAATCTTTCTAGGAAAATAATATTTAGATTTGATAACCTGTGTTTTACTTGTGGATGGATATTTATGTGTTTATGTGTCATCAAAATTATGTTTTAATTTATTAACCTACTATATATCCCTATAATATTTTATTTATTTATCTATTATATTTTTTATGTTATTATATCACAACCACTCTTTGAAATCAGATATGAATTGTGACTTATGACCAAAGATTTGTAAATCTTAAAGTGTAGCCACTCTTTTGAAACTCAGCAAAAATTTAAGTCACTGATTTACAAATTTCAAACTACAGCCACTATTTTGAAACTCGGTGCAAACTATTGCCACCAAAATGCAACCTACTTGCAAACAGAACATGTGCTGGTGAGGGGCCAGGGAGGGATAGAGATAGAATAGTGGGATATGGATTATTATTGTGTATTGTGGACTGAAATGTATTTTGGGAGCTTGCTTCTCCTAGAGTGAGGAACCTTTATCATTTAACCTAGTTTTCCATAGAAATCCGAGTCCTCTTTTTCTGAATTAGTGCTAATAACATTGAATACTTGGCATCAAGCCGGTTTCATGCTCTGTTTGCAATATTAGCAACAGATATGCACAAGCATATTGAAAGTTACGACATTAGTGGGTAGAATCTGGACTGAAAAGACGATTGCGACTGGACATGCAATATAATATATGAGCGACGTCAAAGCATTTTTGCCAATTAAACCATAACTCTATTGCATTAAGAAGTGACTATTTTATTTGCTAATAAACAAATTACTCCATACTTAAATCTAAGTGCTCCCGGCTAAATGTTGTCCCATAAGTTGTTTTGTAGGCAGCCAGGAGATATACTTCCAACGATATGGACAATATAATATCCACAAGATTTGGAGGGATGATATTCTACCTTGTCGGGTTTATCTTCGACACTGGTCAGTGCTCTATACCATGTGACTTTTTAGTTTGCAGTCTCCTAATCTCTTCAAACTGTGCTTTTAAATGAGTATATATGAGGATTTTCCGTGGTCCTCAAATCCATTATAACTAATCACTGAATCAGAGATATGCTTGAGGTCACGATATCCTTGCGTAATCATGAATTTGTTTTCCTTCTAGCCTTTTATCCTATCAAGTTTCTAGCTGTGTATATGTGAATAAGTAAATTAGGTTATCTACATTTTATTCGAGGTCCTTTCTAAGTGAATATTTGTAACTTCTCTGCAGTGTGCTGGCTGCAAAAAACCTTGGAGATGCAGTATATAATAACTTTATGGATTACACTTTTCTTGGAGACCGTAAAACTACAATTCGGGAGTATTTGAAAACTGCAGGATCAGGCATTATGGAAGAGGAGCCTCCAGAACTTCTGAAGAATCGGTATGGTGGCTGACAGAAGTAATATATCTTTTCCAAAGAAAATTGAGTTGAAAATGATAACTTGTACACCTATGATACATGTGCACTCAATATAATAAGTTCGGTATAACTTCATTTGTACATGATAATAAATACAGTAGAATAGTAGATAGTGAACAAATTTTTGTAGTTGGTTGGAAAGATTTTTTAATGAGGAAGTGACAGTTTTCACTTGAATTGTTTTTGACATCCGAAGGATGAAGGATGCATACTTCACTATTACCGTATTACGTCACTTCAGTAACAAATTACCCTAAATCTGATAAGTATCAGACTTCAGTCATTCACAATGTATGCTCTGTTCAGAAAAATTAGTAGTACATTATCTTAATTTTTCTGGTAACATGGACTCAGTCTGCCCCAGACAACGAAGGCCTCACCATTCACCAACTTAATATATTTGTATCTTTGCATTGTTTTTTGTTCGAGGTATTATATGTTATTAAATTGTTCAATAGTGTCTTTATTTCTGAGATTGGTAGTTAGGTCTGCATACATTTTACCTTAGAGCAGGCTGACGGATCTTTAAGTTTCCTTTAGTTTGGTTTACTATTAGTATTAGTTTAAACATCAGTCCTGGAAGAATTTTGTATACTGAACACGTAAGAAATTGACTCAGGCTTGCTTTTGCCCATCAGTGCATCACTTTCAACCACTGGGTATGCATATCATGTTTTCTTTGTCCGTCGACTCGATGCTTCACATACTTAAAAGGACTACCTGTGAACAGAGTGTTAGGGATAAAATACGAGATTTAACTTTTAATATAAGATACGCATACAAATATATGACGAAAATTTATGTCTCAACTTGTATTAGTAATCAAAATATTTATCAATAATACAATCAAACTTGAATATTCAAGTCTAATAATACTCAAATGTCCGCTCAATTAGGTGACTTTGTTATCCTTTTCTCTATATCTCTTTATCTCTTTTATCATCCCCAGTCAAAGTCATGTATACTGATCAAATAACAATCACAACTCATTCACAATGGAGCCATAAAATGGTAGAGGGCCGCTAGAGAATAAAGAGAGGTATCAAATTTTTATAAGCTCCCTAGCTTATGTACTCTAGTTTGGTTTTATCCCTCACCAGAAATGAACTCAGAATAGGATAAATTCACATTATGCTCAAATATTTGAGAAATATAAATTTTGGAAAATTAAAGAAATTAAGCCGAGAGTGAGCACGAGTTCTGAACCCAAGTCGGAATTCTAACAAATGTTATTTAAATATTCACCTTCAATCATATGAAAACTTATATTTATGAATATATATATATATATATATATATATATATATATATATATATTTGAAAATTTCAGTTAATTTGAACAGTATTAATATAAATGAATGTTCGTATTTTAACTTTAAATTAAGATAGACAGATTTCATAATTGAAAATGTGTTTATACACAAAAAGAAGTATTAAAACCTAAAAATATTTATAAAAAATACAAAAAAAATAAGATAAGATTTTAATCAAAATATAAATATTTATTAATTGAAACGGATACCGCTAATAACTACTAAATGAACCCTTTAACTAGATAAATACTGAATATTAAATCATTTAAGTATATACCTAGATATTGTTATTAAAAATCTTAATTTTTTTTGTTTAAAATTATAGTTAATTAAGAAAATTTGCCAAAAATACCATTTTTTCAAGCTCTTTTTTTGCGTCTTTTAAAAATATTTACAAAAATATTAACTTCTTAGAAATAAAAATAAAGTTTGCAACTAGATGCAAACGTATGCAATCCATTTAATTGGCCCGGAGTTGCAACTATGCTTACATTTGATTGCAAGTATGTTGCATGTGGTTACAACTCGTTGCATAAGTATTTTTGCAAATATTTTCAAAATGTTGATATTTTGTAAAATATTTGTAAAAGTTGTAATATTTTTATTTAAAAGAATTGGATTTGGATATTTATTGGAAAACCTTTTAATTAATTACTGTATTAACAAAACCAGTTAAATTATCTTATATTCATAATATAAAATAACCCAATTATGAGAATTTATAATATGCAACTAACATTAACATTTGAAGAGTTCTGTGTATTTATAATAAAAACAATTGTTAGGGTTGTTAAACATGATAACTACCTAAATTCATTTTAAATATAGAATTGTTAGCATAAATTTAAATCATAACTATTTAATTCCAATATGATATATCGAAAATCAATCTAATTTACTTATATTTTCAATAGATTAAATTCAATTGAGTTTGAATAAATCGATCTATGAGCACATTTACAAATAGGAATACAAGCTCCAAATACAAACTACAATCCTTAATAATTAGATGTTGAATATTAACTTTAAAAGTTGTTAATAGTCGCATTCATCCAGCTGCAAGGTCTTCTATTTTAGACTATAACATGAGCCACCGATAAATACGGGAAGAATTACAAGACCAAATAATTGATCTCATTGACTAATACTATGAAATATCTTGTCAAATAGTCAAAAATTTACCATCAAAATACATGTACAAAATTAAACCATGCATAAATATCCAGATATTATTAAATATCTTAGCAAATAGTCAAAAAAGATTATTACCAAAATAAGTAGAAAATAAAAACATGCACCAACCTCGGCATGTACGGGAATCCTAGATTTTACTTCACCTCCAACGGGGTTTTTGCGTGCATGGTTATAAATTTTTTAGCATATTCTCTGGGACATTTTACACTGCAATTATTGGTTGTTATAGTTTCAACTTTTGTTACAAACTTCCCGGTGGACCGGGCAATTTTTCATACGATACGAAAATACGACATGAAAATTTAATGTTTATATTTGTATTTTGAGTACACGATACGAAAAATACACGTACACGAATAAAGTGTCGTATCGGTTTTGTGTTTATCCTTTATGTACACGATACAAGATACACGAAATAAATATAATTTTATAATTAAATATTAATATTTAATTATAAATATTAATATTTAATTATAAATATGTGTATTTATAATAAATATATGTATAATTTTTTTAAATAATGCATAGTTTATAATATTGTAAGTATAAATGACTTAAATATATATATTTCATATAATTTTGTAAATTTTTTGCCTAAAAATCGAATACTTATTTTATAAAATAAAACATAGGAATGCGTGTGTATAATAATAATAATAATTATTATTATTATTATTATTATTATTATTATTATTATTATTATTATTGGGAAGTGGTCATGTATACTACTATTGGATCTTATTTATAAATATAATATCCTCTCTCAAATCTTTCGAATATACCATCTTTTGAATTTTATTTACAAAAATACTACATCCACTAATTCATCTTTTCATTTTTTTATTACTTATCTCTCCTCCTCTCTCTCACCTCACCCCTCTCTTTCTCGCGCACCACCATCGCCCTCCTTCCTTTCCGCCTGTTTTAAACCATAATTACAAACACCCCCCCCCCCCCCCCCCCCCGCGTTTTGTTTGCTTTTCTTTTTCGTTCAAAAACGGCAGAACCCTTTTCTTTTATCGTGGTTTTATTTTTCCCTTTATTCATTGATTACTGATTTGTTTTATGATGCTAGTTACGTAACTGATTTCTGAGTTGTTGGTTTGGCTGTATTTGTATTACTAAGTTACTGAGTTGTTACCACTGAGTAACAGTTCGAGTCAGTTTTGTATTTTGTTTGCTCCGATGTCTATCACCGAATAGAGTTTCTGTGAATTGTAGTTGTCAGCTGAGTTCTGTTGCGTCAAGATCTTGCTTCGCTGAGTTTTGTTTGGTCCGAGTCATCGAATTGCTGTGTATAGATGAAACCAAAATTTAATTATTTTTCATTATTTTTTCGCTAATTTAGTTTTATTTTCCCCTTTTTTAGTATTACTGATTTGCTTTTTGATGCTAGTTGCGTAACTGATTTTCGAGTTGTTGGTTTGGCGGTGTTTGTATTACTGAGTTACTGAGTCGTTACCACTGAGTAGCACTCTGAGTTAGTTTTGTGTTTTGTTTGCTCTGATGTCTGTCACTCAATCGAGTTTCAGTGAATTGTAGTTGTCGGCTGAGTTTTGTTAGAGTCAAGATTTTGCTTCGCTGAGTTTTGTTTAGTCCGAGTCATCACGATGCTGTGTATAGATGAAACCAAAGTTTAATTATTTTTCATTATTTTTTCGCTAATATAATTGATTTTGAATTTTGAGTTGCTTTTGAGTTAATTTCAAGTTGATTTCTAGATTGTTGTTTTAGTTGCTTTTTAGGTGGTAATATTTGGCCCCGCAGAGGTTATTTTTCTGTCTTGCAACCAGTTGCAACTTATTATGCAAGTAATTAATATAATTTTCAAAAAAAGAAAAAATTAAAAGTTGTATTTGTGGTTGCATGTGGTTGCTCGTAGTTACAGATGTGGTTGCATATGCAACCACCGTCTTTTTGGAAATATTTTCAGGAATATAATATTTTTGCAATTTTTTTTAAAAAGGGATAGTATTTTCGCAATTTTTTTTTTTCAAACTTGGTTATGTATAGAAAAAGGCCAAAATTATATTATTAATATTATTATAATGATATAAGATTTTTCGCAAGTCATTTTACGTTCGATGGGTTCTAAAATGAAATAACCGTAAAATTTGAATTATACAACTCAATTATATTTTCTATTTCTCTCAGGTATAAATGTTCAAAAAACTTAAATTTAATTACAAATATAGAAAAAGTATAATTTATGAAATACTTAAACAAAATATTAAAATTTTAATTTATGTTAATAGATATAAACCAAACATAGTCAGTATATCCCGTTTAGAATAGGGTCTGAGGAAGGTAAGATGTACGCAGACCATGCTCCTACCCTTAAAGTAGAGAGACTGTTTCCGTGAAGACTCCCGACTTAGTGCACAATAAATAAAATTGTGTGTGATATAATAATAATATAATAACTTAGCACATGCCTTGTTCACATGGTACTTACCTAAAATGTTTTGGTTGTCACGCGACGATCGACGATAGGTGATAATGATCTGAAATGAAGATATCAAACTGAATAAGAACCGCCATTGCACACTTTCTTGAATTAACCGATTCCTTATTGTGTAATTCTTCCGTGTCGATTCTCCTTTATCCATGCGCAGATGAAGATAAACGAAACCCTGACCTCCAGTATATCCATATCTAATTAAATGTTCCCGATAAATCCCGCTTAACATAGAGGAATAGGATGGACAAATATACACGGCCCTTCTGCGTTCTCTTCGACCCCGTAGTCACCGGCAACTCCATGATTATTATTACTCAATCCTCGTTGTCAGACTCAAATCAAAGTGAATAGAAATATGTGTACGTGTGTAGTTGGTATATAATGTATGCTGGCGATTTGAATTGTGGATTTTTGCAAAAATCCAAGAAAATTAAGGGAAAAGAGGAATTTGCAGAAGAAAAAAGTATGGCAGATTAAGAACAAAGTTATTGATACTTTAATTCATCTTGAAGATGGAGACGATGCATACCATTCAAACTCGAACAATCGCCAAAATTTCAAAAAGGAAACCGCCAAAGATTGAAGGAAATGCTAAAGCGTGGAGCCTATTGTTCCCTATTATAATTTATGTTAATAGATATATAAAGATAAAAATAGCAAAAATAATTAAACAGACAGATTAATTATATTAATTAATTAATATAGATACATTAATTGTGCTTAATTAAGTTTATTATTATGAATTAAGTATTTATATATAGAGTAATTTGTAAAAACAATCACTTTCTTAAACAAAAACCCAAAAACACGGCCAAAATTCTTCTTCTGCAACCCCAACCTTTCAGTATAAATAGATCCTCTCATACTCTCACGTTCAAACACGAAAAATATCTTCCAAATCTGTTGTGTGTTTTAGATTGAGTACCTGTGAAGTACTCCGTGAACAAATTCTTGTGTCGAATTTTCTTTAATTCAAAAAAAAAAATACTATAGTGATGTTTTCCTCTGCTAGTTCATTGAACCAAGTGGTCATGCATTCTTCTAAATCTCCTGCTCTTCAGGCTCCAAGTTTCCGAACATACACTACTCCTGCTTTCATCAAATTCCAGCACAAAAATCTCTTCAAGCCATCTCTTCCGAATCTTCACTTTTGCAAGGCTTCAAGTCCTGTCCAATCAGTAGAAATCAAGAATGAAATCACCAAAAATGTGGAGGGACATTCTACTGTCACAGCAGCTCAGATGTACAAGGCCATGTTTCTTGACATGGACGTAGTTATTCCTCGAATTTTACCCCAGCTCATCAAATCCATCCAAGTCCTTGAGGGTGATGGTGGTGTTGGTACCATCAAGTACCTTACTTACGGGGAAGGTAACAATTAACTAGATTTTATCAATTTCGGGAAAAATCCGTTAAGAAAAACATTTATTTGTGACTCGATCAGATCCTCGGTATCAAATGTCAAATTGTAACTTATAAGGGTGGGTGTTAGAACTTAGAATAATATATGATCCTGGTAAGCCCTCCTCTTAACACCACCTTTAGATTTTGGGAGAATTGATCACTTAACAAACAGTCAGTGGAGGTGCTAAAAAATTATGCCTGATAATATTGTAGTTTTTTTGGGACTTATGAGTAATGTGATATGGATTAATGTTTGGATAAATTTAATTACTTGCAGCGGTGAAGGCCACAAGCATGAAGCAGAAGATAATCATAATGGATGAGGAGGCAATGACATACAGTTACATTGTGATCGGAGGTGATATTTTGCCGGAAAAAGTCGAGTCGGTCACTAATCATTTCACAGTTGTGCCTACTGATGATGGAGGTTGCGTTGTGAAGTTGAGTGTAGTGTTTACACCAGTTGCTGGTGAGATGGTACCGGAAGAGTACATTAAGGAAAGCATTGCCCAGTCGTTTCAGGTATTCAAGGCTACTGAAGCTTACATCCAAGCTGATTAAGATGTGTAATAATGGCGTTTTATTGTATCTGTTCTATGCTGGTGGGAACTCTCACTCATTCAAGGTTTGAATGTCAATGATGAATGAATTATGTTCCTATTTATTGCAATGCAGTTTGCAAGCTGTAAAAGTTAAATGGGCTGTATTGTGCCCTGAGGGCACATATATCACTTGGTCTGGCGTCTGCCCATTATATATGTCCAATTTGAAAAAATATGCATATCAAAAAAAATTAAATTGATTAGATATAATTTTATCTCATAGATTCAGTGCAATGAGAAATGAGAATGAAATTAATAAAAAACTAATAAAAAAAGAAAGAGAGGAGGCTAGGGTTTTTTTGATAAAAATAAAAAATAAATTACTAGTATTTAATATCACTATAGTAAAAGTGATTGTTAATCAAAAACTAATAAAAGAATACTACTTGAATTATTATTTGCATATTAATTTATAATGAATAAGGTAACAATACTATCTTTCAAAAAAAAGAAAGCAATATGTATAAATAAATTATTACTATACACATTTAATTGATATCCACTCCAACTGAAGTTTGAGATGAAATTTTAGGTATAACTCAAATAACTTTAGGAATCAAAGAGAATTGATCAGAATACAAATATTAAGAAACCCCTTTTTATCATAGAAAATCAATATTATAGAATTGCAATATTAATCGCAGGGTATCCAAGTTCGACATGATCTCAGCGAAAATTTATGGATACTCCAAGAGTCCAAGTGCCGCAAATAGTCGTTTCTTTATTATTTTTGCACCAACAATACTCAAAGAAAAAAGTACATATCTCGATTTCGATTAAGAAAAAAAAAATCATGTACTGATTTTCTTATACTTTCGGAAGTTTAATACATGTCATGATATGTCAAAAAAGTTCATGTACTGATTTTTTATGCTTACAGATTTACTGTAGTTTAATTGACATGTTATGATAATGAGACCGTTTGGGCAAGTTTAAAAAAAATATTCATTGATTAAAGTAAAGAAGTGTGTTAGAAGTGAGAAATAAATAAGTTAATAAAATGTTTGGAAAAGAAGCACAAGTTCGGAGGGAAAAGCTAAATTTTTCAGCTTCTTAAAAATACTTCTACTTATTTACCCAAACGGTTAAAAAAAGTAGAAGCAGTTTGGCCTTCTTCAATACAAACAAGCCCAATGTACTACCCCTTTATATACAAGACGGTTAATATTGTGAAGATTTATGACCGATCTTGAAAAGGACGATTGACAAGTTGTACAATACTTAATCACGTACTCCTCCCGTCTTTCCCATTTCTTATTAAATGAATTGAGCACCATTTTTTATCAAATAGTTGGACACGGAGATTAGGAAATATATATAAATTAATGAAAACGAGAAAGAAAAGTGGGTGAAGTGGTGAGACCCACTGATTTTTAATGTATAAAAGGAATATAGCGGAGTAAAAGTAGTGTGAAAAGGAAAGAAAAATGGAAAAGTGGTGAGAATTATTGACTATTTTTGGTAATTTTTGAAATGTAAATAATTGGATAGGACACCCAAAAAAAAAAGTGTAAAAAAAATGGTTGGTACGGGAGTATATATCATTAACTTGGTCAGAATTATAGTTGATCCGGTAAGAGCAACCCCAATGGTGTTACTTATCTTCGACCCCTAAAATATAATAAAATAATGATTACCTAAAATATAAGTAAGCAAAAACTTGTTTTACTCCAATGGTATTCCCTATAATTATCCCTATATTTGGAAAAAAAAAATATTTTATTAAAACTTTTACTATGGTGGGGTAGATAAAAAAAGGAGGGAAAATAAAAAATGAAAGAAAATGAGAGAGAAAGAGATGAGTTGGAAGAAATATGGGCTCACTTTTCTATCCCTAAAAGAAGGGGTTTTGTTTTCTCTCACCTAAAAATTTTAGATAAGGAGAGGATGGTTGGAGTGAAGAATTTTTACTTCGACCCCTATTTTTGTCCACGTAGGCTCATTATAGGTAAGGGAGGTGTTCCCTTGGAGTTGCTCTAAGAGCATTCCCATTGGCATCCCCATATAGGGATTTCTTAACTTTTTACCAAAATTGAAGCTCCATCCGAAACCCTAAAATAGGGTTTAGTTTTAGGGACAAAAACTAAAACCCCATATTTGGGGACTCACTGTGCATTCCCCATTCCCTTTTCTTTCATTTTTTAGTTTTATTTTTGGGTGTAATTGATTAGATAGTAAATGAAAGTGAGAGAAAGAAATAATATAAAAAGGAATATAGGGATGGGGTAAGACAGGATGAGGAATGAGATGTAAAAGATTTTTAAATTAATGAAGATAATTTTGGGGAATTACTAAATTTAGTAAGAATATAGGGATAGGGATGAGGTACCCAATGTGAATGCTCTAAATGAGCATTTTTTTTGTCATAAGATACTTTCTCGTATAACGAGGAGTACAATAGCCGCAGTCAGGAGTTTTTTTCGTTCAGGAAAGTTTATTATCTAATCCTCGGACATGCAGAGATGACCGAGAACACTAGACAATAAAGCTTTAATGTTCGACAAGAAAACACTGTAAGAGGTCTCGCTGTCATTATTTCCTCCATTCTCTGAAAAATACAATACAAAAAACATTATAAGGTCATGCCGACAATAAAATTAGAAAATTAATTAAAATGACAGATGAAAAGGGTCAAAAACCATAATTAAATTAAAGAAATAAGATAAGAATATAATAGGGTTAATAAACAAAAAGATCACTCAACTCATGGCCAACTTGCAATTGGATCACTGAACTCAAAAAATTTGCAAACGGATCACAGAACTAGATTTAAATTGCAGTCAACTCACTGAACCAATAAAAGGCTGTATTTAGGTCACTATGCCGTTAAGTATGAGTTGACTTTAATGGAATTCGTTAGAAAAATTAAAAAACTTTGAAAAAAGTATAAAAATTTGAATTTTATAGAAAAAATTGAGAACTTAAAAAAAATCAGAAACTTTTGAAAAAACTTTCAAAAATATGTAATTTTTTGAAAAATATGAAAAAATGTAAAAACTTCAAAAAAAATTGAAAATTTGAAATTTTAAAACTTCGATAAAATTTGGAAATTTGGAAAAAATTCTGAATTTTTTTAATTTAAAAAATTTAGGTGTATTTTTGAATTTCCAGATTTTTTTTATTTTTTAAAAAAATTCAAAAAATATTTTTGGAAGATTTTACATTTTTTTCATATTTTTTTAAAATTCCATATTTCAAAGTTTTTTCAAAATTTTCAGATTTTTTTTAAGCTTTCAGAATTTTTAAGAAAATCAATTTTTTTTTAATATTTTTTCTAGAGTTTTTTTTATTATTTTTTAACGGATTCCGTTAAAGTCAACCGATACTTAACGACACACTGACCTAAATGCAAGTTTTTATTAGTTCAGTGAGTTGACTGCAAATTAAATTTAGTTATGTGACTCGTTTGCAAACTTTTTGAGTTTAACTTTTTGAGTTAAACAAATCATAAAAAATCTACACCAAAGAGATAAGAGATCTCTTTGGTTAGATACATAATAAAATAAATTTCATCTGAAAATAACTGACATATATAATAACAAATATTTAAAATAAGAAAATACAGTTTGGATATGGAAAACATAGTTAAAATATGGGTTTGTCTAGTGTGTGTCCATGGGCACATGCTAAGCACGGAAACTCATAAATTTGGTGTGTTTTTATTGGTGTGATTGATGTGAATGCAGGGGGCCATCATTATTAAAGGAGTGTAAGCCAATCAAAACATAGAAAAACTATCAAATTTTGTGCTTATTGTGTGCCCATTGGCACACACTAGAAAAACCGTTAAAATATATCTAGTCAAATATAAAACAAAATCTTGGCAAAACAAATGTATCAAGATTATAGCTAATTATCATTATCAACGCAATACAGGTTTGGTATACACCGATCAATCAACCAACCATTAATGACGCAATAATACCTCATTAAGGCACAATAAATTTGGTATACACCAATTAATCCATCAACCATTAATGGCGCAATAATACCTCATTAAGGCACAATAAATCCATATACCCCATGAATTATGAAATTCAGGTACAATAATCAGCAATAAAAATATTTAAATTAAGGCATGTAGTGAAAGTCAAATTCCAAATTTGAGCAAATTTAAAAAGAATCAACTTGTCATTCAAAAAATAAAATTAATATCTACAATTACTATTACTAAAATCAACCTATCCAAAATTTCAAAACTTAAAACTAAATCATGCAACAAAAATAGTCAATCAGAATAATCAATGGGCACTAATTTAGTCACCCCTACGCTACCTCCGTTATCACCGTCCATGAATCTCCATTACCACCGTCCAAGAAATTGCAAACATTCATCAAGAACACTAGCGAAAAACTAATACTCAAAAAGAGGATACTGAACAAAGTATAACTAATCGAATAAATGTAAGTAGATTACACAAATTCAATCTTCTCAAAATCGGACAAAAAAGATAGAAATGACAATATACCACCGAAAAAATCAAAACCTACATAATAACATTTAACAGACCACTTCAAAACGCCCAAGAAACATAACATATACTAAAATTATAACTATTTAAATCTTGACATACTGAAAGATTCTTATCCGACACGGGCTCATTAATGTTCCATCTTAGTTTTCCCTAAAATGAAGAATCTTTATTTTCATTTGTCGATGTCTTTTTGTGTAATAAAAAAGAAATTAATTTAAATTCAAAAAAATTCTGAATTATTTTTTCCGTTGACTTAATTTTATTTTAAAAACAATTTTGATAAAAGATATTCATAAGTCATAAATTACTCATAAATAATTTTTATTTTTATTAATATATTTTTAATAACTCATAAATTATTAATAAGTCAAAATTATGCAAAAAGACATTTTAACCACCCAGCTTATCATATTAAGATCGGCTTAATTTAAAATTGTGACTTGTGACCTAAAGTGAACTAAGGTGATATCTTTTGAGTTTATTGTTTGGCTAATTTTTATTTATTAATAACTTACATGTTACTAAATTGTAATAATAAAAATAAGAAAAATTTATGGTAAGTTACGATTTATAGCTAGGTGAACTTAATTTATCAAAAATAATTTATGTCATAAAAAAATATTTCAAATTAACTTCTGATTTTAAGTTGACTTAATTTTGATTTTAAATCAATTTTTAACTTATTACATAAATAGATATTTTTGAGTTTAAAGCCATAAAATTTTTAAGCACTTTGACATAAATTCCAGACAAACATACTGTAAGTGACATAAAATCTTTTTTTTTGTTTTTTTTTTGATAAAAGTGACATAAAATCTTGACATACTCTAATGCTCAGATGCCTTACAAATTAGGAATAGACGTGATACTCTTATCTTTATTAACAATACACATATTAAGATTAATATTTAATGTTGCAAACATACAAATGTTTTTTTCAATAATATGACCTCCCTTTGGATCAAAAAATATATTTTTTGCGTGTTTTATCTCTAATATTCTCACGGTGCGTCAATTATTTTCTGTTTATTTAATCGGTGAAATTAAACGATTTTCAGGTTCACGTGTGAATCCGTGTAAGGTGATTAGGAGAAAGTCTTTGTTCTTAGGAATATCGATCCTCCACCGGCTAAATTAGTCGGTGCATGCTTATTATCAGGTTTTTTTTATGACAGAAATAATTAAAAATTCTTAAGGACAAAATAATTCTTTTTAAATTATCACCGCGGCGCTAGGTCAATGCTTCTTGTCGTGTTTATAATCTCCCAAGTGGTGCAATAAGCAAGAGCATCTTCCACGCGCTGTTCAATCAAACAATCAGCAGGCAATTTCTATTATTAAAAAATAAGTCCTCGTTTTTTCTAAAATATTTTTCCTACATTTTTTTAATACAAAATTAAAAATGTGTTTTTACATTTATTATTTAACAAAAATATAAGAATTCTTTTCGGAAATAGAGATATTTTATATATATTTATTTTTATATTGAAATAAACTCTTATTTCAGAAAGAAAAAGATTAATTACCAAACAAGCTCATGATGTCTCTTAAAATATTCAAGAGTTTCTAAAAAAACATAAGGTTAAGCAAACACCCTCATGGTGTCTCTTAAAAAGTTTAAGAGTCCATCTAGATCTGTAATGTTAAATGTGAATTTCGCTATCAGCTACGAGCATATCCAGTGGTGCTCTTAAATCTAATTTTAAAAAATAATATAATATATGACTTCTAATAAGTTAATTTATTGAATATCGTGACAACTCCAACCATTCTCTTTATACTTGCTCTTAACTCATATTTTATTATTATTTGAGAGAAAAGTCAGAGAGAAAATAGATAAAAGGGAATAGAATTAGAAGGAAGTGATTATTTTATTCAATTACAATAAATTAGGAGCACCTAGATGCTCATTAAAAGAAAAGAGAGAAGAAGCTCTTAACTATTTAAAGAACTACTAAGAGTCCATTGGAGCTCTAATTTTTCATATCTTCTGAAAATTTAGATTTAAAAGCTTGTTTGAGGAGTACATTGGAATGCTCTAAGCTATATATTGTTATTTTGTTTTTTTTTTCTTTTTTGGATTCTACGAACTCAATTAACTTTTTGTTTTTGTAAGATAACATGTCGTGCTAGAGTCGATCCACAATTAATCTATTTTCTTGATCAAATCACAAATATTGTTTTGAAAACATATACAAAATATGTTTTACTTTGCTCTCTATTACCAGCAACGCTAGTAATTTTCCATAAAAAACTTATAATTTTAACTTGACATAATTGATAATAAAAAGATTTATTAGAATACGTTACATATTAAGAAGACTCGTAGATTAATATGCCGATAAAACTCAATTACTTACCAATAAAATTGTTAATATTTTAATTTTAATAGAATAATAATAATAATAATAATAATAATAATAATATGTAGTAGAGTACAATATAAATAGATAGTATAGATCTATAATATTATTTTTAACGTGATAACATGGTGCAATTGAAAATAATAATAATATATTTAGTTGAAATATATTATCGGTTATATATTAATAATTATATATAATAATATTATCTTTTTTTTATGTATGTTGCATGTGGTTTTTTTCGAAAATCGGGTTTTTAGTTAGAAAAATAAAAAAGATAATGTCTTTTAGTTAAAAAGATAGTTGTTATGTTGTTCAATGTTATATTTAGTAAATTGAGTTTATTTAGTTTAGAAAATATGAGAAAATTAACAATTTTAGTTAAAAAAGATAATTGATTATATAAGTAGGCTCATAATTCTGCACAATTCTGCACAAGTATTGACCGACCGACCAAATTTTTAATATTTCGATTTTAATCAGTGTTATTTTGACTTTCTAGCACATGTTAAATGCTTTGATATTATTAAAATATTATTTTTTAAAAAATTAAAAGTATTAAATCAATATTTTTATTTATAACATAAATATTTAAAAATAACGTTTCTAGCTATGTGATGAAACTATCCACAAATGTGTGTTAAAAGTTAAATATATATATATATATATTCGAAATGAAGAGAGTAATAAAATTCAATCAATTTTACCAAATTATGTGATTTTGGACCCGAGACGAGTAATGGAAGTGAATGCTCTTGTCCTGTATTATACGCAATTACGCAGCCAGCTGAGTCACTGCTTATCGGGTTATCATCGTCATCCGTGATGTCAGTGCTTTATTAGGACTGTTTGGTTATCTAAAAAATTTCCTTTTTTCTGCTAAGCATTGAATTTTAATATGTTGAATTTTTGTTTAACAAGTTATTATAATTCGAACTGATTTATAAATTATTTGTAAAAATCAAACAATTTATGAATGGACATGATACTCTGATCTTTATATATAAATAGATATATAAACATATTAAAACTAAACATTAACATTAATATTTGATGTTGCAAACAATCATATATTTTTGCCCAAAAAAATGACCTTCCTCCTAATCAAAATATATAGTTTTGTACTTTTTAATCTCTATTTTCAAAGTGAGTCAATTATATTTTATTGGTTTATCTCTGTTCGGTGAAACTAAACAATTTTAGGTTCACGTATGAATCCGTGTATGGTGATTAGCAGAAAGTCTTTTGTCTTTTGGGATTATCGATCCTTCGCCTGCAGCTTAGTCAGTGCATGCTTATAATTATCAAGTTTTTCTTTATTTCATAGAATTAATTAAAAAAATTTAAAGGACAAAAAATTCTTTTTTTAAATTATAATGGGGGCCGCTCAGTCAATGCTTCTTGTCGTGTTTATGATCTTCCAGGTCGCGCAATAAAATAACACGAGCGGGCGTCAACGCATGTGCGTGAAATTGGTGCTCTTGAGCCTCCACATCTTACTATAAATAGATGTCCCAAGTGCTCGTAATTTTACACACACAAATCTCTTCGACTCTCTTTAGTGTTTTACAGTATATAAATACTCTCGAGTAGTAGTATCAAGCTAAGAGTAAACCATGGGTGTAGTAACCAGAACTGCGGAGGCACGTTCGTCAAAAATGACAGCAGCTCAGCTGTACAAATCCATGTTCATTGACATGGATAAAGTCATGCCTAAAATTTTACCCCAGATCTTCAAGTCCGTTCGACTCGTTGAAGGTGACGGCGGTGTTGGAACAGTCAAGGAAATCACTTACGGTGAAGGTATATACTCTCTCTATTTTGAGATATAGATAATTTGATTTTTTGATACGTGTTTTCAAGTAAAATCATTCTTTTTACACCTATTATAATAATTATTTGCAGCTGTGAAGGCGACGACTATGATCCAGAAACTAGTTGAAATGGATCCCGAAGCAATGACATACACAAAAGTGATCATCGGAGGTGACGTGTTGATGGGCACACTGGAATCAGTCGCTTATCATTCGGTAGTTGAGTCGAGTGATTCGGGAGAGTGTGTTGTCAAGTTGACTGTTGTGTTTACACCGCTGGCTGGTCAAGAGGTATCGGAAGACTACATTAAGGATTCCATTGCTCAGTCGTATCAGACATTCTATGCTGTTGAAGCTCACGTTCAAGCCACTTATTAATCAACTAAATGATCATCTGTACTTTGCTTTAATAACCGGTTTCTAACTGGGAGTGTTTACTGCATGCAATGTATGAAGTTATATATGTACCCTGTAATGATTTTTCTTAAAGTACTGCTAGATCTGTAATGTGAATTTCGCATCAGCTGCGTGTTATGGCATGACAAGTTGGCAACTCATTATTCTAAGCTATATTGTCCTCTTATTATTTATTTGTACAATTAATTAATCCATACATATGCGAATGCGATCAACAAAACCTAAAACCGTGCATTTTGTCTGGTCTTTAACTATTTTTGACATATACTATAGATATCTCTTTGAAGGAGTTGGAAATGGATATAAAATTAAAAATAAACTATAAATCTATCCGTTCAAACTCTTATCATATTAAACATATTTATTCCTATATCAAAATTATAAACTCAAATGTTGACGTCTCCATCAGTGTAAACCAATAGAAGCTCCCGGAGCTATTTTAAGAAGTGAAAATATTGAGGTTGATTCGAGAATTTTTGAATTCAAATCTTAATCCTAATTGATTTTAAGTTGATCTTGCGGCGGCTGTGAGCAGTCAGCTGCCACAGAAATCTCTTTCTACGGTGGAGTCCGAGAATATCAATTTTGTTACTATATATGTGTGTGTTATATATAGATATGACACGAGATATGTTCTAACTATCTCTTTCTCACGTAGATTTCCAGATTCCCAATTTTGTTATTATATATCGATATGATAATATATCGAGATGACATATTTTAATTGATATTATTTAGATGAGAGAAATATTTTATGATGAAAACAAGAAAATTTTAATTTCTTTATTTATTCCTAGCTATAAGTTATAAAACATAAAAGAAATTGAACAAAATTTCTTACATACTTGTCCAAAAGTTTCTCTGCAATTTTATGTGCCGGTTTATTAACAAGAAGCCGGAGTTCTTCTAATTTCTGCTTTTCATGATTCATTTGTATAAAAAGGTAAGAGCACTAAAAATTGAGAATGCTAGTTCTTTTTAGCAATTCTCTCACAGCTTTTCTTTATTTTACAAACATTTTATTAACTTATTTACTTCTCACTTCTAATTCATTTTTTTAATTTTAAACAAAAAGTTATTTGTTTTAAATTTACCTAAACGCGCCTCTTTACTCTTTTTTTTTTCCTCACGTAAACACCTGAATGAAATAATTAATTATTAGACAACAACATATGTAAACGATGAGTAGGTAGTATGAATTGGCTTTATTTACTCATATCATTATATACTAACGAGTTAAAACATTATACGGTTGAATTTTATAACCATTAATAAATTTATACTCGTCCGCCGGCCAAGTCACTCTTATCGTCGTCATCTGTGATGTCAGTGCATTATTAGGTCTGTTTGATTATATTATAAATTACCTTTGCTAAGCATTAAAAATTACCTTTTTTTATTAGAAGTTATAACAATTTGAACTGATTTATAAATTATTTGTAAAAATCAACAATTTCTCAATAGACATTAGACATGATACTCTGATCTTTATTAATATTGGTACACATATTAAAATTAAATATTAAAATAAATATTAATATTTAATGTTGCAAACATTCGAATATATCCGATAATATGACCTTCCTCCTAATCAAAATATATAATTTTGTACTGTTTTATCTCTATTTTCACAGTGAGTTGTCTTTTCTTTATCTGTCCGGTGAAATTAAACAATTTTCAGGTTCAAGTATGAATCCGTATATGGTGATTAGCAGAAAGTCTTTGTCTTTTTGGATTATCGATCTTACGCCAAATAAATTGTCTGCATGCTTATTATCAAGTTTTTCTTTATTCCATATAATTAATTAAACAATCTAAACGACAGAAAAGTTTATATTTAAATTATCACCGCGGGGCTCAGTCAATGCATGTTGTCGTGTTTATAATCTCCCATGTGGTGCAGTAAGGTAAGGTAAGAGCATCTTTCATGCTTTACTCAACCAAACTCTCAATTTTAAATTTAATGAGCATAAATTGATAATATCTTTTAACTCTTCCTTTCAAAATGTATCCAGAAGCATTTGTAGTTTATTATTATTATTATTATAAATTCACTTTCCTATCATTTTATTCAATCTTATCTCTAATTATCATTTCAAATAATAACAAAATATAAATAGGGAGCAAGTATTAAAATAGAACGGAATTTATCACAAATTTAATGTATTACTTATTAGAACTCGTGTATTATAGTAATTGGTCGCTTATTATAAATTTTGCATGTGCATCAAATTGGTGCTCTTGGGCCTCCACATCTGAGTATAAATAGATGTTCTAGTGCTCGCATTTTTACGCACGCAAATCTCTTCCTAATTTCTTGTGTTTTACATATATAAATTCTCTCGAGTAGTATCTAGTCTCAAGTTCAGAGTAAATCATGGGAGTAGTAACCAGAACTGCGGAGGCACGTTCGTCAAAAATGACAGCAGCTCAGCTGTACAAAAACATGTTCATTGACATGGATAAAGTCATGCCCAAAATTTTACCCCAGATCTTCAAGTCCGTTCGACTCGTCGAAGGTGACGGCGGTGTTGGAACTGTCAAGGAAATCACTTACGGTGAAGGTATATACTCCCTCTATTTTGAAATATGGGTGATTCGACTTTTTGATACGTGTTTCTAAGTCGTTAGTAAAATCATAATTTTTACACCTATTATAATAATTACTTGCAGCTGTGAAGGCGACGACTATGATCCAGAAACTAGTTGAAATGGATCCAGAAGCAATGACATACACCAAAGTGATCATCGGAGGTGACGTGTTGATGGGGACACTCGAATCAGTCGCTTATCATTCGGTAGTTGAGTCGAGTGATTCGGGAGAGTGTGTTGTCAAGTTGACTGTTGTGTGTACACCGCTTCCTGGTCAAGAGGTATCGGAAGACTACATTAAGGATTCCATTGCTCAGTCGTATCAGACATTCTATGCTGTCGAAGAGCACGTTCAAGCCACTTGTTAATCAACTAAGGGGGTGTTTGGTTCATGGTTAACGAGGCCGGTTAACGGGAATTGGAACCTTATACCCATACATGATGTTTGGATTAGCAAAATTTTTGTGTGGAATGGGAACCTCATTCCTTCTTGGTGGGTAACCCACTCCTTCCTCACCCCTTGGGTTACCCATTCCCATACCCCCATTCCCATACCCCTCATTCCCATTCCGCATTCCCATTCCCACCAACCATCCAAACACCCCCCAAAATCATTGTCTGTACTTTGCTTTAATAACCAGTTTCTAACTGGGAGTGTTTGCTGCGTACTATTTATTTGTTTGAGTGTGTTTACTGCATGTAATATTGTAATGTATGAAGTTATGAACCCTGTAATGATTTTTCCTTCTCTCAGACTGTTAGATCTGTAATGTGTGAATTTTGCATGATGTGTAATGGTATGGCAAGTTGGCAACTCAATTATTGTCCTAATATTTGTACAATTAAATTAAGAGTGATTGACACTTTGCACCCCTTATATTTAGGCGCTTTTTCGATTTGGCCTCAAACAATTTTTTTTGGCAGTATGCACCCCAAAGTTTGAAAAGCGCTTCGCTTTGCACCCCTTTGATCAATCTCCGTTAATTGACCGTTAAAGTTAACAGATTTCAGGTTTTCACTTTGCACCCCACAATTTTAATTTTTTTTCATGAGTGTTTTAATTTATTTTTTTTTCAATAAAAAATATTTTCCTCAAGACTTGTGAATGACATATTTGAAAACGGAGCTAGTTTCAACCAGCAAAGACCTAACAATTATGTCGCAAAGCCAAATTACAACCAAGAACAACAATTTGAAGTGGCAGATGCAATTTCCGTGAGGCCATTAACAAAAACCTCAGGTGCATTAAGATGCTCCGAAAGATCTGCATGCTAAATAAATGTGAAAGTTCTTAACATGAAAAAACATCTCCTTGGTTATAATGTGTAATATATGCCTTGCGTTGTAAATTGTAATATATATTGATTCATTGAGCTCTGCAAAATATTCGTTCTAGATCAACAAAGCTCATTTCTACTAATTAACTTGAACAAAATTACAGTTGTCAAACATATAATTAGTTTTCATCCGTCAATCTTCTTCACTGTCGGAATTTACATATGCTACTAGCAAGCTTTTAACAGGGTTGTCCATGCTATTTTTGGTTTTATCGCCATCTATTGAAGGTGCCACTTTTCCCCCTGGTTTGCCTCGGGTTTACTGTTAGCTGAGTGTCCACACTGTCCAGTGATGGTAGATACAGTAACGTTCTTATTATCATGAGGGGTTGCAACTCTTGGTCGCTTTGGTTTGACTTCCACCACTTTCTTAAGAAAATCCTACTGTCTACAACACAACAAAAACTTAACTTAAAATTCTGAATATAGATTTCCATTTGAGTGTGTGTGTGTGAGAGAGAGAGAGAGAGGGAGGGAGGGAGGGAGGGAGGGAGACCTAATCCCACTCTTTGGTTTTGGCTCAACCCGAAGTGGCAGGGGAATTGTTGCTGGTGAAGAATCAGCTATGCTTGCAGCTTTGTTCAAAGCGGTTACAGAAATTCTAGCAACAATAAATTAAACTGATTTTCTGAGCCTAAAAACCAAACATAAACAGTAAGCATATATATCTTTTTAGTAAATCTTTTACAAATATATCTTTTTTTTAAAAATTGCTTTTCAAATCAAGGGATTTAAACAAAACAATGGTTTTGAGTGTCACCGGTTCCCTGCAAATATTTAGGCCCTTTGAAATATTTCAAGAAAACTCATGAAAAAAATTTAAAACTGTGGGGTGCAAAGTGAAAACCTGAAATCTGTTAACTTTAACGGTCAATTAACGGAGAGTGGTCAAAAGGGTGCAAATCGAAGCGCTTTTCAAACTTTAGGGTGCATACTGCCAAAAAAAATTGTTTGAGACCAAATCGAAAAAGCGCCTAAAAATAAGGGGTGCAAAGTGTCAATCACTCATTAATTAATTCCATATATAACGAATGCGATCGGCAACATCTATACTGGTCTATACTGGGCGTGCTCAACGCCTGGGGCTGTCTATTTGAATTGGGTTTTGGACACAAAAGTTGATCTTTATGTTGATCCTGAAATTAACAGACCAACCGGTGCAAGAGCATCTGCGTATATCAGTTATACTAGCTCGCCTTTTTAATTGTTTTATAAATTTTATTCTTAATATTTAAAGTGATGAAAAAATTATTTATTGATAAATCATAATTTTAAATTAAATAAAAATAAAATCTGAAATTATATTATTTTTTAACGTAGAACTATTTATGCAACACTACCCTATTATTTGGTCATTTTGGTCACTTCTTAATTTTGACCTTTGTCTACGGGTTTGTTTAGTAGCATTATTATATTGTTCGCAATATCATTTATTATGATCAAGCTCTTCGTTATTCTTTTATGTATCTTTTGAATCTTGAAATATTTTTTATGATATTAAAAAAAAATTACAAAATTGAGGGGAGAAATTAATGAGCCTATGTAGAGTGATTTATCTTCAAAATCTTAGAAAGTTTAATATTTGAAATATTGATGTTGTCTGGATGTTAAAAATTCTGCTATGTATAATATTTTAGGTTAATTTATATTTGGGAGAATTTTGTATGTAATATCAACTCTTATCATGATAATTTCACGTCTTTCTCTTAATTTTTTTTTGATATGTATTTGTATATCAGTGTTCAATATATGTGATGCCAACTTCTATTAGATTATATTATAAATGTATTTTATATTAGAATTATGATACTTAATGTGATATATATATATATATATATATATATATATATATATATAATTTATATGTATCTAGAGTTAAAAGTGGCAAACATAATTTGTTTTGAATTAAGAAAATGAATCATAAACATGCAAGCAAAAGGTAAAATTTGTTTTGGATTAAGAAAAGGTTTTTGGGTTCATTTTCCTCACATAAATTCGACTTATTAATTTTAATATTGTGTATAATATTATTTTTATTTAGTATGTTGTTTAAGAAAATATATTAGATAAAAAATTAATTTGTGACGGTGTGATTACATGCTTCCACAATTAAAATTAGTAGGAAATATATTTTTATTTTGGATTAAAATAATTACAAACATGTAGAAGGTAGAATTTATTTTGAACTAAGAAAAGGAATCATAAATATGCAAGTCGGTTGCCTTATAAAATAAAAAATAATTTTATTTTAATCTAACGTGGCTTATTTGTTCTGTATACGATCAAACAATGAAATTATGCTTATTATTTTCATCCGATCATTCCATTAATCCTGAATGAGCACATCTACCCATTAATCCCGATTCCCCTTTTTTATGCTCATGATTATTAATATTTATATATCATTAACAATAATCATCACGGTATATATCATATATATTGGTAATTTGGAGTTTTGATGCTCCAGTTCAGTTAGCCAGTGATCTGTGCAGATCCGTCTAATCTAATACTACATCCGTCCCTTTTTACTTGTCACTTTGACTTTTTGCACGTAATTTAAGGTGAGTAAAAAACATAATTCCGCTCATTATTTTTAAAATTTTCTCTTTATGAATAAAAATATAAACTATAAACTTTAATTCAGAAAAAGAAAATTTTAAAAATAATAAGTAGAAGTATATTTTTTAATAAAAAAAAATATTAATAATATTAATAATCTATTGATGGTCTTTAATCTCGATGATAATACATCAAAGAGTACTTTGGCGAAACTAAAATTTAACTTATCCATAAAATTGAGTTCTACCCAGTAGCATGTGAATCATGATTATAATGGCGAAAACATCTTAATCACCTGATTTATTATACACTCCCTCCGTCCCAATGAATAATATACATTGGGATTGGACACGGAGACCAAAAAAAAATGTAATAAATGAGTACATTGGGACTGGACACGGAGACTAAAAAGTAAAATTAGATGAAAAGTGGGTAAACTGATGGGACCCATTAATTTTTAATAATAGATTTGAGATAGTGGAAGAAAGTAGTGGGTGTAATAGTGTTTCTATAGAATGGAGATAGTGGGAGAAAGTAATTGGTTTAATAGTGTTTTATATTATTAAAAATTGCTATTTTGAGGATGTATAGAAATGATGGAACATCCCAAAAAGAAAATTGTATACTCCTATGATTGACAGGGACGGAAGGAGTATGCCAGATCTATGCGGATATGCTGCGGACCGATGTATATCCTATATTGACTCCAAAAGAAACCTGTCTAGAAGATGGGCCTACCATTCACAATTTCACATCTAGATTTTCTTATCTTCGCGTCAAAAACGACGGCTAGTTAAAAAAAATAAATATCAGTAGCTTGTACTCCCTCCGTCCCATCAGGTTCTTTACGTTACTTTTCGGCACGCATTTTGAGACTCCTATAAAATATAGTTCCATAATGTTTTTTATTTTAAAAAAAATCCTGAAAAAAAGTTAGACTTTTAAACTTTTATTCAGAAAAAAAATAAACTTAAAAAAGGTTATTGAACTATATTTTATAGGAGCCTCAAAATGCGTGCAAACAGTGAACGTAAACATCCTGGTAGGACGGAGGGAGTACTGTATAACAGGGTGTTTAGAGCATCTCCAAGAGATTCTTCATTTATACTCATAACTTGAGATTTGAGGAAGAAAAGGAAAAATGTTGTTCTAAAAGACTCTTAGTGGCTTTTTAAATCACTAAGAGTTTCTTGTTTCTCTCTCCTCTCTCCTCAAAGTCAAGAGCCACCACATTACTCTTAACTTATTTTTCACAATAAAAAATCCTTCCCTCCAATTCACTTCCATCTTTCCCTCTCTTTTGTTATAGTAGAGCCCAATATATGAATAAAATATGAAATAAAGAAGAGATGTAGAGAGTATTGTTGGAGTTTACACTCTTAACTTTATCCTAAATGGCTAAGAGTCACATTTTTTATATTATATTTAGGAGCCAACAAGAAGGCATTTGGAGATGCTCTTAGGTAAACATTTAACTGATTTTATAGTGAGTTTCCGTGAATACAAATTAACAACTACTTTTTAAATAGGTGAAGATTTTTTTTTGGCTAAATCAATAATAATTATGACCCCTGCATATGCACAAAAATCATGACCAGTAAAAACCCTCCACCTCAATAAAAAGTAGTTGGCACAAACTAGAAAGACCCAAAATTTAAATTTAATTTTGATTTATATACAATCCAAAACATAGTAGATTAAATACAATATTAAATTTAACAAATCCAATTACCTGGCACAAAATAATCATCTCAAAGGAATGTATAATAAAATATAATTATAGACAATGACTTCTATTATTATTCATAGAGAACAACGTATGAAAATGTTAGATAGGTTAAGTTGAGAGTTGTTAGGACCATAATTCAATGTCTTGTGATCGTTGGAACGGTTGATGATAATGATATTCATTTGCTTTTAGTTGTTAGAAAGAAATTTGATCTACTATATATTTTTCAGTACACTCTGGATGAGATTAAAAAAAATAACCTCTACCCCTTTTATCACACTTATTCTGAATTTTCATTATTCAACACATATTTCAATATTTTTATAAAATGTGATTTTATATTTTAAACAAAATTTTAAATTTTATTTTCAAAAAAATAAAATTTTAAATTAAATTATAAAATTATATTTTATATGAGTATTAAAATATATATCACATATATCATTGGGCAGAAGGGAGCATAGTTTTCTGCCGAAAGGTTTCCGCAGAAAATGTTAGAATAGCCAGCCATCAGCCCCTCCTGTCAAAAGAAAAAGAAAAAACCTGATGGCCCCACCATCCACTCATAATAATACTATGCCCTTTTGACGTGTATACATTTTCCCCACACAGAATGTGTAGTTGTTCAAGATTGATAGGCAACGCGGCAACAGGGGCAATTTAGTTAATTTTAATAAATTAATTTTATTTTAAATATATTTAAAAATATAAAAAAATTAAATTTTAATGTTTTATCGATAGAAATCAAATCTGAACATCTGCATGACATGAATTTTCTTAGTATTTCTATTAATGGTTCACAAACTAAGTTTAAAAGTTTAACGAATGAGTAATCAAAATTGAGACGAGAATTACAAAATACAAACTATAATTATGTTGGTTTATATTATTTAATGACTCACATGTAGTTCCAAAAAAGAGAGACTGAAATGTAGTATAAATAGCGGCATCACTTCTGCTATTTTTACACACTAAAACCTCACTACACTCTCTCATTGCCTCATCAAGTTTTGCAACTTGAATCCTTCTAAAACAACATGGGTGTCCAAAAGACTGAGGTTGAGGCTCCTTCCACCGTGTCAGCAGAGAAAATGTATCAGGGATTTCTCCTTGATATGGACACTGTTTTCCCCAAGGTTCTTCCTCAGCTTATCAAGAGTGTCGAGATTCTTGAGGGCGATGGTGGTGTTGGAACCGTCAGACTCGTCCATCTTGGCGAAGGTATATAACCATATATCCGCTCCTCATTTTAACAGTATTGTTTGTAAATTTCATATATATGAAAAAAGGATTTTCTATGGTGTGCCCAAGGGCACACAATAGTCCCTAATTTCAATAAAAATAGCTCTTTTTGATTGGTGGATGAATAATAGTTGAGAATGGCCCCCTGCATTCACATCAACTCCACCAATCAGAATAGACCATTTTTATAGGATTTAGTGATTATTGTGTGCCCTTGGGCACACATTAGAAACACCGTACTAAAAAATATTAAATGTGATGTATTATTATTATTATCATCATTAGAATTAATGATAGACAATGTTGGAAATAGTATAAAAGTTAGATTGAACTGATAAGAGAAGAGAGATATTATGAGACATTTTATTTGATAAACAAGACTGTTAAAATGGAAACGAGAGAGCAATTTCTTGTCACTTTTGCTACCTCTACAGAGTAACTGAATTTAATGTGATAGGACCAATAGTGCTCTTTTGTACGAATAGTTTGGCTCGTTTACACCCAAGATTACTCATGTCTTTTCGTAATCGTAAGAAGCCTATTTTATGAGATTGCCTGTGGCATTCAGATTGTCTAGTGTTGTTGTTTTGTATTTAAGCTAATTGACATACGATCGTGAACATGCAGCAACTGAATATACCACAATGAAGCAAAAGGTAGACGTAATCGACAAGGCCGGATTAGGCTACACCTACACCACCATCGGAGGTGACATCCTCGTGGAAGGACTCGAATCCGTGGTGAATCAATTCGTTGTTGTGCCAACAGATGGAGGCTGCATTGTGAAGAACACCACCATTTACAACACCAAAGGCGATGCTGTGCTCCCCGAAGACAAGGTGAAGGAAGCCACCGAAAAGTCTGCCCTGGCCTTCAAAGCTGTTGAGGCTTACCTCCTAGCAAACTAAACCGGCCAAGTTGTCTTGCACTTTCTGTTTCATAGTATCACCAGGGCGTACTGTGCTATTATGAATCGAGTTTGCTTGTTTGTTTACGAGTATGTATGAGTTGAACTGAGTGTAAACTGCTGGGATATGTTATATGTACACCTCGGGTATATATATCTGAATATCATCAATAAAACATCGATCGTGCTCTATGCCCTCTTTGCCCTTTCTGAGAAATTGAATTTCACGCTGATCATCATACTTTTGTCGGAGACTTACTGTTTCGAGCACATACAATCATACATCACAATTCACAACTCACGAGGAGCATGTAACACGTTTGCCTGGCCTCAAAGGTTGGGACCATTTCCAGAGTTTAAACTAAAATATATTTGTTTACCTAATAAATCAAATTAGTTTAAAATTAAAAATAAATCGAAAAATCGACTTAAAACGAGAAATTAGTTTGAGCTTTTTTTTCTAATAAAATTAATTTTTTAAAGAAATTTAAGCCATAAAACTTATCCATGAGACATATATAGTGGGTGTTTGGCCCCCCTTTTAAGCCGGGCTTCTTGACTTATAAGTTAGAAGCACTTATTTCGTACCGTTTGTGTAAGAAGTCAAGAAGCACTTAAAAAAAGTTAGGAATGCTAGCTTTTGTTTCAGGGTTTCTACTTATTTCCCAAACACTTTAATCACTTATAAGTCTTATTTTACTTCTAACTTCTACTCCACTTATTTATTTTAAGCAATAAGCATTTATTTTAAGCTCACCCAAACGGCCCCATAAGTTAACCGTAATACATAGGTTACCTATTAATCACTTTTACTTATACTAGCCTTTAACCCGTGCGAAGCACGGTCGAATATAGAATTCGTAATTTATTAATTATAATTTAAATTTTAACATCATCTTATTAGTATTTTAGTATTAATGAATTAGATTTTAACCAGATTATATTTACCAACTGATTACATTTTTTGGACGACTATGAATTATACCAATATCGGTTTATTATAATATAGTATATAAATAATATATACATTATATTTAAAAGAATAATTGTGGAGTTTTTTTTATCTTGTATTACATCACAAGTGTTTGTAATTTGAACGGTATAAAACTCTTTAATATTATAAGAGTAAGAGAAGTCTACATGTCACCCACTTGTAGTTATAAAAAAGAGGACCGAACCAAAATTTGTACGACTACAAATTAAACCTATGTTGCCTTATTATATTATAGTTCGCACGGTCGAATATAGAATTCGTAATTTATTAATTATAATTTAAATTTTAACATCATCTTATTAGTATTTTAGTATTAATGAATTAGATTTTAACCAGATTATATTTACCAACTGATTACATTTTTTGGACGACTATGAATTATACCAATATCGGTTTATTATAATATAGTATATAAATAATATATACATTATATTTAAAAGAATAATTGTGGAGTTTTTTTTATCTTGTATTACATCACAAGTGTTTGTAATTTGAACGGTATAAAACTCTTTAATATTATAAGAGTAAGAGAAGTCTACATGTCACCCACTTGTAGTTATAAAAAAGAGGACCGAAACCTATGTTGCCTTATTATATTATAGTATAGATTATTACTAATTTTTAACCCGTGGGAAGCATGGGCGGGTGTATAATTCGTAATTTATTATTTAAATTATAACATTATTTTATTAATAATTTAGTACTAATGACTTGAATTTTAATTAAATTAGAGTATTAACCAACAGATTAACTATTTTTATGTTATTAATATGTAATGATTATTATTCAATTAATTTTTTTAATATTTCGTATATGTTTATATGTATGAAAAAGAATATGTATCATGTAACGGATTAGAGTCAGAAAAGATTACGTAATAATTAGTGTTTGTATTGAAATAGAACACGTTACAGTTTAAAAAAATTATGAAGATTTTGTTAAAAGAAATATATTCAAAATTAGATATTTAATTTTATTTTTAAATCATTATAATTTTTTATAAGATATTATATGATAATGTATTGTTGAGTGTTTGTAATATTTAAAACTATTTAACAATGTAAGAGGGAGAGTACCAAAACAAAAAATATAACTAAAAGTTTGGACTACAAAATTTGTACCCATGTTGACTTATTATAATATAGTATAGATATTTAATATAACTCATAATTAAATCATTAATAAGTTGAAAATATCCAAACGGACATTTTAAACTCTAAGCATATCATATTAAGTCATAAGTCAAGTTAAATCATAAATCACCTTAAGTCATAAATCATCTGGATAAAAAAACATTTTTTGCTATCAAAATTAAAATCAGAAGTACCCAAGTACAAGGGCAAAACGTTAAATGTTGTTACACCAATTCTATCCCGTTGTTCATACTAGAGACCGTTTGGCTAAACTTATGACTTATAATTTAACGTGACTTATCTGATAAACTGGGAGTTCAAAATATTTGTTTGGGTAATTTTAATTTATTAATGACTTATGAGTTGTAATTTTTTTTAACGTAGGAACCCGCAGCCGCTATCCTTTGGGTGCGTCCTGGATAAACCCACGAGCTCACGTAATAGCTTGCAAACCACGTGAATCAAGGTAAACTGCACTTAATCGACAGGCTCTCTGGCCCATGAGGCATAATCACGAATTCTCCTCCCATCGGGAGTCGAACCTATGACTAAGAGGATACAAGTTCCATCTTTTAATCAGCTGAACCAACCTCTGCGGGCGACTTATGAATTATTAAAAATATAATAATAATAATAATAATAAAATTGTTTTATGAGTAACTTATGACCTATAGTAATTTTCATTAATAAAAAGTTCAAAAAAATTAAGTTACTGTGGAAAATACCTCAAACTAATTTCTGACTTTAAGTCAACTTCTCACTTAATTCTAACTGTAAGTCGACTTCTTACTCATTACACAAACATATACTCCCTCCGTCCCGAAAAGATTGAACTGCTTTGACTTTCACGGAGATTAAGAAAAAGGTAGTAAAAGAAATTATATTAGTTGAAAAGTTGGTAAAGTGGTGGGACCCATCAAAATTTTAATAATAGATTTGAGATAGTGGAGTAAAGTAGTGGGTGTAATAGTGTTTATATTATTATAGAATAGAGATAGTGGAAGAAAGTAGTGGGTGTAATAGTGAAAAGTAGTGTTCAAAAATAGTAAGTTTAATAGGTTCATTTTTTTGGGACGTCCCAAAAAGAAATAAGTGTCAATTAAAATGGGACGGAGGGAGTATTTTTCAAGCTTCAGTTTAAAGCTGCCACAAACAGGCTCCTAATATATGTTATACTAGTTGAGTTGACAGTAAATAGCACTCCATCCGTCCCAAGTATTCTTTACATCATAAAACTTAATCTCGACACGTATCTTAAGACTCTCGTTAAACATACTTACATAATTTATTGCTAAAATATTTTTTTCTAAATTAAAATTTAAATATTGAAATTTATTTTGAAAAAGAAAATTTTAAAAATAAATTATGCGAACTATATGCAACGGAAGTCTTAAAATGTGTGTCGAGCCCACCGTCCGCAGCTTAACGACCCCGGTGGGACGCAGGCAGGGAGTAATGTTTTTTTTTTTTGAGACGTTTCAAAAAAAATGAACCTATTATACTTACTATCTTTTAACACTATTTTTCGCGATTACACCAACTATTTCTCTAATTTATACCTTTTTATTAAACAAAGAGTAATTTATACTTGTGACAAAAAAAAAGAGTAATTTAAACTTTGTACCTATAAGTTTAAGCGCTTTTTCGATTTGGTCTCAAACAATTTTTTTTTGTCAATACGCACCCTAGTGTTTAAAAAGCTCTTCAAGATGCACCACTTTCAAGATGCACCACTTTGACCATATTCTTTCTGTTGTGCAAAACATTTTAAATGAAAATATATTTAAGAAAAATATTTTCCATAAAATTATTTTTGCAGAAATCAATTCTAATAAAAATAATTTCAAAAATATATTTCTCAAAATCATATTATTTTATGAAATACTTAATATTTTGAAATATAATAAAAGTATATTATTATGTAATAGAGGTGCACGCAGTAGTTTCGCCATCTTCCTGTTTTAACTAAAATTTTACCGTTCGTTTTAGTCTTTCGTAAACCCTAAAAGAACCCCTAATTCTCCATCAAACCTTCTGCACCTATACACACAAACTCAATCCCTGTACAATTCTCTCATATGTCTACTCCACTCGGCGGTAATCGCAGTCGTGGCGGCCAAGACCGCTTTTACCGGCCGCCGGCGATGCGAAGAAAACAATCGGAATCCGAAAAGTCGACGGAAAAAGTCGTTGCTACTTCCGACGAGTCAACGACAGCGACGGCGATGAGTACAAGTTTGTTACAGACAGAAAATGCGTGTAATTTAAGTAATTTGGATCAGTTTATAGAGAATACTACGCCAGTTGTTCAAGCTCAGCGCTTTTCTAAGGTATATATCTTGATTTTGTATGGATAGGTTTATAAAGTTGTGATCTTGATGTGTATTTGATTTTTCCAATGATTTGTTGAGGAAAGTTTTGTATATTATACGTTATTATGATAAAAAGTTGTTATTTATTATGTGTTTGGTTTTGTAGATTGTGTGTAATTAATAAATGAGTGAAAAGGTTTGAACTCGATTGTATTTGGTTCATATTGGTTAGCTTTTTGATATATTGTTAATATAAGTCATAAGATAATATATTTCTTAACAAATTTTGAGCAATGTCAACTAATAGTGTAATTGTAAAAAGAAAAAGGGAGGCTTTTCTTAGTAGATGTCATTTAGTTTACTGGTTGCTTCGAGCATAAGAGAAGTGCACGTTTAAGCTCCAGATAAGATCTGAATTTGAGATTTTCTTTGACAATGCACGACCATTGATGGTTGCCAATACTTGAGAAAAAGGGGATTGACCTTGACCTTGACTAGATATGGCTTTTTTTTAAGATTTGTGGCGCGAATTTGATTAACAAAAATCAGACACCAAGTAAGTTTTTCTAGAAAATGATGGTTGAAGACTGAACGCCACTTAGTTTCTGTTTCTTTTATTATATTGAAAACAAGTCATGTATTGTTGACTACACACTACAAGAACTTGGTTGTTTTGTACAATGTTAATTTTTTCTTGTCGTCCTTTATATTTGTAATTTTATCGATGCATATATATGTTGATTTTTTTTTTCTTGATGCATATATATGTTGGATTTTTTTATATAACATGCTTCCCTTTGAGCTCTGTGATTAAGCTTTGGAGGCCTCTCGCAGTTTGCACTTTTCACTTATTGATGAGGAATAGGAGAGTAATCCTAGAGGGTTTTCTGTTTTTGTAGTTGATTTAGATAGCTTTTTGAATTGACCAGACTATATCTGGTTTATGTTGTCTGACTATGTTACAACACTATATTCTGTAAGAAAAATCTCAAAATCTTGGAGACTGCTTGAGATTAAAAAATTCTTGGCGGTGTTCTTTTTTTCCTGATTACAGTGCCAGTGCAACAAGGATTATTGAGGCTTTTTTTAATGCTTATTATATTCTGATCTTGTTTATATTGCTTTCTTATGTCAATTTGGAAGGTAAGTTTCTTGTGTCACTTTATATGTCTCAATTTAGACGAATGAAAGAGAGAAAAAATAGTATACTCTAAATAATAATGCTTTTATTTTTTCAGGGACAGTATTCGAAAAAAAGTTTAGGAACAGTTATTGTGTTAGCATAGATTCTAGAGGGAATCAATTTTGAGCCTGTAAACTATAGGATTACGATACATCCCTATTTTATTTTGTTGTTTTCTGGTTCTCTATGATGCATTATTGCTTTAAAAACTGACAAGTATTGGACTTTCCTAAGGAGTTGTAATTGAGCTCTAGATGTATGTTTGTAATCTGCTTCTTTTTGGAGATTGTAGACAAACATGAAAGAATTGAGAACTCATGGTGATGATTTCCTTCCATACTTCGTCCTAGATGATCTGTGGGAATCTCTGAAGGAATGGAGTGCATATGGAGCAGGAGTTCCCCTTGTGTTGAGCGGTGGTGACTCTGTTGTCCAGTACTATGTACCATACTTGTCTGCGATTCAGCTGTATATAGACCCATCAATGCCCTCAATGAGACTGAGGTGAGACCTTAAGTGATTGAGGATTCTCTCTCTTCCCCTTCTACTTTCTTTTGATCCAGAAATGTTTCTTCTGGTAATTCCTGAACCAATATTTCATTTTAAGAAGGAAATTATGTTTCTAGTAAGAATTTTGAGGTCTGAATTTGATGGACTTAATACCCACATTCTGCTTGTTTGAGCACACCTTGAAGAACCTATCACAGTTCCATGCGGAAATACAACTTTCCTTCTAAATAGCTCAAGGGCTAATTGTTAAATTTGTGAAGGGTAAACTGTCAAAGTTAGCCTTTTGTTTTATGATTTGGTCTTGGAAGATTTTGAACTTGTAATTGACAACCAAATAATTACATTGATGTGCTGTTTTACACTGTGGTAATATGTATGTTGTTTTCCCCTTTCCTAAATTTAGGTTACTTGCATCTTAATTGAGCCAAAAGTTTCTGGTAAAAGTTGGGGTGCAATGTAGAATGAAAAAAAATCCCATGTCATTTTGCATAGGTCTTAGATAAGTTAACAAGAACTCAAGAAGTATTTCTGGATGGAGGTATGGAGTTGGATTGGATAACTTGGATCCTATACAATTTTGAGTAGTTGGTATTATTTATGTCATGAGAGGTGAAATGAGAGGCTATGGCATTTGCTTATGATCAGTAATTTATTCTACTTTTTTTGCTATATTGTGTTTGTTAGTGTCTGCTTTTATTTTTATTGAAACTTATGAATCTGAGGGTGAGTTCTGTACGGATGGACCATTATTAGCACCCCATAGTGACATAGTGTACACACACCCAGTAACTTATGATACGCGTGCTTTGCAAAGTGGTAACTCCGGCTTTAAAAAGTGAGTTGGCAAACTGGCTTGTTCTGAGTTCACACTTCCAGTCTCCTATCAAATTGCAGATATGCAGTCGTTATTGTTTTTTGAGGTTAATATAACAAGATTCCAAATATCTCCACCCCCCTCACCTGAGGAGGGGGGGGGGGGGGGGGGGGGGGGGGGGGGGGGGGGGCACCCCAAATTGGTTGCCAAATCTCGCCTTTTGGAAACGATAATGAAAAGAAAGCGGGGCGGGGGGGGGGGGGGGGGGGGGGGGGCACCCCAAATTGGTTGCCAAATCTCGCCTTTTGGAAACGATAATGAAAAGAAAGCGAGACATGGAGAGGGTCTCATTATCCCTTCTCTTTACATATCTATTTTACTTTTATATCTGTTTTCATGTTGGAAAGACCGGAAGTGTTTTTTTATTTGGCCTAGTCTCATTTGACCATATATTGGTGATTGTATTAAGAGGCACATGTATCTGTTCTACAGGAGAGTCGCTGAATTTGTATATGTTAGATTATATCTGTAATTACCTCTGTTTACTAGAAGTAGATAGATATTGGAATTTGGAAATATTAAACAAATTTGCTAATTAATTTACCTGATCAGCTTGTTTATGTATTGGAAGTAAGTTTAATTGTCTAATTTATATCAACGAATATTCTCAGAACTTTTAGACATAAATAAGGGACATTATATCAAATTTGGAGCAAGAATCTTAGAATTATTTTTATGTAAATTGTATTTTTGTTTATGAAGTACTCTTTAGTTTTAGAATACTCTGGGTTAAAATATAGATGTTTCTTTGAAAAAAGTGAAAATTTCATTGATTCTTCTTTGAGTATTTTTATATTGCTTGTATTATCTCTTCTCTTGTGATGAATTATGTTTGCATATCTTTCTTCACTTTTCCTACATCAATAAAGGCTGTCTATCCAGTTCGTGGCTTGCTTGTCAAGTTGTTATCTTCTAAAGTATAGCAATAGCTTTTTTTTTTTTTAATATTACAGTGAATACCTACCACTCATCAAATATAATCTGACAGAAAGCTTGGTGAAGAGAGGGATGGGGTGTCTTCATCTCATGGCAGTAGCGACCATTGTGGCAGATGTAGGTTAGAGAATGGTATCAACTATGTTCAGGTAGATAGGAACTTGCAGAATCAAGAGAATGCTGCCAAAGAATGCTCAAGTAGGTTATCGTTGAGAAACAATCTTGTAACAGGATCAGCAGTTAATGAAAGTGAGATTAGTAATCCTCCTGGTCTTCTTCTGTTTGAGTATTTCGCACATGATCTGCCATATGCTCGTGAACCTTTGGCTGACAAGGTACATTATGTACTTATATAGGATTAATGTTTGAAGCATCTATTAATTGGAAGTAAGATCCATCTTTTTCTCCACTTCTTCACAGATTTTAAAGCTTGCATCTCAATTTCCGGAACTGAGGACATGCAGGAGCTGTGATTTAACACCTTCAAGCTGGATTTCTGTTGCCTGGTATTCAATAATCTTAACTTTCTTTAATTTTGATGCATATTAATTTTGAAACTAAGGTCGTGTACATGCCCTTCTGAAGGTATCCAATATATAGGATACCTGTAGGTACAACTCTGAACAATATAGATGCCTGCTTTTTGACTTTTCATTCATTGTCAACGCTATATGGGAGTACGTATCTCTGTCTCAGCCTTACTTGGATATATTAATGCCTTCCTATATGACATATATAAAATGACTCCATGTTAACAGATACTGGTACTAATTTGCCGCAAAACCAAAGTTCAACAGCTAAGCAATTTGGTAATGGTGGCATGTCCTTGCAGTTGTCCCTACCAATATTTGGGCTTGCTCCATACAAGTTTAAAGTCTCTGATTGGAGTCCAGAAGGGGAATATGATTGCCATAAGATAAACTCTTTATTCCAAGCAGCTGATAATTGGCTGCGGCTTTTGCAAGTTGATCACCCAGATTATAGGTTCTTTAAGGAAAGGGGAAAAGGGACGTACTCCCTTGTGCCGATCGAAGAGGGTAAGATGGGCGCGGCCTTACATCTACCCAAGAGAGAGTAGAGAGTCCGTTTCCAGAAAAATGACCCCTCCGGCATGCTGGAGAAGAGAGTCTAACCCATGACCACAATTAGATTATAGGTTCTTTCTATCCACAATTCGTTATGGAGGTGATGAGAACGTGGATAAACGTGTAAAGTCTGAATTGGCAAAGAACATAACAACATGTTCCGGGTCCATCTGCAGTCTCTATCCTTGTGTATTTTTTAGGTCCCTGCAATACTAACATCTCCTCAATTGTCCTGGGAAGGAATCAGAATTCAACTGTCGTAAGAAAGAAAGTTTGAAGAGGACGAGGAACAACATGGCGACTAGCAAAGATTCTAGTACAGTAGTATGGTAATACAGAGTTCCATGTTTTCTTTACATGCTAAAATTTGGAACTCAGAAAGGAGTTTCTACTTTTGAAATCTAGGTGGGAATTGCTACTATGATGACGACGAAAATATTAGATCATATTTGTAAATCTGTTTTAGTTGCTAAAATGTATAAGCAATTGTTTTTAGTTTGTACAAGTACAAGGATTTTGTTTAACTGTGTATTAGTTATTTTATCAGGGTATAACTTGTTGATAAGTAGAGAGCACCTGTAACATTGACCTTTGTGAATTTCTCCACTAACCCCTTGCCATTTTTAGAATGAAAAAATTGTCTCTGGATTCTCTATTTTCAAGATAAACTATCAAAGAACTTCAACCACTGCCTTTTTACTAATATTAATATAAAAGATAAAATCTAAAATATAAATCAAGAGACAACAAAGTTTGTTGTTTTGAAAAGCGCATTAAGCGGCCGATTAAGCGGCCGCCTAAACGGAATCGGCCTTAAAACGCCTCGATTTTGTATTAAGCGGGTTCTTAAGCGTTTTTGAAAATTAAGCGGACTATTAAGCGGATTAAGCGGTCGTTAAGCGGATTAAGCGGTACTTAAGCGGTCAAAATGATTTTGACTTGCTAATTTTTCAGTTTTAAAATATTTTTTATATAATATAACTATAATTATATTAAAAAATTAAAAAATATATATTATTAAAATTTTAAATTCTTACCACAATATAACATTATTTTTGAATATATAAATATTAAAACTAAATATTTAATTATATTTTATTAATCTGCTTATTGCCCCGCTTAAGATTCCGCTTAAGCGTCCGCTTTACCGCTTAAGCGCTAGAAGGTGCTTTCACCGCCTAGAGCCGATTTGCGCTTTTCATAACACTGCAACAAACACAGTTAGAATATATGTTTTTATACATATATTCACATAAATTTTCATTATAATTTATATAACATAATTATACTAACGGTTTTTCTATGGTGTGCCCAAGGGCACACACTAAGCACTAAATTTTATGAGTTTGGTGCATTCTTATTGGTCATGTAATCATAAATATGGATGGCCCCCCTGCATTTACACCAAACTCCACCAATCAAAATCCACTAAACCCATCAAATTTAGTGCTTAATGTGTGCCCTTGGGCACACACTAGAAAGACCCTTATACTAATTCCATTCAAATATACTCATTCTAAAATAAGTAAATTTAGAAAGAGTTATCCCGCGGAAAATGAGGAACTCGAGGACAGTGGTTTTGACCTGAGGTCAATTGTTTTGACTCGTCGGAGCTTCTTCGCCGGCAACTCTAGGCACCGGAGACTAATCACTGGTAAGTGCTTTCTTTCCACGCGCCTCTACTTTTTATATCATATATGCTACTACTGATCTATAATCTATTAATTTGGGTTCTTTTTCTAATATATTGATATATACACCTGTTTGTAATCTAACTGTTATAATGGCTTTATATATCTATTCATATATGTTAAAAGTTTTCGAAACCTAGGGTTTCGGTTAGTTTAATTGTAAATAATGTTAGTAATTATTATGATAGATTGTGTTGATGTATTTGTATATCGAGATTTTGATTTGTGGAGTGTGATGTTTTAGGTCAGGAAATTGAAAATGCTTCAAAATGTACCTATTCAGTCGCCAGCTAGGCTTGGCTTGCCCAATCCGAATTCACCTGCTCCTCCCAAATTCTCGTCTTCGCAAATTGTCCAATCTCATCACTCTCATCAACAATCGAACACCGCGGGTGCGGTTGTTACAACTACCTCTCCGGCATTGCTCCCGCTCCTTCCCCCACTCCCTAGAGCTCAGTCTCTTCTTGTACAGATGGCATCCCTAGCTTCGAGACTCTTTGAAGTTTCGCCTAGTCGTGCGCATTGGTTGAGTGCCTTTCGGGGCTCACTGCCTTCTTTTCTCTCGTCGCAGACCCAGACCTTGGCGCCGGTTCCATTGGACGCGTCCCCTTCTTCGGCTAAAGAAATTATTGCCTTGTTTACTACCCTTCAGACCCAGCTCTTTGAAGCGGTTGCCGAACTTCAAGAAATCCTTGATCTCCAAGATGCTAAGCAAAAGATAATTCGTGAGATTCGGGTTAAAGATTCTGCAGTTCTTGGGTTTGCTAATAAACTTAGAGAAGCCGAGCAGGTTCTTGATGAACTTGTTGATGATTATTCTGATTATCGTCACCTCAAGCGTGCAAAGCTGGATGGTGGTGATGACGAAACTTATACCACATCTGTTGCAACTCGGATAAAGGTCAATGATATTTTATCATATGCACACAGAATAAGCTATACAACATTTGCGCCGCCAGAATTTGGAGCTGGGCAAGTTCCACTCCGTGGAGCACTCCCGCCTGCTCCACAGGAGGAGCAAATGCGTGCATCTCAATTGTATGCTTTTGCCGATCTGGATGTTGGTATATCCAAGACAGTAGAAGATAACGAGACAATGATTGAGCCATTAATTCAATCCCCTGCGACTCAGCCATCTGAATCTGCACTTGCTAATATGGCCACAATGCAGGGCATGATTCCTCCAAATTTTGTAATACCTTCAGGATGGAAGCCTGGAATGCCTGTGGAGCTGCCTATTATTCCTCCACCTGGATGGAAGCCTGGAGATCCAGTTGCACTCCCCCCATTCGATTCCATCTCTGGTCCTTCGCTGGTGGATGAGCAACCAGCACGGCCGATTATTGCTCCAGGTATATCTAAGGCACCCGAGCCAATACAAGTTCGGCACGTTCAGCTCGACATTGAAGATGATAGTGATTATACCAGTGACGAGGCAAGTTCTGATGATGATGAAGATTAATGAAGCCACAACGATGGTGGTGAAGTTGCTGGTAACTTTGAAAAAAGGTACTTGTGATATGAATGGTTTTTATGCTGAACTGTTTTAGTATTGGATGATTAGTTAAGAATATATGATTGTAGCTTGTAACCAAAGTTCAAAATTTCTTATAGAATTATCTTTTGTGGTCATAGATTACTCGATGGTTATCATCGATATCTTGGTATTGCTCTATTTACATTTATACTATATTGCTTGTGGGTGAAGTTCACTTTATAATTTACTGTTACAAGAATATTAGGTAAAAATGCTGATCATCTTCCATAATAATTTTTGATCAGCGATTTTCTTCGACATCTTCCATAATAAATAAAGGGTTTGTCTAGTGTGCGGCTGTGTGCCCATGGGCACATGCTACGCACTAATTCTATAAATTTGGATGGTTTTGATTGGTGTGGTTATTGTAAATGCAGGGGGAGTCCACCATTATTAGAGAGTGTAAGCCAATCAAAAGCTTCCAAATCCATAGATTTTAGCACTTAGTGTGTGCCCATGGGCACACCATAGGAAAACCGATAAATAAAACCTTACAACTTTTAAGAGATATTATTCCTAATTATATGATAACAAATAGTTGTTCTTATAATTGTGCTTCCAGACCCTTTCATGCTTTAACCCTGTTGTTTGTTTGGACCTTTTAAGCGGCTATACTTCGACGGGAAAGAAGCTTTATAAGAACAGGATGGCAGTGACAAGGGTAATATTGTATTGATCTATTCTGAAGCAACCATAATTTCTAGTTTATGTAAAGACATGTATTATCCTATGCTTTCCTGTAGACAAGGTTCTAAAATGTTAAAAAAATTTATGTTTTGCTTTATATTGGCTCATTGGAGTTTGATTGTTATTGGTCAAGAATCTTACAATCTGTAAACAATCCCCTTCAAAAAAGATATTACGAAGCACTAGCAATTTGAGCAAATACCTGGCTCTGATAGTCAAATGCCCTATTGGCTGGGTAAAAACAGTCATTCTGCTAGTGATTGGTAACAAATATTTTTTGTGTTTGTCTAATGTCACCAATGTTTTAGATCTTTGTTAGTATGTGAAGTATAGTACTTTTTTCTGCCCTCTCTTGCAGGAGGCAACCAATATCAAGGCAGCTAGAACCGGTTGGTACAAAATTATGATATCTGACAGACTATACAGAACTTAAGAATTAATGAATTTTCAAAATGCTGTTTAGATTTCAATTTTTTTTTTGCCTCTTGATACATGGGTTCTGTACCGATATGGCGATATCTGTTGTCTTTAACATGCATGAGATTGGATGGACTGAATTCTCTGATCTCACTATACATGATTTCCAGTTTTCCTTTTCGCCCCTTTAGTGCAAGAAATCCCGGAACTATCATTTTAAGCATTACCTGCATATATGATATATGTAGTTGGATGGATGGGTTTTTCTTGGAGTGGGTCATTATAGTTGAATTAATGTTCCTGAACATCCATATAGTGTTGAAACTTGTGGAACTAACTCTGAGCATTACCTTCTATATACATTCTGAGTAGCATATTTATCGAGTAGAGTGCATTATGTGTGCTTGTGCTTTCTTTAGAGTATTAATTTTGCAATACGACACTCCTGAAACAGAATTGTTGTTCACGCCAACTTAAGCTGATTATATGAAAGATTTTATCGTCTGATTCACATTTCGATGAATATGTTTGTGTTGATCCAATTGTCTTTGGCGTGTTTCTAAACAGGAAAACAATATATGCCTGGCCAAAAAAACCCACCAAATTGACAGAATGAGAACAACGTGAAAAACTGATACCAATTACATATAAAAGATGTGATGTCAACTTCATATTCAATGAAAACTGTCTCATCAAGCATGAATCTTGGCAATATATATGTGGTGGGTGTATCTTTATCACGTAATATATTTCACATTTCCTCATTGACCTGATGGATCCGGGTAATAGATTGAATGCCAAAATTTGTGTGGTGCGTTGAGTTTTCCATTAGTGTAAAGTGCGTGAAAGTAAGGAGTTTCTATAACTGGAATGGAGGAACGTGACAATTCCATTCCTATTGCCTGTGATGTTCGACAGGGGTGTACGGATGATCCGCTCAATCGCAATAATCGCGAAATGTGAGTTGGTTTTTGTAATTAGACGGAGGCTGGGGGGTTGGGAGATGGTAGTAAACGTTGGAACTTGGTGCCACATAGTAATCAGATCAGATAGTTGTCTGCCTACACTACACTATAGAATTCTGCCTCTACTGCTGTATTTTCACTTGTCAAATCTTTCAGCCTCTTCTGCTCTATTCTTCTTACTCTATTCGGGGCATGCCCCAGCTCATCGCATCTATCATTTCACTTGTTTCTAAATGAAAATAAGCAAAATCGACATTCAAGAGGGAATGAATGCACCTTTTTTACGTTAATAGTTGATATGTTATGGTTGGTAAAATGTAATATGAGATCTTTCAGTTTTCAAATTTATACATCTTTGTCGTTAATGGTTGCTCAGAGTCAGATTGGATTCGATGGTTGATGGATCCAAGTGATATTTCTCATTTCAATTAGTACATCTCTGCAATTAACATTTTGAAGAGTCAAATGCTGCCTGTGATGGTCTAAAATTAGAAATCTTTGTGTGAAACATATTTTACTTGCATATTCCGAAAGTTGAGGGTGGGTCGAGAGTCGAGACATATTCTCAACCTAGGGTAGAATGTAGATCCGCAAAAGTGAATTACTGGATTATACAAATTGTAAGTGTTGAGATAAATTTTCCGATTTTTTGTGTCAGATTAAAAAATTTTGTTTCGCAAAATCATGGAGTTCCAAAATTCCAATCTCGTTTATATTAGAATCTCAGACAAATCTCAGTACTATCTTGTTTGTCACTCTAAAATCTCAAGACTTGTTACTATACTAGACTACTGTTTGAACAATGGACACCAACAACCTTCCTTAACAGTAATATATCTACTCCCCTCTACTTCATATTCCATTTAACGGCTCCCTAAACACACACGTTCATTACACTATCATCCTGGTATCCTACTTACTCAAAGTCAAATCTTGCTTGTGTCTCTGTGATCACTTGTTTTTATTACAACTTCAACTATGTTGGACCTCAATCTCAACTATTTTCCGTCAAGTTCGTTCCATGATCCAGCAGAGTCGCAGCATCTCCATCTTTTTGGAATGCAAATGAACGAACATTCGGGTACCTCAAACTCCTCTGTTGTCAACGTGGAAACATCCAGCAATGCTGGCGACGAGGAGTACTCGAATCAGCCTTATCATGAGCATTGTTTCGACATTTTGAAGTCAGGTGATGACCAAGTTGATGAGCATGAAGAGAGTTACAATCAAGGCAGTGTTGTAAAGCCAAGATTTACGACGAAAGAGCTGTTCCCTGTTAGAGGATCACCGCGGCGGATGGACCCTTTGGTGCAGCAGCAGGTGCAGCAAGTAAAGAGAAGTAGAAGAGGACCGCGGTCTAAGAGTTCTCAGTACAGGGGAGTCACCTTTTATCGCAGAACTGGACGATGGGAATCACACATATGGTCAGCTTATTGTTGCTGCAATTTTTAATATTTATGAAAATTTTATGAACAACTGAATTTTTTTTTGCTGATTATGCAGGGACACTGGGAAGCAAGTTTACTTGGGTAGGCTTATATGAAACTATGATTCTGGTTCTTCTTGCTTTATTTTGTGATTGTTCATTTTCCTTTTTAGGCTTACAGATTTGAAGTGACTGACTTTCTTTCTTTATATATATGCAATTAAAGGGGGATTCGACACTGCTCATGCTGCAGCTAGGTAATGGTTAATGGTAGTTTCTTTGATTCGGGTAATTACAAGAAGCGCGAATCTGTTAGCAGATGTAGCTTATTATATTTTGATAACATGATATCAGGGCTTATGATAGAGCTGCAATTAAGTTCCGTGGAGCCAATGCTGATATCAACTTCAGCATTAGTGATTACGGTGAAGATCTTCAGAAAGTAGGTTTGATTTCCGCTTGCTAACTGTATCCAGTGCTTGCAATATGAATTGAGGTAGTGTTTGTCTTGATTTTATACAGATGAAGAATGTGACCAAGGAAGAGTTTGTACAGATACTTCGTCGACAGAGCACAGGATTTTCCAGAGGGAGTTCGAGATATCGAGGAGTTACTCTACACAAATGTGGGCGATGGGAAGCTCGAATGGGGCAGTTTCTTGGGAAAAAGTGAGATAGCTTATTACTTAGATTACTTACTTGATTATACTTCCAAGTTCCACCAGTGTAACAATGTTTTGTTTTCTTCAGGTACATCTATCTCGGGTTGTTTGACAGTGAGATAGAAGCTGCAAGGTTCGGATTTTTTTTTAACCTTGCTCTTACTAGCTTCCCTTTCGTATGACATGTATTTATCCATCGATATCCACATAGAGCTTCTGGCCTAACTCTGTTTTGGCCTTTTTAATCAGGGCTTATGACAAAGCAGCGATAAAATGTAATGGCAGGGATGCAGTAACCAATTTCGAGCCAAGTACTTATGACAACGATTTTTGTTCCGAAGCTGAAACTGGAGTTACTTGCTCAACTCTATGTTTTACTACTGGTAACATGTGTGTGTATGTGCTCCATATTCAACAGATTTAAGCATTTATATACTAATATCCTGATAAGTCTGTTAATAAATCCTTTTTCAGGCAGCGGTCAGTCTCTAGATCTGAACTTGGAAATGTCTCCAACTGATTTTGCTGATGGTGCTAAAGGGACGGATGATTTTGGGAGTTTAAGTTTCCAGAATCATTTGAAAGACATCCCTGATGTTAGAGAATCCAGAGTAAGCCAAATATTACTTCAGTACCTAATTAGATTTTTCGCAAAAGCTAGCTTATTAGATACTCGTTGTCATCAGCATAAGGTGATTCAGATAGAGGAGAGTTCTCCTTCTGCAATAATGGGAACTCCACTGCCTCTTGGCCAAGTTTATACGCCAGGGCTTCCCTCTTTCCGGAGTGGGGTGAATTCAAGTCTTCTTCCTGTCTACGAGGTATGCCAACGAACATTATGTTGCTGCAGATGCACGGCCTCATTAAATTGCTAACAATTCTTTTTTTTGTTCCTGATTGCTTATAGTTTCATTTGTCTTCTGCATGTAATTACGTGTACAGGGAAGAGCGATGGACAAGATTATAGAAGTTGATTTACAGCCACACTGGGCGTGGAGTAATCAGGGATCTTATGCTGAACCTACTTCAGTGCCACTCTTCTCTACTGCAGCATCATCAGGATTCGTTACTTCAAGGGCTACTGCTGCATCAGCTGGTTTTTATTTCATCAGTCCGCCCCATCGCCACACGTCTAAGCCATGTCAAATCGCGGCAAACACTAACAGTGTATTCTATTACTGAAACCACAGGATTCGAGTTCAGTCTCTTCTTCGTCAAATTAAATTGTTCGTTTATGCTTTCTGTTCGTCCAGAGCATTCTAATACATTTCAACTTGGTCTATTAGATGCTTTTGATCAAAATTAAAAATGTCCCTGACACCCTTAAAATCTCAATATGTTGTTACTTATACTCAACCTAATATTTTTAAACATTCTATGAAGTGAATAAGTTTGCAATAAAATATCAAATGTGAACTTGTAAATTGCACCCAAAGTATAGGCAGACTAGTTCTATATGCATGCACCAGATCAGATCAGATTAATAAACCAGCTAAAGAGAGTGTACAGTTGATACAACCTTTCAGTAAAATTGCAGCTGTCCATCTACTTGGTAAACAATTTCACAACTTTTGACCTATATGATTTAGAAGTAAGTTGAGATCTTCAATTTTCAAGGCCAATAAGTAAGCCTGCTACAGCAGTTGTGGTAGCAGTATAACAGTATCTAACCATGGGAAATTGTTGATTTCTGGCAACAAGCTTTCCACAACTTTTTTATAGCGAAAGATGGAAAACCTAGAATGTGTCTAAAACGCAGATAGGCGACATGGCCCTCTGCATTCACATAAAAAATAAAGTATATTATCTTTCAATGCGGATGAATGGATGTAAAAAGCGATTGTCACGAACCCGAATCCTTTAACTATATTAAAGTTACACTTGACACAATGTTTGGTCACACTTTTGTACAGTCTTATCCTGGTTATTTAATCCTGAGCTAGGCTTCATAAAGTAATTAGTCTAATGCTGCTTTTATATTTGCTTTTGCTACAGTTTTCAGGAGCTTTTCTGGAGTTCTGATGCATATATAGTATATTATATCTTCTGGAGCTGACTAATAAGCCTGTCTCTCTCCTCGTTTTGTCTGACTAATAAGCTAAAGTATAAATGTTATACTTTTATACATAAAAAGAAAATTTTAAAAATAATTTATAGAACTATATTATATTGAAGCATTAAAGTCCGTGCCGCGCCCCCGTCCCCCGATGTATACTATTGATTGGGACGGAGGGAGTATGTGTTGTTTGATTCATAGGTTAAAATGAGGTATTTGCTTTCGGCAGAGAGGAATTTATGTCTTCTGCATTTGCTGTAAACGTCGAAACTCTGATAAAAATAATATGCACGTGAAATACTCAAATTTGTTATAATTAAAATAATATATGAGCGTGTTTGCAATATTGTTGTGTAAGATAAAAATAAAAGTGTGTGTTGAAGTGTGTGGAAGTATGGAGTAAAATGGAAGTGATAATCGTAAGTGTGGAAGTATGTAGTACAATGGAAGTGATAATCGTAAATGGAGAATTTTATTTTTATGATAATATATCCATACACGCAGTGGCGGAACCAGGATTAATTTTGACACCGGGCTAATTTATTATTAAAATTTCAGAAAAATAAATATGCATACCTTAATTGGTTAAGTGGTGACATCTTTACCGCTTTTTTTTAGGAAGGAATGGATGACAACTGAATTCTACAAGTTTACATATTTTTATAGCGTTGTAAAATAACTTCATCATTTATGTCTCTAAATATGCCCTTCTCGATGTAAACCACCATGCTATCGTTCAACCACTCATCCCTAATCTTGTTACGCAAATAAGTCTTTAAGTGTTTTCATTACAGGAAACATTCTTTCAACAGTAGCTGTCGCGACTGGTAAAACCAAAGCTAGCTCCATGAGACGGTAAACCAAAGTATAAGCTGTATTTCTATGTGTTCCGACCATCTTAATAGCAAGCTTTGCAGTATTTTGAAGCTCAGAAAAACTATTATCATTTCTTACATCATTAATGAAATTATCCAGCTGATTTGTTAACAAAACCTGGTCCATTTCAAAGAAATCTTATGAATAAAATTCGTCCCGGGCTAAAAACCTTAGAAAAATAAAAATTTACTTATTATTTTTTTATCAACTGGGGCTGGCGCCGGGGCCAGCCCCCCTTGGTTCCGCCCCTGCATACACGTGTCATTATATTATTATTGTGTGCTAGATTGCTCCATGTCAAGGTGTCCCCTCTAGAATCATTATAAATAAGGATTCATCGTAAGTGTTCAAAACCTTTAGTCTTACATATTTTCTAAATATTAAACTTGTGTGCATTTGAAGCAGGCTTCTGTACGAATATGTTCAATTCGAGCATATTGTGATTTGGGTTACTAGCATAGTAGCATCATGTAATTGCTGACCATATGTGCACAAACAAAGGCCATCATTTTTCTACAATCTTTTTTTATAATCGCAAAAAATAATTTGTATAATAGATGTTCAAATAGCGGATATAGGTGATAGGTTAGGATATTTCAATTTTTAATTCATCATAATTGATCTAATAATGTTTATTTATTTATTTTTAAATTTGTATTATGACGGCTTTTTCTAGTATTCTTCACTGAACTAGATAGATTCCCGCTGTTTGATTTTTTAGTAATCCTACAAAGTGTCAAGGTACACCCCAAGAGTACATAAGTTGAAGAACGCCAAAAAATCTGCATTCAGAAATTTTTTAGTACAGCAATTTTATGTAGCATCACCTTAAGGCTTAATCAAGAAACATAGTTTTTCTTTACAGGGTACAATTTGCTTCAATGTAAAGATGCATAAAGTCTGAAACCCATCTGAGAAGCAAATGGAGCTTGTGACGTTAACGACTCACTAATGCAGTTTCAGACCCAAGAGTAATATCCAGCGAAATGAGAAGAGGAACCAACTAAACAGCAAAAGATAAAGAGGACATATGAGAAAGAGAGAAATAGCGATTACATAGTTGTGGTTAATGTAAGATCCCCCACGACATATGGAAGGTGAAATAGATTAACAAGGTTCGTCTACTTCCGCATAACTATACAAAAACTTCTGCCAAATAGTTATCCTGCTTAATATTTTTTGAAGCCCAACAGCTACCACCTAGAAATCTTCCTGTGTAAACAGAAACTAGAAGTTAGTATATAAGCCGAAATATCTATCATGTTGATGTTGAAGAGTAGTTGGGGACTTTCACCAACACATTAAGGTTTTAGATGGACTAGTTACTTAACATGGTATAAGAAGCAGGTTTAGGAGGGGACTCGAAAGACTTGAGATTTTCTTGAGGTATCCGTGTACAATATACAGGGGACAAAAATAAGTAATTACCTGAAATAACAATGGAACTCACATGTAACTGCAATCTGCCATATGGTTTTATTTCTGGCTCTTCTTTAGCAGAATTCCGATTTTCTTCAGCATGTTTCCATTCTTCTTCTTTGGAGACTCGTCGTCCATGTCCTCTGAAAAGGGTGAACTCAACTTTCCTCCAATGGTATGATAGTTGTTGTCAAGAGAACCACTCCTCTCAATCTTGCCATTATTACCAGTCGTAAGCATAGCAGCAGCTGCCTCAGCCGCTTTCCTCCACTGATCAGATTGCACCTTCAATCTCCTCAGTTCAGCTTCCATCTCCGCATTTGCCGCCTGAGCTGCATCCAGCTGTTCAGTAACTCGAGCTGTCTTCCTACTACTTTTATCAGCTTCCTCTGTCAAATAACTGAGCTTCATTAGTGCTTCCCGCTCTGCATCCCTTGCTGCTTCAGCTAGTTCCAGGGTCTCGTCATTCACCTTGTCTTTCTCTAGCTCTCTCTTCTCTATTTCCATCTTCAGTGTCTCATTTTCCTCTGTGATGCCCTGCAATTTAATCTCTTTGTCCAGCAAACTCGCTTTCAATTCCACTAAATCCTGCTCAAACTTTTTCACCTCTAATTCAAGTTCAGACTCTCTTCCAGACAACTGATTCTCCATAACCTTTAAATGTAAGCCTTGATTCTCCTCCGATATGGTGTGGAAATTTGTTTCCTTGTCCATCAGCTTTGACTTTAATTCTTCAACATCAGATTTTGCCGAGTTCAAAATTGCCTCTAATTCAGCTTCACGCTTGCGAGATTCTAACTTGGTGTGCTCCACTACTTCATATGCACTTCTGATCTGCAGTGTGCTTTGGATATATTCTTCCTGATATCTTCTTTCAGCTGCCTCTAATTCAGACCTTAACTGAACTACCTCAGATTTAACATTGTTAAGCTCCTTTTCGACCTCACCTGATTTCTCATATTCATCACTTTCCTGAGCAACTGTGATACTCCCTGAAGGATCTGCTGTACTTTTGCTGCTTTCACTGGCAAATTCCTTCTGAAGTTTGCTTACAAGTCCCTCCAGATGAAGAACTTGATTTTTGGATTGCTCCAATTCCACAGCAACAGAATTGTAAGCTTCCTTAGCTTTCAGGCCTTCAGACCTTAATGTTTCCTCAGTTGATCTTGCCATCACTAACTGCGATTCAGTTTCTTTGACAGCTTCCAATGCCTGAGCTTTAGATTCTTCACAATCACTTAGCTCATGTTTCAGACTCTCAACCAGATTTAGTGTTTCACTTAGTTCCTGCCTTAAGCTCTGTACCTCAGCATGAGCTGATTCTGCACGCCTAGCATAAGTAGCTTCAGATTCAGCTACTCGCTCAAGTTGCATCTTTAACTTCTGTATATCATTCATGGCAGAAGACAAGGCAGCAGAGTCTATTGAGTGATGTTTCTGGACAGCTTCAAGTTCAGACTGCCATGCTCTATCTCGATCCTGAGAGATTTTACGCAGTTCTTGAACTCGAGAATCCTCAGAAGCAGAAAGTTCATGTATCTGCTGTTCAGACTCCTCAAGCTTTGCTGACATAGCATCCAGCTGTTTCTTTGCTTCTTCATTGTCTAGCTGAGCCTGCTTCTTCAATGACTCAGATGACTTCAGCTGGTCATTTGCCTTTTTCAGTTCCTCTTGCAGCTGACTAAGCTGATTTTCCAGATCAGATATTCTTCCAGGTCGTTTCTTCGCCTGTTTAAGGTTCATAAATTTGTCAATTCCTAAATATTACAATGAAAGACAAATTCCATTCACTAGCCAAAACAATAAGTTACACCAAGGTGGTTACCCATATTTATTTAATCTTTCTATTAAAAAAACCGTGAAGAGCTTAGTTTTGAAAAAAAAGGGAAAATTGCGATCCTGACTGGCATTTTACTGTAAATATTAACAAGAACCTCAAATGATGAGTTATAACATGATACCTCAGATGCTGGACTACGAGGAGATCGGCGATCAGCGATTTTGGGACTTCTTGCTACAGGTGTCCTTGTTGCTGGAGAGGGAACTGAATCGGAGTCTGCCCCTGTCGTCTTCTGCTGCTTATTACTTCGGGGTGTAGCTGGCGATGACCTTTGAGGCACTTCCAAGGATCCAGTTCTGATCTCGAAGTGGAAAATTATTAAGTTTAGATACCAAACAGAAGAATACAAAACCATGACTAACATGAAATACTGTACTCAAACATATTCATCACATTATATCTGAATCATATAAAGATTATACAGACATTGCATGACAGATTTACTGAATCAATAACTACTTTACTAGTATAACATACTACTTGCTTTATGATTCAATTCAAACCGAGCTTATATAAGAAAATGTGTGCTGCAGAATGCCAGCACAGAAAAACTTGTTAGCAACCAGAAGTTTTTTACAAACAGGACATGCTCAGATTAAGTACAAAGGTTTACCTTGTCTTTGGTGTCTGCATATTAGAATTCCTCAGAAAGAAGATATATCACTCTACGCTGAAGGCCCACCTACTCAACTGCACAAAGACCTGCGGCAGCTTAGAGGAATCCTTGTGGGAGAAAGAACAAAACAAAATTTATATTTATACAAATTGTAGAAAGCAAAATACTGAATTATATGATACTACATTGAATCCCAACAACTAATCCATAAATATTACCTAAAACCAAAACAAACAAACTGCACCAATCCCTTCAAAGAAACTCCACATAAACAAACTCCACTCCCAACAACCAAAACCGAAACAGAAGGAAACAACTTTAAAAGAAAATAAAAAAGCAAAAAAGTAAGCATCCGAGGACAGACAAATATGACTTACAAGCCATCTCTACACCTTTTTAATTATACTTGTTTTTTACTCATGCGCTTAAGTAATTATCTAACAACATTATTAATCCAACAGCATTAGGATAAGTAGTCATCATTATCCACAAAGCATACCTTAAAAGACTTTGATTAGTTTAGCAATACAATAATGGCATAAAAGAAAGATATGGCCATAGCATAATAATATATAGTTACATTTTCTGCAAATACAAAACACACATTAAACTTCCTTATTTTACTGACATGGGCCTGGCCTTCTGTAAGACAAATCTTATTATTGTGTAATAATGCCAATTAACAGACCCGGTTATATTATGAGTTTAAGATGAAATTGAACAAGATTTAAAACTATAAGCTTTGACTTGTGCCGGACAATAGGTTGAGGAAAATAGAGTAAAACAAACACTAAAGTTGAATAGCAATGCAGATCTACACAAGTTGAGAACAAGAAATGCATTATACAGGCACAAAGAAGCACACATACTGAGGGCGAGAATGAGAGAGGGAGGGGGAGAGAGAGAGAGAGAGAGAGGGAGGGAGGGAGAGGGAGAGAGAGAGAGAGAGAGCAATGGTGAAGTAAAAACAAAGAGAGAAATGAAGAATGTGGTGGGAGAGATACCTGAAAAGATGAAGCTGCGGCTGCGAAACGAACAGAGAGAGAGACACTGTGTGTGTGTGTGTTTGAAATTGAGAAATAAAATGGGGGGAGCAGATGAATAAAGAAACCCTAAACAAGCTTGGTCTGCTCCACTCGCGTTGTTGTTTCCCAGTATTAGTATGTACACAAATTTCAAGAACACATTATATTGCATTACATTACTATTATCTTTGGTTCTCTCTCTTTGGCTTCGCGTCTCAGTCTTCTTGTCAGTGGGGAGAGTGTGTAAGAAAAAGACACTGTAGTTGTATAGTACTTGTACGTTTTTCAAACTGACCGCTTTTACGTTACTCGCACTAACGCTCTTCTCCTTTGTCGCATAACTACGCGCACAATTTTGTCCAACTTCATTTAAAAATGAAGAGGGCCGCATGTACCATTTGGAAACTAAAATCATACCCCTCCGTCCCCTGAGTTTATAAATCGAGGACCGGAACGACACGGATTTTAATGTTTTTTTAAAATAAAACTTTAAATGTTATATTTTAATTTTGAAAAAATAATTTAAAAATAAGTTATAAAATTATATTTTATAAAAATATTATAGTGCGTGTCGAGTAGTGAAAGAGTAAAAAAAACGTATATAATAAAATGGAACAGAGAAAGTATATTGTAGAATATTCGCTTAAAGTTATTTTGATTTAAGTTCAAATTAGTTATCATTTTTTGTAATTATTTTTACAAGAGGAAGGTGAATAATTAAAAAATATTTAACACACATTCTTGGAATGAATATCATATATATTATATCTTTATATTTCTAAAGTAATTATACACATAATCAAAAGAATATACCGATTCACAATTTTTTAAACAAAATGTCTGATAAGCTATAATTACTGTCATTAAATATACTTCAATATGTATGAGTATTAGTGTATCTTTACAACTTTTTTTGAAAGAAAAAAAAAAAAGTTGTAAAGATACACTAATACTCATACATATTGAAGTGTATCTTTACAACTAGTTAAATCTTTAATGAATATTAACTGTATATTCATTTTTGTTTTATCTTTCAAAATTTTATATTTATACAAAACTTTTATTTTATTTCTAAAAAGTGTCATAAAACATAGAATAAATTTTTTATCGAATTTTATATGACAACTTTTAAATGATTTCGTCCTACAAATAATAATGAGGCCCTCTGCATGCACACTAATTTTCAAATTAAAATCAGTCATATAACTTAAATCAACCAAATTAATATTTAATAATAAATTTAATATTATTAAAAAATATACTCCCTCTGTCCCATTTAATTGTATACGTTTCTTTTCAACTGCTCGACACGCATTTCAATACTCTTATAAAATATAGTTCCGTAACTTATTTTTGAGATTTTTTTTTTCTGAATAAAAATATAACATCCAAACTTTAATTCAGAAAAAGAAAATTTTAAAAATAAATTACACAACTACACTTTACAGGAGCATTAAAGTCCGTGCCGCGTCCCCGTCCCCCAATGTATACTACTCAGGGGGACGGAGGGAGTAGTAATTAAAAATAAAAATAAATGCTACAATACTTTGATAAATCATAAATGTGAATATTTTAATTTCCTGGTTAGTGATTAATGTATTGTTATAATAACTGTGTATTATATACAAATTACTAGATGTAATAAATGCTTAAAACTCATTCACATCAGCTGTCCTGTCAACTACTCCCTCTGTTTTGAAATATAAGTCATTTGACTTTTTTGCACACGTTTCTAAGTCCTTTAACCGCATGCTAAAAATTATTATTTTTGAAATTTTTTTTTTTTGAATAAAAATATATTATTGATATTATTATCCAAAAAAAGAAAATTTCAAAAACAATAATTTTAAGCATGCGGTCAAAAAACTTAAAAATACATACAAAAAAGTCAAACGATCTATATTTCAAAACGGAGGGAGTATTAGCCAGATGTATTAAATACATATTAAATTGTGCCTGAGGGTAAAGGTTAGCCAGCCCCTTTTTAAAATATATATTTCATGATTCGCATTCTGGTACTTATAAAAAACATTTTCTTACTCTCTTAACATAAAAAATTATAAATACCTAATATAAATGGGCTAAATTATCCATTTTCAAAAGATGTTAGAGCATCTCCAACGGCGTTGGCTATAATCGTTGGTTAAATTGGATCTGTAAGATATTATGTAAAATTTGCTGAACCTGTAAGAGCATCTCCAACGACGTTGGCTATAATCGTTGGCTAAATTGGACATGTAAGACATTATGTGAAATTTGCTGAACCTGTAAGACATTTTGCTTCAATGATACCGGCTATATTGGTTGACTATAATTTAAAAATAGTATGTTATTAGTATTTTAAATTGTTAAAATAGAATATATCATTTCAATATGGTAATAAATGATGTACAATCTTCCTACAGATTTTCTTACAGACCTGTAGAGGTTCGACAAATTTAGCCATAGGAGGTTGGCTAAATTTATAGACAACAGCTGAGCATGGTTGGAGTTGTGTTTTTGGAGCTGTTGGCTAAATTTTTTTATTTTAAGTATGCCAACTCACTTTTTAGCTAAGGGTTTTAGATGGTTGGAGTCTTGGAGATGCTCTAAGACATTTTGCTACAATGGTACTGGCTATATTGGTTGGCTATAATTTAAAAATAATATGTTATTAATATTTTAAATTGTTAAAATAGAATATATCAGTTCAATATGTAATAAATGATGTACAATCTTTCTACAGATTTTCTTACAGACCTGTAGAGGTTCGACAAATATAGCCATCCATAGGAGGTTGGCTAAATTTATAGACAACAGGTGAGCATGGTTGGAGTTGAGTTTTTGAAGCTGTTGGCTAAATTTTTTTATTTTAGGTATGCCAACTCATTTTTTAGCCAAGGGTTTTAGACGGTATTTTTGACATTCAATATTCAAACCATTATTTTTGTAAACGTATATAAAAGAAATACAATAATCATGTCATCTTGTCCATATCTATTTGGCAAGATAAAACCGCAGGCGGGAACCTGAAAATTCAAAAGGGTCGAGTATATATTCTTTGTGCGCCAAGTTCATTTAGCGGACAGCTAGACTTGTGTCGCGGGATGAGAATGTGCCATATCGCAGTACTGATTAATAACTGGTAAGTGGTAAGTAATAATTGATGAGGCAGAGACAAATAATTTAAACTTCCTTGTTGAGTCGGCTATTTCAAAAATCAAAATTAGATGGGTCGCAGCAAAGCAGTGGCAGACCCACCCGGGTGAGCAGGTAATATGAGTAGGATCACCAACTAAAAAACTCGAACAATCAAAATTGCATCGTCAATCTCGCTTTTCTTGTAGCCCTACCAGCAGCAACAATTGCTAAATGCTACCTAAAGATCAACATTTTTACATACAAAGTATACTCCATACCAAGTTATGAGATTCCGCCTCAGTTTGTTTAGAGCATCTCCAATAGTCTCTTAAGTCATTCCTCAAATATAATATAAAATATTCACTCTTAACAATTTAATGTATATTCATCTCCAACAACACTCTTTACATCCACTCTTAAACAATATTTTATTATTAAATGAATAGGACTACAATACTAGAGTGGAAAGAGAAAGTGGATGCTTGTATTACTTTATAATAAAATATAACTTAAGAGTGAGTGAGAGACTCTTAAAAGAGAGGAGAGAGAATAGATTCTTAAGGTTTTGAAGAGCCTTTAAGAGTCTATTGGAGCTTCTATTTTGTTAATGCTCTCTATTTTTTTATTTAAGAGCTTGTTTAAAGAGCTTATTGGAGATGCTCTTAGTAGAAGGCTAGAAGCAACTGGATTCTATTTTTCCTAACCTATTTATGTAAACAAATAGAATTATTTTTAAGAAGATGAGGATGCTAATTTTTCTTTCTACTTCTTTTCCAAACACTTTATTATTATTTATTTCTCACTTCTGATCCACTTCTTTACTTAAAAAAAAACCATTTTTTTAAATTCATCCAAACAATAATTAATCAATTTTTAAAACGCTGATATTTTTACGTGGATAACGAGAAGGATTCCTTTGATTGGGTTTTTACTCAATACATTAATTTTATTAGTTACTACTTGCTACTCATCTAGATTTTATTGTAGGACTTTTTAATCTTATTGACAAAATTTTAAAATTGTTTTCTGTTGTGACTCGGACTGTCGGACATGCTCCCCCGTTCATACTTCACAGAGACCTGGCCAACCTCCCCCCTTCATAGTGATACCTATAGTAGGCTATAATAGTAGGATGCATTTCACTGATAACGATATATAAATAATAAAAATTGTTTAATTTTTACTGAAAGCGAAAATAAAACGCAGCAGAAAACAGAAAAGTACAAAATTAAGGAAGTTCATACTTCATACTACTTCATTATGCACATACAACTCTGAACACACAGTATACTGAATCCATGGTTCCTCTCCGGCTCTCCCTCAGAGTCTTAAAGACACTCGCTAATGTCCCTCCCCTTTCTTTATACTATAATATGACTATATCATCCAAATTTGTTGCTGCTACATTTTATCCTTCGAATATAAGCGTTATCCTTTAATTATAAGCCATCATCGAGAAAAGTTGACAACAGCAGCCCTTGAACAAACTCACATTTCCTAGCTCTCTCTTCATGGTCCTTGTCCGAAAGCACAGGCTGCGGAGCTTTTCTGTTATCAAGCCACATGCATTATATTAGAGATATCTTGTAAGAGTGTTCCGATGATGATATTATCTTTACATAATAAAGATGATGATATTATCTTTACAGAATAAAGATGGTGTGCCCATACCAGTGACCAGAACACTTGTCTACTAAGTACTAAAAGGGTTTCTGCTGATTTAAGATCAGTAAGATAGTTCAGAACTGTTAGGATCTTTTTCAACTAGCAACTAAAACATCTCACTTCTCAAAATTTAGAAGAAAAAAAAAACAACAAAAAACTGTATGCATGACTTGTCAGTTTTACTCTGCGAAGACAACTAAGAAACTTGAACTCTTGAACTTGGACGTGAGTGTGTATTCCTCAAAGCTACCTTTTAAAAAGAAAATGTCCAGCAGACACAACCCAGTTCCTGGCAATTTTATCATGTCGTGTACTAAATGCTAAATACAAACCCTTGTACTTTGATGTGTATGTAACTTTTTCGTGCGACACCAAATTAAGTAGATACATTTTTATTATTGTTTATCACATATATTAGCACAAATATATATAATCACATCATATATTATGTATATATGTGTATATATATATATATATATATATATATATATATACAGTTATACACACACACACAGTATCTACAATAAATATTAAATATAAATGTACTTGTTTTATGAACTTCCGTGCCGTGTTGTGTACCCAGACACGACACTAAATCTCATTGTGTATTCCCTGTTCGTGTACCTAAAAGGTAATAATAAGCACTAGATTTTGGTGTCGTTTGTATCATGATGCAGGGTCTAGTTCCAACCATCCTGCCACACATTTCTTACATATTAAACCAATGTTATTACTCTTAAAAATATATATAAGAACATCTACTTCAACTTCAAATGGCATCTAAGCAATCACCTTAGTTGCAAAGTTTAGCGGCTTAATTTATCACATACAAAAAATTAATAAAAAGATGCAATTTCTTCTTTGCAACAAATATTTGTCCATAAAAATACTACTCCCTCTGTCCCTCTCATTTCTTTACACTTTTTTTGCATTGCTCGACACGCATTTTAAGGCGCATATAAAATATAGTTTCATAATTTTTTTAAAAAATTTTTCTTTTTTGTATAAAAAATTTAGATAATAAATACTTATTCAAAAGAAAAAAAAGTTCGAGATAATTTATCACACTATATTTACGAGAGCATTAGAATGCGTGTCGAGCCCCTGTCCCCCAATGTAAACAATTGAGGGGGACGGAGGGAGTATTGAATATATCTACAAGAGTCCTGGTCCCCGGCATGTGTATGTTGCGGACCTCTTATATAACATATCATTTTCCGACCGTTGGATGAATATTCAAGGGCCAGGATTATAACATTTTTTGTAACACATTCAATGTTTTTTTCCCGCTGGACAAGTAAAATGCTCATTTTGATCGTCTAGCTGTAGAAAACCAGTTAACGGACAAATAATCATTTTCCTCGTCCAGCGGGAAAAAAACGCTGAACGTATTAAAAAATGTTACTCCCTCCGTCCCCCTCAATTCTTAACATCGGGGGACGGGGGCGTGGCACGCACTTTAATACTCCTATAAAGTAGTTTTATAACTTTTTTCTAAATTTTTTTCTTTTCCGAATAAAAATTTGATGTTTAAATTTTTATTCAGAAAAAGAAAATTTTAGAAAAAAGTTATAGAACTATGTTTTATAGGTGCATTAAAGTGCGTGTCGAGCAGTGAAATGTTAAGAAATGAAAGGGACGGAGGGAGTATAATTTTGGGCTGGATATTCATTCAACGACCATAAATTGATACGTTATATAAGAGGTCCCCAGCCTACACATGCTGTAGACCAGGACCCTATCTACAAATCATTTGAACAAAATGTGTTTTAAATAGTTATAGTTGAGTAAGACAAGGAGGTAACGCCGTAATGGTGACAAATATGCAATGTTTTAATTCCATTTATGTCAAGATTACTTCCCCAAACGATTACATCCTGTCGATGATTATTCCACGGATAATTAAGGTGCTGACATATTTTATCTTATACCGCTAAGTTACTAACAAACTTGGATAGGTAAAAAATTCCTTTTACTTGAAGAAAAGAAGAAAAGGGAATCTATCAAGAATGATACTAGGCAGCAACCTAGACCTAGTCACCTGCCTAGAGAAATTTAAACAACTACGTATTAGCAGATACGTACAAACAATTACATATAATTGCTTCCAACCTATTGCATGTTCAAGAGATAATTTCGTCCAGTTTCATTTTCTAAATATGATTTCAAATGTCAACTAAAATACCTTCACAAATGATTAAAAAACTATAAGTTAGACACTTCGACCACAACTCATACCTTTTTGAGGAGCTCTCGACAAAGTTATCTTCTACAGAAAATGCTTTATCTGAAGAATGAGGTTGAATGTTTACTGGATCATCATTTGCAGGTGGATTGTACATAAAAGAAGATAACAATGGATCAGCTTCTGTATTAGCAGAAGAAACCAAGCCGGATGATCCCTGAAGAAGAGAATGCAAATTCCCTTCCCGCAACTCTTTCCTGAAGAAAGACAGTGTTGAATTGGATCCACCCTTACGGTAACGCCTCTTTCGCTGCACGTAGATATTAGTCAAGGAAAAGCAAAAGCGCAATGAAGTTGTTGGCTAAAATTCAAAAAGCTGTTACTGGCATTAAGTTACCATTAAAACAGTGGAAATAACATTCTCCAGGCATATTACAACTTAATTTATCTAGTGGAGAGAATATATTAGAATATGTGTATAATATACACTAATATACGATGTACGAGAGCAAGCAGGTAGACATAGTGAAAAAATAATTTCATATATACATATTCCGCATCAAGCACCAAGAAGATTTGTGGTTTCTCTAATGCCTGACATTAGATGAACATTTTTTCTAATAATAAGCTATACCACCAACAAAAACTGGACTAGTATCTAGAGAGTTACATGACCACAAAAGCTAAGGAAAATTTGTCACCTGTGATAGGGAGACGTAATTATTATCGTTATTATCTTTTCTGTGCACAGGCAGAACTAAGTTCGTTATGTGATGTGATGCCCATTTATACATGAACCTAGCATTTTCTCGTTATGTACTTATGACACTGTTTTACACAATACCATGCAATACACGGGATGCTGCACACCAAGGAAAAAGAAGTGTACTTACTAAAACATTATTGCAAATTATCCATCTATTGGCAAGGACTATCATTCAAACTCTTCCTCGTTAGACAAAAGTTGAACATTTCTCAAGGGAAAAAAACTGCTTACAAAAGTCACGTCTTTTTATTCAGTTTTTTCTTTTGACCTGCGAGCATATCTTAGACACTGAAACCATTAATAAAATGTGAACTTACTGGCTAGAGTACTCCCTATCTTTAGTACCAATAATAATTCAACAAGACAATAGTGAACTATGTTACCCGGACTCGGCTAAAAGTGTCCAACATGGATACGTGTCCGATTGTCGGACTCGGCAATAATTTGAAAATTTTACATGTTTTTAGCCTAAAGTGTCGGAGTGTCCATACCCATGTCCGAGTGTCAAGTGTCCGACACGGGTACTCGAGACAAAATGAAGAGTCCGGGTAACATAGATAGTGAACATACACAGATATATTACATAATGCAACAACATATATCTCAAGGCCTACATTAAAAGTTAAAACCAATATATGTAAAGGATATCTTTAAAAGACTTCCATGTTGCATTGTGATGTGGCTAACAAGATCCATCCCAACCTTCATTGCACATATTGGACATGCCTGCATCACAATAGAAATTATATATATAACTAACACTAGTATTAAAAAGAAATCGGAAAAATATCTTAGTAGCATAAAACAAAAGAACCCTGAAAATTTTTTGACGTGCATATAACGTGGCCACTAAAGGACGAATAGATCTTGAGTGGCAACTAATATTTACACTGCTATTGACATGCCAAACATAGAAGCAAATATTTGTTTCAAAATAGACACACCCAAAAAGATCTCTGCAGCAAGTATTCAGGACAGTAATGCAACATTGATACCTAGACGATAGTATCAACAAATTTATATAGTGCCCCCCCCCCCCCCCCCCCCCCCACACACACACACACAAAAAAAAAAAAAAAAAAAAAATCTCCACCCTGTCTCTCCTCTGTAGCTCAAAAATGTATCATTTTAAGAAAGAGAACTCATATATAAGACCAGATCTCCCTGTTGAAGATATAATGAGTGTCTAGATCGTATTCAGACTGCTAAAAAGATTGATCAGGCTATGAAACTTGAGCAATTCTACATTAAGGAGTCAGAAAATATTTCACAACAATGGAACTACACAATTTAATAAGAAAAGATGTAGTGGATTTTTCAATGATTTAAAAGGTCTACTGAATAGCAACTTTGATATTTTTGTCTTAATAAACACCTTACCTTTTAAGGTATTTCCTATAGCAGGGAAATTCCTCTAGCCCAGTGTATGTACCCAACACCAAAATAAGGGCAAAACTGAACCCAAAATGTTAACACCGATACACATTAATGTAGCTTTGAACTTTATTACGTATAAATAAAACTGGACAGTAAATATTTTATAAAATAAAAATGGGTTTAATCACCTTCAGATCCCCCACAATATCAATCCAGTCTATTTAAGCTATCTCATATCTTAAGCTAGGTTACCCAGTATCTTTATTTCACCTCGAGTGCGGGAATCCTACAAATTCAGACATGGTTATGGATGCTCAATTTGGGCATAATACATTCCAAAAATTGAGAATACTGCTGAGAGCAGTACCTGGACAGGCTTTCATATATGACACTATCAGCTCAATCAGGGGCACATGAATTTTACATGTTAATAGGGAAATCTACAACCGACTACCAGCAATGGAATCCCGACATAATATCAAAAAAAACACTCTAATTGCACCTCCACTCTCATTCTCACTAGTACTACCAAAAGTAAAGCAACAACCACAAAATTTCAACCAAACAGTAACTCAAAAGTCAAAATAGCAAAACCCTATAGTATCCAGAACCTTAAGAAACTCATACGCTGCAAGCAAGAACTAAGCTCGCATAACTACTCTCTCTCTCTCTCTCTCTCTCTCTCACACACACACACACACGAAGCAGATAACTTTAGGCCACATACATGAACACAGACACACAAAGCAACAGAATATGAAGTATTAATAAAATAAAAGATACCCCATTCTTGGCTTCCACCATATGCTCCTCATCAATATGACAACACAATCCCACCATATCGAAATCCTCAGCACAAAAAGGGCACATATACTCAGGCCTCGTCTCTTCATCCCCTTCCATCTCCTCTTCTTCACTAAAAGGATCTGCACACACACAATCAACACACACCCTTCAATTTCAATTTCCTCCAAAAACATAAAAAAAATTCACCACAATTCACAAATTAAAAAAAAAAAAAATCAAAAAATCAAAACTTTGTACTCAAAACCCAAATATTAAAGAAAACCCAGATCAAGAACCATCAAATCAAGAATGTCTACACAAAATTTATGCTACAATTCAATTTCACAAAATTAAAAATGACCTGATAGAAACTGATAACGCTTGGAAGAAGTAGAGATACGAGCCCCAAAATCAGAGTCCATTATCTAACACTGAATTATATATAAAATTAAAATTCAACTAGGTTTCTTTAGATGATGTAAAGGTCCCTCCTTTATAAATTGTTGTGTGTATATATAATGATGTGTATGTATAAATATAAAATTGGAAGTCTTGAAGAAAAGAAGACAGAGAGCAAGCGGAGAAACTCTCTTCCCAGTCTCTACCAAGCTTTCGTCGTCCAACACTGTGATATTAATTTTATAAGTAATATTATTCTATCAAAAGTATTTATTTATTTTGAAGAAATAGCTCTACTATCGAAGTCTTTATTTATTTTTCTTTTAGCTTTTAATATTAAATAAATAAATGTCAGCCTGCATTAGTATTTAACCGATTTTTTCAATATACAATTAAGATTTTTAACTTATTTGCTCAAAAAGAAAAGAAAAAAAAGAATTTTAACTTATCTTTCATATTATTGTAAAACTGCTCTAATTTAATTTAGTTAGTACTCCCTCCGTCCCACAGGGTTGTTAACGTTCACTGTTTGCACGCATTTTGAGGCTCTTATAAAGTATAGTTCTATAATGTTTTTTTAATTTATTTTTTTTCTGAATAAAAGTTTAAACATCAAACTTTTATTCAGAATTTTTTTTATAAAAAAAAAACTCATGCAACTATATTTTATAGAGTTCTTAAAAAGCGTGCCAAAAAGTGATGTTAACAATCCAACGGGACGGAGGGAGTAATATGTATGGGAATTAGACGGAATAAAAATTAATTGAAAATAATTAGATTGATTGGTAATTAATAAGATAAATTAATTAAATAATTGAAGATTTAATTAATTTGGGAGCTACCTTATAGGTAATACCTAATTTATTTTGGTTCACCATTCATATTGCTGATAAATTTAAAAATAAATAATATGAATTGGAAAATAATATATGAAATAATAATGTTCGTTTCTATAAAACAAACCACTTAAGTGATGACCTGCTAGTGTGTGAGAAGCCACCAGCTGGGTGATTGGTTTGTCAGCTTTTGCAATTGTGAGGAGTCGAGTTTATGGGTACGTGTCAGATTGTGATTGATTGGTCACAAGAGTTCTGTACATCTCTTGGTCATAATTCACCTTCATGAGCTGTAAAAAAAGACCTTTGATTTTGACATGTGACTTTTACTGTTTATGTTTTTCACATAATCTATGGTGTATTGCAAAATATTTTTAATTGTTTTTTTTGATTTTTTTCTAAATAAAAGTATGAAGTATAAACATTTATTCACTAGAGTTAGGTTCAATGGAGAACCCTTTTTTTGGAGACCGTGGAGACCATTTATGTTCTGCAAGTAAAAAATTGCATAAAATTATTACAGAACTCATAATTTTGCGAATCATGTTGTACAAAGATAATTATATCATTTAAAATGTTGAATATCATGTATGTTTTGCATGTAGAATATTACAAAATGTTTTATCCTGCAAAATATGTTTAGTTTGCAGAACATTTGTTTAATTTGCAGAACATACACATTCTACTTCATGTTCTTTAATAATTTTAATGAATTAGTGATATTTGTAGAACATATTTCATAAAGTAATGTATCCTACAGTATTTTAATTTGCAAAATCATGAGTTTTGCAATGTTTTTATGAATATTTTACTTGTGGTCTCCATAGAACTTTACTCTTATTCACTATATAAAACGATGATATTTTCTTATTGTTGGACCTAAATTCGTGGGCTATATTGAGCACGGATGTGGTGGAAAGTAATTAAAATATTTGGGCTTTCCAGTTCATATGCAGGGTCTCTGGCCCATCTTGAGATATGCTGCATCTTTTCCAATCTGGGCTGTAGTAAGGTCATACTCTAATAAAAAACCAATAATACTGGGCCTGGTATTAACTCGTCACTCTCACAGACGTTTATCAGAAAGTAAAAACAAGGCGACCTTTACCGTGTTTTTTTTCTAAAAAAAAAAAGGCCGACCTTTATCGAAATATAAACGTATTGCTACTGGATTTTTATACATCTGTGCCATCTAATTAAATATAATTAAATTTGTTAAAGAATTAGAGTTTGATAAGATAAGGTATGCCGTTTGAGAGTCGACCTCCGAAACTAGGATTCTGACTATCACTTCTCCACTCTTCAAGTTTCATCCTTTATTTATCTTCCTTCTTAGAAAGATGTTCATGTTTTGGGATCAATTGTTGATCCAATTTCACGAGATAAAATTGTTTATATTTTGGGTCATTTATTGATCTAATATCAATTGATGTAATTAATAATTCTGAACATTGGGTTACAGATGCTACTATGATCAGTGATGTAGGCTAAATTGCTCGAAATTTGATTGTAATATTTTTTCGATTTGAGAATTTAAATATTTCATGTGTTAAACAATCTGAAAACAAGGCGACTATATATTTAGCTCGTTTTTTTCTTAATCATATTGTAATTGACAATTCGAGTGTTTGTCTCGGCTCGATTTTAGTTATTTATTAAATTTTTTGCTTTTTCGTTAAAAAAATTGAAATATAAGAAAATGAATAATTATTTGCTGTTTGAATCAATTTATATTATTTAAAAAAGTAATTTTTAAATTTGTTGCGGAAAATTCTCCAAAAATCTCAGAAAATTTGTGAAAAGTTCTCGAGAAAAGGTTTTGGAGAATTTTTGTATAAATTTTTCCCCTATAATTTTTAAGGAAATTTTTATTAAAAACATTCTGCGTAAATTAAAAAGAAATCCTAAGAAAATTTTCATTAGAATTATCAAGAGATTTTTATCCTAAAAATGCCTTAAAATTTCCCAAAAAGAATACCCAAAAAAAATCTCGAGAAATAATTTTAAGACCTTCTTTTTTTTAATAGTTTCTCAAATATAAGTTTCTTGACAAATTTTCATCATAAAAGAAATTATAATGCAAAAGAATTCTTTAAAAAAATCTCCCAAAAAGTTTTTAAAATAAATTTATCGATTTTTTTGTGAAAATATATCTCAAACAAATTCGTAAATTTGATATCAAGAAAAAAACAATGAAAAAATTTATAAATAGTTCATTTTGAAAAATATTGTTATCAAACGAGAAAGAAATTCATCACTTTCTCTCTCAAAAAATTTTATTTTCCCAAAAATTAACAAGCATAAGAAAAAAATAGAAAATATCTACAGAGTCTAACAAAGACATGAACATAGTTTCACAAGTTCAAACCAACTGGCTTATAACCGTGCAATGCGCGGTGGTTAATATATTTGTTATTTTATTATATATATTATAAATTTAGTTAATTTTATAATATGTTTTAGTTAAAAAAACTAATTACTATATTGCTCGATGTTATTTTCGAATATTGAGTTTTTTTAGTTAGAAAATATAAAAAGATAATATATTTCAATTAAAAAGAATACCAATCGAATGACCAAATTTTTAATATTTCGGTATTATTGTGAGGTCATTAGAGTATTTAAAAATAATTTTAATTTTAGTTAGAAAAATATCATCGATTATTTATTTGTAATTATATATAATAATATTTTTTTTCTTATATGATGTTGCCAATATTATTTTAGAAAATCAGCATTTTAGCAAAAAATCAAAAAAGATGATGTGTTTTAGTTAGAAAAAGAATTGATATGTTGGTCAATGTTAATTTAGAAGATCGAGTTGTTTTAGTTAGAAAATATAAAAGATATAATATGTTTGAGTTAAAAAGGATAATTGATTGTATAGATAGACTCATAATTCGGTTCAAATAGACCGACCAAATTTTTAATGTTTCAGTTTTAATAATATAATATACATACGGGAAAGGTTGAAAAAATGTTTTCTTGAAACGGTTTTTTAGAAGAAAAGAAAACGGAGCTTAAGCTGGCTTCTATTGCAACATCCTAAAAGTTGTTTCACCAAGTTGAAAAGAAAGATCCAAGTTGTTTGAACATTTTCAACATTAAAGAAAATATGAAAAGGAACCACCATCCCGATGGTGCCATTGTGGAGTGCACAACTATGACGGTGACACTGAAATGCCAATTTTCATTCTCATGTCAAACTTGAACTCTCTGGTCTATACCAGCTCCCCCGTGTAACTTTTCTCAGGGGACTATGCATTATTGGTTCTAGTTTACTAGTATTATTCACAAATATAATCACAATAATTACTCAAATGTAGATAGTGGTGTAAATGAGGTGAGCCGAACATTAAAGTGCTCGTGCATCGTTTGTCAAAAATAACTGACTGGTCGTAGGTTCGAACTCGAGCTTGGATCGTGATAAAAATATTGTTTGAGGATCGACTTATTAAAGGATAACTCTGTTCACGAATTTCTCGCGAACCACTCACGAACACGTCTCACGAGTTTTTGCTCACGAACCACTCATACACTTACGCTCACGAACATGTCTCGCGATTTTTTCTCACCAAGCGCTTATTAATTTTGTTCACGAGCTTGTTTAATAAACTTTGTTAACGAGCTAGTTTATGCTCATAAATTTATTTACGAGCTTGTTTGTTATTTAATTTAATTAAAAAAATAAATTAAAATTCTAACAAGTTTTTAATTTATTCTCTAAGGAATCATAAATTCATAATAAATCATCCATTAATAAAATTCCCACATCCAGGTTCACGAGCCATAGCCATGTTCACGGGTCGAGTTCACGAACCATGTTTACGAGCTGGTTCATGAACTACGCTCACAAGCTAAGTTCACGAACTCATAATTCAAACTTGTTCGCGAACTATTGAGTCGAACTCTATTGTGCTCAAGTTCGGTTCGTTCATCCTTAAAATAGTGCTCAAGATCGACTCATTTATGAATCGAACCGAACTCGAATCAAACTCGAACCGAACACCAACAAATACTTCCTAAATATAGTTTTATAACACATTTTAAATTTTATTTTTGTTGAGTAAGAATTTAAATATTAAATTTTTATTTATGAAAATAATCTTAAAAATAAATTATAAAAATATATTTTATAATGCACACTCGAGGGTGGACGGAATAATAATATATATCTTAAAAAATGTATTTTAATGAACGAAATTAGGTGACATACCTGCGTTTGGGAGAACTGTTAAAAAAAATGTCCGTAAAAAATGATGTAAAAAAAAGACAATATTAATATTTATATATGGTTCAATTTACAATATAAAAATATATTTTTGATATCTTTGTGATATTCAAAAATAATTTAATCTTCTTAATTGTCACTGTTGGCAAGAGCAATAAGCATTATACCAACTTATTACTCCCTCCGTCCCACCCATTTCTTTACACTTTTCTTTTTGGGGTGTCCCACCCAATTCTTTACATTTCAAAACTTACCAAAAATAGTCAATGGGTCCCACCACTTCTCCACTTTTCTTTCTTTTTCACACTACTTTTACTATACTATCTTCTTTTTATACATTAAAAATCAATAGGTCCCACCACTTTACCCACTTTTCTTCCTCTTTTTCATTACTTTATAGATATTTCTTAACCTCCGTGCCCAACCCATTCGATAAGAAATGGGTGGGACGGAGGGAGTATATGATAATGAATTATATGGACGTACATGTCATCAACTTTTGAGTCAACAAATATCCTCTTTTGTTAGTAACACTAACTGAGAGTAAGTGATACAGTGAAAACAACCTCCACAAATTTGAAGTTGAAACCCACAAATCCAAAGCAAAGCATTAAAATACATATTCTAGCTGTTACCTTAACAGCTCACAATGACATCTGATGCAGATACACATGTGTCATAATAAAGAATTTACTCATAATCAAAATATTAATCGTATTCGAAGTAATAAAGTGTGAAGAATATGAATACTTTTTTCTTTTCTTTTTTGAAGGTAAGAATTTGATACATAATATTTATAGAAATATTTAAACACAAATAATCTACAAATTTTGTTAGTATTTTCTTACATCCAAAACTATTTGCTTTATTTTTAAAAAAAATATATACATATTTCATTTTAATTCATAATTAAAGAGTTAATGGTACATGTATAAAAACAAAAGTTGGTATGGACAAATGAGATATTATTTAAAAAAATGAGTAATATATTATTTGGAAAAATTATTATTAATTTGAGAAGTAAAGAGTATTGATTGCTCAATAATTTTAGCCGGCCGTATGATTCACAAATTATTTATAATATTTAAATTTTATGGCAAAAAAATAATATTTAAATTTTATTATATATATATATTAATATCTAATTTTATTTACAAATATACCACTTGGCAATGTTTTATTGTTTGTTCATCGTAGTTCGTCCAAGGCTAGGGACCAATTTCCAGTATATATCGTGCTTAATCAATCTCATGTACAATATATACTGTTAATTTTTAAAAATTGTTTCACTTATAACAAGCTAATAAATATTATAATTATAACATGTATAATCATCACACAATTTGATAAAGTGTTTTTTTTAGTTTCATGAATAAAATCTGAATAACAAACTTTTGCTTTCCAAAAAAGATAATGTATAAAATTATTTGATGAAATGGATATATATAATTTTGCAGCATAGAGAACTGTATTGCATATCTGACCTGTTCGCAACTATGCACACCAAGTAAAGGAAACTGAGGTGTGAACTATACAAACAAATTAATTATGTAAAAATCATATTAATCATCATATTCCCAATCATTGCAAGTTTTGCTAGTAGAGGGGTTTTTTGGTCCTTTTCTTTTCATTTCTCTCCCGACTGATGTTTGCTTTTGCAACATGTAACCGGAATTTAGTATCCAAACAGAAGGTTGAAGTGGAGTTTCTCTTTTGTAGTAATTTGTATAAACCTTCTTCTAGGTTCTAACATATTCTTAATCTCTTTGAAAATGCGAATTAGAGGACACTATGACCTTCCTGGGATTTTTTTCTACGAACTTATTGACTAGTTTCAAGTAGGTATAAGTCAGACTAACTGAGCCAGCCATAAGACCTAGTGATGGGAACTTCCTTGTGATACGCATGAATTGGAATCTGATCCCCTTTCTTCAAATCATCTCACTGGCTCTTCAACTCGGGTGAACGCTCGGGAGCTGGTGAGGTTTCGGACCTAATGGATAGGAACTTCCCTGCAATACGCACGGATCGGTGATGCACGTTAATAACTTCTTTCCAAAAAAATTAAATAAAAAAATAGCTTTTAAATGTGATTTATAAAATTCAAATATTAAAGACAAATTAGAAAATTAAAAAAATAGTGAGAGCCATTTAATAACATATCGAATATTATTTTAAACTTAACTTAAGTTTTCCCATCATAAAATATGTTCGATAGATCTCTCCTATCATTTAGAAACTTTCTACCATAAAATATTGTTTTAATATTTATTTGAAATTTCCTTCCAATAATTTCGAAATCGAAAATGTAGGTTTGAAATTTTATTCCAATATATTCGAAACTAATCGAAAATTCTTTCCAAATTTCGAAATTAGAAAAGATAATTTTGAAATTTTCTTCCAATATATCGAATTAAAAAATAATTTTTATTTTTAACATTTATAATTCAAAAATTTCAGATAATTAGAAAAATATAACGAAACTCTGCGAGATGCGTCACCACAACAACCTCGCTTCTCCTTTAGTATATTGATATTGATGATTGATATTGATTTATACGTATATTGGTTGATTGATGATTTGTGTAAGTATATAAATAACTCATAACGAGCTTATAATTTATTAATATGTTTGAATAAATTTTGTTAGAATGCATGGTAATTTAAATAAGCAGAGGATAGAAAGAAAGTACAAGTTAAAAATTAAACTAGAATTTTAGATTATCAACTTTTTTATTCAATATTATTCTTTACACAAATTTACTGGGATCAAGAGAAATAGAAGACGATTTTCATAAGAATAAACTCAATAAGAAAGAAAAAAACTCGCCAAGCCAAATAAGCATATATAATGATGATCATGTGTTTCGAAACGATAGATGTGAGTTGAACCCGTTTAACAATTACCATCTTGAGGTTTTCAAGGATATTTTAATTAAAGATAAAACTGGATAAAGGTTAATAAATTGAAAATTTTAGGCAATTAAAATAATCTAGGAAAGTAAATATATGGTTTAAATATCACAGTATCACACAACTAATACAAAATCTAATCATTATTACTTTCCTTCATCACCTAAAATGTATTTCAAAATCATTCCCACATCACAGTAGTACATAAATTCATACAGTATTTCGTCAAGCTTGATACCTTAATTATTGTAATATTTAAAATTTAAAACATTGTGAAAAGAACCTAGACAAATTTTACATACATCCATATATTTAATCTTTAACTATCGTATAAAAATAATAATTTAAAAATAAAGTTTAAAACCATGTCAGAATCTTACACAACAGACATAAACCACACAGTCATAGGATAGTTAATATTGTCCATGTAAGTATATATATTTTGTGTGCAAGTATATATACATTGAAGTGTGTGTTTATTTGCTTGTCCAAAAACAAACTTAGAATCAAGACAGCTTCATAACACAACTCTCCTCTGGGCATTTCTTGAATTGGGTTTCAGTTTAAATTCTTACAAGTCTAAAATCTTGGCCCAAATAATGTAATTGAGGACTTTCCTTTTGTAGCTGTGTATATATCTATATATACATACACATGTTTGATTGTGTGATAGCAGCCGCATAGGGGTTTATAGAAATGCATCTAGGTACTTGTCAACTCACTAAATCTGGCTCCGCCATGCCCACTTCAAGTGGCTCCGCCGGAGATGCAGTTTCCGACCAGTTTCCGGTGGGTCTCCGGGTGCTTGTTGTTGATGATGACCCAACTTGTCTGATGATCTTGTATAAGATGCTTCTGTCTTGTCGCTATAATGGTATGGATTTTGTATCTTTTTTATTGTTTTATGTTTAGTGAAGTTTTTATGTTGTTTCAAGTGCTTATATGCTGTTGATGAATTCTTGTTTTTTTTTTTGTGAATTATTTTGTTTGCAGTTTCTGATTCAGGGTTTTGTTTGAACTGTATATTGAAATTGATTTTATGCTGATTTTATTGGGTATTAAATTTTGTATCATGTTGATTTTGGTTTTTGCACATATTAGAATAGAATAGCTAGTTTTTACAGATTGTAAATGAATTTTGATATATACAGATTAGAATTGAATATCTATTGTTCACAGATGCAATTGAATTTCGATTTTTCACAAATCAGAACTGCATATCTAATTTTCACAGATTCTAATTGAGTTTTCAGTTTTTAGTGATATTGGGTGAAGACTCTCTCTACTGCAGAATCTTGAATCTGTGCTAACAGGTTATTGCATTAGATACACATTAGATATGCATTCTAGGATTTGTGTATCACGATAAGGAGGTGAAAAACATGTCTGCAAGATACGCAACATGAGTATCTTTTAATTATTTTTTTTGCAAGATTTGCATTTTGGAAGATGCGGATCTCTCAAAAATGGGCGTGAAACTATCTAGGGTATTATGTGATGGTTCTTTCATTACCTTAATTCTTTTGATACGTATATTTGCCCCTGCTTGTGGAATTTGGAATTTTGGTTCATCCATGTTGTGGTTTTTTGAGCATTTTTTAAAATTATTTAGAATTCAGATGTATTTGACGAATCAAATACCATGGTCTAATAATAAAGCATTTTGATTAGTTAATAATATTAGTGTGATTTTATAAGAAAGCTCAAAAGTAGCTTTTCATTTCGTTTGGAGTTAAAGCTAGTTCTCTCTCCATTCAATTCTTGTTATCTGTTCATATGCATTAAATCTAGATACACAATCAGTATAGGAAGTAGTTATACAATTGCTTCCAAGGTTACTTAGAGAGCTAATTCTATGTTTTCAGCTACCAAATGCAATCGTGCGGACATTGCTTTATCCCTACTAAGGGAGAAAAAAGGTGGATTTGATATTGTAATAAGTGATGTTCACATGCCTGATATGGATGGTTTCAAACTGCTTGAGCACATTGGGCTGGAGATGGACCTGCCTGTTATCAGTTAATACCCTCCATCCCTTGCTTTATGCAGTACTGAATCTATTAAATTTCTATTAATTTTGATTTCCAGAACTGACAAGTTTGTTCTATTTTGACCCAACAGTGATGTCTGCTGATGACAGTAAAAATGTTGTGATGAAGGGGGTGACTCATGGTGCATGTGATTATCTGATAAAACCGGTTCGTATTGAAGCCCTGAAGAACATATGGCAGCATGTAGTACGCAAAAAGAAACATGAGTACAAGGACTTTGAGCAGTCAGGAAGTGTAGAAGATGGAGATCGGCAGCAAAAGACCCCTGACGATGTGGATTACTCGTCTTCTGCAAATGAGGGGAGTTGGAGAAGTTCAAAGAGAAGAAAGGATGAGGAAGATGACACAGAGGATAGGGATGATACATCTTCACAAAAGAAACCACGGGTTGTATGGTCAGTCGATCTTCATAAGCAATTTGTGGCAGCTGTTAATCAACTTGGAATTGACAGTAAGTACCTTGCAGCTAGTTCTCTCAATATGTCTCTTCCTCATATATTGCTTATTTTATACTTGGATTTAGATTTTGCTCCCTTAAATTAGTGATTATAAAGAAATTTTTAGTTGTGATGTGGGGTATGCTGTATAAGTGGATATGTTATCATAGTTGCGATTCGTTTTCAAAATCTTATATTATCCAAATTAGTGTTTCCATATTTGTTATCTACAGCTCCAGATATGATATATGTAAGTCTGAAGTATCAGAAGATTCAGTTTTCCCTGTTGTAAAATTGTAAGTGGATATCTTACAGTAGATGGAGAATATTTTACTTATTTATTTTGGAATATACAGTTCACTCTGAAGGTAATACTTTAAACTTTTAAAGGGGTTGTATGATCCTAGAGGAGCAAGGTGCCTGGATATGGAGATCTAGATGATTCAAATTATCTCTTTTAAAGATGGAACCTGCATTAGAAAAGATATAGCTTGATGCACTCTGATTTGACGATTTAATACTCGTAAATGAATATTCTTCTTTATACTATGTGGAAGGGTAGATATATAATTAGTCTTCTACTGTCGTGTATTATGGCATTTGTTTGTTGACAACTAAAGAGTGTTTGGCCTTAAAGATTATTTACCTTTAAGTCTTTCACAGTGCCTGCACACATATCATTCTATTGAGCAGCATCGTATATTTTGTTGGCAACTTTGCCCTTAAAAAACATTGATATTCTGATGCAATATGGATTACTGCTTTCATCTACTTTTAAGGGCCTTAAGATATTGTCGATTTATTTCAATATTGTAACCATGCTACTTTGTCTTGTTAAGTTTCTTTACTAAAAGATATTTATAAATTTAAATTTCGATTTGTTTAATTTGTTTTCTTATGAATGCAGAGGCTTTTCCAAAGAAAATTCTTGAGTTGATGAATGTGCCCGGAATCACAAGGGAGAATGTAGCTAGCCACCTTCAGGTAAATCTATTATTTCCCAACTTCTTCCATGTGTTGACTCATTAGAGCAATAAAGGGTTCGACCACTTGCTAACATGATATTTAATTGGACATTGTCCTGTCAATGTATTACTAGCAATAGGGATTTTGCAACAAATGATTGAGGGATATGTATCTCTGCTGTTGATTTGGTGCAGAAATATCGTATATATCTTAGAAGGCTAAGTGGACAGCACCAGAGTGGACTTAGTAACTCCTTCATGGGGTCCCAGGAAGCACCATTTGGGTCCATGCCTTCATTTAGTAGCCTTGAGTTGCAAGCTCTTGCTGCTAGTGGTCAAATCCCTGCACAAAGTCTTGCTACAATCCAAGCTGCCTCACATGGTAGGTCTGCCACAAAATCTGCCATTTCTCCCCTAGTTGATCAAAGAAATTTGTTTAGCTTTGAGTCCCCAAAGCTACATTTTGGAGAGGGCCAGCGCAATAACAGTACGCAAATGAACTTCCTCCATGGTATCCCTACAAATATGGAACCAAAGCAGCTTGTCAGTTTGCATCAAACTGCAAATTCACTCGGAGGCATGATGCAAGGCACCCAGAGCAACCCGTTAATGGTGCAGATGGCTCAACCATACTCAAGAGCACAGAATGAAAGTATTAGTAATTATGCATCTAGGTTTCCATCATCCATAGGGTTGTCAAATGGGATTGCAAGTGGTGTTATTGGACGAAGTGCTTTAGTTGACAACGTTAAGGGACCAGTTTACAATCAAGTCTCTCAGCCTTCCTCAATAGCAGATTTCTCTGTGAGCCGCAGTGAAGATTTGTCGGGGACTGGTTTTTCTATTGGGGGAAGTTTAGGGAGTTCACTTATTTCATCCAAAGGGGTGCTCCAAGGAGAGCCAAGCATGGAAGTGAAAGAATCAAGGGGAGAGGGTGCAAGTTATGATATCTTTAATGATCTGCATCAGCAGAAATCTCAAGATTGGAGTTTACGTAATGTGGGATTGACTTATGACACGTCCCAACATATGAACATGCAAGAAAACACTGATGCTTCCTCGTATTTAGTTCAACAAAGTTTTATGGCTAACCAAGATACTGCACACAGTAGAAACTCATCAACTGGTAAGGAAGTGTTTCCTGGTGGGGACGAAAGAGCACAAAGGAATGAACCAATCATAGGTCAGCAGCCTAATGCACATCACACTGACAACTCGTTCCGAGTCAAGGCTGAAAGTTTTCCCGAAACTAGCAATCAGAATACCTTATTACCTGGACATTATGATCAAGATGATCTCATGAGTGCCCTATTCAAACAGGTCAGTTACTTTCTAGCTATATTTGTTATCTAAAACTTGTTGCATTTTGATCAAATAAATAGCTTCCCTGCATGTACTATCTTATATATGTCATTTTGATAGCAGCAAGGAGTCGAAAGTGAGTTTGGTTTTGATGGCTATTCCATGGACAATCTTTCAGCATAGCATATCTTCGGTTATCCTAGCTTGTGACATGTACATAATATTTGTGCCGTGAAGGTGAGTTGAACATCCGCTGAAATCAAACAATCAATTTGTGACCTTGTTTTTTAAAAGACCAACTGCCAAAAATAATAAGCTTACTTCTTTCTGCTTGTTTGTTTAGAAGTTTGAAGATTGCTTAATCCAAATGGTCTTCCAGCAATTTGAAGATGGTGAGAACTATTATGCTTGAAGTTTATAATTGCACCATATGCGAAGCATATGTTGGCCGAAATTTTGACTGTTTTTAGGTAGGAACAAGCATATAACATGGAAAGTCCGTAAAAGTATGTTGGTTAATGGATATGCATATCCTGGAAGACTCTAGATAAACTTGTTGGGTGTCTGCAGACTACTGGAAATTCAGTAGTTGATTTTCTTTCATTGTTAGCGAAAATGGGAAATCTTGGGTACAGATATTTTAGACTTATTATCATTTGGATAGACAAGGTTGCAAATATTTTGCTGGTGTGATTTTTATCTTTCTGATATCTTTCTATGCAAGTCTAATCAGATGATAAGATTTAAATTCAGAGTTTTGCTTTTAGTTGCCATGTCATAAGCATACAGTGTCTGATTAATTACGATTACAAGTATACTGATTCTTACTGCAAGCGAATATTATGCAAGCATCGGGTTTCTTGCAGAAGCTTACAACTAGCACAAGTGTGATTGTAATAATATATCAAAATTTAACCGTGTACAAGCGAGTTCCTGAAGAATGAAGTCTCGTGAGCAACAAAAACAAGCTGCAATAGTGGCACCACATTGCTATTCAGAATCATGATCGCAATTTTAATACTCATTTTATTGTGCCCCAGAGGGCTATTCTGAGCTATGATATTTGGGGCATTTTAGTGTCTATGTGATTGTGCTTAAAAAGGCCTTTTCTTGGTAAACTAGAAATACTGTTGTTTGGGTGCATCCGTTTCTTTCACTGGATAGTTTCAGCCCCGCGGAACGCTTCAATAATTGCTGAAACGATTATACTGATACAACCAAGTGCTGCTTTATCCAGTTCTGCAGCAAACCAGTCAACAAATGCCTCATCATCCCAGTTACATAATAGACTCTTCATTAGCAGAAAATGATACACGGAGTCCGGGATTCGCTCCCAAAGCTTGCGCGATGTTGCTCATCACTTGACATCTTATAATTGTAACTGAATCTCATAGCTCGTGTCTTGGAAACAGCTAGTAATTAGATACGGTCGCAAAACTATTAAACCAAACCAAAATTATGAATTTGAATCGATATGAAATCACAATTAGAAAAATGAACATTTCTCACAAAATATGGATCTAACTACTCACCCTTTGATTCGAACTCATGACCTTTCTTGGAAAAGCCAAAAGTTTGATCAAAAATCGGTCAATTTGATTTCTCGAAAATTAAAATGGACATACAAAAGGGGACGGAGGGAATATTATACTCTCGTTTTGAAATATAAGTCGCTTGACTTTTTGACACACACTTCTAAGTTTTTTGTTCGCTTAGTCAAAATTGTTATTTTTATTATTTTCTTTTTCCAAATTATAATATTAGTCATATATTTTTTTTTCAATTTTTTTAACAATAATGATTTTATCTATGCGGTCAAAGGACTTAAAAATGTGTGCCAAAAAGTCAAATGACTTATACTTTAAGAGCCTGTTTGTCCCGGCTTAAAGCCGGGAATTAAAAGCTGTCTGCAGCTTTAAGCTGAAAATTGTCTGTTTGTGTAATAAGTCAGAAGCCGGCTTAAAGTCAGAAATAAGCCGGAAGCTGACTTAAAGCCAGAAGTTAGTTTGAGGTACTTTTTTTCGTGACTTAATTTTTGTGAATTTTTTTTGATAAAAATTACTCCTAACTCATAAATTACACCTAAATCAATTTTATTTTTAGTTCTATATTTTTAATAACTTTTAAGTTATTAATAAGTTAAAATTATCCAAACAGATATTTTGAACTCTCAGCTTATCACATAAGTCACAGTCACGTTAAGTCATAAACCATAAATCCAGCCAAACGGGCTGTAGATAGAGTAATACTTTGAATTCAGTCAGGTGATAAACGGGTTAAATATCAGAGATCATGTATCTTAACAATATCACTAAAATAATTTATACCCATGCTTTGGAAATAAAATAGTTGTAAATTTTACACATTTTTAAAAAATAATTTTACTACTGAATAAAAGTTTTGAAATCTAATATTTTGGACAATATATTTATATTTTAATAAATTATTTACCTTTTATTATTAATATTATAATTATTTTCTTTGTTTTAATTTAAAATAAGAAGTAAATATTATTTTCAAATCTAAAAATATACTCACTCCTCCCATTTGGGTTGCGCAGAAGTAAAAAAAAATAAAATAAAGTAAAGAGCGAAAAAATATGAAAAAGTGATGATAGAGGTGGGATGAGTTGATAATTAATGTGGGTGTTTGGGTTGGACTTATAAGTCCAGCTTCTGGATTATAAGTTATGAGCACTTATTCGTACCGTTTGTGTAATAAGTCAAGAAGCACTTATAAAAAGCTAGGAATGCTAGCTTTTATTTCAGAACTTCTGCTTATTTCCCAAACACTTTAATCACTTATAAGTCTTATCTTGCTTCTAACTTCTACTCCACTTATTTATTTTAAGCAAGAATCACTTATTTTAAAACCACCCAAACGGCCCCAATATATTAAGTAAGTATGATAGCTCAGTGGTTAAGAGTTTATCCTCTGTCGTCCCAGGTTCTGGGTTCGACCCTGGCTCACCCCAAGAGTTTATCTGAGAACAGATACTCATTTGTAAGGTTATAAGCCAAAAAAAAAAAGTAAGTATGGTAGAGAAAAATAATGGGAATTATTATTTTTTATTTTATAAAATATTATTATATTTGATAAGTTTTTTTTTTTTGAAGAAGTATTTGATAAGTTTTAAAAGGTAAAAAATCGGATGGGACATCAAAAAGAAAATGATTAAAAAATTGGTTGGCACGTAGATACTTGGAAATTTGCTTGCAACGGTCCGAAAACAAGAGCGTGCGTATTCCCGCTGGGTTTAACAGCCCAGGAAAAATTAAATACAGTACGTTGTACGTGTCTTAATCATATGTCTTAATCATATTTAAACGGTCGATTGGCCAACAATTTCTATGACAATCTTTTCATGTATCTAAGTATTCAAGTCTTTTTTGAGTTTGAAGGTGATTGTTATAAGGTAAACTGTAACTTATCCAAATCGAAGGTCTTAGACAAAAAAAAGAAGAAAATATCGAAAGTCTCTTGTTGATAAAACGAATATAAAAAATAAATAAACATCGAAGTGTCGTAATATTGCCACCAACCTGAAAGTATGCAAGTAAAATCGTATCTCATCTTCAGTAGCATAGATCCAGCATGGACATTTGATGGTTTATATGGAAACTATTTTTAAACGAACTATCAAGAAACTGGAAACTGACAACTATGGTGCATGATAATACACATGCACCACTAAGTAAAACGTGGAATCTATGCTCCCCGTCTGTTCAATAAACTTTAAAAATAGAAATTTATTTGAAAATTTGAAGATCAGTTGCAACAGATATTATTATAGTAAAACATACATGCGTGCGATAGCTTATATTAATGGACTCGGAGAAAAATTTCCGACACCGCCCCTTTAAAGCAGGAACATTTCCCGCTGGCTGTTGTGTATATTTCTTCCGTTTTAATTTTAAAGTAAACTTATATTTTTCAGTACTATGTAATAATAAATTCATAATATTTGTTGCCCTCGTTTCATCTACCGCACACATGCAACCATCGGAACTTTAGGTACTGTTTGATATTTCTGTTCCAGACAATAACAACATATTTTTCTGAAAAATAAATGAAAACTTATTTGATATATTTAAAAACATCATCTCCAGGAAAGAATGAGAATCTTCTTCAAAGAGAGATGTACAAACGACAAAGTGGAGGGAAGACCGGAAGATTACCGCACTTAGAAAATAACTTGGCCGATCTTTGTATAAAACAATTCCATCTAAAATCTTAAAGTGTTAAAAGATGTCTTAAGGTGTTAGAGGAGGATCTTATTCTTATATTTCAACACTCCCCTCACTTGAAATCTCATTTTTTGCATACCACAGCTCTGATACCATGTAGAGAATCATTCCCTCTAACACATTAAGGTGTTAGAGGAGGTCCGGAGCTAGTAATATTTCAACAATCCTATAGCAAAAAATTGAAAGAAAGAGGAAGAAAAGTGTCTCACTTGCTTACTGGATGCTACAACATGTGAGTGGACGGTGGTTAGTGTTACAGTGTGGCATAGAAAAGTTGTGATGCCTGCTACTATGTCAAATACATAAAGCAAAAGGAAAGGTTAAATTTTCAAAAGTGTGGATATGGCCTGCATGAAGGTAATAAAGCGAATTTTTACAGTTCAACAAAGTGATTATAAGCTGTATAATCATTAAACTTGACTTGCATATTAAACTAGTACATTAAGAAAGCTGCATTCCATCCAGGTGGAGACTTGTGGGATTCCAATCAATTGAGTTTCGTGTGTGGAGCACACTGAGGAAGCTTTAGTCTGTACATTTCAGTTGAGTGAGTTGAGTCGGATATGAATGATGATGGCCTCAGACAAAACATCACAGATTCACAGTTGATGGTGGATAAAATGTTAGAACAAACAGTTCAAACCCATTCCTAGATCCTAGTTCCTACAAACATGATACTGTCAAGGAATTTGGTTTTTGTACATTGTATATTTTGTATTTTGCAATCAATAAGTTCCAATCATTTACGAAAAGCAAAAAACTTTTATTTTAACTACATGAACGAAAATGTGACCACACAGTAATTTAAGTACATTTGGCTTATCCAGAAATTCTACAAGATATATGAATTAGTGTTAGAATTAGTGTTTGGTTGGTTTTGATTTGACTTAAAATTGAGTTGAAAAAATGGGATCATTTTCAAGAAATTTAACTTAAGTAATCCAAAGCGATTTAGTATCTGACTTAAGTCAGTTGTTTCTAACTTCTCTTTTTTTAATCGTTTGTGTAAATAAGCAGAAGCGCTTTTACGAAACTGAAAATGCTAGTTTCTCTCCAAGCTTTTATTTCTTTTCGAAAATTTTTATCAACTTATTTACTTATCATTTCTAATCCACTTCTTCTTCACATGAAATCACTTTTTTTAAACTTGTCTAAACAAACCAATCATCAGACGAAAAATTTACTAATTCTATAAGAACATTTTCTTCACTAAATATATATATGCCAGTTCGTCGGGACGGAACAGCACCATGATGTATTAACATGAGCGCGTTTTCGTGTGTCAATCTTTCTATAACGTTCACCAAAGAAAATACCCACTTTACCACCGCTCCCCTCTTTATGCCCAAAATTGACCATTAAACAAAGTGAGTAACATCCATTCAGATCCCTCTCACTTCCAAACTGCATATATATATACACACAATCACCCACAACACAACACCCATTTACTCGATCCCACACCAAAACCATGAGAATCACCACAAAACTCAAACTCCCCCTCCTCACATTCCTCTCAATCACACTCTCTCTTTCAACACACGTTGCTTCTTCTTCTAATTCAGCGGCTACTTCTACTTGGGCAGGCTCCAAATACGAGATCCAATGCACAATGTGCGCCGCCTGTGACAACCCATGCAACACCCCCGCTGCAACCCCACCACCACCGCCACCCTCCCCGTCTCCTCCGCCGCCGTCTCCCACCGCTCCCAACTGCCCTCCGCCGCCGAAGTCCGGAAACAATAACAACAACAATAACTACTATTACTCTCCGCCGCCGCCAGCTCAGCCCACGTACGGCAACTCGCCGCCGCAAACAACTGGCGGGTATTATCCGCCGCCGGACGGGAACTATGTACGGCCGCCGCCGCCCAACCCGATCGTGCCGTACTTCCCGTTTTATTATCACAGCCCACCGCCACCTTCTTCAGCTATTCGCCTCTCAATAAACTCATTTTTTCTCGCTGTAATCTATATTTTTGTATTTTGTTATTCATATTAGTAAATTAAATTAAACAATGATGAATAATAGGATAGAATAAAGTGCACGTGTCATGCCCACAGATCCACAGAACTTGCAGGCGTCTCAGGAGGTGTAGCTGGAAGTTGGAGCTCTGAATTTTGTAGTTTCCAAAACTACCCTTTCGGTGCTTATACGATCAAAATCGATTATGGGTTTTTCATCGGATAAAGAAGGGTAATAAGGTAAATTTATAGTCTCCTTCAGTCCTTGTAGTTTGCTATCAACATTAAAGCTGATCCTGATCATGCATGTTCACTTGTGTAATTTAACTATGATGTACTGTATGATACATAGACGAGGTCCTTCGATGTTAAGTTTAATCTTACTAGTGAATAGTGGCCTAGTATGCTGTATTTCTTTCAACCTTGTTGAATTCTGTTCGGCGTTGCAAATTTTGGTAGGGAACAGTTTAGAGGAAATGTCAATTGTGGAGATTGGAGGCAATCAAATCACAATTCACATGCTATTTGCTTTTGCTTTTCAAAAGTGTTTTCAACGTGGAGAGAGTAAAATAGGAGCATAGTTTTTGTTTATACCTGTGCTGCTTATTTTTAATAGGAACGAAGACGAACAAATATGAATGCAAGTATAACAAAAACGGGAACAAAGAGGAAAGCAAGGGGCTAAACCTTAAATACTTCAGATCATAAAATATCTTTACTTAGAGCATCTCCAACCATCTAAAACCCTTGGCTAAAAGGTAAGTTGGCATGCTTAAAATAAAAAAATTTAGTCAACAGCTCTAAAAACTCAACTCCAACCATGCTCACCTGTTGTCTATAAATTTAGCCAACCTCCTATGGATGGCTAAATTTGTCGAACCTCTACAGGTCTGTAAGAAAATCTGTAGGAAGATTGTACATCATTTATTACCATATTGAACTGATATATTCTATTTTAACAATTTAAAATATTAATAACATACTATTTTTAAATTATAACCAACCAATATAGTCAATACCATTGAAGCAAAATATCTTACAGGTTCAGCAAATTTTACATAATGTCTTACAGGTCCAATTTAGCCAACGATTATAGCCAACTCCGTTGGAGATGCTCTTAGAGCATTTCTAATGGCGTTAGCTAAATGAAATCTGTAAGATATTATGTAAAATTTGTTGAACCTGTAAGACATTTTGTTTCAGTGGCATTGGCTATATTGGTTGGTTAGTATGTTATTAATATTTTAGATTGTTAAAATATAATATATCAGTTCAATATGGTAATAAATAATGTGGAATCTTCCTACATATTTTTTATAGACTTGTAGAGTTTCGACAAATTTAGTCATCCATAGGAGGTTGGCTAAATTTATAGATAACAGCTGAGTATGGTTGCAGTTGAATTTTTCGAGCTATTGGCTAAAATATTTTATTTTCAGTAATCCAACTCACCTTTTAGCTAAAGGCTTTCAATGGTTGGAGATGCTCTTGCTTAATTATCAACTAGCATAAAAGCCCGTGCGAGGCACGGGACTCTAGTTTTTGTTGTGTTTTAAATAATATTCGTGTGTAATCATATTATTTCGAGCATAACTATTACGTCTTATTTTTTAACAGAATATGTAAATATGAAATGTAACATTTGCAATATAATAGCATTGATAGTAATAATATGTACTATATTTAAAAAAAAATTATAGATCAAAAACAACATTTGAACTGATTTTTCTATATTCAAATTCGTTAGGATATAGAGGCCACTACCATTTAATCTACATGTTCAAAATTATATTCGAAATTAATACTGAAACTTTTAGAATTTAAATATATTATACCTCATTAAAAAGATCTGTAATTTGTTGTTGAAAATTATTAAACTATTTCATCCAATATGAAAACTTATTCTTGATATGTGAATTACGATATCCTAAATCATGATTAGATGAATATGTGTGGTCCGCGTTGTTTTATATTTATTTCTCTTTTTTTTAGCGTACGTTTGTGTAATAGTTAAGTGATATATGATGGACAGACTATGAACACATTCTTTTTTATCATATGTTGCACAAACCTTGTATAAATATTAATTGAAACATATATTGTATGTAAAAGACCCTACCTTACTTTATTATAAAAGTATTAATTGAACTACTAATCTTATAATTGTACCCGAAAAATTCCGATACGTTTGATGTGGCTTACCCTTTTAATTTTCATATCAATTATATAATACTTCAATGTCTTATATTTTTTTGTTAATTTAAAATATTAGCTGATTATTACTTTGATGCCGCGTGTTATAATATTGTCTTGTTATAAAATATTAATTTTTTATCATTAGTTTTCTGAGCTTGCTGATTAAGACTTTTAATGATTTTTCATGTAATTGTTATAAACCAGATCTCAAATAGTAAAAATAGAGTAGATGTCAATTAGGTACCATGAAGTTCATAAAAATAAGAAATATTTAGTTTAATTAGTCGTATATTTATTTTTTTGCTTTGTGCAAACTCACATTTTTAAATATTTTGATACTCTTATCTCTTAGGGGTGAGCAATGTAGCATGTCATGTTCAATTGTTAAAGATCAAATCAGGTGTTCGATATTCTGGATTATGGAAAACTATTCTTGTTCTATTCCCGTTTAATCAGATATTAGTTTTCACCTTATCGCGTCGGATTATCCATTTCAGAATTAGTTATATTTTATTAGTTTAATTTGTAAATGATTAATTAATTTAATTATAGTTTGAATCATTTTATTTAACTCGTATGTTATACATTGATGGATGGCATATTAAAATTATAGTTTTAAGACTTTAATATATATAAAACTTATTTCTCAGTGTTATTTTATTTTAAGCAAGTAAAATTTATAACTCAATTCTTTTTAGTAGGTCTCGTAAACACGTTTTATTATTATTTGGTTGACTTTTGATTAACAACATAGAAGTTCTCTAAATTCACATTTATATCACAAGTTATAATATTTCAAATTCATATATCACCAAAATCATATCATTTAGACATATTTTCTAACATCAAATTTGATGTCTTTATCACTATTCTTATATCTATAATTTTTTTTTGAAAAGATTTGGTTACACGTCGAATTCTGAATTCATAAGTTTAAAATAAAAAGTAATCTAAATAAAAATATTTTTTCAGTCTTATTTCATGTTCTTCAAAATATTGTAATCTATTTATAAGTCACCTTTTATAATTAAAAAAAAATGACATAGTCTATGTTGAAATCCATCAATTTTTCCTTTCAAAGATGCTCACCGAAATCTTAGTTTTTGTGCTTATTTCTCACATTCATGACTTAAATTTCTCTAATATTGTATCGGTACTCGTTTAAAGTATTAAGTTAGATTTTAATTCGTCCAATTTTATTAAAATATGAATTATATCCATATTTTGAAGTCTAAAACATGGCTCGAGCCCAATTGTTCAAATTCTTTTTCAAATTTAAATTTATTACGTAAGTAATTATTTATGGATAGTAATCTATCATGTAAAAAACATATGAGACTTACTTGAAATAATAACTTGTCTCAAATAAATAAGATATTGAAAAGAATATAAATACAACAGTTTTAATGTATGAGTTTAATGCTTTTGAATAAAAAAAATTAATTGCTTGTGTAGTTCAAGTGGTTTGAGTGGTGTAATTGTAATGAAGAGGGCTTGTGTTCGAGTCACATCAATAACAGGAGGGAGGCTTATGTAGATTTTTAAATATTATAACTATGGTTATAGTTTGGAAGGTTAGAATTATTTAAAATTTTAAAGGAACTTTAATAATATGAGAAAATTTTTTAAAATTTTTTTTCTTTAAAAAAAATAATATGAGAAAATTTTAAAATGGATGTGAGGAGTTAGATGTTTTGATTATAGTAGTTGTTTTGGCTCGCTTAATTTATTTTTGATGGGCATAATAAATTAGCTATTATGCTATTTTGGATGAAAGCAAAGCATATTATCATTTTGTATATTAATTGAACACATACTAATTTTGTAATCAAAATTTTCTCCAATTAACTTTTTAAAAACTAGTCTTTTGAGTTTAAATCACTATTTCAATCTAAATACAAAATACAGATATTAAGTTGTAACATGATCAAATATTGGGGTAGCGGTGATGCAGTTTTTTTCAAAACTGTGAAAACCGTACATGCGATTTGGTAAGATATAATTGCATCTTGTATACAATATATAAATCACGCAAACTACTATAAATATTTAATAATGATAATATATTTATAAAATCAATTTTTATGATCTCAATAACTTATAAAATCAAATAATTATGTAATTAATTTTATATATCATATATATATAACATCATCAATTCATTCTGAATCGTATTTTGAGCCGACAATATTTACGCACGCGAGTAGTTCTATTTGTAAGCGTTTTTCGAGATATGTCTACGCACGTGAGTAGTTTTATTTGTAAAAGTTTTTCTAGATATGTTTAATTGATCAAAATGAACCATGCATGATGGGGATGAGAGGTCGTTTGGTTCGAGAAGTGGTATGAGATTGTAACAAGAAATTAGGTTGAACTGGTATGTGTTTGAGGTATCATATATGATATCATGTGTTTGGTTGATGCTGGAATTAATATATATAATTTTTGTAAAAAAAATAAGTTATTAATTTATATTAATTAGAAATATTAATAAAATTATTATTGTTATATATTTTTGTATCATTGATTTGATTTTGTATCAAACATTAAATATTTATTACTTAAATAGAGACAAAAAATATAAAAAATAAAAACATCTTGTACCTCAATCTCATATCCACTTGGGGGTTTAAGGTCTGCGTTTCAGATTTCATTTTCCCAACCAAACACCAGGCATGAGTTTGGAATACACAAACCTCATACCTGATTCCAAATACCCATGAACCAAGCGACCTCTGAATATAATAAATGTAATGTGAATTCTTAATAACAGTTTAATTTTAAGGAAGATCTTGGGAAGGCTTCTGTTCACGTGGTATCCCTAAATGTGTAATAAGAATTATCTTTAGGATTATCACTATGCGAAGCCTGGATTAGTGACTGATCACGTATACTGGTAATTAGGGATGAGCAAAACCGAACCGGAACCGAAAAACCGGACCGAACCGTGTAAATTCGGTCCGGTCCTAATTTTCTGAAAATTCGGTTCATTCGGTCCGGACAGAATAGACCGAAATAAAGTTCGGTTCGGTCCGGTCCGTAAAAAAATATTTCGGTCCGGACCGAATAGACCGAAATATATATTATTTTAATTAATATTTATATTATATATATCTTATATGTTATAATTATAATATCTAATTTGTAAATTTAATTATATCTATCTTTAATGAATTGGGGGTGATTAATTAATATGAAAATTTTAAAATAAAAGATGAATTCTAGTTTTATTTATAATATAATTTTTTATTTTTAAAATAATTTCGGTTCTTTCCGTCCGGACCGAACCGCATTATTTCGGTTCGGTCCAGTTCGATCCATTATAAAAGTTCAGTCCGAAAAAAATTAAAACTTCAATTTTCGGTCTATTCGGTTTGGTCCGGTTATGCTCACCCTAAACGCAACGGTGATGGAGTAGTCACCAGAGTCCGCCTAAGGATCGGATCATCATTAGTTTGATTTCTCTGCACACTTCTTGTCCTAGTTCGGTCCACCTCACTAGGACTATTTTACTCTTTCTCTTACCGCCTATAATAATCCACGTACGCAGGATTCAATTACTTAGTGAGGTGTATTTGATTGAGATTTTAATGGATTGCTTTTAGCTTATAGATTTTAATAGATTGTATGTGATTTTGATTTTGTGCGGATTTTTGATAAAATGTTATAGAGTTGATAGGATTTAAGCATAATGCTTCAAAATCCCATTGATTTTGGTAGGATTTCAAAAAATTTAAAATACACTGAAAAATGCCACAAAATCCATAAATTTATGAAATCCAAAAAAATCTATCAGCATTTGAATATCATCAGATTTTAATGGATTTTAAACAATCCCAATTGAATACCATCAGATTTTAAAGTACTCCCTCCATTCCAAAATAATAGTCGCTTTGACTTTATGCACGTATTTTGAGGTGCAAAAAAAATATATTTCTACATGTTATTTTTGAAATTTTCTTTTTCCGAATAAAAATAGAGATGCTAAACTTTTATTCAGAAAAAGAAAATTTCAAAAATAATGTGTACAAGTATGTTTTTTTTACACCTCAAAATACGTGCACAAAGTCAAAGCGACTATTATTTTGGAATGGAGGGAGTATAATTTAAAATCCCAATTGAATACCAACAGATTTTGTAGCATAATTTAAAATCTCAATTGAATGCCTAGAGATTTTAATGGATTTCAAACAATCCCAATCGAATACTCCCGGATTTCATTAATGCAAAAAAATGCTTTAAAATCTCAATGCAATACACCCCTCTTAATTACATTGTGCTAATCGTTGAGGCATATCTCGTAATTTTTGCAACGGGTATATAAATGAGATCGGATTGTTATCTAAATTCAAAAGAAAAGGTGTTTATTTGGGTCAAGTATAAATATTAAAAGAAAATAGGATTGAATCGTACTATATTCATAAATTTGTTTCGTTATTTATTTATTTTATAGTTGAAAACTGAATTTATCATAATTAAATCTTTGTAAGTAAAAGAGAATAGTATTTAGCCAATAAAAGAGAGACTAATATTTGAAAAGAATTTGTACAGCAGGTATTTTTAAATAGAAATATATGCTTATAATATAAAATTAAAGATACGTAAAAAATTCTAATTTATATTAATCAAAAAGTAATTTTTGAAAAATTCAAGTGATACTAAGACAAAATTTTATAAACAAAATTTATATAATTATGTATTAATTAATATAAGTGCATGATGATATGTTTCAGATCCGGTTTAAAAACATTTGGTCCGATCTATGAGTTTATAAAAATTGAATTTTAGTCCGATCTAGTCCAGTCCAATACGAATATAGACTTTTGCGCGGTTAGAGATAAATTTTTGTACATATTAAATAATATTTGAAAAGATGATGCATATATAACGATACATATTAACTTATTATCCGAAAAGATTGTGCATATAATTATACGAAGATACATTCGTTTCATTTTCTATCTACGATATATTAAATAATATCTGAAAAGATTATGTATACGTAACGGTAATATGGATATACGAACATACGTTCATTTCATTTCTCATCTACGAAAAATACGATACCTCATATTCTTTATTCAGAATATCTTATTCGATTTCTTTTGCTAGTAATTTATAAGATATTACTAATAGATCGCGAATAGTACAAAAAAGCTATATCACGTTAGCGTATTTTCAAGAATATGAAATTCGCTCGAATCTCTTAATCCGTATGAAATGACTTATTCTAATATTTAACTAGTATTGTAGAAAATGGAGGTATATACAAATTTCTAGGCTATTTTTAACTATTTTCATGAGAACACACTGTAATGTTGAAGTTCCATCATCTCTCTACGAACTCTCTTTTCTCAATACTATTTTGAGGAACTACGCCAACGAAAAGTAAATATTAAAGATTATAATAATATATTAAGATAATAGATTCAGCGATCATCTAATTCTTTCAAAGAAAATAGCCACTTAAATTTAGAAAAACAATACCAGAATGGACCTTTTACCAACCAAGATTTGGACCAATTGCTCAGGCAAAACATATTAATACTCGTAATTTAAACTACCATTTTAAACAAAATACTACTCGATGAAAGAGATCTTTGAAAATAATGAACATACAGAATCTATAATCATGACTCTTTAGACAAATTCTTGTCCTCTACATTTTCGGATAACCATACCAACAATACATGCAACATAAACGCATCCATCAAATATTTCACCATACCAATTATACATGCAAAGTAAATGCATTCATCAAATAAAGATGGCAATATCAGACACGCCCTTTAACACGATCCAAATCAAGTAAAATTCAAAATTCGATACATCAAAACAAAATTCGGGTATGAATAATAAACCATCAAAAGCAAAAAAATATCCCAAAAACATGTTTTCTCCACAATAATCAAAGTCACAACCATGACAAACAAGGCAACAACTATAATAATAAGTCTATAAATCTAGAACCAAAAGATCATAATCCAACGAAAAACTACGTCCACGTCTGTTTTAAAACAAACTAGTTCAATCACATGACATAGCCATCAAAATCAGAGCAGCTTGCTCCATTTCTCCTTGCACAACACTCGCTGCCTCGAACAACCTTGATCTCAGGTTCTCGGACACGAGCTCTCCATTTCCCGAACCCCCCAAATCAGCCGGCTTGTTGAACGCCTCGCCGACGTTGTTGTTGCCCGACGATCTGTCGCTAGTCACGGTGCTCATATTCAAGCTGGAGCTCTTCGTTGAATTCCTCTTCCTCACCACTTTGGGGCTTACCAGTCCAAGAAGTTCAAGTTCTTTTCTCAACTTACCGAACCTGATCCCGCAAGCGTTACACAGTGACTGTGTAAACAAAACAAAACAAAACAAACCCATATCACAATTTTAATAATAAAAAAACACAAATATTAATCATTAATTATAAATATATAATAAATTAAATAAATAAAAACATATGAATCATCAATTATAATAAATATACATCTTAAACACATGTATACCTTAGGTCCAGAGGGGCCAGTTCGCCACAAAGGGGTTCTTGTGGTTTCACAATCCCAACAAGTTTTCGCTGGCAGAATTAAGGTTCCAGTGGTCGGAATCCTGACAGGGGTTCGGCTGCTGATTTCATCAGAATTTGATCCCTGTATAAATTGATCAAATTTAATTTAATTAGGCACATATCACATATAAGCATATTAAAACTTGCTAAAACCCGAACAAAATTTAGATTTATAATTATAAATCAAAATCGAACGGTGATCACATAATAAATACCGAAAAAGAGCGTGATCACTTACTCTCTCATTGCGATCCACCATTTTAAGGAAAATCCACGTATCAAATCAAGAGATCACCCTTAATAACTGAAATCACAAACAAATAAAAAACATTAAAGCATCTATACAAAGTGATCACATTAAAATCATGCGATCCAACAAAGATCAGATCGAAAAAAGATAAAAGACGGGAGAAAAAACTGAAAAATGATGCAAGCTTGTTTTTAAAACATAAAAATGAATGGGTTATCGTATAAAAAAACTTAAAGGCTGAAGAGCAAAGCATATCAACTAAAAAGACTTACGATAGAGAGATATCGGGGGTGCAAAAGCAGCAGAGAGTGATGTGGAGAGAGAAATATATATATAGAGAAGAAAGGACCGTAGTCTGTGAAATAGAAGCAGCAGAAAAAATAAAAATTTAGGCTGAATCAAGAAATACTTTGGACCGCCTCTTCAATGTTAATTTACTTAATTGGCCTTCACTCAAAATTGTCTATTTGCCGCGCGAAAACACTTTGTCCAAAACTTAACAAAACCAGTTGGTGCGACGTATATATCATGGATTTTGTCTAGATTCGCAATCATTTGCGTATGACTTTTTATTTATTCTAATATGTATAGCATTTCAAATCAAATCTTTACATATGAATTATTATATCATATTAAAAAAGATTTTTCATATAGATATAAGAAGATTCATTCATTTCATTTTCCATCTACAAAATTTTTAAATAATATATGTGAAGAATATGCATATGTAACGGTAACATAGATATACGAACATACATTCATTTCATCTCTCATCAACAAAAAATACGATACCTCAAATTCTTTATTCAGAATATCTTATTCTATATCTTTTGCTAGTAATTCACAAGATATTATGATATATCATCAATAGTACGAAAAAGCTATATCACATTAGCTTGTATATTCAAGAATATGAAATTCACTTGAATCTCTTAATCCGCATGAAATGACATATTCCAATTTTTAAAAAGTAGTACTATAGAAAAGGGAGGTATATACAAATTTCTTAGCAATTTTTACTATTCTCATGAGAACACACTGTACCGTTCTATCGTCTGTCTACAGGCTCTCTTTTCTCATTATTTTTTTAGGGAAATATGCCAACAAAAAGTAGATATTAAAGATTATAATAATATATTAAGATGCTAACTTAAGTCATATTCTAATTCTTTCACAGAAAATAACCACTAAAGTAGTAGAAAAATAATATACAGAGTGAACCTTTTACCAACCAAGATTTGGACCAACAACTCAAACAAAACATATTAATATCACTTCGTAATTTAAACTACCATTTTTAACAAAATCTACTCCATGAAAGTGACCTTTGAAAGTGATGAATAAACAGAATCTAATCATCATGACTCTTCAGATAAATTTCCGTCCTCTACATTTTTGGATAACCATACCAACTGTACATGCGAAGTAAACGCATCCATAAACAAAAGTCGGAAATATCAGACACGACTACTAGAGACCAGCCCATTACATATGCAAAAACCATATATCAAAATAAAATTTAGATATAAGATATATAAACAAAAATATCCAGATCAAACAAAATATGAAACACGATCCACATCAAATAAAATACAAAAAATGATAAATCAAAACAAAATCCAGACATGAAATATAATAAACGATCAAAAACCAAAAATATTTGAAACCTTTTTTATCCATAACGATCAAAGTCAAAACCATAACAAACAAGACAACAACTATAATAGTAAGTATATAAAACTAGAATTAAAAGATGATAATCCACCTGAAAAATACATCCACATCTGTTTTAAAACAAACTAGTTGAATCATATGACATGGCCATCAAAAACAGAGCAGCTTGCTCCACTTCTTCTCGCACAACACTTGTTGCCTCGAACAACCTTGATCTAGGATTTTCGAACTCGAGCTCTCCACTTCCCGAACCCCCTGAGTCCGCTGGATTGCCTCGCCCTCATTGTTGTTGCTCGACGATCCATCGCTAGTCACCGTGCTCACATTCGAGCTGGAGCTTTTCTTGGGCTTTCTCTTCCTCACTACTTTGGGGCTTATTAGTCTAAGAAGTTCAAGTTCCTTTCTCCTCTTACAACTCCTGATCCCGAAAGCATTACACAACGAGTGTATAAATAAAATAAAACCAAATAAACTCAAATCACATTTTAATAATTATAAAAAAAAACACAAATATTAATCATCAATTATAATAATTTAATAAATAAAAACATACTCCCTCTCGTCCATTACAAAAATATTAAATTTTGCTATATAATGAAAACACCTAATGTTAAGTACAAATCAAACTTGCTGAAATTCGAATAAGTTCATATATATAATTATAAATCAAAATCAAATGGTGATCACATAATAAATACCGAAAAAGAGTGTGATCACTTATCTCTCATTACGATCCACCATTTTGAGAAAGATCTGCGTATCAAATCAAGAGATCACCTTTAATAACTGAAATCACAAATAAAAAGAAAAATTAAAGCATCTATGCAAAGTGATCTCACTAAAATCAAGCGATCCAACAAAGAAGAGATCGGAAAAAGACTAAAGGCATGCTACAGAAAAACCTAAAAAATGGTGTAAGCTTATTTTTAAAAAAATGACGCGGTTTTCTTTTGGAAAAATTTAAAGGTTGAAAAACATAGTATATCAACTACAGAAACTTACGAGAGAGAGAGATATGCGGTGCAAAAGTGACGAAGAGAGTTGAGCAGAGAGAGTGATGAGGAGAGAGAAATATATAGAGAGAGAAGAAAGGACCGTAGTTTGTAGGATGGACGCGGCAAAATTAAATAAATATATGGGTTGAATCGAGTAAAACCCTAGACCACCTCTTCAATGTTAAATTACGCATTTGACCTCCACCCAAAATTTTTTAATTACCCCGCCAAAATACTTTGACCAACACTTAACAAAACCCTTTGGCGGGATTTATATTTTATGAAATTTGATTTTTTTATAAACACGTATAGCATTTTACTTCACAAAATAAATTAGCCAACATATCAAATCTTTAGATATGAATTATTATATTATAATATACTTTTGTTTTACATATTACCAAAAATTATTGGTTTCATTTTTCATAAATTATTTGTTTATGATAACTTTAACGATTGATAAATCATGAATACATCTATACTTATATACAAATACATGTATATGGTTTTACATCTGTAAATGACTATATATGACATATTGTCAGAATCGAACGAGTTTTTTATAGTTATCAATAATGATCGAGTGTATGGTAAACAGTACATTTTCATCTGATAATGTGTGTGCATATATACATACACATGTTGCTAATTTTATATGAACAAATTGTACTAGTAATCTTTTCACTTAAGTAAATGCAAGTATAAAATAAATTTTAATTTATCTCATAAAATGAATTTTTTTTATAAGTTATTGAATAAATATCATATTTATTTAATGTTCACGATAAAAGCACATTAGTACCTCATTGAAGGAGACCTGAGAGTAACCGCAACGAAGTCCTATTTCGTGCATCGGGCTGCATGAAATGGTAATATTGTGGAAAAGAGGCGATCAGTTGGCAATGGAGGAAAATGGGTAGTCCTTCTTTCCTGGTCTCATCCCACGTCTATTCTCATTATTTAAATGTGAAGGATGATGAAACATGTGTACTCTATGAAGTTTCTTTTTTATACACATTGAAAAGAGTGAAACAGGTCGCGGGGTTGGAGTCGTTTGAGCAGTTCTTGTTCAGAGACTCCTTTACTTACGTAGGCGCTGCTGTTGCTTTTACTATCTCATTTAGGGTTAACAAGAATAAAAAATTTGCTCGGGTAGTTATAGATCTTGTTTTTTCCCTTCAATGAAGCTTTATTATCTCATTTAGGGCTAGTAAATATAAAGAATCAACCTGCGTAATTACGAATTTTGTCTTTTCCACTACATTCATTCTGATTCAAATTTTTTTTACATAAGATTGGATTAAATACAATTTCTACAGTAATTCCACTCATGAAAGGTCAGGTGTTATATCACAAGAATATATAATATGTATAATTAATGTATCCTTTCTACGGAATTTTAATATTATGATCATTAATGATTGTTTCTTAGTGATAAAATCAGGTTAGATTGTATTACTAAAGAATCAACTATTGACTCGATTTGATGTGTTTTTTGATTTTGACTAATTCCACATTTGAATGTGAATATGTATATTATATTCAAATATTGAGTAGATTCATTTCATCTATATCAATGTATTATATGTCAACAAATGAGAAAGTTAACTTGAAAATGACTATAATATTACCATTATATCTCTATATGATATAAAAATCTGAATTACCCTACATATTTGTCATAAATAATATAACATCACAAAATATTTTTCTATTATAGAAATTGATCGGCAACTTAAGCGGGAGGAAAAAGAAGCAATCACTGATATATAGATGTAGAATTTTTTTTTTGATTACCTGACCATTGAAGATCAAGTATGCTCCTTTGATTACAAAGAAAGAACCGATGGAAGATACACACTAGTGATAAAGTAGTTATAAAGATGGCTCACAGTTAGTTATATGATGTTAAATACAAATATTTTCTTTATTTTTCTTCCTTGCCAAATAATAAATCAGTTTAACCAAATTAATGTTTTAATTGATGGAAGCGAGTCTAAGAATGATTTTAACTGAAAAGATGTGAAGTGCGCTTCAATTGTTGATATGCCAACCCAACGTCTATGTGTTGATATTTATTATACAGGGTTGTCAAATTCTTCAAAAAATTATATTCTACTCAACTTAATTGTCCAAACTAATATGGCTGCGAGGTAACAAATATGAATACTTCTAATAAATATAGTAGTATTTTTATCTTATTAATGGCGCACTGAGATAATATATAATGGTGTTTATAGGCGTCGTCGTCAAAGTTCTTATAATAATTTCATCTTAAAATACAGATTATGTTATATCCGAAATTTGACTATGAATATATATATAAAATGGTCACTATTAATGGATCTATATGGATGTAATATTATGAGAAAGAATATGCTCATTTCCGAAGGGCCAGAACTTTCCGTAAAATAAGATCATAGTAGTGGCTAGCCCTTATGTTGAAGGGTTCATGCCTTCAAGAGGCTAGCACTTACATTAACTGTCTCAGCATGTATGGAAGGGCTCGTCCCTCAAAGGGATCAGTCTATAAAAAAGGGTGCTACCCTCCAATGGGCGTATCTGTTGTGCATAATCTGGTAAGAAAGAGTCACATGCATGGAGAGGGTGTGTCCTTTAAGGGCGCATCCTCTGATGAAAAAGCCCTTATTAAAAGGGCGCTTCTCATTCGATGGCCTTGAGAGGGATCGATATATGATTAAAAGGGGGTCTATGATTAAAAGAGGGTAACCTTTGTTGCTTGGCCGAGGTGTGATGTGGTGATGGGCATCAACAGAGGGCGTGTTCCTTGAGAATCAATATTAAAATGCTTAGCTATGAATGAAGACCCCTCCAGACCCCTCTGGGGGATAACATGAATACCCTTCTAGGGGATAATCATGAAGATTCACCCCTTCGAAGGATATCATGAAGATTCACCCCTCCGAGGGATAATACTGAAGACTTAGGCCTTCAGGTGATATCATGATGATTCACCCCTCTAGGGGATAATGTTGAAGACCACCCTTCCGGGGGATAATGTCGAAAACTCATTCTTCTGGGAGATACGAAGACATTGGCACCTGGAGCCCATCTGGCGTGATCTAAAACCCTCAATCATGTATTCTAACGGGTTATCCTCATGCGGGAGCTTGAGGATATCACGATTCTTATTGAAGGCTCGGAGTAGTATGAAGAATGATCACATATCTTAATCTTGCAATCTGGTGGGTTATCTCCATCATGGAATTGAAATGTTCGTATGTAGATAGTTTAGGGGGAGACCTTGCCCTATACTTCGGTGGTTATCCTCACGCGGGGGGGGGGGGGGGGGGGGTGGTCGTAAAGACTCATCCATAAACATTAAGGATGGCCATAACTATATCATGCGTCTGCTTCCATGCATGATACAAAAAGTAGTGATTAGTGTTTCCTCCAATAATTAGGGATAATGCCGGATCCGTGACATACCTAAATTTAGAGTGCGGTACTGGGTCTCACGGCTAGGCCTTGATGGAATGGGCTCTACCTTCGAACATATCGAAACCACCTCAGTATAAGACTTCTGAAGACTGTGGAAGACTCTGTTAGATATTTGAATAAATTTGATTATTTAAATATTTGATTTGCATGTATTTATAATAAATACACGCAAATCAAATATTCAAATAATCAAATTTATTCAAATATTCAACAACTGATCACCTAATTGGCTAGTTATTTGGTCAGCGACAAGGAAAGATCCGTCTCTGTGGCCGGGAAGTCCGTTAAGTTGAAGAATTATAGAATTACAGAAGGCGCACATTGAACAACTGATCACCTAATTGGCTAGTTAGCCTCCTTAAATTTAACACAACCATTCAAACCAGAAGTTGAAGGAAAAGCATTAGGGGAAAGAGATAAAGAGGAGCATACATTCAACGGAATTGTTTAAAGAAACCATATCCATGTAATTAAAAACATTGCAGATATGGTAAATGCGGGAAAAGAATTGAACAAAAGCCTTTTAGGCATTCCGCAGAAATAACACGATACATGCGGCGGCTCCACGAGACCTTGACAATACTTTGTAAAAGAGCTGTGTTAGGTACCCCAAATTATTTTCCCCAAAAAGTTCCCAAATGACGTAAAATGAGATATAGGATAATTTGATTGGTGAGCTTAATGTGAATTCATGTCCGTTTTTATTTATTATTAGCATATTCAATAAGAAGATAGCACGTATAATTTGGGAAACTTTTGAGAATAATTTTTCGGGTCCTTTGCAAAATGCTCCATATTCCGCATTCCAAGCACTGTCCCAACCCATCTCATATCCTTTATTAAGTCCTGATTACGCACAACTCGTTCTTCACACTCACTGGTTTCCTTGTATTGTAAGTGAGTTCTACTGTAAGTGCAACTTTCTCCTCTGCAAACAGCTAGCGCAACAACGACATCATGATCCTTCATCAGCTTAGTAGCATCTCGGTTCATAAAGGACAAGGCAGCTCGCAACTTCCACATCTCACTTATTTTCTCATTTAAGGCGACCGTGAGAGTGGCCTTTTTAGGGTCCCTTTTAGCACTCTGGACCTGCAATGCAGCGACCTTTTCTGAGGCCAGCCGCTCCTAGTCAGCAAAACAATTTTTCGCCTCCAAAAGCTCTTCACGCATATTGACATCCGAGTGAATTCAGACATAAACCGTTAATAAAATCATGTCAAGACACCAATGATTGAGGAAAAACACAACTAAACATCCACAAAGTAAAGTGAACTACCTGGCCTAGAAGGTATTGGTTATAAAATTAAACGAATTTTACCAATGATTGAGAATATGAGAATGTTTTTTATTCAATATTGGCAAGCTGACATTTTAAAATATTTGTGATACTCTGTAGAAAATCAAAAAATCAGTCCTTTTTAATTGAGTTTGCTCATAGCAGTGATGTACATAGACAATTCATGCTCATTCTGGTGTCGAATCACAGGACTCTCATTTCCAAGTGTTTGAAGGCTATGCCCGGGCGACCCTGGAGGAGATGCATAAAGCATAGCAGCCTCTAAAGCTTGGCGCCGCATGCTTTCTTCTTCATGTGCCAGTTTTTGTGCCCGTAAAGCTGTTATGTACAGCCCAGAAGCAAGAAACACTGTTGTTAACCCGAAAACTCCAGCAGCCAAAAACAGACCTTGGTTTAGAACAAGGCAGTTAGGCCTTGAAGCTGACCACTTTTGCAGATGTCCTGATTCCACACTTATTCCTATTAATAGCAATATTTCTCCCACAGCAAAACAAATCCTGCATTCAACAAAACCATAAATTTTCACTTGTTGCAGATAAAGTAGTGGATTTTTAGAAACATTTGTTTTCTTTTTTACCATGATGTGAGAAAGAAAAATGCAGCTTGCCATGTAAGGACTTTGGCACGCGGAGAGTGAGGTTCCCAAGTGACTAAATCTGCAGAATTACTAATTGCAATAAGCATGGAAGCATGTTCCATAATCATGGCAATTGCCAGGACTCCAAATGCAGCACAAGCATATACGAGAGGCTTTTTTCCACTGCTGTTATACGTGCACTCATATTTCCCTTCAATGCTTGTGCTGAACCATGTCACCTGCAAAATTATCAATCAGCAACATAAATTTCGCGCAAGCACAGATAGATGCTATGTCCAAAAAATTTAATCTGCCATTAGTACCTGCGAGCGAGTGGTCTCAGCAATGAGGGAGAAAATGAAGCAACTTAGGCCAAGTAGGACTGATAAGACCATGACAAGTGCACCTGTTTTGCTGCCTAAGACTGTACCTCGACGACTCGGAGCCAGATCAGCATGAGTAACTGCCATGTCTTGAAGGTCTGGTCTGTCAAGAACAAAGACTTTTGATTGATTAAGAAATTCTAGATGAAAGAATGAAATTAAATGAATAATATTCTGCAAGGAGAAAGAGAGAAAGGAAGGGGGATTAGTATTGCTTGGAACAAAGGTTGCTTAAACTTTAAATATTCTTTTTGGTTTGAGCTTTACATGCAAGATTTCACACAAGTTTATAAAGGCAATGTTCTGATCTTTTGTTTTGAGTGAGTTGAGTAGATTAATTAGAGCTAAAAGTCTTTTTTAACACTGTTTTTGTGATAAAAGGCAGGATTGATGATGATGATAAGAAAAAGTTAATTATTAGGAGTTAGGACCCCGTATGTGGTGCTCACATAGTTCCGACTGACTTGTTCTATGCTCTGCAACTTGTCTCATATTTAAGCAGCGGGACTTTAATAGTTTGCAAATTTGGATATTAAAAATTTTTTAAGAAGATTTTGAAATTAATAGATTCAGTCAAGATTTTAAGATTTTGAAACAAAGATTTGAATTTTACTAAAATATGTTCAAATTGATGTATCCGTTCAAGATTTTTTAAAGATTTCTATATTTATTTTAATATCATAAAAATATTCAAATACACGCATTAAGATTAAGATACGTTGAAATATGTATAATTAGAATCAGATTTCAAAAAATCTCCTGAATTTATTAATATCTTACTCAGCATTTAAGGATATTAGAATAATTACTAAATATTATTGAAATCCAGAGATATCTTATATGAAATCTTGAGCACTAAATTCATTTTCGAATTGTCCAATTGAAAAATACCATGTGTCATGTTCTAAGTCGTTATAACTTAATAGAACTTAATAAATTTTAATAATGATTTCACTAATTAATATATATATCACCAATATTATTATCATGCATTTTGGTCCACGACGACTGATTGTCATGGTGCTCTTATCTAACACACAGCTCCATTATATCAGATTTGTATTTCAAGGCTGGAATTGAAATCTGATTTTTTAAGTATCCGGTATAATTTTGCGCAGATAGAGACTTTCTGTTTCCGTGGAAAAAAACAAAGTTTTAATTTAGAACTCTTGAAATATAGATCCGACAGCCCTGTTAAATAAACTGTTCCCTGACAACCACTGACCTGGACCCTATTATCATAATCATTTAGGAAGAATTTTGGGTATCTGACATCATTCTTAGTAGTCAATTTTTTATTTTCTATGATCAAAATAGCTTGCTTCTATCTAAACTATTTTTTCGTAACTCTTATTATTAAAAATATTATATATTCCTTTTATAGATAAAACTTTTGTATTATTTCTAATTACAAAATATATGTAAATTTCGATTAAAATTTAATTAATTGATATAGTAATTTCAACTACTGGTTTTAATCATATAAAGTATAATAAAAATTATTTTAATATACACTGTTATTCAAAAAATTATTGATTTTATTATCGCTCAATTTTATAGTACTTTAATATAATATTGAATATCACAATTAATAATATAATAAAATTTATATTTACTTTAAGCATACTAGCTTATAGCCCGTGCAAGGCACGGGAGCTTTTTAATTATTTATAAATTTTTTAAATCTATTTTAAATGGTGTGAAAAAAATTATTTTATAATAATAAATTAAAATTATATGTATCATGCCAAAGTATTAAATTCTTTCTATCAAATTTTAAATTATTTTAAGTAAAATATGTGACGCCAACTCCTATTAGATTATATAATGTGATTTAAATATTTTTCCAAAAAATTTTATGGTTCGAGATTAAAATTGATAAACACAATTTGTTTTGAATTAAGAAGATGAATCATAAACATGCAATAACATGGTAGAATTTGTTTTGGATTAAGAAAAAGTTTTTGTATTCGTTCCTCACATAAATCGGGCTTATTAATTTAAAAATATATTAGATAAAAATAATTTTGTGACGGTGCGATTTATATGATTCTACAAATAAAATTGGTAGAAAATATTTATTTTGGATTAAAAAAATCATAAACACATGAAATACAGAATTTGTTTTGAATTCAGGAAATGAATTATAAACATGCAAGTAGATATCAGTTGTCTTATGAAAAAGATGTTATTTTTGTTCTAATCTAATCTAACGGTGTTTATTTGTTCAATATACGATCCGATGGATAAAAATAATTTTGTGACGGTGCGATTTATACGATTCTACAATTAAATTTTGTAGGAAATATTTATTTTGGATTAAAAAAACCAAAAACACATGAAACACAGAATTTGTTTTGGATTCAGAAAAGGAATAATAAACATGTAAGTAGATGTCAGTTTCCTTATAAAACTATAGAACACAATTTAATTTTGTTATAATTTGTTCAATATACGATTCAAGATAAGCTTTTGGACCATAGAACCATGCGACCAAATTATCTCCCTTACGCTTATTATATATAAGTATATAATTAGATGAGACCATTTACACATATTCTAATAAGTCAAAATTGTCACGTTATCTCTAATATTTCAAACTCTTTTTTAAGAAAAAACAAATAGCCAGCTTGAAATTAGAGAAATAATTATCCGGAAGGGATAAAAAAGCGCAAATGACAAATCTGTGATGCTGATGAGTCAGTAAATATCACGTCAAGTCTCCGTTTAATTCTGTGTTAGCCGTGTATGCCCAAACATATATACGAATTATCTGATCTGTATATCATCCATGTCACACTAGTACATACCTATATTTGCGAAAGAATAATATGACCGCAACTCATCCATACCAAATAATTGGAACAGCGACTCGAATAAATTATTAACTTGTTTTTGGTTTATTACCATGTGCTCACTTATAATTGATGTGTTACGATAATTATTATCTTTTAAATTCATTCATTTGTGTAACAAGTATAAAATTTTACATCATCTTTGAGAATAAATATATTTTCAGAAAATTCTAAAAATTTACATCAAATTCAGTGTCAATTAAAGCCTGCTTAGATGAAGACAAAATTACGACTCATCAGGTGAATAGTGCACAATTTAAATTATCTGTTTGATAATTTTATATTATTTGGGAGAGTTGTTAAAATGGGATAATAAAAATAAATTTAATAATTTATTTATTGGAGTCAGTGTTCTAACATCCTGATTTAACCGATTAATCCCATGCAACGTGGATGACCGATTCGATTTTTAAAATTCGAGTAATCATTAAAAAAATTTAAATCAAAGTATATATAATAATTTGTTAAAATTAAAATACTATATTGCTTTGATTATGAACAATTGTAGAATTTATGTTGTATTTAATATATATTTGTTAATAAATAACTTATATAATAATAATTAAATATTAAATAATATTTTAATATTAAAATATATCCGATTTTCACTCCGATTTATCATTTGATTAATCCTAAATCAGTAGCTTAATCGAATAGGTCCGATTCCCGAATTCTGTAACACCGGTTTGAGTGAAAAAATTATTGGATTTTATTAAAAAAATTGAATTCAAGTCTAACGTTCATTACATTATTATCATTGTGATAATACTTATGACACAACAAACATATAAAATGTCATATTAGGATTATCCAGTACTATAGTTACAAACTTACAAACTTTAAAATCTTATATATTTTTAAATTTTACGGAAAACACTTAACTATTTAGACGATTAATCGAATAATGTGTGACAATCAATCAAATAAATATGTTTATATAAAAAGAAATACCAAAATCTGTAATTGTGAATTATTATTTTATATGTGAGGCTCGAGTGTGGCCTATATGGTTCCTTTCGTTTACTAAAAGAATCCAATTTTGAATATAAAAATCCATTTGTTTGTAAACAAACTGGAGTTCGAGTTTTTTTGCATGTTTGACTCTATCCCAGGCCATTTAGTTGAAGATCGGCTCAGAATTGTCCAACTCGACTCGGATATAATTTGTATATATTTTTGCAATATTTAAAATGAAAATTTTAAATCATCATCACTAGATATTTGACAAAAAAGATGGAATGAGACATAAGATTAAAAAAAATTATCAAAGTTACTTGTGAGTCGAGAGTAAGTGTATGATCATCATTATGATAGTTAGAATACTAATTTAGATATAACTTGTAAAATTATAAATTATATATATTAGGAATTGTGCTTGATCGAGTAAAAAAACATGTGATAGTTATTCCTGAGTCGACAGATGGCAAACGGTTGGATCGGTTCGGATATTTGAGATATCCAAATTCAAATCCAAATTATTTTTAAAATCCAAATCCAAATCCAAATCCAATCGGGTTTCACATATCAAATCCAAATCCAAATCCACGGGTTTCGGATCGAGTTCGGGTTTATCCAAAACCTGAATCCTGAAATTTATATGATATTGTAAAAATATTATTTTTGATTTTTTCGCCCTTAAATTTCATTATATTTAAAACTAAACTACTTTAATAATAAAGTATTACACATTAATAAAATCTTGAACCATATTTAATAATTTTTAAACACAAATCTTCACTATATGGAGTATGAAATTTTAAAGTAACTCATTAGTTAGACAAAAAAAGTCACTATAACCCAAGAATATACATATTCACACTCTACCTATACATATATATAAACAAAATTTAGTAGATTTAAAATTGAAAAAAAGTATATTAGTATACATATATATATATATATAGGCACTTGCTCAAATGAGAACTTTCTTAAAATGAGAACCGTGAGAACTTTTGTAATTTATCAAAATCTCATTAATTTGAAGGGCCCCGCCAGGGGCACCTTCACAAAAAATGTATATCATTAAGGTCTCCACCTAGCTAGCCGAAAAAAAATAATAAATAAAAAAATAAAAAATCACTGATGACGTGGCAGTGGACTTTTTTTTTGAATTTTTTTTTTGACTAGCTAGGAAGAGACTAGTTTTATATACATTTTTTATATTGGGTATCCACTAGTTTGATGTTTAGATTAGCCAAAATATGATAAATTAAGGAAGTTCTCACGGTTCTCATTTTAAGAAGTTCTCACTGGAGTAACCCTCTATATATATATATATATATATATATATATATATATATATATATATATATATATATATATATATATATATATATATATATATATATATATATATATATATATATTTGGATTTTTTTCGGGTTTCGGGTTTGGATCGGGTTTGGATCGGGTTCGGATTTCGGGTCGGGTTTCGATACGGAATACCTAGTATCCAAATGCAAATCCAAACTCGTTCGGGTCTAAAAATCAAATCCAAATCCAAATCCAAATCCAAAATATCGGGTTCGGTAAGATCCATTCGGGTCGAAACGGTCGGGTATCCATTCGGATCGATTTTTTCTGCCATCCCTAGAGTCGAATGTAGGTGTGAGTATATGAACATTACAATAGTGTGACATTGATATGGATGTAACTTTTTTAAACTATAAATTATGTGGGTGTTTGGGGCGGGCTTAAAAGCCCCGCTTCTAGACTTTTAAGTTATAAGCACTTATTCGTACCGTTTATATAAAAAGTCGAGAAGCACTTATAAAAAGCTAGCATTCCTAGCTTTTGTTTCATGACTTCTATTTTTTCCCCAAACATTTTAATCGCTTATAAGTCTTAACTAGATTCTAATTTCTACTTCACTTATTTACTTTAAGTAAGAAGCACTTATTTTAAAATCACCCACACGGCCCCTATATCTTTTAAATGAGAACTGATTAGAGTAAAAATTATATACAAATTGTTTGTGTCAAGCTCGCTCAAGTTCAATTCGACTCGAATTATTCGTGAGCAAACTCGTGTTTCGTTGAAAAAGTTAAACTCCAATCGGTTCAGACAAAACTTGACTCGATTCCGTTTGCTTGCAACTTTATTACATATCATGTGTTTATCAATATTTTTATTTATTTCGTTATGGGCATATCGCTTTAGGGTTAGTTATCTTGTTGGTCACTAAGTGGGCTTAATGTATCAAATTGGTCACTGAACTGAAAACGGTATCAAGATGGTCACTGAAGTCACCATAAATATCAAATCAGTTCCCGAAATATGAGTTCAAGTAATAAAAATATTATTTATAGAGTTTTAGACATTTAAATATTACACAACCAACAAAAAGGTTATGACTTTTAGTATTTATGATAATATATTTAGATTTTATCAAGTTTATTTTTTATTTATCTTTTATTATATAGTTATTTTATTTGTTTTAATTAAAAATAAATAATTAATAAACTTGATAAAATTTAAATATATTATCATAAATACTAAAAGTTATAAACTTTTACTTGGTTATGGTAACATTCAAGAATAATGTGTAAAATTTTTTAAATAATATTTTTATTATTTGAACTTATATTTCGAGGGACTTGTTTGATATGTATGGTGATTTGAGTGATCATTTTAATACCGTTTTTACTTCAGTGACCAACTTGATAATAAAACCCACTTCAGTGACCAACTAGATAATTAACCCTGTCGTTTTATATCAGTAATTTAACTCAAAAGGTATTTATTAGTAGAGATGTGCATGGTGCGGTTTGCACCTAAAACCGCAACCGGAACCATAAGGTGCGGTTTCTAAAATTTGAAATCGAAACCGCACCAAATACCATTGGTGCGGTTCGGTTTATAAAATAATCGGTTTCGATTTTTTATGGTGCGGTTCGGTTTTAAAACCGTGAAGAGTTCGAGAAAAACTTCTAATAGCAAGTTCACAATAAGTTGGCGAAAAGTAATAATATAATTAAATAACGGAAGAGTTTAACATCCATGCAAGCTACAGGCCAGTTTTATAATACACAGTGCTTTCCCCTTAACATGGAAGTAACTCATACATCTATCATATACCAATTGCAGAAGGTATAGCTGTTAAGAAGGTATATGCTGATTGCATTTTCTCGGAACAAAATGTTCCTGCTGATATCCTGTATTATGTTGCAGCACACTTAGCCTAATGAATGAATTCCTTTGATTTCGAAAAAAAAATAATGATAACCACATGCTCTCAGATTAAGATCTATATATTCAAACATGATAAATAACTTACAAACATGCATTGGACTTCACTTATTAGATCAACTGTGTATATACGTAATTATATGTTTTGTAATATATACAATTTATATATTATATTCAAATATATACAATAAATAAATAATTATAAATTTTATTACCGTTCGGTTCGGTTTGTCTTCGGTTTTAAAATTTTCAAAACCAAAACCACAACCAAAGTATCGGTGCGGTTTCTCTTCGGTGCGGTTTTATTTAGTGCGGTTTCATGCGGTTTTTACGGTTTTTGGTTCGGTTTCGGTTTACGGTTCGGTTTCTGCTCATCCATATTTATTAGAACACCAACATACCATATTGTTAAGAATTTTTCTGGCATCAGATAGATCTTCGCTGCTTATTACTCCACCTCATGTTATATGTTATTCAGATGTATTCCATAATTTCAAATGTGGCGGTGGACCCCACAGTGTCCACACCATACATTCATACGTTCCAAGTCATTTTAGTTGCCGTTTGACAACCTAAAGATGAAGCAATCATAGCCGTTGATCACCTATATTACACTAAACACACCCCCTATTTCAAATCTTTCCTTGTGCAAAGAGACGTTATAAAGTTTTACTCCCTCTGTCCCTCTCATTTCTTTACAGTTACTATTTTGGGATGTCCCTCTCATTTTTTTACGTTACTATAAATAGTAAGTTTTTTCATCATTACACCCACTATTTTCCTCCCACTATCTCATATTTAACAATAAAAACTACTATTACACCCACTACTTTCCTCCACTATCTCAAATCTATTATTAAATATTGATGGGTCCCACCAATTTACTCACTTTTCATCTAACTTTACTTATTTTTCATACATTGTCTTGGTCTCCGTGTCCCCCTCCAATGTAAACAATTGAGGGGGACGGAGGGAGTAACCTTTTGTGATTATTTTGTTCACAAATATACTTTTATAAAAAGATTTTGAATTATATTTACACACACGGAATAAACTATTATATTTTACTGTTTTCAATCTGTTTTTTGGGTTACCATTTAATGCTTGAACTAGGCTATCACTCAACCTCTCTGACCCAAACACACCTTTCTGCTTATCTGTATTTTTCTCTTACAAACCCTCTTCAATTCTGCGTTCTGTATGTGTATATGTGTCTATTCTAAGACAGCCCAGAAGCTTGGTTTTGCTTGGAAGCAAGAAAAAAGTGACCTTTTTGCAGATCTTGGTTAGACATTGTTAAAGTAAGTATTTTTATCACTTGGGTTTAGTACTTATAGTTGTTAAAGTAAGTCATTGTGTAGAGTCAAATGTATGTTGTTCTTGATTGATTATGTATGTGAGTGTTATTTTGAGGATGATCTTTGATTTATTTGATGAGAATTTGATACAAATGCAGGAGGGTTAGGTTTTGATGAGTTGTTAGTACTACAATGATGAAATAGAGATGTCGTTGATTCTGACAAATCTGGGAGTTTCAGAATGTTTGTAGTTAATTTGGTAGTGCACGATCATGTAAGGATTTTAAGGCATTTGTGTCTAAATGTGGGATTTGGCCTGTATTGGTTTGGGTCTAGTAAATTTGGACTTCGTGACTGTAATTGAGGGTAAATAAATGAGAAACCGGTAGTTTACTTTTGTCAAGAAATGGAATTACTGATGAGACGATGACCTGTGTATGCATAGAGAACCAAGTTTGTGGAATGTCTGCTAAGATAAGCATGCCATATTATCTCCATCATGTGATCTGCTATATGAGTGTGCTAATCACTTGTTTCGAACTTAGATCAGAGATACACGATGCTAACGGCCACTAGATTTAGTACTTGAGGTGTCAAGTATATTAATGCGACTTAGGTGGTTTGTAATCCTTACAAAATAGAGTGAGAATACTATGCATCATGATTTACACCATTTTAGTTATTTAAGATAAGTTGTGTGCGAAAAGAATTTTAATGGATCCCAGCTCCATCATTTTTTTTCCGATCAGTTTATTTGTATATATATTTCATTTTAGATCCTCTTGTATATGCAATTAAAATGTTGCTTTATAAATCTTGTGATATATTAGAAGCACTGATAAAGGCTGCATTGACAAAGTTGCGGATGGATTTTTGTTACCGGATTGTATCTGTCTTGGCTATCTTATCCTTTATCCAGGGATTTTAAAGTTGCTTGGTATATATTTTGTGAACACATCTATGGGGGTTGAGAGAGAAAGATCCAAGAGTGGAGGTGGCTATGTTGGTGGGTTCCTCCACCTTTTTGATTGGAATACAAAATCTCGAAAAAATTTGTTCTCAAACAAGTCCAATGCACAAGGTAAAGCTAATTACTAATGTTATCGTTTGTAAGGTGCGTGGTTAGCAATTTTCTGTGTCTTTTATTTTCTGGTTTCTAATAGACATTTTGTTTATCTCCGTCATTTCAGTGGAGCAATTGAAGCAGAAAACTATAAATGATCATAATCATCCAACAACACAGTTATATTTGGTACGAAAACTATCACTTGTAAATATTCACTCTTTATATTTCCGTATACCTTCTCTACGAAGTTGATTAGTTCCTATAACTTTACAGTAATATTTTGCTTCCTTTGCTTCTTCAGATGGATCAAGATGATAGTCTAGCCCGATCCAGTTTCAAAGGAAGTAGTGAGTATAGTTGTGCTTCCTCAGTAACAGATGATGATGTTGGTGGGAGCAAGGCACCCAGTGTTGTAGCAAAGCTAATGGGATTAGAGTCCTTGCCAACATCTAACTTTTCAGAGGCCTACTCCACCCCATTTTTAGACTCTCGTTCTTTGAAAGATGCTTACTACTATAGAAAAAGTGAAGAGTTTCATGAAGACCAACAAATCATGCGCTCTGGTAATGTTTTTGACAGGTCACAAAACACTTTAAGGAATAATTTAGATTCAAAGATTCATAAATCTATAAGCAAGCCATTTGAGAAGTTTCAGAGTGAGGTTTTGCCTCCCAGATCAGCTAAATCCATTCCACTAACTCACCATAAGCTTTTGTCTCCTATCAAAAGCGGTGGATTCCTTCCATCGAAGAATGCGGTGCACATAATGGAAGCTGCTGCTAGGATTTTTGATTCTGGAAGCCAGGTTACTACCAAAGCAAAGTTGCCTTCGGTTGGGTCTTCAGTACCCTTAAAAGTTAGGGATTTGAAAGAGAGGGTGGAAGCTGCTAAAAAACCATCAAATCTTGTTGAATCTTCTCAAAAGCCATTGGAATCTATTGCTGCTAAAAATATCAAGGGACAATCCATGACCAAGAGTTGGAATGGATCACTAGATTCAAAGACATTTAGAGCATCTTCAAATTCAGAAGAAGGTTCAGTTGGTTCAAAGAATAAGGGAAAATCCGTGTCTCTTGCTGTCCAAGCAAAGGCCAACGTTCAGAAAAGGGGACTGTCCCCAAATCACAGCCGAACATCAGCTGGCCAGAAAGAGCAGGGTGAAATGACGACGAACCAGATCTTTAGAAGTCAACCAAGTTTGCAGAGGAGTTCACATAAGAAATCTTCTACAAACAATTCCTCCTCTGTACTCAGGCAAAATAATCAAAAACAAAATTGCATAGCTGAAAGAGAAAAGGTAGCTGTGAAATCCTTAAATTCTAACAATTCACAAGTTAAAAAAGTTACATCTGGAGATTCTTCACTTGGAAGACAGAGAAACTCAAGTAAAAATTCTGGGAGTAACAAAAATGGTTCCAGAAAGATTGAGCGCGAGGGAAATGACGATGGTAGAGAAGTTCCGTATTCTAGTACAAGTGTCACTAGGAAAAAAAGATGTATAGATGGAGATTTTAACTTTCAGAAAGACCAGGCTGTTAAAAGTGAAAAAAAGGGAAAGGCAGATCAACATAATGGAGTGAGGGAGAGTAAATTCAGTTGGGCCGAAGATAGCAGAAGCAATGGAATGGATGTTGTTTCTTTTACATTTACGGCTCCGATGGGACGATCGATTCCTGTTCCCGAAACTTCTAGAGAAAAATTAGAGAAAAATAATGCCTTCTCTGCAGAATTTCAAGGTAAAGAGGTATTTTTTAACTCAAGTGGTACCAATCGATTAAGGCCATCATCAGTAGGACATAACATGATAGAAGGTGATGCTTTGAGTAATCTCTTAGAACAAAAGCTTAGAGAATATACTCTTGGGGTGGATTCTTTTTCCCGTAAAGCAGAGGAAGTTGGTAGTACTACTTCAAGTCAGGATCAGACACCACTAAAGGCAGTTGTGAAATCATCAAAATTACATATTGAAGGAAACCAGATGGGGTCGCAGACAGAGTGCTTGGATGGGCGATGGAATCCTGTGTTCTCTTCAAATACTTATACAGAAGGACACATGAGCAAACATAAGCTTCAGGTGCACCTTATATGCTTAAAATTGTTCTATGTTGATATAGTATATTTATTTACATGTCACCATATGAACAGAGTGAAAAATGGGTCTGCATGACAAAAGTTTTTGAAACGAAATATATAAAATCGGCATGATTTGTTATCATACTAGTATTTTCTTTCTCTAGTAAATACTAAGTCTGTGTGTCTATCTCACACAATTTTTTATTTATATTGTTCAGGTTGCCAGACCTAATTTGAGTCTTAACACGCACACACGGAAACTGATTATACTTGCTATCGGGTGATTATAAAGTTACAAACAAGATGAGATTCTTTTCTGTATTAGACAGGGTTAGAAAATTATTTATGTTAATATAGGTATTTATTTACATGTCACATAAATACAGTGAAAAATGAGTCTGCATGACAAAAGTTTGTGAAACGAAATATTTAAAAATCAGCATGATTTGTTATCATACTAGTTTCTCAAGTTAAAAGTAAGTTCGTGTGTCTATCTCAGACAATTTATAAATTATTTTGTGTAGGTTGTCAGATCTAATTTGAGTCTTAACACACACACACACAGACACCTATTTTACTTGCTATCGAGTGATTATAAAGTTACAAACAAGACGAGACTCTTTTCTTTTTACGGAGTTGCTGCCTCTTTCGAAATACACGCACCCTCTCTTAGATGTTACTTTATCAATGTTAGATTATTGAGTTACCGAGAAGCCTAACAATGTTAGCTCGTATCAATTTTATTTACCAGATATCATTTCTTTTTGAGGCATTCTTTGTGTAAGTGTTGAATTCATCTTTCAGAGTTTCAGTAGGTTTTGCTGGTGTAAATACTGGTCAAGTTGCACTAAATTTGTTAACATGATTTTTTGTGCCCTGTTCAGGAGGTGGAAGATATGTTCGACTGTGGTAGCAACAGTAGTGAAGTAAAAAATCTTCTTGGCTGTCGGCATCCTAGTCCAGTTTCTATACTTGAACATTCCATCTTTGCAGAAAGTTCTAACTCTTCAGATACTGGAGATAGTACTAGTACAGAAGGTATGGGGAGTGCAGCTTTGTTAATTGTTGATGCATTACATGTTAATAAATTTTTAAGTCGGGCATGAATTTCATCATCTGATTGTATTCTAGGTCTAGTTATCAGCAAGCAGTGCTCTACATCCGTCCAAGGCCAGGATGTTTCTAATATGAGGGGTTCATATAAGTTCCGTGTAGTGGAATCTGATGCAGAGTTATCCGACTCAGCTTCTTCATCATCCACCAGATTTGTGACTACCAAGCATGTGACGTTAGCTATGACCGATCCTGTTGGTTCAGCAAAATGGGAACTGGAATATGTGAAAAAGATTTTATGCAACAGTGAGATGATGTTCAAGGATGTTTCAACTGGCCAGGCATCTCAGATAGTAGACCCCCGTCTTTTTGATCAGCTAGAAAGTTGTGAAGATGAGCTTAAGCTACAACGAAAAGTGTTATTTGATTGTGTGGGTGAATGCATGGATTTGAGATTTAGACATTATGCCGGGGGAGGTTACAAAGCATGGGAAAAAGGGCTGTCAATGGCTAGAAGAACGAAATGGTTAGCAGGAGAAGTTCACAGAGAGATTTCTAGCTGGGAAGCCATGGGGGATTGCATGGTGGATGAGCTCGTAGACAAGGATATGAGCAGCCAATGTGGAAGCTGGCTTAACTTTGGCGTCGAAACATTTGAACTAGGAGTAGAGATGGAGCGCAAGATACTGAATTCTTTGCTCAACGAACTCATCTCTGATATTCTGGTACGTTGATATCAACAATATTCATTTTAACTTCTGTAAGTTAGTCTCAGATCTTCAACTGCTTGTCTACTTGTCTTCCGAAGCTATTCCTTTCTAATCTTGTATCAACTTGTTTATTAGCTCTGTGATTAGAAGCATTCATTTCGTGGCAGTTTGTAATTTAGATATAACATTGAAATCGTAATTAGCAAATTATATACCAGTAACATATGTTTTGGATTTGCATTCATTATTTTGGATAATTTTTTGGGGATTTCAAATATACAAACATGAATGTGCTGCAGATTGATATTGCTGCACTAAATGTTGTGTCATATACATATTGAGGACAGTGGATCAAAATGTTCAATGAAACGTATAAGAAACTGAGAAGAGACCAGTGAAACCCTGAGCATGGGTCTTTACTCGGCCTGCAATATTCATAAATATGCATATAAGCATAATTTTAAAACATATTTATCGAAACGAGACTTGAATTTTTGGCAAATATATAAGCATACAAGATTTTCTCTTCCGGTTCCAGATGTAAACGCTGGTCTCCTAGGTGGGAGTTGTTGGTGCGGAGTTCTCTGCACACAGCAATTTTTTTGGTATAAAATTTATATGTTGATTGATATGTAAAAAGAAGAGCTTATTGCACTTTGCAACCTTCTATTTTGCTCGAAAAACACTTTGGTACATAGACTTTCAAACGTGTCAGTTCGCCTCATTAACTTATAATTATTCTGCAGTTTGCACCCATTGATCGTTTTCCGTTTGTAGTCAAACTGTCAACGTTAAATTGGAAGATAAAACTGTAATTTCACATTTTAGATTAAAAGGAAAAAAAAAACAATCGTGCATATCAAAATGTTGCTGTGAAACAATCGTGCATTTTAATTTGTAAAATATTATAAATTAAATTATAATAAGTATATAAAAATTTATTTTCTTTGTTTTTGCTTAACTAAAAATGGTTATAAAATATTATAAATTAAATTATAGTAAATATGTAAAATTAGTTTCTTTGTTTAAGCAATCTCGTGATATTGGTAATATTCATCGAACACTTTTACAAAATTTTCACATTATACATTTATTGTCATATCTAAATAATATATTCAATTTATAATTATATACTTATATATAATCAGCGTAAAGGAGATAATTTGGTCGCATGACCGCATGGTTCAAAAGTTTTTCATCCATTGTTGGATCGTATATTGAACAAATAAGCCCAGTTAAATTTGAACAAAATTAACTTCTAATTCTATAAGACAACTGATATCTATTTGTATGTTTATAATTCCTATCTAAATCCAAGATAAATTCTGTCTTTCACATGTTTATGATTTTTTTAATCCAAAATAAATATTTCTACAAGCTTTAATTGTAGAATCATATAAATCGCACCGTCACAAAATTATTTTTATCTGATATATTTTAAAATTAATAAGCCAGATATTTTAATTCAAAAAAAAATTTTCCTACCAGTTTTAATTGTAGAATCATATAAATCGCACCGTCACAAAATTATTTCTATCTAATATATTTTAAAATTAAATCATATTATAATAATTCTAATATAAAATACATTTATAAATATAATTTAATTCGATCCGCATCGTTTGAACTACTTAATTATCTTATATCTCATTTATTCGTCATTCATATTTCCATCGGTAAACTAGGTATTCTATAACACTAGTGAACTTCGTTCGACAATTTTCATATTAATTTCAATAAAAAATTATGAGAATTATATATATATGAAAAAGAGCTGCCAAAAGAGCCGTTAGGCTTTTTGAAAAACTAACGTTAACTAACCAATGTAACGGTCAGAGGCAAACTGCTAACGGTTTCAAAGTTGATGAGGCGAACTGACACGTTTAGAAGTCTATGTACCAAAGTGTTTTTTGAGCAAAGTAGAGGGTTGCAAAGTGCAGTAAGCTCTAAAAAGAATAATTCATACAGCTTTTAACAATATATGTTTCAAAAAAGTTTAAAAAACAAGAAAAAAAAAGAAAATATTTGGTATGATAAGGTTAAATGGTTGGAATTAGGAATAGGTGTTTGGGTGAGGGTGAAATGAAGATAGTTGATTTAAATTATATTTTTTTGATTAATTATAGTTAATTTAAAATATTTTTTAATTAACATTTTCATATATTTTTTGAGTCATTAATTTCATTTTTTGTTAATAATTTACATGTAATGGAATGGTATAAATAATCGTGTAAATAAAAAAATTGAATTCTCAAATCATGTTATATCTATCTTACCTCATCCTCTTTACGAAAATCTCCTTTTTTTTTTTTTTTTTATCTGAGATATGGGTTTTAACAAAAAAACCCAAAGACCGGATTTGTAATAAACGAAACCTATATACCACATATTAAAAAAATTCTGAACCAAACTTAAAGGTTTTTTTCTCTTGAAAGAAATGGAAAGAAATTTAAAAATATGATGAAATTCTTTTATATAATTATCTTTGAAATTTTCTGTTCCTTTTCTCCTTCCTCTTTTCAGGAACTCATAAATTTTTCCTATTAGACAGTCACTTTTAGATTTTAATATAAAACAAATAAAAATAAGGTTTTCTAATATATTAATTTAGCAGAAGAAAAGTTATTACCTGCATTTTTGGCTGTAAAGTTTCTATTGCTCCTGTTGTTTTTGGGGTCTCTCCTGCACCTTGCTGTTATACGAAGACAAAAGAGAAATCTACATAAATGCTCATTCTTCTGCAATTATTTTTTATCTCTTGTGATAAAATATTATATTTATTTAACAAAAGAATCCTCAGATAAAAAGAGAGTATATAATGATAATGACAGTAATGGGTCATGTTGTCAGGTTGGATAATACCTTGCATAGAGCCCAATCTGCAGAATCAAAGAAGGCCCGTTCATGATCCTGTATACATTAACAAAATATCAGATACGACCATACCGGTCCATATTTGGAATCCCAAGCCCAGTTGAAATGTACCACTTGCCTTCGAGATCAGAGGCTTCCTCTTTGGCACTATTCCTCCATATTTATTCACTGAGCTCGACTGCAACATATTAGAAAAATGCATTGAGTTTTAAAATACTAAGACCTAGAGACATGGGTCCCACTCAGCCTTGTCAGATAAGGTCTGATCGAGCCGAGCCGAACATGGCCAGGCTCGGCACGAACTCGATTAAAAAGTTCAAGATTTGAGCTCGAGCTCGAGTTCGACCGAACCTTTAATTTTAAGCTCGGCTCGTGAAAGTTCAATAGGCTCGAGTTCGGCTCGAAAACTCAAATGATTTCACCAAATATTAATAAATACTCAAAACATGATCGATTTGTCTCGAGTTCGATTCGATTAGATATATAAAAATTAAATATTTTATATAATAATAATATAAAAATAATTATAATAATACAGTCTCGATTAGGCTCACGAGTCTCACCAACCGAGTAATATGAGGCTCGAACTCGCTCGAGCTCGAGTTCGGCTTGATTATTTTCGAGTCGAATTCGAATATTTTACGAACTGAGCTCGAGCAGCTCACGAACTGTTTGGCTCATTTACACGCCAGATAAGTAATGCAATGAAATTAAATTCCATTCGCACGGTATTTAGAGCTTAACTAGTTATAAGCAGTAATTACGCTTTGCCGACAATCATCTAAGCTTAACAAACATAGTGCAGGGCATCGCAGGTGTGTCGAGTGGTTAGCGTTGATCTGTCTAAGATTCTATATCGGCCTCAGATTTATTGGACCACTTCATCACTTTAATTTAATGGACTAACACGGTGATTTTGTGAGGAGATGGACCAACTCTATTAGACATGGTGGCCTATTAACTAACCACCTCGTAACAATTTTATGAGTAATTTTCACCAGAACAGCACCACATGTGTACGTACATATATAGTTTATCCTTCGTAGTACGTGGAACAATTGTGTGTTAGGAGAAATATTTTGATTCATGATTAATGATTAATGACTTTGTTTCATGATTAACGAGCCTGTTTAGCGGGAATTGCAATTTTAAATTATTAGCAATTTTAGTGTGCGGAATCAAATTGGTAGGTAATAATGTAATATTCATTTTGCACTTCTTAGGACTGCCCATTTTCATACCCCTCATTTTCATTCATGATTCTCATTCTTATCTGTCATCCAAATGCTCCTATAAACAATTTTGTGATACATATAATAGTCCAAATGATTAATTAATTATACACATTTAGGGAGCGTTTGGATGGTGGATATGAATGATAATATGAGTATAAGAATGAAGAGTATGTGAATAAGTATTTCAGGGTGTAGAAGTAATGATTTATCTATAAAATGAAAATAAATTAACTTTCCATGTCACGAAATAGATAATCAAGCACTAAGAGCAAGTCCAACAATGTCCTAGTTAGAGCCCCAAATATAATATAAAATATGATGTCCTAGTGATTTAGGACATGATTATGTAAGTTCCACTCCAACAATGTGCCTTATTTTCAATATATGTTTAATATTTTATTATTAAAGACTTCCTTTCATCATTAAAACACAATATAAAGTTGAGAGAGAAAGAGGATGGATATAAAATTTTATATTAAAATATTGGATAGGGCAAGGAGAGAGGTGCCCTATTAATAGGGCTTGAAAAGGTTGTCATAGTGATATAAGGCATCACTAGGACACTGTTGGATCAACATTTTTCATCAAGTGCCTTAAATTATAACTTAGGACAAGTTATAGGGCTTCTCTTGGACTTGCTCTAACACATGAGTTTAAGGTATCAATTTTTGATAATCGAGCTCATTAATCATGAAACAGGGCTATATTTAACTCTCGCGGCATACATTATCATTCACATGGTAAACAAAGCAGAGTTTAAAAGTTGAAGTCTTGGTGCCTGTTTGGGAAATGCTTATATTACTGATTTCCGGCTTATAAGTTAAAAAAAAAAAGCAATATAAAACTGTATTTCACAATAGAAAAGTGAAGATTTATCTTATTTATTATTTTCATGTTATATTCCTAGAAGTTTTTTCCCATTAAATATCTTACAGTATAAAGAAAAAAGAAATTCAATGGGGATCACTGCAGGACAAATCTGTAGTTTTGTAATTTTGCCAAGAGGATAGATAAGGATAGTGTCTTGTGCGTCCAAAATAAGTGTCTAGATGTGATTTAATTTAAGGTTTAAATATGAGTCACGAGTAAAATAAAAAAAAAAGTAACTTTATTCTGATAAACATATCAATCTAGGCTGATCGTTAACAAGTGGTCAGTAACAATATAGTACCTCGTGGTCCTGAGCAGCAATGCTGTTGTTGTCTCCGTTCCTGTTGCAAGCAGTGGCCATCTCCTTCTTCCTGTAATCCATACACACTCTGTTTATTATGCTTGCTGTTTGTCAGTGTGTGTGTGTGTGTTTATTCAATACTTGTGAGAGTTTTATGTTTACAAAGGTAACGCCTACAGTTTGAAACCGATACAACATGCAGGGTTACTGGCTAGATGAATTAATGCTAGAAGGGGGCAGAAATATAACTTACAGCATTCATACAATGAGAGAGAGAGAGAGAGAGAGAGAGAGGGAGAGGGAGGGAGAGGGAGGGAGGAAGGGAGGGAGAGAGAGAGAGAGAGAATCTGGCTTTACCTCTGAAATGGAGGAAGTGAGGCCAGCAAGCAAAGAGATTATACTCTTAAGTGAAAATATATAGAGAAAAGCAAATGAGAACGGATAGAAAGATGAGATGAATGGATGATCCAGTAAAAGGAATTATTTATATAAGAATTATGCACATGGAATACAATACCAATATAACGACGATACGTTGCGTGTCTACTGTCTACATATGTATGGTATTATGGGTACGATAGGGCACCTATATACAATTACAATACACCAACGTTTTAAATGTCTATAAATCCCCACCAATATTATCAATGAGATGCTGGTAAGATATCACTGTATCTATGAGCAGGCCGGACTCCTCCTAATAATTGATACTAGTTTATAACCCGTGCCAAGCACGGGATTATATGAATTTTTTAAGTTTATTACCTATTGGGAATATAATATTTTTGATATGGTTATTTAAATTATTATTATTGAGATACAAAACTTATTATGCATTAATATATTAATATTTAATTATGTTTAAGTTTTATTTTTCAAAATAAATATTCTCAAGATACATGTTATTATATGAATTTATTTAAAAATGGTACGTTTTATTTTAATAAAATCATTATGTTGTATTTGATTGTAGATAGATGAAAAAAAATTCAACACCAATGGCTGAAAGTGTATTCAATCTTTAATAACACTTAATTTTTTTAGTTCATAATTATTTTAGACGTCTAGTAAATATTATTAAGTGTAACGCTAATTGAAATTCTTGTAAATTTAATATTGATGGAGATTTGTCAAATTAATATAAAACTATAACCGAGATTATATATTAAATGAATTTAAAATTAATTCATTTATAAATTTTTTTGATAAAGTTTTGTAAACCTCTTTTTATGACTATAATCAGAGAATTCGCAGTAATTTTATTCTCATTGGAATTCGCGTTTGTCATGGTAGTGCTACCACCCCCTTCCGTTATTTTAGTAACATTATAATATTGTGAAGAGTAGGACAACGGTAAATTACATGATAATAACCAAATTATTTTTTTTGAGTTTCCATTTGTCAAGTCAGTGTTATCACCGCCTTATAAGTCTTTATCGTAATTTTCTGAAAAACACTAAATGATAATAATAATTATTATTAAAAAATATATGATCAAGTTTTTTGGTACTTTGGTATCAATATTAAATCTTGTTTATTTTAATTCTGAAATATGATAGAAGTTTTATAAATTTATTTCGTAAATTAAATTGTATGAGTTTTAAAAATTAAAACGAATAATTTCGTTGACATTATTATTCTATTGATAAGATATTATATTAATATCAATATGAACTTAATTATTTGAACTCTGAAGCATGATAAAAGATTTATAAACTTGTTCCGTATATTAAATTATTTGAGTTTTAAAAAATTAAAACAAATAATTTTGTTGGTAATATATTTTTATTAGTGAGATAATTGTTATAATACAAAATCCTGTCAAATATAGAAGTTTTTTGATAATAGTAATAATTGTTAAATAAAAAATAATATGATGATAGCCAAATTTTGATATGAATTTTATAGAACTGTTTCATAAGTTAAATTGTTAGCGATTTAAGTGTGTGGATAGGATAAATGTTATATTACAAAATCCTAAACACCATGGAAGTCTTTTTATAGTAGGATAATAATCTTAACCAATATTGAAATTTTTAATAATAAAATGTGAATTAATATAGAATTCTTTTCATAATTGTATAACAATAATTATAAAATCCTAAAAAATGTATAATAATAAGTATAAAATCCTAACAATATGAAAATCTTTTCATAATTCTATAAAGGTTATTGTTATTAAATAAAAAATTTATATAACATTGTCCTAATCAATATTGAAGTTTTTAATAATAAAATTTTAATCAATAGAGAAGTCTTTCACTGTCCTAACGAATATTGAGGTCTTTAATAATAAAATTTTATTCAATATAGAAGTCTTTTGATAATAATATAATAATGATTATAAAATCCTAATCAACATAAAAGTGACCGAATTTTGGTACTTTGGTACCGATGTTCCACCGAAACGTGGTTTCGCTTATTAATAAGGGGTATTGATATTATGAAGAGTATTGACTCGTTCGGATTTGGTACCAGACTACAGACTCAAAGTTGCCAGAGACGTAAACAAACAAGGTGTCAATCCTCGATATTTTTTACTTGTAATACCACGTCTCACATCGAGCAGTTGAAGATTTTAATTTATATAAGCACGAGTAGTTTTACCAATTACACCAACAAATGATGATTTTTTTTTTTAGGATAGTGGGGATCACCAATTTATTGCACATGGACGAGTTTATTTTATCTTATTCCAGGATTTGAAATTCTGAATTTGACCCGTTTTACCAATTACACCAACAAATGATGATTTTTTTTTTTTTTTAGGATAATGGGGATCACCAATTTATTGCACATGGACGAGTTTATTTTATCTTATTCCAGGATTTGAAATTCTGAATTTGATCCGGATTATCACGTTACCAATACAGGAATTTGACTTGCAAAGAACATAGCGGAATATCCAACAAAAAAAAACAAATAATAAAACACAGACGGTAACATTTTAACATAACTAGCCTTTCGTTTGTATAGATTTCAACTTTAAGACATAAAAATTTGATTCCGTTGCATTTGCCGGAATGTTATGTGAATGCGTAATAAAACTAACACAAGTGCCAATTGTAGCACTAGACTCAAACAATTTTCTTTCAATACTTAAAATGCAAGTTGGAGAGAAACTGAATGCTTAAGATCACCAACATGAAGAGTATGGTCTCCCATTGGAATTCTTCGAACTCCGAATTCGTCAGCAACGCTGAGATGTTTGCACACATCAATATGCACTTTTACCCTCTCTCGAGCTCCGGCAACCACATGAACTTTCTCAAATCCAACTAGTTGTTTGTCATTAGTCCATTTTCCGGCTGGAGGAGATGCAAATGCAAGAACCGTGTGTGTTCCGTCCATTGTCCCAGTGTTGTGGACATCAATGTGGATGCCTAAGGCCAGGGCATTGCAGTTTGTATGTGTGACTTTTAGTCCAGTGGTTAACATGGTTGAGTTTTTCATCATTTTGTTAGCTGCAAATGGTACAGAAATTGAAGTTGGGGGGCTATTGGCTAATTTGTGCACAAATGTAGTGTAACTTAAGCCATGTCCAAATGGATAGATCACAGGGCCTTTGTAAAATCTGTATGTTCGGCCTGGATATCCTTTCGCGGGGTTGGCTCTCATGTCCATGTTTGTCATTGGCACCTGAGCAAGGTAGCTTTCTGGATACCATGTCATTGGTAGTTTTCCACCTGCGAGAAGTTGTACTAATTAGAAAATGAATTATCTATCTAGCGTAAGGACGTATCAGAACAACAGGTCTTCGGGACAAAATGAGGATTAGTTATCAGTTGGATTTGTTTTACCTGGATTGGTCATGCCAAACAGAACATCAGCAATTGCAGTCCCGCCTTCTTGACCCGGATAACCAGCCCATATAATAGCAGAAATTCGAGGATCAGCCTTAGCAAAATCAATATCAACTGGTCCACCAGACATTATGACTAAGATAGTAGGGCCTTTAGAAGCCAAGGCAACTCTAGAAATGAGCTCTTGTTGGTGTCCAGGCAATAATAAACTAACTCTGTCCCTAGCCTCTGCTTCAACTGATTGATCAAGTCCCATTACTAGAACTGTTGCATCCGCTCGTCTAGCAGCTTCCTCAGCAGCCCCAAACTGCTGATTCGAGTTGCAAGCAACATCGGTACATCCTGCCTCATGAATTGTGTGAACATATCGCGCTATACCTTGCACTGGAGTGGTATAATCACACGCAACTCCTGAAGGAAAATAATTATGAGTGGGAACTCGATTTCAATCAATCAATATAGTTAATTAAATTCGTGTATACCAGCATAGTTGCCTATCATAGTCACAGTGACATCTGAATTTGGTCCAATGACTGCAACAGTAGGGTGTAATCTTGTCGAAAGCGGTGGTGAAGTTTTTTGATTTTTAAGCAAAACAATGCCTTGGCGTGCAGCTTCAAGAGCAAGTTGTTGATGGTCTGGGGTGCATACGTCCCGGGGCCCCAAGTTAGCATAAGGTTGCCTAGGACCATCAAACATCCCTAAACGCATTTGTACTGTGAGGGTGTTGAGCAGAGCAGTATTAACATCTGCCTCACTAAGCTTTCCTTGCTTGATGGCCCCTTCCGTGAAGACTGCTAAGTAAGGTCCACAATCCAAATCCAAACCTGCACAACAGACATTCATCAATAACGCAACCAAAACCCGCCTAAAGTAGTGTTGGAAACAAGATGAGGGAAGTATCTGAAAATCCAAATTGATAAAAAATCGAACCTGCTTTAATAGTGGCAGCAGCTGCATCTTCTGGCGTGGCTGTGTAATGTTGTTTCTCAAAAAGAACTCCAACTGAGTCGCAATCAGAGACAATATATCTACAATTTGGCACATATGTGGATCAAAATCCAATCCTTCAATGATCATGATTATAAAAAATGACTCATCTCATTGACAAATATGTGATTCTCACCCGTTAAGGCGCCATGCACCACGAATAGTGTTTTTTAAGAGATTCGGATCAGCACAAGTAGGGATGCCATTGACTTGATTATACGAACACATTACACTCGCAACCTGGCCTTCTTGGACACAAGCCTTGAACGGTACATTGTATGTGTCCTCTAAATCCTGCTTACTAACCTGCCAAATTCATCACCAGGGTACAGATTATTATAAAGAATCATTAAAAAAGAATGATAGTAGAATCCACATCATTCTGTGCATATTTCTGTAACTGTTTCTGTGGACGTAGCATTACTTTTGCTAATAATATGCCCAACAAGAAAAACGTGTTACCTGAGCATTGAAATGGAAGCGATCGACATGATTCCAGTTGTCAAGATCATAGGCAGTGTAATGTTTACAACAGGCGGCAACCTTCAATCGGTTCCCTTGTGGACTCTGGAGTCCCTTGACATATCTAGCGCCATAGCGAGCTGCCACAACAGGGTCTTCACCAGGTGTTTCTTGGCCTCTGCCCCATCTAGGATCTCTGAATATGTTCACATTCGGACTCCAAAATGTCAGTCCAGCCTTTCCTCCATTATACATTGCTCTTCCTTCATCCGACACCACCTGTTGTTGTCCAAGGCATATATTATTCAAGTGTCTGGTGAATATACATTACACTTATTTTTCAAGATATATTCTTATGAAGTTCGGTTATTTGTTTGAGCCGGAATATTCTTCAAGCAAAAAATTGGTTATAAAATCTTTTACGAAATGACATGTGTTAAGTTTTGATCGGAATGAATCAACTAAAATATATCATCTCAATTTGTCATATTATTTTGAGAAAATATATATAATTTTATGCATGTAACACTAGTCGTTATAGCCCATAATCAGAAAAGGCTAGTCAACTGCTTTCAGAAGGATCCGCATCAAAGTATTGAAATTCTAATCAAGTTAACCACACGCAACGGACCAGATATATATAAAGCACTTATCAAAAATAAAAAATTATCTACATAAAGCAGTGATTGATTTTTTCTACTTATAACTACTATGATTAGTTTCATAAGTTTGGGACCGTTACGGTTTCCAACCTTGATTTGGACAACCGTCTCAAACTAACATAAGGACCATAAAATATTACTCATCACATGCAAATTAGCTAGTTCTCTGTCAAATGTTTATTTACTAGCATATTTTGCCATCACGACACACTATATGTTAGTCTTCTGAGCCTAATTTCAGTAGCAGATAAGTCCAAAATCTGAAATGATCTTGTGACTTTGACAAGAGTTATACAACAAGACTTGTGAACGTGAAGACGTCTCGGTAGCTTTAAGTGACTTATAAGTTGAAAAATGTTAAAGTACCTGTCCGATCCGTTCCCACAACGAGTCGTTGAAGGAAGCCGCGGTGGTGATGACTTGCGGAAAGCTGGTGGCACCGGGGAAATCACCGCCAAATTTTGTACCAGGACCAACATCAGACACCCCATGCAACGCCTCGGACCACCACTCGTAGCCTAAGATCCCCAACCGAGGCACCGGAGCTGCATTGTTCACTAGCAGACCGATTTTTTCCTGTAACGTCAAGCGCCCAATCAAGTCCCTGACCCTGTCACGTATGTGAAGTGACACGGTACAAAATGGGAGGCTCTTGGTCATGGCATTGCTTGGGTCACAAGCAAACGGTCTTCGAGATTCTCCGGTCTGGACACATATAACAAACACAATTGCAATGACAAGGAAGGATAATACCGAGGTTTGAGCCATATTAGAGGTGTTCGTAAATACGAAGGATGTGAAACGAGTGAGGAAATATTCGGGAATTTATAGAGGGAGGTTGCGTTAGTGAAATGGCTGTGTATTCATGACATGGACGTATGGCTAATGGGTGTAATGAATTTGGAGGATTGGATTTCCACGTAGTTGTTATAATGCTGTGAAATCTTGCTCTCTTTTGTGTCATCCATGAACTGATATACACAGAAACAGAAGCTAAGAAAATGAGAGGGGCGACAAGTTGTTTTCTGAGTTGCTTATTACAACACGCATTTCGAGATTAATGAAAATTGAATAATTGAGTACTTGCTTTTCTTTATTTTTTTCAAAAAGAGCGAGTACTCTACTTGTAAAGGTACGTAACTCTCACCTCTATTCGCAGAAAAATGGTATTTTTTGATGCTTGGACATAAACAAGAAGTTTAGTTGAATCCTCCTGTTGAAAATTTTGTTTTTGACTGATGATAGTAGAGTCAAGCAAACTCCATACAGATTGTTATGAAATTTACGGTTTTGGCTTCTCTTATGGCTGTATTCTAAAAATCGGTGATTAATCCCGATTAATCTTTGTTTGGTGGCTCGTTGAACTGATTAAATAGCCGATTAATCACCGATCAATCCGATTAATCCCCGAACAATTCCATTAATCTCCGATTAATCTTTGTTCCGTGACTTTAGCGATTAAGTCTGATTCCCGCTTTTTACAACAGTGACTCGTGGGATGTGCCATTTTGATTTATTTTTCATGTGTATATATCGTAATTATTTTTATTAAAAAATTTATTCATTAATTTTTATATACATCATTATCATTAATAAAATCATCGCTCTTAATTAGATTTGAATCAATAGAAATTTATTACTTAACTAAAAACTAGTAGTTGTTAATATGTGATCTTATATACATCAAAAAATCCGTTTTATTACATGCAAGTATATCTGTTCGTAAAGAACATGTTGGTTCTAAATTAGTTTCTTTCAAAAATCGGAAGTTTCAACAATTTATTGCTTGTAAAAAAAAATTAAATATCCCGCACAAAATATTTTTTGTATCGGAAAAGTATATTATAATTTTGAAGGGTAAAGTAAGAACTTTAAAAATCTATAATTGACCGTATGCCCAAAAGAGAGGAATTTAAAGTAAATTGGTATCCATGTGCGACCAAAACAGTGAACTCAGAGAACGACAGAAGTCATCACGGATGGGTTTTCTTTTCTTAGCTAATTAGACCCATGGCTTATTTTAGTCTATTTTTATTTATCATTTTTGGATAGGAAATTTTAGTTTGCTGGAGTCTCCGCGTCAAGTAGAGTATGTGAGGGTAAACCTAAAATGAAATTTAAAAGTAAGCATTTAAAAATGATATTTATTCAGGTGATTTTAATTATTTATAATTTATAAACTATTAAAAAATCTACAATATCAAAAAATTGACAGCTTATACATGTGAATGTCATACTCAATACTTTTGATGTAAAATTTAATATAATTACGGTGGTGAAAAATATTATCATATATTATCTGCATTAATAGGGAACTTATTTAATTTGACATTTACCTTCGATTTTTCCATAATATTAATGTACGTATTCAATGATGTGTTTAATAGGAAAAATAAATAATTTTCACGTGGAACATTAATTTGGCATAATCAGGTATAGTAGTGACTATTGCGTCGAGGTTAAGGAACAAAAGCGTAATTACGTTTCACGGTTCACTTAAGTTAATCCAGACAATAGTCTCTTACGAAACCAAAGGGGACTAAAAATGTCTCGTAATAATTGTCAAACTTATTAATGACCGTGTGATATATGCTTCTTTTGCTTGCAACAAAAGTTCATAATTTCAAATTTCGCAGCAGAAAAAAGGTTCAAAAGTTTTAAGAAAATGACTACTTTGATGATAAAAATTTATTGTTAATAATTATTGCTCTAAAATCTAAATCATAAAAGCGGGAACTATAATCGATAAATATACAAATAGATCCAACAAGGCTCCACCTCACCAAAAGATAGTTGTCAGTGTGTGTTCATGGACGCACACTAGAAAGACCCATATACAAAATAAAACTCTAAACTGGCTGACATTTGCAGAGGTGACGACAAATTCAGAAAAACGAAGAGAAAAGTTGTTTTGCAGATTTATAGTGGCCTATTGGATATTGTGGGTCCAATCCATATGGGCTTTCATGGCCACTCTGAATATGCAAAAAATAGAGCCGTGTGGGTTTTACGTTTTAATCCCACTATTCTTCTTAAATGTGGCTTCCAGTTGCTTTGGAGTTTGATGCAACTTGAGCATGCCCTCCATTCGATATCGCTCAGCAACGTTGAAACCTGAAACCTTCCTTTCAGTTCCGGTATTTTCAGGCCCAAGCTAGAGAAGATTACGGGCAAGTCACACTTAATTTAAAAAGTATAAACGTTTATACTTACAATTGAGCAATCATGTATAAGCTGAATAAATTTTATTTATATGGCTGAATAAATTTTTTGATACTTACAATTTATTGAATATAAAGATTATTAATATAATAAAAAATATTATATATCATTATTTAAGTATTCTTTTATATTTTTGTAAAATCAAATTTCAAAATAAAAATAAGTCATTAAAAAAACTAGATTGCTCAATATATAGAGCGGTTTTCACTGACATACTTCGATTGCACAACAAGACACGTCTACATTATTAAATTTATAATACTGGGAAGTTGAAGATTATAGTTCAAAAAATTTAAGGTTAATAGTCTGGCGCAGAGACATTAATATCAACAACAAACTGTTCAGTTAGGGATGAAACCTAGTGGGCAAATGAATTCAACTGTTAGATTGAAGTGACTTTAATGCATTACTAACGGTTTAGACTTCGGCGTATGGGCAAGCAACGGGCCTGGGCAGATTAGTCTATCTTACAAGTTCGCTCTTGGAAAGTTTGGATGATTAGTGGGAATGAATAAATTTCATAACAGTAGATAGTGCTCTTCTAACCCTCAACATACTTCCATTACCTCTTGCGTATTACTACTATAATTAATAATTAATATAATTATTATGACTTTCAATAATACTGGTAATAACTGGTTTTTCTGAGTACTTAATAACCCCAAGATGCCAGTACAATTTAAAGCAGGCTTAAAAATTATCTCCAGACTATCAAATTCGGAGTGAAGTTTAAAGACTTCGAAAATGTGCCATCATCAGCTGCCTTATCACACATTACCCATTGAATATTGATTTCAGATTTATTGCTTTTTTGTCTGATACAAACTTATTCCGTTAGGCCCTTGTTCTTGGTAAATTTAAACATGCCGTTATATTTTATATAGGAAACCTGGGTCTTGGCAGTTGGCCCCTTGCGTATTGGCTATAGCTTGTGCTTAATGTAGTATGGTGTTCTAACCAGGTCTATTAATTTTTCTAAAGGTCTGAATTGCTTACATCTTGTCTGAAATCCTTATTCCTCCACTTAATTTTCACATTATCGGATAAATTAATATTTTACTGAAAATTACCTTATAAGCTTAATTTTCCTGATTGTGACTACAGACAAGGCACATCATGCTGAACAGTGATGTTGCCTCTAGTTGAGCTGTAGTCTGTAGACACTTTCTTTAATACATAAGGTTCAAACTAAATACTTTTGGCTTTGGAATGAATTATGTAAATATGTTAGGATTTTTATTGAAGAATTACCAGTGTCACGATGAAGAGATCAGGTTTTTTCACAGATGCAGTTCCTTAATCTTATGTTACAGCAGAATAATTACCCGACCTTTGTTAATCCTAATCTATCGTGTCCTGATACTTTTTCATATCGGTCCTTAATATTTAAGATAAAGGGCATATACTATCAGGTTAGTTTGGAATTTGAATGTATTGTCGGGTATGGATGGTGTAGGTATCTAGTGTGGAGAGGTAAATAATGGTATATAAGTTAAAGAAAGGGCTTCACTATGATATCTTTGCCTTTTGAATTGATTTCTAAGATGGAGATAGGCAGATAGCTGCTTTTAATTTCTAATTGAATATAAGATCATGTATATTGGTTGTGTTATTTGCTAAATTGCCGTTGCCAGACCAAGTGGCCCTATGCTCTCTTCTCTTCCCTTGAATAGTTGAATACTTTTGATACTATTAGTCTTTGACAAGGAAGTTGCCCATAGATTTTTGTGACGAAGAGGGTGCGCATATGTTTTCTTAATATTCTGTATCCATTCGCTTGTTTCCAGCCCATATTATGATCATAGTTGTAAAAGGAAGCAAACATTATAGAGTTAACTGAATCTAACTGGTTTTGTTATGTATGTCTCTTGGTCACACTCCTTTTTGAAGATAGGATCGAGAATAGAAGAAAGAGATTGATACCTAATCCTAATAGAGAGAAATTAAAAGATGTTCCTGATAACAATCTTATGTCACAGTGTATATTCCTACATGTATTAGTATATTACACTGGAAGGAGGGCAAACTTCAGTGACAATGGCTTAGTCATACTATGTTTAGCAGACACCATTCCGAGCTAGTAATTTCAGCAGATCCTAAAAAATTGTTTGTATCAGTGATGATGATATCTATCACGGCCTTACATGCATTAGAAATATGTTGTATGTCAGATGACTAACCATCACGCGCCTGCTCAGACTGGAATTGTAGCAATGGACTGTCTTAAAGGACTGAAGTTTTCTAAATGATCGACTGATGGCCCTAAAGTTGAAGTGCTTAGGCAATTAACTTTGCCTGATATTGTTAAGACCACTACTGTGACCTCATCCAAAGGATCACCTCTCAAGCAATTGGCAGCCTCTGTTTGCTATATTAAGCAAGGAACAAATCAGATCGTTAACGCTATGGCATGAACTTAAATTATTAGGCGAACCTAGTTAGGGTACTAAGTTGAATTATGAGTTAAAACAGAAATCCGAAATCAGATTTTTCCAGAAGTGAAACTGTTAGTAGCATGTCTAGTTCTTTAGCGTGACACTGATGAGTGATGCCCCTACCTTTCCTCTTTGCACAAACGAGATACCAGTCGAAGGTCCTAATATGCATTTATCTTTCCTGTAGTCCCTGCAGTACAGAATGTTGCTCTGTCTTTTATCATTTGAAGCGCCGCATGTTTGCATATGAAAATGTCAATATGCTTTAGTCAAAACAGAAGAAAAATATTACTCCCTAGGTCATAGGAGAGTCAATATGCACCACAATGCTCAAAATGCATGCCAAAATTAACGTAAGGAACCTGTTGAGACATGCCAAAATTAACGTAAGGAACCTGTTGAGACAAGGGAAGTAAGTTATATACTCAGCCAGACAGGCTAGACTAGAGCCATTAACATAAGAAACCTATTGGGACATGATTTTTAACAGATTGCAGGTGATTTTGATTTTATGCATGATCGGATTTTAAAAATATAAAATGCAATCAACAATCTCATAAAATCAATCATTTTATCATTTGAATATTAATTTTTAATAAATTTCAAATAATTACAATTATATAATTGCATAATTTAAAATATTGACAGAATACATCATATTTTGTAGGATAATTTAAAATCATTTGGATACTCCGAAATTCTCATACATTTTTTAAAATCCGAATTTAATATAACTGGATTTCGAGTATTAAAAAATATTTTTAATTGATGCCGACGAAATTGGTTTCATATATTCAGTTTGATCACTGAAAAAATCTTTGATTTGGTTTAATAGGTAATAAATAATGTGCAGTAATGTCAAATTTGAATATTTAAGATTATTTGCGTTCAGCATGTAAATTCCGCTCGGGAAGGCTAGCTTTATTGATCTGCTTGACAGGACTATTTAAAGCACTAAATTATTAAAAAAAATTAAATTGTATGCTCCACTAAGGGGCTGGTATTGTATCATGATTTTTAATGACAAATTTCGGGAGGATGACTTTAATGGATTTTATAAACTTTTAATGACTCTCGTTGACTTCTTAAGATTTCAAAAACAATTCATGACTCCTGAGACAATGACTTTTAAAAACTTTAACAAACTTTTTTTTTTACAAATTCATGACTTTGAAATATTTTAATAGACTTTTATTAAAATCATTAATAGCCTATCTGAAACCGTCTAGACCTTTTGTTATACCCTCTCGATCTTCTGCTATACCCAAGTTGGGTGTATGTTCACAAATCTGGCGACTACAAAATCGAGTACAAGGTATTATTGCTGTATTATATATACTATAATACTGTTTACTGAATCATATTTATAAACATAATATTAATTGTGATCTTGTATCAGATTTTTGTATTCACTTTTGATACCATTAATTGTGAACATAAATTTTTGTGTTCTGGACTTGGACGCGTGCAGTGGTCACTGGTATTTTTATTAGTTCCTGCATGTTTGGTCGAGTTCCTGTTTTTGTGATCACAGAAGCTTTAGTGGAGTTTGGCAATTTTGAACTCAAGTGAATGTGTGGAGATATCAATTTAATTATTAGCAACATCAAGAAGTATAAATTATTAGCTATTCGTGTAAAATTATTGTGCACTTGTCTATAAAAAATTCTAAGATTGCGAAGACTAGAAAAATAAACTGAAATAGAATACTAGTTTGTGATGATTATATTTAAGCCAGAAGTGATTGTTACATAAAGTGATAATATAGCTAAGTAGCTGATATCAGTCCTCATTCATTCTGTAACTGATAAAAGTTCTGATGAAAAAATGATAAACTTTGCGTGCAATGCCATGTCATTCCCCAACCTCTTCCTTGGCCACATTACACCAAAAAATACGTGGTATCTCGTACTTGTATCTATCTGAACTTGAAGCTTCTGTCGATAAGCCATCAGCATTTCACAAACAGTTTCTGTGTCAAGGCATCAGGAGTTTTCGTAGCATGTTATTTATTTGGAATTATTTTCACAAATCTACGTGGTCAAGGAAGAGGTTGAACCCTAGGTTGGAGCGACTAGTTAATTGAGGGAAAATAAAGTCATGTTAAATCTTTTCAAGAATGGCCTGACAATTTTCTGAAAAAATATATGCAATTTTCCATAAAAAGTCATTAAAAATCTATCAATTATATTTTTCCACCGAAGTCATTGATATATTGAATAACAACTGATTTTTAATAACTCTTTAAAAGTTGTAATTCAATACCTCAAACTTCGAAAGACTTTTTAAAAATCCTGATACAATACCTCTTTACTTTTAAAGAGTATTTAAAAGTCTTAATTGAATACACCAAGATTTTAAAAGTCAATAAAAGTCATTAAAAATCATGATACAATACCAGCCCCTATTAGTCATAGTTATATTGTGTAAAATTATATAAAAAATACGTGTCGAATTAGATATAAGAGAAATATTAGTCTGATAAATAAATTTATAACAAAATGAAATTGATTAGCTTGAATCTATGTTAAATAAATATGGTAGTTAGGAGCAAATTGTTTTGTATAAATATTTTAGTTAAGAGCTGGTTCATAAATATAAGTTAAATACTATATGTGGTCCATTTAATATTTATTTAATTTTAGATGTATTTATATTGAAATGTGGTGTGTTTTCAAGTTATAAATATATTTTACGAAAATCGGTTTAAATTATATGGATAATAATATATACTCTCTTTAAAATTTTTATAAAGTATAATTTCACAATATTTTTTTTATTATTAGAAATTTAAAAAGTCAACATCATTTAGTGACCAATTAATACATCTAATAATCTGTTTAATTTTTAAAAAAATTAATCACCTTTTTAATATAAAATCAAAGCGATTTAGTTCTGATTCATCGTGGACGGTTCCTAATACATTTTCAGAACATTGGTCCTCTGGGGGGGGCAGAACATTGGTCCTCTATGGGGGGCGAAGAAGTGCTTATTTTCCGAAGAAGTTGACTTTTACTTTCCTTAACCTGTTTCTGTGAAAAAAACAGAAGCATTTTTTAAAAATTACAAATGCATATCTCTTCTCTTAGGGTTTCCACTTCTTTTGCCAACACTTTAGTCACTTCTAAGTCTTATTCTAACTACTGCTTCACGAATCACTTATTTTAAACTCATCCAAACAGTATCCTTCTAAGCATTTTTTAAAAATTACAAATGCATATATCTTCTCTTAGGGTTTCCACTTCTTTTGCCAACACTTTAGTCACTTCTAAGTCTTATTCTAACTACTGCTTCACGAATCACTTATTTTAAACTCATCCAAACAGTATCCTTATATATAACTGAACAATGAACGTTTCTAAAATATTGTATATTGTATATTAGTAAATAATGATAAATAAATTCATGAGTATCACATTTTCGTTTAGGAGCCGTTTGAAAATATACATTTTATTTCAAATGATGAATTTCAAATAATAGAATTTGAATTATCATTTTAAATTTTAAAATTTATACTAACATTTTAATGTGTGGATGTCAAATAAAATTCAAATTCAAATTTTCAAACAAGTTATTTGATCCTAGATATTCAAATAAAACCTTAGTTTCCAAACAGGGTATTAATGAATTTACATAAATAAATGGATATATAAACCCGAGAGACTGAGAGAGCGAGAGGAGACGTACTGTGACAGACGCGGCAGTTAGGGTTTCCCGCTGATCCACCACTCTAACTTAATTCTCAATCTCCCCATCACTTTTAGAGCTCTGATGGTTGATCATTCTCCTTTGCAGGTCAGTTCAATTAATTCTCTCTTTGCAACTCCTATCCATACAACTCGTATATATGCCTAGTTTACCATACGTTAATTTAATCTTGATTTAGTAGTGAGAAACCTGCTCGTTTGTCAGTCACATTTAATTTTGTCAAGAAGCTCCGACTTTGTTATTTAATGTAATTCTCAGCAATAAGAGTGATAGACTGATAGCTGATGGCTAATTACTTGCGAGGCTAATGCGAAACTAATTTTACGACTTGGAACTGGTTTTAAGCAAGACTGACATTCTACTAACTGCAAAAAAGTCGGAAATGATGCTTGCTTCAGTATTGCTCAACTGTGTTGCTGTAAGATTGTGATCAGGAGAGGTATTGCATTAAGTTTAAAACGAGAATGACTAAACAAGGATAATATGGTGATCCCTTCGTGTGAAAGGTTATGTGTTGATCGAGACTTACTTTAAGATCTCTTATGTCTTTTTCATATAGGATGGACCTGTATGTGAAAAGGTCTACTTACATTTATTGAAGAAGGATCACCATATATTTGTAGCTCTAGAGCCTGTTTGTCCCGGCTTTAAGCCGGGGCTTAAAGCTGTTTGCAACTTTAAGCTGAAAAATGTCTGTTTATGTAATAAGTCAGAAGCCGACTTAAGGTCAGAAATAAGCGGGAAACTAACTTAAAGCCAGAAGTTAGTTTGAGGTACTTTTTTTCGGTGGATTAATTTTTCAAAACTTTTTTTTGATAAAAATTACTCATAAGATATAAATTACCTATAAATCACTTTTATTTTTATTATTGTATTTTTAATAACTCATAAGTCATTAATAAGTCAAAATTACCCAAACAGATATTTTAAGCTCCTAGGTCCCAGCTTATCACATAAGCCATGAGTCACGTTAAGTCATTAGCCATAAGCTTAGTCAAACGGGCTCCTAGTATGTGTTTGTTCAAGATACTATACTCGATGACTTCTAGCTTGTGAAGAGGAAATCTTAAATTTATTTCTCATTTCACATGAAAAATAATAAAAAGTAGTAAATGATAAGACATTTGTTTCGTGTATTAAATATCATTTTGCATTATTTCGTTAACCTCCTATAACCTCCAGAGTGATAATGGTTTTATATACCTGTTGAAAACTGAAAAAGGGTATGATATAATGTCGAACGATAATGTTCTAATTACAAGTAAGGGAAGTTGAATCATGAATTTTATATGCTTAGCATATCAGATAAGGCACACAACATAATGTGTAGTCTCAGCGTCTCCTTTGTCAATAGAAGTAAAATTCTTCAGTGTTGAGAATAAACAGTACATGGAAAAGCCTAGGAGAAGTTATATTTTCTTATAAGTTAATTTTTTTTAAAGTCAAATTTGAGATGGAAGTAGAATGCCCCCTTCTAAATATAGTTTGTTTTTTTTTTTGAATATTTATGCTTATATGCCGTATAAATGAGTATCTGTTTCAAAAATAGCTGTTAGTTGACCGTATATACTTGTTTATAATTCAGCTTGTTAAGGTGTACCACTTAAATACTGATGAGAAGTGGGATGACCAAGGAACTGGGCATGTTACTGTTGATTATCTGGAGGTCTGTCTTCCTGTTACTTCCAATTTGTATTATTCTACTACTGTTCAGCTGCATTCTCTTCATGCATGAGAGTGTGTCTTATGTGATTGATTCAATTATTTTTTAAATTTACATCAATGAACTTTATGAAATAGAGATCAGGAGAACTTGGCTTGTTTCTTGTTGATGAAGAGAAGAATGAAACATTACTCTTGCAACGTATTAGTTCAGAAGACATATACAGAAAGCAAGGAGGTTGTTCTTTCAGTCTTACTATTAAAGATTGGTATATGAGCTTTGTAAGGTGCCATGCTTTGCGAGCATGAAAAATGTCATCTTATTTCTTACATAATTATCCCAGAAACAATAATTTCTTGGAGAAGTCGGGAGCGTTCATCTGAGATAGCTCTTAGCTTTCAAGAAAAAACCGGCTGCTCCTACATATGGTAACTAGGATGCGTTTGTTTTCTGCAGCTTTTACTTCCTATTTTCTTATTTTACTCTTGTTTTGCTAGCTTGTTATGAATTAACAAATGGTACATGTATCTATGCAGGGATCAAATATGTTGTGCTCAAAGGAGTCTGCAGTTTAGTACTATTAACAGTAAGTATCTTAGCTATCTCTTTTATCCAGTAACACATGTTTGAATCTGTTTTCATCCATTAAATTTTTGTGAGACTAAAGGCCCTTAATATATTTAATTTTGTGATAAGCTGAAGAACTTGTTTTTTGCGTGCAATTGATGCTTTTAACTGATATATGCATAATAAAATATTACAGTTTTATTTTAATGTGTAGCCTATTTGTTATTTATGGTTTTTTCCCCCTAATATATATGTTACCAGCTTGTTACATAAATAACCCACCGATGCCTATACAATATAACCATATTACAAAATATTTGGTCAAAATTTGTGTGAAGGCGAAAGACTTTGAAATTGTAGCGCCATTAGCTTATCACACATTTGCTAGAGAGCACTGATCCTTCAACTGTAATGCTTGTTCTGAATAGTTGAGGTTAGTTTGGAAGATGGATATGTCTAGCCTTTACTGTTTCATGTAAATTACAAATTTTGAATTTGCCACTTTTTTGTCGGACACGAACTTGTTCGGTGAGGCCCTTGTTTTGGGTATTGGTTTATAAGGGTAGTGATATATACGAGCCAACCAATCTAAACCATTAACTAGGGAAATACATGGGTAATGTTAGACATACATGAATTTAAGTCATGGGTGTCATGACTTGAACTCATGGCTGTCACCACATTTGAGCAGGTAAGTTTTTGGTAGGATAAAGTTATGTATGGTGATATCCTCACCTTATAATTTTTTAAATACATGTTAAGAATATTTTTTAATACATTTTTCAACCTTGTATACTGACCTGAACCCTTAATTTCTCTTATTAAATATATGACATTTTATTTGAATATACATACAGGTGGACTGAAATATAAAAGCAAAAGTGTTAGGTCCAATGATAAGTGTGGATTTTTTAATATAGCCTTTGTTTTTTAGTCTTTTAAAGGTCCGAATTGTTCGTATGTTATCTTGAATCATTTTTGTAGGTTTAGATCGCTTGTATGTTATCTTGGCCCCCCTTAAAATTTCACCCAGTCATATATATAGATCTGTATTGCAGGGAAGGAAGTCTCTAAACTAATTAAGTTTCCTGATTTTAGTATTCTATCCTTAACAAAAAATATGCGGTTTTACGTCACTGAAGTTCTGAATTTATTTAAATTTTGTCCTTACAGTCTTACACTAAGATTCATGATTCGACTGAAGTACATTAATTTTAGCTGACATGCCTATATGACAAAACAAACGTGGCTGGCATGTCAGTTGAGGGACCTATACTAAAGTGATAAGTAGTTCAGGAACTCCAGTTAATTTTCTTTATGCACATGCATAAACACGGTTATGAAAAACACAGATAATTGCATTTTTAGACATAGAAATGAACATTTAGAATTTTTATTGAATTTTGTCAGAATGCAATAGAGGTTTCCAATACAATGACCAGAGATCCTTAAGTAGCCTTACATAATGATTAAGTAGCCTTACATAATGATTAATCAGGAAAATTTATGAAGCACGAAATTAAGATATCTTAATATATGTAATATAAATTTAAATATAAAGGGTGAGAGGGTTCGAACTCCAAACTGAGCTATGATACCATGTTGATGTGATATGAGATCATCTGTATTACTAACATCAAAATCAGTACAATAACTAGATATACTTATATATTCTTGCATAATGACTCGATGACTAATAAGAAAACTCCATAAAGAAGAAATTACGTATATTTAGATATATTAAGCAGGAAATTGCAAATTGACACCAAAACTAAGTTTGGTCTTCTTGATAAAAGAAGAATTCTGTTCTACTTTCTTCGATTCCGATTAATCACACATCTTTTCAATCTTTATTTTTGACAAGCTCGCCATCCCCTTATCTTTGGGCTTAGAGAGTGAAAGCATTATGACAAACCAAAATGTGATATGTGTCGGTGTGTATATATTTGTGTATAAGTATGTATAAGTACATTTATATATGCTTGTTTACATTATAATTTATTATTGCCTAGTAATAATCCATATCAGCTGATTTATATTATGTCCGGACTCGGATATATGTGTCGGACTTGGGTGCACATCCAAGATTCAGATTTTTAATTTTAAAATATTCAGTGTCCTCGGATATGGATCTCGAATTGGACACGGGTGCACGAGGACTCAGCCTGAAAGCCTAAGACAAGTATAACTCTTTATTGACGGATTTATTCCATTTTTATAAAAATAGTATTTACACATAAATGATAAAAACAGGTTATCGTGGAACTTGCTATCTATAAACAAGTTCTGTGGATACCTTTTATTTCATCTTTGAATCAGGATCCCGCAGGGTGAAGTGTCCATTTTAAGCAAAAAAGATTTGAGTTATATCCCATTAGCACACCCAAGTCATGTCTGGTGGACATGGTTATGAAAATGAAAATGGAAAGTCCGGGTAACCAACACCACACCCGCAACAACAATAAATCATCAACCATGTCTGCAAAGACTGATATTTGTCAGTCGGATTTTAACGGAAGGACTTTTTTTTTTCGTTTACTAAATTAATGGAACTTAAAAGTTCAGTGACATAAAAGACTGGGGTTTTTGTTGAGGACTTGAATCAGAAAACCCAAGTAGTTTAGGAATTTATAAATTTATATTCCTTTTATAGAACACCTTGTAAGTTTGATTTTCTTTACTATTTCTTCAGACGATGCACATCATGCCATGAACAATGATCTAAGAGAGTTGCCTCCAGTTGAGCTATCAACACTAGCTCTAATACATAAGGTTCAAACTTAATTCTTTTGTTTTTGGAGTGTATTATATAAATATGTTCAGATTTATATTTGAGAATGATCAGTGTCATGATGAAGCTGATTAGCTTTTTTTTACGGATGCAGCTCCCATTTTTTTGGTTTCAGCACAATAATTACTGGACCTAGATTAATTTTAATCCGGGGAATTCTTATTCTGTATTACCGGTCCTTGATTAAGTCTTGTGGTCCCTTGTTTTGTATTTACAGATGTGTGCAGGTTAAGTTTAAATTCTATCAAGTTAGTTTAACATCTGAATGTATTGGCTGGTATATTAATGATGTAGGTATTTAGTGTAGAAGCTAAAATAATTATACTTATAAGTCTTCTCTTTTCTTATAATTTTTTCTGTTGTCAGCGACATGCCTTGTTCTTTATGCTCTAAACTAAATCTTATTCAATAAAAAAAGGTCCCACAGCAGCAGGTTAGAGTCCGCGGAGGTCCTTATGTAGGCAGCTTAGTGCAAGTTACTAGCTGAGAACCGGCCTGCTATTAGCTGTCAATTCTCTATGGGCAACCCATTCTGTCTTCGTCTTATTACTATTTAATTATCTTTTTCCTGAAGAATATTGTGTTAGTGTTCTTAATTGCAGTTTTAAACTTGGTTGGGCGACTAGAATTTGGGATTGGTGAGGTTAATTGAGTTTCTTGTTTTTTTTTGTAAGGTCTACTTACTCGTAGATGAATTGTATCGAAATACAATAAACTGCATCCGGGATTTCTTACTTTCAAGGAAGTTTATCATCTAACCGAAAGTCATGCAAGCATAACCCTGGACGTTTAGACAATAAAGCTTAAATGAATGAGAATAGGATACCCATAACGGAAGTCACATAACAGCTCGCTTCCAAAGTAACCTGAAAAAAGAAACAAACCAAACAAAACATAAATCAATATACAAGAAAATCACACACACACACACACATATAGGCAAGTGATTAAATACAAATCAACTCTTAAATACAAACTAAAAACCAGTTTCCCTACCACTATTTATAAGTACGGGTATCACTAATTTATAACGCACTGATCACTGTTTTATTACAGTATATAAACGAAGACTTTTTTTTATTCAAAATTGAGAAATTCTACTCACCTAAACTATTGATGATTGATTATAGATGATCAATTTCAATCTTAAGAAGGTTCTTGACGGTAACAAGCCGTAAGAGAGGTGTATGATGGTGGTAAGTAGTCGTTAGTTTTGGTAAGTTATGATGGCAAGTGTCCGTGACTATTGGTGATGGTAGGCGATGGTGGCAAGTGATGGAAACGGCTGGTAATGATCATAAGATGTCCGTTATTACCGTTCGGGTGAGGATGATGGTCATATATGTTGCATATATATGTGCATGTATATATTTATGTTTGAGAGATATGTTATATACAAAATAGTGATATGTGATGTACAAAAAAATGATTACTGTAGTTAAAAGTAGTGATTAAGAATTGGGTTTTTAGTTTGTAGGCTAATTTGGTTTGTATTGGAGTAGTACTATGTGTGTGTGTATAAATCTAATTAATGTAAAAATGATAGTAAATCTAATAAAAAGAAAAAACGAAAGAGTATATATATAAAAAATAGAAAGAAAATAAAATACTGTAGAAGTATTAATTAATCTCTAACCAAAGGGAAATTTTAAACCATAATTAAATATATTATATAATGACCATCAAAATGATAACACAAGTCATAAAATGACATCCAAACAGGAACTAAAAGCCATTAAAGGCACAATAAAGTCATCAATAATGACCCCCATAAGTGGTACTAAACTATTCATAAAGAATATTTATCCAATCACAATCACAACTTAAAACGTAACCATTATAATTAAAGCTAATAATGAATAGTCAATAAAAGAGATCCCGTAATTAAAGCCAATCCAATTTAAAATTAAATTATTGCCTAAAAATCAAACAATCATAATAAATTATGGATTGAAAAATGTAACGGATTCAACCATCATTACATCCATGATAACCACCGACACAGATGTCAAAAAATTCTTACAGATTATGATTTATAAGAATTGGATCGTGTCTCTAAATCAAAATGATACATAAAAAAGCACATAGATCAAAACGTAAAACACATCTAAATGATAAATCAAAAGACTAATTCTAATTCACAACACCAAATCTACATAATTTTGAACTTTCTACCAAGTTAATCTCATATTATTAGAATCAGAAAAATCGATAAACTTATATATCAAACTAAATCTGATAAGACAAGATGACGGAATAGAATGGACGTATCGAACAGAAATAGTGACGGAAGAAAAGGAGTGGTGCCTAAAAAGAGATCTTGTTTGTACCTTTAATTAGTTGTAACGCACATACCTGGTCAGATTTCTTTTTTGTGCCACACGCATGTTGATTTAGAAAGGCAAAAAAGGTATAGTCTTACCATTTTCAGAAGAAAGAACACGGTCCATCAAAAAGGAAATGTTCTTTCTACAAGACTACAAGTATCAAAGAGTAGATGTTGCCTTGAGTTTTAAAATTCTTTTTGAATGAATAGAAAAAAGAAGAAGAAAGAATCGGTTCTGACAGAGAAGAGGATAATGGAGAGAATAAGAGATTGGAGAGGGATTATTGAGTTTCTTGTTTTAATTGAACTAAATTATGGGTTTTGTTTTGGGGAACATGAGACCCGTGGGGTGGGGGGGGGGGGGGGGGGGGGGGGGATTATAAGCTGTGTGTGCATGGTGGCACAGATAAATTTATAATGAAAAAATCAAACACAAGTTTTTTGTACTGTTATTAGTTTATTGTGGTATTCTCATTATGCTATGTCTGATGCTATTTTGGCATGTTTTGTTGTACTATTTTGTGCTTAGTTGTAATGGCAATGCATGATAATATATTGACATGTTATCATTATTTGTTACAGACCGTAGTTGAGGGTAGCATCACCGATCAATGTCGGGTGACAGAACTCATAGTACATGATGTAAGTTTACATATGTGCAGTTTAGTTTGGCGTTGTATCGTTTTCATTTCTTATGGAATAACTCCTTGAGAATGGTACATACCTTTTTATGGCCTGGACCATTTAGCTATATAAATTGTATTCTGGCAAATTTTGCTAGCATCACTTCTGTATTCGCCTGTATTCGTCTATTTTAAGTCCCTAAATTAGATCCTGTATATAGTTTTTTAACAAGTTAATAGTTCTCATCCGTTTTTTATAATTTCCTTTTACTGTTGTTAAAGTTTTTTGTTAAAATTATTGTCTATGCAGCAAGGTTTTTTACGGAAGCTGATGGACTTATTTAGAGTTTGTGAAGATTTGGAAGATATTGATAGTCTTCACATGTTATATAGAATAGTCAAAGGGATCAGTTAGTATCTATTCTCTTCTTCTTATTGCACTTAATCTTACAGTACCGCCGAATTATATATATGCAGGCTAGAGCTCAAATGAGAACCGTGAGAACCCCGACAAATTACCAGATTTTAGTATACTATTTTAATATTTGGGTGATTTTTTCAAATTGTTCTGGTGATTTGCTTTAGTTCTTGTGGTTCTCATTGGAGCATGAGTATGTATTTATTTAAGTGTGTGGGTAGAATCTCTATAAATTGACCAGTATATGGTTGTTATATGCAGTTCTGTTTAATAGTCTGCAAATCTTAGAGAGAGTACTTGGGGATGAATTGATCATGGATCTCACTGGATGCCTTGAATGTAAGTTTTTGCTTTTGGCATTCTCTTTAATATTTTAATTTAGCCGAGTTAGTTGAAGGTCCATGTGAGTCTCAACTTTTCATGACCCATCTTGTAAAGCATATGCATTTTTAAATTAAGATAATTGTGTTTTCTTTCTTGTTAATTGCTAAAACTCTCTGGGTTTACCATGATGCCTGTAAGGAAAAGTGAACCTATAATAGACTCTTTCTTAAAAATTCTATGATGTACCTTTGTTCTTCAGGCAGTACAATGTTAACTGGAAGTTACTTGACATCCTGGAACATTTTGATATGTATTCATTTCCTTGTGCACAAAATAATTTTATTTTAATGGTGGCTGATTATAGAGTCCGTTCTATTGCATATTTATCACATGAAGTTGATGCATGCTTCAATAAGCTGTAGGGTCTTAGAAATATATACTGCAGAAGCTAAGTTTTGTCTTCATATGTTATTTTGAATGTAAACACATTCTACATAATGCTTCAACTTGTATTTTTCCAGAAAGGAGTAATATTGTTTAGTTGGCCTAGAGATATCTTATATATGCACGATTCATCTGGATTATCTGTATCCATAGGTATAGCCTTACACGTACTTTGATTATATGGTATATTGACACTGTGGGTATTTGTTTGTATTTTTTAGCCTTTTATCTTCTAGCACGGGTTAATTTTAAAAGTTGTTATCTTATTGGTAATATTTAAATATATTTTTGTAAGAGATGTGCTAATATTAGAATAGTATACAGGTTGCAATTATAATAGGATATTATTTAGAACTAATAAAATAAAGTTTATTTTTAATATGTTGTTGACAGGAGGGTGAAGGCCCTATCTAACTCAAAAAATAAAGATACTTGGCCCAGGTTACTTACCTTAAAAAATGTGGTAAAAATACTGATCCGATGTGGAACATTCATGTTACGGCGCCACAGATGGTGTATGCCTTTAGATGATTCGTTATTGTAAAACTTGTGTCGCATAGGTTTATCAGGGCACAACCTGACCATTTAGTATATCAGGCCAACCTATCAACAACTTAGCATTTTGCTATTTCTTTCTTGACGGGTTTCAAACCTTAGAACTTTAGTAATAAGTTGGGTATTAAAATATGTAATTTGTTGTTAAATAAAAATTGAAGGACTGAAAACAAAAAAATTACCGACCAGCCAAACTTTTAATGTTTCAGACTTATTAGTATATTATAGATGGTATAGATGTATCATAAGTAATTGTTGGATATTTGAATTATTAATCCACATATAGTGATTAATTATTTTTCTGTAATATAATTTTTGAATAATTAAATGCTTTTGAATATCATAATGACTTGGAATATTTGGTGTGGTTGCCATCTTACTTTGGCTATTTGCTAGAAATTATCAATGCGATTATGTAATAAGCTCTGCTAGAAATTATGAATGTGATTATGTAATGAGCTTTACTTTTTAAATATATGGAATTATCTACACTATCAGATGTTACATATCATGAGTTGTTCCAGTATCTTGGTGAATCTTACCATTAAATCTTCTCAGCGAAGTAACCTTTAGATATTGGTATGCAGATGATCCTGAGATACTTCATACCCATCATCGCAAATTTCTAAGAGATCATGTTGTATTTAAGGAGGTAGCATCTTTTCTTTCTTATCTTATTGTAATATTTTACTAGTCTTAGGGATGGTTTGTTGGCTGCGTAAGTAGGCGTATAGTTCTCTAGTGGTAAATGGAATATGTGATAATATACATGGACAAGTATCTGGATTGTGTCCTAATTATTTTTTTTTGGGGGGGCCTTGTTTTTGTCTTGTTTATAGGCCATACCTATAAAAGATCCCCGAGTTTTGTCGAAGATCCACCAAACATACAGAATTCGTTATCTTAAGGTGAAGACATTCATTTAATTTTTTTAAGTAATTTGCCCGTTGACAAGGTTAAAGTTTTCACCTTGCATATGCTCTTCTAGGATGTTGTTCTGCCTAGAGTTTTGGATGATGCCACAATTGGAAGTTTAAATTCAATGTTACACTCAAATAATGCATTTGTAAGTATCTTTGTAGTTCTTGTTAGCAGTTCTTCTGTTCTAGGTAATTTTTTATTTAAGCTCAAAGATTGCTTTTGCAGATTATTACTATGCTTAAAGATGATTCTACCTTCATTAAGGAATTATTTGCACGCTTAAATGCCCCCGTCAACTCTGCAGAGTCGAAGAAAAATATGGTGAATGTCAATTCTTCTATGTTTTCTTCAATTGTGCTTCTCTACACTTGCGGTGCCATATGCTACTTTAAGAAATTTATTTTTTGACCATATGCTTAAATTTTTAATTGCCGTCATAAATTAACCGATGTTTGGTGTTCTTTTTTCTTGTTTCGATTAGAATCAGGCGAAGAATACTAATTTAAAATTTTGTTACTGGCTCTTGTAGCAACACAGCTCTAGGTTCTTCTGATCCACTGTATAATATTCTTACTACTCCCACCTCTTGCATAGGTGAAGTGGTCTTGGTCCTAGACTAGTGATTTCCCTTTTAAGTCGTCTCTTTGGAAAGACACATGTTCATTATTATGTCTTGCCACAAACTGTCTTGTTGGTTTGTTAGAATATCTTCTTATTTTTGCTGCAACCGTAGCTTCTTCTGCGAATGCAGTATCAGTGATTTTTCGGCACTCTTCACTATTTCAACACCCTTTACTATATTGCTAATACATCAGTTTTATGATCGCAACACAGCCAAAAGTCCATTGTGATAATATGTTCTGTAGTTCCAAAAATTGCATCTGTTTTGGCATTATTGATCTTAAACTTGTCTCCCATTGCCATTAGAAGTGCAGCGTGTATTCATCCCATGCTTTAAACCTCTTGTCATTGTCATATACAGGTTTCTCTGTTTGATGTATATATCTTTGAAGTTCTGGAGGGAAGAATATACCTTCGAGAATCTTATTAAATGACTTGCTTTCCTGGAAATTTTGGAGCGTAAAATCCTGAAGTATTGGCAAATCTGAACTGAATCATTAATATATCTGAATGAATCAAATCAATAAGCAGTCTGAATGTTGTGTCGATTATATTCTTTGTTAAGTTTCTAAATCTAAATTATCTTATTGATATTTTCTCGACATACAATTTTACATGTTTTATATAAAAAATAATTACAATAATAAATATGTAAATAAAGCTCTAAAATTACTATCTTATATTCTTTTTAGGATCTATATTATTTCATTTAGTCACATGATATACTCATTTTATAATTATTAAGGATTTTGGACAATATTTAGAACTATCTTTTATATTTTCAAATGTTGTGAAAAAAATTCTATATATTATATTTGAATAAATAATATACTATGTTAAATTAATTTTGTGAAAACATTTCAACATAATGATTTAATATTAACTTAGTTTATATTTTAATAAAGTAGATTAAATTTTTGTCGGTTAATTTTATTTTATATTTAATTTTGGAGTTTTTTATGCTATTTTCAGAATTAAAAATTCAATTTTTGTTTAGATGAATGTTTTTACTATTAGAAATTATTCATCTATATTCTATTTTGTATAAATTATTTTTTAAATTACAAGAGTGCGTGAAAAATTAAAACAAGATGCAGGTGATATTACAGTTACAAGCCTACTTGATTCGCTCAGATGAGATTTTGAAACCGGGTGGTTCAGAAGTTTATGATTCATTCTGTATGATAAAAGGTAACTTTCAATTAAACTGAACCAGATGATCGAGTCATAATCAGGTCATTCCTCTCCTATAAGCTTAAAACAAATGGCCCCTTAGTCTGTTACATATATCTGTGTGTATGTATATCTTATACAAGTTTAATAGTTTGCCTCTGCATACTAGTATTACTTGAAGCATTAAAATAGTGTTCTGTTCTATGACGGTTAACAGTGGAATAGGCCATGCATAATGCTATTTTTGTATCTGATGAAAATAGGTGCTTTTCCTGCATGAGTTTTGTTGTCTAATCAAGAGCTTGCAAACAGTACATCAGTTCAGATTTCTAAGGTATGTTGTATGCCTATATTGTTGTAACTTGCTCTGCCTTAAAGCTATTTTTCTTGAATTGAACTTGGATTATATTTCAATAGTACGTAAGTATTGTCTTTGAGATCTTTAGTTATCCCATTCCATTTGCAGTTTTTGTTTTATTTTATGACTTGTAAATCTGTATATATTAAATATCACTAGTAAAAATTCTGATACTTGTAGGGATCTCATAAATGAAGGCATCATTGACGTCATTGCCGGCATTCTGCAGAGTGAAGACAAAAGGCTTAGATTAACAGGGTAGTAATCTGGTTGTCTTTATGGCTGTTATACATGTGATATATTCTTTTGCAGCCTTATATTTGGTACATATTGTAAGTAGTTCTGATGCATGCAGCGCAGACATCCTTATTCTTTTTCTGAATCAAGATCCAAACCTTACAATCTGTTCTCTCACTCGGCAAAAAGGTGTTCCTCTTGTTGGGCTTCTGGTATGGATATTCATTCACAAGAATTTAAAGTATTTATTAATATTAAAGCATCCTGCAATGTGTATTAAATTTACATCGTCGCATTACCATCAAGTCTTCTATTCATGCAGTCACTTGGTCCAAAAACAAGTGTCTACTTATATGATGTTATTGAAAATGGTTTTCACTTCTTAATTGTGCAAGTTTCTGAAGTAGATAGTTTTGAGTGAAAATTCTATTCTATTCTGCCTAGAACTTGCATGATAAACTTTTCTGCCTGGAGCTGATGTAGAAGGAAAAAATGATTATTAATAATCACTAGTTAATATACTAATGCGCCTATGCTAGTTCAATTGTTTATATTCATCAATTCATTTAGTATGTTCAAGCATGCTTTAATTTAAATAACTGAGACGAGCATAGATCAGCATGTGTATGTGGACCCCAGTTACATCCTGTCACGAAGCAGGTAGATCATACTTTTAAATGCTATTTTGCAGGTCAAAGGCATGCTTACAGATTTTGGAGATGATATGCACAACCAGTTTGTTGAAATTCTCCGTAATCTTTTGGATGGCTCTGCTTCAGGATCACAGGTGCATTGCTTAATCTTTCTTTAAGCTAAAATCCTATGAGTGAATTGCCGCTTTCAGGTGAATTTGGAAAACACCTGTGACTATAAAGTATGCGGAGCACTTTTAGAATATATGTTATAGTTGACTGCAAAAACCGCTACAATGTGCAAGTTAGATGCATCGAGTATGGCATTTTTTGTGCTTTCATCGTAAATTGAGCTCAATATATTGCCAATATTGTAAAAAGTAATATTGATTGAATAGTGTATATTAGCTGACCACAGCATCCAGTTCTATTATTTTCTTGATTGCTGTGTGCATCTGATCTCATATCTGAATGATGTATTACAGCTTTCATCATGCCTTTGAAACTTAGGTTTTTTCTTTTTCCTTCTCTATGCATGCATGAAATCGAGACTTGCCTTCCCTAAACGACCTTAGATATATAATTATATCTTTACTAATAAATACTTAAATGTAATATTCGGTGACAGTTCTGAAGATGAATAAGTGTAATACTTAAAAGCTTTGCTTACTTTGTCTGATTTTGTCTATACTTGCGACTGAGTGGAGAAGTGGACTGTAACATTGGTGTCGTTAGTTTGCGTTGACTATTCAAAGTTTTTTAGTGTAGTCAAGTTATTTGAGTTCTGAATGTTTACACTCATAAAATACGTGTTGTGTAACATACATTGGGATGAAAAATGTTATAGTAGATAATAAAAATAACGGTTTTCTAGTGTGTGCCCATGGGCCCATGCTAAGAACTAAATTCTATGCATTTAGCTCCATTTTATTGGTGTGGTTGTATATGCAGGGAGCTCCACCATTATTAAGAAGTAGGAGCCAATCAAAATGAGTTAAATGCATAGAATTTGGTGCTTAGTATGTGCCCATGGACACACCACAGAAAAACTGTAAAAATAATGCTCTTTATTACCTGGAAATGATGCACTTTTTTACATGGTTTGTGTTGTGTAATTAAGTATCTTAAATTTGTTTTCGATCATATTAAATATCCTTTTGCAGAGAGATACGATCATTGATATTTTCTATGAGAAGCACTTGAATCAATTGATAGATGTCATAACATCATCTATTCCTTCGAATGGTGCCCGCAAAGTTGCTAGCTCTCAGTGTATGCCGAGGGAAAGTAGGGTGAAACCAGAGATACTTCTAATCATCTGTGATCTCTTGTGCTTCTGCGTATCACACCATTTTAATAGAATAAAGTAATCATCGAGTTACTTGATAGTTTTATGCAGCTCTTTGTTTATGGAGTGAATAAACTTTGTTTTCTACATTTTGGTCACAGGTGCAACTTCCTTACTAACAATATCATTGATAAAGTTCTAATTCTTACTCGAAGAAGGGAGAAATACCTTGTAGTTGCTGCTGTTCGGTTTTTCCGAATTCTTGTATCATGGAATGTAAGTGTTTACCAATATTTCTAGTGTGAAGCTGGTTTGTGAATCTATAAATAGTTTCTGTGTTAGTGCATGCGTGTCTGAAGATGAGAACTAGCACTAGTACATAAATGAAATACATTGGGGCTCTGGAGAATCTTAGGGATTCATGTTGTTGGTTCTTCTGAATTCTGAATCAAGTGAGGAATCATGGATCAGGACCAGCGTATCTGATTATAGATATATTGTTTCTCAAATCACATAAGTCATGACTACAAAGAAGAGTGCTAAGGACTATAGGATTCAAGTCTGGATCTATGCTATATGATTGGGGACAAATTTTCCTATTATAAAACATCATAGGACTTTAGGATTCAAGGCTAGTTCCAAGCACTGTGATTGGGGACAAAGTTACATATTATGAAACATGCCACAATGCCACTTTACTAATAATTGAATTATGTTATTCATGGTCGGAAAAGAAGATGCAAAATCTGTTACCGAGTTGATGGCATGAGAATACAAGAAATATAACTGTCCGTCATTGTAACTGGTATTTGATTTAGTAAAATATTGACTTCCCCTGTCCAAACAAAATACGTTTTTGAAGTGGGGTTTCTGTTGTCCTTGGGATACAGATTCAGAGCTTTCTACACAATTACCTAGATAGCATGTGCATCTTAATATATTAAAGTAAAAGAAAGTTTTAACTGAATCAATAAATCCATCAAGGTTTCCATGTTTAATACAATGCTCAGAGTTACTTTAAGTTGGTTAACTTTAGGAAAGCAAAAAATTTAGTCACATGGTGCCTGGAAATACTTATTATTGTCTTGATAATTTAGCTTTTCTGTTGAAATGAAATGTCTATAGATATGAGCCTCATATATGGAATATCTGTAAATTCGAGCCCTTGATTTGACCATTTAGAACCAGTGTTTTTAAAATGAAAGCTATGTGGCTTGTGGAACTTGGATAGTTGCAAAAATATCTTATCCACACTTGGATGGAAGCTTTTAAATTTTTTTAATTCTGTTGCTTTTTTTTCCTGATGGGACGTTAGTAGCCTTGGAGTTTTTTAGATGTGTACTAGAGTTGGACCATCTGCTATATTATTTCAATTTCTTGTTTAAGAACATTTTCCTTAATGAAGTGCTTGTTGTGTATTAGCAGTTCTTGAAGGCTGCACTGCATTTAACTCTATGGACTTGTGCGATATTTTGCAGGATGATCGTGTAATGAATCATATCGTGAGGAACAACCTTTTGAAACCTATAATTGACGCTTTTGTCCAAAATGGAAGACGTTACAACCTGTTGCATTCCGCTGTTCTGGAGTTATTTGAGCATATCCGGAAGGTACATGTTATTTCCACACTTTCTCTGTATTTGGATTGAAACAGCCCGATGTAATTGCCTGGTGCTAAAGTCATTGTTTCCTGCAGAACGATTCGAAGGTACTACTCAAGTATCTAGTTGAGTCCTTTTGGTTTCAGTTGGTCGTATTTAACTTACCTTCAATTCATTCTTTGAAGGTTAGATATGAGCAGGTAATGTCTATACTTGTCTATCTTTGTCAACATTAAGGAATTTGATGGTAATTACTAAGAGGCTTTGCAGTCCCTTGAGATTCGAGAAGAACATGGTCCAACTAATGTATTATACTCAAGAAGACGAACAGATGAAATTGCATTGGATAAAGAAGAGGAGGATTACTTTAATGGGGACAGGTCTGCTCATTTTTCTGCTGCAACTGTATCCTTCCATACTATCATTTGGCTAATAGTTATTTTAACAATTTTTAATAGTGATGAAGAAGACTCAGCATCTGGATCACTGTCTCGAGGCGAGAGATCAATTTTTGTCTCAAATGGATCTGCTTTAAGCCAGCCTTCAGTAAGGTATCGTGTTTTTCTTCAAACTTTCAATTTTAGCGATTGAAAATTTGTAATGTTTTTCAATGTTTGATATGCTATGTAGTTCAAGAAGTTGTAGACCTGTTAACCATGCTGACAATGGCGATGTCGAGAAATACAAACCACCTCCTAGGAAACGCTCAGAAGAGTCTGAAGAAAATGCTGCAGAACCCGTTAGATTAAAGCGAAAGTTTTCATCCATGGAGGAGCCAAGGCATTTTAAACGACAACGTTTATGCATAAATCCGAAGTCAAAAGATAGTGTATTCGCTGCTTTGTGCTCAACATTAAGTCAAGTAGTCTTACCCAGCAAGAAAATAGCAAGTTCTGTGCATACAGTTCCACGTTCAGCCTCAATTAAGATTTTTAGTGAATTGAATAACGAAGAGGGATCCATCTGCTGTTCTCCAAAGAGTTCAGATGTGGAAAATCATGCAGATAAGGAGCCACTCCCTTCCCCTAAAAGCTGTCCTGATAGCCTGCTCTGCCTTCCAGCAAAAAAAGAGAGCAGTGAAGACGACTTCCCTTTGGTATCCCCAAATTCCTCTCCTGAAATGACTGTTAATGGATTCTATGAACAAAAATTGTGAGTTTGTCTGCTTTAATTAATGATGTCATTTCTAGGGAGGCTGTGCTACTAATGCACGATTTTGCAGCATAAAGGGGGATGAAAATGTATAGAGCCACTGAAAGGGGTGCAGCCGCAGGTTCAAGATATCTATATTATTAGCTTTCATAGCTCTGTAGTCCTCAGTAAAATTCTTTTTCTATAGATGGTTCTGAGAAATCATTTTTACTAGAGGGTGCAAGTGCATTTCTGCTGCATATAGTTTTTTTGATCTGTGCGGTTTCTGCATGGAATTTGTTTTCTGGTAATTGTGGTTACACCTGACTACCTGAGGTATATCATATCTTAGTTAAAAAAAGAGGTATATGTAATTTAGTATAGATGGTCTGTCTTATTGGTTGTGACGCCATAATTATTTAAGAAAAATAATACTTTTTTAAAAATCTTTAACATTTTTCTTATCGAGTAGAATACATCATTTTATCCTTAAAAACTTGTATATTACAAAAAAGTTAAAAATTAATTTGAATTCTTATTCCCTATAAATATCAAAACCATTTGTATTTTGTATATTTAAAAAACTATTTACTCTCGACTACTCCTCCCTTATATTTGAGTCTTTTCTATTTGGAATATGTTATTAAATATTTCTTTTCAAGTTCTCCTATTTAAATTCAAAAAACTTTTCTGTTATGTTGTTAAAAATTTCGTTCTCCTAATTATAAAATAGAAATTCTTTTCAATTATAAATGTATTATTAGTTGTTTTTTAAATATATTTGGACGAATCAAGAATCTTTAAAAATTAGGACATCGAGAAGAAAGTTGACATCTATTTTGAATTCTCCTTTATAAAGTTTCAAAAATCTTCTCTATTTTGAATATGTTAGTAATTATTTCATTATGAATCCTCCTTTCTTATGAATCCTAAAATCTTCTCTGTTTTAACTCTCACGGTTTATCTGTGCTGGATTGCCCGTTATCTTTATAAACTAGCTTATAACACAGGGCAATGCATGGCCAAATTTATAATATATATAATTTTATTGTTTATATTTTAAATTTAGTTGAAAGTACAATCCGATCATGCTGACCGGGTTTTTAAATATTTTGACTTAATTGATAATAAAAAAAGTTTTATTAGACTACGATATATATTAAGTAGACTCGTTGAATAATACTGATCGGCTGATAAAACTCGACCGATCAATAAAATTATTAATATTTTAGTTGCAATGGAACAATAATAACAATATATATTATAAATAAACAGTATAGATATATGAAATTACTTTTAAAGTGATAACATGGAGTAACTAAAAATAACGTTAATGTATTTAGTTGAAATATATCATCGATTGTATATTAGTATATACATATACATATACACACACACACACATATATATATATATATAATATTCGTTTTTATATTTTTTATATGTATGTTGCATGTGTTATTTTGAGAAAAATAATTTTTTAGTTAGATTTTCGAAAAATATAATGTGTTTTAGTTAAAAAGGATAGTTATTATATTGTCCAATGTTATTTTTAGAAAATTGAGTTTTTTTAGTTAATATATATATATATAATAATTTTAGTTTAAAAGTATAATTTTTTTGATAAAATTTTAAAATAAATAATTAATTATATAAGCAGCCGTATAATTCAGGTCCAAGTACCACGTTTGTTCTTTAATTGTATAGTTAGATGTGTAATGTGTATGTATAAATTAACGGTTTTTCTAGTGTGTGATCATAAGCACATGCTAAGCGCGGAATTTTATAAGTACTCATTTTTATTGGCTCTTATATATTAACTAGTGAAAAAAGCCGCGCTTCACGGCGGCGTTATAAATTTTGATATGAATTAATATTATAATGGCATAAAAATTATTTTGAGTCATCTTCCAGTTAAACATATCACTAATAAAAAATATTATAATTAGTATAATTTTTTTAATTGGTCATCCTTTAAAACACAATACTAATAATAAAATTAGTTCGAACCGCCTCCCGTCAAAGACAATATTGATCCATAATTATTATTTTTATGATAAAATTAAATATTATAATTTAGATCAAAATTAGTTGGAGCCGGTCCCTTATCAAACACAATGCTGATAACAAAACATTATAATTTAGATATTAGTTTGAGTCTCTTTATTGTCAAACACAATACTAATAAAAATTATTCTAATTATGATAAAATTAAAGATTATGATTGGATAAAAATTATTTTGAACCATGGTCCCATTTTGAAAAATATATATTATAACATAGATAAAAAATTATTTTAGTCACTTTCCCGTTCAACATAATACTCATAAAAAAATTATTATTATTTAGATAAAAATTAGTTTGGTCCGCCTCCCGTGCCCGTCAAACACAATAGTAAACAAGAATCATTTACATTATCATAAAATCAAAATATGATTCCTATTTTATATATCCTATTTTATTTTATTAATTATTTTTATTTTATGATTCCTATTTATTATTTAAAAATTATTATTATTTTATGGTTCTAATTTTTTTTTGCTGTTGGTTTTTTTAATGATTATTATCTTTACAATCCTTTATTTTCTATTCAAAATTTAAGAAAAATATAAGACTAAATCGAATATAAAAATTGTACGTATTACCTTACAAATCTTTAATATAAATTATATTTTATCTTTGATTGTTAGTTTAAATAAATATAAAAATTATTCTAATTATGATAGAATTAAAGATTATAATTGGATAAAAATTATTTTGAATCATGGTCCTGTTTTAAAAAATATATATTATAACATAGATAAAAAATTATTATTATTTGGATAAAAATTAGTTTGGGCCGCCTCCCGTGCCCGTCAAACACAATACTAATCAAGAATCATTTTAATTATCATAAAATCAATATATGATTCCTATTTTATATATCCTATTTATTTTATTAATTATTTTTATTTGATGATTTCTATTTATTAGTTAAAAAATATTATTCTAATTTTTGTGCTATTAGTTTTTTTTAATGATTATTATCTTTACAATCCTTAATTCTCTACTCGAAATTTAAGAAAATTATAAGACTAAATTGAAAATAAAAATTGTATGTATTACCTTACAAATGTTAAATATAAATTGTCTTTTATCTATGATTGTTGGTTTAAATAAATATAATCCTATTTCTTTTAGGATTCCTAAATAAGAAGATCCTTGAATTTGATTTTTTGAATTAAAATTCTATTTTCTATTCGAAATTTAAGAAAATTATAAAACTAAACCGAACTATTGTCAAGATTGGTCGTAAGTCCATGCATACTATCTGAATGTGAATGAGAATGCGAAGATGTCAAAGATGTTTTCACGATAGAGATGTTATTTTCTTCTTGATCATTATGGAACGACGTGAGTTTAGGTACGAACCTGTTCAGACAATGTGAGATTCTGGAGGATGCTGGTTTTTATTTTTTAAAATATATAATTTGAAAAAAATTAATAAAAATAGATTATAATTTTTATAACTTTTTTCTGAAAGAATTTTTTTATAACTTTTGAAAATAAGAATTGTATTTTTTAATTATATTTGTTCTATAATTGTTATTTTAAATAAATAGAATCCTACTCTTTTATGATTCCTAAATAAGTAAAAGAATTGTAATAATATCTTATCGAATTATATATATAAAATTCAACTACATCTTCAATATATCTTATCGAAAATAAGAATTGTACATATTACTTTACAAATCTTAAATATAAATTGTATTTTATCTATTATTATTAGTTTGAATAAATATAATTCTATTTCTTTTAGAATTACTAAATAAGAAAAGAATTGTATCATCTTTAGGATTCAATAAGAAATATTGAATAAGAAAAGAATTCTATCATCTTTAGAATTCAATAAAAAGAGAATTGTATTATTTTTAGAATTCTGGAACCTGATTTTTTGAATTATAATTATTGTTTCTATCCGAAATTTAAGAAAAATCAGAAGACTGAATCGAACAATTCTAGAGACGTCCGCATACATATATATATTGATTGATGATTGATTGATTGATAATAGTGGACTGTCTGCATATACAACCACCACAAATAAAAATATCTCAAATTTATAAAATTCTACGTTTAGCATGGGCACACACTAGACAAACTCATAAATTAATACTTAATAATTTAATATAGTTTTATTATCCTCGTTAAATTTTAATTTTGAAACGTGTGGTATATAAATATAAAATTATAAATAACTCTTGTGTGATAAAAGCATAGAAATTAGAGTACGTTAGGGTTTATAGATCTGCTTTATTCAACCATGCCCGCCTCCATTCTTCTCCGATCTCGGTAACTTTTCTTTTATTTCTTCAATCTTTCTGCGCTCTCGTTCGATTCTTTCAGATTTAATCGCGTCAATTCGATCTGATCTATTATGTTTAATTGCTTTATGTTATAACTGGACCGAAGATAAATTGATTTTCTGCATCTAATGATAAATTGATAATTGTTTTAAGTTTAATTTAGCTGTGGAAGTTAAGATCTCGATGGCTGTATTTGTTTGTAGCGTCAGAGAGTGCGATAATTGTGAATTGCGGTTTACGTATTAATACGTTAAGCTTTTTTTAACTAGTTAGATTGATATACTCCTTTGAATCTGGGAGATGTGTCATGATGAATGTAAGGCTAGATTTCGATTTTAATTGTATATTGAAAGGATTTCAGTTGATTTACAGACCTTTTATCTCGGTTTCAGAGTGAAATGGAAATTATGAATATACTTCGTTTACGTGTGCTGTCCTTCCCGGTTAATAATTGATAGTGCGGAGAGAAGTTATTTGTTTTACTCTGTTTTTAGGTGCCTTTCCTTCCTGTTTAAAACACCGGTAAAACGTGCACGTCACCTGGATTAATGTCTGGCTCTTTAAAGTTTTATCTTACTATTTTGAATCTGTTGCTGATTTTGTTTAGTATTTGAATATGCTGCTGTTGTGTTTTTGAAAATATATAGGGTTTAGAAGGAATCAAAGTGAACTCTAGACTCTCTTTGTTAGAGGATATCATTGTGTGTTTTGGTGGCAAGCATGTCATCAAGTAAGAAAGAAGAAGCAGGTGGTCAGGATGCTGCTGAAAGAATCAAGGCTGCGGCTTTGTCAGCTGCGAAAGGGCTAAGTCGTGCTCAGGCTGAGCGTGCTGCAGAGGCTGCAGCTCGGAATGTAAATGCTTATGGACAGAAGGAAGAGGGGCCTAGTAGATGGCAGGAAAGGAAAGAGGCAAAGAGGCAGATGTATCTCATGAGTACTGAGAAGCAAGTTAGATTAGGTGAAAGGAAGGACGTTAAGAATTCAATGTCTACCGTCTCTGGGGCTGGTTCATGTCAGAAGTGTTTCGAAATTGGTCATTGGACTTATGAGTGCAAAAATGAAAGAGTTTACATCTCACGACCTTCCCGAACCCAACAACTTAAAAATCCAAAATTGCGAATGAAGCCTGTCTCTTACGATCTGGATAACCCAGATATTGTGAATGAGGTAGAACCTGAAAAGAATTCTAAGAAAACCAAAACCAAAACCGTAAGAAAGAGTAAAAGGAAGCATAAGTCAGATACTGAATCGGGTACAGATAGCGATGCTTCGGTGTTTGAATCTGGGTCATCATCGGATGCTGGGTCTGATAGGTCTTCTGAAGAGAGTGAATCGAGCTACAGTTCATCCAGTGATTCAGAGGAAGAGAGGAGGAGGAGAAGCAAGAAAAACAAGAAGAAGAAGCAACAGCAGCAGAGGAAAAGGAGACACAGAAAGCATAGTTCAACTTCTGAGTCATCTGATTCGGATTCTGATTCTGAATCAGACTCAGATTCTGAGGATCGGAGTCGTCGAAAGAAGAGAAGTAGCAAAAAGCATTAAAAAAGGATACCAGTTACAGGAATTTGCTTTGGGCAAATTTCCTGGATTAAGATGTTTATTTGCTTTTGGTATTCTTATTGGTGCTATTAGTAATCTGTAGTGGCCTAGTGGGGGAACCTTGTTTAGTGGGGACATTGGTGGTAAGGAAACAGCCTACAAATTATACTTTGCAATGTGACCTTTTGCTGTTCTACTTCTCTGGAATAGAAGAGAACTCAGATAAGTTATGTGAGATGTTTTCGGTGGAACTTCAGAGGACTTGAGAATTGAACTACCCAAGTGTACTTGGGTATATTTGTTGCTTGTAATATCCATAAATTTTCGGTGCAAACACTTTGCCAATCTCCGTTACTGCTATATTATTTTTTAAACTTTAAAATTTTCTGGATTTCAGCCTCGCTTCCATTTCAGCCGTGCCCGGGAAATGTTTACTGTTTACTGAATCCTGTATACTTTTTTGTGACCCTTTTTTTTTTTTTTTTGGCAGATGTCAATTTTGTCACCTCCTTGATATAGAGCCACTTGATTTAAAGTTTTAAGAGGTTATAGGTAATTTCGTCTCAGTTGTCAATTGTAACAGCATACCCGTAATTCAATATTCTTCTTTAAAAAGAAACCAATTGCAAGGATCGAAATACTCACACAACCGTGAGATAGTAGTTAATTAGACAAATTAAAGAGAACAATTCTTGATAGAACCACCATGAGATTTTTTTTCTTTGAACCGGAGTATGAACACTGAATTGCAGCAACCCCGAGGGATTGGAGAGAAGCCCCCAATATCACAAATTCGAGTTGAAATCCCTCGATATCGCATTGTGAAAATATGATTCTGGATATGAGGTTAAGACACTACATTATGTAAAGTTTTTGGTTTGTAATAATAAAACGCTACATTATATAGCGTTTAAGTTATATGTTATATGAGTTTGGACTTTAAACATTAAATAAAGGAACATTATCTCGTAACTTTACATTATCCGACACAAATTAGGTGTTTTTCCATGGGCTTGTGCTAAAAAAAAGATCTCAATGGTAAATGGTACATGATGTGGCTTAGCGTTTATGATTTTTTTTTTCCTATGGGCTTGTGCTAAAAAAAGTGGTAAAACGATATTTTAAGAGCAACACCCAAAGAATTGTGTATGCTTATTGCTTACTTATAAGTGAAAAGTAACTTTTAGTTATATGTTTCCATAAATATTTAGATATTTTCATGGCCCGAGCTGGCATGCCCAAAAATCTTCATTAATCAAAATCTTTGACCTAAATAAAAAGTAGAAGTTGACTTAAATCACACTTTTTAGTTTATGCCATATGTCCATGAGAACACCTAACAATGATCCCTAATCAAAATCTTTGACCTAAAAAAAACAGTGTTCGTAGTTAGTATGCTCATGAACACAAACTAGAAAGACCTATAAATTCATTACACAAAATTATGAGAAGATTTTGGGACCGTTTGAACAAACTTAAAAAAGTGACTTCTTACCTAAAGTGAAGAAGTTGATTAGAAGTGAGAAGTAAATAAGTTAATAAATTGTTTGGAAAAGAATCAGAAGCTCTTAAAGAGAAGCTAGCACTCTCAGCTTCTTAAAAGTGCTTTTACTTATTTATACAATCGGGTCAAGAAAAGCCAGAAACAGCTTCTGCTTCCGCTTCCGTGAAACAAACGGGCACTTTGACTTCTAAACCAGAAGTCGGATAACAGAAGCTTACCCAAACATAGCGGATAACAGAAGCTTACCCAAACATAGCCTAATTCTCTTGGCTCCTTCACATTTCTAACCACCCTGAAAACATTCTTTACAAAACTAACCACCTTTTTTTTCAGTTCACAAAACTGACCACCCTAATTCACAATCACCACGGGCGAACACCACACAACTGGAATTTGCTGAACGCCCCCCACAGGGGCGAACAACAAAGAAGAAACCTTATATGTTCGCCCCCCACACGGGCGAACATAGAAGGGGAAAAGGTGATCAAGTCAACAGAAGATCCTGGAGGCACATGCAATGACATGATGCATCTAGCAAAATAAACTCAGCTATTAGAGGAGAAGTGATCGCCTATAGAGGACCTGGAAAGGTGCCATTCTCCCGTTGCTCATTCCATCTGTCTACCTGCATTTTCAAATTACAGAAATTACAGTAAGATGTATAACATTAAGTAATCAAATAATTTATAGAAAAAAAACAGAAGTAAGACATAGGAAAGCTTAAATTATAATAAGTTTAGTTTCTCCAAGAGGCGAGTTTAGGATAGGTTTTTAGATATGGTGAACGGCTAATAAAATTTAATTTATAAAAATTCAAAAAAAGGGGAAATTGTGATATATTATTTATATTATTATATTTTATAATATTATATTATATATTACAAAATTATTTTATATTAAAATATAATATTATTGTATATTGTAGTATTTTAATATTTAAGGTCATATTTAAGCTCATAAAAGATAAATAATATTATTCTTGTTTTATTTTTATTAATCCGAAAACGTCATGTAATATCTTGTCCCGGATGCATTTGATCAAACACAGCAATTTTATTCATAGAAGATATTAAAACAACGATAACACAACTTAAATTGAAAAGCAGAAAACAATCACGACGAAACTACATAATGTACTACAATCATTAATATACCGTGCAAATGGAAGACTTGGATTTGGAATCAGAAATGTATTTACTGATAGAACTCTAGCTGGAAAATAAATATATTGTTTCTGTTATCACCGTCACAGCGTCACTACTACATAATGTATTGGTTATATAATTATATATTGTATTATAAGATACAGTATTTAAAGTTACAAGGCTAACACATATATAACATTATATAAGGAATAAGGATTTACAAGATTACAAATATAATAACAAATGTCATAACCAAATAATGTGCTGCTGTGATGTATTATTGAGTGCCCTGTGGCTTTAAATAAAAAGTAAAAGATGAGTGTCGAAGAAACATACCTAGCTGATTTCGAGGTGGCAGAGGAGATGAGTTTAATCGAGTGTTCGCCCCTGTCGGGGGCGAACATATAAAACCTCCTTCGTTATGTTCGCCCTTGCCAGGGGCGAACATAACAGCATTTTCACAGCATGTTCGCCCGAAATTTAAGGTGGTCAGTTTTGTGAAGTGAAAAAAAAGATGGTTATATTTGTAAAGATGATGTTCAAGGTGCCTAGAAATTGGAAGGAGCCTAATTCTCTTTATAAAAGTATGGAAAGAAAAGACGGGCTCAGTCCAAAATTCTAAGACAAGATCCAGACTACAATAACTGTAATTAGCGTCTATACAGTACTACTGCTTTCAAATTCCCATGGTCATACTCTATTGGCTTAAAGTCAAATGACAAACCTGCCTACCAACTACCTTTCATATAACAATCCTGTGTGTTCTAAAAAGGGCTCAAAATTTTCAACTAGTCTTGCTGACTAAATCAAAGTTCCTATATTTAAAATAAAGACGCAAAGGTAGTAAAAAAGAACTTCAAACTTTTACAGGGTAAAAGAACTAGCCCAGATCTACCGCTTCAAATTTGTACAAAATTATACACTCTACTACAAAGATGACAGTGCCTTGGTGAACCATTCTGATAAACGTTTCATTTTGGCCAAAAGATCAGCATTCTTTCCAAAGTACGATTCAGCATTTGACAGCATTACTCCAATGTCATGCCTTACAGCCTCCTCGCTTCTATAGTAGTTGTTCTCTAATCTTGATTGGATCACTTCAAGAGAAAGCGGCACAGGAAACCTGCATGGTTTTGATTGATCAAGATACAAGAAGCTATATTTGTCTAAGACCAGTAATAAAAGCATGTCAAGTGTAAAATTATATCATATCCAAATTCCAACACCTTTTAGCTAGATATATTTCCAAGTATATCTAACACCGTCGGAAGTGTTAATATTATGATGTATCATGCATTGTCAAAATTTACCTGTTAACAAATGTCAACTTCTGAGAAACTTCCCTCAGTTTATGAACACCAAAAGAATCCTGTAGAACAGAAAAGAAGATTAGAAGTTAAATATTGTTCTGTTGTATTAGTCTACAGTGCAGATAAGAAGATGCGTATACACTATAAAGGTCACCTGGCCCTGGTTTCCTAATCGTTCCAGCTTGGCAAAAGCACGTAGCATTTTATGTCTGATCAAATCGTCTATACAAGGCTGTTCCCATTGGGTATTGGCATCATAAAGTTCCCAAGGACTATGCCCAAGTGTTTCAGTGGGTTCACTCTTATACTGCACCACATACCTTTCCCATGGACTATCTGGATATTCAGAAGATTTAGGTTTTATGGCCTGAATCCTGCCTTCCCACCAACTCCCGTCTTCCTCGCCTTCATTCTTCCACCAGACCTGGCACTTATCACGACATGCCCACTTTCGCTCTATAGCAGCATCATATCTTGATCTTTCAACAAGAAAGTCTGGAAAACCAGTCACCTCTGGAAGAGTAAGTTTGAAAGATTTACCAAGTACAATGGAGGTGGGGTCTACAAACTGAAGAGTCATTTTACAGCAGCTTTCTCCAGAACCAGTAAGGACAGAATACTCAAGATCTTCAACCTTGCAAAATTCCACAGCTCTGATTTCGCCTTTGAGAACCTTCCAAGGGGCCTTCTCTCTGGAACGACTTTGACTTATATACTCCTCATGACCCTACAAATATTATGAGCTCAGTTTAGTAATAGTCATTGTAACATCATATGTAACACACTAGGAACATAAGAGGAACACTTGGTACCTGTCTAAGATAGACAACTTCATCACCCATTTGAGGAATATATCGTGATCCCTCTTCATGATTCGTCAACATCAGCCATGAACCTTTTGCTAATTGCTGTTGTTTCTTTCTATCTGGAGAACTCGTCTCACGATGATAGTAAGTGGTTCTCTTGTTTCTGGTTGACCTCAATCCAACTGTGACATTTGAAGTCAACTTCCAATCTTGAACAGAGAGCTGGTCACAACCATTTGTAATTAATGTGTCAGAAGACACATTACGAGCTTCCCTATAATGGCCATTTCCGCTAACATTATTTAGATCACTTGCAGTCGAAGTAGGTCCCATGGATCGTGTTCTACGCGTTCCTTCTGATGCAGCTACAGCTTCATCCTGACCAGGCTTGCCTACATTAGAAGTACTTGCTTCCATTGCTCCTTCGAGATTGCTTCTAGATCTCGATGACTTTGACCTTCTATAAACAGCAGCATACCTCTTGTCTTGTGACAATTTTGGGGAATCCGGCAACACAGACCCTGAACTAGCACCAATTAGAGAATCTTCTGATACACCATTAAGGCATCCCCACTCTGAACTTAGCCTTTGGCATCTATCAGTAGCATTATCTTTTGCCTTCTGTTCAGGGTCTGATGAGCTTTCTAACAAATTATCTGCATTGTCGCAAGGATCTTTCACCAGATATTTCATTTTCATCTTAGACGAACTTTGATCTTCATGTGGTAGGGTTCTGGATACTATTGATAGCTTTCTTGGAGTTGGTGTGAGGTCTTCTTTCTGCTCAGGTGCCTTACCAGTCCAAATATCACAAGCAACAGATGATGTAGCTTGATCATCAACCTCCTGAAATTTCTGTGATTCGTCATGATTGTTGCAACAATCCACATCAAGTTGATCCTTGTTACTTATAACATTGTCCAATCCGTTGGTAATATTGGACTCTGTGTGATGCAACTCTGACATAACCATATTCCTACCCTTGATATGGGTGTCTGACTTGGCTGTCGTGGCTCCCAAATTATCTGGTATGAAATTCCCTTCAATGATATTCTCAGTTTTGTTGTGACCGTCGCGGCAGGAAGCGATTCCTTCAGATGTGCCTGGTGGCAACAGATCCCCCATCTTCGCACGTTTGGATGTACGACTCTTGACCACTCCCCATCGAACATTCCCATTGCATCCTTCAAAGAGATTAAAAGGGTTTTTATGCTTTGAATGCTGATCATTTTCATTTGCTTCAACATTAATAAAATCTATGTTATTAGAAGGGCACTGCAGCTTCAAAGAGCGGCTTCTGCCCAAACTATCTTCTTCACAAGGAGCTGGAGTTGATGAGCCTGCTATATCAGGTCGCTCCACACATTTTAGACCTATGTTTTCTGAGCAAGTTTTATTTGTATTACGATTTGGCAACTTGAGTACAAGTTTTTTCCTGCTTCCGGCAGATTCATGACATGTACGGGCCCTTTCCAAATTTTCAGACTCATCCGCAGATACCACTTCTTTTCCTTTAGTTTGTGGATTTCTTTCACTTTTCTGAGAATCATCAGATGCTTCACTCGCATTGCTTGAATTTGGCAGCATGGATTCACTGTCAGATAAATCACCTATTGAGCCCTCCCCAACCTCCCTCGCTGTGGACGTTCCAGTGATTTGTGAAAGGAAATTTAGAGCATTGAGTGCAGCAGCTCTCTGTGGTCTTAAAAGTTTTGTAGACGAGGATTTCTTCCTTGATGCTTTACGATCATGCCTTGTTCTTCTACTTCGGTGGTTTTTAATTGAATTATCATCATACTCGTCCAGATTCTTCCTCTTAACACGTCTCCCAGAGAATGTCATTACCTCAATCTGCAGAGCAACACAATACTAAAGCATGTTAATATTAAAAAACACAGGGTGCGATATTAAAGAATAGAACATTATTAACCTCTGTCTTCTGCTTTTTCCTTTTTGATCTCCTAAGCTCATCTTCATATGTGTTCTCAGCTTCACTGTCTTCTGTACTGCATTCTTGGCCACCAGAAGAGTGAGAACTAAGACTTCCTTGCTCCCCACCAGAAAAATTCCCATCCGGTACATTATATTCTGAATCATTATCATCACTTTGTACTTCATTCTCTGGTTCCCAATCCATGGCATCTAATAATAATACTGGAAGTGGATCAATCATATCCAGATCTGCTATCGGGAGCATCTGGTACTCTTGGTCAAGACTAATATCCTCACCAACAGCAAATCTCACAGAAGATGGGCGCCATTCAATACCTAAAGCTCCTAGTCGCCGTGCTTGATACATGCTCTGATAAGGCTCTGGGTATGGAATCATGGCTAGAAATTCCAACATTAAATAATTAGATTATAGGAGCAGTAGAATATACTGGCCAAATTTCAAAAAAAAAAAAAAAAAGAACTGATAGAAACCTGAATCGCAAAGAAGATCTTGTTTATTTCTTCTATATGGAGGCAGTTGAGTTTCCTGCATTTAAAATTATAAGAAAATATAATGCTTGCCCTTGGTTTTAAATTTATAAATTAGAACAAATTAACAAAACTATTTAATTATGTTAAAAAATTAGAGTCTGACATAGGCACAATTTATCATATCCTGCATATAATTATAACTTCAGATTTTGTTCAACATGCATTGCTAAACCATACAAATCCATAATCTTAAAAGTAAACAACACTGAAACAGCAAGGCGGTAATAACTGACAATTTACTTCAACTAAAAGAACCTTTTTAATAAGTTATACTAGTTTAACATTGCTTTTACAATATAATATCTCTGGACGAAGTTGTAACTAACAACTGTCAGTGTGGCGTTCTTATAACTCATCCAGCTTAAACTATTCATAAACTTGAAGCAATATTTGGGATACTTAATGAAACAGAGGAGCATATTTAATAGTGTGGGAATCGGAGTCCTCGCATTAATACACATTTTAGAAGCAACCTACCCAGAGACCTTAAGGTGTTCGAGAATCATGCAGATTCTTTATGCATACAAGAGAATAAGCCTATATATCATTGCTCTTCTTGCACTAATTACCAACTTTGCATGTAGATCGCAAATGAATTAAGAATCTAACTTTACAATAACCTTATATAAAGAATTTCTTAACAAACCTTTTCTAAAAGAAGTTCATCATCGATGGGTTTACAACATACATGTTTTAAATTAAAAAAAAAAAGTCACATTAGGAATGTGCTTTGTATTTCGGCACGGTTATTAATTTTTAAACCAGCATCCCCCTCAAGTCTGTATTCCAATTATACCCTCATCAGGATTATATATTCTGGTTGAATTTCAGCCAAGGAAATTCAGTCCAGTTCTTACGTTTTAAGCTCTCTTTCTAGGCTGCTTTGAATACAAAGGAGAAGGATGATGAACGATGGGTATAAATTTAACCAGGATTTCTAATTTTTACAAGGGTACACTGGGTATAATTTTATAAAAAGTTAATATTTTACAAAGCACAAACATAAAGTGCAAGGAGGTACGAATGTTTACTTGAAGGGTCCATGCGTCCAGATGGACAAAGGGATGAAGTGTTAACAACATTTTTTAGTATTGTAGAACTATTTGTAGTAAAAACAATGTAAATGTTCAACGAATATCAAATTCTGTTCTATAAACAAAAGAACAGTAGTATAAAATAAGATTACAAAATTTACAAATATGCAGAGAGACAAGGAATATTTAAGGATCATACACTATTGCATGATATAGCTACTTTCATTGCCTTGCACACAGTGTATTCAAAAACACAAACTTACGAAAAAAGAAAAATAGTCAACTAAAAGGCTGCAGTGTAACTAGAAGCCAAAAGAAAAGATCTAGTGAAAATAATTCATATATATATACCAACCAACAAATTTTTTTGCTGGTTTAGACTGTAACATCTCATATCGGTTAGATAAATAATATTTGGGGCCTTTATAAACTGCAAATAACTACTATATACCAAGTTGCTGGCATTTTTGGGCCAACCTGTGGTGGGTTGTTGGGTCCGGTATGCATTCAGTTGGGGGCTTGGGATTATATAGACAGTTAACAGAAAAAGGTGTCTCAAATTTGCTAGTTGAGATGAAGCAATTTTTCATGAGTAATAAATTAACAATAGTGCAAGTAACTTGCAATTTCAAAATTAAAAATTAAAAAGCCCTTAATATATTGTACTCCCTCAGTCTCTTTAGGTTGTTAACATTTGGGATAGAGGGTCCAACACGCATTTTAAGGCTCCTATATAGTATAGTTTCTAAATTATTTTAATTTTTTTTCCTTCTAGATAAAAGTTTAATGATCAAATATTTATTCTAGAAAAAGAAAATTTCAAAAATAAGTTATGGAGCTATATTTTATGTACGTCTTAAAATGTGTGTCAAGCAATGGGAAAAAACTGTTAAGCAATGGGAGGGACGGAGGGAGTATTAAATAGACGAAAAAAATTAAACCTTAGACTTTTCCACCTTACACGCAACTCATGGAGATTTATTAACTTCTGTAGGGAGTGATGAAGAGATGATAGAATTCAAGGTCACAATAACATACTAAATAATATTAAAGCTTTTAGTTTGTTGACTTGCTTGATTGATGTCCGGCTAATCATTCCGGGATGCCCTGTTCAAAGATATAAGTGAGGGCCCCGGAAAATGTAAAATTGTATTTTTATATAAATTTATTTTGTTATAGATCATAAATAAAAATTATATAAAATTAGTGTTATTTATATTAATATAAAAACCGATAAAAGCAATGTTATATTGAATAATCTATTTTCACAAATAAGTAATATTATATTGTATATGTGTTTGTTTACGTTATTTAATTATAAAATTAATTTACAAACAAATATTAAAATATCAATTGTAAAAGAAAACTAGATAAGTTAAATTTCAAAGGCTTTGAACATTAAATTCTTATTAGATATTTACATAATTTTTTATGCAAAAGTTGAAGATTTGAAGATAAATAAATAAACAAACAATTTATTTAATCAAATTAAGTACTATATATAATATGCATAGTGTATTATCAAATTTGGGGCCCTTAAAATCTGAGGTCCTGACGTCCTGTGCAAATGCTCCACTTGCACATGTTAATAGCCGGCTCTAGTGACCTATTTCAGTTATGTCCAAGACTAATCGTGGTTTTTAATATATAACACAAATTAAAGCCTCCCTCATATTAAGATATGAGATATCTACTCCTTCAGTTTGATTCTCATGTGGTTGATTTACTTTTCTCAAGCAATTCGGGTATTGACACACATACTAATCACGGTATTTTTGCATGTTTGTTATGTATCTTAACTTTAAATCATTCGGAAGAGTATAGTGTATACTAGTATTTACACTTTTACATACTATAAAGTACATGAATAGAAAGTCAAACGACAGGTAATAAGGAAAAGTCATGAACCTGGTCAAGGACATTTCCATTTGCATCTTGAACAAGAGGTCGATAATCCCCAAGAAAAAACTGTTTCACGCATGCATGTGAGTCCAGAGGAGATCCAAATTCAAACCTAAAAACTAAATTTACTAACGATTTACCAATTACCTGATCATATTTTGCATCTTTCTGGGATTCCCCTTGACCAGTGTTCAATATATACAGTTGACCTACATCATCTGAAAGTATAATCGAGGTCCCATCTCTAAAAAGAAAATAAAAAATTAATGATGCAAACAAACAATATGAAATTACCATAAGAAGCGAGAACAAGAGGAAAGGTCCAACTTCTTTATTTTCAACTAATAATATATGAAGAAAGTTAGCCTTTACTTTTTCGGGCAAGTTTATGAGAAAGAAAGGAGTTTGCAGAAAATACATGATGCAGTAAAGTATGGTGCAAACAATGTTTATCATGTATAGACGTTAGAAATAGGAGATCAAGACCGTAATAACCTAACTCATAACCTCCAATTACGACAGACCTATACTACCTACGTGTTGGCATTTTATTCATTTCCCAACTACATTAAGTTCTGACGGGTATCAGGGAAGGAGAAGAATAGACTATGTGAAAGAGAGAAATAGTTCCAGTAGGAGTTCAGTTGCGAGACAAAATCAATATATTTTTTATAAATGTATCATAAAGCTTCGACTCCTAACCGAAGGCAGATTCTAATCGTTCCTCAGAAGACAATGATTCCTGATATACTTAAAACGATGATAAAATTTAATCGAGGATACTTTCTTATTAAATATTGGCACAGTATTCCTAAATCAGTAATACTGATCCAGTCAAGCTTTTAGAATATGTCCTCCTCCTACATAAATAATCACCTAAGGTACAAAGGTCACAAACATCGTGTCTGGATCAGTTGGCGACTAAAGATGAATCGCGAGCGCATTTATTTTCATCACTCTTATTTTTTAAGAACTGACTTGATATAATATCAGACATGCCATTTTTTCTACGGAATTAAGGATCAGGTCCGTGAATATAAAAAATGTCAAACCAATATACATACCTTTAAAATTTGATGCAATACAACATAAACTTTATATGATAAGTGAGTACCAAGTGAACCTGCTGACCGAAGTGTTGAAGGTTTCTTAACTAGGTAAAATGTTGCTAGTCAATCTGACTATAAGCTCTTACCTTTTTCCTAATAAATATTAATTTAAGATAGCTTTAGCTAGACAAGAACTGTTTTCACATAGAAATAAGCCACAATGCTTCTAAATCAATTTTCAGTTCAAAGTGTATCATTCAAGAATGCCTGGACACCGGCATAGTTACATCAGTTTATATATAACAATCAGAGCCAGTGCAGTTGCAGAATTTTTATTTAGGTTGTAACATTGAAAAAATTTAAAATTAATTTGATTCCACAGCATAGTCTGCAACAATGTTGTGAAATGTGCTATATCAACTTACGATGAAAATTTTCCATCAACTAGCTTCCAGCGTCCCAATTCATATATCTGAATAGGCAGTCCTTCCCATATCTGCACATGTAGAGAGAAAACATAAATTTAAAGAAAGAGGATTTGTGAAAAAGAGTTCAACAAAAACCGTAACCATGAACACCTGCAAAGCTTAAAACTTACATCCCAGACGATTGTTTTTCCGTCATAACCGGCGCTCATCGCTATTCGAGGATTGAAAGGATGGACATCAAGAACATAAGTCTACAAATAGACCAAAAACTGTCAGTGGCCTTGTCAAATAACGTGTCAGTTTGTACCTTACATAAAGAGGAAGGAAAATTAAGTAACCTAGCCTAAAAAAAAAGTGCAACATAAACGCAGTATAATGGCATGTTTGCTTTAATGTCATGACAAAGCAAGGCGATTTAAGTAGCATAATATTTGCATTGAGGGGCAATGTAGTTTAAACTGTGTGTGTGTGTGTGTGTGTGTGTGTGTGAGTTAACTACTAGTCGGATTAACCAGAAATACGTGCAAATACTTTGCAGCTTGAAAGCAAATGATTTTATGCTTAAGAAAGTTTGTAAACCAGATTTTGTAGCAACACTACGTAATTAAGCCGTAGAGCTAGTCTGTTTATCATGGTTATTGGGTTGGCTATTATATTTCAAAATTAACATACTATTTTCAGCATATTTCGCTTGAAATATATAAGCTTTGTTTGCAATTCAGATAAGCTGTGATTGGATTATACTTTAAGTGGGAACAAGAATTGTAAGTCTTTTGGCTTGCAAAGAACAATACATGGTGTACATAATAATTTGAATAAAAGCAACTTAGTAGCTGTTCATCCAATTTCGCTATAGAACCCGGGTACCTGGTCATATATTTTAACTCAGGAATCGGGAAACTATTACATGCATCATTATTTTACACACATAATAGGTTGTAAATTCATAAAAAAAACTTGGTTTCGACTTTTTTTTTATTTGATATATAAAGTTTTTATATTTCAAAACACAAACCAACTACAGGCTACAAGAGGAATACCAGAGGAAAGGAAGGTGAGACATGATCTACCCATCAGGCAAACAAGAAACACTAGCAATTGCCCTCAACTTAAATAATTACATCCTTAACTTTTAGAGCATCTTTGGCCCTTTTCTAAAATAATGTTACTTATAACTGAAGTTACATTCCTTTAATATCAAGTAAAAGCAACTTCTTTACTTGCAGAATATTGAAAGCGTTTGGACAAATTAACTTCAGAATTAACATGAAATTATAAACACATGCTTTCAAGATACAGTTGGAATAACCAATCCAAAGAAATAGCTCATGGTTACTTTTCTCTTTTCTCTTGCTTTTTACTTTAAGCGCACTTAGAAGTCGATTGGCGAACCAGATAGATATCAGCTTATTATTTACTTCAATGTAAAACATAATACTTAGATCAAGCCCAAACTCTCTCTAGTATAGCATAAGCATAAATATTAGTTCTTCGTCCTTTATTTTTCCAAAACGAAGACAAGTAAACACCTTATCCCAGCAGTTTGCTCGACCATCTTATCAAATTCAATAGCATTAGTGCAAATCGTAGACCTATACGGGATTATATTAATATAATTAATAAATACAACTCCAGGGTTGTATACAATGTGATGGCTACATACGAGGGAAGGGTCTAAAAGTTTTGAACTTTCACGACCTTGAGCATGATGTTAGGCCCTTCATTTGAGTCAAACATAATCAATGCTCTTTATTAAAGATTTGAAATAAAGGATGTGCTGAATTTGAATTTCTGGAGGATCTGGTGGAGTTAATTGTGCATTGTGTCAGTTACAAATCTGAAAGAGAGGATTTGTTGGGACAACTAATATCTTAGTACGAGTATAAATAGAAACAAGATTTGCAGGTTGAGGTAGGCATGAATTAGTATCAATGTATGTGTGGAGAGTAGGTGAACTCTAGAATATCACCTGGTGTGTGCGTGTATATATCCGTATAAGAACTCTTCTTGTTTATAAAAAGTTTCGTGGCAGCTTATATATATACTACCATACATTATTTATATATACATACATACATATTTATAGATATACATACATACATATTTATAGATATACATACATACATACATAAATATATATATATATATATATATATATATATATATATATATAGTAGGTCGGAACAGGTCCTAACACGTAATTCACAGAGAACAAAGACAATTTAATCATATTCATATAAAGAATAAAGAAACTCAACTAAGAAGAAATTTGATAAAAACCTGATATATTAGCACTATACAGAAATTCGGCACATAGTACAAACATATCAAACTTAAAATAATGTCATTAAACACTAGTAGTCAAATACTCAAATCAATTTACATATATATAAGCAGCAGTAATCAATTCATTAGAGTTGTAACAGGACCAAACTTTTTGTAATAAAACTCAAGGAATTTTTTCACAAGCCAAATAATGTTCGATAATATTGGACCAAATGTTTGATAATATTTTCAAAAAGTATTCCCTAGGAATTTGTGCATATAATATCCTTCTGTAAATAGTTAGTAAACATCATAGATTTCTTTTGTAGTAGAAATTAAGCAAATATCTAACACATACACACAAAAAAGTTGTGGATAGGGTCTTTTCCAGTTAATATTAGCACATCATCAAACTCGATCAGACGAGTTTAATACGCCAGTTCTGCAAAGGCCAGACTCGTAACAAATTGGCAAGAAGAGCTAGCACAGCAGTAACTACTTTATCAGTTGAGATAGTGTAGAAGTAGGTTCAAATCCAAATGATAATTGTGACAAGAGAGCAATTATTAAATTATTAGAATTTAGATACTAAAATTCCTACAATAACCAAGAATATAGTTAAAATATACTTAAAAGAATAGTGGCTTACAGAGTCTGTATGGCCTGTCAAAGAATGTACCAAGCTACCATCAACGGCATTCCAGACACATATTCTGCAATCTACAAAATTAGAAAACAATTCCTTCAGCAAAATATTGAGTATCACAGGTGTCATGTAACTCATATAAAATCCAAAGAAAACATGGAAAAAGATGAACAAGAGGCAGCAACAAAATTGTAATAAGTTAATAACAATATCAATCATTAATCAACAGACTGAAAGGGCCAATTTGGGATGACAAATTTTACCAAACCGATTGGTACTGACGTGATTAGATCTTACTTGACCTGAATTTTCAGATTAGGGTTTAGTATTTTTTTTTAAACCCGAAGTATGTTTGGGTCAGGTTGATTTAGGCCATGCCGTTTCAAACCCAACCTGAAAACCAATACCTGTTCTGAAACTGACCAAACCCGAACCCCATTTTGCTAGTATATTATATTATATGCTTTTATATAATAATTCATTATACACATGATCTATCTATTTTATATTGTGTAATAAATTACCAATTATAAATATTGTAATATAATGACTAGTAGGTGAACATTAAAGTGAGGCCTTCATATTATTTTATGAACACATAACGAGATATAATTACAATTTTAGTATTTTACCATGATTGCTACACTAAAACTTAGAGTTTTATCATTTTGTGACTTTATACCCTCATACTAACTTCTGTGAAAGGGTTTTACTTTTATCGATAGAGGATAGACAGCTAGACCGTACATGTGACTAATAAAACTGAGAATGACCTAAAGCATCGATTGATTCATATAATTTACAACTCACTTTACAAGTCCAAAATATACAAAATGTTTCATTGATTCATGTCTTTACGAGGTTTATAATTTTATTTTTTACTAAATATTCGTGAGCTTTTTTTGACTTTCGGGTTCGGGTTTTGGCAAAAAAAATCAGGTTCAGGTTTGGATTTAGCCAAACCCGTTTGCCATCCCTAGGGCCTAGAGACACTACAAATTATTCAAAACCCCGTTCAATAAAAAGTTAATAAACTATAAGCCTCTTGGTGTCATATCCCAACATCACATGATTATTGGAGAGATGGTCTTCTACCATGGTACCGGAGCTAAATCTACACAAAGGTCTCAACTTCAAGTCTTTGGCACCCTCAAAATTCTCACAATTTATAGAGACATTAACTATTGTTGCCAATAAGTAGGTTGTGGAGAGGCATACCAGCCCATAATGGGCTTGATATGAGGCGAGTGCTGAAGATATATATGATCGATTCTATAGTTTATTATAAAACCTTAGAGTGTTAATGCAGATGATTGTCTAAATCTTTTCATAGTTTTGAGTAAGAAATTTTATCATTTTTCCCTTGTCTAAAAAAGCAATTTACCCATGATTGCTGCCAGAACAAATCGATTGTCTAGGCTCCACGCAATCATATTAACACCACGTGGAGTTGGAAGAAGTCTTTGACGTGGACCTCCTCGAGGAGGTTGAGGCGGCATAGGAGGTGGAGGAACTTTTAAATGATATGCCCTTGTCCAACGTCCTGCCTTCCCCTAAAATGAGGTTACAAATTATAAACAATCAAGATGCAATCATACTGGGACAGCTAAATTGAACTCAGTGCAATATTGCAAGGTAGCAAAAAAAATTTAGCATACATGTGATCTGCGTGATCTCGGAATCCATATTATTGCACTCCCATCCCTTGAACAGGTAACAATGTTGTCATGTGTAAACCTAGAAGAAGATTAACAAATCGATAGTACATAAATATTTTGAGACTGCAATTGGGAGGATAAAGAGTGAAATGAATAGAGATAGTGATGTGTGAGAATGAGATATAAACCATGTGTTCTTGAACTTCGGAATATTGTCTTCCTTCTGCCCATCAGACATAGACAACTTGGACGTCACTGTACAACCACTGTATTGCAGGGAAACAACATTGAACAGAAAGAAAAAGTTATAAATAGAATTTGAAAATAGATATATACTAACCTGAACTGTACATAATTGACATCATTCTCATGCCCAGCTAATATATCCATTTCATAATTTGGTTGTTCTGGGTCATCTGTGTTTGGTTTACAAGCATTCCAGACCTGCGGGTAATGAAGTTTTATCATCTGTTATTTTCTCTAAATCTTATCAAACTGGTACAAAAATATGAAGCACTGAAAGAATTTAAGATCAACTAAAGACTATAAACAAATAACAGATACGTTTAAAGCACAACTCTAGGTGAATATGCATAATCAGATGTACCCTTGCAAACGTGTCTGAGCTGCCAGTTACAAAAACCGTCCCAGTCGAATTGAATGCACAACAGGAAATCTGGTGATTCTGTTGAATGGTACTTGATGATGGCCCACCATTTTTCCCTAATAAACACAAAAATTCCTCAAGTAAACAATGCCATATATCAGAAGTAAGTACACCAAATAAAACTAACCAGCAACATGATCTGGAGGTCTTGGGACATAAATCCTTGGACTGAAATTGGAGTGCCTGGCATCCCAAATCCTACAAGTTCCATCATCAGATGACCTACAGTAAAAGCAAATGTATAAGACAGCATGAAAGTATTTTAAGTAATATTCAACGGATGATGGTAAAAAATTCATCTGCAAAGTATTATAGATGCAGTCATATGGGCATTTACTAACTTATATATTATATCAAGTGATACTAATCAAGAATGCCCTCTTAGGGGAAGGCCACTTTATTAAGCATGCCTACAAAAAGAGAGGAAACATAAATACACCACAAGTAGGTATGGAGCAAGCTATGAAGTTTTCAAGGAGTGAATTAAGAACCTCTCCTGTTAAGTGTACCTGAATCAGATTTTAAAAAAAATTATTGGATCAATATTAATCTCTGAATTATAATAGAATATAGCTAATTTTGTTTCCACGCAGAGTCTGGCAGAGTTGATGTGCAAGTAGAGTTGATGCAGAGTCTGTCGGATTTAAGCACAAATCCTTAATCTCTAGATTTAGGAAAGATTTCTAAGAGCATAAGAAACACCAACAAACACTAACAAATCCTTGAGAATCCGCCATTTTAAAATACAAAACAATCTGCATGTGTTTGAATACCACCAGATTTTGAAGTATCATATGAATCCTAATTGACATTCTATTTTATTAGATCCTAATTGAAATCCGCTAATTTCTCTCTAATACATACATTGAAATTCTACTTCAGCTACAATCTATTGCTCTTTTCTTTATATTTTTTATATTCTAATCCTTAAGAATTTGCAAATATAATTACATAGTTCAATATTTACGATCAGAATCCAAAAAAACTAGTACCAACCCTCCTGTTATTAACCGATTGTTAATATAATCCTGATAAGGAATAATAGTTAGGCTTCATATTTATTCATTAAATATAAATATATAAGAACACACTTGAATTAACCAAACAGTAGTAATGAAAATAAAATTACTATTATAATGTATTAAGACATTATAATAATGTCCTAAGACATTATAATATATGAAGAATAAATTATTACTCCCTCCATCCCAATTTAGATGAGCCGTTTGCTCATTTAACACATATTAAGGAGTATTAAATGATTGTTCTTTTTCCATCTCTGCCCATATATATTGTGTTGACTTTCTATAGTATTAGCTAGATGTTACATTGGAAATGATAAACAGAAAAGGGTAAGAATGGAAGATTGCTGATAAATGTGCATTGAAAAGAGAGAGGCTCAACTATTTTGGGATAAATTTTTTTCTCAAAAAGGTCATGTAATTTGGGATGGAGGGAGCATTTTGTTTTATTAGCAGTGGTAAATGCCTTCAATGTAATCAGATCTAAATAATGTTAATAATCTTATAAAAAGTATTATTATAGATGATCCAAAAGCATCTACAATTAAAAATGCTCCTCGAGTAGCTAAGTCTCTTTATATTTTAAGTACATCCTATATGAATTATTATTTTTACTGGTATTTCAGTGATTCTACTTCTCTTTTCTTTCAATAGTCCTAGTATTTTTAATAATTCTACTTCTCTTCTGAGTGCAGCATATTTTTTAAAAAAATTGACGAACAACAGAAGAACGTCTCAAAAGAAAAGTTACAGGGATGTATGGATTAGACTGATCAAATTAACCAAGTTCAACATGTATGACTGCTTTACATTTTAATTGCAACATTACAAATCTATAAGAAAACTACTGCATTCCAGGTAAAGTATGAAAACAAATAATAATACAATTTGTGGACAATCATGTGTTACATCAAATAACGGAATAAGAAAACACTTGTCCAAAATTAGTACTTAAACTTTCAACATTTGGATGAAACAATTATATCATGGTCGTGTTTTACTGAAACCATGACACTAAAACACAAATTGCAAGTACATCTAAATGTTGCAGAATTTTGACTTGTGACTTGATGTGAAGAATACTACAAAAACAAATATAGAGAATGATAATTTTCAACAGGAACATAGTCAGCAATTGGCAATAATGGTGGCCTTGTTCCGATAGGCTTTGCCCATACAACTTGAAGGAACCCAAGACTCAAGAAATTAACTTACGATAATAGTTGGAACGGAGAGTTTAGTCTAGGACTAAAAGCAATGGCCGTAACTACTCCATTATGACCACGCAAAACAGATATTGGCAGCCCATCAGGTAAACGCCACTGTTAGTAGAACATATTTGAAGTCAGGTAAAAGGCACTCAAATAATAAAATATTAATTGTTAATTAGAATGGAATCTTACAATTCGGATGATGAAGTCATTTGAAGCAGAAGCTACCAAGGTGTTATTGAAGCTCACAGCCAGGTCAGTAATATCACCCTTAAAAAAATGCACATCAGATGTCGCAAACAAAACACTTAAATTATTTTTAAATGCTGGTGTCAGTGCCAGGCTGTCAGATATATGTGCATATAATGGATTAATTGAACTCACTTCATGTCCGCGACAGCTTGCTAAGCAGTAAGCCGTCTCCATCGACCATATCTTAACAAGACGGTCATCTGACCCCGTAATGACATACCTCCCTGAACGATCAAATATAGCTGCATACAATAAAAAATAATTAAACTTTGATCCATAACAAATAGTTAATTACGGTGCATCCCAAGCTGCTATGAAGTTTGAACATGCAGATGATCAACAGAAGATAATTTTTTTTGAAAATTGCAGTCAGCCAGAGGTTGGTCATTAAGTTGAGTTCAAAATTCTTATTCATACCATAATATCTTTAATACGAATATTTTGTAATTGTGCAGAATGAAACAATATAGTAATGAAACTTAGAAACATGTTCGAGATCCAGATAAAATAAAAGTTTAGTTTCTCCAATGAAGTTGTAAGCACAATAACATGTATGTCTAGGGCTGAGAATTCGGTCGGTTCGGTCCAGAACCGAACCGAACCAAAAGAACCGAAAACCGAATTACGTTTTTTTCCCGGACCGAAATTATCATATGGACCGAACCGGAACCGAACTGAAATAATTCGGTTCGGTTCGGTTTTTTCATCCAGAACCGAAATTTTAAACAGAAAACATGAAAAATTTTAAAATATGAAGGAAAGAAATTTTAATGAGCCTCACCGGAAAACAAAGCAGGTCATGTGAAATGGTATTTAAGATGGAAACAATCCATTCAATAGAGTAAAGAGAGAGAGGAAGAATAACTTCAAAACCTAGCAGTATAAAATTCAAATCACAATACAGATGGAAACATCAATTACCCAGAATGTATGCTCCTTCGATTGTAATAACTGGAGATAGTGATTAGCAGTATAATATCTGAATATGGTTAGTGTTTATCAGTTTAGACAGTTGAATCACGTTTCTGGGACCGGAAGGGGGAAGTCTGAAGGCGGCGCGGCTGTGCGGGATTTTGTTAAATACTACTGACATATATTATATTTAGTATATTAAATAATTAATATAAATAATTCGGCCCAGAACCGAATTTTTTAAAAAGAACCGGACCGAACCGAAATTTAATTCGGTCCGGACCGAAAAACCGAAAAAATCGAAATTCTGAAAAAAATAGAACCGAACCGGACCAAATTTTCACAGTTCGGTTCGGTTCTTCGGTTCTGGTTCGGTTCTGCTCAGCCCTATGTATGTCCCCAGAATAGTGTAGTATAAGGGAGATTTAAAAACCATTATACACAGCACATTATATTTCTAGCAAAGAACACATAAGCCAGGACATATGCATGAACAACTTATTATATAACTTCTGCAGTAAGATTATAAAGTATACTTGGAGAAATTCAGTAAAACACCTGAAAGACAGTTATAGTCGGGTGAAATATACAAAAGGAGAATGAGGTCCTTACCACAATAAACAGCATTCCGATGTCCCCTAAGTTTTTTTAGATTCTGCATCTTCTGTACCATGGTAGAAGGTTTTGCAATGGCATGACATGCACCACGAACTGAAGGTGCACGGTTGTGTCTTGAAAAGCCACCACCAATTTCTCTCAGACCAAGTCCGTGCACCTGATCAGCTTGTATATGAGGCCAACGCATGTATTTGGGGGGAGGTTTGCCACTGCTTCTAGATTGCTCATCTGTGCGTTTTTTAGAGAGAAATGTGGAGATCATATTAATGAGACAAATTTTAACTCCTTTTTTAACATAGGAATAGGACATAACATTCTACTACTATATAACAATAACAAAAATAAGGTATAACTTAAACGAAATTGGAAAGTCAACAGAATTATCTGTAATATGCTTGGACCAATCTAACAACAGAAATATGACACATTTTCATAAATTGAAACCCAAAACAGTTCACATACTGCTAAGAAGTGAAAAGGAACCAGTTCCCAAAAGAGTAGGCACAGCAGCTGCATTTAAGGCATTTCCATTGACCAAACCCTGTGGCACAGTTGCTCCATGAACAAGTTGCTTTAGAAGCTTTACCAAGTGATCCTTTTCAATGTGAGGGTACCTAAACAAAAATATATATATATATATATATATATAGGAAAATACTAAACATGGATACTCGTTGGGTCCAAAACAAAGATAGGTGCTTATGGAGAAGCTACATTTAGTCCTTTCTTATAAGAGTTATATTATTTATCTGTATTTCCCGGGAGCATGACCCGTACTTATTTGTGTCTGTAATTGTATAACTTATATTGTCCACACCACAGTTTAGTTTAGTATATACTTCTACATAAACAAAAGGGATGCCAAGTTGCAGAAGCAGATACATAAATTTTTATTGCTAAGCATCCAGTTGTCTATGTTAATATATCCAGGGTGCATGATTTATAACTATTAATGTTCATACCTGGGCATGAGGCATCTTACACACTGGAGTTTATTTTTATATATACCAACTTCGGCATATACATAAGATATAGCCAAGTAGCAAAAAGGTCACATTCCATTTGCATCATTTATCTCTTCAATAATAACACATTTACTTTTTGATGGCCCTTTCACTTACCTGTATAATATACTTGTGGTCCCACCATTCACAAACATCATTATAGTGAGTAATATTACTAGAATTCATATACAAACTTACTTCAATTAAAAACTTGTTAATGCAACAAACCAAGTCATCTTAAACCTATTTCATTCTTTGCCACATATGTGGAGATACTTGGGAATTGGTAATTTGCTACAAAGTGTCTTATGAATGGTAAATATTCAGTCCCGGAAAATGTGGCAACGCGTGCAACTAGTACTGAATTTTAAATTGTAAGTAGTAGTGTAGTACATAACAACCTTACCTCAATTTATTAATCGAAAAAAGGAAATTTTAAGAAAAATAAAGGTGAAGAGGATGACACTGATAAGATTATATACCTCTCCACCAACTTGTTGTAACTTAACGGGAAAGAAGAACCATCATCATTTTCATCCCCACTGACTACCCCTGTCCTTGAATACCAAGCATGATATCGTCTAGGTAAAAGTTGATGCTCAAGCAATTCATTCCAGAACTGCCCGTATGTTCTTTGGCAGGGGCCAGCAGATAAAAAATGCATGATAAGGAAATAGACCTCCCTAAGATCAATATCCTTATCACCCTCCATCTGGCTTCCTTCTGTAACTACAAGCTGACTTTTCTCGTTTGATTTACGGGATAACTTCAAAGATTTCATATTCGCTGAGGGTGCATCAGCAGAAGGGGAACACTTCTGCAGAGCCATTTCTCTGCAAAATTAGCAAAACAAGATACAGTTTGTGATTTAATCTTGAAAAAACATGCAGAAAATAGAGATCTATGCAGACACGCACACTCAAAACCCCAGTCATACTAGAGCTTGCATGTAAATAGAAACGTAATACAACTCCAGCTAACAATGAACTGACTTGATGGACATGCTGCAATGCAGGAGTTCAATCACTCAGTTACATGAAAACACAAAAGATGTACAAATAATACTTTCAAGTGGCCGCTGGAATTGCAGAATAATGCAAGTAGCTCTCTAAAAATATCACTTTCACATATCTGATGCACATATTATAAATACATAGGTAGAGAAGACAAAAGGAAAGATGGACCTCAAATTTAATAAACAGTATTCCATAAGGCAGGGATGTTGATGAGAAAGCAAAACATATTATGTGAGCATTATAGAGGATATGGTGGTTCACATCAAGTGCAACTTTTCATGACAATATCCCAACAATGGACAGAGGGAAATCCAATATTACAATACGGAATTGAGTTCTGGTCAGCAGAAACAGAGTTTAAGTAAAAAAAAGGATGCAGATCGAGTAAATTCTAACATAAAAATATGACTGACCTCAACTAGTTTGGCATATGTTAACAACCTCATTAATATATAGATTTTAATAATATAGTATTAATTGCTCAATGCTTATATAATCAAATAATATGTACTATATAATTATATAGTATACATATTATGTAATAATTTATTAATATATTCATGTTATTGATAGTAAAATATGGATAAAATTGTGACAAGTAAAAGTAATGTCAAATAATATTCTACATTGGTAATTAATTAAATTATTAGTATTTTTAAATATCATTTTATTTTAATTATTAATTAAATATTCCCAGATTCCCCATTTATAAATAATTATATATTACAAGATTCCACATTGGTATATCATCCCCTTCAGGCAAGTCCAATGATGTGCTATATCTTGTTCTATATCCATATTAAATAACAACTAAAATTCACCACTTCAATGGTGTTCTATATCTTGTGCTAAAATTACAATGCTATAAATTAAGCTATATTTTGAAAAAAAAATAGATGTAGTTATAACTGTCACTTCATCAAAAAGTAAAAACGGAGAGAGAAATTGAAACAAGAGGTACTTGAAAAGTGGACATACTTGGAAGTTAGTTCGATTCATATTAAAATGTGTGATGCATTTGGTATTAAATTAAATTTAAAACAATATATAGAACCAACAATTGGAGACACTGTGCTATTTTAGCACCAAAAAGTGACTAAATTATAACACTAGCCACCTGTTTAGCAGGACAAGCTCTTGGACCATCAACTAATTCTAATACTTACTTTTTTTTTAAAAAAGACATGCTACTTTTTATGCTTACATTTGCCAAATTATAAATATTCAAATAAACAAGTACTATTTTAATTAGATACACTAGTGCATACACACACATACAAGTCTAAGCTTTTGTCTAATGTAAGGAACCCTTGAATCTTGATGTAAAGTTGTCATTAATTTTCATGAGAGGCAACTACTAGTTCGCTTGATGCAACCATAATTCTTTGTCATGGCATCGAAGGAAAAAGTATCTTTATATAGATGAATGCCCTGCTCATTCTTCTAGATTTGTTTCTACAAAGCACACATTCCACACTACCTTGATGCCATGCTAAGGAAAGAAAACATCTACCTTAGATCGAAGCTACTAATGCATCAAATCAACAAGCCAAATAAAAAAAAATAGCTCTACACACGATAAGTCGAAAAACAACAAGACTTGAGTGTAAGAGCTTACACTTATGCTCGAGAAAGGTTAAGCAGATAAACAATCACCAAGTTAACAAAAATCGAGTCCCAGGGTTCCACGACACACCCATACAGTTGCTTAATTAACCTGCAAAACTCAAACCACCGACAAGTTTCATGATTTATAACAGTTCCAACTGCCAATAAATAATTAAACACATACAAATAAATTCTATACTAATCAAGAAACCTAAACAATGACAGCCCTGAGACTATAAACAGACAAATCTCTATTAATTGATCAACTTAATCAACAAATGCTCCGAAAATCATCCTGCTAACATAGCTCACACCAATAGAGTGATCAATAAATGCAATAATCATAAAAACACGCATATCAACTAAAACAAACACATTTAAAATCATACAAACAACATGCAAATAAACCCTGCCAATTTTACTCATTAAAAACAGTACAAAACTTTAATCTATACCCGAAATCATGTAATTGCCACCACAGCTGGACGTAATAGTGAAATCAAAGATCCAGCCGCGAAGATTCCGCGAATTTATCAAACAAATGGGCGAGGATTTGTATGTAACAGTGATGAATTGGACAATGGAGATGCAATTCTCCGGAATTGAGATGTGCTGAAGGGAGCTCGCTGTGTTGTATGTATAGGTGTATGTATATGTGTGGCCTGTGGGTTTGTTGAATAGAGTTGTGTGTGTTGAGAGAGAAAAGAGACCCGAGATGAGACGGAGAGAGACGAGATAGAGAGAGATAGCACGAGAGAGAGTTTACAATCTTTATGCCCACTCTTTGTATTTATATGCGTGAACAATAAGAAGGATATATATCAACACTAAATTAATTAAAAAAATTGAATAAAATGGAAATTGTGGAGTTTGGTGTAGTATGTACTCAGTTTCACCATTTTCACAAGTCTATGTCACTGCTTTTCTTTTCATTTTTATTATTAATTTAATTTTTTCGTAAAGTTCTAGACGTTTATTGGAGCCTGCACAGATAGTTTGTACTTGACGTGGGACATGAAGTGCACTTTTCAACTTAGGTTATCGTATATAAGTATCCCGAATCTTTGTAAATGACCTAAGAGCATCTCCAACCATCTTAGCAATAACCATTAGCTAAAATATAATAAAATAATAATTAGCTAAATTATACATAATCAAAAAGGTGATTTGCTCCAACCATATTAGCTATAATAGTTATCTATATTCAAAAAACAATATTTTATCTCAAAGTAAACATAGTCTGCCATTCATTTGATTAGCTGGAGATGGAAGGAGATGAGGTGGAGTGGCTTACAGATCTGTACATGTTTGACAGATATAGATAAGCGGAGGGTGTTATGTAAAAAAATTATTAGCTACAGACTTGCGTTGGAGCTGCTGCTTTGCTATCTCAATTGCTAAATGAGTCTGCCATGTAGGATATTGCTAACAGATGTGGGCTGATTGGAGATGCTCTAACTGAAAATCATAACTAATTAACGGTAAAATTGTCAGCAGAGTTTATTTATGAGAACAGTTACTTTGATTCGAATAAATTATAGCATTCGTCATAAATATTTGTAACCCTAGATGTCCGCTGATAGGAAATATATATATTAATATTTTTATATTTATGAATTCAAAATACGATTATAAGATTAATTTGACAAATTAAGATTATTTTAATAAAATATATTATATTAAAACATATTTGAAGTTTAATTATCCGATATATAAGTATTATTTAAATTTTTGTTTATATTTATAAATATTTATTTGTGAATTTAAAAAATAGTTATCTATAGATGTTACAATATTCTTATATTATTTTAACAAAAATAATTTTATTCAGACTTATTTTAGATTTAAATATCTCATGTTTATGTATCCTCTAAAATTTTATTAATACATGTTCATATTGATATATGTATATATAAAACTAATAAGTTTTAAAAGATTAAGTATGACACGTACTAGGTAATATAAAAGAGAATCTAAAATTTTATATTTGAAATTTTTATTTGATTTGTCTTAATAGTAATAAAAAGATTATATTAATTTAAATTATAAATTGTACTATTTTTTAAGGAGTACTGGTAGCATGAATGTACTAAAATTATATATTGCATGTGTTTTGTTATCTATTATTACATTTAAGTTTATTGTTTTCTAAATTGAATATTATTTAATCGTAATTATATTATATTTAATGGTATTTGTTCATCCAAAAATAAGTATATATGATTTTTCAGTATTCAGTCTTATTTTACAAAATCATTCGCATCAATTAATTTAAAACTAGCGTAATTTAATACTAAAAACATAATTATTTTTATATTGATCTATGCACTAATAAAGAAATTTATAAATGTTTTTGTCCATTTTCGAGGTAGTCCGAGGGGTTTCCACTGTTTTTCTCCGATGGAAAGCCCCAGCCCCTTTGTTTTTTTCATCTTCGTTGATTTTCTTCAATAAAACTCAATTGTTTTGGATATTTTGTGCTTTTGGAGTGTGTTTGTTTGTCTCTCCTTTTGAAGTGTTTGGTTATATATTTGTTTCGTTATATTTGGATTTATTTCATGTGGGTTATGTTGAGAATAATTCCATTGATATTTTTAGAGATGTGGAAAGTCCGCGTCAAATATCGGTCTGTGATAATTATGTCAAGAGTTCGCCTCTCACAATCAAAGATTGTTGATTCGTTAGGGGTTTACAGTTTATAGCTAGTATCCGGTGTGTAGATAAGCTTAGGTGTCGCTCCTCCAATCTCAATCTATGAGGTTGGGTTTTCTGAATACTGGTCTAACAATAGCTTTTATGTGATAAGGTCAATTGCGATGTTGGTTCAATTTGGATTGCTTGGAATATCTTTGATTTCATTTTTAGTTTTAAGAATTTTTAAATTCTATGTGTTAAACGATCAGGAAACATATCAGCTAATTGTTTTTAGTATGTTATTTGTTTTCTTACCTGGTTGTATCTGCCGTTAGGGGTTTGTCTCCACTATATTGCTCTGCTTGATAAAAATGTTTTTATTTTGTAACCAAAAAAAAGACATCTATAAATATATAAATACAAAAATTATTTCCCTCCTTCCTCCTTCATGTTTTCCCTCTTTTCCCAAACTATAAAATTATCATTAGTTTGTATTTCAATTAAATTTAAAATATAAACAATAAAATTATAAAGTATATCTAAAATTGAGAGCTACTTGAGCTAAAAAGGTAATAACTTGTTTTCACAATATTTTCTTAAAATGATTATAGCTAATATGCACTTCAGTGTGTCATATAGATTTTTTAGTTGATAGATGGTGATGGCCGGAGATGCTCTCAGAACTATTATGTATACTAGCTCATGGCCTGTGCAACGCACGGGATCTTTTTAATTATTTTATAAACTTTTATTCTTAATATATTTAAACGATAAAAGAAATTATTCATCAATAATAAATCATAATTTTAAATTGCATAAAAATAAATTAAGAAGTTATATTATTTTTCAAGGCAGAACTGTTTGTATCGTACTAACCTCTTGTCTCGTCCTTTTGGTCACGTCTTTGTCATCGCACTTGTTTAGTAGCATTGTTATATTGTTCGCAACATAATTTATTATGATCAACTCTTTATTGCTCTTTTATGTCTTTTTGAAATTATTTCATGAACTCGTATGATCATTTTTATCCCTCTAATATATTTATATTTTGATATCAACAAAATTTTACAAAATGATTTTTACAAAGATGAGAGGAGAAATTAGTAAACTTGATGTAGAGTGATTTATGTTCAAGATCTTGGCCAGTTTTAAATTTGAAAGATTTTGGTGTTGTCGGGATCTTAAAGATTATGCTATGTATACTATTTTTGGTTAATTTGTATTTGTATGCGATAATTTTGTATGTAATATCAATACATGTGATGCCAACTTCTGTTTAGATTATATTTATAAATGTATTTTATTTTAGAATTATAATATCTAATGTGATTTATTTATTTTTCTAAAAATTCATATGGTTCTAGAATTAGAATTGATAAACATAATTTGTTTTGAATTAAGAAAAAAAGTCATAAACATGCAAGAAGAAAGTAGAGATTATTTTAGATCAAGAAACGATTTTTGTTTTCGTTCTTCACATAAATTCGGCTTATTAATTTTAATATTGTGCATAATATTATTTTTGTTGATATGTTGTTTAAGAAAAATATATTAGAGAAAAATAATTTTGTGGCGATACAATTTATATGCTTCTGCAATTAAAACTGATAAAAAATATATATTTAAGATTATAAAAACATAAATACTATATGTTAGAAGTAGAATTTGGTTTGGATTAACAAAAGGAATCATAAGTGTGCAAGTAGATATTAGTTACCTTATATAATAATACACAGTTTTATTATAATCTAACGATGCTTGTTTGATCTGTATACGATTCAACGGATGATAATAAGATTCTGATAGTAAAGAGACCATGCAACCATACAGCCAAATTATCTTCCTCATGCTTATAATATATAAGTATATAATTGTTATTTTAAAATTTGAAAAATTATTAAAAAGGTTAAAAATCCTGATCAGATAATTTGTCAGGCACGTGGTTTATAAAAATAATTAAGACAAATATTATAAAAATTAAAAAAGGAATTATAATAAATAACAATATTGTTTATAATAATATATACGGTGATTATGGCAATATAATGAATTATATAAATTTTGACCAGAATGATCCATAGTACAAGGTTGTCTAGATAAACTTAAAAAATATTATTTCTTGTTTAAATTAAAAAAGTGAGATAAATAAATCTCCTTATCAAGAAAAGCAGAACTCTTGCCAAAAAAAAATATGTTTGACAAACAGGCACATAATATCGAAAAAAAGTAGTGGTATAATTCGGGCTGAGCCAACTGAGTTTCGAGCCGGACGTAATTCGAGCCGAAGTTAATTAACTAATCGAGGCTAAATCCCTGCCCGAACTCGACTCATTTAATTTCACGAGTTGAGTCGAGCCGACTCGTTTAGCTAAATGAGCCGGTTTTAACGAGTCAGACAAGCAGCTCGTTTAATTTTACACTTAATCTAGCCTAAACCTCTACCCGAACTTGGTTCGTTTAATTTCATGAGTCGAGTTAAGCATTAAACAAGCCGAAACCTTTAAACAAATCGAGTCTAGTTAAACGAGTTCGAGCCGGGCGAGCTCGCGAGCCACCGGACTCGAACTAGAGCTCTAAAAAAAACCATGTTCTCGAGAGTCGAGATTAGTTTAGATTCGCCAAAAACGGCCCCAATACCCGATTATATAAAAAAAAAAAAAAAAAAAAACACACCGGAAATATACAGAACTAACAGGAGTGAGTCATCATCTCAAACGAGATTGAATCTGCTGTGGAGTGAATACAACAGTTAGGGTTTTGATCTAAGAAATGGCCTTCTGGTGGCCTTTGATCGTAATTGCTCTTGCTTGCCTTCTTTGTAAACTCCTTTTTATGTTCATTCCCTCTAATGTCCCTTCCATTGATGTCGACGCCTCCGATGGTCTCTTTCTCTCTCTCTCTCTCTCTCTCTCTCTCTCTCTCTCTCTCTCTCGCCCCCTCTCTCTCTCCCTCTCTCCCTCTCTCATGTAATCTGATGGTGTATACTTTGATTTGAACTGTTGCAGTGTTAGACGAAGGAAATCAAACCAAGGAAAACAGTTTCATTTATGTAAGTACTCTTTATATACTGAAATTCATTAACTGGCTGATAGTGTAGTTTATCTGTATTAATTGTATGTGTTTTGAAGTGAAATGAGTTACTGTACTAAATACATTTGCTAATTTTTGTCTGTTTTTCTAGTGTTATGACCATTGGGGGTATGTTATGATGGAGATCAGGTTTTACTTAGTAGGGTGTTTGGAATATTGGAATTTGTTCGGACTTATTGGCTATGTTTATTTGCGTTGTAATTTTTCTTTACTTAGAATTCACATTCATTTAATCATACTAGATCCTTTGATATAATCGCATGAACTATTCTCGATCACTTCAGTTTATATGGAATTTTACAATCCAGCCATACAGTTCAAGTTTAGGTGATATGTTCCTATAATCTGGAATTTATTAATCGGCTGAAACAAAGTAGTCACCAGGGTTTAGCCAGTGGCCCAGTGCAATGTGTTTAAGTTAGTAGTTATAAATCAAGTGGATCTACTTACTTGATTGTTTATGCAATATAATACTAAATGCTAGGAGAGTTCACATTTTTCTTATTGGGGTACCAAGGAGTCATTAGGAGTTATCCTCACTTAGTGAGATGATTTTGAGTGGATTAGTTAGCTGTTATTTTTACTGCTGCACTGAATTGGCTTAGTGAGACCTTCTACATTGCATTTGTACATGGTGTTACTAGCAGAGTCCTAGCGTTCTTATAAAATTTTGGTACTGGTTCCCTCCATTCGTCAACGGTGAGAAGTTGTGAACCTCTGTTGTAAAACTGCAGGCAGTCGCATATTAAGAGTCAAGACAGAAGTCGAACATGCATTTTTTGTTAATATCGAGCAAAGGTTCTCTGTACAAGCATCATTTAAGTGTTGTATGTTAAGTATTTCTCTCTACACAATTTAGTAATATCAATCTAATTTGACATGCAAAGCTCGTTTATAATGCTTGATAGTTCATGACATCAGATACTGCTATTATGGTTGCTGATTCCTTGTCAGTGAAGGATTCTTATAGAAGCACCCTTTCAGCCCTCATGTCGTAATAACGTCGGATTAGATTTATGGCATCTACCGTCACTTATATTTTCATTTATGTTTTTTTCCAATGCAGATACCTTCTAGACGGCAAACTGATAAAGTTCAGTGCTATGAACCTGCAACAATGAAGTACCTTGGTTACTTCCCTGCACTGAAAGCTGACGAGGTTAGTGCTCTAGTGATATGCATATTCACACAAGCTACAAGGATATATGTGGTTTCGTTGCTAGGACTTATTTTCACTAGTACTCTCTGTACTATTCTCAAATTTGCTTACTTGTTCCTTTAAGTTGTTTATTCATGTATCATTGTCAAGGATCTTCACATGCACATGAATACTTTTGTTCATAATTGATTCAAACTGATTAGCTCTAACCTTTTTTAGGTCAAGGAGAGGGTATCTCAATCTAGGAAGGCGCAGAAGATATGGGCAAAGAGTTCGTTTAAGCAAAGACGTCAGTTTCTTCGGATACTTTTGAAGTATATTATTGAACATCAAGAGCTTATATGCGAGTAAAGCCCTCTCCTGAGTGATTTTTCGTATTTATCATTTTTTACTGGCTTGTGTTTATTATTCTGTTGTATAACATTATAATCTCTAGTTAACTATTGTGATAATATGTGTGCAAAATAAAAAGTATAACTTGTGATCATTACAATATACAATTGCTGCATCCAAGTCAACAGTCATGGGTAAGGATCGCGAACAAACATTGTGCTTAGTTTCATTAATGCTTGAATGTTTCCTCAAAATTGTTCTTGTTACTTCTGTTTGGCTATAGAATATGTTCCAACTCATGTCGCACCTGAAATAGATTCATTATATAAAGATGTACTTACATAAATGAGTTCCAAACCATCACAAGCCATTTTATTAATATATTCTAGTGTGTTGGTCCTTTTTCACCTCTTTCATGAGTTTTACTGTTTACATGTTGCATGCCCGAATAAGGAATAACACTTCTCTAATTGTTGCTCATTTTGATCAGAGTCTCTTCACGTGATACTGGAAAGACACTGGTAGATGCTTCTTTGGGAGAGATAATGACAACATGTGAAAAGATTACTTGGCTACTTGCAGAGGGTGAGCGATGGCTAAGGCCTGAATACCGGTATACCACAATATTTTACCCTTTTTTTAAGTTTATCTTAGGACGCATGAGATAAATTTGATAAATAATTGTAATTCCTAGTTTCCTATTCAACCTTTTACTGAAAGGATATTGATTACAAGTTTATCGGTATATACTTCTACCAATCGTCATCTACACAACCTTTGTACTGGTGTTTGATTATGCATATAATTACATCTGTTACCTCTTATCTCTTCTGTGCCCATAAAACTATGTTTTCAGTATTTCAAAATGTGTGTGGCGACTCTTTACTTTACCGAATGGAAGTCTAAATCAACCAATTCTTAGTTGTTGTCACTTAAAGTTGCATTGAGATGTTATTTTCACCTTTTTTGTCCTCAGTAGAAAAACTTTTTTAAAGGTTCTGTGAAAATAAATAATACTCCCTCCGTCCCACCAGATTCTTTACAGTTTCCTTTTTGGGATGTCCCATCCAATTCTTTACATTTCAAAACTTACCAAAAATAGTAAATGGGTCCCACCACTTCCCAATTTTTCCTTCCTTTTCACACTACTTTTACTCCCTTTTCACACTACTTTTACTCCACTATCTCTCTTTTATACATTAAAAATTGATGGGTCCCGCCACTTCACCCACTTTTCTTTCTCTTTTCCACTACTTTATACATATTTCTTAACCTCCGTGCCCAAACCAAACGTAAAGAATTGGCTGGGACGGAGGGAGTATTAGTATAACTTAGCTGCACAGATTTTTATGTTCTGTGGTATGTGTAAGCTTGTGTGTGCGGTGTAATCCTAGTAACATTAAATATGATTTTTATTTCAGATCTTCGGGAAGATCCATGTTCCATAAGACATCCAAGGTTGAATTTCATCCCCTGGGTGTTGTTGGCGCTATTGTATCATGGAACTACCCATTCCATAATATATTTAATCCAATGCTAGCTGCTGTCTTTTCTGGGAATAGCATTGTTATCAAGGTGCCTTGCTCTCTCTGAGATCTACTTTCCACACTGATTTCTTCTTTTTCCCTCTGCTAAGCAGAGTTTTTAAAATTTACACAGGCCAAATTGTTTAATTGTTGAGTCTGTGATGATTAGTGAATTGTGTGCTTGTGATCTGTGAACTTGTTAGAATTAAGAGGTATGCTTGGGAATTACCTTAGATTCCTGGACCTTCCTACTTTATTATTGTTTTTGCAATTTAGCTATGTCATCTAGACGGGCACCGTGCTGTTAAAATTGCGGCGAAAGCGCAACTAACTTGCCTCGAACCCTTTGAAGCGCATCCTTCAGTGAGGCGTGTGACTCATCTACTAACGTGAGAGGTGCATCTCATGTGAGGCGACAATGAGGCGCAAAGGGAGAAAGGCACAACATATATGAGCCCTTAAAATATTCCCTCTGTCCCAACCATTCCTTTGCAGTTTCCTTTTTGGGGTGTCCCATCCAATTCTTTACATTTCAAAACCTTCCAAAAATAGTCAATGGGGTCTCATCTTGACCTTATCATCACACACATGACTACAGATCTGGACTACAGTTCTGTTTTGCTTATCTTTCAAATTTTGAATGCATTAGCAATAAAATGCTAGATTCTATGGAAGGTTAATTAATGCTTACTTTTTGTGTCCTAATATTAGCTATTTATGAATCAGACCACCTTGGCTGACAGCAATTAAAAGCTTACTATACAGATGCTGACTTTTCACAACTTATGTTCTGCTATTATATTGCTAAGAAAACACGTGTGAAATTGTTCCTCTTACTCTTACTTCACAGAAACATAAATCGTTGTTGCTCGAGTGAAATCAACAGCTAACTACTTTTTCCAAAATCTTTGCATTCAAAGTTTTTGGCTTCAATTCTAAGAAGCTTCACAATTTAATCATTATCAGTTCTAAAAAATAACATCATCGTAAAAGGATGAACTGTACTATAATATGTATGCACCAAATGACTACTGAGTGGTTTCAATTGAGCTATGCGTTTTGTTGGTGTAGGTTTCAGAGCATGCTAGTTGGTCCGGGTGTTTCTATGTGCGCATTATTCAAACAGCTCTTGCAGCTGTAGGAGCCCCTGAGAATCTGGTTGAAGTGATAACTGGGTATGCTTATACTTTGTGTAAATATTTGCATATCTCTTATCAAATTTCTAATTTAACTCCGTTGCCAGCTTTGCTGAGACTGGAGAAGCACTTGTGTCCTCTGTTGACAAAATTATATTTGTTGGGTCCCCTGGAGTGGGTAAAATGGTATGTTCTTTGTTTTCCTGGAAGCATGTTTAGAACTGCCTAGTTTTTCCATTTTAGCTTTTCTTTGCTATATCTGCAATTACTTGTCAATTTACAACTGCATATAATAACAAAACTCACACTTTCTTCATGCCCAAGAAAGTTACTCATTTCTATATATATGTGTGTGTGTGTATATATATATATATTCGTTTTAATTAACTACTGCTGCCAGGAATTGTCTTTCTTGGCAACTAGAAATTTCTCTGGGGTTATTTTGGTTTTCTTCTTCCTGCTGGCCTCTCTATCCTTAAAGGAGTTCCTCACTTAAATTTATAAAACATGGAAACACTCTGAATCTTAGAATCGTTATTTCTGTTTGTATTGCGGAAAGAATGTCCATAAGTTTTTTTGGGGGAACTTGTGAATTTTTGTAGTCATATTTATCACTTGGTTACAAACTTATCTTAATACAGATAATGAGAACTGCTTCAGAGACGCTGATTCCGGTCACACTTGAGCTTGGTGGAAAAGATCCATTTATTGTGTGTGAAGATGTGGATGTGCCACATGTAAGCTTTATTTCTGTCAATTAAATTTACATGTATTTGTTGATTTTTACTAAAAGTTAAATAGAGGATGTCTGCCATTAGAGGGTGTCAAGTGTAGTTGATTGTGAATACATGTGTGATTCACAGGTTGCGCAAATTGCTGTTAGAGCTGTTCTCCAGTCTAGTGGCCAAAACTGTGCTGGAGCAGAAAGATTTTATGTTCACAAGGACGTTTATTCTTCCTTTATTGCGGAAGTAGTTAAGATCGTAAAATCTGTTAGAGCTGTAAGTATTCTTTGTAATCTTATTTTTTTAAATAAAATATCCATGTCTTTTGTTATTGCTTTTTTTGCAATGCTTAGATCAAATATGCATATATAATAATAGATTCTCGTTCAAGAATAGTTGTGGGGATAAGTACCCAAAATAAGACCCTTTTGTAGAAACTCATTACATGCTGACACTGACTTTTATTAGGAAAACTGAAAAAGTAATCCGCTTGTGTGTGCAGTTTCCTTTCGTACTTAGAATTGTTTTGCTCGTCTCAGTAATATGAAGGCACAACTCAGAAAAGAGTATAAGAAGTATAAGTTATGAGTACATAAGTAGTTGTCTGTCCAGTTATCTTATTGTCATCAAATGTGATTTCTGACGGTCCTGAACTTCTTCAGATAGTGATGCAACGCTAAAATTTTGATATGCTTATTCTTGACATGACAATAATCATATGTCTAGTAATCTGGAACTGTATTTTTTACCCGTAGTTCATAATAGTTGCTTGTACTTCATGATATGAGTCATCTAATAACTTATGCAGGGCCCTCCACTAGCTGGAAAGTATGACATGGGAGCCATATGTATGCAAGAGCATTCTGAAAGGCTTCAAAGTCTTGTGAATGACGCCATAGACAAAGGAGCTGAGGTTGTTTGTCGCGGAACTGTTGGCAATATAGGTGAAGGAGCTGTTGATCAGTACTTTCCTCCTACTGTCATTGTGAATGTAAACCATAAAATGAAGCTGATGCAGGAAGAGGTAATTCAAATAGTCAATAATCAGACAAATTGATTGAGCTTAATCATTTGTTGAAATGAAAATGTGAACTTTTGTTTCTGCTTTACATTGCCAGCAAACCAGCAAACCTCATTTAGATGATCTGCACTATAATTATGTTTATTCTTTTCCTGGTTGCGTATAAGATTTCTAGATCTTGTCACACTGACAGGCTCAGAAGTGTTTATACATCTATGTAATGTGGGTAAGAGTTCTTGAACAAATAGATGACTTAATACTGTCTTCATTTAATTCTACATGTAGGCCTTTGGACCAATTATGCCAATAATGAAATTCAGCACCGATGAAGAAGTTGTCAGGCTCGCAAATGACTCAAGATATGGCCTTGGCTGTGCTGTCTTCTCTGGCAGCAAGCACCGTGCAAAGCAAATAGGTTCACAGCTGGAATGTGGGGTTGTTGCGATCAATGATTTCGCTTCAAATTACATGTGTCAGGTAAAAGTTTAGGTTTGGTGGTGAGACTGTTAATTTAGCATCTGACTGTAAAAATGGTTCAATAGATTAGTTTAATAGAATAGTTATATCTACTCCATTGGTGAATAATTAGCTGAAAAGGTTTTACTTTATTCAAGAATGAAAGTGGGAGTTATCTGCCAAAGGACAATTGTAACTTGATTGGGGGTGCTTGATATTTTTTTTTTCTAATTATCTCTATTTTGCGACGACATACTTCAGCATTCAGATTATGGGTAGATCTCTCAAAGTTTAAACTGATAAATGCTACTCCACTGAAGACTCTCTTTTTTTTCCAGTCTCTGCCATTTGGTGGTGTTAAAGATAGTGGATTTGGGAGGTTTGCTGGTATTGAAGGGCTCAGAGCCTGCTGTCTTGTGAAATCAGTTGTGGAAGATAGATGGTGGCCACTGATCAAAACAAAGATACCTAAGCCTATTCAGGTACTTTTTTGACTTTAATTGTAAGTCAATTACCTGTTCATAATCTGACAGTCCTTTGTATCTCTAGTATCCTGTTGCAGCAAATGGTTTTGAGTTTCAAGAGTCACTTGTTGAAGCTTTGTACGGTTTGGATGTTTGGGATCGTCTACGTGCAGTGGTAAAGGTATTGAAGATCTTAACTGATCAAAATCAGCCGTCACCTTCCAACAAAAAGAGAAGAAATGACTGATGTTTTGTATCGTAGATTTGGTAAAATAGATTTGGTAATATGCATCTTTTTCCTTAGAGAAGTTCTATTCATGGACAAAATTGATCAGTGTCTCAACAAGCACATACTTTGTCTCCATCGTTTTGCATAGGACACTTGTACATTTTGAAAAACTTGTGCTAATGTTGCAGATCTGCAGTAATATTTAAAAAAAGAAAGACTGTTATTTTGATATATTTGTTAAATTCTAATATATGGATGTCTAATATATTAAGATAGATTGTACTACATAATATACAACAGACACATCAAAGTTTTAGTAAAAATCTTTCATCGGTGCTGGGAGAAAGTATTATTGAAAACAGGGTTGTGAAATAAACTTCAGTGCAGATTTGTTGTTAAAATTAGTGTTAAGGGTTTCCTATTTGCAATTAATTATTTGTAACATATTGTGTCAAGGGTTTCGTATTTGCAACTAATTACTTGACGTACCTTGTTACCGTTATGAAAGTTGTCAAGTTATCTTAACAAAAGCTATATCCAGAGTAGAGATGTTCAAAAAATCCGAAATTTGATCCCAACCGATCTGGAAAAAAGTCCGAAAAACCTGGTCCGGTTCGACCTGGCCCGCAGACCATGAACATGCCTCCTTTTTTTCTTGAAAATCCGGCCCGAAACCCGAAAAGCCCGGATAAAAATCCGGATTTAGAAAAGCCCGGATAAAAAAACCCGGTTTTAAAAAAAGCCCGGTTCGACCCGGATAAAAGTCAGGATTTTTTCGTAAAATTCTGATAAAATTTCAATTTTTTATAGATATAACTTCAAAATATAGAATTTTTTAATAATTTTTTTTAAAATTATAAATATTATTAGGAACATAAGAATATGTATTTGGTTGATTATCAAATTATTACACCATATAATAATCGTTAGAGCTAAGTCTCATCTTTGTTTTGTAAGTTTGTGTTTTCAGTACTGTTGATATACTAAACTAAAAGTTAGCCCCTTTTTTTTTATTTTGGTTGTCGAAGCTGGTTTATGTATTCAGGCCACTGAGGGAATGATGCATATACTCGATTCCTATTCTAATATAATCTATAAGAAAAGCCCGAATAAAATCTGATCCGGTCCGATCTGACCTGGCTTGAGGGCTTTAAATGGATCTAATATTTTTGAGGAAGCCCGACCCGATCCAACCTGATTTTTATAAAAACCCAGCCCGATCTGTTTTCAAAAAATCCGGGCTTTTTAAGATCCGGATAAAATCCGGCCCCACAGGCCTTTTGTGCATCTCTAATAGAGGCTACTTCACTTGCCTCGAAGTTTTTTCTTTTAAAAAAGAGAGCGTCTATTTGATCAAGTTCTTTGTGTTCTTTGTTTGTTTGTACTAGGATATGTTACAAGTTCAATTTATTTATTTGGGGATTGTACCTTTTTATTTTCCAGGTAAATGTTGACGTTTATACTATTCCTTCTTGTTTTTTATATATGACATTTTGATTTTAACAAACATCTTTTAATGACAAAAAAACATCTTTTGATGAGTTGATCTGATAGTAAAAAATATTATTTTTTGTTAAACTTTTTTTAATAATTAAAATTTGATTATATATCTTTTTCAGAAGAAAAAAAAATAAAAAATGATAATTTCAACAATCCGGTGAAATTACTTAAAAATATGTCAAAAATTAAAGTGTCAAATAAAAAAAATACAAAGCACATTCAGAACATTGGGTGCACAATCTCTACTGGAGGGGCCAACATTCTTTGGTTGCACTTAGGTGACACATTGATACTTGATAGTGACCGACACACTTCCTCACAATGTGTACATTCCTGAAGGCTCAGGTCGTTTAACTTAAAAAGACAATTTAAAAATAATTTCGCTTTATATAATTTGGTATTCTAGCAAAGTTTAAGGATTTAACAGATAAATTTTGCTACACAAATTTGTACAGTTTATATATCAATGAAAATCAGGTATCAGGTATCCATGTGCCTGAAAGCAAGCTGGTGACTCGTAAAAAGCTACAACTTGCGGACAAATTGTCCGGTCGTTACAATCACATATTACTACTCTTCATACAGTTTATCTACTAACTAAACTTCTGGCATGCCAAAGCCAGTTCTACCCTGAAGAGAGAAACTTGGTATATGATACCTTTGTACTGGTGGAAAATATGGTGTTGACAATGACCTTTAACCTTGGACAACTAGTTTCATTTGTACGATCCTTTGACTGTCCACAACTCCCATGAGAACGAACTTCAATGTCAAAATGTCATCTTAAACACTGCAACGCTTCTCATGACAACATGACTTGATGTTATAATATCATCCGAAACATCATAATTCACTCGCACTTTAGTGCTCTAGTTATTTCCCAATTCATGGAGTCAGTCTCCTGCGCTAAAGTGTCATCAGATACATTACTCTGCCTTTTACAGTTGACTAAAGCAACTGTGAACCTCTCATGTTCATGCTGGATAGACATAGGATACATATATTGTTCTTCCTGATAATCAAAACAAAAATGTTACAATAAACAAATTGCTATCAGTATCTAAAGTCAATAGATTGTCCCAATAATTACCAAGGCTTATTAAGATTTGACAAGTGGAAAACATGAAAAAGAAAAGGTAAGAACCAAAAATTGACACTTGTATTTCTAGTTTTAAGATACACCGACTGACCGGATACACTGTTTAATGTGTAAATACTATAAGTATAGTCTGTATAGAGTTGGTAATAAAGGATGCTATACATTTTGCACTGGGACAAGCTTCTGCTATATACCCTTTTTTTGGTCATGTTTTCTGGGTTCATCTTGATTTATTTATAATATTAATCACAGAAATTCAAAATTTGGTAGAATTCTTAATTTTAGTTTTTTGCGGCTATAAGTATGTCTAATGTCTATCTTGCTCTGGCCAAAAAAAAATATATTGGGACCAACTTGCACAGGTATCAATCAACAAAAATGATTTTTGCATGCACGCCCCTGAGCACACACCAACACATATATAGTATATAGAGGGAGAGGGAGAGAACACCTCAGGTAGCTCATCAAATTCATCTGGTGATATCTGCAGTAATTCAGTAGCAGCATGGCCCGTACACCATGCAGAAATGTTAGCACTTTCATCTGCCACATTTACCTTAAGGTGGAAAGCACGCGCTACTTCAGAATCACAACTACAACAACAGAAGTTGCATTCATAAGCCCCACTGGATGTCTTGTTTACATAATGACCGCAAAGGACGTGCGAGTATCTCGTGGTTACAAAAGGAATCTGTTCCAGCCAAATCTGACATATCTAAAAATGATATCCAGGCATTAGAAACCAGCCAGATTAGAATATTTAGTTGCTTTGATGTTACTACCTTGATTAAAAGAAGAGTACAAAATGGATGTCTATGAATTTCAGTTAAATAAATTAAAAAGGTTAGGTTTGTCAGAGAGGTCATGTTAATCAGTAACCACAAGGGTGTATCAGATACTCCTACAACTGATTTTCACATGAAGAACTTATATACAGCTTTAAAATATTTTATTATGCAATCAACTTATATATTTGTTATTTCCATGATTACGTGGATCAAGTGTTTACAAGTTTGGAATCATATTTTGCATTCCATCAACACATTGAGAAGTGACAGGTATACAAAAAAGTAAAGTGGTTATGGTTTGTCACAAGAAAACTTTGATATCATCTGTTAAAGAATCTTCTTCATCATAGAAAGTATCATATAGAGCCACATTACATTTAACAATGCATGTTCACTGTCATGGCATTGCTACTTGTATTACTGAAGACCAAAGTATCATTCGCAATTTTAATATGCAACTAGTCAACTACATTATATGCAGATTCTTAAAAGCTGAGGGTTTGTATACCTTTGAACCCCTGAGATTAGGGGTGGCAGCAGTGGCACCCAAGGGGTGGGGTCCAGCCACCCTTAGATAATCAGAATATTATTCATATAAACTATAGCCTTCTGGTGTAAACCGTAATATGCTAGAATATAGAGTGTACTACAGGGATTTGTTATGCATTTTTGCTCAAACCATATTTGCAAATGGTATATACTAGCCACTAGGGACGTTTGGTTTGATTTACTCCAGTATATAGAATACTCAAAATGACGAATACTGACCTGCTCGCTAAACAAATGAATATCAAATTCCGAACCAGTGTTGTCGAAAGAGTGCCTACGCGCAAAGCGCCTTGACATAGGTAAAGCCCAGCAACTTTAAACAAGCATGTGCTTGGGGTCTCAAAGCACGAGGTGCACAGAGGTGTGAAACACAGAAAAAGTGCACTTTCGTGAAGCTGCAAATACTCCCTCCGTCCCACAATACAAGTCTCTTTTGAAAAAATTAAGCATATTAAGGAAACGTTAATTAGATAATATTTTCTCACTTGTACCCCTAATAAATGCATGAATTTAGACTCTTATTCAACCCTTATTAACTGTTATACAACTTTCAAGAAGGGTAAATTTGGAATAATGTCAATATATTTGCATTGGAAACTAAAAGTGGACAAGTATTATGGGACAAATTTTTCCCCAAAAGAGACATGTATTATGGGACGGAGGGAGTAAATATAAAGATCGATGTTACTAGATCTGTTAAAGGCCACCAAACTTGTATAACCCAAGAAGAAAATAGAACATCAAAACCAAATAAACTTAAAAAAGAACCCTAATTTAAGATCGTTTAACAACGAGCGGTTGGTTGGAAGACAGTTGGGTAGTCAGATGCATCTAATGATCTTGTCTTCTGCAGTGATGATGGTCCATGGATGAGGATGGACAAATGCTGCAAAAGTTCTGGTGCTGGAGAGCCTTTGCAAAACTCCGAGTCACAATCAAAATCAGTCTAACCGGTGTCATAATCAATCTTATGCCTCAAAATTCAGGTTATAGGCGTTCAATAGACAGAGACAAAGAAAAGGGAGAAAAAGAGAAATGGAAAACACTTCAAGATGTTGATTTTTACGAAGATGATACATTAGAATTTTACCAGTTACAATGTCGGAAGCTGGAACTTCTATGAACTTTCAATTTCAGATATTGATGTTGGGTTTTAGGATCATAGCCCCAGAAGTGTGATATCATGAAGTACAAATTATAAATTCTGCTATTTTTGCCCCAGAAGTGTGGATTAATATGTTATGAAGTACTCCTATAACTAATGTTATAAGTCCAGGTAATTTCATATTAAAACTTAAGTAAATTATCTTGGAATTTTACTAGCGTGGATTAATATGTTTTGCGTGCATGACGCTTTCGACAACACTGGCCTGGGCTATAAAACACCGCTGAATCTGCCTTTTCAATATCCATGGAGAAAAAAAAAATAGTAGTTCCGTTTGAAACCAGTGATTAATATAGACCAATGTTTTTATCTTGCATGATGAAAAGAGGCAACAAAAATCAAATGAAGATAATATTCGAGCTATTATTTTTAAGTCATATTACTTATTAAATTTTGGGCCTTCTAAAGAGAATAATGAATACTGGAAGGTGCCGTTTAAGGGAAAGAGAAAGATTTAAACCCATTGCCTTTGTTGTTGTTTGTTTCATTAAAATTGTCATACCCTTTGACTCTTTTTAGTTTTAGGTTTACCAATATCCCTTCTTATCCCCCACAACCCACATGGTATTTGTTTTCCCTTTCCTAATTAATTTTCTTTTTATTTATAATTTATGCCTAAAATCATTAAAAAAAATTATATGTAAAACATTTTTAAAAAAATAAAAACAATATTATTTTAGTTTTTTATAAATTAAAAAATTGATATGATTTTATGTCAATGTAATAAGAAAATTAATGACATTTTTTAATATTAAACAATATTAATTTATAAAAAAAGAAATAAACTATATTGTACAAACATAAATATATTTGACTCTTGAAATTATATAATACCGAAAAAGTCACGTATAAGGATATAATCATATAAATTTTTCATTCCTTCCCTTTCTCCTCTCATTTCCCTTTCTATGCTCCTTTCCGTTTCCCCGGAGCGAACCAAATGGCCCCTAACTGTTCTTGCACAATTATGTAACTTCTATATATTGTAGGCATCCTAGGTACTCATGTACTACTGATTTCTGAAGGTTTGTACTCTGGCAGTGCAATTGATCCTCTTTTTTTGGGACTAAGAAAGTAGAAAATAACCAAGAATTGACGTAATTTTGTAGAAGGAAGCAATTCAATAAATAAAAGAAAACATACATATGTACTGCACATTGCATCTGATAGTTCAGAAAGGCGTGATAACTTTTGGAGACAATATGAATTTAGCAGTGCTGGCAAACAACTAAGATTGACAAACAAGGATCCAGTAGAGTCCTCGAACCATAAAACTTCAAGTCTGCTAAGAATTAAGCGACCACACAATGAGATGTTTTACCTAAAGTTTAAGAATATCGTTGAAAAGCGACGTAAATTAATGTGTGATATGTGAATGAGAAAGCTTTCAGTTTCCCAACCCTTCATTATGTTTCTTTGGTGAAATAGCAAGGTCTTAAAAGTTTTGGTATTATTGCACAAGTGACAAAGACAATATTTTAAGTAGTGTAAAAGCCATAAAAGTATACTCACCGATTATTTTTTTTCTTGGTGCAAGTCAAGCCGGAAATATACACGGTGTGACCAAGGCCTAATCTTCCAAACGACCTGAAAAGCCTGAATAATTTAGGACACAAGACATTCTTTTGAATGACTGTAAAATACTTTATACGAAGATAAATAAAAGCAGTAGTACCAAGAACTAACAAAATGTAGTTTTGCCCAAATAGATCCAGTAGTCTCTTTCACCCTCATAGAAAAAATGGTCTGTGAAGAACTTTGTTCTCTTTTTATGTCTGTAATTGTACCGTAGAGGCTGATTCCTGTCATCTTGTCACGGAGGTCGGTCACAAGTGGCTGCAAGAATTTAAAGGGTAAAGATGCGTGCATAAATTGACAATTTACTATATACAAGGTATTCGAAGAAGAAAACATCGTGATACACGTCGATATCAGATAGTACATTGCAGAAGTTGCAACTTGCAAGAGAATGAGATCTAAAACTGGATTTATTACCCACTTAGTTATGTGTATGTGTGTGCGCACGCATGTTACATTATACAAGTTAAAAACATAACCTGTAACGAGTATGCTGAACTTTTTCCGTGTGGCACTTCAATTGTTATATTTCAAGGTTGGTCAAAACTTGGCAGTGGCTAAATTATCCTATTGAGGGTGCATAAACAATTGAATAGATGATAGATCTTAAAAGCTTGCAACTTTTTAGAATGCATTATGAATGTTTCAACTATACAAGTAACTGTCCTAGCTACCCACTGTAACAAATCCACACTTGTTTGTTAAAGAAACTAGGAATATAAGTATGTGCTCTGCCAAAAGTAGAAACTTGGAAATCAAAAAAACTTACTCGAAAAGGATAGTTACTGAAGTCAATGGAACCTAGAGAATTACATGGCAAGGTCACTTGAGAAAATTGAGGACCCTGGCTTGCTTCTGATGCTTTCAACAATTTTGATCCTTGATATCGACTTTGTGTCAGTGCCACAGAAACCTGAGAGTGTCAAAAGTCATACTCCCAAATCCCAATCAAGATTGCTCTGTGTTCTACAGATTTATGACTGACCTGTTCTTCATGGTGCAGTAAAGGCACCATATAAAGTTGTGTTTCACTACCATATTCAAGAGAAAACTCATTAAATGATTCCAGGCTTGCAATAAAGGGTCTATCCAGAGCAAGCATACTTCCTACACTGAAAGGTTTTGCATCGTGATCATGTGGAAATATAGGTAATCTGTTCGTAGTAAAAAAGAAAGAGTCGATAATACTGATCTACCTTAAACAATTGGCTAGTAGAACCTGGTCACCCCACAACAGAAATTTCAACCTGATACCATCATCGTCAACAAGAATGATTTGTTTCCTCTGTATACTGTCCTGGATTTCTAGAGAACCAATAGACTCAATCCTGTAAAAAGAAAAAAAACACTTGAAAGTCTTCCAAAAATGCTGCTTTGACAAATGACAGGTTATGGTACATACTTCCAAGAAAATAAAATTTCCACACAACAAGAATGTTTTTAAGCCGAATCAAGATATGCATTCCAGAGTCAATACTGACCAATTGTAGATCTAGGAAACCAAGTTGCTTTAACTGATCTAACTAACCTTGCATATAATGAATAGGATACACCTTTATTAAAGGCATCAAGCGAAATGGAAGAGAACGAATCTGAACAAAACTGTGCTCCTATAAGCATTGCATCATCATCAAGGTCCTGCATGAAGCTGCAAATTTAACAACCATATAGGAAGGGTATTCACAAACCATTAACGATAATAAGCCAACAGCAGGTCTTTTGTTTAAGCACAAATTCACACAAGTGATAGCAGTCATATGCTCCAACTTCCATGCAATCTTTTTATTATATATGCTCATAATCATAACATGACAATTAACCTAATTTTTCAGTCTTTCATGCTACTGTAAACACATGCAAACCAATAAAAAAAGTGAAGAACTAAGCTTTAAATTTAATATAAAAACAGGCACCATTAGTGGGCTCATTATTGGACCTCTAGTACTCACTTTTATAATAAAAATCCTTAGAACTGCTCTGCAGTCCCCTGACTCTTAGTGAATCAGCAATTCTAAGGCCCCAATGGGTTCATTTAGGGAATGAGCAATGATCTTATTTAGATTGATCTTGGTGAGGAACAGAAAGTTACTTGACTAAGACCCCCACCAGCAGCTCCATCAGTAGGAGGCTGCCGATCGACCCTAAGAAGGATAAGAAAAGAATTGGGAAGGCAGGGCACCTTTTGGAATTACACCGTTTACTTCCACTTCCACTTGAGGTAATGTATGTCAAAGCCCTGCTCACTCTACGCCTCTTAACCTGTTCTTAAGGAATGACTTACCCTCCACCTACGCCCATGATTCTTTTCATTTTAGCTTAATATTTAAAAAGATCAAAGTCACCATATCCATTTTTACACCTTCCCCGCCTCTCTAGAGCTGGCACTTTCGGGTATTGGGTCGGGTTGATAGACGCGGGTCAAAATTTTGACCCAACCCGAAATTGTAATGGGTCAGGATACTCAACCCAAACCTGACCCGCACTACCCACAGCCCACATGTATCCCGAACTTGACCTGACACGTAATAATTATTAATAAATATATATTTTTAATTATAAATAATTTTAATTTTAATATATTAGTTTTCATTAGATCAAAATAAAATATTTATTGAATTTAAATAATTGATAATACAAAAATAATATATATGTGTGTGTGTGCGCGCGCGCATAACATTTTGATATCATATATACATAACTTCGGGTAACTTCGGGTAACTCGAATTTGACCCGCTTTTTTCGGGTTGATTTTGGGTCAACCCGAATTCGACCCAACCCTGAAAAACTCCAACCAGAATTCATACTATCAGGTCGGTCTGATATTACCACCCCTACTCCTCTCCTCATGCAACCATGTGTAACCCAAATGTGGAGAGGATAACTGCTAAAACATTATTAAATCTACCATGCAAGAGATTGTTTTCCATCATTCACCCAAAATATTTGAAAATTAAAAATGAATGTTAATCATGCAAACTAATTAAGAACATGCCTCGTTAATAATTGAATTATGCATGTTTCAGAAATACCCAATAAAGTATTAAACATGTAGAGAAAATCAGTACCTCATTAAGTAATGTTACAATATATTCAGTTGGTAATAGACGTGAATGAACAGATCCGGCAGTGGAGGTTCGAAGATAACATCCTGTTAGGAAGATCTCTCTTCCTTTCTTCAAAATGCCACAATTAGGATCTGCCAAACTGTAATATCTGCTATGGATTGGATATTAGATATGTGATGCATAATGGCAGAATCTTGTTTAAAGGCAAATCATAATATCCATTTCCCAGTGTCCCTTTTTTAACAGCTTCTAGTTCATGGATTTCATCTATGGACAATGTGGGATTTTGCATTTCGACTTATGATAAAACTGAGAGTTGTCTGTGCACTGCAGTCAATATGCTCACTGTTGTCAACCCTCAAGATATCTTCTACAAATAGATGGTGGTATTATAGCCTATATTCTTTCCCCTTTTTTATATCTATAGCAAATCTTAGTGTTTCTAACTCATACGGACAAAAATCTGGTAAGTTTGACTTCCCATTCTATTACTCAGATATGATCAACAGTATCATTTCAATAACCAATCTCATAACTGTATCAATTTGGATGGTCTTAATCTCCTCAAATTTGCCCTCCTAAAAGAAAATGAAGAAACTCTCTTAATTCTGCCTTAACTAGCGAGTAGCAACTGCATTTCTGTTGGCCCATTATACTTCTATGGAAAAGCCTTCAAGGGTCACTCTATATTGTCATTGCATTTAAAGGCTACTCCCAAACAGTCATCGAACTGGTTACATAGAAGGACCATTTAAGAAGATCATTATAGAGACAGGGCAATAGTTGATGAACAAAAGGTCTTGGTATAATACTCTATATTATATACTTGGGTGTAAGTTAATTATAAGTATAGATTACAACTAGATGCCAAGAAGGTATAAAGCAACATCTCAGCAGGTTAGAATCAAATATATTTCTAATCTCCTTCCTAGAAGTAATTGCATAGCCTACTAACGAAATTGGCCCTTTTTTGAGCATGTACAGTTTAAACATCAATATATAATGTAAGCTTGAAAGATTGCTTTTAATCTTATTATTCGAGGAACCATGTACCTGCGATGTAAGTATAGATCAATGGTATTAGAGCTCCAGAAATCCCCCAAAGTAAGAATGTATATGTTAGTCCCTGAGAAAAAAAAATATATCTAAACATTAACAAACACACATTATAATCAAGACTTTAATGTCTAAAAATCACGAGCAACACATATACTTTGATAACTGTAATAAGAATCATTATCAATCCATAGTTTTCATATCCAAATCGACCTAGAACAACACACACACAATTAGATGTGCAACTGATAAAAATTTGTAGCCATACTGTTATGAATTCAGTATAATAAGTAATTGCAACGTATCGAAATCACATCACAAATTTTTTCAACCATAAAGTTGAACACAGACTACACAACGTAGTCATACCTGGAAGAACAAAAGCATCAACAATAACAGCCTCGATAACACTACTCAATGACAAGAAATTCTTCTCGTATATAGCATCAATTGTAACCGTGTTAGGAAGTTTCACTCTCTTGTGCATCTTCGCAAGCTGATTAATACATTCAGGACGCTTCTTCTGAGCGCCACTCCTATTCTGCTCACTCCAAGCCTAAACACATATAACCGAAACAATTAACACATAAAACAATAAATTCCTAAAAATTTAACAAACCGAAACAATTAACACAAAAAAAACAATAAATTCCTAAAAATTCAACATATACACGGACCTGAGAGAGATCAGAGAGAAGAATAGCAGTGGTAACGCCACTAGAATAAGCAATACATATTTTAAGAATGCGAGATACGATCCAGCTCCAACCAGGAACGTTAGATTGTTCTTCGGTTTGTTCGATATCGTAATCAGGAGATAGAACAGATTTTGCGTAATCGATGAACTTGAGAAACGGGTCTGCTTCTTCTTCTTGAACGTTTTCTTGTTCTGTTGGATCTATTTCCATGGCGGAAATTTCGGCGTCAGCGATTGTGTGAAGTTGGGGATTGAAGTGAGGCTTTTTCATTGAAATGAAGAGGGTTTGTGGGCTGTGGATTGAAGTTTAAACCCTAGTGTAGTAGTAGTGTGCAAGTGGGGATGAATCAATCTGGCGGGACTTTTAATTTTTGATAAGTAGCCTCTCTCGGATATACTTTTAATGAAAAAAAAATATAATTTTCAAATTATTTGTATCAAATTGTAAGAAAATATCATCAAACTGAAGGTACAGAATATCATCGAGCAGAGAGGCTCAGAGGCCTACATATCCGACTCACTGTTTCATTGTTAATAATCTTAAGAACGTTTGGCAAAAAAAAATCATAAGAACGCGTATTTTACAGTTATTATATAATATGATTTTATAAATTATTTAAGATTTTAATAAAATTTTAATATTTAAACTTTTGTTTTAGGAAAAAATAAATATAACTCATCCTCGATATCATGTCCTAAAATATGGCGCAGATACCACATTAAAATACTGAATCGCAATGTCGTGTGGCGTTAAGATTTATAACAATCGGACGCACATGATATAAGATATAATATTTAAAATATTTTTTTTGTAAGTATAGTTTTGCTTGGACATCCCCTGATAAATAAATTAGTGTTAAATTATTTAATATTATATTTCTATGATTGTAGGCATTTTTTTATGGGATCGTACAAAACGCTACATGATGTAACATTTCTCTATTCCTAAAAAAATTTATATAATAGTACGGGGCATATGGCTGTAGAGGCAGTATGGGGTTGGATTTGTGAACACAGGCAAAGATGGTACACGAGTTGAGATATCATTGTCGAGTGGTAGAATGAATATAATTGACTTAAAATATCTATGAATTATTAATTATATTTAATTTTAAAAATTATTCAGTTAATATATATATATATATATATATATATATATATATATATTTGAGTCATTAATTTTATTTTGTTTTGATAATTTACATAGAATGATATAAAAATAGATAAAATAAAAGAAAATTTTAATTATTGAAATCCATGTTTCATACCCAACGATATGAAGACCTTATACGTTCTCGATTTGAGAAATGAGGTTAATAAAGAATTTTTATTTATCAAAATCCAAGATATGAATTTGGAATGAACAAAAATATTATATATTTGAATTTTATTGTTTTTGGATTTTGTTGTGAATACATTATTTGCAACTGAAAAAATAAATTATACGATTGGCAACCAAATAATATTTAAAATAATTTTAGTTCTGAAAATATCAAAATTATTTTGGATCGTATTGTATGTTGATTTTTATCGTATTTAGTTGTAACCAGATAAATTTTCAAAATAATTAAAAGATAATAATTTCACCAATTTTTAGAAAATAATAGGTTTTGCAAATATTATTAACAATCAGAATATTTTTTAAAAAGTTCCAGTTTTTTTTATCATTTAAAATTGTGAAAACATGCGGTACTAAGCATATAATTAGTTTTACATAACTAACGCCTGATCTTATTCACCTAAATATAGTATTTAGATCTTGATTTTATATATTTTTAGTATTGATCTTGATGTATGCTTTTGGATGACTTTTATTGTTAACCTTAACCGGCGGGGGGAAACAGGATTTAGAATTCACCTGGGTTGGACGGAGCGGCGGAGGTCGGCGGGATAGCGGCAATTTTAATTGTGCAATGTGGGTTGTAAAGTGTAAAAAACAAAGACAACACCGTGTGTGTATGTTTAGTTTGGTGGAGACGGGAGAAACATAGTTGTTTAAATTTTTGGGCTATCTGGGGCTGAAACTATATTGAGGCAGCATACATACATATATATGTATGTATGTATGTATGTATGTATGAGTTGGACTCAATGTAGACTAAAAACTCTGGAGTCTTTAGAGACTATAAGATATACCGTTAAAATAATCTGGCAATTAATGAACATGATTAAATATTTTTTGTCCTGCATTTCTTTTCATGCATTCCTAGTATTGTAATATTAATAATTTACACTATTCTTATCCTACAATTCTAATAATGTATTATTAATATTCTTGTACTTCATTTCTTGTTTTAGTTTTAATTCAAAACTATATTTATAATTTACGTTATTCTTGTCCTGCATTTCTAGTAATATAATATTAATAATTTGTCTCGCATATTTGTGATATATCCAAGTGTTATTTAGTCTTGTAACATATTCAATTCGTTGCAGGACAATGACAAATGAGTTCAGCCAATCATAGCAATGTCCAACTACATCTTTGTTTTGTATGCAATTATTATTTTATTTGTTAGGATTTCGATGATTGAACACCAATATTATGGAATTATTATTTTATGTTATGCGGGATTTAGAAGTTGTGATTATTGTTCACCGATTTAGAAATGCAGGACATGATAGGAAGAGAAAACGAATGTGCACGACAAATATCTGCAGTCTTTGAATGTGTTAGAAATGAATGACTGTGATTGAGTCTCTAAAACCTCCACAAAAATTAATCTCCATAGAACTTTGCTATATATATATATTATAAAAACTTTTTTTGACCAAGCTACAGCCCACCCAAAAAGGCTGGTTCCGCCCCTGTTAACCGGGGTTATACATGTGCATTTAAGTTTACACTTATATATTATATCATCTAAGATTTTGATTTTTTAAATAAATTGTAAAAAAATGATCATGCTTTACAGGGGAATTCGAAAAAATTGTGCTAGCATACATATGTTGTGTGCTTGCTTGCAAGTTAGTCATCTTTGTGTCAAACTACTATGTCAAACTAAGTTCACGGGGAAATTCGAAATAATTGTGTTAGCATACATATGTTGTGTGCTTGCATGTTAGTCATCCCTATGTTAAAACTAAATTCAATAACGTGATACATTTTATATTATATTTATATTTATATTGTAAAATAGAAAATATAAATTCATGTTACTGGTATTTTCTTAAAATCAAACAATGATATTAGTTGAAATCTGTGTTTAAAAGAATGAAGTATTTGAAAAATAAGTTAATTTTTAAATAAAAATTAGATGAAATTGTGATTGTCACCATATATAAAATCCGTGTTCTGAATTGAAACATTGAATTTATATATAAGACTGTATGATTCAAAAACTTAAATTAAATTTGAAATAAGATTGAGACGGGTAAAAGCATCTCCAAAGGTGTTATGCATATTTATTAGTTATAATATGATATATAGATAATTATCTAAAATTATAGCTAAGAGATCCTAGATTCACTCCAATGGTGTTATGTATAATTATACAATCTAAAATTATACATAATAAGTTTAGAGGTTTTACAAATGTAGCTACCCCAATTTTAGTTATCTAAATTTTTTTGCTAAGAGGTAATGGTGGGAGTGCTTAACTTTTTACATAATATCTAAACAGTGCCACTAAATGCCATGTAGATAATTTAGCTAATGGTTCTAGTCCCTTGGAAATGCTCTAAGGGGGTACTCCCTCCGTCCCTTTTTAGTTGCCGCCTTTGGGTTTGTGCCGGTCAAATTGGCCAAAGTTTGACTAAAATTTATTAATATTTTAACAAGTGAAAAAATAAAAAAAATTATGTCATCGGAAATAACTTTTAATCTTTATTAAAATGTAATTTTCTGTTTTTTAAAATAATTAAAAAGTGACTTATAATTTTTGAAAAATTAGTCAATTTGACCAATAAAAATAGAAATGTGAAAATTAAAAAGAGACGGAGGTAGGTCTGCCAATGGATAGGGTTCGGATCGGATCGACCTAAATCTATATCCATATCCGTTTATTTTATCGGATTCGGATCGGATCGGGACCGAATTTTTTTTAAGCCGATCCATATCCATATCCATTAGGATCACGAATCTCGGTTATGATATCCGATCCATTTACTTTATATAGAAATGAATGCTAAAAATGAATTTATCATGTGGAAATGAATTTATTTCCACATTAAATCATATAAAAACGAATGTATTATATATAAGATTAAAGAATGCATTAAACAAAATAAGGAAAAATGAAAGGCCAAGTCTAGTTGTCCAATCTTAAAAAACAATACCAAAATGGGAAGATATATGCCTGAAAAAATAAATAAAGAATGTAAACATCAAAAATAAATAAAGAAGACACCGGTGAGTGGTGACTGGCAGGAGACGTAAGAGACTATATTATGGACCATCAAGCTTACACATGAATCTTTACCACTGCATTGCTGCATATTAGCCCCTTTGTAAGTATTTATGTTAATCAGTAGTAAATGAATTAAATATAACTAACTAATAACTCTCATTCTGTAAAACTATCGGGAATAAAATATAGAGAAAAGTGCACTATGTGTACCTATACTATGGCCTATACAGCACTTGCAATACTGAAGTTTCAAATCCTACACCCGATGTACTGTACTTTCTAATTTTATGTAGTTAGTGTATATCTGTCAAATAAACACCGACGTCGTTTGAGTACTTATGGAAATTATTATTTCGACGGCTCTTTAATCATCTTTAAAGGCTCTCCTCTACCCAGAACATTTGTGCACTCATCTCCCAACATAAACCCTAATCCCAATCAGTGACCTAAATCATTTTCTTCTAAAATGGCCGCAAACAACGGTAGTGAGACAAAATCGAGTGATTTCGGCCCCTCCCGTGAGATTCGTGATCTCGATCTATGTTTCTCGATCTATGATCCATTAATGATGATGCTGTGGAAATGAGTTCACGCGCTTGAAGATGTAACGATCGCCTTAACTGCTGCGTCTTTTTGTCTGCTTTGGGTGCTTGATATTTAAATGACTGAAATAACCATGGCTTAAACTATTTAATCTCACGGCATCAGTGTTTATTTGACGGTTGTACACTAACTGCATAAAATTAGAAAGTACAGTACATCGGGTGTAGGATTTGAAACTTTAGTATTGCAAGTGCTGTATAGGCCATAGTATAGGTACACATAGTGCACTTTTCTCTAAAATATATATATATATATATATATATATATATATATATATATATATATATATATATATAATTATTAATTGGATCGGGTTATAAACGGATCGGATCACACTAAATCCATATCCAACCCATTTATTATCGGATTTTTCTTATCGGATCGCATTTCGGATCGGATTTTTTTTTTGTTAAATCCATATCCGCTAAAATAATCCCGAATCGGATCGGGTCGGATCGGATTTTCACTCCATTGACAGCCTAGACGGAGGGACTAACTATCTACATCAAATTAGCTTGTTCTACTGCACTACCGTGTCCTAAGATCTTGCAACATGCACTTTCATGTGGCACTTTCATGTGTACCGACTACCGAACTTCTGCAGATCGATGTGACGGAAGAATAATATCAAGTCAGTGCAAGTTACAATCCATTACTGAACTCTTCCAGATTTTTCGCAACTAATGTCAGTGTCGTTTGGATAAATTTACTTTTCAGAATTAAAGGCGTCTATATGAAAAAAGATATAGACAATTTTGTTTTTTTACCAAGTTTGTTATTATATTTTTTTATCAAATAACAAATATGAAATACCTCTTTAATATTTATATTCAAAAAATTTATAAAAAGATGTATTTTCTTTTATAAAAATAAGGATTTATTTTCTAAACAAAACACGCCCACTATATCAAGAGCCCTCTGCAGTAATACCAAAAAGATTACATTTGTTCACAAATTAACTAAAGAGTTAAATGTACACCCTATATCTCAAGTTTCCACTTCTTGCTCTTTCTGTATTTCTGTTTTAGATATTTTTTTTGGCTCACTTATACTAACAAGATTCTCGTAAGGTGTGTACTTCTCTTAGATAGCAGCTAACATTTTTAAAATACAACTGAAAAATAACTGTGGGTGTGAAAATAGTTGAAAACTAAGCTCAGTTGTTGGTGAAAACTCGCAATTATCCACACACTTGAAGTCACCACCAATATAGGTACCAGAGACTCCATCAGATGACCTCCACCATGTGTTCTGATCGTGAAACAAATCGGTCCAGGTAAATAATACACAAAAATATCAAATAGATTCATGGAAATATCAAAACCCTACAATTAAAATAAGTTCATATAGAGATGAATAAATAAGCAACAGATATCACAAATCAAATTTTATTTCATCTACACCAAAATTATTTCATTCAAACAATAAAAAACGGAGTGAGGATTACTTACTTTAAAAATTAAATCATCATCATCTTCTTTACTAGCATCTTTCAAACTCGACGTCATTAGGACAAATATTTTAGATATTTAACAGACTAATATTTAAGAGACTAACAAAAGAGATTTATAATTACTAGGGTTATTTATAATCGTGTGTGTCTTCTATTTTGTCACCAATGTAGTGAGACAAAGAGGCTGGAAATATAAGACTAACCCTTGTAGAAAATATGCAGAATCATGTTGTTGGTATAGAATAGCTTTTTCATATATCAATCTATCGAAGGGAGGCTCCTATTTATACACAAACAATCTAGAAAAATCAGGAGCTAATTACACAAATTCAGCTTAAAGAAATATTCTGTTCCTTTAATTATGGAACAAATATGGCTATTTCCTACACTCCCCCTCAAGTTGAGCAGTCGGTGCTCCAATGCCCAACTTGCGTAAAGTCTCTTCGAAGGCTTTAGTATTGACCGCTTTTGTCAGGATATCAGCTAATTGATCCTTTGATCGAACAAACGGAAGTTTAATTGTCTTATCTTCCAATCTATCCTTGATGAAATGTCGGTCTATCTCAACATGCTTCGTTCTGTCATGCTGGACCGGATTTTCTGAGATTTTTATAGCTGCCTTATTGTCACAAAACAACTTACATGCTGTTTTCTGTGGAAAACCAAGCTCATTCATGAGTTTCTGAATCCATAGGATTTCAGTTATTCCTTTTGCTATTCCTCTGAATTCTGCCTTTGCACTTGACAAGGCCACAACCTTTTGTTTTTTACTTCTCCAGGTGACCAAGTTACCACCTACTAGAGTAAAGTACCCAGAAGTAGATTTCCTGCCGTCACGATCTCCTGCCCAGTCTACATCTGTGTAGGCAATTAGATCCAGATGATCATTTTTGGCGAAGTAAATTCCCGTGCTACTTGTACCCTTTAAGTACCTCAAAATTCTCATTAATGCTGTCATGTGTTGTATTTGTGGGAGACGCATGAACCTGCTCACCACTCCTACAGCGTAAGCTATGTCAGGTCTTGTGTGAGCTAAGTAAATGAGTTTTCCCACAATCTTCTGATATTGCTCTCTTTTAGCCAGTTTTGCTCCTTCATGAATTTGATGACCATGATTAGCAACGATCGGTGCTCAGCTGGTTTACAGTCTAGCATTCCTGTTTCTGTTAAAAGATCAAGGATATATTTATCCTGGTGAATGAAGATTCCTTGTTTTGACCTCAGAACTTCTATGCCAAGAAAGTACTTGAGAATCCCCAAATCTTTCATCTCAAATTCTTGAAACAGTTTTGCCTTTAAGTCAGTGATCTCTTTCTCGTCATTTCCGGTGATAATCATATCATCCACATAAATTATCAAGCAAGTGATTTTATCTCTAACCCTCTTCAAGAACAGAGTGTGATCTGAGTTGCTTTGCTTGTACCCAAACTTCTTCATAGCTTTTGTGAATCTTCCGAACCATGCCTTAGGAGACTGTTTTAGGCCATAAAGTGCTTTTATCAGTTTGCACCCTTCTCCATCTCCAAATTCCTGAGAATACCCTGGTGGTGCCTCCATATATATTTCTTCCTCAATACTTCCGTGAAGAAAGGCATTTTTTACATCAAATTGATATATAGGCCACTCCTTGTTTGCTGCTATTGAGAGTAAGACCCGTATTGTATCAATCTTGGCTACAGGAGAGAAAGTCTCAGAGTAGTCTATTCCATATGTCTGGGTATATCCTTTAGCCACTAGTCGTGCCTTGTATCTCTCAATAGTTCCATCTGCTCGGTATTTGATAGAGAATACCCATCTGCAACCCACCTTTTTCTTCCCTTTTGGTAGGATGCATTTTTCCCATGTTTTGTTTTTCTGTAGAGCTGAATACTCATCCTCCATAGCTTGTTTCCACTTTTCATCTCCAAGGGCTTCCTCCACTGTTTTGGGAATGTCAGTGGAGTATAAAGAAGCGGTAAAAGTCGTGGCTGTGCTGGACAAGTTCTCATCGCTGATTCTCTCTACAGGATATTTAGACCGTTGGGCCTCATACTCTGGATCATACCTTCTCGGTGGAACTCCTCTTGTACTTCTCGGAGGTAACTGATACCTGTTTGGAACACTACCACTAGGAATAGTATTAGTTTCAATAATAGTATTAGTTTCAGGGTTCTCAGAGCCGACCTCTGCTGAGGAGAGATCATCAGAAGGATGCTCATCAGACGGAACTGGAATGGTCGGAACTGGAGTGGATAGTAGAGGAGATACTGATGTTTCAGGAGCAACATCGGTGGTATTGCCTACTTGTGTTGTAGGATCTGGATTCATCACTTCCGGATATGTTAGCCAGCTAAGGTCATCACTCAAACTCTCCCCCTGAGGACTAAGCTGGGTATAGTAGTAAGACTGTTCAAAGAACTCACAGTCTAAAGTAGTGTAGATTTTGTCCTGGATAGGGTCATAACATCGATACCCCTTTTGATTAACCCCATACCCAAGAAAGACACATTTAACAGCTCTGGGTTCTAGTTTGGTGCGTTCTCTTTTTTGAAGATGAACATAGACAATACATCCAAAGACTCGAGGAGGTAAGGAATGTGAGGATGGAATTGAGATATGTATCTCAAGAATATCGAGAGGTGTATCGTAATTGAGGGGTTTTGTGGGAAGGCGGTTAGTGAGATAGGTAGCAGTAGCAATAGCTTCGGGCCAGAAGTGGACAGGAACATGAGATTCGATCATAAGGGCTCGGGTGATTTCGAGAAGAGTTCTGTTTTTTCGCTCAGCTATACCATTCTGTTAAGGTGTGTAAGGGCAGGTAGTTTGGTGGAGGAGACCATGGTCAGTAATAAATTGTTTCATGTTCAAGGTAACGTATTCCCCCCATTGTCAGATCGTAAAATTTTTGGTTGAGCTCTAAACTGAGTGCAAATCATGTGGTAGAATTTAACAAAGACATCAAACATTTCAGACTTGTGTTTTAAAAAATACACCCAACTCATACGAGTACAATCATCCACAAATAAAACAAAATATGAAAAATTATGAAAGGTAAAATCTGGAGCTGGTCCCCATACATCCGAATGAATCAAGGCAAATGGTTGAGTACTATGAGTCACACTAGGATAATATGAGTGCTTATGGCTTTTAGCTAAAGCACATGCTTCACAATTCAAATCTACGGCAATATTCTTTAAAGAGGGAAATAATCGTTTGAGATAACCTATGGAGGGGTGACCTAGCCGACGGTGCCACATCCAGAGTTGATGTTCTGGTGATCCATGAACAAGCAAAGCGATACCGTTTTGAGTCACTTCATTCACATAGAATAATCCTCCTCGGTCAGTACCATTCCCAATGATCCTTCCCGTCTGAGCATCCTGCACAACACAACTAGAAGATGTCATGAGAACAGTACAGTTAAGTTCTCTAGTTAACTGGCTAACAGATAAAAGCTTATGAGTAAGATTAGGAATTAAGAGGCAGTTCTGTAAATGGATATTAGAGGTAACATCCACAATTCCGACCTGGGTAATGGGTATATATTCTCCGTTTGCAGTTTGGATTTGGGTTCGATGAGTGTTGCTGGAAGACACAATATCAGAAGAATCATATGTCATTGTGTCGGTGGCCCCACAATCAAAAATCCATGGATTGGATATTTGGTTGCACAAGAGGCCCACAGAAATTTGATTGCCGATGACTTTACTTTCACGGACTGTACCTGTTGCTTGATCTGAATGTAGCGCTGTTGTGAGGGGAATGTTGTTGTTACCATCTGGGCCACCTACAGCTAGGTTGGCCTTGCCGTCGGTCTTCTTCTTCTGCTTCAGGTCGTCCCACCATTCTGGATACCCAATGATTTTGAAACATCCCTCCTTGGTGTGTTTCGTACCACCACAATGGCTGCACTTGAGCTGGGTTTTATCCTCTCGTCGGAATGACGAGGATTCTGACCTGCGTTTTATGAGGAGCCCACTACCAATCTCTGATGGTTCTCATCCCAATGACGAGTCGCTGGCCATTATGCCGCGACGTGCAATCTCCCGTCGTATAGACGCGTAGGCTGCGTCTAGGGTGGGTAGTGGATCTTAATACAATATATCCCTCTTTTCTTTGTCTAGAGTATCACTCACTCCGGCCAGAAATTGGTACAATCTTTGTCTTTGTATGAAGGAATTAAATGAAGTAATGTCCTCTGCACATTTCATGGGGTTGGGCATTCTCCTGTCTATTTCCTTCCACAGAGTGTTTAGTTTACTGAAATAAACTTCTATAGTGTCATTTCCTTGTCTTATAGTTGCTGCCTTTGAGCTTAGATCATAGATCTGGAGTTTGTCTCTCCCACTGCTAAGGAGAGTTTCAATTCCCTTCCATAGTTCTCGGGCAGTCTTGTAATCCAGAAATTGGTTCACAAGATCTCCATCAGTGTTTTCAATGATCCAAGACAAGACGGTTGAGTCCTTTTGAGCCCACTGTTGGTACTCGGGGTCATTTTGTGGAACGGGATTGGCTGTGATATGGTTGAGCCTTCCTCGACCACCAATAGCAATATGCATTAATTTGCACCATTTGGTGTAATTAGTGAAATTCAGTTTCTCGGCAACACGTACCGTTTGTGGTATTCCGGTTTCTGGGAGGTTTGAAGTTTTGTGTAGTTTCTGAAATAATTGGAACATTTGTTCCATAGAGACTAATTGTGTTTCGGGTGATTGGGTTGTGTTTTCTGATTGATCAGACATTGTGGGTAAGAATATAGTAGATGATGAGAACCAGAAAACAATCCTGAATCCCAATCGAACTTTAGGGCTCTGATGCCATGTAGAAAATATGCAGAATCATGTTGTTGGTATAGAATAGCTTTTTCATATATCAATCTATTGAAGGGAGGCTCCTATTTATACACAAACAATCTAGAGAAATCAGGAGCTAATTACACAAATTCAGCCTAAAGAAATATTCTGTTCCTTTAATTATGGAACAAATATGGCTATTTCCTACAACCCTCCCTTCAGCTTGAAAAATGCCAAAATATCAAAACAAACATAAATAAAGTACACGAAATGAAAATTTAAATCCACAACATGAGTGTGCATTTAACTCTTAACTAAACTATAAACTAAACCAGCTTGTTAATGTGGCCGCCATATACTCTATTTAAGTAGCATTTCTCCCTGTGGAAACAACTCAAGATCGAGCCAGTGGGTGATACTTGGGAGACAGGGAGTGTGTTAAAAAGAAAGAACTGAAAAACATGGAACTAGTAAACGTTTTATCCATGACTGCAGGCAACCAGGAATGTAGTTATGCCCACAACTCCAGCCTTCAGGTTCCCCCCTCCCTCTCCCTCCCTCCCTCTCTCTCTCTCTCCCCCTCTCTCTGTCTCCCCTTCTCTCTCTCTCTGGCACGTACTACACACTCACACTCACAATGATCTATCCATTCACAAGAAGGTGAAATATTAAAGATGTTATTATGTGCGATATAAATAATTATGTTTCATACCGTTTTCATTGTATAGAAGACTTAAAAACATTTTTGTTATCTCCAGAAAAATGTGATACTAGGGTCTAAAAATGTTTTAGACGACACCATCAAGAATTATGGGACAGAAGGATTCTCGGAATGCTTGAACGTAGCTGATTTGGGTTGCTCATGTGGACCTACGGCCTTCTTGTCTGTTACAAATATAATCAACAGTGTTCATGCAGTATGCCAAGAAAAAAATCTGAAAGCACCTAATGAATTTCAAGTTTTTCTAAACGATCTTCCAAATAATGATTTCAATGCACTTTTTAAAACGGCACCAACATACGTTTTAAAGCCTGAAAATGAGAATGGTTGTAAAAAACCTTTTAACTATTATATATACGGAGTGGCAGGTTCTTTCTATACAAGACTCTTTCCGAGTAAAAGCCTTCACTTGGTCCATTCTTCATATGGTGTTCACTGGCTATCTCAGGTAGTATGTTTATATAATCGAAATCAGAATCTATGCTATTATATTACAATGGACTAACAAAGTCTAGCTCTTAGGTTCCTGAGAAACTGCTGGATAGTAACAAAGGGAATGTCTATTTGGCGAAAGAGAGTCCGCCTGGTGTTTATGGAGCATACTTTCATCAATTCAAGAAAGATTTCACAACATTTCTGCGCATGAGATCGGTAGAAATGATTCCTGATGGCCGGATGGTGTTAACACTCATTGGCAAAAATCCTGTCGAAGACTATTGTGTTTATGACTTACTGGCCAAGTCGCTCCAAGACATGTTGGTTGAGGTATAACTCAAGATACATGAATTGTTCATAATTTAACAAGTTGATATAAAATCGAAGTTAACCATATTGATGTTTTCTTTGCAAGGGTTTACTTCTAGAGGATGACATTAATTCCTTCAATCTACCGTTGTATCATCCTTGTACTAACGAATTGGAAGCACTAATTAAATCTGAGAGTTCCTTTAGCATTGATAGACTCGAGACCTTCAAAATGAACTTGGACATGCGCACTGAAGATGAGATAATAAAGTCAGGGGAAAGAAGTGGCAAGTATATTGCCAAAATACTTAGAGCTGTAATGGAGCCTGTGCTTGCTAGTCATTTTGGAAACAATTGTGTGGACAAGTTATTTGAGAGGTATGCAGTGCACGCTAGTGAGCAACTTTCCAGGACAAAAATTGAGAGTTTCAATATTGTCATCTCATTGACAAGGAAATGTAAAAACTGAGAACTTCTTAGTTCTTGTACTAAAAACAAGAATGATGAAAAAGACAAGAACATCTGTAATGATCTTGCTAGCTGGGAATTATTGGTAACTGCATCATTTCACGGTGTGGGGAAGGGGAAGGGATGTCATGAGGATCAGTTTGGGAATGTCCCCAGACTCTCCACTCTCAATGGTTAATAGAATCTTAATTAAAACTCATTGTTTAGTGCTCTAGCAATGCGAGGTGTAGTGTACTTCCATACTTCAAGGATAAGAAGCCGTAAATACCCCCAAATGTCTATGTTACATATTCTGTAAATAAATGATTTCATAAAGTTATGAAGTTCATAACATTCCTAGGCGTATTTTAAATTAATGAAATTTTCAAGTATTGTGTTTAAATTTTAAAGAGTCTCCATGAACTCTACAACATTTTATCAAAAATTTGCACAAAATTATAATCACATCAATCTACTAAAATCTATAAATTAAAACTAATCCATTAAAATCCAATCGAATACACCCCAAAAATAATATACTTCAAATTACTCCAGCGTCAGTAATTTTGATTTACACTAAATTTCTACTGATTAGAATAAATTACTTATAAGAAAATTACCTAGAATAAATTGAGAATAATAAAATAAATTAAGAAATTATCAAAATGTTACACATGCTTTTTTTTTCCTACGTAAAATTTTTTGTGCAAGAACTATTATTATCGTAATTATTAAAATCAGTTATCTAAATAAAAAATAATTATTAATATATGTTAATTATTACGTGCGTACTGGAAAATCCGAGTAATTTAAAGGGGGCAAATGGATGCCAAACAGGCTTTGGGCTTTTAACATAAGTTGTTAGATCATATATCTGGGCCAAATCTCTCCTGGCTCTAAAGCTGAAACCACAAAGCCCACAACCCAGACCTAAAACGACGTCGTTAACACAATTCAACCCCCTTATTGCTAAACCCTGAATCACTTCGCCTCTTTAACCCCGACCTATCAACGGCAGGTTCTTGAAGCTTCTTTCTGGTAAGCCTCTTTCTCTATAACCAAAACAACCCTTGCAAACATCACAGCTTCAATCACTTTGATGTATACATATATCACTTGTATCTCTATATCGAGTCTTTTATAACTTGTTTGTTTGATTGAATTAGGGTTTATATCGGCCGAGTCAAGATGAGATTGGAGAAGTGCTGGTTTTGTTCTTCAACCGTGTATCCTGGTCACGGTATTCAGTTTGTGCGTAACGATGCCAAGGTATATCATATATCTTGTTTGTATTTTGTTGTGTGAATAATTCTACGTGCTTTCGATTTCATATCTACTGGTTATATAAAAACACGTATGTTTTCGGTTTATCGATGTCCGGGTAGTATTTTATTGAATTTATGCGAGAAGTTGAAAATTGTTAATGTTTGATTAGTGGGTGAAAGTATTGCTTATTCTCTGGACTCGGGGGGAAATGTAAATATTTATGTTTTCTTAGTTGCTAGCAACACATATCTATATTTGGTTTTTAAAGTGATAAGCCAATAATATTGACCGAAGCTACAAAAACACCACTTTGTTGCTGTGTAGCCATAGTTGAATGATAATTGGCATAAATGGACGATTGTTCTAGATACAGAATGAGAAATGCCTAAATCATACTTCGCATTACTCCCTCCATCCCATTTTAAGTGTCCTGTTTGACTTTTGAATGGTCAAATTGACCAAATTTTGACTGAGATTTACACATAATATAAATTTTAAAAATAAAAAAATTATGTCATTATAAAGTACGTACAATATACTATAATATGTAATTTTAATAACAAATTTTTTTATTATGCTTGGTCAAAAACTAGTCAAGTCAAAACAGGACACTTAAAATGGGATGGAGGGAGTATTAAGTAACTAGGAATGGGGTGCAAGTTGGTTTGATTTAAATGAAAGACGTAAGAGTTGGACATAGTGTTCTTTTAGTTTGGAATTAAATAAATGCGGTTTGCAACTAGCATTGGAGTGGAAGTCTTTTAGCACCATAGTGCACTATTTTGCTGCCATATTATAGCAAGGGCTGTATTCATTTGCATATCCTTGGACTTGCTCTTAGGTTCAAATGGGATTTTAGCTACAGGTCTCCAGGTGTGTAGTTCTGCTTTTTCCAAGATAGCAGCAGTTGAACAGATGTTTTTCACTTTTGCTGAGTAGTTTTTAGCCACAATTTAAAGCTTCTGGGAATTAAAAAAAATTAAAACTAAAGCAAGACCGATTGTTTGTTTGTGTAATGCCGATCTGTGGCTTTTGTCTTGTTTGTTCGCTTGCTAATTCTAGCTGCTTAGTTATTATATGATGATTTTATCTTAATTTTAAGTTAGGCCATGTGCTGTATATTTTATGCTTGTGTGGGTTCTTTCCTGTCCCAACTCTTTCCGCTCAGAAGTTTCGTATAACAAAAACAATTATTATGTCAGTACACATAAAATTGACATTATTATAAATGACCTCGAGTGAGAGATGTTATAGTTATTGAGTATTGTGGAATAGTATTTGGATTTTTCTACTGGGGAAACACCAGCTGCCACTCTCACAGTTGTCAGGGCATGCCTTATTAAATATAAAATAGTATATGATTAGAATTGTTACTACTTACTCGAGTCCCAACCTAAAATGTAGCACCGAAAAGTTGCAAATCTGTAAATCAGATTTTATTTGTATGATGAGAAAATGTGGAAGGCTGGATTGTGGTGAATTTTCCATTCTGAATATAGTCCTCCAGAAGTTTTTTGATTATAATACACGTTAATCTGACTTGCTTTCCCATCTGCAGATATTCCGATTTTGTAGGTCCAAATGCCACAAGAATTTTAAGATGAAGAGAAATCCCCGTAAAGTTAAATGGACCAAGGCATACAGGCGGTTACACGGGAAGGACATGACTCAGGTGAAGAAACTTGCCATCGTGTAATTTGATGAACTTACCATTCTGTAGTCTTTATGGTTAAATCTCACTGTTACTAACATTTTGATATGAATTATTGTTTAGGATTCAACATTTGAATTTGAAAGGAAGCGTAACAGGCCAGAGAGATACGACAGGAATCTCGCTGAGAATACCCTCAAGGCCATTAAGAAGATTGTGAAAGTTAGAGCTGATAGGCAGAGCAAGCACATTTTGAATAGGTTTCACTCTTATGAATTATTGTTTCATCATAATTACTATCTTACCTATTCTTTAAATCTTGTATTTATATCCTGAACTTTCTTTTAGAATGAAAGGCAACAAATCTGCGGAGCGCAAACGGGATGCAAAGGAGCTTGAACAGAGCATTCACATGGTCAAAGCTCCTGGTGCCCTTCAAAAAGATCCATCCCTTACATTGGTCAAGGTTACCCGGCGTTCAGAAGAAAATGGCATGAAAGAATAGTCTGGTTTTACAAAATTCTTTTGCAGTTTCATTGTGTTGATTGCTGTAGCATCAGAGTATTGATGAGACGAAGACACTTAATATTTGAAGTACTTTTGGTATCTTGTGACTATGGAAACGTCATAAACAAGTTTGTTTTAATGCACATCGAATCTTAATGGTAATTTTATTTTGTTTACTCATTGCTTCAGTAATTGCCAATTTGCCATCTTGAACTGGATACAAACTTTGCCTCCCAGAGACTTGAACCCTCAGACGCCAGTTAAAAAACACACCCGTTACTTTTGTCCGAGGGGGACACTGATAAAAAAGCTAAACTCTCGGTTTTTAATAACCTTGAACCCGTGCGAAGCTTTGCCATCTTGAACTGGATACAAACTTTGCCTCCCAGAGACTTGAACCCTCAGTCGCCAGTTAAAAAACACACCCGTTACTTTTGTCCGAGGGGGACACTGATAAAAAAGCTAAACTCTCGGTTTTTAATAATACTAGCCTTGAACCCGTGTGAACGCTCATATATATAATTCAAAGTTTATCATTTATAATTTCAATTTTAATATTATTTTATTAATAGTTTAGTATTAATGAATTGAAGTTCGATTAAATTATATTAACCAACTATAGATTTTCAATTAAAAATTTAGCTCTTATGAATATTGTTTTTATATTGTAGATCGGTGGTATAAACTATAAATATTGTTATCATCTATTTTTAATTTATTTTTATAATATTAATATGAGATACTTTTTTTATTTTTTTTAATTAATTATAAATCAATATACTTATATAAAGGAGAAGCGAGGGGCGTGTTTCGGGTATATTAAAAGCAAGTTTTGGAATCTGATTTTGTTTCAGATTATTTATGAAATTTCTAATTTTCTGGAATTTTTGGATTAAAAATAGGAAAAATCAGAACTATGTTTTTTAGTTTTGAGTATATTAGAAACAAGTTTCAGAATCTGATTTTGTTTCAGATTATTTATGGAATATAGTAGCTCGAAAGTTATAATCTGATTTTGTTTCGGATTATTTAATTATGGGCACACAAGTCTCTCTACACCTATAAATAACCTTATAAATTGTACGGTTTTGGATCATCTAAATACAACCTCCTCTCTCTCAATACCACAATCCTACCTCTATCTGGTGATAGTTATTTTGCTCGATTTCTAACTCGGTGGTGCCGTTCTTCTACAACGATAAATGAATTAAAAAAATAAAGGTTGTTGCAAGCAAAGGTAGTTATAGACCGCTATGTTGGAGTCGACAAATCCAAACACGGGAAGAGAATATAATCTTGACGTAATATTGATGGATGATATCAATAAATTCACCGTTAGCTCGAAAGTTATAATCTGATTTTGTTTCAGATTATTTAATTATGGGAAAAAGTAGCACACAAGTCTCTCTGCACCTATAAATAACTTTATAGATTGTACGGTTTTGGATCATCTAAATACAACCTCCTCTCTCTCAATACCACAATCCTACCTCTCTCTGGCGATAGTTTTTTGCTCGATTTCTAACTCGGTGGTGCCGTTCTTCTACAACGATAAGTGAAGGCTGTTCAGTATTAAAAAAATAAAGGTTGTTGCAAGCAAAGGTAGTTATAGACCGCTATGTTGGAGTCGAAAAATCCAAACACGGGAAAAGAATATAATCTTGACGTAATATTGATAGATGATATCAATAAATTCACTATTAGTGATGTATGTTTGTTGGTTATTCTTTTATAATATTTGTTTTGTTTATCGGACATGTTTGTTGTTATTTTTTATATGATTTACTTTGTCTACAAGAAAAAAAATTATTCGTGCATTATCTGTTTGCTCCGTTGAAGCAACTTTTAAGTGAATACTGTATATACAGTATTAAAAAATAAAAGTTGTTACAAGTAAGGTTAGTTATAGACCGCGCTATATCACGGATTTGAGTTACATGTTTTTGTGCACAATCAATGCAAAAAAAATTGGAGGAAGGTGACAATGTAAAAAAATGACTACTTTTCAAAAAAAAAAACAAATAAAATTAAAATTCGTTGTGCTTTAAATTATCAATTACGTGTATAAATTTATTTTCATTTTTTTCACCATGAATTATAGTTCAATTTTGCAAATTTATATATTAGTATTGGTATTACATCAAGAATTTTATAATATAAAATTTATTTTATCCTACAAATATTAATTTTGAAATATTATTTTTTATAGACAACCACAAAAATATTTTATTTTACAAATATTAATATTGAATTATTAATATAATTTTTAACGACTTGGTTGTGCCTATCACGTGATAGACACGGTATCCAGACCATGGTTGTTTCAGATCTATACTACAGTCAACTACCATAAATTTGGCACTAGATCTGACAAAGAATTCGAAATGGCTGAAGCAGTAGTGTCGATTGTTGTGGCAAGGGTCACTGATTTATTGATTCAAGAACCCCTGGCTCTTCATGGACTCAAGGATGAAATTCAACAAGTGGTGACCAAGCTCCAGTTGATCAAGACATTCTTACGAGATGCTGATTCGAGGATAAGTGAGTGTCAAGTCCGGACTTTGGTTGCTGACATACGAGCACTTGCTTATGATGCTGAACATGTTGTAGAAAGCTTTATTGTTAAAGCTTCATCCTCTGCAAGAAACAGAAGGAAACAAGCAATCAAGATCAAAGATATAGAAAGCAAGATGTCTCTCCTCTCTGATCGCATCCGTGATAATAATATTAAATCAACATCAGAATCATCAAATTCATTGTCGGAAGCACCTGGAAAGCTAAAGCGATTTCACTCTTTCACAACCGTCGAGCCAGAGATATTTGTGGGATTTCATGGAGCCGTTGATCGACTGGTGGGACATTTGGTGAAGAAAAGTGATGATTGTTATCCGCTTATCTCTATTTGTGGAATGGGCGGTCTAGGTAAGACAACTCTCGCTCAAAAAATATACAATCATCCAACCATTAAAGCATCCTTTGCTGGTTTAGCCTGGGTTTCCATTTCGCAGAAGTGGCAAACGAAACTTGTGTTGCAACGAATACTGATATGTCTCATCCATGAAAAGAAAGAGGAAATTCTTACTTGGGACGATGACAAGTTAGTGGAGAATCTGCTAGAAATCCAGCAGAGGAAAAAATGCTTAATAGTCCTTGATGACATATGGACTACTGATGCTTGGGATTCTATAAAATCGGCCTTCACAGCTCAAACATCTGTAAGCAAATTAATGCTTACCAGCCGTAATGTGGAGGTTGCTGTGCATGTAAATCGAGAAGGATTCATATACCAACCAGAATGCCTAAATGAAGAACAAAGTTGGGAGCTACTTAAGTTGAAAGCAGTTCCCAGAGGAGATCATCTAGGTACATTTATTATGTTTCATTCACTATAGTGCACACATTCACTCCAAAGAATAAAGTTCAAGAACATTATTGAAAATGTCTAAATCAATATCTGTCTCAAGTCAGATGACATATGTAAAGTTAATAGCATAGACTTGGAAATTCAAGATTTAGTCTAGTACGTATAACTTGTTTCATGATTTCAAACTTGCAATTGCAAAAGCTGTTCGAAAACCTATTGACAGTAAGTAATTTATAACAAAGATAAGAGGGTAAAATATCATTGACATTCAACCTATTTCATTAGTGGTTTAGCTACAAAAAGAGCATAGCGAGAAATTATTTTAGTCTATATGCATTTGTTTGTAATAAATAATATGTGTGCGTTTGTGATTCTTTGTTTTTGCGTGTTACAGATTCCAGAGATATTTTTACTGTGATGGAAAAATTAGGAAGAGAAATGGTTAAAAAATGTGCCGGCCTTCCACTAGCTATAGTCATTTTAGGCGGAATTCTTGTAACAAAACCTTCACTGATGGAGTGGGAGAAGGTATATGCTGATAGTTTAGGGTCCCTGGAGAAGGGAAAAGGATTGGGAGAAGATCAGCAAAGAGAATTATTTCATGTTCTAGTCTGGAGTTACAATGATTTACCCCCACAATTAAAGCCATGTTTTCTGTATTTGGGTAAATTTGGTGAAGATGAACAGATAGAAGTAGAGACTCTATATCAGTTATGGATTGCCGAAGGGTTGGTACTGTCGACTGATAAAAGGGAAGGAGAAACAATGATGCAAGTAGCTGAATCATATATGGGGGAACTGATCCATAGGAGTATGGTTCAAGTGACATTTGAAGATATGGAAAACTCGCGTACAAAGATAAAATCTTCCTCACTTCATGACCTTATGAGAGACCTATCTCTCTTCCAAGCAAAAGTAGAAGATTTTTCTGAAGTTATTGATCTTCGAGAAGGAAATGATTTTCAGTTCAATCCTTCAGCAGATTTAAGGTCCATTGACAGTCGGCAACTTGTAGTTTATTATGATGAGGAACATATAAGCAAACAAAGTAAATCCTATTTTGTCAAGAGGTCCAATGAACAACAATATCGTTCAATGTTACTGTTCAATGACGGTGTATTCACTTGTTTGCCGAAAGTAGTGGGGTCACATGTTGCCAATTTCAGGTTCTTAAGAGTTTTTTGCATGGAAAATGCTGAAGTAGATGGTATACTTTATCCTAGAAGTTTTGTGAGAGCGTTAGGAAGCCTTGTGTACTTGAGATATCTTAGTGTAAGGAATGTTTCCTTGTCATTGATTCCATCTATACAGAACATGGTGCTACTCCAGACTCTCAAATTAGATCTATTCAGACCTATATCTATTCCATCATGGCTTTCAGGAAATATTCTGGGCAAGCTGGGACATTTGCGGCATTTGTGTTTACCTCTTAGTGATTCGACAACTCCAAAGAAACAAAAATTAAGGTTTGAGGGATTGGGCAAGTTAGAGACACTGGAAAACTTCAGTAATGTGTGGTGTGAGGCCAAGGATATTCCGCAACTAATCAATCTTCAAAAACTAACATTAGAAGTAGATAGTGGTTGTGATGATGTGAGACAGACCTTGAAAAATCTGTCATCATCTTCAAATCTCGGGTACTTGGGAATTTCTCTTATTTTACATGATCAACCAGGAGAGAACGTGAGAGAGTTGTTTTGGGATTATAATTCCATCCTTGAGAAATTAAGCATAACTGGTCGGCTTGCAGAATTGGCTCAATTATTTGAGAACCCACCGCGGAATATTTTAAATAATCATGTTAAAGAATCTTTAATTCGTATCACTTCCTTGACATTAAAGTCATCGCTCCTGGTAGATGACCCAATGCCAGTACTGGAGAAGATTCCTACGCTGCGTAATCTCGATTTATCCTACAACTCATTTGTGGGGAAGGAGATGGTCTGCTCGTCCATGGGTTTCCCGCAGCTCACCAGTCTTGTACTAGACTACCTCCCCAACTTGGTGAAATGGAATATAGAGGAAGGTAGCATGTCCGTTCTCACCAAGTTAGAGATTTTTGATTGTTCGATGTTAGAGGAGCTTCCGGAAGGCCTGATATTTCTCACTTCCCTTCGGAATTTATTTTTATACCGTATGCCTAAAGATTTCATACACAAACTCCGCACGGTAAATGGCAAACGGGGACAGGACTTTTACAAAGTTGCTCACGTTCCCCTCCTTGCTATTTTCAATGGGAGTAAGTGGCAATACGTGGAATAAGGAGCTGATCACTTCTAGAATCTCACAACCTCTTAATTTCCTTTTTTCAATACTCATGAATGGGTTTTCTTGTTTAATATTGTTTTTCTTTTATCAATATAGTCTTTAACCCGTGCCAAGCACGGACGAGTATATAATTCGTAATTTATTTGTTTATAATTTAAATTTTAAAATTAATTTTAGTACTAATGAATTGAAACATCTATTACTAAGTGTTTTTAGTATTAATATATGTTATTAATAGTAGTTTCAACTAATTATAAATAATATTTAAGAGGATAATAATAATTAAATTTTTGTCTTGTAATAAATGACGAGTGTTTTTAGTATTTGAAATTGTTTAATAAATAAAGAGTAATAAACCTCTGTGACTTTTAGTTGTATAAAGAGAGTGCTAAACCAAAAAGAACAGACCAAACCAAAAATTTGTACGACTACCTTATTATAGTATAGTATAGATAGTACTCCCTCCGTTTCAAATTACATGTCCACTTTAAAAAAATCACATAGTTTAAGAAATATGGATTTTGAGAAAAAAGAGGTGTAATAAATCATTAATTGAACTTAATGTGTGGTGTATGGTTGATCTTGGAAATATAAATTTGAAATATGTGGAGGAGAGTTGATTTTGGAAATATAACTTTACATTGAAAGTTGAAGTAGACAAGTATTTTGAAACAAAATATTTTTTCTAAAGTGGACATGTATTTTGAAACGGAGGGAGTATAAATATACAGAGTTCTAGTTTTTATAGTAGCAGAATTATCTCGTATTAAGATTTTTATGTTCAACATTTTTTTCTCGACAAATATATACTAGTACATTACATTGGTATCTTCAGTACCAGCTGTCTTAGTATAAATATAATGACATATAATTAATATATATATTTTTCAGAAATATATTTTTCATAAAATATATATCAATCATTATATTTACATACAATTATGTATAATTTTTTTATATATACTATATGAACATATATTTATAGCATGTATATTCATATATTTTCGTATATATAAAACAAAAATTTATATCCGCATTCATCTGAATTTACTGTGTACTTCATGTTGGTGTAATAATCATGAATTCAACCACTAATTTTTCTTGTGTAATGTTCCAACAATTTTTACACCAGTAATAATAGATGAAGATATAATAGATTAGGAATCAAAATTAATTAATTGATAGCAATTTAGAATTTATTAAAGATCTTTTTAATAAATCAAAATTTTTAAATCAAAATATAATTCATAAAATTATAAAGTATCTTTTAAAATTTAATCAGTTATTAAATTATTAATTAACAGGGCATTTCTCAGTGCACATCAGATTTTTAGAACGGGGCGACTCACTGTCCGGCCCATATATTAAATGTTCAAAGTTTGCAGGCTCAGTCATTTATCACTTTCTACTTTGTAGTTTCTCTATTTCATTTGCTCACTTTGTTATGGCGCTAAGCTTCTCTTGCTATGCTTCTCTCAACCCACAGCTTCAACGTACCATCTGCTCTACCTCAAACTCCTTATATGTATAAAGAGCTGAGCTGCACACTTATGTTTCAAGTTATAATATTTTTTCATGGTTTGGCAGGTGCAGATAAGCCAATAACTCAGAGCAACAAGAAATGTCTTGAGAAAGTGAAAAATCTCGTAAGAGCAAATGGGGTTTGTTTAAACACAAGCTCCCCACACGAATCTTTACAAAAGGGCAATTGGGTCAAGCTCATTTGTGGTGCTAGCTTTGAGGTCTTATCTAATTTCACACAGTTTCACTTTTTTTTTTTTTTTTTTTATAATTCTTATTTTTAGGAATTAAATTTGAAAATTTTATCTTTTTTTATTTGTCCAGGATGTTGTTGATATTAGAAATCTGTCTCTAGTTTACACATTAGCTGGAGGTATTGAACCTTTGCATATTTATAGATGATATTTTCGTGTGTGTTATTTTATGTATTCTTGAATGGTTTGCAGTTAATTGCATTGCTTGTGGTAATGAATTTTGCATTTTATGCATAAGTGTGTGCGTGTGTTATCTTCATATGTTTTTGGATTCTTTGCAGTTGATTGCATCGATTGTGCGGCTGATGGGGCAGTGATAAATGCGGTAAATGAAGGTATAGAGGCTGCAAGAGCTATCACACCTGTTCGAAGGCCTTGGGTAATGATCAGTGTCAATGATCATGAGGATCTTCATTTCCGCAAAGCACGTAATTTTCACCACTTGTCTATTTTTTATGCTGATAATCTAGTTAAACGAAGTTTGAAAATTTAAGGTAGTAAGTATGAAGATTTTAAAGAGTGCGGTTTGAGTTGTGAAGTTCTTGTGTAAGAAGATTTTGATTAATTGTGGATTACTATTGGAAATGAGTACCTTTCTGAATACATAGTATGTACAATTAATTATTTAAGGCACTTTTTCATGATGTTGTAACTTTTTATGCAAAATGTATTGCAAAATAGATGCTCTTTTTATTTCACATATCCTTTCAGATGTTAAACTTTTAGTATTATCATACACCACGGAGAGGAGTGTAGTAGTAATATTACCTTTGTGTATTTGCTGCTAGTTGCCCCGTATAGTGTCAGTGCCAACGTTAAGTAGAGGACCATAAAACAATTCCAGTTCTCCAATATGCGAAATTTATAGGTTCTTACACATGATACTTTCAGTTCCCCAAACCGATCAAATATGTCGCCCATATTTTGGAACTGAGCATAGTATGGATTTTGTTTCTCACTTATTTGGCAGGTCTTATTTTTTTTCCACATCTTCTGAACTTTTAACTTCTTACAGAATTTGATCCAAATGAGTGTCCACTAGACTGCTCAAGACCATGTGAGAATGTTTGTCCTGCCAATGCTATATCTATGAATGATACAGTTGGCACATTGCAGGTGCTACTGCAATTCATGCAATTTTATTTTTGTTTTCTCTGTGATTTTTGGGAATAACTTTTTGTTATGTATATGGAACTGATCTGCAGCATGGAGTACTGACAGAACGGTGCTATGGCTGTGGAAGATGCTTCCCTGTTTGCCCATATGATAAAATAAGTGAGTCGCTCCCTTGGTTTCTTGTAATATTCTAATTTGATTTCCAAGTTGGGCTCTTATGATACTTTAGTACTTTTGGTACATAAATTTCCCTATTTTTACTGCCCCCTCCGTCCTCAGGGTGTTCAAACAGGATTTCACGTTTTGCTTAAGCCATAATATACTGTAAAGTTTCATTTATATCATTTAAACCTGATTTATCCACTTGTCTATATGTAATTTCAACAAAAAGTGCTAATGTCCTAAAAAAAAAAAAAACATGTTTAGAATTTGAAAATTCGACATGATGTCTGTAATTCGAGTCGGGCGGCTTGCGAGCTCGCCCGGCTCGAACTCGTTTAAGTCGACGACATCCATGATATTCTTCTCTTTTCTGAATCAATTATATAATTAATGTAGTGGAAATTACATATATAAGGGATGCTGCTGCAACAGCTGAGCTTCTGAAGAGGGGTGATGTTGATGCTGTGGAGATACATACAAGTGGAAGGTATACTGTTCAGTTATTTGCTTATTGCATATAAAAATATAGAAACCGATTTACTTAGTAGCATATATTCCCTTGAGGTAGTGTTATCTCATTGATTAGTACTCACAAGTCACAGATTATACTCAGCGAAAACTAATTTGGCGTTGCTCATATAGGCATATATCATTCTTTAAAGAACTTTGGGATGGATTGGGAGATTCTGTTGATTGTCTGAAACTTGTTGCTGTAAGTAAAGAAACCTTCATCAGGTGTTCGACTCGTCCTATGACCCAACAACAAGTATCAGTAGCCATGACTCCCAAAATAGTCTCCGTCACATTTTAAATTTATTCTGTTTTAACTTCCAGGTTAGCTTGCCTGACATAGGTGATTCAACCATACCTGCGATAAATATGATGTACTCAGTTATGGAAGGCAATATGTCTTTCTTTAACTTATGGCAGGTAAGCTTGTTTTATTGTTAATCCTCACAAAATTGCCTGACATTGCTGGAAGCACTTAAAAATTATGATGTGATATTTCTAAGAAGTAATATATACGATGATATCTGAAGTTGGACGGTCGCCCCATGAGTGGAGATATCGGGCGAGGTGCCACCAGGGAAGCAATAGCTTTTGCAGTACGTATAGCTGCTGCTAAAGACAAGCCTCCAGGTTTGTTCACATAGATAATACGACCTACTGTGCCCATTTTGTTTACTTGATGTACATGAATCTGCCAGCGCATCTGCAATTTTAACAAAAAAGATCTGTGTGGTAGGTTTCCTTCAACTGGCTGGTGGTACTAATGCTCACACAGTAGATGGGTTGAAGAAACATAGACTCTTTCAGACAACTACCACATCAAGTACTCATATTTACCATCAGTTTATAAGATTAGTTTATCCCCAAATTTGTTATCTTATAATGTACGTGAAGTTCTTCTACCAACTTTCTTGTCCTTTATGCAACTCAGAGGACAAGAACGTGCATTCAAGTTCACCGAGCTCTAATGCATTAATTGGAGGGGTAGCGTATGGAGGGTATGCAAGAAAGGTTTGTTACTAAATTATTTTCTGTCCTGTTTCATTAGTTGTCATAAGTTGCTCTGAACTAAAGTGAACTTTTGCTCAACTTGGAATATTATTTCCTAGTTATTTGATAGATTAAGCATATCAGAAATATGAATGATATTATAAAAGTTAGTTATGGTCTTTGGCACTTGAATATAGTCCAGACATCATGCTTCGCCAAGCAACTAAAAAAATATCCGCCCATAGGTTCAGCATACACTAATCTTAATTGCTCTAAGGAGCACTATTATTGATTAGGTTGGACTGAATATCTGCACTTGCAGAGTCTACAAATCTATAAGGTTCCGCGTTTTTCCTGCAAACTAATAAACTTATTAGTATTCTGCAAACTACTAATGAATTGCATTACCATCTTCTGCACCAGATTGTTGGAAGAACTCTGAATTCCATGCAGGCTCTGCACGGACATGCCTGCATTGAAGATCACCCTGAGCATCTTGTGATGGCACTCACCGATGCCCTTGCATTGGTTGGACCGATCAAATGTTATCCAAGTTCTTAACAGCATGCCTACATTCTGCCCTACTGGAATTGACATAGCTACCGACTTGCCCAATCAGATATATGAGAGTGCTTACCTCATAGTTCCTGGCATTAAAAAGTAAATGGGCAAGTTCAGATACTTGATCACCACCTTCACAGTGAAAAAGGTCTTAGGTATATTTTAACAGTTCAACCTGTACTCGAGATAAACATATTTTCTTGCAGACTCAATATAAAATAGGATACAGAAGATTAGAAAAATACAGAATAAGCTTTTCTCTAGTACTGCTTGCTTCTTAGTCTTGAAATATATTGAGTAAATGTCATCATCACCTTAATTTTTGATTGCGAAATCTCAAACCAGCCTGGAATGTTAAGGTTTGACATCATTCTTATTGCTTAGGAATCACAAAGTCTGCTGCAAACAGTCACATTCGCAGCATATAAATTATGTTATTGACAAAGGCAGAATGCACAAGATCTGAATAAATATATTTAGATGGTTGGCCAGCTTTCTGATCCCAGATTTTAATAAATTATTTGAAATATTGATGGTATCTATAATAGCAGATTATTATACAAGTGTGAAGTGAATGGTAGTAAAATAAAGAACTGGTTTGACATGCTTCTACTCAAAGTTGTGCCAATAAAATTGAGTATCAATGATCCACCCAACTTTCAACAATACTCTACTAGTCCCATACCAAACTGTCAAACTGTTTATTATGAATGATGCAACTGCTTTGAATCTTGCAAATTGATGTTCTCATTTGTTCTTTGGGGTTGAACATCACCCACTTTTTCTTTTTCTCACTATGAATAAAATAATAAAATAATAAGTGAAATATTATATAAAAATGTTTAATATATATTGTATATTATATATTGAATTCTGGATTTATATTAATTTTTATAAATTATTAATGATTTTTATTTTTGACTAGCACCAACATTTTTATTTTTGACTGGAAATATACTTGGTAAATGTTTTGCAAAGTATAAATTATAGTATTAGTTAATTTGTATTTATCATTTTATAAAATTCAAAAAAATTGCCCTGAATAATATCACATAATATTATCAAGGTTGTAAAAATCGGAACTCGGTCCAACTCGGTTTGGTTCCGGAAAAATGAGTACTCGGAACTCGGGAGAGTACTCGGAATGAGTTATCGGATAACTAATCGGGTATTTTTTAATTAATTTTTTCTCTCATATATAGTTATATACTAATTAATAATAAAATTATCTAATAATATTAATATTTTAATAACACACCTGGAATAATGAAGTTCAAATAAAAATTACTTGTTTGATAGTTTTTGACATAATAATCATTCACAAGTTTTAATGATAAAACACATAAAGTGTCTAATTAATGTCAATACTTTGCAAAAAAAAAGGACAAAACATATATAAATTTACGTTTAGTCTCTTTTGAAATAATTTTCAAATAAAACAATAAAAAAAATGATAAGTCAAACTCGGATTTGACCTCGAGTACTCGGAGTCAAACCGAGTTTTGACCGATTTTTTAATAAATCGGTTTTGAACCCGATTACTCGGAACTCGGATCGGACGAGGGGTAAAAAACGAGTACTCGGAATGAGTACTCGGCCGACTCGGCGATTTTTAGAACACTGAATATTATTAAGATTCACAATTTATTTAAAATCCTCGATTTTAAATTAAATATTATAAACTTGAAATATATTTATAAATGCAACTTAAATATATATAAACTCTGAGTAATTTTACGCAGAATATTTAATTGTATTCGGAGAGGGATGAACAACTCACGGCCACGTGATCGTTGTCACTGGGGGTGGGACGCTGGGTAGCTCGTCTGTCTCTCTTAACTTGAATATTAATCCTCTCCCTCCTTCCCTCCTCTCTCTCTCTCTCTCTCTCTCTCTCTCTCTCTCTCTCTCCACACATATACTTACCCCTTACGTGTATCTATACTCCATTTCTCTGTGTATTTATACACACATCTCTCTTCTTCACTCCTGCGTCTACGCATTTCTCTCTCTCATTCTCGTCTCTCTCAGGTAATTAGTTCCTCCGCATTTTTTATTTTGTTTTTACGTTAATTTAGATCTATTTTCCCGCGTTTTTCTGTTAATTTGAGCTTGATTTTCGTGAATTTCTGTATCTGTTTGTAATTGTTTGTGATATGTGTTGTATTAGTCAAGTAGCTGCGGAATTTGAAATTCTGGTAAGCTTTGATGATTAGATCTGATTACGTCTGTTGATGAGTTGGGATTAATTAGTTGCACATTGTTGCCATTCATCATGATTTGCAGGAGAAATTTATTCTAGTTCTGATTTTGATTTGATTCATCACACTTTCTTAGTCCTTGATTTATATTTCGAGTCTGCATTTAGACTGCCTGTATTTGTACTTAAAATGTTGAGGAGATCATACAATTATAGAACTTTCAGCGAGTTATTTACAGTTTTTCGGTGCACTACCATTTGATTGAAGTGTATATGCTCATATGTAGATCCTATTTCCGGCATTAAGGATCAGATCACTTCGTAACTAGAACAAGGAGTTGTAAACTTAAGAATGTTATTGATATCAAAAAAATGTATGAAGCTTTTGAAGTTTTCCTTATACTAAATTTGATTGAAAATAACTGATAACATATTAGCATTGATGGTATTACATTGGCATATATGAGATCAGGGTGTTTCTATTATATAAAGTATTTCGTGTGAAGCTTGGAAATTAATTTTTTAATGATTAAATTTGTTTACTGACAGTTTTACATGTATTTGAGTATTTCATTGTTGTTTAGTTGTAGGAAGTAAGTGACTAAATACAAGATCAGTTTGAGGCTGCCTCTATCGTCATAAAGATTCACACTAACAAGATGAAATAACACACACACACAAACACATGTATATAATAGGATGATCTGTCATGTGTCTCATCATAAAACATGTTAAAAGTGTCTTCTCCGGCAAACAATTTCTTTATTTCATTTTAGGTGAAGTCCACATTGCAATTGACCATTTGTCTGGGTATTAGACAGTTATGTATATATGTTTATATTCCTTGCAGGTTCCTTTGAGTGATCAAACATGGCTACTGGACAAATATTTTCAAGGACTACACAAGCATTGTTCTACAACTATAAACAACTACCTATCCAACGGATGCTTGATTTTGACTTTCTTTGTGGTGTGTCCACCTTCCCCTTGTGATCTGATGTCTTAATATTATGATGTTTTTTGAAGAATTTGTCTTAATGCAAAATTGTCAATTGTTTTTTTCGTGCTCAAGTAATGTTATATTATATCTACAGGTAGGGATACACCGTCAGTTGCTGGAATAATAAATCCTGGTTCAGAAGGATTTCAGAAACTCTTTTTTGGCCAGGAAGAAATCGCCATACCAGTACACTCAACGTTAGTTTGTAACCACTTTGCTCCTTTTTGAACTTAATGCAATTCATTGTAGCTATGAACTCGGAAAAGACATATTGCACAATAACAACTACTCACATTTTACTTTGTGATTCTCTGAGCTTAACTAGTTAATTTTTCTGTAATGTAGTTAAACTTATTTTATATGACAACTTATTATAGTCCACCTTTTGCTTATATGGTCATATTGATTCACTTATATTTTTTATGATTATAATTTTCCCCATAATTACTGTTGAGCATAGGGGAATGAACACACACTAGTATTAATAATAACTAATACGGTCCACTGTACAGTTTTGTATCAGGATCCTTGCAAGATACTTTTGTTATGGATTCTAATATATTTTAAGATTGGAACTGGATTATGAATGGAGCAAATAAAAATAGTCATAATTCGGTCCATGATGCAATATATCTTAATGAAGAAAAGTATGGTCTTCTAGTGACAACTTGTCCTGCAATTAGACTCTGTGAAATGTACTCTCTTTAGTAGAGATTTATAGAAGATCTACCTCATTCAGTGTTGTGTGGTTGGGGTTGAATTACTTACCTTAATTGTGATTTACACTGTTTATCAGCATTGAAGCTGCCTGTGCTGCGCACCCTACTGCTGATGTATTTATTAACTTCGCATCATTCAGAAGGTCTGTCCATGAACTTCTGAGTTTCTTTAGAGTTAAAGATACTACGAAGCATCACATTATTTTAGCTGGATATGAACACATTAGCTCTACATTTTTTCCAGTGCTGCTGATTCATCTAAATCGGCTCTAAAACAGCCAACTATTAGGGTTGTGGCTATAATAGCTGAAGGTGTTCCAGAGTCTGACACCAAGGAATTGATTGCATTTGCAAGAGCAAACAATAAGGTAGATTTGGACAAGGTTTTCTTATGACTTGTTTTTCAGATATATAGTTAGAGTACACCTTACCCATGTTAACTTGAATCAAGTCTTGCATGTGTACTTCATGTATGCCTTCTAAAGTTATAGCGGAGTAATATAAATTTTAGTTTAAGATTGAACCTTGATGTTCTGTTCAGGTTGTTATTGGCCCTGCTACTGTTGGGGGTATTCAGGCTGGGGCTTTTAAGATTGGTGACACTGCTGGAACAATAGATAACATCATTCAATGCAAGCTTTATAGGCCTGGATCTGTAGGATTCGTCTCAAAATCTGTAAGTATTTTTTTTTTTAAAAGAGCTTCACATTTTGTATATTATTTTGTGTATTTTTATACATGGTTTGCCTATGAGCCTTTTATCTGCGATAAAGACTTTCTTGATGCTCCATATTTCTATGAACCCTTTATCTGTTGTAATAATAAAAAATGTTATTGATAGGATTATGACTTAAACTATTAGATGCTGTAAATTCTAGACATTAATAGCACATTTATCGTACAAGATGTTCTACGGATAGTGTAGAATTTCCTTTGGCCTTTCCCTTCCAGAAAAATGTATAGTCTTGAATTGTCATGTATCAATAGGGCTAATTGATAATCATGAGATGCACTTACAGTTGGTATGAACTACAGGGTGGTATGTCCAATGAAATGTACAATACAATTGCTCGTGTGACTGATGGAATTTATGAAGGTATCCGTACATCGTGGGTATATAATACGGTGTTCTGCTATTTTAATGATTTAATATATAATATTAAACTGCACAAAATGCAGGCGCTAATTTATTAGTTCTGCAGGTATTGCCATTGGAGGAGATGTGTTTCCAGGTTCAACCCTGTCTGATCATGTTTTGCGCTTTAACAACATTCCTCAGGTATAGCACTGTTTCTCTTGAACCGTCTTCCAAGAGGTCATGGCAAAAAGTTACCTTGCAAATATCAAAATCCCTGTCGGATAGAGGCTTTAGACTGCATATGGGAACCAAAATATTACATTATGTTTATTCAGAAGTGCATAGTAATAAATTGATCTAAGAACTGTTATAGGTGTAGTCTATCACTATGATGTCTATTGCGGTGAGTGTAGGTAACAGTTATATATCCCTAAATATTCTTTAAGTGTAGTCACACAAGTCCTTAACTCCTCATTAGCAAATACTTTAAACAATACTATGTAATGTGGCCCCATCAGAAAATACCTGTCAAAAGCTAAAATTCTTAACAGTACTAAGTTCTTTTTCTCACTATGTTCCATAATAAGAGCACTGCATGCCAGTACCTGTCAAAATTACGTAACGGCTGCAAAATGTAAAAAAAACCCTAATTCTTGGTGGAAAGGGGCTACGGAAGAATAATAAACACTAAATATTTACAAAATTAAGTCTTTTTTTCAAGGGAGAAATCAGGTTATGCCTATAAATTTAGCTTTAGAAGTTTCATCACAGTTCATTGTCAGAATGCCTGGTTTATGTTGCCACCAATGATGTCATGCATGTGATACAAGGCTTAAATTTTGACATTTCAGTTCTAAATTTGATAAGTTGCTGGCCCTGCATGTAATTCTTGTTTTGCTTGATATTGGTATGGCTCAGGTCAAAATGATAGTTGTACTTGGGGAGCTTGGTGGGCGAGATGAATATTCCTTAGTTGAAGCCCTAAAAGAGGGAAAAATTAACAAACCAGTAGTTGCCTGGGTCAGTGGAACTTGTGCAAGACTTTTCAAATCAGAAGTACAATTTGGTCATGCGGTGAGCTTCTACTATAAGATCTTTGTTAAAGTTAATTTAATTTTGCTGATTAGGAATGGTTTAATATTTTGCTGTGTTGTCCATGCAGGGGGCGAAGAGTGGTGGAGAAATGGAGTCTGCACAGGCCAAGAATCAGGCACTTAAGGATGCTGGGGCCGTTGTTCCAACTTCATACGAAGCCTTCGAAACTTCAATCAAGGAAACATTTGAGAAATTGGTATAAACCTCATGCAATTGATTTTCATCACATTCAGCAACACTGTACTGTTATATCTTGATTACCAAATTTGAGCTCTTTGGTTAGGCTGAAGGAGGGGAGATTTCACCGATAAAGGAAGTTCAACCTCCGCAAATCCCTGAGGATCTTAGTTCTGCGATCAAGAGTGGAAAAGTACGAGCTCCAACTCATATTATATCTACCATCTCTGATGATAGAGGTAAGAAGTTGACATTTTGCTTGCAGCACGGCAACCATTTTATTTCTTTCTCTGAAACTGTATGTCACTTTAAACTGCAGGTGAAGAGCCATGTTATGCTGGTGTTCCCATGTCCTCCATTGTTGAACAAGGATATGGTGTTGGTGACGTTATCTCCCTATTGTGGTTCAAGCGCAGCCTTCCTCGTTACTGTACACAATTTATTGAGGTCAGCCTTGCATGATGTGGTGTATTATGTTAGTTCCTCTTGCAAATCATAAATCTGTATTTAAAACCTGTTGTTCAGTTTGCTGAATACTTGCTTTCTACTTTCCACGCCTTCTAGCTTCATCTAAATGCTGCAGCATCAATATCTTGCTCTTTTCTGATTAATGTACCTAAACTTGGTCAGATTTGCATTATGTTATGTGCCGACCATGGTCCTTGTGTATCTGGTGCTCACAACACAATAGTAACAGCAAGGGCTGGAAAAGACCTTGTGTCTAGTCTTGTTTCAGGTAACTTATAGATACCTTGCATACTATGGCCTCTTTAATTGAGTGTTCATTCATACAACCTGCCTGTAATAGAATATTGAATAAATTAATACATGCAACAGGTTTGTTAACAATTGGTCCACGTTTTGGTGGGGCTATTGATGATGCCGCTAGATACTTTAAGGATGCTTATGACAGGGTGAGTCTGAGGTTGATTTGGCGGTATTACAATAACTCCCTAAACTCCACAGTGGTCCCAGAAACAGCGGTTCACTTTGAAAACAGGGAGTTATGGTTTTTTGGCAGTTCTAACTATGTAAAAATACTAACTTTTGCACCTTTTATGTCCAGAATCTTACACCTTATGAATTTGTTGAAAGTATGAAAAAGAAAGGAATTCGTGTTCCAGGAATCGGACATAGGTAGAGTGGGTTCCTTTTTGATCTTTAGATTAAATCTGTTAAAGGTTTGCAAATTGGCTTAATGTGTATTCTTTGTTAAATAGAAGCTTAACTGGAGTTTCTTTATTCTATATGTGGAATACAATAAAATAATAGGATAAAGAGAGGTGACAACAGAGATAAGCGAGTAGAGCTTCTACAGCTCTTTGCACGTACTCATTTTCCTTCTGTAAAGTACATGGAGTATGCAGTTCAAGTTGAAAACTACACTCTCTCAAAGGCAAATAACCTGGTACTTAATGTTGATGGTGCCATTGGATCTCTGTTCTTGGATCTCTTAGCTGGGAGTGGAATGTTCACCAAACCAGAAATTGATGAGATTGTTGGTATTGGTTATCTGAATGGGCTTTTTGTCCTTGCCCGCTCCATTGGTCTCATTGGGTGAGTTAGATTTGGTTGTGTAATATTTATTAATGTCCTTGGCTATCTGCTTGCTGAGTGAGCTTCTTTCTTAAAAATGTGGTTAAAGTGGTTAATCCAATAATATATCTTAACCTCTTTCTTGAATTTGCAGGCATACCTTTGACCAAAAGAGACTGAAGCAGCCACTATATCGTCACCCATGGGAAGATGTTCTTTATACAAAATGAGGGGTTTCTTTGACGGTAACAGCCTATTCCATTCGAGTTACCTTTCAGAAGTTCCTGCATAATTGCGAGATGTTTGTTTAGTTATTATTAGAATTGTATCTTGTCAGAAGTTCCTGCATAATTTGTGAGTTGTTTGTTTAGTTATTAGAAGTGTATCTTGTCCTGCTATATTCGAGAAGCTTTGACCAAAGGAAAGGAAACCTCTGAGCCAAAAACCTGGCATAGTTAGCAAGAGTATGGATACTTTTGTTGTTAGTTTTAAAGATAATAAAAGATTTAATATTTTTCTATTCATTAGTATACATTATATATATTATGTACTGGAATTATTTGGTTTAAACTTTAATTGTACTGCCAAAGTAGGAACAAAAATATACTTCACTGAAAATCCTTCGGGCTTTTGCGGTTTGTTTTTGATCCATGACATCGATTTTAACCAATGTCAATCTGGTGGGAGTTCAGTTTTGAATGCTTGCAAATCACACCAATCATCCTATGAGACAAATTTAAGGTGCGGTTACGTGATTGTGTTAGGTTGATAATTTAAGAGCGGTAGCTATTTTTCTTTTATCTAAAGCTTTATTGATTTTGACGTACTTATATTTTAAGATTTCTGCAAGTGCGTGCAACTTTTATAATCATGTTAAGATATCTAGGTGTACGGGGGAGAAGTCAACTTGTATTTTCATATCCAAAAATATTTAAATCTCATTAATAAACTTTTTTTGTAAATAGAAGATGTTGTTCCTTTAGTTATAATTTTAATGTATATTGTATATACATCAAAATTATTAATTAAATTATTATATTTTTGGAACAAAAGCTTTTTAAGAACTACATTTTTTTCTTTAAAAAAAAAAGCTTTATTTCTTTCCCGACACGTCATATGAAACATAGTCTTAGATAAAAACAATTAAAAATCATTGAACGGGCTATTCATGACTGGATGGATAACTATGAAGTGGGGCGCAGGGATGACAAACTGATGAACGATAAAATATTGGCTAGAGAATAAAGCGTGACAAGAGAGCCGCACTATAAATAACAACCAATCGATCTAAAATGTGATACATTTTTATGGAAAGTTAGTTATAATTATCATGTACACTACCTGCGGGAGAAAGTGACAACCTCAGGAGTCATTTTCGTAATTTGAATAATTATTATTTTCCACAGTTATTTATTTTTTGGATAAAAATTAAACAAACAAATTTAATTTAATTTAATTTATAATTATTATCTATATGATAATACCTTTACAAAATTGTAAACAGTGATGCATTAAATATTGTTTAGAAGTTTTATAATTTAATATTTAATATTTTAAAATAAAAAATTCATTAACCTAAATAACATTTTTGACAAAAATATACGTAAGATTGTCCTATGAAAACAAAATTCTAACTATATAATAATATGAAAAAAAATTCAATCACAACAAACTGAAGATGGACTCTATTGTACCTAAAAGAAATATAATTTGGAATCACATAACTGATATAAACACTGATTTTAGTAATTTTCGGGAGGTTTTTTTTTTTCCCTTCCATAAAATGGTTGTATCATATCAAGATTGGAAGTTATAATATCCGGATGAACATAGTTTACTTCATTCAAGAAAGTGTATTATGTAACCGAAAATAAGTAAATATTTCAGATGTCTATATAACATTGTCTTTCAAATCAGAGATAACCCATAAAAATGGATCTCGTTAAAACCTCTCAAGAGTAAAATTCTTTGGGAAAAAACTCAAGGAGGAAAGTGTATTCTTGGATGAATGTTACACCAAAATACACATTTGACCAAAATGTGATTATATACCACAAGGGATCGTAAATATCTATAAGATATTCATAGGGCCGTTAACGTAACGAATATTTAACGAACTATTCGGTATTCGAATTCGTTTAATATTATTCGTCTTTGTTTATTAATAAATATAAATATAAATTCAAATTTTAAAAAAATTCGGTTTGTTAACAAATACGAATTCGAATAGATAAATATTTGTATTCGTTATTCGCTTAATTATTCGAAAATTATATTATATTATATATATATATATATATATATATATATATATATATATATATATATATATATATATATATATATATATATATATATATATATATATATATATATATATATATATATATATATAGAAAGTTCTATGGAGACTGGATTATTTGGAGACTGTAGAGACCTAATCCTGACCATCCAATCATTAAACATCCAACGGCTGCATATATTTTGTCCTGCATGATTGTTTTTTCACCCTATCATGTCCTGCACTTCTAAATCGATGAACAACAAGCAGTACTTCTAAATCTTGCATAACATAAAATAATAATTCCATAATATTGGTGTTCAATCACCGAAATCCTAACAAATAAAAATAATAATTGCATACAAAACAAAGATGTGGTTGGACACTGCTATGATTGGCACTGAACTCATTGTCATTGTCCTGCAACGAATTGAATTTGTTGCAAGACAAAATAACACTTAGATATATCATAAATATGCGGGACAAATTATTAATATTACATTACTAGAAATACATGACAAGAATAGTGTAAATTACAAACATAGTTTTGAATTAAAATTAAAAACAAGAAATGCAGGACAAGAATATTAATAATACATTACCAGAAATGCAGGACAAGAATAGTGTAAATTATTAATATTACAAAACTAGAAATGCAGGACAAAGAATATTTAATCATGTCCATTAATTGCCATATTATTTAACGGTAGATCCTGTAGTCTCTAATGACTCCAAAATTTTTGGTCTCCATTGAGCCCAACTCTCTATATAGAATTATATATATATATTATATATATATACATTATTTTATATTATATAGAAAAATATGATATAAAATAATATATCACTTGTCATAATATTTTTTTAAGAGGTTGAAAAAACTTTAACATTTTGGTTGTAATTAGAATATTATTTTCTTTGAGTTGGATGACTGTAGTATTTGTACTTTATAATTTGCTTAAATTAGTGAAATACTAGAATTCATAACTTTGTCAAGGTCCAACACTTTAGTTATTTAGTTTCATTTTTTTTAATTGAGTACTTTAAACAAATATGAATAATTCGTGAATTTAACCGAATCCGAATACAAAAACAAATAATTATTCGGATATTTAACCCATCTACAAATAATCTAAAAGTAAATAAACACTCAATGTCATGAAAAAGTATTGTGAAAAACACAAATCGAAAGTAATTAATCAAAAATAAAATAAAAATTAATTAAATAGGTAATTAAATATTCAAAATTTTAATCGCTTCGATTATTTACGGAAATATAACAAAGAACAAGCATGAAGCTGTAATGCGAATGTGGATAACATTAACAAACCTGTACAAAAAGACAATGGATCTTTGTCCTTGCATATAAACCTAATTTGCTGGGTTCTATCAGATGGCACCATGCATTTATATATTTTCCACACTATTTTTAAACCAACTCTATCAACCTCAAAATTATATAAATTTCAACCTATTATATAAATCTCCAATTTTCTCACCGAAAATAAATTCCGTTGTGGTGGTTAAGAAAAAGAAAGTGTGACCCATCAAGAACCCAACGGTTGCTACTCTTTTCATAATTAGTTTTATTAAATTCCCCATTATTTCATTTGTTCCCATACCGTGTGACTGTGTGAGAGAGAAAATATTAAAAAGAAAATAAAAAATAAAAAGCAGCCATTAAGCTTAGCTAACAAGCTCAGCCTTCATCACATTCCCTTTTTGGTCACACACAGTTACACACAGTTATAAATGGAATGATTAACTGATTCATAACAGAATCAGCCGCACCTATACATACAACTGCACACCTATACATACAAGTGTTTGTAAATGGAGAATAAAACAGAGGAGCTGATAAAGAAGATCCAAGTGTTGGAATCAGAGCATGAGCAACTCAAGCAGGAGATGTCTAAGTTAATCATCTCCGGCGATCATCACCGACGGTCTCAGTCTATTTCGCCGCAGAGACGCCGGAGATTCGCCGGAGATTCTGGCTCCTTAGCTGCATTTAGAAAAGGCTCTGCTTCTTTCAGGCATTCTTCGCCTTTGAGGAGAGAGAGTAGGAGTACTGTTGTTGCAGCTGGTGCTGAGCCGGAGAATACGGCGGCGGCGGCGGCGGCGGAGTTTAGTGATAGTCAGTATTTGAGTATACTAGAGTCTATGGGACAGTCGGTTCATATATTTGATTTGAATTTTCACATTTTTTACTGGTGAGTGTTTTTATCTGAAGTTAATTGTTGATTGTTGGTGATTTTGTGATTTTTATATGCTTGTTAAGATAACAGATTCTTGATGTTTGTTACGATTCTGAAAGAGCCGGGTTAAAAGGAATTAAGATTTGAAAGAAAATATCTATTGATTTTGTTGATTTTTTGTTTACTACTTTTACTAGTTTGGTGAAGTTGATAGATTTTGTGATAAGTAGTTTTTCTAAGCTAAAAGTAGCGTTTGGTGGATTATTTCTGCTTTTGTATAGAAGTTGCTTTTAAGTTTCAACTTGATTTCAAATAAACAGTAACTATTTTTATGGAACACTTCTCAGTTGATTCTCGCAACATTTTCCCTGACTTCTAAGTATTAGCCTATTAGGAGCAGAACTTAATTTAAGAAACTTTTTAAGCTGAGTTTGGTAAATTTATCTGTATTTGTGCTAGGTGGTTGAAGACTCTACTGTAGTTGGAACTCTTATAATTTATTTTTTTTGGATTGTTCAGGAATCCAACAGCACAACGGTTGTATGGATATTCTGCTACTGAAGCTCATGGACAGAATGTTATTGACCTACTACTGGATCCAGAAGACTGTGTTTCAGGTCATAATATATTAAATCATACTTTGAGTATGAGGGAGACTTGGACAGGGAAGTTTCCGACTAAGACAAAGAGAGGTGCAAGACTTGAAGTTATTGCCACTAACTCTCCGTTTTATGATGATAATGGCAATTTGATTGGGGTTATTTGTGTATCAAATGATTCTAGACCATTTGAAGATATGAGTTCAGCTTTGCTTGCTGCACAGAAAGTTGATACTGATTCGAGTGTTGTTAGCCGGCCAAGGAGAATTGCTTCAGCTAAACTTGGGCTAAATCCTCAACAGCCTCTGCAGGTTGCGATTGCCTCGAAGATATCAGATTTGGTTAGTATGTAGTCCTATCTATTTACTATGTTCTCTATTATTCTAAGCTATGCATTGATTTTTTCGAAGTACTGATCAGGCTTCCAAGGTGAGCAGCAAGGTCAAGTCGAAGATGAAGACAGACGATGGCATTATGGACCGTGAAGGAGGAAGTGGTGGAAGTCATAATTCTGATCATGGCTTTTCAGATACTTCTTTGTTTGAACAAAAGGAAGATGCTGCTTCAAGTGGTGGTAGTACCCCTAGGGGAGAGATTCACCCATCTTCATTTGGAGTCTTTTCTCACACTGCTCATGATGTATATCTGAATGGCAAAGAATCGAGAGATTGTGGTGATGAGTATGAGGGAAAAATTGGGATCCATAAGATTATTACTTCAAAGGCAGAGGCATGGATGAGCAAGAAAAATATAACATGGCCATGGAAAGTAAATGGACAGGAAAGGTTGGAACCAAGAAGTGCTAACACCGTCCTGCCCCAGTTAAATGCTGCTCAGGAGAGTAATTTAGCTCATAAAATGACCCATAACACATCTGCAAGACCAGATAATCATGAGTTTGAAAACAACAGATCACCACACAAGGAGGCTCCGGGGTCCTGGCCATCAATAAATGTTTACAGCTCAGGCAGTTTAAGTAGCTGCGGTAGCACGAGTAGTAGTACCATTAATAGAGTGGACATGGAGGCTGATTCTCTGGACTGTGAAATCTTGTGGGAAGACTTGACAATTGGAGAACAAATTGGGCAAGGTATAATTATAATAAAATTTAAATTCTGGTCCCCATTTCAGTTACTGATTGTGAAGCTCCCTAAATTCCAGTTGCAGATTGTTTATTACTGAAGTCATAATTTCCCAGCATTTTCCAGAATACATTGTCCTTTATTTAGTAGATGGTCTTTTGTCCAAACCCTCCTACTAATATCCTCACAGTTGCACAGACACCTTTTTTGTTGCTTATGAATGAGTTTGTAAGCCTGGCTGGGCTTGTTATGGTGAAAATATACACTTTACCTGTAATGGGCCTTCGAGCAAGTGGAATTAGTAATGTATATTTAGAGCATCTCCAATAGGCTCTTAAATCATGTAAAATAAATAATATAATATGCGACTCTTAGCAAGTTAATACATTGAATAATGTGACAACTCCAACACTACTCGTTATACTTGCTCTCTATTTATATTTATTATTATCTGAGGGAAAAGTTGGAGATAGAATTGGAGAGAAGTGAATATTATATTTTATGATAATAAGTTGAGAGTATCTAGATACTCTTTCAAAGAGAGGAGAGATAGAAGGCTCTTAAATTTTATAGAGCCACTAGAAGCCTATTGGAGCACTACTTTTTACATCTTTAAATTTAAACTTAAGAGCTTGTTTGAAGAGCCTATTGGAGATGCTCTTAGTGGCATTAAAGTATAAGGTCCATTTAGTAGCTTTCCCCAACACCCTATGGTTTTGGAGAAGCCGGTCTAATAAACTAGCTAATCATTTATTTGTCTGATTCTTCACTCTTAATTATGTTCTTGCAGGTTCTTGTGGAACTGTTTATCATGGCCTGTGGTATGGATCAGTATGTTCCTTGTCTCTTTCTTGTAATATTGTTCTTGCTGGAATCATGAACAAAAGCACGTACATGACCCAAGTTTTTTTAATTAGTGACAAGTTATCTACATTATTAACGACATGTTATAAGCGCACATCATAGTAGGACATACCAGTAATCCATCTTTCTGCGAGAAGAGCTTAAGCTATTAAGTCAGTAAATAGATGTCCACATTATGCCTCTTCACAAATTTATAGAAAAGGATGTGTTTGAAAAATTCAAACTAGGTTGTGAAAGAAGCATCACATAGTCACTAATCAGCATGCTTAAATTGGATACTACAGTATTTTCTTCTCTATAGTTCCTAATTTTAGCTACAGTTCAATTGCTTGCAATAAAAAAATACATGATAATCTGGAATCTTGCTAGGTTGGTGTGTAACTTGGCGTCTATGTTTTTCAGGATGTTGCCATCAAAGTATTTTCTAAGCAAGAATATTCAGATGATGTCATATTTGCTTTCAGAGAAGAGGTGACTCTTCTAAGTCCTCGCACCAAATTAAATTATTGTTTGATTTACTGTTGTTATTATCAGAAAAATGCGGCGTTCAATGTACAAATATGCTTGGGTCAGTCTTATAGACATGATTACAAATATTGGTTTGCATGCACCACCACTAAGATGTAGACATAATATGTTAAATTGTACATGTATTTTTAAATGGTAGGACATGAGCAAAATCGGGGCAATTTGCTTTCAGTAGATGGCTGGACCTAGTTTAACTAATGAACACTTGAGCTGTAATTTAGGAATATATTAGTAATATTTTAAAATGAAAGGATAAATTGAAAGTGAATAAATTCATATGAGGTAAGTGACACACGAGGAACTCGCATGAGCGCACACATTACTTATGTAGTCTTTGTTCTTTCTGTCCCAGTCTCCTAGTAGCTGTTTGCATCGAATATAAAAACTTACCAATTTCTAATGTTAAAAAAATTGTAGACATGCATAAGTTATTATTACTGTTACTTTAATTAATTTAGTATTTTTAATATCATCATCATCATCATCATTGGTCTGGGTCTAATAATATGATCTGAGAATAAGTTAAAATATAATAAATGAAACGGTTGATAAGGAGCTGAAAATATTATGATTTAACTTGGTAGTTCTTACATACGGGTGAAAGCCTCCTCTTGGAGTGGAAGTCTGTGTGGTGCCTGGTTATAACTCTTAAATATTTATCTACAGGAATGTCCTGAGATTTTTTTCATATCCTTAATTATCATATAGATGATCATTTATATCGAAATTTAATTGTTCAAAGTAATTATTTCATTTTCTTTGAAAAAGGATTCCTGCATTATACTGATATTTGGTTCTGATATTAGAGGTTTATACTTTGTTTGCTTGAAGGTTGCTCTCATGAAAAGGCTTCGACATCCAAACATTTTGCTTTTTATGGGTGCTGTGTCTTCACCTGAGCGGCTCTGCATTGTGACAGAGTTCCTTCCTCGGTTTCATTCTACAACCCCTTGTGAATACTTTACTGTTGCAAGCAAATTCCCATATTAATTGCCTGTAGAGTAATATCTGTATTTGCATATTTCTTAGTCTTCTCATGTCCTTTTGATTGTAATAGTGATAAGCAAGTCTAGAAAATTAATATTGTCCCTTTAAAAGGTGAAACCATGGAAACAACAAACAAATTAGATGTAAAGGGTGGTCAACCACTCCTCACAAGCCTAATAAGTACACTACATTGTGATGGAGAAAGATAATCGCTTTATATAGAGTTCTTTATAGTAATATAGCAGATTTTTGTTTTACTTTCTGTCCTATTTGTGGTTTTGCAGTGGAAGTTTGTTTAGATTGCTACAAAAAGGCACTTCACAGAAAAGTGCTTCACGATTAGACTGGAGACGGCGTGTGCATATGGCCTTGGATATAGTAAGATTCATTCAGTATACTTGTATATATTTGTAGTAAGAAGAACATATACATTCACATGTATTAATCTGATTTTCTCTTCCTACCAACTATTTCTCTGGATTAAGTCCAGGTGTTGCTGATACTTTCTTCTCAATCCCTTCTCCTTCTTCCATAATTTGAAATTGGAAGAATATCTTGCTGATTAAAAGCTATGTTATTCTACAGATATGTATCTTATAGGAACTTATCGTGCACTATTTTTATCTTACCCATATATAGGCAAGAGGAATGAATTATCTTCATCACTGCAGCCCACCTATTGTTCATCGGGATTTAAAGTCCTCAAATCTTCTTGTTGACAAGAGCTGGAATGTGAAGGTCTTCATCGTCACTTCTTGTTTCTTGTTGGGTTCTCTTCATATTTCATTTTAATATCTTATTTGCTTTATCTTCCTTGTGAAATATATAAATTGTGTTGGCTAATATAAATTTTTTTCTAATTTATTAAGCTGAATAGGTTGGTGATTTCGGTTTGTCGCGTCTCAAGTATGGTCAATTTTTGGAGACAATAACAGGAAAAGGAACGGTATATTATCGGTGCTGATAATTTGATCTTTAAGGTGTAAAAAAAGGTTCTTTATTACAAGGTTCTTTTTTTTTTTTTGTGTAGCCTCAATGGATGGCTCCAGAAGTTCTTCGCAATGAACCATCTGATGAGAAGTACGTCTTCAGAATTATTGCTTTCGCATTGATTATTGGACAAAGCTTATAATTCTAGTAGGTGTTGTTGGTAATTTCAGGTCCGATGTTTACAGCTATGGGGTTGTATTATGGGAACTTGCCACGGAGAAGATCCCCTGGGATCATCTTAACTCCATGCAGGTATTGTTTACTGTTGATATCTTTACTTTGACGATAGAACAAAAAAAATCGCGAAATATGAGCTAAATTTGATAAGGTGGGGGCCAAAAGCAGGGCATTTATTTTGGCTGATATCTTGGGTAAGTAGAAAGATATATACAGTGTGTGGAAAGGACTTAAGGACCTGAAGATATTGTAATTTTGTTGGCAAAATACCTCAGGTGACTTCAGTATTAGGTAGTACAGAATGTTGAAGTCACAGTGAAGAACTTGATTGGTCCAGTTAAGGTGGTTCTATATGACTTGAGACACATTCAAAGTTATGTAGGGTACACATATTCCAGACAAAAGATTAGTAGATATTTATTCTTGAAAAGCTCGACCCTTGCGAACAAAAAACTGGCAGTTTTGTAGAAAAAGAGAAGAGGTCAATATATTAGTGTGAAGACATGTCAAAGTGAATCCGGGATTAACCTTAGTGGCTTAGTACTGGTAAGCAACAAAATAATTGAAACGTTTAGCAAGATGCGAGGTAAAAACAGTTTTAACTTGTCTGGTTAGCATGCGTGGCAAATAATGTTTATGCTTTCAGGTGATTGGAGCAGTAGGGTTTATGAACCAGCGGCTGGAGATCCCAAATGATGTGGATGCACGCTGGGCTTCCCTGATTGAGAGCTGCTTCCAAAGGTTCTTAACTTGATTAAGATTCCTCCTGTTTTGCTTAAATTCTTTAAATAGTACTAGCTTTGCATAATAATGATTTAATCTCGTATAGAACTGTGATTTAATATCGTATAGAACTGCTCATGCTTGGCACAGGTCTAAGGGACAATAATTATGTGATTAATAGAATTTTTTATTAAATTTTATGTAATATAACTGTTTTCATATGTGCATTGAGCTGACCTGAATTGTCATGACAGCGAACCCAAAGACCGGCCAACATTTCAAGAGTTGTTGGAAAGGCTAAAAGATCTGCAGCGACAGTACGCCATTCAATTTAAGCAGAACACATCAATGCAGGACATACCACCCTGATAGAGTGCTGCACATAATCCATTACTGATTATGACCAAGGGGCAATTTTCATGCCAGCATCAACAATCATGTCTTTTCCGGAACGGAGCTGCCGGATCATCACAACAAGTTAGTTGGTTTGCAGAGTTCGTGAAGTAAGAATCAATATTTATGAGAGTGGTCGGAAACTTCTTGTGCGTTTTACACTTCAACATCTACTGCTAGGCATGCCGAGGGGCTTAATTTGGATTTGCATGTTATGCGATAGAAACAAATGTCTTTTACACCACATGTTATTGATATGTAGTTGTAATTGATCTCAAAAGGTTTTTGCTTGTTTTTTTCAGCATTATTAGCTTTGTGGTGATTCAGAATACATTTCAAAGTAATAGGAAGGTGACAACTTTAATCTTAAACACACTTCGTGCCCTCCCGCAGCTTTTTTCCCTTTCTCCGCGCAGTATATAGAAGTTTGGGGATCAGTCAAGCTTATATCAGAATGCGTTCCTATTGTCCTAGGCAACATTAATATGCTATTTTGCGATTACTTGCAGGCAGAGCAGTAGACTCAAACTTATCGAGCCTATGCGATAAACCTATTTTGAGCTTATAAGCGTATCCAATGTATATATAAATCAAAGTTCTTTTCTTTTCATCGACCAGAGATTCAATTTCTTGAACACTAAACTCGTTAAGGCTCAACTTAGCTCTAGGAAAAAGTTGGAACTTTATAAAAGCGGATCAATAATTGTTCCCAAATATGTTTGCATGCACGAAGGCTCGAGAGCTGATCAATTTCGGTCCATGTATCTCGTGACATCTTGTGATACCGAAATTTACCAACCCTTGCGACGTATTGTTACTACATTACATGCTTATATCTTCGTGAGGATAACTAATTATCATATGGTTTAGAGCTGCAAATCAAATCCATTTGTCCTTCCGAGTCTGCGTGATTTCTGAGTTCTATTTTTCTGGCAAGCGAAGCGTGAAAGAAGATAATGCAGATTTAAGACCAAGCAGGCAACCAGTCCTTGCCTTTGATGAAATCTATGGAAAGAAAGGGGGCGACTTCTTTATCGTTTAGTTGTTTAGCCCATTTTGCTCTCTTTGTTGTTGGTGCTCCTGGTCCGTAGCACTTGTACTCTGCCTGGTATAAGTTTCTGTTTTCATATTTACAAACAGTATTTTCATTAAAAACCCGAGACCAAGATTGTGTTTGTAAAAAGAAAAGACGTTTCAAATTAGTAGTCCGGCCTGACTTTTGAACGTTTTCAACTATTTTTATTAAACAAAAGCCGGACATGACTACTAGTATTTTGAAACGGAGAGAGTAATAAATGACGTCGAAGTACTTACTCAGTGCTGCCATCCTCATATCTCCAAAGGCTCCAGCCTTCGGGAACAATGGTATTTGAAATATAAGTTTTTACGAACACAACTCGGGAAAACGCTCCTTTCGCTCTTCCCAGATATACTTCTCCGACTCCATATACTTTCCCATACAAAAACACAAATCCACTGTCTTCATTTGCCGCTGGCCTGTTCTGTGCTGTTATTGACCCATGGATCTCTACCCTTTTGTCTTCAACCACAAATATCTCACAGTCCTGAATCCAAAAAATGCGAGCCTTTTTCATGAGTCGATTAAAATCATCATCCAAAATGTGCAGAGAAAGTAAGAAAAAAAGCCCGGGTAGTTTCAAGCTGTTTAATGACCAATTTTCTTAAAACCCCGAGTTTAATGAAAAAAGAATTTATAGGTACTCACATGATAAACGGACTGAGCACGACCGAATATAAAATCAATAGAGCCTTGAATGTAACAGGTATCGTAGTAATGCCTGCCTTTGTAGTCGAACAGTGTGTTATGGGTGCTATGGAATGCGCAATGGTAGAAAGCAACCATGTCCCCTGCCACCATTGCTGCCACCGATTGATTTTGGGAGGTCATTGCTACGCCAGTGGGAGCATCATTCTACAAATTCCATCACGTCGCAAGTTTTAGAACATTCAGTGTCATTCTAAAACGAAATTCAATAACCAAATGTTTTTGTCAAGGGTCATTCTTTACTTAGATGGATGATTTTTATTGTCAGAGATTTTTGTGCATGCAAGGATCATCATTATTAATGAGATTGAAGTCTATACAAAGCCGATAGACATACACTAGAAAATCCGTTTTATCAATCAAGAGAATGAGAATCGAACCTTGATGCTGAGACCAAACACAACAACATGGTGAGCATTCACTTTTAGAATAGCGGATTCCGTGTTGTCAACCGAGCTCTGAGACCACCTGATCGCTGTTTTTCCTTTACCATTTCCTCTTAAAAATATAAAAGGCTTCTTTTCTGGTATTGTCACCTTTTCCCTGCAACAAATGCATCAACATTGTCTGCATTACACACATTGTCTCTCATCACTAATCCATAAAACTACATTACCACCTCTACACGAAAAACGGCTATTTTCAACAAACAATTTTTTTTTCATCAATACCTGTAAACACCTTGCCTAACATGGATTATGACCCAATTAGTATTCCCATCAGGGACCGAATCAATTGCGGCTTGAATCGACTTGAACCCGTCTGTTCCTTCCAGAGCAACCTTAATTGTGCGATTGGTGTTAATCTTTTGTGTCAGGACAGAAGCGTCAACAATGTTTGGTTTCGGAGGTGGCGAGCCAGCGACAACATCGAATGATGAAATGAATGTTATAGCAAGAAGAAAATATAATGTTCTACTAATTAAAGATTTATCTTGAAGACAAGAAGAAGAAGACATTTTGTTTGTAGGGGGAAGATGAAATTGGTTAAAATGCTGCATGTGAATATGGAATGACAAGGCCATTCAATGAAACTGAGGTTGAATTTTTTGTTTTGTTCTTGTTTTTTAGTTGTTGCACAAGATTAGGGCTGGAGTTTCTGGCAAGAGTGGCATTTTCAGACAACTTAGGACTTCCATTAATAATTGTGAGGTTGTCATGACGTCTCACTTTTATTTTTAACTTGTCATCTCCTTTTTTATATCTTTGTCTAAGTTGGGGTTCAAATTTCCTTAATTTTTTTAAAAACAGATAGAAAATTGGCCATATTAAAGAGGAGTCTTGTTGCATGCAGCCATGTAAACTTGTCGTAAGAAATGTTGTTAATATCTAATACTCCTAATATAAGATCATTTTGAGCTGCCCACAAATTTTGTTTGTGAATAATGAGTTTGTTCAGTTGGTTGACTTGAATAAACGACAATCTAGTACAAAAGGATGCATTCTCATAGCAATGTCAGATGGGTGCGGAAACATAAAATGTTTAATGTATTAATATAATTAAGTTTATATGAAAGATAGACGTAGCACTCAATATTTGAATTATTAAAAATAAAAAACATTATCATTCTCAAATATTAATATCGTCATGTTACAACGCATTCTCCATTTTATAATTCTCAAGCAAAAACAAGAGTTTCGCAATTAGCGTCATTATAGATGTTTAGAAGCGACGAACCATTGTGTAATGTGTATATTTTTTAGACCATATGATTGTACTTGTTTTAAATCTCTAAATTCTTCACAGCTTTCCAATGATTTATAGATGAGAAGCGTACATGAACTGATATAGTCAGATTAAATTGCATGATGTCAAGTCGATGAAAGAAATGTACAATGTACTATAATTTGCCGATCACTTGATGATATGCCTTAGAATCAGTTGTAGGAGCACCATCTCGTGTTGTCTAAGAGCTAAAAAATTGTTCATATATAAGTGTTGAAATACTTTTGCTTTCATTCATCTTTTGAGAATATTAGAGATTTGCATTGATTGTGAGAGAATTAATCCATCTTAACAAGGTATTACTTCAACATTTAAAAGTATCGGAGAAAATCTGGATCTTTAATAATAAAATTTAAGCAGTAGGTAAGGATCTTTATACATGTAAGCGTCATTATTATCAATGAAATTCAAGTCTAAGACAAATCTATCGCATAATCAAAAAATGATTGTTAAGTGTGGTGATTGTTAAGTGTGTTATCATCATGACCACACGGAAATCCAGTAATAATGTTGAGACTCCCCAGGATGCACGCATGTTAGCATGTTCCACTTAAATTGTCTTTAAACACTCTGGTTAAGCTGTATATATATGGGTCCTGCATGGCGGATTTCTAAAACTGCGTTATTACTCGCAGCAAGATCAGCCGAGATATACAGCGTTGTACTGATGGAGTATTTTGTATGCATGGGGAATATACTATTGTCAATACACAATGCATGGGGAATGATCGATAAATCAAGTCGCTGAATATACATCAATGCTGATAAAATACTACTCTACTACTACTAAGTTGCGAAGAGCGGCGGGCTTCACGGCATGTTACCGATTAACGAGCTACGTGTTGTGTGAATCCATCGGAGCATCTGCGTGGGGTGAACTACAAGTCTACAATGATATAAATTTTTTGATAATTATTAAACTAATTGATAGTACCTGCTACCATAAATACCCACTAACGACCATCTAAGCAATGGATCACGAGAACTATGCCCGTCACCCGGTGACATGACGAGAACGCTTGAGAGCATGTGCCTATTAGCAACGGATGTTATGTTACAGCAGGTATCAATATGTACTATAAATAGATATGAATCACTACACACCAACACAAACAATACTGTGGACTACAAGATAAGTATCTGCTTTTTACTATTGTAAGATTTGCACAAAACAGAGTAAATTAAACGATCAAGTCACACATACTCTTTTGACAATATTCATGATCATGGCAAAAAAATTCCTAAAACACATCCTAAGTATCTTATTCTCGTCCAACTCACTATACTAAGTTTAAGGAGTGGGGGGCAATGGTAGTACCCCGCTTCTGCACGGTCTTTTACCTGTCTCCGCAGAATTAACCTCTAAAACACTCCATCAGTATCTTATACTCCTCCAACTCACTAAAGTAAGTTCAAGGAGTGGGGGGCAATGATAGTCACCGCTTTACACTCCCCGTTGTCATCAATCAGGCCTCCCCGCAGACAGCCAAGAAGCCAACAGACAACGAGTGTTCCCGTCATCCAGCAGCAAGGATCTCCTATAAATAAGAGACTTTGGTGAGAGGTCGAGGGAAGTTGATCTTCACTAACAACATTTTATCATAAGTTGGTAAAGGGACATCCAACTGATTATCACATCAGAGGGGCTTGACGGCCACCACCCCCGATCGAGTTTTGTTTTGCAAGACTCCCTCCCGGTTCTTTCCACCACTTCTCGGCGTCAAGACATTGAAGTCAAGGTCAACAAAAGGAGACGATTTTGGCCTTATCACTAATATTACCCAAATCCCGGCGACGATCATATTTCCTGTCGAGGATGGGAGTGTTGGGAATTTATCCCACATTCATGGTGGAAGTCTGGAAGGGATACATGATACTACGTTTGTTTTTTTTCCCTATGACATTTTTAACTTGGGCATATAATTTTAGATGGAGTAGTATTACGTGCTCATTTGTGTACATAAAATTTGTATATAACGACATAGTTGGTGGGTTTTAATTGGGGTTGTTGGTGTAAATGCTGGGTTATTCCAATTAAAATTAACCACATGTCATTAAGTACATGTTTTTGTATACAATTATGTGCACCAAACATTTACTTTTAGATGGGTTGACCGAAAATATTATTTTTAATTGATTTTTTTATAAAATTAAAATTTTGATTTGGATTTTTTTTTAAAAACATATATTTTTAACTACACAATCAAAACACTTAAAATTGTGTGTTAAAAGTCAAACGTCATATATTAAAAAACAGATAGGGTTATGTAGCAGGTGTCCAAAAATAGATTTGTATAGTTGTCTCAATTTACTGTATTACTCCTTTCGTCGCCCTGAATTGCATACAATAGTGGAGGGTACACGACACGTATTCTAATACTCTTGTAAATTATAATTTTATAAATTATATTTAAGATTTTCTTGTTCTGAATTAAAATTTAATATTAAAGATTTTAGTTAGAATTTTTTTATAAAAAATAAGTTACAAAAATATTTTATAAAAACATTAAAATGTGTGTCGAACAATGAAAAAAAACATATAATTATGAACCTGACAAAAGGAATGGATGATATTGTTTAAATATACAGTCAGTTATAAAATCAAATATTCGGATATGAAAAGGACAATTATTCACGAACAAACTTTTTTCTTTAAAAGATACTCCCTGCATTCTGAAATATTAATTATTTTGATTTTTTACATGTAATTTACGATGAAAAGAATATATTTTACAAATTATTTTTTCAAAATTTTTCTAAACAAAAATATAGATATAAGAAAATACAACATATTATAATTTTTTATATATTTAATTACGCAAAAAAAAATGTCAATACTTATTACACGAGAATATACGAGAATACAGGGAGTACGATGCCCGAAGGAATACTGGTACGTTATTATTTGGTTGTTTTTTTTTTGTCAGGTACGATATTATATGGTTGACTTCACATTAAACAGTTGAGCATGAACCGGAAACGTGAATCTAAGAGCTCTTGGGTGCATGACATTAAAGCTCAAACTCCTAACCATAACCTACTCCTTCCACATTGATGAAGCCAGCAATGTGCGGATCGAATTATATGTTCACTCACCACCACAAACTTATACAGTTATGCTACATACAATTATCATACTCACAATGTGTAATCATGTAGTACAGTATGCCTGTATAATATTTCATTTATTTCGAATCTTTTCCAACAGCATTTGTGCAACAATATTCAAATATGAAAATAGTATTTGTTCAGTTTCACCCTGACTTCCTCTGTTTGATCAGAATGCTAATATTGGCAAGTAGAAAACATCTATGAATGTAAAGAAAATATATGAATGTAAGAATGTTTTATATAATTAAAAAAAGTAATGTGTGTATAGGATATAATGGTATTACGAAAAACATATATCTCATGTAGGCTAGTGATAAAACACAAACCAAATTTTAAATACAAATTAAAAACCAGTTTCAAAATCATTATTTACAACTACAAAAATCACTAGTTTCTACTGTATTAATCACTGTTTTATAAAGTAAAATTTGTAATTTTTATTTTTCATATTTAAGAAAATATACTTATCTTAACTACTAGTTGTCAATTATAAATTATTATTGATCAACTATGATAATAAGAAGTCCATCATGATAGTAGTAAGTGATGAGAGGAGGTGTGTGATTGTGATAAATAGTCGCTAATTGTGATAAATTATGATAACAAGCGGCGGTGGCTATTAGTGAAGGTAGCCGGTGGTGCACAGTCATAAACAAGCGTTGGTAATTGTGGCTGGAGGTCACTTATTATGATACGAGTGATTATGATGATTATATAGGTTGTATATATATATAGGGGAGGGTTCTGGTACAAACTTACAAACTTACAAACTTTTTTTGTTCAACATATATATAACTTGAGTTCAACATTTTTTTAACATATTTTGTTGAACATCGATTAAAATAGTAGTGGAAAAGTACATAAACCAATTTTTAAATGTAAGAACTAAGGTAAACATGTTATATAATTAATATATATGTTTCTAGACCCTACCCAAACCTAGAGGTATAGTTTAAACATCTTTTTAGATATATTCAACACAATGATAATTACTGTTCAACACCCGATGTTGAACCCCGGTTATAAATGTGTTGAAAACGCGATATATTTATGCGTTATTTTTAAAAATTGTGATGTTTTTTGAAAAATTTTCATCATGGATACTTTATATAACTAAGGATTAACACGATGGGAGAATAAAAAAAAGTTTGTAAGTTTGTAACTTAAAAAAGTTTTTATTTGATCCTATCCCTATATATATATATATATATATATATATATATATATATATATATATATATATATATATATGTATGTATGTATGTATGTATGTATGTATGTATGTATGTGTGTGTGTGTGTATGTATATATTTATATTCGCGAGATATGCTTTATATAAAGTGACTTATGATGCACAAATTAGTGATTTTTATAATTAAAAATAACGATAAAAATTGATCGGTGGCAAAGCTTTTTAATTTTTAGTTTATTTGGTTTATATTGAAGTAATACTCTATGTGGCTCAGAATTAGTTCTGCTTAAACTAAAGTACTAATTTATGAACACTATTTCTGAGTTAGATATATATATATATATTTTTTTGAAACTAGATATTATTGTTAAAGAATTAATAGATGAATTAATGATACACAGGATTGTCACATCTTCACTAAAACTCATCAAATTCGATAAAATGCTCGCATGTGCCAGATTTGTGACCCACATCTTACATTTTCAATTGAACAATACACTCGCCAAATACCTTACTATATATGTCGTATCACTTTTTTCTAATCGAGTCTGATCCGCAAAAAATAACCGTAGTAAGTTACAACTTACAACGATATTTACAGATTATTTGTTGATAAAAAAATTTGAAAATAATGCATTATTGTTCAGCCGATAAAGAAAACTCATGTCATATATGAATTAAACACAATGGCGTCAATGCGCTATGATCCGTATCTATCCCAATTCAAAACGAAATAAATCTGATGTGCCCAGGCCGGCATAAACTGTTGAGCACCTTCATATATACTCTGACACTTGAATGGCTTTGAAACTACGTGGAAAATGACTTTCGTTTTCCCTTGGATCTTTATTTCTCATAATTTATCAAAAATGATTTGTCGTAATTTCATAATAAATCATAGAGTACTGTTTTAACCCACCCAGATTTTTTTCATATGAATTTAATTCTGACATTAAATATAAATAACTGCAGCTGCTCTTAATTAGCTTATTGACTACTAGAGTACTACTTAAAAAGGAGCAAGGACGACCTGAGTATACAGAACAAGAATTAATCAAAAAAGATTTGATTGCACCCAATTGGGAGTAGTGTCTCATAAAACATGTTATTCTCAGTGCTCATCTTCATTTTCTTCAGTTTCAACCTCAACACTGAACTACTTGAAGCAAAAGGACCGAGCCTTTCTTATGGATTCTATAAAGACTCATGCCCACAAGTGGAGAACATTATTAGAGCTGCTCTTAGCTCCATTCATCTCATGGATCCTACTTCAGCTCCCTCTTTGTTGCGCCTCCTTTTTCATGATTGCCAAGTTCAGGTCTCATCCATCTCGAACCTCAGTTTTCATTTCCGACGGATAAGTCTTTACTACTAGGCTGTCCCGTGAGTTAAAAGGTCATTTTGCATTTTTAAAGAGGTCTCATTTTTGTTGAATATTTTTTTTTATTCACAGGGTTGTGATGCATCCATCCTTCTTGATTCAACCAACGGCGGCACTCCAGAGATTATCTCAAGTAAAAATTTCGGAGTACGAAAGCTGGAGCATATAAATTACATAAAATCAATGGTAGAAGCAGCATGCCCTTTGAAAGTATCATGTGCTGATATTTTAGTATTGGCTGCGAGAGAAGCCGTGGCATTGTCATTAGGCCCTCGTATACCGGTTCCTTTGGGGCGGCGTGATTCAGCCGTCGCCCCAAGCAGTAAAGCCGCGGACACATTATTACCACCGGTGAGTATAAATGTCGATGGGATGCTGCAGTTGTTTGCTGGGAAAGGGATGACAGTTGAAGAAGCAGTTGCCATTATGGGTACGTTCGTACTGCACCTTTTATTTTTCTCTGAGGTGGCTTTTGGTAGTTTATATCCATGCATAACATTAAATCACCACTGCGGGTTGCACGTGATTTTTACAAAGGAGTTCCAAATATATTCCTTGCAAAGAAATAGTAGTAAAACAGAATAATCTTATGTTCGGATTTTCTAGCGTATGTTCGTGCAATCACTTTTTAGTTAAGCGGTGAATATCTATTGGCTCTAAATCTCATATAAGTAAAAAGTAGAGTTATTAAGATGTGTGGACACACACCAGGAAAAAAACCTTTTTATGTTTACTGAATTTAGGATCTCCAAGTACATCTTCAAACTGTACTAAATTAACTTACAGTTTTACCAATAGTATTTTGTACGAGAGGGACTCTAGCTTTTAAGCTTATCAACACATTTTAGATTTATTAGAAAAACTTTTACAGATGAGGGACAAGTTTTACAGTTAATCAGTTTGAGGTGTCATTGCTCTTTAAAGCAACAGGTGCAGATTTTATTATTGTTGGTAGTAGTATTTATGATAAGTTGATTCAAGAGTTCAAGTACTATTGTTGTCTCTGATCGATTTCCTGACTTTATCTGGCAAATGAATAGCAAACTGACAAGTTGTGTATAATGTGGAAAGAACTGTGTATACATTGAATATCCTTTTAACAGTATACCAACTTATTATCCCCGATTGCTGGATACCATCCCTTCTTATAATATAATTAACGGATTTTCTAGTCTGTGGTCATGAGCATACACTAACAACCACTTTTTAGTTTGAGTTCTGATGAAATTTACAGGGACTTGGTAAATTGTCTCTGTCGATGATTTGTGTGCATACATGTGACGTCGTACAAAATGCAGGTGCTCATTCATTAGGTGTCACGCATTGTGTGAACATCTTGGATCGTCTAGCCAGAGTGGACAAAAACATGTCCCCAGGTTTTGAAGTGTCGCTGAGATTAAGCTGCCCATTCGGCTCTTTAACTCCGAATACTAGCTTCGTACTAAACGATCCCACTACACTTATGTTTGATAACCACTACTATTGGAGCACACTGAGAGGGCGTGGGGTGCTCAAAATTGACGCTGATTTAGCGACTGACCCCAGAACGTTGCCGTTTGTGCAGCGTTTTGCAGCGAATGAAGGGGAGTTCTTCAGGGCATTTTCTTCGGCATTTGTGAAGCTCTCTTCTTATGGTGTGTTGACAGGGAAACAAGGCATGATTAGAAGGAGTTGTAACAGAATAAGGTAAATGATAGGAGGGATTGAAGTATTTTGTCATACTGTACATGCTCAAATACAATAATTTGGTCGGCATCATATGAATTTATTGTGCAATGTACGATCCATGTTGGCTTCGGATATTAATGATCAACTAAAAATTTGAACACACTTGTTCAGTGAATTTGAGGGGACCATGCTATGCTAATCCAACGACGAATACCTATTAAGCTCGTATGATTGCACTCGAAATTATGACCAATTTTCATCGTAATCAGTTTCTGACGGTGGTTGCAACTTCTGTTTTTTGTTGTAGTGGTACGAGAGACTTGCTAAGTTGAGTCATTGCTTCATTGATGCCAAATATTTTTCGCTCTCAACCAGTTGCTTGATTGGTACCCAGTTCAATTGAGGCCATCATATTATTCATTGGCATTTCGCTATGAATCTCACGAAGCTCCCGTGCAATATTACTATATTAGTGACCGACTAATATAGAGCTAGCATATTATGTTATTACCATACCATAGTTCATGCCAATCTTGTTCTTTAGCTTTTGATCTTAGCTGAAATTTTCTGTACAGTTCGAATACCTGTTCAGGACTAAGCAAGTGGGACAAAGAATGTGTTAGCTTGTGATGATTTTATAGCTAAATTTAATCGGCTTAATTTTGCATCAGACGCGCGATAGTTGTGTGCACGTACAGTTTAAGCTTCTCAAAGAGTGTTGCGTTGTAATAGAAGAAATGTCGATAATAAACAAATTCGGCGATCTCTGGCGGCAACTAGGGTGTACGTACAACAGCCTATCCGAGCAGGAGCAGAACACTTCGGTTAAATTGTTCGGGCTCAAGATTGAGTTAATAACCCAGTCATGATTAGTTGAACGAAAACTAGAATCGATTTCACTGCGCAACACTAAAAATTTGAATTTGATAAGTTCAATGTATAAATTAAGAGAGAGGGTGTTTGTCTGAACTTAAACCCAGATTTTAAGCAATCTTTAGCTTTACGCTAAAAAATGTATGTTTGTGTAATAAATAAGCCAGCTTAAAGGCGAAATAAGCCGGATGTAAGTTTGAATCACAATAATAATGTTAAATTGAAACCCGCACAACATCACACACGATTCGTAAAAAATATAATCCATAATCGTATCACAAAAATTAAAATTTATAGGGAACTGATAAATAAGCTCCTTGGTTTACTATTTAAGCTCCAAACCTGACTTTTCTAATAATAAATTACATACTTGTCCCTGTTTCTAAAATACAATTCTAGAGTATACGGATGATTTAATATCAAACAAACAGGCTTACCTAATTTCTTTACATAAACCCTTCATCTCCCCTCTGGCTTCCAACTCGTTTCCATCGCAAGTGTAAAGCATGCATACAGAAATTGAAGATGAAGTTTTAGCAGATCTCAATGATATGATCGAACTCGTTCGGACAAAAAATGTGGAAGAGCTCTACAAAGCATGCGATTTAGGACATGTCAATCAGGTTATTCAGAGAGGTAATTTTCATGACTAAACTTTCATTCATGAATTTTAGTTACCATGTTGATATCTATTGCAGAAAGAATCTTTAGTCGCTTCCATTATACATATTATTAATTTAGTGATTTTCATTTGTATATAGATGATTCTGTAATCGATAATCGAAGTCCAGAAGAATCGGATATACTATTATCTATTACAACAAAAGATTTTTTGAATCGTGAAGAGCTTCTCAACAATGTTCGTGAAATTGTTTTAAAAAAAGTTTCGTTACAAAAATTAAAAAATCGAAGACAAATTGTTATGTTGTAATTTGTTGTGACAGAGGTGGTAAATATCATGCAACCAAACCACCTGAAGAGAAAAAAAAGAAAAGTGACTGGATCAAGATTATTTGATTGTCCATTTGAAGTTTGGGGAAAAAGAAAAAAAGATGGGGTATGGAAGTTGGATATAAAAAATTTGTCTCATAATCACGAACCTTCGACAGATATGTCTGGCCATCCCTTTTGTCGTCGTTTTAGTAAAGACGAGGTTGAAAGAATTCAAGTGATGACAAGAGCAGGTATTCCACCACGCCAAATACTTACATCACTCAGGCAAAGTAATTCAAGTCTTGAGGCAATTTCCAAGACTTTGTATAATGTTCGTGCAAAAATAAAGAAAGAAAGCTTGGATAGGCGTTCTAATATTATTTTTTTTAATTTTATTTTTTGTTAACAAGTGATTTTGTTTCATTCTAGATGTTCAGTTAAACTATATTTGTACATATATTATTTATGTATATTGAATAATGGAAAAATGAATCAAGAAATTTGGACAAATATGTAATTTATTATTAGAAAAATCAAATTTGGAGTTTAAATAGTAATCTGAGGAGATTATTTATCAATTCTCAATTTATATTTTATAATACAATGCGATACAGCGCGACTTTATGATCCGTGAATATATTTTGATCACTAGAAAAAGGGTGTGTATTTGCATTCTGCACACGCTAATATTTTTTATACTTATTCTTGTTTATTGAATATAAATCATTCTGTCAAATCATTCTGTGTATCTTGTTTATTGAATATAAATCATTCTGTCAAATCATACGTGTGGCCAATCCTTTCTCTGCTATTTAATATAAATATAAAGATGACAATGAATTTTTTGTGTGAGTAATGTTATGTATAACAAAATTTTTATCAAATGATGTGGCATACAAATGGAAAATACAACCAATCAAATTTTCACCCCTCATATGGGAAAAGAATTTTAGAAAATGTTTCAGTGTACCTAGCATTTTCTTTTTGTTTATTCTGAAATGACAAAATATAGTTTAATTTATAAATTTAATGTGAACATTTTGTCTGTTTATATATATGTGTGTGTATGATGTCTAAGACAAAAAAGAAAGAAATGTATATTCGGTCATCATTTTACATGTGTCCAATTAATTCAATTTAGATTATTGTTATATTTATTTTTGCTTTATGCCGTAATAAACGCAAATACAAATTTTTACAAAATCTTGATCCCTCCTCTCTTTGAAAAAAGAAAAAGAATGCAAAAAATTCCATGAAATAGTATTTTGTCCAGCTGTGTCCCGCTTGGCCCAGAATCAAAAAATTAAACAAATTCCATATCAAGAACCAAGGCCAAAAATCTATATATTCAGTGGTAGCCATCCAGCAGCACATCAAACCAACACAAAACAAACTATGGCTTGTTCAAAAATTATCTGCATTTTTCTAGTGCTCTGTCTCATAAACCTCCCAGTAAACCACTCTCAAGTTGGAGCTCCCCCTGATGATTACATCACATATATATGTCTCCAAACAATCGATCCTTCCCTCTGTGTCTCCGTGCTCTACAATCTCCCCAACACCACCCATGCTGATCTACCCCGTCTCGCGGAACTAATGATCCAGCAGCCCTTCCTCAAAGGCCTTGGAGTTTTACAAGATATCGGGACTTGTATCGTTACCAAAGTGAACGATACCGTCCTTTCGAGCTACTGCAATCTCTGCTTTGGTGATTTCGAAAGTGCATTGTTCCGGGGCCTGAGACCTGCCACTGCACAAATTAAATTTCGTCGAAATTTTTACAGCATTAAGCCGCTTGTGAAAATTGCGACGGACAGTATCACGCATTGTCTCAGGTCGTTTACAGAAGGAACGAATGTGAGTGATTATAGAAATCCAACGTTTGGTGAACGGGCTTATATTGTTCGTGACATGACGCTGATTGCTGGGAATATGCTTTCGCTGCTGCAGGGGTGATCGATGTTTTTGCTTCTTTTTATACGCATTTAAGTTCTGTTTTGTAATCATTTTTTATGATTCAAGAATATTTTTATCGACGATTGATTATTGTGGGAGATTTTTGCTATGTACTAGATGTTTTTAACAAGGTTGGTTGCTTGTCAAAAGAATGGAACTTTTAGATTTGTCTTTCTTCTGAGAAAAGGTTGTTATTTGTTTTGAAATTTACCATCGATAAAAATGTTTTTCCTCCTAAAATCGAGATCGTTTTTATTTCGATACGGAGAGGGGAACAAGACTGGTTTGAATGGCCAAAATTCTTGCTTCAGCTAACAATTTTGATTGATGGTGAAGAGGCTACAAAGAGGAAACCCAATTTTCTTTTAAAATTGAGTACATACATAAGTTATGTAAGAGCATCTCCAACGGCGTTGGCTATAATCGTTGGCTAAATTTGACCTGTAAGACATTATGTAAAATTTGCTGAACCTATAAGACATTTTGCTTCAATGGTACTGGCTATATTGGTTGGCTATAATTTAAAAATAGTATGTTATTAATATTTTAAATTGTTAAAATAGAATATATCAGTTCAATATGGTAATAAATGATGTACAATCTTCCTACAGATTTTCTTACAGACCTGTAGAGGTTCGACAAATTTAGCCATCCACAGGAGGTTGGCTAAATTTATAGACAACAGGTGAGCATGGTTGGAGTTGAGTTTTTGGAGCTGTTGGCTAAATTTTTTTATTTTAAGTAAGCCAACTCACCTTTTAGCCAAGGGTTTTAGATGGTTGGAGATGCTCTAAGAAGCCAAAAATTAGATCGTCTTTATGTGTAAAAACTCCATACGTCTTTATACAATTCAAAAAAAAATATATAATAGAATTTGAATACCATTTATGTATTTTATGAAATCTTGATCGAATAACACAAGATTTTATTGTATAAATTAAGATCTTGATAATATCTCAAGATTTTATAATTTTTGAAAATCCTAGTTGAATACACTCAGTTTTTGATATGTTAATCAAAATCTAATATTCTCGAAAATGTAGAATCCAAGAAAATCTTTGCAATCCAGATTGAATATGCACTCCTAAATTGAGTAGATGAATGCTTAGCTATGAACCGGTTCAACAACATAAAAAATGGCCAACAAATGAAAATGACCAATAAATGGCAACAAAATTACACTGAATTTATAGGGAATTTGAATTTGAATATACCAGAATACCCTGTAATAATATTCACAAAAGTACCGGAACACATATATTTTTACACTGAGCGACTCAAATAGTCTAACAAAGTGCTCGTCTAGTGTTACCGTCCAACACAATGATCAGATATTTTGTTTCGTTGCACCGCTAAATAGGTGGTTCTGAAGATGACTTGAAGCCACAAAGAATGAATCTTGAAAATGAACATCTCTAGAACACATGGTGACTTCCAATCTGTTAATCCACAACTGTAGCATCGCAAGTGGTTCTTGTTCAATCATCAAATGTCACGCTACCTTACTCCAAAAATCAAAACAAAGAATTCATCCATTGCATTTAAGAAATAGATATACGCGCAATGACACTGAACTTAACGAAATATAAGTAATGTGGGACTATGAAGCAATGACCCCTGTGCATGGACAACAAAACGCCCCAAAACCCGACTCGTTACCTTGAAAAACAGTTGGACACGTGACAACCTCTCCCAAAATCATGTCATCTTAACCACAATACACCAGGCTCAATAACTTAATCTCATTATCAACCAATCTAGACTAGCCAGTTGGATGAAGGATAACGCACATCGACAAAAAAGGGATGGAAAGAAAAACAAGAACTTCAAAAAGGAATAGAACCATGATCGCTACGAACACTAGTTAAAATCCCTATGTCTATTATCTAATTATCTCGTAATCCTGGTTGAATAATCGATAACACTGCGGTTAAGAAGGGTTTAGCAGAAAAGATACAAAATGATATACAGTTAACAGTTGGCGGTGGACACAAATACACAACACACCTGATTTACAGGTCATTTTTGTCAGTGTGAGAGTGTGAGTCTGGTGTTTGTTATTAGGGAGCCTCTCCAGGTATAATTGAGAAAAATATTCTAGACAGTCAAGTTTTCGATATCTAAAGTTGCTTGACATAGTCACAACTCACAATATGTACAATAGGCAAAATAGAAGCTAACAGATGGATAAATGTAAAGTAGCAAAAAAACCATCGTGATACAAGCCAGGAATCTGCATATTGCATATTTTGGATGAAAATGAAGCAAGGAATTATGCTTTTTGTTAGGCAATAAACAGCACGCAATGGATCTTCAGATGTTTAATTTGGAGCTGGAAATTAGTATTTATACACACCCTCCCTCCCAGTCTATTTGTGCAACAAAAACCGAAGGCATGAAACACTTTAGCCATACGCATCCGCTAATCCTATCCAAATACAACCATTCTCCCCCAAATGCTGTCTGCTCTGCCTGCCGTGATCCAATTTCATCAAACACAGATTTCTATCAGTGTATTCATCAATCCATCGATTCTCCTTGTACTCGTTTTCTTCTCCACAAGGCATGTGCAGACTTACCTATGGTCATCCAGCACCCTCTTTACGAAGAAGGCGTGCTAATGCTTTATGCAGATGATGAAGAGTTTTTTTGTCGGACTTGTCAACAATATGTTGCAAGGTGGTTTTATGTTCACCTTGAACAATTTGTTCACCTTGGACAATTTGTTCGCGTTTGCATCAAATGTGCATTTCTAGAGCGTCAACTTAATCATCCATCACATAGTCACCCATTAACCTTGCTGCCTATGAAAGCAACATTGCATAGATGCACAGCTTGTGGCGTGCAAGGTATCATGGATTTTTCTTACTTGTGTAAAACTTGTTTTTTTTTGGATACACAAGGGTTGTGCGTCTGCACCACCTACTCTCATTCGCCAAGACCATGACCATGATCATCCGCTTCTTCTTGCATATTGGTTTCCCGAAGAGTATGACAACAACGGAGTATTATGTTATTTGTGCTCTAAGGAGATTGTACGATGTTCCGCTATTGGATTTATTACTGTGCTGACTGCAGATATTTTGCACACGTCCACTGCGCTTTATCAGCAGAGTATGTTTGTTTCTCTTTTCTTGTTAAATTTTTAAGTCATAGCAGCTGGTTGCTTGATATACTCTGGTTTAAATTGTTTAATCCAGATCTCGCAAAGATGGGAATGAAAATGACGATATGGGAGACGTGGAAGGATCTGATTTGGTGCATTTACCGATATGTGATGATGAACCCTACTTGTTCTACCAGTTGATCCAACAATTTGCAAACAAGTTTAGCATTTCAACAAACGAGGAATCACGAAAAGCCGATATAATCAGTGAGTGTCGCAGTGGCCATTCACTCATCCTGTTCGATAATTCTACCACTGAAAGTGTTGTCGAAACAAACATTTGCGACGGATGTGTCCAGCCTCTCTTGTCCCCGCCTCATCCTTTCTACGGATGCCTAGATTGTAACTTCTTTCTCCACACTCTCTGCGCTACAGAGTTACCAAGAGAGATTGAAAACCGGCTCACCAAATTCACAAGATGTTATGAAACAAGTAAGCCATTTGATTTTTATGTATGCGGTGTGTGTGACAGGTTTTGCAACGGAGTAATGTATTATGACGAAACAAATAAATATTGGGTTGATGTTTTGTGTGCTGCATTGCCCAGTAAGATTAAACATGATTGTCATAAGTGTTGAGTGGGTTCAACCCAAGTCCCACATCGGAAAGATAAAGAAGATTTATCTTGGATATAAGCAGCCAAAGAACTCCATTAGTATGAGGCCTTTTGGGAGGAGCCCGAAAGCAAATCCGTGCGGACTTGGCCACGGCCCAGAGCGGACAATATCATACTAATGCGGAGTTCACGGGTGTTGCGCGGCCCAACAATAAGCACACGCTTCATCATCTGACTGTAATTCCGAGGTTCGAAAAATGTAGAGGGTGTTATGGTAATATTGATCATCACTCCTGGGCATGTAAAATATGTGATTACTATATTCATATAAAGTGTGCACTAAAAAAAGGAACAATTAAGCACAGATGGGATGAGCATCACCTAAGTTTGGTGTATCCTCCAGTTAAAGGACATCCACAGGCCTTTAATTGCGAACTCTGCTCGGTGGATATCAACCCTAACTTTTGGTTTTACTATTGTGTCAATTGTGATACGTCATTTCATGCTCTTTGCGTTGATCAAGATGTGTATTCAAATATCAAGTACGGGGGAATGGTGAAGGATGATAATCTCCATCAACACCTCATTCGACTCAACGGATGTAGACAAAAGTTCAAGTGCGCAGAATGTGGTGAAAATATAGCGGAGTCTTATATTTGGGAGTGGAATGCACCTTGTTTTTTTAGTCGGAAGCCATTAATTCAATGTGCATCATGTGAATTCTTCGTGTGCATGGAATGTATTATTAGTCGTTATGGATCCTCGGAACCACGTGGGGAAACGGTTGAATATTCTGTAGATTATAATGAATTCTGTGAAATAACATTTTAGTTGGATGATAATCTCCATCAACACCCCATTCAACTCAACGGAAGCAAACAAAAGTTCAAGTGTGCAGAATGTGGTATAAATATGCGGGGGTTTTATAGTTGGGGTACACCTTTTTTTTTTTAATCGAAAGCCATTAATTCAATGTGCATCATGTGAATTCCGCGTATGCATGAATTGTATTATTAGTCATTATGGGTCCTCCGATCCACGCGGGAAAATGGTTGAAGATTTTATAGTTTGTACACAATTTAGCTAGAGAATTAATACTTTAGTTTGATAAGAATGGAATGGGGGAACGAATGAAATTATTAAACATTCAACTAAATTTCATATTATTCCTTCCATTTTCATTCAACCAAACCAAACACAACATAAGAGTTTTCTCCCTACTATAAAATATAGCAAAGAGTAATTACAATGCATTTTCACCCGTAATAGAGAAACTTCCGCTCGCTTGAACTTAAATCCCACATGCATAGCCTAAATATTCACAAAATGTACTAGATATTGATATGCTAGACATATATGCACAAAACTTTTTAAACATAGATTTCTTTAAGGCATATAAGAGATAAAAGGTGGGTTTATTTAAGGGTATTTTTTTAGACATGAATGTGAGATTGTGAGGGCATTTAGTGTGGAACTTTCACTCTAGCAATCGAGGTTGTCTTTGTCAAGTAAATCTCCTGCTACATACTAAAATATGATCAGTTGGATGTTGTACCAGCTCATCATTGATTAAGATCTCACTTTAGCGCTCTTATAAAATGGACTAGAGGGAGTACTAAGAGCAAGAGTGATTTATTTTTATAACTGATTAATTGATGTGCTGATCATTCAACAGATTAGTCTTCCTAGGGATCAAAAGATATCAACACCCAAGTACTACTGAGCATACACATGTTCAGCCTGATAATGAACAAAGTGATAGTGACAGAGACTTACAGTGTTACAGAGATGGTTGTTCATCAGGGCCCTGCTTTGACACGAGGAACTCAAGAGCGAGGGCGACATGAATTGCCCACATTTATGTAACTGGTGACTGGATACTGCTTTGAAACTTTAACTGAGTGGCATGTATCACCATTTAAGCTACCAAAAAAATTTCAACATGTAGAAGAACAAAAGTAAGTGGTTGTAGCTGATAAGGGGCAACAAGCTAAAATTAAGGAGAAAATGTCTTGAGATAACAGCAAGTGCTTTCAATTGACAGAAATTACGACCGCCTTTCAGTTTCTAGCAAACATCAAATGGTCATAACAAAGTTTAACCAAGATACAAAAAAATATACATTAATTAAATACAGAATCTCACCAAGTATGGAATACACAACCCCAAAATCTTCCACCTAAATTATCATCAGTCCAGGACTCCAGGGAATTCTCAACAATGGACTCATCATAGCAACACAAATATGGGTATAAAAATTGCTAGGACAGCTGTATGAAGACAGAGTTAAGTGAGAGAGCATACAAAGTGTTTCTGTTATGTATATAATGATTTGCGGAATGGTAGCGTAACTTTTATGGTTCAAACCTGCATTTCTCAGCAACTCAAACTTTGATTTGCTAGCAACTGTGGTACCCTCTCCCTTGATCCGGCCAGTTTCACCAGATTAATGGTCAGAATATACAAATTTTATACTTAAATGGTTAACCCGGACAAAGTCCTAGCTTAGTGGTTACTGTGTATTGGACCATACTTTTATGTTAACAACACTGTTAAGCCGATTTGCAAATGAGGCTGGAAGTATATACTGAAAACTAAACTGTTTCAGAATATAAAACGAGATCAAAAATATAATGACTGGGACAGCTTTGTCGCAATCAATATAATATTACGCATGAATTGAAAGATCAGACTAGAGATATGGCGGCGAAAGGTATATTTTAAACTTATTTGTCTTGTCTTAGTTTTGAACATCAAGTAATTTTAAATCTTCACAAAGGTAATTAAGTTTAATTTAAAAGCAAACATGAAATCTTCGTCCACTTTCATTCAATGGTTGCCAACTTCTCCTCATCCACATCAAAAGCTTTCCTTGCTTGTTTCAGCTCCTCGTTCATGGACAAAAGTTCAGTGCATCTGTTAAATTTTGGGGCATCCTGCAGAAAATTGAATAAGAATTGTAGCACAATTGCTTGCCTGAATTGGTTTATGAAACATTCTTGAAGTCTTTAGGTCATATAGAAGGATGACAACATCCATATATGCCCTACAACAATCATTTTACTAATTATATAGGTTTCCTCTAAGCCGTCTTCTTTTGCATTTTAGTCATTACCAAATATGGATATTATCTTTTAGAGGTAAATAATATTGGTTGTTATCAATAACAAATGCACTATTAAACTGTTAACTTGGTTAATAACTATCTTTCTGTAGTTTAAGAATGATTATTCTAGGATTTTAGTGAGTTTGGTAATTACTTTAGGATGGTTATGACCCTAAAATTTGATTCAGAACTTTAGTTGCTGAGAATTACATTTTGTTGCTGTATTAAGCAAATAAAGGAACAATATTGTCCCTCAGATGAACTCCTAAGTCGACTCCTTGGTTTCTCAGGTTCAAACTATCATAAAAGCCTTGTTCCTCAGATGAACTCTTTACTCCTTGGTTTCTCAAGTTCAAAACATCATTAAAGCATGTAACATTATAAGAAATACAAATTATAAACACCTTTCAATTATTCAAATTGAGAGGATTTTATAGCAATATATTGTTCATATATAACCTGAATGTAGAGTAGCGATGATTCTATTAATTTACTGGTATAGCTATCGACCAAGTTCATAGAGATAAGATATCGTAAAATTACACAATAATATAATAGATTAATAGTTGACCTTGGGAGCACACAGAAAGCAGAACAAAGATTAGGACAGCTGACTATATATTAAAGAAAATTTACCTTTCGCACCAAGTAAAGAAAATCCTCGGTCAAAAGCTTTCCCCTTTTAGATGCAATATCCTGTGCCTTGTGAACCTGTAAACATCAAATCCAATTTCAGTATCATCGATCGATGAATATTGCAATTATGCAACAGCACAATCACCCTGACCAAAACAGACCACTGGTAGCATGTGCATGCATATTTCACTCTTTTTATGTGTTTATGTGTTTGGGAGGAGGGGGGAGGGGGGTGACAATGCTAAAACTAAGTATTATCCAAACTTACCAAGTCTGTCACATACTCGACCACAATATCCTCCAAAAGTGCCATAGATTCAGGAAGGGGCTGGTATTGCAGCATAACAAACTCATGAGCAAGAAGAGACCCAATAAACAAAAAAATAATTTGCAAGTCCCCGCCTCAATGTTGTAGCAAGCTAGTTATACCATTAGCAGCACAAGGTACACACTATACAAGTACATATATTTTCGATACCAACCTTCAAACTTAACAATATGGCCTAATGTTACAGATGTCCAACAACCAAAAGTTCAAAATTCTCACCAACCCTAAGATTTATGAAGTTTGGCATGTGAGCCCTGTAATTAAATGTATAACCAAATAACTGTGATCATAGCGACATAAGTGAGTCCTCTAAAAGTGAATGAGACATGCATAATACACAATACAACAAGATAATATGTGCAAGTTTACTATGGGCAAGCCGTGAGTATGATAGCAGAACAATTTGTTAAATACAGCTAGCAGCCTAACACATGGAACACTGCGAATTATTCTTCTGACCACTAACAACTCTCATGACCCAATAGGGATCAGTTCTTTGGAATCATGTGTGCACAAACTAGAAATTTACTCCATAGATGGAAATGTATACTGAATATATATCAAAAAGGGGGCTAGCTGATAGCACCTACATTAGGATCATCTCCAAAACCATACATCATGTGCTGCACTGTTGCATTCAACCAGAAATAGGATAAATAATTCTGTAATCGCAAATATAATAACAAAGGCAGGTCAAATAACAGAGTTCTTACAGTCCTTCTGGAAAACAGCACGTTTACGCTTGAATGAAGGCTCCGACTGATGGGACAACCCAACTCTCGTTTTTGAGGAGGATCCGGCTGCAGAGTTGTTCATTTATCCTTGACAACTTCTTTCTTTAATCTATTTAAGTCAAAAACATCCTCATTACAGAATGAAAATAATAATAGGCTGTTCCAGTGTTGTCTAAAGCACACGATGTAGAACAAGGGTAGAAAACGGCTAATCAGCAAAACACACAATATATCCACAAATTTAATTCATATAATTCATCTCTCCTATAAATATAGAGGTATACAATTATATATAAAGATATTCAAATATTTGGATATCAAGTAAGATCCTAAATAATTGCAAGCTGATTCTACTTGATAACTATACCTATACTATATTATTAAAGCCGAAACATTAAAGTTTTGTTCAATTGTGTTTGGGCCGGTTTACAAGCCTCTTTATTTTATAACATGTTTTAATGGGTCGTTTTTTTTATACCTAAAGGCTAAAACACATTTGAACATCCTCATTAAAACATATCTTCCAGAGAGATTCATTTATGAATCTTTTGAGAAGCTTTTACTAGAAATTTATTTAATATGCCTAATAAAAAAATAAACCCAAACACATCTATTAATTATTCAAAACCCTATTTTAAAAAGATGCATGTTATTCTAACATAATGTATTTTCAAGATGAAATTAAATATTGAAAAATATACAACAAAAGAATAAATATTACGAGTCCTCAAGCATCACGCAGACTATAAGCTAGTATTTAATAAAGATTAATCTAAGAGAAGCTCAATGCTAAAGTTAAAATGGCTATAGCCATTGCTATAATTTGAGGTCAAAAAGTAGTTATTGGTTTTTTAAAATACAATTAGTGCTCCGGTGCATAATTCTAAATTCTAAAATCAGACCTACATTCAAATCTTACTAACTTTTCACTAGTGCTGCAAAATGAGGTGATACCTGATACCTCTCTGCTCAAATATCGAATCATATTATTCTTACGTTTACCAGACTTGGGTCCGGAAATTTTTTATTCGGATATGAACAGATCCCATGTATTTATGGTCCAGATCCATGTGATTTAATATATACAAAGAACTGACTGAAAAAAACATTCCAACTTCTTCAAGCAGTTTGAACTAATATTATATGAGCAGGCAGAAGTAACACGAAAGAAGAGAAGAGTTCAAGGCTTCAAGCTGCACAGATACAGATATATAGATATAATAAGCCGACATAGTGATAATTTCTAGTACTAAGATTTGGGCACATATTTTTGGTCATTCCTAATTTACCTTTTTTTAACTCTTTTTTTTTAAAAAAATACAGTTATATAAACATTAACTCTTTTTAGTTATAACGTGTTTTACTTGAAAACAAACACAAATCATGTAAATCTTCTTAAAACTAACTCTAACATGAACCATTATTCAACTCTTTTTAACTCCAACGTTCTATTTCAAGATAAACAGGAAACCAATACAAGATCAATAATATATTTATACCAGATACAAGATAAATAACATCTTTTTTCCTTACATATGAAGAAATATGAAATATGATCTAAAATTAATCAGAAAACACATTATCACATATTATTATTAGAAAAATATTTACAGATAGATAATAAAAATGTTTATTGTTTAATGTTTATACTGCCAATTTACAATATAAAAATATAATGTAAATGCTACATTTGTATGAAAAACTCAATCAGTAGATTAATGCGATAATCAAACTTCAATTCATTACTCCGTATTACAGAATTTTCCATGTAAAAAAAATTATGTAATCCAATAATACTAAGCAAATAATAAAAAACGTTAAAAATTAAATTACAAATAATAAATTTCGAGCTATATACTTGTCCCTGCTTGGTAGGGGTTTAAGGTTAGTACAGAAGCACTGGTTTCAGACTAGCACAGCAACTGGTGGACAAGTAGCTACTGTACCAGAGAGACCGGTACCATAGAGAATAGTCCACTCAGAAATTTGGTCAAATTTTTGTTCATATTACTAAGCTAACAAGTGTAAATTAAGACGGTCATCAATATGCAGACATACATACTTAGAGCAAGTTCAATAGGTTACCTATCTCATTACTTATTAATAATATAAAATAATGCTAGCGAGTCTTAGTGATTTAGGTAATCTACTTTTAGTGTCAACTCCCATAGCAATCCTTAGAGCAAGTCCAATAGGTTACTTATCTCATTACTTATTAATAATATAAAATAATGAATCCTAGTGAGTCTTAGTGATTTAGAGCAAGTATAATAGGTTACCTATTCTATTACTTATAAATAATATATAATAATGAGTGCTAGCATGTCTTAGTGATTTAGGTAATCTATTTTTAGGGTCAACTTCAATAGTATTCCCTATATTTGTTCTCCTAAGATTATTTTAATAATAAATTTGAGAGAGAGAAGGGAAAAAGGAGAGAATAGACAAAGAAAGAAGGAAAGAGATGATTATTTTATTCATAAATATTAAATAGGTAATGGCTAGGGGTTACTTATAAATAGGTAATGGCTAGGAGAATTAAGGTTGTGCTAGTGATTTAGGATAACACTAGGATAGTGTTGGAGTGCATTTTTTTGACACTTTACCTAAATATGAGTTTTAGACATCATATAAGTAACCTATTGGACTTGCTCTTAGGTAATCTATTTTTAGTGTCAACTCCAATAGCAATCCTTATATTTGTTCTCCTAAGATTATTACTAAATTTGAGAGAGAGAAGGGGGAAAGGAAGGGAAAAGAGAAAAAAAAGGAGAGAGATGATTATTTTATTCATAAATATTAAATAGGTAATGGCTAGGGGTTACTTATAAATAAGTAATGGCTAAGAGATTTGAGGTTGTGCTAGTGATTTAAGTAACCACTAAGAGAGTGTTGGGGTGATTTTTTTTAGTACATTACCTAAATGTGAGTTTAGGAGCAAGTTTAGGTAACTTATTGGACTTGCTCTTATATTTGTTCTCCTAAGATTATTTTAATAATAAATTTGAGAGAGAAGGGGAAAAGGAGGGAAAAGACAAAGAAAAGGAGATAGATGATTATTTTATTCATAAATATTGAATAGTTAATGGCTAAGGGTTACTTAAAAATAGGTAATGGCTAGAAGAATTGAGGTTGTGCTAGTAATTTAGGTAATCACAAAGAGCAAGTCCAATAGGTTACCTATCTCATTACCTATTAATAATATAAAATAATGAATCCTAGTGAGTCTTAGTGATTTAGGTAATCTACTTTTAGTGTCAACACCAATAGCAATCTCTACATCTGTTCTCCTAATATTATTTTAATAATAAATTTGAGAGAGAGAAGGGGAGAAGGAGGGAAAAGACAAAGAAAGGAGAGAGATGATTATTTTATTCATAAATATTAAATAGGTAATGGCTAGGGGTTACCTATAAATAGGTATAAATAGGTAATGGCTAGGAGATTTGAGGTTGTGCTAGTGATTTAAGTAACCACTAGGAGAGTTACTTTTTTTCAGTTCATTACATAACATAAATGTGAGTTTAGGAGCAAGTTTAGGTAACCTAGTGGACTTACTCTGATAGTGTTTGGAGTGCCTCTTTGAGGCATTACCTAAATATGAGTTTAGAAACTGATTTAAGTAACCTATTGGACTTGCTCTTACACCCCTAAATTCAAAATACAAAACTCAAAACAACAATTTGAGCCCAATTAAAATCAATCGAAAGACAAGACACTCTGTTTAGTGATCCTGGCAAGTTTTCACACCCAATCTATCCGAAATAAAATGAGATAACTCAAAGTCCCAATATCATTCAATTCGAATATGTATCCTGATTCCTGTTAACTCTGCAGCTGAATATGATACAAAACGAACCAAGTTTACCAAATTACAGAAAACAAACGATCAATTTGATCTGATGAAAATGCATTGCATATAAACCCCAATTCAAATATTAGGGTTTCAAATTACCACAAATTTAAACCAACAGTTAATACATCCATATGAAAATAGGTGCCAAGAGTTAATATTACCTGATAATTACTGTCCCGCGAATTTATCTCCGGCAACGGGTTTGCTTTGTTTGTTGATTGTTACTACTACTTCTATTATATATACTCTGCAGACTCCAATTCAGCTCGGCTATCCCTTAATCCCTTTTTATACATTTAGTAAGCAGTTTTCTTGGCAGAATTTTTTCCCAAGGCTAGGAATAATATCATTATAAAACAAATAATTATATTTAGATAAAATAATATCTCCTAAGTAGTTTGATATTTTAATATTTAAATTTAATAATGCTCCGTATAGTAAAATATTTTAGATAAAATAATACCTCCTAAGTAGTTTGTAGAAAAATATATGATGTGTGAATTCAGAATTACAAATTTGGGGCTGTTAGGTTTCTTTGTTGACATGAAAATAAATTAAATACGAAGATGCACATCTTCTCTTAATAAAAATATGTAAAAATTCCCGTAAATATTTTTTAGGGCGATCAATATAACTAATATGATTTGAACAAGGTACCTACACTACTTAGGTACCTGATTGAAAATTTAATATACTTAACTACTAGACCCACTAAAAAAGCACATGACATCATATCAGTAAGTAGTTTCACCAAGAATTCAAAAATATCTCATTTATATGCATACAAAACAATATCGAAAATCCTCACACACAAAATAAGTTATCGACGGACAAATCACAAACAAAAATCATATCGTAGAATTTTGTGATAGCGATTGAGTCTAGAGTTAACTTCGAATAAAATTTCAAATGTGTCTATTTATCTTCGTATTTATCATAACTACATGTTTAATGTCTTATGGGATGAAAAAGTGATATTTAATTCAAAGTTAGTGTTATTTATCTCAAAAAAATTATAAGTAAATGTCAATTGGGATCTGGTTGCTGTAATCACCCAAATATCTCGTGTTTGTATAAATCTATAGTATTATTCACATGAATGCCTTGAACATCCAACATCAGATAAGGATTTTGATACTAGCCACCAAAATAACATCTTTTTCTCTCATTTATCTCTCATGATTGCTAGGATTTTTCAAAAATGAATTAGACCATATATAAGTATATGTGTGTATATGTATATGAGGGCGCTTTCTCTACTTGAATACTAAATTAACCTCAAAACTAGTTCATGATCAGTTTTAATCATTTTTTTTTGAACTACAAATATTATTTGTTTGTATATCATAAATTATTATTTCTTATGAAAAATCTGATACACACACAACACATGTCATCATCATTTTCAGTAATATTACATCGATAAACCTCCTTGAATCATTATCAACCCCTTCAACTGATGTCGTTGTCATCTACAATCACAATTGGACTATCGCTGCTTGCCATTGTTGATGACTATTTACCACGGTCATGCACCTCATCTTGTCACTAGCTATCAACATTGACCTCTTACAATCAATAATTAACCACCAAAAGCAAAATATAAGTGAATTTTCTCAATTATCGAAAAATAAAAATTGATGATTTTAATGCATAAAGTAGTAATTAATAGCAAATAAATGGGTAGTTTCTGCAGTTACAAACAATTATTGTAGGAGTTGTTTATAATTTCTAAAATAATATAGATTTTCATTTTATTTAATTAATTAAGTCTCACTTAATTAATATCATAAATAAAATTGAATTACGCATATATATCTAAAATTCCTTTAAGGGTTTATTAAATGTGATCCTATATTGACAATGATTTTGTTACGAATAATTACAAACGATAAGTGAAATAACTTATTATCAAAATAACAATGAGAAATCGGTAATTTGATTAAACATCTCATGATTTGTGTTACTTCTAAATTGAATCTTCATTTCATTCATCGATGAGTAAATTATTAAATTATATGGGTACTTGAGCATGGTGAATTGCATAGTTTCGCTCAATCAAAAAATTAATAATATCATTTTTAAAGTAAAATGTTTCTGCTTAGCGGTGATTTTACTTTACGTCAGAGTACTCGCACCAACGTGCATCAAGCCATCAACAATTTTTTCCCTGAACAATGTAATAATTTCATTAAACATGTGAGAAATGTGCATACTAGCTAAAATAGTAAAAATAAAATTACTTTTATAATATTCCTAAATTTATCGTTCTATGTATATTTATATCTTTATATGTGTTTGTGATGCGCGAGCGCAGTTATATATTTGTCATGTATTAAGTAAGAGATTTTCACCAATATAATTTCTTACTCTTTTAGAATACAACGCTTAACCAAAAAGATAAGTTATTTATTCTTTTTCCTAAAAATTACATTTTTTGTGATTTTTTGGATAAAAATGTTAAATAGGTATTCTATTCGTTATTTGACAAAAAAAACAAGGACTTGTTCAAAAAAAAAATAATTTTTTTTATATTTTTTCCTAAAAATAAGTCTTTTATTTCTGAACAATAAATTTAATCAAACTGTCCATGTATCTTATCTTATGCTTTCCCAAAATCTCATTTAAGTAGAGAGAAATCTGGTATGTTTAATTTAATATACTTTAATTTGAAGAATAAGTCACATAATTTCATATGTCAGATGCGTATATCTTAATTGAAAATGATTAAAATTTAAGATACATGTGTCCCCATTATATCTTAAAAAATTCGTAATTTGTGTCGAAGTCATTGACAAAGAATTAATTATTCGGTGATAAAATGATACTCAAATGATAACGACAAAATGAAATAGAAAATTGGTTAGAGGGCAAGACTAGGGCTGTAAATCGATATGGACTATCCGGTGTCTCGGCTCATATTCGGCTCGAAAATATGATACATGTCTCATATCCGTTTTGAAAACGATCCAAATCTGGCGGAAAAATTAAGCCCGTATAATATATGATCCCGGATACGAGCACACAGATACCCGCTCAGATTCGGTCTCATATAATTTTTCATAATATGATCCTACCCGAACAACCGAATATGATCCACGGTTCATATTCGATTCAAACTCATATACCTATTATATTTTAACACCATCATATTTGCAAGTAAATAGTCATCATTTTATAAAATTGTACTATCTTATTTAAGTTTATATCTTCATAAAATATGATTTATTTAATGTGATAATGCCTATTATCTTCATATATATTTAATAAATGACATATACCAACACATAACTATAAGTTTTAATTCAAAATTATTATACTTTATAATATTATGTTTACTTAGACTAAATGATAATTATTTGAACAACTGAAATAATAATGATATTTGATGTTAGTGGATCATATCCGGCTCATATTCGATGGATCATAAACTACCCGGTTAAAAAATAGAAAAACGATACTGGATCATATCCGGTTCGGATCCGAATCTCAAATACCCGGGATCGGTTTATACCCGAATAAAACGATCCCGGACCCAAATCTGGACAACCTAAAAATAATATGATCCGGTACTTGAGCAGAGGGGTACCCGGGATTACCCGGATCATTTTACAGCCCTAGGCAAGACTGAGTATTGACTTCTTGGATGACCAAAGTTGAAGAGAGACAAGTAGGGGGAGAAAACTGAAAAGAATCCAACAAATCCCCAAACCCTAAACACCTCACGTGCATGTCTCGTGACTTGTAAACTCCAGAAGCAAAAACAACACAGAGGCGCCGCAAGAACCTAGAAACACAAATAGTCCAATCTGAACCGTCCGTTTTCCTTCCGCGTCATCGATCCGCGTCATCAACGGTCCAGATCAAATATCCCCCGAACCTATTCTGCGTAACGAAGAACCTCAGTCTCAAAAAATCCCCCTTTTCTCACACTTTCAATCCCCAAAAATCTCAAAACAATTCGATTTCTAATTTAAAATTCTATTCGAATTTCGATGGCTGTGATTGACAAGGAGTTTGTGGAGGAGAACGAGGTGGTGGAATTGGACGGCGAGGATGACGTCGTTGATGATCCCGAGAAAGGCGACAGTGAAGTGGAGGAAGATGGAGATGATGATGAAGATGATGATGACGACGATGACGATGAGGATGATGATGATGACGATGATGAGGTGGATGAGCAGGAGGTGTTGCACACCGCTGGTGGACCGCCGGTTCAGTCGGTAGATGATGAAGATGAAGATGAGGAGGGGGAGGATGATGAGGATGATGATGGCGATGACGATGACGACGACGATGACGATGATGACGAAGGCGATGATGAGGAAGCTGAAGAGGTTATTCACTTCTCAATTTAACTATGTGTTTCTGTTTATTAAGCTCTAGAATTCGATTAAATTGTGTTTTTCTTAATTTATGTGGTGAATTATTGTTTTTGATTCGGTATGAAATTTTGCAGATCTGGTGAAAATAGGCCTGTTAATTTTGCTAATTGTTAAGCTTGTTTGTAAATGATGTGTGCTTTATTTTGGAATCGTGCGGTGAATTAGTGTTCTGGTTGAGTTGATACTCAATATTTGCAGATCTGATAATATTTAGGCTGTTTATTGTGGTAGTTAACCTGTACTTGTGGTTACGTGTTTTGAATGAAGCCAATTTGAAGGCCGCTTGTTGATTTTATGACTTCAGTTTAGGTGAGTCTTAAATGTGTTTTTATGATTAGGTGTGTGTTCTTTCTTGCAATTGTGTGGTGAGTCTGTATTTAAATCCTGTAGATCTGGTGAAATAAGGTCTGATTACCGTGTTATGAAGCTTTTCTTATGGTTACTGGTTTTAAATTTGATAGTTTTGAAATCTGTGTGCAGATGATATGACTGATGTCATGTAACAAACTTTTTCGAATTGTCTAATTTCTGTGCTCCTGTTTTCAACAGAATTACTTTTTTTGTTTGAATTGTTGAATTTCTGTGCACTTGTTCTTCAACAAAATTATGTGTTGTATTTTGTAGGTAAACATGGTTTTAACTCATATCTTGAGCTTTTTGAGATCTGGTGTCTAACATCCATCTGTACTTATGTTCTGTCCCAACAGTCATTAATTGTTATTATAATTGCTTGTTTGAGAAATTAAAAGCTCTGATAATTCCTCTGGATTGCCTAACTGCAATTAGACGCAATGATGACTGTTTGTGCTGGTGTCAAACTTTTCCCGGGATCATCTATTTGTTTTCTGTATAGTACTCCCTCCGTTTCAATTTAGATGTCCACTTTGAAAAAAAAATTATGTTTCAATTTACTTGTCCACTTCAACTTTCAATGCAAAATCATATTTCCAAAGTCAATTCTACTCCACATATCTTTTATTTATATTTTCTAGATCAATCTCACACCACAAGTTGTGATCATTTAATGCAATTAATACATGAACAACCACTTTTCTTAAACTGTGTAATTTTTCAAAAGTGGACATCTATTTTGAAACGGAGGGAGTAGTTATTAGATCGTAATATAACTGTTTATGCACAGAATTTGTAGCACTTGTCTTTCTTTTAGCACATCTTCTTGCGTGTTTTGCTTGCCATTCTTGTCCTCAACAGCTATCATTGATCTTGCAAGTATTCTCACCAACTGAATGGTATTGTAAGTATCTATATACTAAGACTCTTAGAGTTAGAGTAACATCTTAAGTTTGTACTCATAGTATTTCTATTCCTGTGTTTACAATGTCTAGTTACCTATTACTTTTCTCAATCATGTACAATTTCTGGTTATTACACTAACACTATTACTAGCCTTTATAGTGATATATCTGTATATACAGAATAATAGTAGGGACAATAGGCCTGCAAGGATAAGGTACAAGATCATCATTAAGAATATATGAATGACCCATTTACTGTAGAAATACCTATTTACCATGTAACTTCTCAATCATGTATATCTTTAAAGCAGAAGCCTTCAAGATATTTTTTCAATGGATCTGCATAAAAGAATTTGGTTCTAATTTAGTTATTATGCTAAATTCTTTTGATGCTCACTTGAGACGAGGAGAATAGCCTACTTGCATGGAATTATTTATTAATTGCTTTTGAATATATGTGTAAATGTTTTTTTTTTTTTTTGTGTGTTTCTATCATTTAGGGGTTGAGAAAATTGTATATTTAAATGTTTGCTTTATGGGTCTGCAAATATTCTCCTCCTTTTTTGCTATTACTTATTTAGAAAAATTAATATCTATTTTTTTTTTTGTTTTTACTAAATGTTTTTTGACACATCTTTATATGTTTTAACAATCTTTCTGCTTGTAAATAACCCCACAGGAGGATATGGGAACTGAGTACCTGATTAGGCCTGTGGTTGGTGCCGAAGAGGAAGAAGAGGCTAGCGATTTTGAACCAGAAGAAAATGGTGAGGAAGATGAATTTGATGAAGATGATGACACTGGTGGGAAGGTTGAGGCTCCAGCAAAGAGGAAGAGATCAGACAAAGAAGATTCTGATGATTCTGATGATGGTGGAGAGGATGATGTGAGACCATCCAAGAGATAGATGTGGTTTCTTTGGTTGAAGAATGACTGTAACACATAGGTCACTCTCTTTGACCCTCTCTTAAAATATCCATCTACCCCTCTGTAGAAGGTTGGAATGCTCTATACTGGGTGTTTCTCCTTCATATAATTTTAAGTTACTTTAGTTTATGGTTGTTTGATCGTAGATTGCATAGTCATATGGTTCCAGAGAACAGTTGGAGACTACTTGATTTAGGTTTTGTGTAAGTTATGAAACTAGTGACATTTTAAAGTTCATTTTAATTTTCATCTTTTAGGTATAATGCAGATTACTTGAGCAAGTTTCATGTTGAGAAAGTGGCATTTCAGTTTAATATATCCAGCTCTCATATAATTGTGTTGGTTTGATCTAATCTGAGTTTCTTTCTGACTGCTGAATTCTTTTTTCCTTCTGAGAACTGATCTGTGGCATCATAAAGAGTGGATAGGAGAATGAGAGTAAAAGTGGAGTATGACACATGAATAGCAGTGGATGTGCAAGGTGGGGTAAATTAAATTTGAAAGTTCTGAATGAGATGATATGGTGGTTTCGTTTCGGGGGATCTGGTATTACGGTAGTCTGGTAGATGTTCTTTGAATGTTGCTCAGTGATTCAAAACATTGTCAAGCAGGGGTAGAGACTGTATGGTGTTTGTCTTTTCCAGCGCGAGTTGAATGTTATGTGAATAGTTTAATCCAGCATCGTATTGAGCTCGGCAGTGGGGACCATAGATAATGTATTTCGCGTGAGAATGAAAGCAAATTGTAGTAACTAAACTTTGCATAAGATGAAAGAAAAAATTAAATGAGATACCGAAATAGTGCAAGAAAAGTAGGTATGCTATGCTATATACTGAGGGAATTTTTCAAGAATTATAAATACATTTACAGCTAGCTACTTTTGATGACAATGTATTTTAACTGATTGGCTGATTTGCAGGTGGGCGCCATCGACTACTAACCCAAATTGGAGAGAAAGAGTTAAAGAGATAACAGAGAAGTGGGACCAATGTTCCCAAGCTATTTCCCCACTTCCTCATTGCAAAGCATCAGCTTGAAGCCCTGAACCAAGGATTGCAGTGGTGACTCGTGTCCATCAGATCTTTTTGGAGGAAAATAAAAACAAAAATCCTTTTCAAGAAATTTAGTTCTGACTATCTAATCAAGTGTTCCACAAGGTCTAACTTACCATAACTAGTAAAAGTTACATATTATATACTTTCTTTTTTAAATGTATCAGCAAAATTATTATAAATTTTATAAATATGAAAATATTAAGAAACCATATATTTTTATATAAGAGGATCTCCCGTCATGAGAACCCTTAGCTAAAAATTACTTTCTTATTGTTTCAAATTAATATATAGATATGTATATATATATGCGCGCGCGCGCTCAATTTCAATATAAAAAATTAAATGAGATGGAAGGAATAATAATTTATTATATAATAAAATTTTATGTAATATTAAAGTTTTTCAAATTTCGATATCAGTCACGTTTTTGAAAGTCGACATTTCCCTCTTCCACGTAAAAAAAAATATAGATTTGAACTTTTTTTTTAAAAACCGAACGTCTTGAAATCTAACTCCCTTGCCATATATAATATTGCTAAAAATATACATATTTAATGGTGTAAGCAAGTCAAGAGTTTTAAAAATAAACGTGAATAGGATATTTAAAAAAAGAGTTACACTAATATATTTCCAATGCTAAAATCATAAACAAATCATTATAATTTAAAATGATTGACGAAAAAAGTTAGTTAAGCATTTTGATATATACTTCAAAAATTATTATTAGATAATCTCATGAAAAAGATATACATATCTACTTATTTTCTTAAGAAAAAGCAAAGCGCCTTATAACTTATTTAATCAACAGTCTGTTTGGGAAATTTCACTTTCTAAAATTAGGTTTTATTTAAAAACTATCTTTTATATATTTTTTTGGATATTTATGTTAAATATATATTTTATATTTGCTATTAACAAAAAAATACAAAGAGTTCTTTCAAAAAAAGGATAGAGCTGTCGAAAGCCCTTATTTCTGAAAATTAAATTGAATTATCAGTTTATCACAAAGACTCTTTAAAAATAATAACTTATTATAATGACTTAATATGATAATTACGTAATTTAAATTATTTATATGTATAATTTTAAATTATATTTATATTATAAGTTATTAAAAGTAATATAATAAAAATAAATTTGATAAATTATTTCTTTGAGTGTTGAAATTGGTTTATTTTAAAACATAAAAGAAATTCAAAAAAGTACCTCCTCATTTTGGTTCAGTTTCGTGCTTTTTTTTTTCTTTTAAACTTAAATAGGTTCTCTGTTACTCTTTCCGTCTCAATATACATGTTTGTTTCGAATCAATTGTCCACCCAACTTTCAATGTAAAATCATATTTCCATATATCTCTTATTTATATTTATCAATTTTATTCTACATAATATGATAGCGAACATGTGTATATTTTAAGTGGACGGCTAATATATCTCTTATTTATATTTATCAATTTTATTCTACATTATATGATAGCGAATGTGTATATTTTAAGTGGACGGTTAATTTAAATATGTGTATTTTAAGTGGACCGCTAATTTGAATCGGAAGAACTACAGACAAAGCCTAACATATTTCAATTAAATGTTGAAAATGAACCAACCTCAAAACTCAAAAACTCATGAGTAGATAAACACGCATTCCTCATTCCTGCTTATTTTTAACTATCAAAGCTACAACCAGAATCAGAACATTTGGACCAGCCAACTAAACTTACACTTCCATTAACACATTCTATTGATCAAACCTTCTTTCCTCTCTCTCACACACAATCCCAATTATATAAGATGAGATCTAGCAATGCGACCATCAGCTCCTTTAGGGTAAAAACCACCAGGTCTCCTTTCATTTCCTCCTCCATACACGATCCTCAGTATCTCCTCAGGAGTTCTTCCGTACGATATCGAAAACTTATTTCCAGCTAGCACATTTCCTCTGATCATCCCCTCAGCTCCCCAAGCTTTTCCTACAATCAGCCCTTCGTCTTTCAAGCCTTCACCTCCAAGCTTATTTCTCAGCAACGAAATCTTGTCAGTGAATTCCGCCACAGTCACACCGTAAGGCTTCACCTTCGTCAGTGACCTCTCGTAGAGCAATGTTCTTATAACAGCATCTTGCCCTGATTCCACACCTAATAGACCCGCCACCAACTGGTAAATACATACACACATATTAGTAACCTTGCAGCAGAAAACTTAATTAATTTTTTAATTAAAAGAACGACCGATTGTTCATGTTTACAGATATTTACGCTTGCATGAAGTTAACCACATTATAAACGTCTAGAGTGATATAATTATGCGAGACAGCGGGGAATCAGAATTCTGAAATACAACTAGAAAGATATAAAAGTCTAAACGGATACTGAATACCCGAAGGAACCAAAATTATATAACACCAGAAAAAAATAAAAGTCTAATCAAATACTATTAAAGACGGTGGCAGAACCTAGTGGAACTATAAATATGGAGGTCTGTAACACTAGAAAAGTATTAAAGTCTAAACAGATATTAAAGACGGTGAGAATTATATAACGGAATTATAAATATGGAGGTCTATAACACCAGAAAAGTATTTAAGTCTAAATGCATATTAAAGACAGAACCAGAATTTTATAACGGAGCTATAAATATGGAGGTCTAAACAGTTAATATAATTTATGCAAGATAGTGACTGAACCAGAATTCTGAAACGGAGCTAAAAATATACGGTTGGTGATTTTTTTTATTTATGCATGTGTCGAAAGCTGAGAAGTTAAGAATGAGGTAAATGTACCCTTTTGGCACGGGGAGTCAGAAGTTTAGCGTTAGCACCAACATAACCGGTGAGTCCAACATAGGGAATAACATAAGAGGCAAGGAGATAATTAATTTCATTAGCATAAGGATCGAACGGGGGTATTAGAGGCCTTCCGAATGCACTGTTCATCACTGTTGCAAATGATTCTTTAGTTAGATTCAGCAACGGCCTTGGAAATCCTCTAACTGCGCTCTTTATAGCCCTGCAAAAACAATACTAAAAATTTCAGTAATATAAAAAAATAGAAATTTATAAAAATACCAGTATTTCAAACTAATTTTTAAAAATAAGGTTGAAGTTACAAGGATTCATAGATGTTACAAACAAGTTGAAAACAATTTTACCAATTAAATATTTTTGAAAAAGGTCTAAAATAATAATAATGATGATGATTTCGACAACATGACTATCTTTACCTCAAGTGACCGATTTCTTGATAAGCAAACTGGGCTATAATATCTCTGATCAAAGGGCTAAGTCTTGCACGTTTAGGCCCAACAGGGCTTGGGCCACCGAATGCAAGAGCCGGATCAGCAACATCAAGACCATAGCCCAAAGCTCCCCACAAGAAAAACTCAGCTTCAAAATATTCCAAGTTTAGAGGGAACTCTAAAAGATCAATATCTGATCTTGGAAGGATTGCATGGGTGTTTCCAGAATCTTGATCTTGATCTGTATCAGAAGCATGAAAGCTAGGTACAAAGAGAAGGGTGATAAAACATAAAAATAAAAAGAAGCTCATAGAAGAAGACATTGATGGCATGGCTAGCTAGAAGTGAGGATAAAATTATGTGAATGTGTAGAGGGGTGTTTATATAGTGAAAGGAGGTGCAGAGAAAATGGAAAGAGAGAGGAGAGTGTAGCGTCAAATTTGGAGTTGACGCGTGTGCAGTGACCTGTTAAGACAAAGACTTTCGGGAGATAGAATAGGATCAGTTTCATGGCTATTATTCATTTTATTTTGCCTTGTTTTATTTAGCTAAAGGTGTATTTAAAAAGAAAAAGATTTGTTTATGAAATATGAGAGTATGAAATTTAAATTTTAAAATATTTAATTAAAATTTTAAATAATGCTACTAAATCTAGTAACAATTATCAGAATCTTAAACTATATTTAAAAATCTGATGATATTTAATGAAATTAGTTACGTAAGGATGTATTCCATTGTGATTTTTAAAGATACTTTTATTTTTGAAATCCAAGAATATTCAATTTTGATTTAAAAAGCGTATCAAAATCCTAAAACATTCGATTAAAATTTTGAATTATTTTATAAAATCTGGTTGTATTTAATCAAAATTTTAATTCTCCCATCCAACTTATTAGAAAATCCCCGAATAATTCATATTTCATCATTTTGTCTATTGAACTCTGAATTTGGCTAAAATATTTGATTTATCCAAAAAAATCCTCGATAAATCCTAAAGCGACAGATTAATCGAATGATTCCGCTTCCCGACTATTTTATTTTAACAAATCTCAGGGTATTTTTTTCGGATTATAAATTATATTTAGAATATGAATGTATTTGATTGTCATTTAACAGATTTTAAAATATTATGGTATCCTTATCTTCAACTGGTGTACACATTTGCGTGTTTATGTTAGGTGTGAGTTATCCATGCATCTTCAACGAGTCATGTACTCCCTCCGTCCCAATGAATTGTATACAGTTTCCTTTTTGAGACGTCCCATCAATTGTATACATTCCAAAAGTAGTAACTTTTATAATATCACCAACTATTTTCTTCCACTATCTCCATTCTATAATAATATAAACACTATTACACCCACTAATTTCCTCCACTATCTCAAATCTATTATTAAATATAAATGAGTCCCATCACTTTACCCACTTTTCATCTAACTTTACTCATTTCTTACACAATTTCTTGGTCTCCGTGTCCCAGCCATTTGTATACAAATGACTGGGACGGAGGGAGTACATATATGTGTATGTATGAGGTCTTGGGCCGGAATACTCTCTGTTACAGCTCGCGTCATTGATAACAGAACGATCCTAATGTGCTGCTGTTTTGGATAAGTGATTATGAATGTGTTGATCTCTCACTAGACGTTGGAAGTTGGACGTTGTTTTATTATGCAGAACTAGCCAAATTATGTAATAAATATTTCAGATGAAAATGCAGCTGTGATATATGTAAGCAAACGTTTCTTTGACCGTATTACCCGATGATGCCTCTTTTAGAATATGTAGATTGTAGAACGAGACTCATGTTTTATGTTCATGCAATATATAATCATCGAGTGAGGAGGGGTGTGCTAAGTAGTGTGTTAAATATTAAAAATAGTCCTTTTTAAGTATTTAGTTAGTGCACAAGGATGACAAAATCTCACACCGTTCGTAAAAATATATATTAAAATCACATTTTTATATTTCGGGTTGGTAAATTTTATCTAATAGCTCGATCCCCTATTTGAAATTGTCATTCCTATCATGCTCTTGGAACGTTCTATTTCTTCAAATATTTTTATACACCATATGTGATATTTATGTATTTTTCTTGGTCCAGCTGTGAAGGAGAGAGAAGGCCTAATTGCCTATATGTTTTATTGTTTTGTGTCTTTCGCAGCACAATAGAATAGTTGATATGTGAATATCTGTGAACTGATCCTGAAGGCATTTCACGTGTTGTAGACACTTACTACAGTAGGAATATTTGTTACCGACATAAAATGGTTAAATTTATATCACATCTTAACTGATTATGAAAATAGAATGTGCTGGCCGCTGGGGTCAAAACATTTTAACTTCACTTTAAAGCTGTTTTTACACAGTTTCAATTTTAATGAAATTCGAAGTCAAATAATCCTTTTTTTCAATAGGAAGTTAAACCCCATACTTACTCAGTTACTCTTCAACCAAACGACATGATTCAAGTACTGTTTCCAGTGCAGAATCGATCACCGATATCCTCCGTACTAGGGTTTCTGTCTTGGATATTGATTCTGGATTTGACATATATTTTGGAGCCGTTTGAATGAGTTTAAAATAAGTGCTTCTTGTTTAAAATAAAAAAATGAAGTAGAAGTTGGAAACAAGTTAAGACTTATAAGTAATTAAAGTGTTTGGGAAATAAGTAGAAGTCGTGAAACAAAAACTAGCATTCCTAGCTTTTTATAGGTGCTTCTCAACTTTTTGCACAAACGCTACGAATAAGTGGTTCCAACTTATATACTCAGAAGCTGGGCTTTTAAGTCCTAAACAAACACCACTTTTAATTTACATAACATCCATTCCAGAATGTCTATAGTTTTCTGTATACTCCAAGCATGAAGCAGTTGATGACTGATGAGAAAGTTACATATACAATTGACAATGTAAAATGTTGAACCAGTGGCTCAGGACCGTCACTACTGTCATGTTGTATTAGCCTGTAGCAAAAATCTTGAAATCTTGAAATAAAAACACAAAATCGAGTTTCATAAAAAAATCCAAAACGACTAAGCACAGATAAAGCACATGACAGAGAACATAAGACACATAAAGAGGGAGAGAGACCTCCAGAAAAGAGGTCTGTAAACATAGGTATAAATGTTTAGAAATTAATAATGCAATTATATTCCTGTTTTTTTTTCCAGAGCAATTTATAATTTTCTTCTCTTTAACGCTCTATCCATTGATGCAAAAATATATCATATTATATGATTTATTAAACCTACGATTATGTAGAAATTTGAAATCTGAACTCAGTTGACGTGTCTATATAGTTATATAGGAATCTGAATTCGGTTGACTTGCCGATTCAGGATTTAAAAAGATTTTTTCGATATGTTAGAAATATCTAGTCAAATGAAACTATAATCAGTGAATCAGCCAAATATTTTTTGAGAATTAATCAAGAATTTTTTTTCTAAATCAAAGATTTTAAAACACTACGAGATAATATAACACAGATACACCAAATAATTCAATACCGACCTTTGGACAATTTCAATCACGCCAAATCTTTATGTCTCGGTCTTTGAAGTATTAACTTATCAAACAGGATAAGCCTAATAATATTTTAAAGAATGCATGTATTTGACACAAAATAGAATAGTTGCACGCGATTGAGTCGGAGCATGAACAGAGCATGGTGGGGATTAAGCAGCTAGAATCGTCAAAATTGTTGTACTAGGAGTTAGGACACCATGTTATGTTTCTTCTTTGACTCGCTTTATTTTTGTATTTCTCGAATTCTACTTATCTGAATAATGTAAACCTACACTCTACCTACATGCCATCAGTTTCAATGCTTTCCATACCAAATTCATTATCTTTAAATGTAAATGTGGATATATACAGTAAGTGGTAGAATCCTATAGTGCATATCATTTCCTGGCAATGGAATTGTCTAAATTTGAAACATAGATGTTTCCTAGATCCGCCCCTGCATATATACTAGATTAGTTGAAGTTGTTGAAATATCTATAAGCGAAATACAAAAATTGGTTATCAATTATGTATGTATGCTTGAACTTCATTCGAACATTATCATGATCATATAATGCAGATTTTGTTATGGTCTTAAATAATGGCATCTTCTCTAGGACTCCTCAGAGAAGTTTGATATTGACAAACTTAAAGTTTTCAGCCGTTTATGTTAAACATTTAAACTTTCAACTGTATGGCCCCGGCCCGAACACAATCCACTAGTTGAGCTGCCTAAACTACTCTGTCCATGAGACCAGAGATTGTCCAAAAGTGGCGGTCCAATTTCTTCTCTTGAACTATAAGGTTCATCTGTGGACATATAATTCTAAGAGCATCTCCGATAGAGGTTGCCGAGGGATTGACAAATCTAATGTGATATAGCAACCTTGATTGCCAATCTATCGAAATTGTATCAGTTTTACTCAAGTCCTCTTTCTTCAAATGTCTAACAGTTGACACTACTTTACCAGTAGGAAGTGAACGGATGGGCTGAAGGAAATAAGTACAAGAAACAAGCTACAAAACTCGCGAGTTAAAATTATAATGATCATAGGCCACATCATCTGGCATCAGCGACAGTTACAACCTCACAGGCCATAGAAACACAAATCAGTTTGTTCTGAAATAACTTTTTTCTTCCGTAAATAGTTCTGAGTTCATCAAAGTGGCAGATTAGATATTTGCTCGAGTCTAAGTTCAACCACAACTAGTAGCAGTCTCCCGCGAGCCTGGGCTTACCAGAATTGTATTATTTTTTAACAGTTCTAAAATGTCACTCTCATATTTTCAAAGTATAAATATTAAGTTTGAATATACGAAGTATGAGCTTAAGAGGATCATATTGTTTTCCAAGAGAGCATGAATTAGAAGTTAGAACGCTAGCCGGTAGGAACAATACAGTTGAGTTAAGTAACAAACATCATCACAGGCAATGAGTATGGACTTTCTGATCTAGAGTTCGTATCACGTAATATGATGGAACCCGATAAGCATTTGCGAGAAAAAGGTTAATCAAAATAATCGGCAGTACCAAACAAGTGCATAGCAGCATAAATATTAACTAATAAATGGACTCGGAGCTTCAAAACATTTACTAAGCAGTAAGAAGGCCCAAACTAGTGAAACTTCACCAGCCCATTAATAGCCTAATGTTTATATTATTCGATATGAAAAGCCCCAAGATCATGGTCTATTTAAAGTAGGCCCATATGACATTTCTACCTTTAGCTCATTTGGGAGAACTGTTCAAACTAGTTTCATTTTTTTATTCTAATTCTCTTCGTATGAATAAAAACTGATGTTTAATTTTTTATTAAAAAAATTAAAACTTAAATTACATAATTTTATATACATCTTAAAATAATAGTGCACGCCGAGTGAAGAAAAATCATAAAGAAAAGAGTGAGAATCTGATAGCTTTAGCACTTAGCAGACAGTCACATGCTGATAATTTGATCTGTTTAACAAAAATTATTGTTAGATATGAAGAAGAGGTCTGGACATGTAACTCGTTCCTAGTATCTAACAAAAATTATTGTTAGATAGTATATTTGTTTTCGACATCTTCTCCTTCAACGGGACATGCATACTTAAAAGATCAATACATTGCACGGATTTTTATTTAATTTTTATTCTTTTTATGAATATATTCTCAAGAAACAAAAGGAAAAATAATGCAAAAAACACAATTACATTTCGAATGTGATGGGTGCATGAGACAAAAGAATATAATAGACCTATATAATTATATACAGAAGATAGACATGAGAGTAGCAACTCCTTCATAAAATCCAAGTGTGTGTAGTCTTTTTAAATCTGGTAAAAAGACGGAAGAATTTCACAAAATTGTCTTTCTATTTCTTGTCCTTACTTATTAAGAGGCTGGCCTATAACGATATAAAGATGTCTCATTCAAGGAAAGGTAATTTAAGAATACATTTTGAATTATCCAACCACGTATGTTTTGTTTTCTTAATGACAAAGGCACACAGCTAGTCATCATCATCGATGCGTTCAGTACGTAATATTACAAACCTAAACGGTTGCGGCAAAAACAGGAATAAAAGGAGAGAGTTATCGAAAAGTTTCCGATTCATCTGTAAAAAATTAGTTTATCACATTTATCAATTATGTTCAAATTCAATTAATGATGTATAGTTTTTTTTATGAATGTTTGATAAATACAAAATGGACTGATCAACTCATTAGTTATATTAAAGCAAACCCCATGCTTACTTAAAATTTAGGTAAGCAAAAAGTTATATTACTCCAACGGTATTCCCTATATTCATTCCTATATTTGAAAATAATAATATTTTATTAGAACTTCTACTATGATGAGGGAGATAAAAAAAGGAGGGGAAATAAAAAATGAAAGAAAATGAGAGAGGGAAAAAATAGAGACTTACTTTAAACAAGGGGTTTTGTTTTCTCTCACCTAAAAATTTTAAGTAAAGAGAGGAAGGTTGAAGTAAACAATTTTCACTTAATCCTTATTTTTGTCCACATAAACTCATTATAGTTAAGAAGATGATCCTTGAAGTTGCTCTTAATAAGAGATTATGACATGTTGGTAACATCAACATGACGTAAAATCGTATTTCATTAATTCAACATTATGTTGATTATTAAAATATAAACACACACTAAACCCTTTCCACAAATTCTTTAGAGACATGATGCCGGCAAAATTATTGAACATACCATATGGCTAGCTTTCAATTAATTTCGGTGCTGAACTCATTCCACTCTTGGTACTTAAACAAATCGAAATCAGACGTGGAATGAAACTGTGAAATTAAAAGAAAGTAATTAATTATCAATGATTAAAGTAATAAAAATTGTGCTGGCCAAAATTCATGGTGACATTATTAGTTGACCGCATCTTAGAAGACCGTGATCAGCGTTCATTAGGAGAATCATATTTAAACACGTCTTTCCTTTCTCGCATGCCGATATGGCTTCATTCCCCACACCTAGGCCATTTCTTAATTACTCCCTCGATCCTCTTACATGTTCTCTTTCAAAAATTTACACTATCTTACTCCCTCCGTCTCAATTTATAGGTCCAGTTTGGGAAAAAAATTTATCCCAGAATACTTGTCCCTCTCTTCTTTCAATACAAATTTATCTACATATTAATTGTGATTTTTTTGAAACTCAACATTATTCTCATTTCTCAATGCACTAAATCCCTATATTTATTGTGATTTTGTTGAAACTCAACTATATTCTCACTTACCAATACACTTATTAATGATACATGACATAAGATTCTATCTAACCAACTTTTTTCTTAAATGTGTGTTTATTCCAAAATGGACCTATAAATTGAGACGGAGGGAGTAAAAAATTAGTTGAGTATTTGATTTACTTGTCAACCCTAATATATATATATATATATATTGAATTAAATTGATTTATGTATATATGTGTAGTAGTCAAACATGAAAACTTGTATTAAAAGATATTTTTGAAAAAACATTCAAAAAATTATTTTGAAAAGAGAAATGAGACAAAAATTTCAGAATAATTTTTTTTCTCAAAAAAGACAATGTAAAAGGGACGGAAGAAGTACAATATATTTTACTAACAATTTTCTTTTACTGTCTGATTAGGCCTGTGAATGGATCGGATATCCGATCCGATTCGTGGTTATATAAATGGATATGGATCCTTATTAAAAGGGACGGAAGAAGTACAATATATTTTACTAACAATTTTCTTTTACTGTCTGATATAGGCCTGTAAATGGATCGGATATCCGATCCGATTCGTGGTTATATAAATGGATATGGATCCTTATTAAAAAAATCCGATTGCTAATAATCCAATCCGATAATAATTCTGTCTGATAAAGAATGGATATGGATATGGTCAAATCCGATTTGTTAATGATCCGATCCGATTCACGATAAGCTTATTATATATTTTATATTATATTGTATTATAATATATTATATTATGTTATTACATGCAAAATAAAATTTTCTAAAAATATAAGACAAAACCCTAAATCATAGTTTATTATAACCAAGCAGACTATAATTTGTTTTCTCCAGAAGTATCAAGCAATTTATATATTGTTTTTTAATTCACTTGATACATTCTATTTTGAAGGTTTCATAAGAACAATCAACAAAATTTTTCAGTTGCTTTTTGTTAATAACATGAAGCTGCATACTTTATTTTATTGCTTTATTAGTTCTTTTTTATGATTGTTAAGTTAAAATTCATGAATTTTTTCGTTAAATTATGAATTTTATTGAAAGCAATTTTTAAATATGTAGGAGATAATCATTATTTATAAGATTAGAGCGAATAATAATATTTCATCATAGCAAAAAATGGTTGCTTGTTTCTATATAATTAAGTACACACTCGAGGACAACTGGAAAAGAAAATCACCTATCTATCAAAAAATCTAAAATTCTCTCTGTCGTTGAAATAGCTACTTCTGTTATCTTTGATCAGTTTTTATCATTACTAGAAAGCTCCAAACTCTTTTATTTATTTTAGTTGATTTATTTTCTTCAATAATCTTTCTGTTCAAGTAAGAAATTATATCCCTTTGATTAGGTTTGGCTTGTTCTTCTAGATCTAATAATCTATATTTTCAGAGCTTTTGATTTAGTTTCTTCTTAGATTCAAGCGGAACTTATCGAATTCGAGAGTTAATCGCAGATATTTTGACTTCGACTATCAGATGTAAGTTTTTTTTGCTTTTTATTTGTTTTCAGTTCGTTTTTATAATTATTTTCAGCTTGTATTTTTAGGTTGTTTTCTTTTTTTGACAAGAGATTTGTTTGCCTTCTTGATTGTAAGCCGAATCTTGATTTCAAATGTAGTTCCATCGGGAGTGATGAAGAATGTACCACTAATTTAACGAGAATGCATGAACTGAGTACTTGTATTTGTATATACATTATCTTCGAAATATCGTTTAATTATCGTTCATACGATTACATTTTACTGTTTGTTTGACTCGATAATTTGTGCACATGTTGTATGGTTTTTTTATTATTAAATTAACATTTTTGTTTCAGAAAAAAACACAAAAAAATGATCATTTAACTACAGATGTGAATTATTATTTGAGTTTAGTTTAAAACTTATTTTTTGTCATAAGTTTAATTTAAAACTTTGATGGCCACTTTTATCGTAAAATGTTATAACATGGATATGGTTCACACATATTTCTTATAAAGATTATCAGGTGTATACGTCTATAGGAAAGTGACCTTGACTAAAAGCAAATTTCTAAATCCCTTTCTTCTTGTTGCATATGATTGATTGTATGTAATACGTATTAAACGAATAAGTACGAAATACAAGAGTTTGGATATTCTAGTTCTAGATATTAGGTTGTGTACAAAGAAAGTTAAGACACCGGCTTACATAGAACTAGACTGGCTACAAGGTGCATTCAAAATTTGTTTTGTTTCGTTGCTTACAAATGACTCGACCTAATAATTATCATTAGCATGTAACCCAAGCTCATGTCAAGTTATAAAACTTGTTAACATTGTCGGGACTTTCATTATCTGTAGATTAGTGACAAGTAGTTCTCTTTTATCAATTAGTATATGTTAGTTACAATTATTTTTATTTTCGTTAAATGTAGAATAACTTTTTTATAGTTTAGTTCTCTTTATTTTATTTTATTTATGAAAAAATTGTGTTCGGTGATAGATTATTTGTAAAATGTGATACCCTTTCATTTTAATTATTTGTATTGATTTTAAAAATATAAATGCTTTTTAAAATTTTATATTTTTTTAAATTTATAAAACTCAAATATATTTGATGTTATTTGATTTTAGAATATAATCCTATATTTGACGTAAAATATTTCTTCGATTGTGCGTAGTTGCGCCAGCAGTGTACACTTTGAAGGCTGACTTTATGGAATGGAAGAAAATTAATGAAAATTCATACGCTAAATTAGAGGTGATTGGAAAAAATAATTATAATTTTTCATTAATTTAATCATTCAATTCGACAATTCCAAACCATTTGCGCAAGAAATTTAATCTACTTATTTTGAAAAGAAGTCAATTCACTTCTTTATTATTTTTCTTCACAATATCTATTATAAAAAATTTAGTAAACTCATATTTGGTCGCTATTTTTTTGTAATTATTTTATAACTTTTATTGCATTTCCTGCTCACTCCAATTTCACCCACGTGAATATTGCTTTGAATTTGATGCTATTTTTTCAAAGATAATAATAAAAATCTTTGTTGTAGTAATAATATATGTTATAAATTACTCTTGCAATAAATCTACAAAAGTAATGAGGACAAATAAATTACAAAGGTAATGAGGCCAATGCCGATGAAATAGTTTCTCCTACTTCCCCAATTGCAAATTTATTCGTAAGGATATATTTTACAGATTATACACATGTTTACCGCGGTCAATCTTTTATGTTCATAATTTTCTAAATTTAAATCAACAACTCTAATTTCTTTGCATCATATAAAAATTTCTGAACTTACAACAAATCTGTAAATCTGTAAATTTCTTTGCACGGTTTTTTTTTGACCGAGGAACAATTACACCTATTATTACAATTTTCTTTCCGATGTAAAATAACTTGAGAAACCCACTGACACTCCTTATAATAAACCCATCCATCCTGACATTTTCTCATTCACCAGTCACCACTAGTACTTCATACTTTTCTCTTTGTTCTCCATCTCTCTCTCAAACTCAAAAGACTTGAGGCAGAGTCTAAGATTTCCATGGGGGAGCGGGACAACAGATCAAAGCAGAAAGCTAGGCATAAATTTTTACAAGGTAAGGAAAGTTTAGCTGCCAAGCTATGTTTAACTAATTCTTCTCTTATCATTTCATGTACAAGTACTTATGTCCACACAGTTACTGTACCCGTTCTCCTAAAATCTCGAGATATCAGGAGACGGCTTTCACTCGAAACCGTATCTAATTTCAATTTAAATTTTCAGGACACTTTGGAGCAAAAAGTCATGTACATGGACAAGTTCCTCCCATCGATGATGATGAAAGTGACTCAATGAGTGCAATGGTGGTCGGTTCATCTTAGAATTTAGGTGCTATCCTACTTGAGCTTTTCTTCCATACCTACCTCCCATCTCTCCTTCTTTTCTTTTCATTTTTTGACTTGTTGCCTTTTGTGTGTGTTTTCCGGTCATTTTTCTTGACCTTGTAAGACCTTTTCTTGACCTTGTAAGACCCCGACTCTCGTCTTCTGTCCTTGCTTCTCATCGTGTTTCACAAAATATACCGCGGATTCGCCGTATATTTTCGTTCTTTGTGCTTCTTCGTTTCGTCTCAACTCGTCTTCTCCTTCCTTGTCTATCCCTCCTGAGCTGTTAGATTATCTTACTTAGTAGGATACAATACATGTAGCATCTGAAGCCTGAAAAATCAATGGCTTGTCATGTAACAATCTTATTTATGTAAGATACAATTTTGATCCAGAAATATATCAAATTTCATTAGTTGTGTATGTACCATTCAATCTCTGTACTGTAATGAGTAGTGAAGATATGAATAGCAAAATTACATTTTGACTTTGAGAGAAAAGTTACTGTTTAATTTGTTCAAGAGTATGGTCGTAAAAATAGTGAATAAAAATTATGTTATTAATATATTAATTTAGAATTTAATAATAAATAATCAGAAAATTTTCATAAATCAGATAATTTTCAGTTAAATTAATAAATAATGAATTGATAAAATATTTTATAAAAATTAATAAGAAATTAATAAATAACTTTTAATAAATTAAATTTCTTTTAAAAATTGACAGGAATAGTAACAATTATTAGCAATGGTGGGTGAATGTACAGTTTGTACAGTAGTATATATTCCTTTTTCTGTTAGGGTCCATCCATCAAAATGAATATTGGGCAGTAAATGTGGGGTATCTTCATCATTATCAGTTTCAGTAACTTGGTTGTTTTATATGTTGTTGGCTGTGCAACAACTAAATATTCTTGCAGGTTTACCAGCAAAAAGCTTTTTCTTTTCTCAACCCCTCGTGACTGCACCATGTACAACTATGTAGTAGTGTGTGCACACGCTCCTCCCCAACCTCCCCTCATATGATCATTATCCGATAACTTATGAAATTATTTTTGATGTATATTTTAAAATACATGTTAAATAATATAAAAAAAAATTGAAAAAAAAATTGAGAGGTGAGAATAAATGATTACCGGGTAAACGATTTTTTATTATCATAACTACAAATTAAGTATCTTATATGTGTGAAAGATTTTGAGATAAATATATGAAAGTCTTAATTAAATTACTCATGTCATGCTTATAGATAATACACACAAATCTTAGAAGCCGTTTGGCTGATTTTAAAAGAAGTTATTATTTAAAATAAAGAAATAGCTTAGAAATGATAAGTTGGTGTGCTAAACGCCTACTTGTTTATTAATCGCATAATCGTGCTGGAGCCTAGGCTTGCTATAGAAGTTAGAGCAACTCCAATGAGGTGTCAAATAGAATGCTAACGTGCCATGTGTAATGATGTGGCAAGCCATTCTTATTGGCCCTTCATCGGAGTAGAAGGAGTGATAGTTTCCTATCTTGGTATACTTATATTTGTACAAATATGTGGTAACTTTGAGTCAACTATTGGAACAAATTTTTATGTAAAAGTGCCAAAAAACAGAGAAAATAAAATAATAATATTTTTGATGATTTGTCATTTTAAGCAAGTTTAGTTAGCATCACCGCCGGAAGATGCTCTTATAAGTATATGTCTTTATGTGTTTTGTTTACCTTTGTATGCACTATTGCACTGTATTATTGAGGCTGTGGATGTCTTCTTTCTTTTTCTTTTTTGGAAAAGCTAGCCACGAAGACTTGTATAATTTGTTTTGTTTTCTTCCATGTATAATGTACTACAAAAGTCACTGTTCATACCAAAAGTTTATTGCCCGTTTGAGTGAGTTTTTTGTTCTCCATGACTAAACATAGATCAGAGGATTCCAATAATATTAAAGAGTAAAGCGGAGAGATAATAATTAGATGTCTGTTTCTTTCAAATCTCAACTAGGTGTATCCAAAATACATGAAAATTAAAAACACGAAATAAAATAATACAACATAAATAATTAAACGATAATACAAATTTAAATAAAAACTAAATTATCGATTTAGTCATCGGTTAAATCGGGGTCTTGCTCCTCCGAGCAAAATATTTTATGTAATATTTTAATGCTTTTAATTTATTTTTATGTTCCATTTTATCGTTTCCAAAATATTTTGTAACATTTGATTTTTGTCTAGTTGTCGATATTATTATTATATTTAATGATGATATTAGTTGATGTTTTTTTTAATATATATAAATGAAAGTATATGAATATAATAAAGACGAATGAATCTGAATCTAAATAAAGATCACATGGTTGGAATAAGATTTGGACCCCATCCTGAATCTGGATCATCTGGTGATCCAAATTTAAATCTATGGTTGGAGTTGGTCTAACGTCCTCCCTCCGTTGTATACGCAGGAGGAGCGGAATGCACTTTATTGTTTCGTTAAAGTATAGTTTTATAACTTATTTTTTAGAAAAAAAAATTCTGAATAAAAATTTAGTTATTAAATTTTTATTAAAAAAAAATTTAAAATCATATTTTATAAAAACATTAAAATACGTGTCAAATAAGTAAACATACAGAATCAAGCAGGAGAGGGAGGGAGAATAAATAAATCCCGGACGTTAGTTTTTGATTTTATAACAGATGTCATGTCAAAGACCGCAAATGCACAAACAACAATCAATATTAATACTCCTCAGTTTTCGAATTTGCACATGCCATTGCATAGACCGAAAATCAGATTGAACCACGAAGTTCGATACATCACCTTAGAATTCTATTTATACTCCCGTCTATTTGACAAGATTGGAACGGCTAACCTCTTATCCAAATAAATATGCAATTAAATTCAAAATTATGTATAAATTTTTATTACAAACCGAGATTTCAACATAATTCATGTTCATACTATCTCCAAGACTTGCAAATTGTTTGTTAAAAAGAAAATGCTAGAAGCACATGATTGGGTAAACATAATGTGCCTGTTTGGGAATGCACTGTAAGTGCTTCTTTTCCCGAGAAGTCGACTTTTGCTTTTCTTGACCCGTTTGTGTAAAGAAGCAGAAGCACTTTTAAAAAGCTGAGAATGCTAACTTCTCTCTCACAGCTTCTGCTTCTTTTCCAAACACTTTATTAACTTTTTTACTTCTCACTTCTACTCCACTTCTGTAGTATAAGCAAAAAATCACTTCTTTTAAGCTAATCCAAACGACCCCAATGATGTGGCAAGTGATGTGGTGGGTTTTAATTGGGGTGGTTGGTGTAAATGCAGGGGGGCATCCAATTAAAATCCGCCACATGTCATTATGTACATGTTTTTGTACACAATTATGTGCAACAAGCATTTTCCATACATTAATAGTACCAATTAAAACTTCTCACCTCAGTTGCCACATCATTTTATGCGAAATTCTGTACTCAATTTTGTGCATGTAGCACTACTCTTGTTAAAAATTTATGCGTAGTCTCATGTGTCATTTAGATGGTCTTTCAAATAATATGTAAGAAAATTGCACTCCTATCATCGACTCTTAGCAAAAATATTTATAGATAACTAGGTATCATTCAATAGATTTGTTGAACAAAAAAAACTTTTAGTAACATAATTATACTTAACATCATTAGAGTGTATATCAATTATGTTAGCAAAAAAATTGTATAGTATATTTAAATAAACATTATAAGTAATGAATTTAGATATCACCTTTGGAGATACACCAACCGATATACATGATCTCTCCATCTCAAAATATTAGTATTATTTTGATAAGAAATTATTTTATATTATTTTTCAATCAATACAATTTATATATATTTTTATTATTACAATATAACAACACTCATCCACGTTATCAATCAATACTCATATCAAGAAACGGAGAATGACGCTAAATAAAATGATGAATTTTGAGCTAGAGTTAAATTTATAAATAATATCCCCAGAAAACAAAGTTGAATTATTTATGTATTTAATATACTGAAATAAGCAAATTTGAAAAAAAAAACACATTATAATTTATATATATGTGTGTGTGTAAAATTGATTAATAAAATTAATATTACGAGATGAAACGGATATTTAAATTTTATGAAAATATTTAAAATCTTGTTTCTGTTCAAAGTAATTGGCAAGTGCAAGTGGCGACATTAAAAGCGGTGCAAAATCGAGATGGAGTGGGGAGCATAATGGGCCATATATTGGAACCAGATTTCATGATTTAGGTAAAGAGTAACATGGCCCCCTATCATAACTTTCTACTTGTATCATTCTCATTTTTATTACAAGACATTCCAGCAAACAAACAGTAGGTTGCATGTGAATGTGAATTCACTCCCTCCGTTGGTTTCTTCCGACCACACCTCTTACTTTTAGATAACATGTCTCAGATTTTCCAAGGTACGTCAACTTTTTTCAAATATACACACAAAAACCTTCCCCACCTTTTAAAAATTTTCCTAATACTAATTTCACATCAGCTGGTTTTTTATTATCATATTATCTAAATATTTGAATTTACTGACAAAAATAATTAATTTTAAGTTAACCCAGACCAACTCTCAGATGGATATATGGGTAGATTTATTAACACTCTGTACTAGGTCAAGGGTGGAATCGGCAAAAATTAATTTTATATTATAAAATTGAGAACGGAATGAACATAGGCTAGCCCGCTAAGATATTTGATTCTCGAAGCAGAGTGCTGGACAGTGCGAAGATTAGCCCAATTGACTTCGATCCTACGGGAAAGTCGACTCTGGTTCATAAGCTAGTCTTGAGCTTTAAGGTCCAACAGCTCACCACATGAGGCCCAAAATAATTGCTGGTAAATCAAGCTATACACTAATACTTGCTCTAATGGACAGAAACTCGGGGCAATTGATTTACAGAACTTCAAAAAAGTATTCCTAATGTATCTGCTCAAAATCGATGTCTAACGGTACTTTCTGCTAGTTTTACACAGGGCAATGCACAAATATACTTATTAATTATTTATTGTATCATAATTCAGATTATTTATACTTACTTTTTAGTCGCATATAATTATTTATAATTCAATTTTTTTAGATAAAAATTATACCATATTAACCCCCTATGCTAAAGGATATTATATAATTATTAACTGAAAGCAACTTTCCTAATTTTCCGCAACAATCATATTAATATTTTTAAGTAGTATGATAAAAATCTTTTAAATCTTAGCCCAAATTAAATCAAACAAAAAAATATCTCGCCACCACTAATAAAAAACAACTACCTCATGGCTCATTTTCAGAAACTCTTTTTATGAAGATTTAAGAGGAAGTCCAATAATGTCCTAATTAGTATATACTTCATAAATATAATAAAATATAATATTTTAGTGATATAGGACATCATCTTATTGCATTAACTCCAACAACATACCTTATTATCATGCTTTATTATTGAAATAAAATATATTTGTATTATTACTGGAAGGAAATGAAAAGAAGAGAAGTGGGAGATGTGTTGATAAATGGTAAGAAGTTAATTTTTTATTGATAAAATGATTTAGGACATGCATAATGATACTTAAAAAATACGACACTTGTGGATGTTCTGGCATTTTAAGGCATGCCGGACATTGTTGAAACACACATTTGCTTGAAATACTTTAAAATTTTGATTTAGAAGTTTAGTTTGAACAATGTTACACTTGCTCTAATTTGATATTTAGATAATATTATTTTATCATTAGATTATATGATATAATCTAATGCTTATAAATTCAATAAATAACAGCATTGTCACAATAAAATAAATTTGAAATACCGTCAAGGTTTCAACAGCAAGCTTCATCAAAACTCCCGTAGACAAATGAGTGTGATTGATTTTTATAAGAATAATGAAAGGCGTATACGGGTGGGTACTGGTCCATGTCTATTAATTGTCTATCAGGACTGTCCTGGTATTTGATCCTTTGATCAGACAATCAACTTGAAGTGGTCTCGAAAGCTCTACAACAATTGCTCTCAACCACTTCTTAATTTCTAAGATTTGAGTAGTTTATTATGAGAAATATTCAAAATAGGAGAAAATGAATTGTTTTATATACATTAAGTAAATAGCTTAAATATATATATGTGTTTCAATATTCTCGAGAGTGATATATTATAGAATCTTATAATAGAATATTTATATAACATATTGATCAGGGAAATTTTGTGAGAAAATGGTACATGGATTGTCGAGGAGAAAATTTGAAGTATCTTTAGTGATTACTTAAATTGATTCAATTAAATAATATTAAATAATGATTATCTAATAAATTGGTAAGCAGTTAGTGTTGTAATGAAATAAGTTATAGTGATGGGTTATTTATGAAATATATTTTTTAACTAATAAAGATAATATATATTATATTAATATGACGATAAATTATGTGCAATTCAGTTTTTGTAATTAAAAATTATATATATATATATAACTCGGCAGGGGCGGATTTAGGAAGAGGCAGGGGGACACGTGTCCCCTTTTTTTTCTTTTACATTTTTTTATCGTTTTAAATTTTACAAAATTATAAATATGCCCTTACAAAATTAAATATGTAGGTGTTTTCCGAAAATTTACTTGCGCCTAACATTTGTGTGCGCGACGAGGTGAACTTCATTTTCTATTACTGCGAATTTTCTTCTACTCCCTGCGTTTTCAAATATAGGTCGTTTGACTTTTTTACATGTATTTTTAAGTCTTTTGATCACATACTTAAAATTATTTTTAAAAATTTTTTTTGAATAATAATATCAATCATATATTTTTATTTGAAAAAAAAAAATTTCAAAAATAATCATTTTTAACATGTGATCAAAAGACTTAAAACAACTTATATTTCGTTTGGAGTAATTTTGTTTAGTTCTGGTCCTGCGTCCTAGCAATCAGCATCTGAATAATCGAGGTGCTAGGTTTATTGACATCCTCACTCACTCACGAGGAGATATTAAATTTAAATGCTGGCCCGTTTATTTAAAGCATGAAAAGACATGCGGTTTGCCTATACCCTAGATACAATAAAGTCGTTCAGTACTGAAGCTTTATAAGCATACGAAAAATTAGGGCTGTACATTCAATCCGCTCAACCGCATCAACCTCAACAACCACCCGCAATCGATCCGTGTATTATGGATAACCGCACAATGTGGACGGTCGCGGATGGATTTTTTAATAACCATTAATTTGCGGTTTGGTTGCGGATTCATTTTTTTTAAAACCGCAAAAAACCAACCGCAACCGCCAACCGCACATTATATAAATTTAAATATTTTTATTATATATGTTTATATATTTACATATAGATATTCACATAAATAAATAAAAAGTTACTAAATTAATGAAATTTGGACTCTTTGAGCAAGACCCAATATAAATTAGTCAATGTGTGCATAACTGTAATTTATTTCATGCTCCAAATGGAAACTTATATCAGAGTGTATGATAGAACTTCTTTGTCTAACTATTTTAGCGGTTGAACCGCAACTCAAACCGCAACCAACCGCAATTACGTGGGTGGATTTGGTTGGTTTTTTTTTAACCAACGGTTTGGTCGCGGTTTGAGATTTTAGAAAACCGCAAGTTGCGGTTTGGTTCGGTTATTACCCTCCAACCGAACCAATCCGAACCGCGTACAGGCCTACGAAAAATATGCATGTGATTGAAGCATATAATCAGTCAAAGTATGAAGAAAATAGAAAAACATGCACGGCAGATTCTTATTCGCCCCCCGAGATATATCAGCCCAACGCATGTGCCATGTAGGGCTGTTATTGAGTTTGAGTTGATATACAGTTTTTACTCACGGTTTATTATGTTAAAAATAACTTTAGAAAATCAAGTGCAAGTTGCTGTAGACACCAGACGTATAATATCTTAAGTGAACATACTCTGATGAGGTAATAAATCAATAATAATGATGTGACAAACAACCACAGCCACAAGTTGAGCTTTCACATCGATCCTTGTTAAAACTATACTTGATTGATCAACAAGTAATATCTGGATTTTTGAATCTGTTTGGCTAATCAAGGGCCATACAAGTGAATTTAAAATAAATTCTTCTTGTTAAAAGTAAAGAAGTGAAGCAGAAATTAGAAAGTTAAGATTTATAAGTGATTAAAATATTTGGAAAATAAGTAGAAGTCGTGGAATAAAAACTAGTATTCACAATTTTTATAAGTATTTTTTGATGACTTTTTACACAAACAATAAGAATAAGTACCTTTAACTTATAAACCAAGAAGCAAAAGTCTAACTAACCTTAAACTAAGCGCTAATGCAAGCACCACCTGCAGTTTAACTAGAAAAAAATCTTGTCAATTATATAAATTAAACATGAAATATAAGAAGAAAAATAGAATAAAGTTTGTGTTAACTGAGCGGTTTGTAGACTAATAAATATAACTACTTTGCTTGACGATTGTGTTCTAAAACGTTTATATGTCTTTCTTGCGCTCGGCATCAACCATGCGCTAACACATACTCACTCCGTCCCATTTTATGTGAACGGGTTTGACTTTCACGGAGATTAAGAAAAAGATAGTAAATGTAGTTGAAAAGTGGGTAAAGTGGTGGGACCTATCAATATTTAATAATATATTTGAGATAGTGGAGAAAAGTAGTGGGTGTAATTGTGTTTATTTAATAATAAGAGAGTATAAAATATAGAGTTAGTGAGTGTAATAGTGAAAAGTAGTGTTCAAAAAATAATAAATCATATAAAATGGGATGGAGGTCGTAATTATTACTGATGAGCATGAATGAATCCGATAATTAAAAGAGAAGATTAGCATTGATATGTAAGGGTAAGATTCTATTGGGCGTTCTTAGTGAGACATAGGATGATAACGTATGCAGATAGTGATTGAAAGTAAATCTACTTGATGCAAAAATTATGATTGTACCTCAAAGATGATACCCCATAATTTAAATAATCACTCAAATTAGAAACCACTAGATTTTCTTTTTCGTTGGTTTCAAACCTTTTCATTGGTAAACTTATTATTGCCTCGATGCAATATTTCAACCCTCGTTTTGAATGCAAGTTTTACGGGCAAAAATTGCCAAGTATCATTTGCCTTACTCCCCAGCGAACAAATTATATGATTTATAATCATTACCTTTCATCCTGTTTTAGTAATATTTTTCTATAAATTTCACACACAATTTCTTCATCACATTTTAATAATTTGTATTATATTTATCCTCTTTTTAGTCCAATATTAACTATCATTAACATTAACGCGTTCAACTTCAAAAAACTATCATACAAATGACTATAAATTTTTTGTAAATGGATAAACTTATTTATATTCTTATATAATCAATATATAATGATGAAAATGAATCAAAATATCACATTTATTATTTTTCAATAAGTGTAATATATATCAACATGATCATTAGAATGGAATGAATGTAACTTAGTGTTTAAGTACTTGTAAATATATAATTAGTTTCTTGCTTGGGTTTGTTAATTACATATTTAGTTCATCAATCCGTTTGTCATCTATACGCACATATAATCAACAGGATGATATTTATGTGAGTCATACGTCCTGAACAATCTTTGGGCTTTTTCAGTGTGATATTCCGAATTTTAATCAATGGACTTAATTGGTGTAAGATTGAGACCAGATGTCAGATGAGTAGCTAGCTAGAGTGACGGACCTAGAGGCAAACGGAAGGAAGGAGGGTCCAAAACTGAATCCACCGGGGCAAAAAAATAATTTAATATTTATAGAATATTATATATATATATATATATATATATATATATATATATATATATATATATATATATCTATATCTATATATATATTAAATTAGTATATATATTTTATGATATGGTTTATTATAATACATGAATTAACCACATGCAGTTAACTAATGAGAATTTTTTTTAATAAAAGTTCATTTTAGTAGTTTTAAAAAAGTTCATTTTGATAGCCTTAAAAAAAAGAGAGGAAAAAACGTTCGTTCTGGAAGCTGTTTGACATAAATTTTGCTCGTTGTACTTCACACAAAAGTCTATAATAATTTCAATTTTATTTTAATGGTTGTAGTTCAATTTAATTTTATTGTTAATTAGGTCCCATCTAAATATATTCACACAATAGCAGTTCTTCCATCTCTTATATAAACACAAGCACCCGTTTCTTTTGTCACTCCTCTTCTTCATCTACCACCCCTACAAAACATTTCCAGCTCCAAAATTTTGGCCCAAATTACGATATGGTCCTGGCAAGCCTAGCTCCTAGTAGCGCCGAAAAGATTCGAGACATGGAGCTTCCAATAATTAATTTTTCGGACAAAAGATCAGACGTGTCCAAGATGATTGTGAAGGCTAGTGAAGAATTCGGTTTCTTTAAGGTGATTAATCATGGCGTGTCTGAAGATATCATAAGGAACTTGGAAGTCGAGTGTTTCGAGTTTTTCGGGAAGACGGCACCGGAAAAACAGAAAGCTGGTCCTGCGAATCCGTATGGTTATGGGAGCAAGAATATAGGGTTTAATGGAGACAGTGGAGAGGTTGAATATCTTATTATGGATACTAAAAATCCTCTAAGTATTGCTTCTGCTGAGCCAACAAGATTCAGGTACCAAATCTTTGCATTCTTCTTCTAAATTTTGAAAGCTTCTATTTCTATGTTTCATGCAAAAGTCTAGAGTCTGGACTTTTAAGATTTCAAGAAAACTTTTGGCTTAACATGATATCGTATCGTCTCTGTATCTTAAGATGTGAGGAAAACGGTTAGCTTAACATGATATCGGAGTTCAGGAGTAAAGATTGAATATGAGACGATATCCGCCTTTATAGTAAAGATTAAAGAGTAGACGATCTCCGCCTTCATAGTAAAGATTAAAGATATATCAATAGTTGTTGAAACATGTGACATTGGGGTTGATAATTAAAAATAATATGATATTAGTAAGCACCCTTCTTAATATCTCGAGATTTGAGAAAATTGTCATTTAATATGGTATCAGAGCTCAATATGGTATCAGAGCTCAGTCTCGTGGGAGACTCGAGTTCCACTCTCTTTCTCAACTCAAAAATGAGTGATGAAATATTAGAATATAATATCTTAGTAAACACTTTATAATATGATCTTGATAGACCTTCTCCAATATTTTGATTTTGCGAGAATTAGTCACTTCTCCGCAATTGTTTTCAGAGACAATCAAATGCTTGATTGTACGTTTTAAAGACATGCATATGCAGGTTCGGGTTTGTGTTTGCGCGACTGTGAGTGTGAGTAAACATAAAGCAGGTGGTAATGTAGGTTAAAGATGTCGTTTAGGTGGGATAGATTAGTAGACTTGTTGGTAGAAAAACATGATGTATATGCTTTAACCAGCTCATATCAAGGTGGCTTAATTGTTCACCACCTAAGCATTTGTCGAAGTGGGTGAAGTCTCCTTATCCTAATTGTCAACCCACCAAAAGTTGGGGATGGATGTGGCAGATCTTACCCCGGTCGGTGCTCTTTTTTTATATGTTAAACTTTGCCACTCTGCTTCTATAAGCTACTACTGTCTTCTTAGGTTTAACAAAAACTATTTTGTTCAGCCTCGAACTCGATCCCTTGACGTGCACCTCGTGTGCGTTGTAATAGATTTTGCTCTACTAGGAAAACTTCATTAGATATAGGGGCCGTTTGGCCAAACTTTAAAGAAAATGACTTCTTGCTTAAGGTAAAGAAGCGGAGTAGAAGTGAGAAATAAATAAGTTAATAAAGTGTTTGGAAAAAAAGCAAAAGTTGTGACAGAGAAGCTAACATTCTCAGCTTCTTAAAAATGTTTCTACTTCTTTACACAAACGGATCGAGAAAAGCACAAGTCAGAAGTAGAAGTTGCTTCTGGTTCCCAAACAGGCCCATATACTCTGACCAATTTTATGAGTATTTTAAGTCTGCACCGACCTTCAAAATTTTGGAATAATTATTTTCTCGAAATCCGAGTTTCTTTCCCGAGTCAAACATACATATATCTCATTTTCACACACTCAACCTCAGAAACAGAACTGTGTCAATACTCGACTCCCATGTTGTCATAGTGTCACAGCCGAACAGATATTATAAATAAATAATCGGCGCTTTTTTAACGGAAAGACACAAATTTTAAAATGGATGTCCAAATCGCTCGAGCAAACATGTCTAGACATATATGGTCAAAAAATTGAGGCAAAAAACGATTGTTAGACTTCCTAAGAATATATGTCTAGACAGACACCTAAATATACGTATGTGTTGTTAGTCATACGATGTCTGAATATATTGGTTACCCAATGGAAAATGGTTCAACCTTAAAATGGCTTAATTGAGATATCCCAAAGATCAAGGTTCTACATATATATGCTAGATTTGGTGCGTCTAAGGATTTGTTAATACATAAGTTGATACCAGAAGTGTCCATGAAATAAACAACTGGCTTCCTTTCTGATGACAAATAAATGTGTGTTCATGTCACGCTGGAAATGAAATGCTTTTCAGAGAGTCTAGAGAGTAAGAATGAGAGGGGTCAGAGTTAATGTCATGAATGCGGTACTTGATGTTATGTGAGTACTTGATGATCTGAGAAATGCTCTTCTAGAGACACCATTATTAATTTATTACTCCCTCCGTCCCAGTCATTTGTATACAAATGGCTGGGACACGGAGACCAAGAAATTGTGTAAGAAATGAGTAAAGTTAGATGAAAAGTGGGTATAGTGGTGGGACCCATTTATATTTAATAATAGATTTGAGATAGTGGGGGAAAGTAATGGGTGTAATAGTGTTTATATTATTATAGAATGAAGATAGTGGATGAAAGTAGTTGGTGTAATGATATTTTATATTATAAAAGTTTACTACTTTTGGAATGTATACAATTGATGGGACGTCCCAAAAAGGAAACTGTATACAATTCACTGGGACGGAGGGAGTATACATATAAATGCATCTATGCTAGCTGTAGCCTGTAGAGTGTAGTACCAGGAGCACCTTTAAGGAGGTACGGTCTCAAGTTTCAGCACTTGCATGCATTGGACCATCATCATATATTCACATGCATTTTCAGGATTCACCACACCTGGACCCGAATCACCGAATAGACAAAGATAGATTTTAAATTTTAATACAAAGATAAGCTGCTTTTATACATACACGGGATGTTACGTACGTGTGAACGATAGAACTTCAGGGCATCTGGCCTTTTCAAGTGAGATAAAATTAGTTTAAAGGGATCTGTATAGCCTTGATGAGTTGATGTGAAGGTACTGTGTAGAAAGCGTCAAAGGATGTTTAAATATTGATAAGTATGGAAATCGGAAATGAAAATAAGTAGCAACTAATATAATTTAAGTTTATATGCATGAATCGAACCCGGACACATGTAGACAATGGAAAATAAATACAACATGAATCGAACCGCATATCTGGGACAACATAAAATAAACACATCAGGTAGACTATATCATGTTCATTCACATTTCTAAATAAGCGTATACTCCATTCATATATTATACTTAGGATATACCGGAGTGTGTGAAATTAATCAGATATTGTGGTGAAAGAAGGCAAACACACGTGCCTGCATGGACCATGCAACCCGGAAAGGGGCCAACGTCTGACTGTCACAATCTATTCAAACACCTACATATTCTTCACACACCAACATAAAATCAATGCACTAAGTATAATTTCTATTATCTCCTGTTGATATGAAAAATGTAGCATTGTTTAATGTGCCTCGGAGGATTTTTCTAGAGCATTATTTATTTGAGAACCACATATATAATGGGGATGGAATATGGATGATGAGAAATGCATGCAATGTGTAGTAGTTACATCAGGAAAGATAGTGAATGAGAATTGTCATCATCAACAAGCTGTAAACACATACTCCCTCCGTCCCAAAAAGAGTGAGCTGGTTTGACTTTCACGGAGATTAAGAAAAATGTAGTAAGTTTAGTTGAAAAGTGTGTAAAGTGGTGGGACCTACCAATATTTAATAATAGATTTGAGATAGTGGAGAAAGATAGTGAGTGTAATAGTGTTTATATTATTATAGAATGGAGATAGTGGAAGAAAGTAGTAGGTGTAATAGTGAAAAGTAGTGTTCAAAAATAGTAAGTATAGTAGGTTCATTCTTTTTGGGACGTCCCAAAAAGGAATAAGGTTCACATAAAATGAGACAGAGGGAGTAACTACTATAGAGTAATAGAGCAATGGAATCCTGTGGATCATTACTTTTTATTTCTTCCTGATGCATCTCCAATTACACACTCCTCTTGGGAAGAAGATTATTGTTATTACATGGATTTACTGTCGACAACAATTAACAAGTCGCAATTATATTACTTTCTTCGTCCCATTTTAACAGCCTTTTTAGAATTTGATTGTTACTCTAATATAAGTGATTTTTTCTTGTTTTCTTACACTATTTGATAAGTAAATTTTGAATTTTACCCCTCATTAATGCAGCTTATATTTTCTACGCAGTATAAGTAGTTTAGTTTGATTTCATTAAACGTAACTATGTAAGAGTATTCAAACAAACATATGAATTAATATAAAAATTAGTTTGTGTACATCTCTCTAAACAAGCAGTTAAATGGGACCGAGAGAATATATCATTGTATACAAATTATCCGTCGGGAATCGGAGGGTCGGGATTCTTTTTGTATAAATAAAGTTTATTGGAATGTGAGGAAGAATACAGTAATAATTGTGTATTTGTGACAGCTGTGCTGTAAGAGTATATGTGGAAGCTGTTAGGAGGGTGGGGTGTGAAGTATTGGAAATGATGGCAGAAGGATTGGGGGTCCCAGACACCTCAGTTTTCAGCAGCCTAATCACACACGTTGACAACGACTCTCTTCTCAGGCTCAATCACTATCCCCCTCTTCTCCCTCCTCATCATTTTCATACCAATAATCTCACCCATTATGACACGTCATCTGCCCCCTCATTTCCTCAACAACTCAACGCCGGTAAGAACAATAGGATTGGGTTTGGAGAGCATACGGACCCTCAGATCTTGACCATCTTGAGATCCAACGGCGTGGCTGGCCTCCAAATCTCCCTAGGTGACGGGGTGTGGGTCCCCATATCCCCTGACCCCACTGCGCTCTGTGTTAATGTGGGTGATGTCTTGCAGGTAACTCGTTTTCTAAATAACCATGGTTATATCTCTGCATTCGTAAATTTCTGGTATTTTACATGTTAAATCTGAATGCATGCATGTTAAGACTTAAGAGTACAATTTACACATGCAAGGTACTAATAATGCTGCTAAACGCATTTATGCAGAAAAAGTTTCACAAGTACTCCTTCATCTCAAACTTAAATCGATTTGTTAGACTTTGAACATAAAATTTAAAATGATCATATAATTATATAATATATTTCTAGACTCTTATTTCTTTTAAATAGAAATTTTATACTTAAATTTCTATTTATAAAGATAATTATTAAATAGACGATCAATTTATTTTAAACTGCAGGTTCAAAATCAACTAATTCATCTATTTCTGAATGCATGAGTGCATGCTAATTTTTGGAGTAAATTAACAATTTTGATTTATAGAAATAAGTACTTATTTTCATGAAAAAAAATACACATTTCCTTGCATGTTCCAGGAAAAAGTGACTTAGACGTTTCATATTTATATGCTTAATAAGTATCTAACAAAAATATAATGAGGTTTCTGTAATTTTTATGAAGGCCATGACAAATGGAAGGTTTGTTAGTGTGATACACAGAGCCATGGCCAATTCAGACAAGGCAAGAATGTCGATGGCCTATTTTTGTGCTCCTCCCTTCCATGCAAAGATCGCTTGTCCGAAAGAACTGGTCACACTGGAGAGGCCTAATCTCTACAAGCCTTTCACTTGGGCTGAATATAAGAAAGTTGTGTACTCTCTGCGCCTCGGAGACAGCCGTCTTAAGCTTTTTAAATTGCAGTCCGATGATGAAACCAGGGATTAGGGCAAGGGTAAGCTAGTTTTTAGGATGTTAACTATGTTTTTAAGTAAGACGAGATGGGCAATTTTGGTTATATTTACGGCCCTGCTATGGAGGAGTATGATTTGCGTGTTGAACATCATCAGTACGGAGTTTCTTTTGTTGTAATGAAAAACTCTGGTTTCATTTTAATGTTTTTTTAAATTGCGACCTGTGAAGCTATGTTACCCGGACTCAGCTGAAAGTGTCTAAACTGAACACGTGTCCAAGTGTTGGACTCTGCAATATTGTGAAAATTTTACATGTTTTTGTCTAAATTAAGTGTCGGAGTGTCCATATCCATGTCCGACAAATGAAGAGTCAGGGTAACATAGCTGTGCACATTGAAAAATTAACCTCAATTTTGAAGTAGAAGATAGAACTTGATGTATTTTGATTCTGGTAAAAAAATAAAAGAAATCTGGTAAAGGTGAAAAGACAAGATAAAATTGAAGAGAAAAGCAAAGAAGGCAGTTTATGTATACTAATGTAAGAAAATGTCACCCTGTTTCATTCCTCAAACCAGGTTCTAAAGTGTTCGCTCACCAAAGAAACAAAGAATCATGCTGTTATGGTTAGAAAGGAAATGCGGATTCTAACCATAAACAGAGCAAGAAGAAAACTATAATAAGTTCAACACTGCTCTGCTATTGTCTTCAGACTCGTAAATCTAATCAAGTCAGCTAGATACTTATTCTTAGAAGTTTTAAATCCAGATGTGGCTATTCACAGCAGCCTCTTAATCAATCACTGTCAGTCTAAAACTGTGAAGCTCTATCTAAAGAGTAGTGGATTAGAAAGAACGCCTCATCTGTTATTGATACTTGTCCTTAAACCGAGCCTCCATCAGACCACTTGTGATTTGGCAGCATACCGGGAGCACTTCTTTCTACCAGGTTTGCCAATTGCACACACACAGCTCTCGAGCAGTTCATAATCTTCCTCCCAAAACAACTTTGATGCCATCTCTGGATTTTCCAATAACAACTTAGATGTTAAGAAGCCAGCAATTGTCCATGTCTGATAAAGTCTGGACTGTTTCCCGATAAATCTTCCACGCCGCGTGTCATAATATTCAGGCCAATGATCCTCCGAAAGCTTCTTCTCGGCCAACGCCACCGCCTTTCTTGCAAGCTCTGGTTTCTTCATCTTCATGCAAGCTAGTGTAAACTGAAACACAGAGTACAATATATTTGAGTGCACATCCTCTACAATTTTGAACTCTAATTAGCTAATAAAATTCATTTAGAGGCCTATAATCTAAAATGCTTAACATATTATATATTACTAATCTTTAAGGTACTAACAAGCATACCTGCCAGAGAAGTGTTGGCCAGGATCCTCCATTATGATATGACCATGGCCTGCAGAGAGAATAAGCATGTAAATCATTTCATTAAAAACTGACTGCTTCCTGCATGAACTAACATACTACCAATAAGAGTAGAAATGAAAGAACGTTTCAGAAATATATTAAGCGCTTACGTATTCTTGGGGTCACTGCCTGTTATGACACGCCATTCCTCATACTCCAGAGCAGGGTAACATATTTTTAAGGGCATATGTGCCACAAGATCGTCCCATTTATCTTCGATCAAATTTAAAATGCTCTCATTTTGTTTTGGTGTACCCAGTGATGAGACAATAGACCAAAGATTTCCAAGGGTAAAGAATCTAAAGTCCATATGAGCTGGCTGCAGATTGCCAATGAGATATCCTCCCGACTCAGGTATCCAGTCTACCAGCCAAGAGGGTATTTGATCCGGATAGATGTTGAACTTGTTGATGGCATCCGTTGAGTATTCTTCAGTTTTGTATCGGTATATTTCATTGATCTTCTTCATGTCCACCCAATAATACTCCCTAATGTGGAAGGACAGTGCACTAAGCCGGTTGTTGACAGCAGCAACCAAATTCTTTGTGGAATCATTGACAATGAGCATCTCTCGAGAACAACGCAAAGCTGAATAAAACAATGCCTGAAATACAATGAATCCATCAGTTAAAAAGATAAACCCCATTAAGAAAAGCACACTGCCACAAGCTAGGTCAAAATCCTATAAATTTTAGGGGTATTATGAGTAAACATTTTTCATTTTAAATTAATACTGGTACTCTGTTATGGTGTCCTTACTCGATTATTATACCAACGGTTTGATGTGGTGTCCTTGATTAGTATACCAACCGTTTGATATGGTGTCCCTATGCAATTAATATGCCAATCCTCTGTTATGGTGTCCTTATCCGATTGGTTAAAACTATTCTCTGCTTCAAACACGCACTTGGTTAAAGATGTTAAGGAAATCACAGCTATATTATGTCCCTACTGGACACACTCCAACTGTTCTACAGACTTTCTTGTGCAGATTTGTACTCATAAAAAGATTAGTTTTGTCCCAAATATAACGCCAAAGTGTTGCTGTTATATATTCTTCCGTTTACTTCTAAACAAAGGCAGCTGCTTTATATCCTCACAGAACCATCTGTAAGAATAAAAGGTTTTCCCTCACAAGCTCGCTAATTATGCATTACCAGCAAGCATCAAACATATCAATATTCCTTAAAGAAATTAAGGATTAGTTTTGCTTTACAGGAATACATCAGATGTTAAGTATCTGATGAATTTTGATATGTGAACTATACATGGTACTGACAGCTAGTGACTCTGCTTATATGGGATGTGTTATTGGTAAAGCACAAAAAGAAGTGCTTAAAACCTATGATTTTTACTAAATCATGCATGTCTTAGTTTAATGATTATTGCATTCGTCAGACAATAATTTAAAACAAGAAGTTTAATCTTCTTTAGCAACAATAACCTACTGGAGTTCAGTTGGATCCTCTGGGTTTTCATGATAAACATTTTCCAAGGCATATTCTCTAGGCAACGTGCATTGCTTGATCTTAGAGAGATTGCATTCTTAATATTCTCATAAACCTAGAGCATATAAAACATAGACACACGATATCACAAGCTAAAATATGGTCAGTCAGAATTGAAAGGGGTCAATGACTTTATAAATGATAGAAAAGGGGGGAGAATCAGTGCTACCAATTTAACTTATTTTCACCAGCTAATCTAAGTGTGGTGCATTACAAAGCTTCTTATCTAGAAAAAGCAAACTTCAAAACATTAGTCAAATTTTAACCGCACTTAATAATAAACTATGGCTTTGCCCTGGGTTTGTATTAGATACATCTTAAACCATGAGGAAAGAAACCTTAGTTTGGCCACTTGTTTACCAGTATGTCCTTAAAAATACAAAACCATTTAAAAGTTGCACCTAAGCAGAAAAAGAGACATTCTCAGCTTAAACCAAAATATCAAATTCAATAAAGCCTCACTTGAATTTCGAGAGGGTGACCATGAATGCCCATCCTTCTGTCAATCATACAGGAACCATCAGTGACTAACAGTGTAGGAAACATGTCGAATCCATCTGTTAAACAAAGATTAAGTATCAGCCTTATTCCTGTCTGCACATCCACTCGTGCTTGCAGCCCATAATCTCCTGTGAGCTTAGTATAAGCTCTTAACAGAATGATCCACCATAACCCTGTAAAAGTTAGCAAGTTATATTTGTAGCGGAGAAAATAGGAATGGAACACCGAAAATGTAATGAGGTCTAGAACTCATTTTCCATTAAAGCAACCAAGTAATATAGATTTTTAGTATGCGGCCTATCTTTGTAGAATACACAAGTGATGACAAAATAGTTAACGCAACCGAATTCCCAAAATTAATAAGAGAAAACAAATTCATAATGAAACACAGTAATAACCAACTATTAATCAGCTGAACAACCATGGAAAAAAAAAATCCTGCTTAATATGCATGTTGCATACAAGACCACAAAAAGTGCTTAGAATCTAAAAGTGGCCTAGCTTACCAGAATCAACAGGTGCAACACGACCTATGGCTGATTCACCAAAATCTGGATCTAAAATATCCTCTGATTCTCCAATTTTCCCATCAATAGCCACATTTTTAACTTTGAAACTTGCGGGCATCAACCCTTGCCCAGGGCTATGGCAGTCTACAGTTTTTTCCCAACTCTGAGAAGGAATGATAATAAACAACTCAAATTGCAGATAAAATGATCAATTAAACGCATCCCATTCTAAGTGAACCATTATACGCTTACACTGCCTTAATATAACTATCCAACAGAAACAAAAAAGAGCACAATATTGGTGATTGAGAAAAAACAAAGTTTCTTGCTAGCTACATTTCAACAGGGGCTACTCCAGCACCCTTGGGCCTTGGTGATGCAAATTTGACAGTCTTGTCACATCTCATACATATTCCCAAAAGTGCTGCATATCAAACACATCTTATCAATCGTGAATGTTAATATGTTATTCCTTTTAAGTTACAAGTAATTTTTCAGGGCAGCTACTTCAGCACATAGTACCCAATCTATGACCAGTATATCACTACTTGCACCTTGTTTAAACCAATAATTGGGCTCTCAGTCTGCTAGACATCACATGATGCTACAGCCCCATAACGTTAGACATATAAAAATATACACACCACTGACATTGTAACATTACTTGAAAGTTTTCGTGACTCGGAATCAGTAATATCAATTGTAGATTTGTGTAGACTAAGTTATTGAAAGCACAAATGACAGCATAAGATGCATAAAGATACAAAAAAGAAAGAAAAAGAAAAGGCATTTTCATTTAGTCAAGGAAGTTTGAAAGGCAAGCACCTGTAATTGCAGTGTATGTAGCAGAAAATTCTTAACAATCTCCCCTTCTCCATTAAGCAAGAATGCAAGAGCAGAGGGGACAAAATCACGAATAAACACCTGGTCATAGTTGAGTGGTGTGGAATCAGCTGGATCACTAGCTGCAACAGTCCCAACAGGGTTTCCACAATAATCAACAACAGCACCTCGAAGTAATTCCCAAGCCTCTTTTTCGACCTCAGACACCTCTCTCTTCGGAGACAAAACCTTACTCCCATTCAAACCTTTCGAATCACCAATATTTACATTCAAACCATTAACTCCTACCCTACCCTCCTCTTCCCTTAATTTCTCCTCTTTCTCCACCCTTTCAATCACCAAAGGCTTCACATTCAACCCTCCACGAACATAAATCCTCTCGAAACTCTTATCATTAACATGACCTTCAACCGACGTTGAATGATTCCTATAATCCGATGCCACATTAACAACTACACTCCTACCACAACTATCAACACGACGACAACCACCCGTTAAAACCCTAGGCTGTCCCCAATCAGAACCGGAACCAAAAAAACCCTTCCGATTCGGATCAATCCCACACCTATAACCTAAACCTTTACCACCCCTACAACTAACATACCCTCGCAAACCGTACACCTTAAATTGCTTTTTCGACAAATTAGTCCCGATTCTATGATCACATTTTCGAAACGAGTATCCGAAAATCGATGAATTCTTACAGCTAAGTAACATTCTACAACAGGGCCTCATATTCGATACAGCAATACAAGTAGTATTCATATCTATAACAATCTGATAAATCAATTAAGACCTATATGTGTATATTAAAAATGAAGAAAAATTCTTCAAATTAAGATCAGATCTGTTAATTCTGAAAAATGAATTAACTGAAATGATATTAGATATATATGTACAGATGAAATTAGATATGTTTGTGTATGTATATTGGAATTATATATGTGAAGAAAATAAAAATAAATATAAGACCGAGAATTGAGAATGTAGTTGAACTTACAGTTGAAGAGAAAGCGTTGATGAGTTTGAACAGAAAAACACAGGAAGGAGTTCTGTAAGAGGGGTGGGTATATATAGGCATTTCAAAAAGTGAAATTTCCAAATTCGACCCCGGGTGTGTGTAACGTGCTTTAGAAGTGAATTGACTATTTTGTCCTTGCATGTGCTTTTCAATTTTTCATCCGGATATTTTGGCTTGATTTTTAATTTATGTGACTCTTGTTTATTTTGATTTTGTAGTATTTTATTTATGCACTCCTCTTTTTTGAGTAGTTTTACCAGGAAATAATGCTTCTTATTTGATATTGCTTCATACTATAATGAGTTATAAATTTTATTTTTGGGCTATTTATGTCAAAAAATAAATTATACTCTTTCCATCTCTATATATGGAATAATTCTAAAATAATGATGTAAACAAACCTGTAATGAACTGCTCTTACATTTTGTAGCTGCCAGATGTTTGGCCGGAGAATATGAGTGGTACAAATTCATAAAACATGGAAAGAACCACCGCGTTACATTTGGATGACCTCTCAGTCATACAGTCGTATGGTTTGTGCTGTTGAAGATGAACACGTCACTCTCTTTTACAGTATATATTTAGGCAGGTGTTTACATTTTGTTTGTTAAAACATATGATGAGACCGTTTGGCTAAGATTAAAAGAAGTAACTTATTGATTAAAATAAAGAAGTGGATTATAAGTGAGAAGTTGGTTTGAATTTATAATTTAATAGGAGTGTTTGGCTAACCTCATTTATAAGTTATTCTGCTGTTGTAAACAGAAGGGAGAGTAAAAAAGCTGAGAAGAAAAAAAAAGCTACAACTCTTGGCTTCCAACTTCTGAACAAAATCTCATCAAATAAGTGGGTTGACTTATTTACCCAAACAGTATGCAAAATTTTAGAAGTACTTCTCAAGTCAAGAAGCTGGGCTTCTTCGATTCCCAAACACCCACGATCTCACGTGAAGAAAATTGATGAGAACTGCACGTGTAACGGTGTAAATATGTACTTTTTCCGTTTCAATTTATATTTTCATTTTAAAAAATTATTTTAAATTAATTTTTTATTTCAACTTTTAATGTAAAATTATATTTTCAAAATTAATTCTATCCCACATATCTCTTATTTATATTTCTTAGATCAATCTCATTCTATATATTATGGTCATTTAATATGATTAATTTGTGAATATTCACTTTCTTAAACTGTGTGATTTTTTTGAAAGTGAACATTTAATCTCAAACGGAGGGAGTATTTACTTCTTATCAGTGGCACAAAAATATGATTAAAGAGTATTACAGGTAGTTTATATTTTTGTGATTAAGAATTAAGATAACGATTGATAACATGTTAGCTTCTAATTTATCGTAAAACTAGTGAATAAAGCCGCGCTTCGCGGCGGCGTTATAAATTCCGATACGAATTATTATTATAATTGCATAAAATTATTTTGAGTCATTTTTCTGTTAAACATATCACTAATAAAACAAATATTATAATTAGTATAAAAATTAGTTTAAGTGGTCATCCAGTCAAACACAATACTAATAATAAAAGGGCTTTTTTCATAAATACCCAAGTCTAAAAGAATTTTTACAAAAATACTATCATTTTTTTAAATAAATTGCAAAAATACTATAGTTCAAAAATTATTTGCAAAAATACGGTGGTTGCATATGCAACCATATCTGCAGTCGCTAGCAACCACATATGCAACCACAAATGCAATTTTGAAAAAATCTTTTAAAAATTATATTCAGTTACATAACATGTTGCAAATGAAGACAAATGAGTGCCCCTACGGGGTTAAAACTAATATCACAAAAGCAACCATCAAATCAACTAAAAGCAAATCAAAAATCACTACAAAATCCAATCCACCTAGCTTCAACCACCATAAACTCCGGCAATTCATCTTCATCGAAACTCCGTTACACATCCTATTTCAACCCACGCCATCACACTCGCACTTCCGACAAAGACATCACCAACACCTCTGATTCAACACCCAAACCTGTTTCTCCAACCAACAACCACACTCAAAGCGTCGATCCAACATCTTACGCAGATCTATTTCCCATTTTATTCACAAGTCTAATCACACTCAAAATATCTTATGATTATGTAGGTACATGTGTATAGAAGATAAAAGATGTAGATCGAGATGAGAAGGAGATGTTGTAATTTGAAAAGGAGAGGAAGAGAGAAAGAAGGGTGCGCGAGAGGAGATAGATAGAGGCTGGGGAGAAACGGTAAAATAGCAAATTTTTGATATATTTTTATGACGAAAACGTATATCTGCAATTATTATAATAAAATCGTACTAATGCAACTAGTTTGTTGAAAATGGGTACAGGTGACAAATTCTCATAATAAAATTAGTTCGAACCGCCACCCGTCAAAGACAATATTAATCCATAATTATTATTTTTATGATAAAATTAAATATTATAATCCAGATCAATATTAGTTTGAGCCGCTCTTTTGTCAAACACAATACTAATAACAAAACACTATAATTTAGATATTAGTTTGAGTCGTCTTACTGTCAAACGCAATACTAATAAAAATTATTCTAATTGTGATAAAATTAAAGATTATAATTGGATAAAAAAAAATTTGAACCGTGGTCCCATTTTAACAAAAAAATATATTATAACATAGATAAAAAAAATTATTTTAGCCACTTTCCCATCAAATATAATACTAATTGAAAAATTATTATTATTTAGATAAAAATTATTTTGGGCCGCCTCCCGTGCCCGTCAAACACAATACTAAATAATTTACATTATCATAAAATCAATATATGATTCCTATTTTATTTGTTAATTATTTTTATTTTATGATTCCTATTTATTAGTTAAAAATTATTATTATTTTATGGTTCTAATTTTTTTGCCATTAGTTTTTTGGGATCTTTTTAAAAATACCCATCTGTAAAATTAGTTTTTTAAAAATGCTACCATCTTTTTCATTGTTTTTAAAAATACCTTTTCATAAAATTTTTTTTTCAAAAATACGATTTGCAACCTTTGCAACCTTGGGCGGCGCAGCCGTAAAAGTTGCAAATGAGGTTGCAAAAGTTGCAAATAAAAATGGAAAGTTGCAACTGTTGCAACTGTTGCAACCTTGGGCGGCGCAGCCGTAAAAGTTGCAAATGAGGTTGCAAAAGTTGTAAATGAGTTTGCAAAAGTTGCAAATGAGGTTGCAAAAGTTGCAAATAAAAATGGAAAGTTGCAACTGTTGCAACTGCAATTGCAACTAGTTCAACTGAAAACTGTAAGTTGCAAATGAGGTTGCAAAAGTTGCAAATGAGGTTGCAAATGAAGTTGCAACTTTTGCAACTGCAGTTGCAACTTCATTTGCAACCTCAGTTGCAACTAAATGCAACTGAAAACTATATATAGTTGCAAATGAGGTTGCAAAAGTTGCAAATGAGGTTGCAACTGCAGTTGCAACTTTTGCAACCTCAGTTGCAACTAAATGCAACTGAAAACTGTAAGTAACAACAGATGTATGGTGTGCCCCTGGCGGGGCCATTAGATTACAATAGAATCAACTGAATGCAACCATATGCAACTGAATACAACCGTATGCAACCATATATGCAATTACAAATCTATATATATCGATTCCGAAAATGAGGTCGAAAATGACATTTGAAAACTGGAACTTGAAATCAGGTTGCAACACGGCTGGCGCCGCCTGTAGTTGCAAATGAGGTTGCAAACAGTATTTTTGAAAAAAAATATTTATGAAAAGGTATTTTTAAAAATAATTCTGGAAGGTAGTATTTTTGAAAACAATAAAAGAAAAGGTAGGTAGTTTTGTAGATTTCCCTAGTTTTTTTTAATGATTATTATCTTTACAATCTTTTATTCTCTATTCCAAATTTTAAAAAATTATAAGACTAAATCGAAAATAAAATTGTATGTATTACCTTACAAATCTTAAATATAAATTGTATTTTGTTTATGATGTTAATTTAAATAAATATAATCCTATTACTTTTAGGATTCCTAAATAAGAAAAAAATTGTATTTCCTTTAGAATCCAAAAAAAAAACAATTGTATTAACTTTTGGAATCCTTGAACTTGATTTTTTTAAATTATATTTTCAATCTGAAGTTTAAGAAAATTATAAGAAAAAGAATTTTATTATTATTAGAATCCAATAAAAAAAGAATTGCATTACCTTTAAGATTCTTGAACTTGATTTTTTAAATTATAATTTTATTTTCTATTCGAAATTCAAAAAAATTATAAGACTAAATTGAACTATTATCGAGATTGGTTTTAAATTCATGCATACTATTTGAATTAGGTTGCAAAGATCTCAAAAATGTTTTCATGACAGGGATACCATCTTCTTGATCATTGACGTGAGTTTAGCGCTACAAATCTCTTTAGACAATTTGAGATTGTGGAAGATGCTAGTGTTTATTTTTTAGATATATAATTTGAAAAAGAATTAAAATAATAAGATTATAAATTTTACAATTTTTTATAATAAGAATTGTATTCTTAAATTATATTTGTTCAATAATTATTATTTTGAAAAAATAAAACACATCTTATTTTTTTTGTTGCAAGCAATACATTAAGTTGGTAATAATCACTATCTGATCGTTCAAGATGGTAACTAATTTTAATTTTTTTGCTATTAGTTTCTTTAATGATTATTAACTTTACAATCTTTTATTTTCTATACGAAATTTAAAAAAAAATTATAAGACTAAACCGAAAATAAAAATTGTACGTATTACCTTTCAAATCTTAAATATAAATTGTATTTTATCTATGATTATTTAAATAAATATAATCCTACTCCTTTCAGAATTTCTAAATAAGTGAAGAATTGTATTACTTTTACAATCCAAAGACAAAAGAATTGTATTAACTTTTTTAGAATCCAAAGACAAAAGAATTGTATTAACTTTTCAAAGACAAAAGAATTGTATTAACTTTTGGAATCCTTGAGCCTGATTTTTCAAATATACTCCTATTTTTTTTAGGATTACTAAATAAGAAAAGAATTGTATCATCTTAAGAATTCAATAAAAAATACTAAATAAAAAGGAAAAAAATTGTATCATCTTTAGAATTCAATAAAAAATACTAAATAAAAAAGAAAAGAATTGTATCATCTTTAGAATTCGATAAGAAAATACTTGTATTACCTATATTGATTCAATTAAACCACATTAAATAATCTTAAAATTATTTGAAACCGTAAACTTAAAAGTTTAGGTTGAACTCAATCGGTTTAAAGTAAATGGTTTTTATAAACTAAATCATTATCACATTCTACTAAATTATATTTTTTTTGTCTCGGTTCTTTTCTTTTATCATCCGTTTTTAATTTTTAGAAAATAAAGTAAATTAAGAAAATACAAATGAGTAATATGATAGTGTTAATGTTATGTAATGATAAAGTTGTGAAAATAATTGATACAGAGGAGAATCGAGTGACACACATTTTCGGTGTTTTGAATTTTGATTTCATAATCAATATTGTTATTTATTAAAAAACACAAACAAAATGTGAATGGAATTATTAAAAATGTGTGCCAATGCCTCAATTTTTCTTTTTGTCATAACCAATGTCTCATATTTTATCACCCTTTCAAGCAGGAGACGTGTGTTTGACTATATTGAAGAATGAAGGGTAAAGTGGTAAATCAGTTTCGGGCCTCATATTAAATGGATAAGATAGGTGTCGGTTTCGGACACGATGGATAGAAAATTGAAAAAAAAGGTGCGGAAATCGAAAAAGCACATATCTAAGGAGTATCTTTCATATTTTATTTCAAATTAATACGAGCGCCACAGATATAATAAATATTCTTTTGTCCCTGTCATTCCTTTACCAGTTTCTTTTTTAAGTCTCTTATCTAATTTCTTACATTTCAAACTTATCAAAAATAATTAACGGATCCCGCAGCTTTAGCTTTCTTTTATTTTCACAGTATTTTTATTTCATTATATTCTTTTTATACATTAAAAATCAATGGATTTCATCATTCATCAACCTTTTTATCTTTTTTCAACTACCTTGTACTCACTCTGTGGCTTTGACTAAAATTTACATGTATCATATTATTGAAAAAAGTAATATAAATTATATCATTAAAAAATATATTTGGTCTATTTTAATATGCAATTTTAAAATTTTAAAAATAATAAAAAAAAATTTATAAGTCAAACAAGATTCAATTTAACTCCTTAAAAATCAAAACTTACGTATAAAAAGGACGGACGCAGCTCACCCATTCCATAAGAATCGGGAGGGAGCACACCCCTTGCCAATAAAATCTTTAAAGCCCATTAGGAGGAAAATACTCTCCTCCACGTTTTACTAAAATCCATATGTAACAAAGCGGCCCAAAACCACTAACCAGTTATAATCTGTGATTTGGCAGCTTATGTTTTATTTAAGAATTGAGCTGAAAATTGGGCCTGAATAAAAAATGGGCTGGCACAGTGATTTGGAACTAACGACGATGTTGGATAAAGTTAATTTGAGAGAATTTACCTTCTTAACATTTGCTTTAATTGGATCAATTTTAATCAAACATAGAACTGATATATCCTTTAAATATAATTTTAATAATTTTAATAGAGATTTTCTTAAAAAATATAATAATTTTAATAGAGATGTTAAATAGTTATTTAAGATATTTCATGCTAAATCGTAAAGATAAAATATTAAAAATTCTGATGGATCAATCAGTACTTGAGCCGACTAACAAATTTATATTATTCTAAATTTGCAATCAAGTAATAACGATTTCAAACATAATTAATAGCTCAAGTAGTTAAGGGTTTATCTCCTGTTAGACGCATGTCATTAGTTTAACGATTTCAATTCTTCATCCTAGGCTTCTATATATCTGTCTCTCTACTTTCTCTGTTCAAAACAAGAAGCGGTAAATTTTATTATTCTCGTACACCCTATAAACAGACATGGTGCTTTTCTTTGATCCTCCTCTCATATTTGATCATCTGTTTTGCTGTAATGATAATGATGATAATCTTATTAATAATCTCCCCAAACCAGTGACAAATTAATGGGTTATTCATCGAGTCAACCACATATCAAACAGTAACAATTCTAGAAGTAATTTACGAATAAGTTAGAACACACATTGTTCATCTAACTACGAGACGTAAGCAATGATTCCATTTATACAACATCTTCCTCACCTAATATCACTGATACTACTACTTAAGCTGTTAAGCAGTCACTTGGATACTTAATAATTACGGCTTGAATTTGAATAAGCTAGTACTAGGTTCAATAGTTTATTAGTTATTTAATATTTAAACCAGAATATTAGTCAAAACACTAGGCTATAGACTAGGCCGTTGAATTTTATTACCATTTGATCGAATAACTGTTTAGTTCAACGGAGTGACAGTGCAAATTGAATCTAATCATATTAACACCGAAAATGACATGCTCCGTACATATTAAATTGTTGTCTTCTTTTGATTTTACTCGCATTTTTTTTGTTTTAAATTATTAACGAGTTAATGTGGAATAATATAAGGATAGTTTGTAACATAAAAAACTTTTTTATTATAAATTTCTTTCAAAAAATTCTTGATTTTATAATTAATGCCACATAGAGTTGTAATTCGAGCCGAGCCGAGCCGGGCGAGTTTCAAACCGAATCTAATTCGAGCCAAGTTTAATCGAATCGAGTCGAGCCGAGTCAGCTCGATTAATTAATCGAGCCTAAATCTTTGCCCGAACTCGACTCGGTTAATTTCACGAGTCGAGTCGAGCCGGCTCGTCTAGTTTTATCGAACCCAAAATTCTAACCGAACTCGGCTCGTTTAATTAAACGAGCTGAAACTTTTGCCTGAACTCGGCTTGTTTAACGAGTCGAGTCGAGACCATTTAAACGAGTTCGAGCCGGGCGAGCTCACGAGCCGCTCGACTCGAATTACAGCTCTAATGCCACATTGTATTCACAAATTTAAAAGAGATATATTCAATAAGTCTTTAACTAATATATAGTAATTCTTTTGATTTCATAATAATTTTGTTTAATTTATTTAATAAAACATCAGGTATTTGTTTGTTTACTTAAGAATTTTTCTGGAACACAACATTTTTAGGAAAGTTTAGGAGTTAAAAATAACAAAATTTTTACCTAGCTTCCAAGATTTCTATCTAAGTAATTACTTAACATAGAACATTTCAAAGAAGTTCGGGAGTCCAAAAGAAAATCGAACTCATATCACCTTATCTAGTTTGTTCTTTTTTAACTCTTTCGGTCAGGGTCATGGACTCATGGGACATGACCCTAGTCCCTACATGAAGAATGTGGACATGTGGTAGTGGAGTAGTAAACTGGGCCTTCTATGTTGATGTTACTCTTTCATAGCCCAATTATGCTGGAATTTATATCATATTCTGAAAAATATCCTGACAAAGAAAATATTCTGAAAAGTACTTTCAACTTTTGAAATAGATGTACAAATGATAAATTGACTTATTGGGAATAAATATTCCTAAAAATAATTGAGTTGATTGGATTTCGTTTCGGTAATCAAGTCCAACATTTTGTGTCCTGACAATTTGGTTAAAGAAAAATGAAATTCTGTTATTACACAAACATATTAAAATTTGTGATCAGTATTTCTCAACATACACAATTCTAAGTTAATTGGTCTCGGCTTGAATAGAATCATGATTAAAAAAATGTATTATATAATATAATATAATATTATATTATTTATGACTGCAACATGTAATATTTAATATCTATTTTTGTCCGGAGCGTTCAATATATTTAATAGATACATAATTTAACTAATAAACAAAATTTCTAATATACATTAAGATCATTTTCTTATCAATATTTTTACATACAAATGAAAGAAATATTAGGTAAAACTAAGTTGATATATAAAGAGATCGTTTAGCTAAATTTAAAACATGTTATTTACAATCTAAAGTAGAGATTATTGCACTTTGTACTCCTAAACTCTGGGTCATTAGCAAATCAGTACCCACGCTTTGAAACGTGACAATTCGTACCTCCGAATTTTTATTAGCTTTCAATTTGTAATCCTGGCCTACCACTCCGCTAAAAACAGCCGTTAACTTTAATTGTTTGATTGTTTGAGAGGTAACTATGTTGTCTTAGTTTTTTAACAGTCACTTTACCCCATGTGATCCCTCAAAATTTATGTATTATATTTTGAAATTATTACTGAACACACACGACGATATATAAAAAATTAAAATAATTTTTTTATTTAACAACATACTTATTAAATTTTAAATAAGTTTTCATTCATTCGATTGATTTTACAAAATTATTAAAAATACATTTTCAAATACCATCTATCCAGCTCTTCTTATTTTTGTTTGTCGAAGGAATGCATTTTCATTTCTGAGGAGCCAATCACAGTAATGGAAGAGACATGATAATATTATAAATTTTCTTTTGAAACAAATAATATTAGATTGCATTTGGCAAGATGATAATTTCAAATTTTGGATATCAAATGACATGTTTTGAAGTGTCATTTCAAATTTCCAGTTTTATACTAATATTTGATTGTGCTGAATTTCTATATAAGGTTGACATCTCATGAGCTATCCTTCCTTCACAAAACTATCACTTCTTCACAAAAGCTGCTTTCAACATGCCCATTAATTCGGCTTGGCTGTCTCAAGTTTCATGAATACGATGAGTTAATTATTCCTTCTATTAAATCGACTTATTTAAAATTTCTTGAATCGACTGGTCCCCAATTTAGTTCTTGTACTCATCTATTCTGTTGGGGGAACTGATCGAATTAAACCAATATTCAATTTTTTTGAGCCCTCATTTCTGTTGGATATAATCACTATTACAACAACAATGAGGCAGTTATATAGAACATTTAACAAGCCAAGGCCAAACCCAAAATTAATGAAATAAAACATGAAGGTATATAGCTTGCATGTCAGTAATTTAAATGACAAAGATAAGACAGAAGAGACATACTTGTCACCATAGCTATAATCATGTACTGAACAAAAGAATAAATCAGCTGAGTCGTCAGGCCTTGCTAGAATTCCTAACTGTTCTTGAAGAAATAATTGCCCCCACTTACACTGTGTTGGGATGCCTGCAATTTCCCTTTCACGATAAAACAGCTCCGAACTTGGTGTTCACAGCAACAACAAACTCAATTTCGACCGGTACCTCAGTCGCCGGAGAAAACAAACTGGCTATATAAATAATGTGGGTTGACCGAGAGTATAGAGAGAAAGGTGTTTTCTGTGTGTTCAGTGTATCAACTTTACTGCCAGGCTCACTATTTATAGTGAATCCAAGTTGTAACTGATGCCACAACATTAAACACACAGAGAATAATAACTGACAAATTTTAATTAATAAAGAATCAAAACGTTCATCCTTGAATATCACTGTCACCTAGACGCCGAGACATTCGCCGAAATCGCCCTTCGACCTGGTTCCCGGTCACGGTCCGGTGCGTGGCGAGACGAAGCGGCGGCGCGCGAATGTGTGCGCGCGTAAAGCACATATCAACACCATGCACCATTTCACACCTTAGTAGTTGTACACTACCCTTGTGTGAAATACTACATCAAGCCACCAACCCATCTTGTTCTCTTTTATGTGGGACAAATAATCCATTCTCAATTTCAAATTTTTTAAAGATACTAATTTCAACTCTATTCTTTATGGATTTTATTAAAAAAAATTCTTAACTCCATACATAAAAGTTTAAGTTCCCATATTAAGGAACTACTTCCAATCATTAGATTTTGAAATTTACATGAAGAATATAATAAATTATATCCTCCAAAACTCCAATTTTTTTTTAACAATTTCTACAAGTCGAGAACCCTGTTATACTTGCATAACGTTGTATATAATTAGTAGCAAAGTAAAAAGAATATTCTTGCAAATATATAATTTTCTCAAATTTTCAGAAAATTCTATACATTTATACGAATATATACCTACATATCTCCGTATGTAGGTATACTTAAATTTCTATAACTAAAAGTTATTAAATATTGCAACGGTTCTGCTAATTAATTTGACATATCACAGCTCCACTAAATTTTTGGCTCCTTCCATCCGGGCACATGTTGTGGTTTTTTCAGATTCTTGTAGCCACAAATTAATTTGATGAAGAAGAGGTTTAGCTAATTATGCAATACAAATGCTAATGCTCTCAGCAAGGCGGAAAGTAAATTAATGATACTAGTAATAATGACAATTTATTCTTCAATATGTGTGTATAAAACACTCATATATTAATACATATATTCCCTTGGCTTGCGATTACCATATATGGGTAGAAGATATTCCCCAACCGCAAAGATTTTAGAAAGGACCACGCCATTGTAGCTCGTGATTACTACTAAGTAATTGACATTTGACAAGATGTTGATCTTAATTTCACTTGTTATTAAGCTTTTGAATGAGCTTAATCACCGAATTATGGTGGTGAGTGGTGACACGAAACGACTAAGCAGATGCCGCCTTCACTCACAACCAGCTTTTTGTTTACTGAATTAATATGTGTAGATATACAACATAACGTTAGGAGCGAAATTAATTAATAATTTCTTACGGCTGGCTCATGATTGCAGTTAGGTTATACTCCCTCCTGCTCTATTTACCTTCACTTTTTCACGCATTTTCATGCTCTTGTAAAATATAGTTCAACAATATTTTTTTAAATTTTTTTTTAAATAAAAGTTTAAACGTCAAACTTTTTTTCAGGATTTTTTTTAAAAATAAATATATAATGTAAGTATGTTTTATAGGATTCTTAAAATGCGTGTCAAAATGTAACGTAAAGAACGGAGAGAGTACTTATTAAGTTATTAATTAGCAGAAACTAATTATTTAATGATAAGGATGGAAGGTAATTCTATCTCTGTTAAATAATTATTTTTATTAATTATATTCACATATCCATCTTATATTTTCGACATGGAGCCAAATCGTATAATTTATTTACTTACGTAAATACAATTTTCATAAAAGACGAAGGAAAACTGTTTGAAAAAATATTCGATTTTCAATAAGTATCTTACATTTCTAAAATTATGATTATTTTTATTTATTCAAAGGTAATAAAAACGCAAATTCTCTCACTTCCAATCAAAAAAATGTCTTTTTCTGATTGAATTTCATTTAAATTTATAGTCACTAGAAGTAATGAATTATGGAACTTATTCCATCAAAATTTTGTATGACAAGTTAAATTTAACTCCCAAACACATCCCTGCTAAGACTAAGCTCAACTTTTTATAACAAATTTTTATGCTTATTACACACGGACTCACATAATTAACATTTTATAATAATATTTGGTGGCCACAAAAAAATTCCACGAATATGTGCTAAAAAATATAAAATTATATAATTAAAATAACAAGACACTGACGTGTAAATAATTGAAGTAGTTTAAACATGCACGCTGACTAAACTACAGATAGCTTGTCCTAGCCGTTACTGTTCAAAACCGTCCAAATATGAGTGATGTGAGTGATGGATCCATCTTAGTTGTAATGTTGTGAATCTGTACTCCTCTGTCCCAATCAATTCTATACCGTTTCCTTTTTGGGATGTCTCATCATTTCTATACATTTCCAAAATAGCAACTTTTTATAATATAAAACACTACTCCACCCACTACATTCTCCCACTATCTCTATTCTATAATAATAAAAACACTATTACACCCACTACTTTACTCCACTACTTCAAATCTATTATTAAAAAATATGTGGGTCCCACCACTTTACCCACTTTCCATCTAACTTTACTCATTTCTTACACTTTTTCTTGGTCTCCGTGTACGATCCCAATGTATATTATTCATTGGACGGAGGAAGTATCTTGTTTAAATGCAATTCGAGTCCTCCATGTGGACTCATGATGTGATAGTCGATTGATTGATTGTATTTAATTGGCCCCTCTAACATCATTCTCTCTTTTTATAATACCACTTTCTTTTTCTTTTCACCATTCTTGTTCTAAGTTTCTTTCGAATTAATAATTTATTTTTCGTGGCATCCTATTCTGCACGACATTCAGTTCACCCACACTATTCAGGAGCTATATACAATTAACCTCGATTGAAATAATATTTTTTCAATTTCAATATAAAATAATATTTTTATTTGATTCCAACATTATAATTTTAAAGCCATTTTTTATTGTAAAGGATATGCGTATATAGTCGCAAATTATATATTCGCCAACCCCAACTGGATAGTTGAAATAGTCGAAATGGTAATGACTTTTTCTAGTATATTTCGTTATTCCATATTTTTGTAATATAAGGGATTATATATATTCATTATTTTATTATTTTATTAGGTTACTGCTAGTAAAATGCTTAAAAATTTGCCGCAACAATAAATCATGTGAAAAACATAAAATAATAGTATGTAATAAAGTAAATTCAAACATTATTGTGTTGGTGATTGTGATTTATGCAGCAATAAAGGTGATGACAATAAACTTGTCTGCCATATTTAGTAAAAATTGGACACCACTACCGTACCTAGTACAATTTTCATTTTCTTACCATGAAAGTTAAAAGAACATGGTGCGAAAAAGTTCTCTTTTCGCCAAAAGAACTGCTCGTGCACAAGGCTTAAGTGATCAATGCGGGGATTATCGGCTAATCACTAGTTCTAATGTCGACAATTCATGCTGCCCTGGTAATTAGATTTGTATAATCTTGTATAATCACACGTCCCACAAGTACGAATACATGCAAGACTTAGAAATCTGTCTATGATTCTAACTAAAGTTTAAAAATAATCAATATTAAGAACATTTTTAATGAGATTGATTAAGTGTCTGTTTGTTTGTCGAGACTTCTAGCTTTTTCTTTTAACAAACCGATTTCTACTTTTCTTTACCAAGTCAGAAGCAGTTATAAAAAATTGAGAAGTCTAGTTTTTCTTTCAAGACATCCACTTTTCTTCTAAACAATTTAATCACTTATAAATTTTAATTTACTTTTCATTTCTGGTCCAATTAAAATCTCTAAGTAAGAAGCATTTTTTTAAGTTTATCCAAACGGTCTCTAAAATTATGACTAAATTAGACGTGTAATACATTATGTAAAATTTACTAGAACTTGTAACACATTTTGCTTTCGGAGATATTGATTATATTGATTTGAGTTATTATTATTTTAAATTATTATTATATAAAATACATTATTTTATTATAAAAATCGATGACATGGTATTCGTTTGTCAGATATATGTGGCCCTTCGATAATGTACTCACAAGAGTTTGGCAGAACTTATTTATAATATAGTTGGAGTATGAGATTTTGAATAAATTATTTATATTTTATAATTTTTGATATGCTTGTTAGTTTTTCAAACTTCGAGTTTTAGTGGGAATGCTGTGAGATATATTATATATATTGAATATCAGGACTTTCGAATGCGTAAAGATATCGTCTTCCCATTTCCTTTGGAAAATACAAACATAGAAAAGGGTGGAATCCGAATAATAACCAGTTATCAATGAAAACAAATAGAAAAGTGACAATGGCTGAGGCCCTTTAGTGCTTCCGTTTAAAGTAATAATTCGATTTATTAATAATGTGACAGGTTAGCTAGAGCTCCAAGTGGTGCCTCTAAACGAAGTCTTTCTTTGGGACCACTTTTTCTTAATCATGAGTAAAACAATCAAAACATAAGGGCGAAATAGTACTATTACAATAATTAAGTTCATCAAAATCATATTTATTATAATATATTTAACAAACACTCATTATTATTATTATTATTATTATTATTATTATTATTATTATTATTAGAGAATTTCTCAATGGTACACTTATAATTTTGGCTTTTCCAAATGGTACGCAAAAAGTTTTTGGCTTCTCAATGGTACACTCATATTATTCTACCTTTCTTTGCTATACACCTCCCGTCAACAGCTGTTAACCAAACGTTAATTTTTCCATAAAAACAGTATAAACATGATAAGAAATGTAAAAACCAGCCAACAAAACAGTAAAAATGATCCAAAAAGATTCATAGACACTAATTTAAAAATTCCAACATGATCCAAGTAGAAGCAACAGAAGTTCATGTCTCAACATCATAATAAACTTTCTAAACACACCAACCAAAAAACAGAATGCATTAATGTTCTTAAATATTAGATGAAGCAGGCTGAGAAATGTTAATCTCAGTAGCCTGTGATGATTTAGATGCTTCCTTTGCTGCCTTAGCTGCTGCCTTTGCTGCATTGGATTGGTCTCTCACTCTTGGATTTCTTATCACCACAGGTTCACCCTTTTCTTGTGCTTCCTTCCTTTGTTTAGCAGTAAGGCCTCCTCTACAGATCCTTGAATTGTGACCATAACAGTCACATTTAGTGCACTTTACTGTTTTGGCTCTCTTGCCTTTTTGATCTTCCCCTTCCTCTCTTTTTCTATTTCTGCAAGGTCTGCCAACACCTCTTTTGAGTGTTGGTGGTTTAATAGTAGGAATGTCTTCAAATGATGGCCACTGATCTCTGTCAGGAATTGGATTGATGCCAAAACTGTAGGCCTGCTTATATGTCTTCACTGAATACCATGTGCTTACTACCTTGTGGGGATCGATTTTAGCATGCAACATTGCTCTAATGGCATGCCTACATGGTATTCCAGACAACTGCCAAGCACCACAAGAACAAATTTTTGAGTTCAAAGATAAAGGAAATTGAGATGTACCCTCATGGATCTCATATTCTCCAGGTTTTGACATGTAAGCTTTGCAACTGATTGTCTCCTTGCTTATAACTTTCAAAATCTTGACAATCTTTGGACAGAGGTCATCATCATGCCAAGAACTTGTAGCTTGCTGTCTAGTTGCCATTCTCACCATGCAAACTCTCCTAATCCCTAAACAAAAAAAAGAGACAAAGTTAGAACATGTTTGCAGGCAATGAAAACCAAGTCTGAATGAAAAAACAAGTATAAATGTACCTTCAAGCAAGGTCAATACTGGTCTGCATCTATCGACTCCTAAAGTGGAGTTAAAACTCTCAACAAAATTGCTTGTGTTTGAGTCATTGCAGACATTTGGATCAAACTTATGTTTGCTCCAAGTGGATGCATCTCCTAAGTTTGCAAACCATGTCATAACTGCATCTCCCCCTGCTTTTTGGAGTCTTTCCATAGCTTTTTTGAAAGTAAATTGGGATGTAGCATTGCAAGCCCTCCAGAATAGAATATACATAAGTGGGCCTGAGAACTGCTTTTTGTAGTTCCTACTTAAATGCCTACAGCAGTACCTTCTTTTAGTAGTTGGCCAAACATTTTATCTATTTCGACCTTAATATCTATATTGCTATCCCTCTAATTAAACGTCAAAACCTTATGATCACCCATTCTACGAACAAAGTTCTATGTAGTCCACATATTTACTGTAGTACCGTAGACCACATATGTTCTACGACTATAGAATGGCATAAAAACATTGCAAAATGTGTTATTTTGCAAATCATGTTCTATAAACATTATTATTTTGTTAAAAATTTTGACAATCCTAAACATTCTACAAATTAAATAGTGAAAAACACATTATTCTGCAAAACATGTTAAATTTGCAGAACATATTTACATATTACAGAACATAGGTGTTCTACTTGTCGAACATAAACGATTTTCAATATTTTTCATGAAATAGTGATATTTATAGAATGTATTTCACAAAATAACAAGTTTCATATATTTTGCAATGTTTTTATGTCATTCTATAATTGCAGAACATACGTGGTCTACGGTACTACAGTAAATATGTGGACTACATGGAACTTAACTCCCCATTCTACAGTACAAAACAAACCCAAACATTCAACAAGAACATACATACCAGACTACACATAACAATATATTACTTAAAGAAATAGCAGCACAAACAGCTATACACGTACAACAATGTATACATACAGTGGAATATGCATGGGCACAACATATTTATACACACAATAAACAACAAACACAAGAACAACGAAACACAAGTGAAGCAGAAGGCGGAGAAAACGAAATATACCTCAGTTGAAGATGAATTGCAGATTGAACAGATGGAGAATCGAGTGTGCACTCCTGATTGAGAAGAAAACGAAATGAGTGTGCTCTCTCTCGTACAAACCCTTGCTGCTGCACTCGATCGTTAAGCCCTCTTTTTTACCTAAGCCCTCTTTTTTACCTAACCCGACTTTAACCCGCCTCTGCTGTAATTTCTTATGTTTTTAAGTTTTTTTTTTAATTTTAATTAAGGGTTAATTGAGGAGAAGTTAACGTTTTATTAACAGCTGTTAACGGGAGGAGTATGGCGCGGAACGTTTGAATAGTGTACGTGTACCATTGAGAAGCCAAAAACTTTTTGCGTACCATTTGGAAAAGTCAAAACTATAAGTGTACCATTGAGAATTTCCCTTATTATTATTATATCTCAATTCAAAATCAAAAGTTTTCAAAATTAATAAAATATCAAAATTATATAAAAAAAACTGTATGTCTTTGCTCTCTCTCTGGGGGGGGACTACTTTTCCGAAGAAAACTTATAATTTCATAAAATTTATTACATTTTTTATTCAAAATAATATATGTATTCAGCAAATTAAAAACTCAAAAAGGTGGAAAAACACATGTATTTATAATAATGTTTATTAACAATAATTTATTGAACACATACATATCATGTACTCCCTCCGTCCCAATAAATTGTTTATGTTTACTGTTTAATTGCACGCATTTTGAGGCTTATATAAAATATAGTTTCATAATATTTTTTTCAAATTTTTTTAAAAAGTTTGACCGAAATGTTATGTAAAGAACCTGGTGAGAATAAGAAATTCTAAATTCGGTAATCTGTAATCTATAAAACTCATGACATTATTCATCAATAAAATTTAACTGTGAGAAACGGACTACATAACATCTTGTTTCTTAGAAAATTAGTTCTAATTTGAGTCTTATTATATTATATGCTCATAATTTCATCATAAAATTTATTGTAAAATACACATAAAATATTATTCTAATATCGATATAATCTCTCCCACACACACATATTGATTTATCACTCCAAAAACAAGCGAGCTGGTTTTTGAAATAGTTTTGTTAATTGGACAGTCATAACTGTGAATTTATTGTATACTTACATTATATATATTTTTTTTTTAAAAATCCTGAAAAAAAGTTTGAAATTTAAACTTTTATTTTTTTTAAAAAAATAATTAAAATACATTATAGAATTATATTTTATGAGAGTCTCAAAATGCGTGCAAACAGTGCACGTAAGCTTACTAACGGGACGGAGGGAGTACTAATTAACAAATTTAATATTAAAAAAAATTATACCTACAAGATATTCATAATTTTTTAATTATCTGGAATAAGTTCGAATACAAATACATAAAAATGAGTAATTTGATATCTGTTGATATCGAGCCGAATCATATATGAATATCAATATTCAAATTTGAGATGAATTTGAATATATTTATATAATTTTAGTCCCAATTTAAAAAAAATTAAGTAATTTATAAAATTAAACCAAGTTCAAAAATTAAGTAATTTATAAATTAAACCAAGTTCAGACAACACCGCTTTCCGAATCTATTTAACTCCGTTTCACGTTGCCTCACATCTTTTTTTTTTTGACGAACAATAAGATTTTATTGAAAATAAAATACTGAAATACATCAGAGACAAATCCCCAAACTGACAACTACAACCTGATTGTGAAACAAAACAACGAGTTAAGCAAATAGCCGTTTTGTTTTCAGATTGCTTAATAGATGGATTATAAATATTCTTGATAATAAAAATAATTACAATAGTTTCTCGAACAATCCGATCGACACCAACATCCTTGAAAATAGTTGAATCACAATTGACATGCGCACACAGGAAGCCGGTGATAGCCCAATTGTTCATGCCCATCAGTTACACTAAGCGAGGTGGGGATACAGATGTCTCATATGTTGAACAATCTTTTGTTGTGCGGGGTGACCTCTCGCAATAATCACCACCATTCCAAATTTAAAGCAAACATACACCCAAAAATTGAGGACAATCAACAACCCAAAATGATGGGTACGGCAACAAGATCACTCTCTGAAAGAATTAGATCTCGATTTTATTAAAAAACTAATAGATAAAATATAAAGATTCAGAAACTGAGGAAATACGATGAGAGAATGGTTGAGGCGGACGTGAGTTGATAGAAAGATGAGACCGTGACGGATAAAAAAAGATTATAAATAAAGGCCGACTCTCATTGGTAGGGTTTCTCTCGAAACACAATTTTTTCCTTTGCATCTCTTATTTGAAAAGATATATAGCGATTTACTGTACTTTCTTTGCACGCGTTACCCACCTTTTCTATTCTAATTGTAATGTTGAGAATTACGCCGCCGTAACATCTTTATTCATCTCTATCCCTAAGCTATTTCCATCGCCTACGTTCCCCTACTCTTTTCGTCTTTCCCCTCGTCAACACGATTTCCATTTAATAACCACACTGTGACGAATGGGGTTTCCCGGGGCATAGGGTTATAACCAGGAAGAAACATACGAAAGATATAATTTAGTCCATACAAACAGATGTCGGATGAGGTTAGAGCATATTATCATCAATTTCCGTTAAATGATTTTAGTCTTAAATTTTTAATAATTATGCGGGAAAACTAGTGTAGAATCGTGCAACAAATACTCATCCAACGATTTCACAGCACTTTTTCTTGTTGGATATATACTAATAATATATATTTGATATCAATCAATATTATTATGTCAGTAGTTCATATTTTTTTATATTATTAAAAGAATATGTGTAATTTTCCTTTGTACCCGAGTCTTGTACTCCTTTGTTGATGTGGGGTAATATGGGTGTCCATTTCTCCGGGTCATATTTCCAAATTCCAAGTTTGAGGACATGAAAATTATTTAGTTAGAGAACTATTAGCCCCGGGAGCTATGAATCCTTTAAACGATAAAAAGATTGATCATCAATTAACAACAAAAGCATGATCGTAACTTCTAATGTAAACATGAATGTGACTTAACCATACGAACATTGATTTGATTCGATGATTAATACAAAATGCTTAATAATTACTCCCTCCGTCCCAGTGAATTGTATACAGTTTCCTTTTTGGGACGTCCCATCAATTGTATACATTTCAAAAGTAGTAAACTTTTATAATATAAAATATCATTACACCAACTACTTTCCTCCACTATCTCTATTCTATAATAATATAAACACTATTACACCCACTACTTTCCTCCTCTCTCTCAAATCTATCATTAAATATTAATGGATCCCACCACTCTACCCACTTTTCATCTAATTTTACTCATTTCTTACACAATTTATTGGTCTCCGTGTCCCAGCCATTTGTATACAAATGACTGGGACGGAGGGAGTAATGTCTAATAACTTTGAGAATATATAATAAAATGAATCGTAGGAAATACTAGAATGTCGGCATACATATCCACTTTGTCTTCCAAAATGGCATCCAACTCACTCGTCCGTACAGTGGGAATCAATCAACTTGATTAATCTATGTACTCTAATGTATTTTAGTAGAATAAAATGATGAGGTTAATATAATTGGATCACATTCACACATGACATCACAAGCCACTCACGTGCCGTTCGATATGGAACATGATAAGAATAAAATCATGCCATTTTTACTAATAAAAAAAGCAGTGAAAGAGAGAGTACCAATTATATATATCACTTCTCCAATAAGGCTATGTTATATATTGTTTCATAATAGTGTGAATAGGACACGTGTCCAAGTCATCACCAAGGCACACCACTTTTCTTTATTTAACTTAATCTAGAACCAAGGACAAGAGTCCATAAATAATTATAATCTACATATAATTATATTCTATACAGGCATGTAGACTATAGCTCCTTGGTTCAGGCCCCATAGACTAGGTTTAGAAAATTCCATGAGTATATCATATAAAAAAGATGTATCACTATAATGACTTGTAAGTAAAGATGGTGGAACCAATTAAGCAAATCTCTGCAATATTTTCAATACTTCAATTCATCTACAAACAAACATTAACATAATTTGTCTATGTTATAGTTCTCAAAGAATGAGATTATATAATCTCAATTTTGCAATTAATTAGTCCCCCAGCAATCAAAATAGAAAAAGAACACAAGAAAGTGAAAGGGAAAATTTTACAACTAGAGATTGATGAAATATATATACCCTCGTACATATTGAAGGCTCATATTCATCATTTAGATGTTGTTGTTGTTGAATTGCTGGCTCAGTAAGCACATATCCTCAACACTCCACAAGTTATCCGATAAATCCCCACCGTCCATCCATGGATTACTAGTATTTGGCTCCATGCATTGAAATCCGGCATTGGAGTTGTAATAACCCATAGGGCTGACTAGGGTATCTGTGAAGCCAAGCTGATCTTGAAAGTAATAATCTTGATTAGGTTTAGGATTAACCGGAGGATAATTGTAGCAATCAGTCATGTCCGAGACCGGAGATACTTGTGATCTCCCAAACGAGTCCGACGAGCCAGTGGTGCCTGAATTTGCCGGTGTGAAGCTACTCGAATTATTCATTGACGACTGGATCATCCCCTCATAACTGTTGTACATCATACCATTAGTCTGTGGCACCATCACTTGGCTAGAAAAACCAGAATTACTAATGTTGTTGGTATTGTAGCAAGTCGGGTTGGCTGTCGTGAATGAAGAATCTCCGGTGGCAATGGCTAAGGACGATTCACCGGGAGCAGCAGCACTACAAGCACCGGTATTGCCACCAGCAGCTTGAATTCTTTCAACTAATCTAGGCATCCAAAGATAACGCATGGTATCTTTAAATTGCTTGCTATTCACGTCACATTTGAGCTGTTTCGCATGTTTCTGAACTCTCGTCCTCCAGTAATTCTTGATCTCATTATCTGTTCTCCCCGGCAAGTGTTGAGCAATTTTCGACCATCTATCATATAAAGCACGCGAAAATTAGAAAAATAAGTGAAAGAATTAAAAATCGAATAAATAAAGATCGAACTATAAAGACACGTACCGGTTGCCCCAACGAGAATGAAGTTCGAGAATCAAGAGTTGCTCTTCAAGAGTGATGTTTCCACGTCGGACATCCGGACGTAAATAATTGAGCCACCTTAATCTGCAGCTCTTTCCGGTTCTCTTCAATCCTGTAGTTTCATAAATCCACGTTTGGTAAAGTTCACAATAAATCCTATACAATAACACACAGTACTATACGTGTACGCAATAGTAAAATACTAAAATGATCATATTTTCTCGGATATATGCAGAAAATTCCTTTTCTTAAAACAACTTTAGTTATTCTAATTCACAACCTTTTGTGATGGTGGCACTGCCACGAGGTTGCAAATCATATTTTACTAATATATCATATACAGTACATGGGTTTCTTCTTACATATAAATTACTCAAACCGAAAATTATATGCTCAACAAATAGTTGTTTTAAAAAATATGTATGCTTCTTTTATTTTTACGAAATCTTTAAATCGAAACCTGATCACTTTTCTTCGATTTTGGCTCGCTGAAGCTTGTTTACATTTTCAAATCAATTTTTATGTTGAGAGAGAGAGAGAAAGAGAGATTGAGAGAGAGACGGAGAGGGAGGGAGGGAGGGAGGGAGGGAGGGAGGGAGAGGGAGAGAGATTGTGTGAATTACCTGCAGAGCGAGCAAGAGAATTCCAGCGGCCTTCACCATTTTGAGAGATGTAATTCATGAGAGCGAAGTCTTCTTCGATAGTCCAGGGGCCTCTTCGAAGATCTTCTTCCATCATCATTTCATCTTCTTGATCATCACTGCTATTATTCATCATCATCGGAACTATTTCCTCCGAGTTCCTCTCACCTTTAACATCCATTTCCAAGTCTCTCCGATTGATTGATTTGACAAGAACAGTTCTTGATTGACGAGAGATTGATGCAATATTTATTTTAATTTCTAATTTACAGAGAGAAATGTATAGAGAGAGAGAGGGTAAGAAAATATTTGGAGAGTTGGATTAATGCAAAAGGACAGGGAAATGGTGGGGTTTATATAGAAGGATTGGTAATGAAAAAAACAGGTGGAAGAGCATGTGCGAGAAGTAGAAACAAGCCGCAATAGTAACGAGTTGGTTTTATTCAATGGATTAATTAATTTATTAATCACTTCTTAAACACTTGTTTGTAATTTTAGTCACCAAGTGGCTTTCAAGTTTGACACTTTTGACTTTATGGCCTCTCTATAGTTTCTTATCTTTCTCCTCCCGCATCTCTCTGCACAAATTTTAATATAGAGACATCACCGTGTTTCTTCATTATCGTAACCTCTCCTCCATCTAAGGTAGTTCGAACATAATACTTACCGGAAATTAATTAATTATATAATTTTTATTTTGGTGGGATTCCTCTTCAAAAGTTTACATGTTTTGAATGATGAACCGGCCACGGTATGTTTGATATAGTATCAGAATTGGAACACTAAACATGTATCGAGAATGTTTGACCGATTGAATTTTTTTATATTTCCTGAAAGTACATACTTATACTTTTTATTAAAAAAAATAGCTTATTTCAAAAAAAGGAAGATAAATCAAACAGGATTATTTAAAAAATTATCTGATGTTGCCGTTTTAAATTTTTAGAATATAAATTCTTGTTAGAATTGATTAAATTGTCAGAGCATATACTTATACTAAAACATAATAGATTTAAATTTAAATATGATACCTCCGCTTGAGCATATATGCCGCCATATTATTATAAAAAGATTAATATGATATTCATCTATCATCAATATAAACAATCTGAGGTGTTTGATCGGATTTATAAGCCACTTACAAGTCAAAATCAATGTTATTCATATTGTATAACCAATTTATAAGTCATCAATTTCAGAATCTGATAATTAGAAAATTCTAATTTTTTAGTAACTTGTTTTTATTTTTGAAATCTGAGTTTACAAATATGCAGAGTACCATCTTAAAAGATAATTTATAATAATTTGTTATTATATTAATAATTTTATATCCAATAATTTATAAACATAATTTTTTTAATCTAAATATACAAAATAAAAACTATTTTTCATTTATAATTAAATTTCTATTTATAAATAATAAATATTTTTTTAATTACATCAAAGTTGACATAAATATTAAATTAGTAGTTTGCCCTATGGTCATATTCGTGTGAACCATTTTTCTTATTTATTCTCCGTATGTTATTCCTAATCTGCAATGTGGCACCAAGAAGACACTGTTGTTTTTCCTTTTCTACTTTTTGATGCATGCCAATTGCAAAGCTTTCGTGTCATTTGACAAGACTACTGGGCTAACACACTAGTCATCTTTTCCACCTATTTCTTGAATTTTTTCTCGACTATTATATATTATATGTCATCTTTTTCTTCCTTCTAAACTTCATAATTTACTACTAGTATCTAGTTTCATCTATTTTTCCTCGCACCTAGATATATTTCTCTTATATTTTGCATATTTTAAATGAAAAGCCTACCTATCATGAGCTAAGAATTTGAATTAGTTCAGTGTGAGAAATAATTTGGCTCAATTACATTAGCACTATAAATAAGTACCTCATGTCAGAATATTAGTTAAAAATCTATCTCTAATTGAGATTCTTGAAATTTTGATTACTTGACCTGATATTATAACTAACCAGATAAAAAACTCCGAGATCAACTTCTTGTATTCCAAAATGGTCATTTATAATTTACTGTATAATCTCACGTTTTTAAATTTAAGAAGAACGGACACTTATACTCACAATATTTTGAAATATAAGTCGTTTAATTTTTTGGCACACAATTTTAAATCTTTTGACCGCATAGGTAAAATTATTATTTTTGAATTTTTTTTAAAATAAAAAATATATGATTAATATTATAATTCAGAAAAAAAATGTTAAAAATAATAATTTTAATTATGCGGTAAAATGATTTAGAAATGTGTGCTAAAAAGTCAAACGACCTGTATTTCAAAATTTTCAAAACGGATGGAGTATTTTGGTAAGGAGATATGAATACTACATTATAATAATATTATAATATACATATATGTCTGGTAAAGCACAAACATTAACAGTGCAGTTTGTCTGTACCCTTGGTAGAAGGTAGGTAAAATCTGAAATTCTAGTTATCATCATGAGTAGCTAGCTAAATTGGCCTATACAGAACACTCTCATTGCTCTAAATCTTCATTGATCACCACATTCTCCCCTAAACTACAATGTGTGTCTGCAAAAGTAGGGTACACGGCTGTGAAAAATCAAAATCTAACTCCCCCACGCACGCCCACACGGCCACACACATGCATGCACATATAAACTTTGTCATGATCTAAATTTATGCTCTCTTTTGGTGTCGCCCAGCTTTACCTGTGTATGCAACAATTCCGGACAAATATGATGATTACCTGTAATTTATCGGTTCAATTTTTAAATCTTTTATGTAACCCTCTGCTTTTATCAAAATTATGCATGGATGCAGCAGCATCTGAGGGAGAAGGGTAAAATTAATAACTTCAGTTATGTGATCGAAAATTTAGAAATTTACGACAAAAAATCAAACAAGTTATATTTCAAAACGAGGGAGTAATCTATATTAATTAATTCTTCAAACAGGACAGAGAATTATATAACTGGAAAAATATTTGGAATATGCAGCATAATTGTTTTGAGAAATGACCAAATAAAATTAAAAGAACGCCACTGGCACTAGCTAAGTCATGTGAACAAAAACACCTCAACCACACACTCAAAGGGGATGAGCACTGATCGGAAGCAGGTCAGGAAGGAACAGAGCACCGAACTTAAAGTCAAGTCCTTGGGATTTGAGAATTCACATAATATTTTGTGTTTGGACAAACAAACCAAAACAAAAAAGATGTAGAAAACCTAGGACACTCCATGCTTAAAACACTACGAGGGATATGTAGTCAGACAAGTTAAAGTCCTGAGTTGTATTGCGGCGACAGCTACCGTTTAGAGAAGTATATGTATGACCTTAAACATGCGCATTCAAACCAGGAGGCTTTAAGTGAACAAATGCTCCTCATGTTTTTGTAAAATTCCATTTCAGTTAATTTCCCCTTCAAGATTTTCAATATTTTGTGCTAATAATTGGTTGTATTCTAGAGTAATGTTTTTAAAGTCCTAATGCATAATGCATAACTCATGTGAATCCAACAAATCTTGAAGGCGAAATTTGATTTTTTATTCAAGTGAAATTTGGATCCTGAATATAAAATAATTGGATTGAAGTCTAATGCTTTGATTTAAAATGTATTGAAATGTATGATCCATGTGATATGTTCATTTTATTAGAAAAAGTTGAGCTTATCCGAACCTCAACTCCGAAGCTACCTTTTCATATATCTACGCGCGGCTGCTGCATGCAGAATCAACTAGTGGCCCCAAAATGAGTCCATAAATTCCACTCTTTTGATCTCATTTTCAATTTCTTTTAGTAATTAATTAAGTTGCTTCGTAAATGTAAGAATAAAACAAAACTGTGATAATTTCGTGGGTTGGGTTGGATTCGGGTCACGTGATCATATCCGGTTCATTTTCTAGGTCAACTCGAACTTAAAATAGGTTTTAAAATTTTAACCCGACCCCAACCTGTTTAGACCCGATTAACCTGAATGACCTGTTTTAACACAAAATTTATTAGAATTAAATTATTTTGATTACAAAAAATATATTAATTATAATATCTTAAATTTATATATATATATATATATATATATATATATATAAACAAAAATTTATGATATTAAAAATTTGTATAACCTGAGGTATAATTTTGAAAAGGTAATTAATAAATTAATTATTAAAAATAAAAATAAATAATGCCTACTTATTCCGGTTTCTCGTTCTGCCCATGTAAAGACTCGTATAATTTTAGGCCGTTTTATGATGATCTACACTATACATATATTCAAAAATATATGAGTGTGTTCAAACATACAAGAAATTCTTCTAGATGGTCACACTAGTTATTCTTGCAGAAAAATAAATCACGAGCTTCAGCAAGCCTGATAATGTATTGGCGTATATTGTATTTTATATGGCCTGCCGTTTCAGTATGCTATTTGAAGTTTTATTTATCCACTCCGGAAATAATTTACAATTACCTCTTTGTCTGACCTTATAAAACGCCATTGAAAGAGACACGAGGCAGGTCTGCGACAACTTGCTTATGTTATGTTAAAACAAGAATATCTCTTCTGGTTAATATGGATTGATTCCACTTATCAGTCTGTGGATTAAAATTACTTTAATGATAACGGTACTAGTAAACCTCATTCACAAATTTTAAAATATTATGGAAATTTGAGACCAGTGATATACTCTCTTGGCTACAATATTTGCAATATAATTCGACTAGAATTTGTTCACATGCAGCGTTAAAAAGAAGGATTTTATGGGTGTGTATTCATGGATGAACATTAATAATTATTTTTTGTTTGAATGAAATATTTTTTTTTTAAAAAGGTGTTAATCTAATAATAAAAACCATAAAGTATATACATCAATGATTGAGTCGAATATAATTAATTGTAATCGCCTGTTCTTGTTCTAATTATGAAGATACAGTTAAACGATATTTTGAAAATAATTTATATACAAATATAAATACCCACTTCATGCATTCTTGTTAAGTTACAAATATCATCTTCATAATGTCCCGATGAAGCTATTGTTTGAGTTATCGACTAGAACTGGAATATCATACAAAATTACATCATTAAATCAATATCCCCGCTTACAATGAAGAAGCAAGTGAAAACAAATCTCTCATCAAGAAGAGAAAGTAATCTGAAAATATAAGTCAAAAACCGAAATAGAAACAAACTAAAAACAAATAAAAATAAAAAACTTAAATCTGATAGTGAAAATCAAAAGATAAGCTTACGAATTCGATAAGTTATGCTCGAATCGAAGAAAAAGATAAACGAGAAACTCCGATGATGTAAATAAACAAACCAAATTATAATCAAATGGATAAAGATCCTTTCTCGAAGATTAATGAAAAACCGTTATTATATATCGAAATACAGATACTAAATATATTTAAAGAGGAAACTATGATTGCTTCGAAATCGACCGTCCAGAGGCCCTTTTCCATTAAAGAGATCAAGAACTTGACGTTGGACAATTGGTGCGGAACAGCAGTGCGCATTGTGCTTAACTTTCTTTGTAGAAACTTCCAGGTTTGTATGGTTAGAAAATAAAATATTCGCAATAATTAACCTTACACTCACTTCTACTGACATGTTACATTATTCTGCAAACGTGTAGGTATTGATTCGTTACCTTTTTTAAGGTTGTGCAGCGCTTCATGTCATTAGTCAGTCGGAAGAATATACTTCATCTCTCATTTTTCCGTAATTGAAGTGAATTATCTTTTCTTTATGTTCCACAAAAATAACCATTCTATTTATTATATATTTTTAAGACTACAACCACATGTTTATAAATTATATAAAATTAATTTATACAGTGTTTTTGTATAAGTTGAACTTCGAAACTATAAAAAAGAGAGAAATAATATCAAATATCACTCCAATAAAATCCCTTTTGTCTGAACGCGTGAGCATAAAGAACTAGTGAACCAGAAGATACTGATCAAATGAGAAAAGAAAGAAAGGTTTATTCGATGAATATTATTATTATTATTAAAGTGTAAATGGTTTTTCTACTCCCCAAAAGGAGACTGCACGCGGGGAAAAGGAAAGCAATTGTCAAAGTTTACAAGCTTCCTGTGGCTGACACGTGTTCTCCAATCAAACTCTTTCTTGCCTGACCAAAACTCTTGTGAAGACTGAAGAAAACAGTGACCAATTGCTTCTTCTTAGGCCACGTCTTTGGAGGCCTCTGTGCTTATATTGCGACTTGCTGTATGTATCCAGAGCTATAATTTAATCTGGGTAGCTAATCATTCATTATCAATCTTAAACATATGAAAATTATATTATAATTGTGCTGACGCTTTGTAGTAAAATTTTAAGTACTCTAACTTCTTGAAAATAGATTTTTGATTAGCCTTTTTAGCAGAATGTTTATTGATTTGCAAGGAATTGAATAAATAAGTCTAATGATTTTTTCTAAAATCTTTTTAATATGTTATCTTGTTTAAGATTTTTTTAAGTGTTGCTGTTGAATATACTTAATGTTTATGCACAAAATTGGCTGCAAGGCCTCTCATAAAATGATATATGTTAAATTTTAGCTAATATAAACTAAAAATATTTAATCTCAATTATCATATCATTTTATATAAATATAATCAATATTATACGTATAATACTGTTCGTTTGAATATAACCCGACGTAGATGATTAAGATTGTGCAGTATGACATAAATTGTAAATTGTACTCCTATTTATAAAATGATTTGTCTAGTGTGTGCCTATGGGCACATGCTAAGTCCTAAAATCTATGGATTTGGAGATGTTTCATTGATGTGGTTGTTGTAAATGCAGGGGGGTCCACCATTATTAGAGGATCAAAAGCTTCCAAATCCATAGATTTTAGCCTAGTAATTAATGGTGAACTCTGGTCATTTGTCAAATGATAACCCGGAAATTAAGGGCGTCTAATTGAGATTAAAGTTGATGGAGAGTGTTAATGATCATGCATCTCCTTCCCAAGACTGTGTCACTATGTTGCAAGTCTCTCTTCCGTCATCTACACAGTAACATTACGTACTTTTTCATTCCATCCGTCGCTATATATATATATTAATCAACCAGATCTAACACTTAATTATTTCGATCCATTTGGTTAGCAATATATACAAATTTGAATTTGATTGCAAGTCGGTGGAGACAGGAGCCGATTCAGACCCGTCGTGATTCCCGTAATGCATGATCAGTTGTGCTTAATCATGCACTAGCATAAATGATTAGAAAAAAAGGCATTAGTAAACATTTAAAGGGCCCTAAGGTCATAGACCTCTTAAACAACCTACTCTTTTTTACTCGTTTGACAAGAAATTGGACGAGCAAGATTAAAACAATTTTCCATCACGTCTGGGATTTTTACAGTTAAATATTGGTATTCTGCTAGTATATTTTTTAGCTGAATGAGTAATCTTTTTTAAATTGTCAAAAATATTATTAAAATGTCATTACTATGTTAAGCAGAAAATCACTAAACTGATCAAAACTTTTTAATGTATAGCTGTTCTTTTAGCTTGATGGAGAAAAAAAGTGTTACTCTTTTAACGAAAAAATAGCTGGATGAATATAATCAGCGGAGAAAAATGCCGAATAAAGAAAAATTATAGTTTAATTTTGACCCACTCTAAATTACTCTAGTTGAAACATGAAGCATCGATATGGTACCGTTGTTTTAATTTTAATTTGTTGTAGAGATTGAGATTATATTTTATACGAGTTTTAGAATACGTTTCGATCTCGGGGTCAAGATAATTAATTAAACGGAATAGTAGTATGATAGTTATGCATCGAACTTGACGTTAAACAGACGTGGGGAGTATTACGCATGCACACACCCCATCCCATGCAGGGAGTCTAGCTAGTATGAATAGCAAATCGTGGAGAAATAACCTCATCTCCATAAATGCAATGTACAAGATTTGAGCAATGATGACTCCGGAAGAAGAAGAAGAAGAAGGTGTTTAAATTCGCTAGCTCGTTGATTTGACAACAGAATGAGACTCGCAGGCTTTGCTTCATTGACTTGGTCTGGTCATACCTATAACGAATCTACTCGTAATATATATATAACTCTTCGGTGGGAATTTCATCCTGAAAATGACCGACTCCTACCCTCCACAATCTCGAATTTCCTTAATTGTGTTAGCTCCCATGTAGTATCTTTGTAACACGCAACCTGTTTTTCATCCCTAGTGTCTTATATAAATTATAATATTCACTTTTTTTTTTTTGTATAAATCCACTAGGACCGAACAAAAAAGTACATGACATCATTATTTTTACATTAATTAAGTAAACTATAATTGTAAAAATACACAGAGATGTTGCATTGCTCACGTGAATATCGTGGCATTTCTGTGTATGCAGTGTATTTGACAACAATTAGCTTTTGGTTTTAAAAATGAGCATATATTTAAATTAAACAAATGAGTTAGAGCCGCCAAAGGTAAAACAAATCGGCAAAAAAGAAAGAAATGACCACACCAATTGCAATTGTCTCATCTCTCGCACGCACGCTTCCCAGTTAAAAGCCTACTTAATTAGCTTTATAATCCATTATTATGATTAAACTAGGTTTTCGTGTTCCCTCCATTCATGACCATTTAATATATACACATATTTTATGCGAAACCGTAATCCTTTTCTCACTGGATTTATTTTCTGATTCACAATACATGGTGCTTCATATTTTAATTTAGTAATCAGCTACAATATGTTTAGATTTTTTATTTAAGTTAAATAATTAATATTTCATTGATACGCCACCAGCTATAGGCGCATTCCAAATAGGGTTTACTTCGTGTATGATATGATTTGATTTGATTGTTGTGTACATACCTGAAACTACCCTAGCTACCTAGCTAGCTATAAATGTAAACGCATTTTCTGTTATGTTTGCACGAGATCATGTATTATTCTGCCTCCGAAAAATTCTCTAATAATTTTAAAAATAATTTATCAAGTTATCAATTATATTTTAATTTAAAAACTTTCGATTTTGGAAAATATCTGGAAAAAATTCTGAACTGATACTTGATAGGTTAATTAAGTACTCCCTCCGTCCCATTTTAACTGCTTTTGACTTTTTTACACGTATTTTAAGATGTTAAAAAAATCACATCTAAATATAATTATACTTTATAAAATTTATATCAAATAAAAGTTTAGAATCTAAACTTTATTTGATATAAGAATTGAACTTTTTAATTAAGCGTGGACATTGTCTTTTTACACCTCAACATACGTGTTAAAAAGTCAAACATCGGTTAAAATGGGACAGAAGGAGTAGTTCCGATCCTGACTTCTATAATCATTAATCATTAGCATCCCTAACTCGATTTCACACTGGAGATCCATCATGCATGTATGTGTGAAAAGAGGGAGAGCTAGAGACATATACCAGAAGCTGAGGTTTTACGAATTAAGGTTGCAAGAGGCTGCTTGGTGCTTTAATACAATTTCGTAACAACAATCACCGCCATGTGCATTTCACCATATTTATGTTAGAAAATTAGGAGCATCCATTCCAAATAGTATCTTCTAGATAATAGTATTATTGTAATCGGGTGAATTATTACAATTGAGTAATATAGTAGAGTATAATTACACCGAATTACTAAGAACATGGTTGTGCAATATAAATTGGTCAAATTTAGACGTTCGACTTATATCAAATCATCTTAAATCCGGTGCAGGTTAGTTCATTTTTATTTTTTACAATTTAGACTTATATTTCTTACAAATGACTTATGTTTTAATACTTCAAGGGATGAGACCGAGTCAAACCCTATATCCCCGGACAAACAAACTCAGTTTGGCCTATGCAATCGTGCTCATGTTGGTTCATCTTTTATGCCACGTAGTTTTTAAAATAACATTAGTTATGAATTGGTAATAATAACGTACAAAAAAGATTAATATTAAATCATGGTTAGGATTTATAAATAAAATAAAACAATAAGTCTCTAAAGATTAATATCTAATTATAGTTAGGATTATAACTTTAATAAAACACTAAGCGTTTTTGATATAAATATATAGGGGAGGGTTCTGGTACAATTAAACTTACAAACTTACAAATTTCTTCTTTATTTTTTTTATTTTTTGTATGTGTTAATTATTAGTTATATAAGGTATCCATGTTAAAAATAATTAAAAATACATCGCTACTACATTAAAAAACATATAAATAAACTATGTGTTCAACACATATATAACTAGAGTTAAACATTTTTTAATATATTTTGTTGAACATCGATTAAAATAGTGTTGGGGAAATACATAAACTAATTTTACATGAACTAAGTTAAGCGTATTATATAACCAATATTTTTCTTTCTAGACCCTAACCAAATCCCAGATGTATAGTTTAACTATATGCTGTAAATATATTCAACACAATGATAATTAGTGTTCTACCCCGATGTTGAACCCCAATTACAAATGTGTTGAATTCACGATTTATTTATGCGTTATTTTTAAAAATTGTGATTTTTTTTCAATAATTTTCAACATTGAGGCTTTCCATAACTAAGGATTAATAGGCTGGGAGAATAAAAAAAATCAAATAAAAAAGTTTGTAAGTTTGTCATCTAAAACTTGAATTAAAATCTAATTTTAATCTAATTAATCTTTATTATGAATAATAATAAATTTTTTTACCATATATGTTTAACAATACGTATGGATTAAACCTAACATGATTCTATGTAATACTAGTCGTGCAAAATATATGTATATATATGATTCTATTATAGATTTCATTATGAATTTTATAATATTTCTTATTGCATTGTCGACGTTAGGAATGAAACAAATTAAAATTGAGAAATGCTTCATGCGCAAAATTGAGTATAAAATCTTTCACAAAATGACATGATGTCGTTCCTAATTTTGTGCGGAGCATTTCCCAGAATTCGAATATAAAATTTTTCACAAAATTGGGTACAAAAAACCTAACGGTTATGTTTAATTATGCGAAAAATAATATGTTTTATAATATAAAGAGTTAAGTTCAATGGAGAACACATTTTTTCTGGAGACCCGGAGATCACCTATGTTCTGCAAGTAAAATATTTCACAAAAACATTGCAAAACGTATAGTTTTGCAAATCATGTTCTACGAAATCATTATTTCATTTAAAATCTTGAATATCATATAAATCTTACATGTGGAACATTAGAAAATATTTTGTTCTATGAAATATGTTTAGTTTGCGGAACAGTTCAACTTGCAAAACATATATCATCTACTTATTAAATATAGATGATTTTCAACAATTTTAATGAATACATGATATTTGTAGAACATATGTTACAAAATAATGTATTTTATAATGTTTTGATTGCAGAACATACGTGGTGTTCGAGGTCTCCGATGAAATAACGGTCTCCATAAAATTTTCCTCTAATAGTTTAAGCGATATTTCAGCTACAAAACACATGTAGACTCCAATTGTTCTTTTGCTATGCAATAGTAGACTCCATATAACTTAATTCTTGTATACACATGTAAATTGCATTTCAACAAAATCCTTCTCAAATTCCCTTCCAAACCACATTGTATAGTGACATTTTGTTGAATTAATTACCTACATTCACAAGGAAACAGTAAAACCTAGGGTCAACCAGTCATGCGAGATTATTAGGTAGATGAAGCATAAATATAAGTAAAATCAGCCGTCCACACCTAGTTACGTATCCATGTTGCCAAAAACAGCATACAATACAAGAATGTAAATTTTCCAGGGATAAGATCAATGACATTTGTACTCCTCAGGGAGGAGGGGACCATTGATGCACTCAGATTTTCCAACGATAAAATATAAAATCACACACACATGCATAAACATAAACATCAGGTTGTTTTACAAGATCGAATACAAAGATCATGTTCGATAAATCCCTATCCCACTAGTCAAATAAACAACAAATATACAGCACACCTCTCCTGAAATAGCTTCTGTATAATGTAATTGTGGTGTGCATGTTTCATCAGAATCTTACACGCAGCCACATTTGGAAAATAACGCTAGTGATTATAACGTAACTAAGGGTGGATTATATCGAATTTAATTACATCAACTAAAAGAAGGAGATTAAAGAGAGCGACTAGTGATGGATTGGGAAGATAACATAACTATCATGACTTTGTATAGTTCCTGAAAATGAACCACCGGTCTAGATTCATTGCAAACTTTCCAGATTACTCGAGTCCACGCCTTAAATGTATATCTACAGCGACTTGTGATTTGGAGTTTCTTGTTTTTGATTTGTTATGGAATTATAATCTAACAAGTGTTACTTCTTATTAGTTACTTTGTACTGTTCTGCAACTAATTTTGATTATGATGATGATAATGACACTGTTTAATGTGGACAATGTTTGTTTGTATATATAACAAGTTGAGACCTAAAATCAAAAATAAGTTACAAGTTAGTTTGAAGTATTTTATGAGAGATGCAATTTTTTTAAATTTTTTTGATGAAACGTATCCATAAATCACTTTTATTTTATTATCAAATTTTCAATAATTTAAACGTAATTTATAAGTTTAAATTATCATATTAAATCATAAAATTAAATTATCAATCACAATTTTAATCTTAGTCATACGGGCTCGATATCCAGGTGTAGACCCGTGGGTTAGAGTAAATTCACCTATAAGTTAATATGAATTTAGAATCTGTACTTTTATATATGAATAGGTTTGTAATTCACAAGTTATTAAAAAATAAACATAATATGTATAATAATATTAACATTTAATAAATTATACATGTGCCCGAGGTTAGTGATTTAATTAATTTGTTAATTTTTTAAACTTGATAAAATCTGTACTTTTATGAATAGGTTTGTAATTCACAAGTTATTAAAAAATAAAAATAATATGTATAAAAATATTAACATTTAATAATACGAAGTTAGTGATTTAATTAATTTGTTAATTCTTTAAACTTGATAAAATCTGTACTTTTATGATTAGGTTTGTAATTCACAAGTTACTAAAAAATAAAAATAATATGTATAACAATATTAACATTTAATAATACGAAGTTAGTGATTTAATTAATTTGTTAATTCATTAAACTTGATAAAATCTAGATATGTTATCATAATTAATAAATAAACTTGATAAATGAATAATTTTTATTATATAGTTTTTTGTTTAAATTAAAAATAAACAATAAATAAACTTGATAAATCTAAATATAATATCATTAATACTAAAAGTTATAACCTTATGGCATGCAAACCTTTCTAAATAATATTGTTACTCCTCTAACTTATATTTAGAGATACTTGTAACACCGATTTGAGATCATTTTGAATTCGATTACCAACTTCGAGCTCACTCACTTATAAACCCCAATTTACATATATATGATTTAAAATTGACATGAAATACTAAAGTTATTCCTCCTCTCCAATTCAATGGTACTGCAATTTTTTTTCAGTATTTGACACGTATTTTAAGATGAATATAAAATATATATTTACAATTTTTTTCTTTTTTTGCATTAAAATTTAAATATTGAATTTTTAGTTAAATAAAAGAAATGTTAAAAATAATTTATGAAATTATAATCTAACGGAGCCTACCGAATTCTCATATCTCAGTATATACAGCCTGATGGTATACAATCTGATGGGACGGGAAGAATATATTTTATGAAGTAGGACGGTTGACAACTTAGTTCTGCTGGAATTTGAATCATTTTTTTTTAGCAATCTTGTTTTCAGCTCGTTTACCATCAAGTTAGTCTTAAAAATCACTTCACGTCTAGTAAAAATCCGAATCGACTTGACTCGTTCTTAATTAAAACAATTTAAATTTGATATAACTCTGATAAATTCCGAATAAACTCTTTTCACGGTTCTATATAAATTTTAATTCGTTTGTGGTCCTAAATAAGAAACAACTATGTTGTTGACGATGGACAATCTAATATACACATTATCCAACTCTAACATGTTATGAATTGAAGCACACCATTTCCGTTTACTAATATAATTTCACTTAAATAGCCATTCACTGATTATATATACTGTATCATTAATCTGGACTAATCATAAAAGATGTCTGAGACAATATTCCGATAAAATACTGAAAATTAAAGACATGTAATAGAAAGAGAAACAAGATTGTCAAGTATGAACTCAACAATGCATCACAAAAAAAGAAAACATGCAGACTAGTTTATAACACCCTTTTTGTACTAGCAAAGACATAAGGTCGGTAAAAGCCCTAGCATGTCAACATGTCTTTTATTAACTCATTATTCTATTATCCCCTTAATTATTTTTTGTTTTGCTACATCCACACACCACACTAGCTAGTGTGTGATGATATAATATATACTCTATCAATGTCGTTCACATTTGATGAAATGTTTAGTACGTGTTATTGGTCTGAAGCCACTAATGCTGATAAATATCTTGTGATTAGTTAATTAATCAAAGTAATTAAGTCATAATTGTTCTTTCCCCCTGGTATAAACCAAAACAATCCACTAGAACTTAAGTCATTTGCTTCGCTTTGCAGCGACTTGATTAGCTTTCAACTTTGTACGCATCCATTAGCGAGGCCCTCTGAAAATTAAATTCTGAAACACGTACTTCATCATTGACCATCCCATCCGTGTGCTTATCACTGGTCAACAATTCAAGCTTATCATTAGGTAGTGTTTGAAATACAGACACAACTATATTCATTTAAAATAACGTAAGTATATAAGTTTACAACAATTAAGATAATATATTGACACAATTTAGTTACATAAATAGTAATTTAAAAATTCTGATTTATTTTAAAAATTCTTGATTATTTCTGATTAATTTTTTTAAAATATTTCACTGATTTATCTACTACACTCCGATTTGACTAAAAATCGTCGAAGAATTTCTCGATAAACCTCCGATAAATCTTGAATGAGCATGTCAACTGATTAGTTCCGAATTTTTATTTCTGTAATAACTTACAATTATATTTCGAATTCTATATTTAAACGGAAAGTTGATCATTAATTATATCTATTTTGGACCGTTTTAAAATGTATTTAGCTTGACAAAAAAATTCGAATATATAGATAACGTGACATTGTAGATGAATCATAAAACAAATATATTCTTCACCCCATAATGGAAGCATATTAAAATCTATAATGGGGGAGCTAGACTATCATAGTCCATAGACTGAGTAGACTAGCTAGCAACTCGCTTTGAATAATCCCTATATAATCATCTCACATAAAATATTTCCAACTAGTTTATTGAATAATTAGGCTAGCAAGTCAAAACCAAACAACCCTTTGACCCCGCTGATAGATTTTATGGTCAAACTAAATCCCAATAAGGTCAAACGGTTCAAAGCAGCTTTAATGCCATAACAGCGTTGAATCTGCTGAGATGCTCTCTATAATACATTATCTTGACCATGAAATATATTACACACACAAATTGAAAGGGGTTGAACTTGAGGGTTTAATAAAATTATTGCAAGTGTGTATAATTTGCAAAAACACCTAATTCAAATTTGACATTTTGAGGGAGTGGATTCATATCTGATTTAAACATACTTGTGCATGTTGATTTTTACTTGCCATCTAATCGAATTCGAGTTTGTTCTAGAACTCACCAACATTTTAACATTTTGTGTATATATCCCCTTCGAGTACCTACATTTTATCTATGATGTGAGTAGTAAATTGTATGTACTCATAAATGATTATAATTTACCTATATTACTCGAGATTAATATAGCACTTGATTAGTTAATTGAGCTAATACGTCGTTTGTTCTAATGCAATCTAACTCAAATGAAGTATATGTTTATCTAGTTTTAAGTCAAACAAAGGAATTTATCCAAGTTAAATAGTACAGGAATATTCACCTCTTGGCCATCAACTACTCCTTTCGGGCTGATGTTGGCTTTTAATTTAGTTTCAACAAAATTGAAACATAATAAATAATTATAGAATTAGTGACACGAAGGATATACTCTTTCTTTTTATACGTGATATTTCGACTATTGACATGTAACTTGAAATGTTTTAACTGTATATTAAAATTAATTTTTAATTACATATTTTTTTTTTCAGAAAAGTAAATTTTGAAAACAAATAATTTTACCAGTTTCATCAAAACACTTAAAAAAATATGACAAAAGTCAACTGCTAAATAAAAAACAGAAAAAATTGTTTTCAGGAATGCCCGTGTATTCCAGATTTCTTAATTAGTGTATCGACTTAAACTTCCTTCGTCCCTTTTTAGTTGTCACATTTTTATTTTTATTGGTCAAATTGACTAATTTTTTACCAAAAATTATAAATCACTCTTTCACTATTTTTAAAAAGCTGAAAATTACATGTTAAAGTAAATTAAAAATTATTTCCGATGACATATTTATTTTATTTTTTCACTTATTAGAATATTAATAAATTTCAGTCAAATCTAGAGACTCGCAGGCACATATAGAGAGAAAATGACCTTAATATCATAATTTATATACATACATGTCCAAAATACCAGTTATCATTGAAGGCAGAGGCGGATCTTAGAAGGGGCAAGAGGGGGCAACTGACCCCCCTTAAATTTTATTTTTTTTAACATTATACATATTTTTAGGTTGTAAAATTGAAATTGACCCCCCTTAATTTTTTTGTGACCCCTTTTAATTTTTTTTACAAAAAATTGACCCCCTTAACTTCATAGTCAGATCCGCCACTGATTGAAGGTGTCTAAAATAACCACTCATATGCGCAGTTCCCGAATGCGTGCCCTCTTAATAATCGAACAAATAGTGAATTCACATATTCATGTGTCTCTATACTCTCATCCCTGTCTAATTAACACATCTCTCTTCACGTGACCACATCTATCTTCTAATATTAAAAGTATTCATATCGCTTTGTGTTTATACATGTAGTATTTATATATAAAAGCTCACAACTGGAAAACTCATCGGCAATTAGTCACACCACCTTCGACTTATATATCTTTACATCAGAATTCAAACTTAGTTGCACATTTTATAATATCCTCGAAATCAAAAACTCTATTTGTTTGTGATATTATTTAAGGTTGAAGTTGGAAAAAAAGGTGAGAGATACATATATATATATTTCTAATAGAGAATCGAAAGAATTCAAGGTGTGAGACTTAAAAGAAATATGTGCAAATACAGTATTTGTAACTAAGATAACATCGCACGGAATCGCAACAACTCGCATATTATGAATGCGTAGGTAGTAGTTACGCATGGCAGGAATGTGTGTGTGCAGGCACGCATGATCTCGTTGCGTGTACAATATGTTATTTTGGGAAGTTTTTCTGAGAATTGTTATTTTGGTCGAATTGATCTGAAAAGGTGATAAAAAGGATATTCACCCCACATATAGGTTGTCATAGCATTGCGTGTGTATGGTCTATCTTCGTAAACGTTTAATGTGTTTGTACATTTGCTCCTAATATAAAACCAAACCAACATACTTCGCATATCTCGCTTAGAGCAGGGTGTAATGAGTATGCAAACCATGCCCCTGTTCGCAAAGAGTAGGGAGGTTGTTTCCGTGCAGACGCCGGTAGAATATAAAATATTGTATGACATGTATGTAAATAGTATATTGACCTATGATTTTGTTATATGAGACTTACCTGTTTTGCAAAATCCTACATCAATTGAATGATTTGAGTCCTCTTCAGATCAAAGTGTCATATTTAAAAAAATAAAAATCTCGTAAATGCTCTTCGTAATACCTCATTTGGTGATTGATGTACGACTCAACAACATCTTGATCCTTCACAAATAATGCAGAACTACAATTACAGATTGAAGTCGATAAACGAGGGTTAAGGTGAAGGAACTTGGGCGGTTGTTACAAGTGAAGTGGCGGTTCCTTTTCTTTGATTTTTACTCCCTCCGTCTCATTTTATAGGTCTTTTTTGGAAAAAAAAAATAAATTTGTCCCAATATACTTGTCCCTATCTTCTTTCAATACAATTTTATCTCTATATTAATTATGACTTTTTTGAAACTCAACATCATTCTCATTTCTCAATATACTAAATCACTATATGTATTGTGATTTTTTTGAAACTCAACTCTATTCTCCCTCATCAATGTACCAATTAATGATACATGACATAAAATTATATCTAACCAATCATTGTCTTAATATGCGTGTTTATTCCAAAATAGACCTATAAATTGAGACGGAGGGAGTAGAATATTTTTGATTTTCTTACATGTTGCTCCTCATATTTAGCTGCGAAAGAAAACTAATGCACAAATACGTTATAGTTTTTAGTCAATGACTTTGTCGATTCGTTTTCTTCTTACAATTTTTCTCCCATCAATAAAATAAACTAGTTTGTAGCCCAAAAGTTCACATTCTTTCTTCTTTTTTGGATTAAGGATATAAGAAAACACCCGACCTTGGAAAAAATCTTGCTAGGAGACGTGCAAAATACTCATTAAAACTCAGATAAAATGCCTGAAATAGTAAGAAAACATAGAATTATTGTACCAGAGTCATCAGATAATAGTTACAAGTGCTTCAAGTGAACATAATTAAAATACATTATGATTACATTATTTATAAGAGTTCATGATATATTCACAAACTTCCAAACTTCTGAAACATGGTATACATTGCACTGACCTGTATATATACATCTACCTTAACTGAATAATTTAATATCTACCAATTTTTTTTTTCTTAAGCACGCTGTTGCACTGTCAATGTTTTGACAGTCATCTCCCGTTGTCCACTGTACAGCTTGAGAAATACAAATCTGGATATATCACTTCTTATGAACCAAACTCTCTTGTGTTGGCACAAAGTTGGTTGACTCCATTTTGAACTCGATATTACATGTAGAAGATTTCAAAATGAGGTCCTTCATCAGCTCAAATCGAAACCAGCCTCAGCATTTATAGAATACAATAATTTCTGCTCCATCTGTGCCTTGCTGCATCAGAATTTTTTTTCAGAAGGTGCAAATAAGTTTTCATTTAAGGACAACAATGTCGGAAAGAGCCAAATATAATTTGACAAACAAGTTCTAAAGCATACAAGAGACTATTTGCTATGATATCAATATATTGTCAGTCATATTTTTATTCCAAACCAAAATCATAAAGCTCTGATTCTAAGTTGATCTTGCTGCCTATGTCCGATCTATAATCAGTCCTACACGGGTGATAGATGACGGCATGACCCTTAAACATTCAGTTCATTTTCTACATAGTAATACTAAATCCTTTCTTTTAGCCTCTTTAGACTTGTAGCTAGCTGAACCACACTCATTTCTGAGTTAAAGAATCCTTATCCCTACCATTGTAGGCTTGTAGCCTAGTGGATACCTCCTCAACCTTTGTAACACGAGGTCGAGGAGAGAAGAGTGCGCGAGTATTAAGTATTTTGTTATTGGCCTTGCCAAAAAAAAAGATAGCCTCCGCCAGAATAACTAGAACACAAACTTATGGTGGTGACCACAGATAAAAATTTGTGCAGCTTCAGTTAATAATCTTGTAATTAAATAGTACACTAAACATTACTTCTCTATAGCTGTTCATTCGCTACAAAATTTTAGGCTCACAACTTCAAAGAAAGGTGAATGAACTGGGCCAAACCTTTTATATGGGGGGAGCTTTAAGAGATTCATACAAGTAGCAGATGTTGGCAACCGATCAAGGGCTTCTTCAGATGCCTCACCACCAGCTCTGTAAGAAAAAAAAAAACATGAAAACTATGCAATCAGCTAGGTAAAAGCATAAATTCTTAGTCATAAGAGAAACATATGATCTCAAGACAGGATGGAAAAGATATGAAAATTACCTTTGTATACAGAACAAGGGTTCCAGATATTTAAATCCAAGTAAAGGTCCTCTAGAGCAACCTGTCACGAACCTGTTTAAAATGTCAGTATACATAAAGATCCATTCCATTAGTTTACTCATGTAAAGGTAAAAAATAATACTTGTGTCCATCACACAGCCCAATTTAATTATCTAAATTATCAAGGCTATAAACACTAAAATTCAATTTGACCATCCAACAGACAACTACTTGTATTTTTTTAAAAGAGTAAGACACATGGTTTAACTTACTTCAAAAACTTCCTCTGGTTTTCCATGGAAAAACTTTTTAGAACTTCCCAGAACATATCAATGACATAGTGATCCTGCCAGATATAAAATGTTAGTGATCCACTATATAAGATCAGAAACAAAACAAACAGATATTATAAAAGTACACCAAGATAACGATAAAACATAGCGGTAAGATTGCCGTAAGAAGAACGCCTAGTCTTGTTGAAAAGTATTAACATTGAAGAAAGGGATAGTGTAAGCAGCATATAAAGTTAGTAAAGCACTACAGTTAGGAAGAAATTTAATGGTTTCAATATGGCAATTGCTACAAGAGAGATGCTGGCAATAATAATGATTCTGACATGCGAAGAAAAAAGAGAGTTAAATTTTGGGATTCAAATGATATTGCCAGCGGAGAAAAAATTGACATGATATTAAGAATAAAAGTTTTATATATACACAAACATCCTTATGGCCCTACAGAACTTACTTGATGATAACCACCCGCATAATTTGTATGAGACCGAAGATTATCAAGATCAAAGCCATCTACTGATCCTGATATCATCAGCTGGATGGAAAGGGAAACAAGAAAAATTACTAGGGTGCATACAATTAGGAAAGAATGGAGCCACTACAATTCAGTTAGAATACATATATGTGTTTATATATGAGAAAATTTCCCACAAATATGTAGTACCTCCCATTTTCCTAAGCATGGTTTGAATTTTGATTTAAGGTTAAAAAATTATCCTTCTATATTCTAATAGGTCCAAGATTGTAACCATTATAATATATCAAAAATAAAATTAGATTAATAATATAATATAGGGTTAACAACAGTACAATATAAAATTGGTCAATTTAACCAAAATATTCAGAACAGCCAAAGCAAATGGGACGCAGGAAGTACTAAATGGTCGTACATGCTTTTGAAAATAAAAATTGAATGTAAAACATAGTAGGTACCAAGTTATTCCGGTCTTTTAATTTAGAATATTATTTCTGATACTATCATTATTATTGATCATTAGGTCAAAGCTTAAGGGCCAGAATGATTTCAGTGGATGTTCCTATTACCATATTATGCACACAAAACCATATCTACATTACATGGAAGAGAAAAAATGTAGAGTTTAGTTCTGCTTATTTAGTAGTAAGTATTCTGCAAATATGTAGAGTTTCCATCACGAAAGCTAAAAATATAAATTTGTGAGCTTAAAAGAGAAAAAGATATTTCAAATGTATAGCCTACACTAGTGTCCCCAGTATGCTGAGCCGGGCTATATACTTTAACAGCATATTGACAAACAACTACACTCAAAATATGAGACACAATTAATTAGAAACCCAATAATATACAGCAATTAATATATTACATATCGTATTATATAACCTGAAGTTCATGCTCGTTAAATATATCAATCCAATCTTTCGGAATGAGTTGCTGGAAACCCCTAAAGAAATGAGAACTTTGCTGCCGTATCTGCAACATTATGTCAACTTTGTATAGTAACTCCCCACCAGATGAAATGATGATAATTAAGTTAATAAGCAGTGTGCAGAATTATATTACCTGGTAGTTCAATCGATGATTCGCTACAAGATGAATAAATGTGATGACATTTTCATTGGTAACACGCAAGTTCTTCCCTCCAGGTAGCAGATCTTCTACTGTTTGCTCCCCGTATTCATTATTTACAATAACAAAGTACAATTCCAACTCAGATATATCGCCCTCATAATGCTACAATTGACAACCAGAAATTTATATGAAATTACTAGTGATCAAGGAGCAAGACAGATATGCAAAATCAAATGTCAACCAATCTTATAATATAAAATATATTGAGAAGTATCCATGAACAATATTTGCTTTACTGTGAAACACAGTCAATACAACATTCTTTCATTTGATTAACTTGCAAATCAAAACAAGCACAAGGATGTATTGCGAGTAAAATGAAAAACCAAATATTGGAAGTAAAAGAGCAGGAATCACCTTTAAGAAGATGAGGTGACGATATAATTCAGGATCCAAGGAAGGCAAGTCATTCAGATAGTTGTACCTGAGCAAACGAATATGTAAAAACAAAAAGGATAATGTTATTACTCACTTCGTTAGGTAAGTATGGAACTCAAGTACAAAATTTAGAAAAGTAATATCTTTTTCCCTAAGGTTTCATAGTTCCCAAAAGGCATAGTTTTTTCTTGTGCTAACTTAGGGAGATTGATGATCTAATCGTAATCAAATTCGAAGTATTTGACTATTAATATTGTGTCCATTCTATTTACGAGAATCTGTCTCTTTTGAGAGATCTAGCTGACGAAAATTCGATGATGCGGGTGAGGAACATGAAACAATGGCATTATCTCTATTATCAGCTATACTCCAAAGAAAAGTTGGCTAATGCTTACCGCGAAGCAACATACAATTGCAGTAATAATGTGGAACACAGACATAAAGAGCCACTGAAAACATTCATTTTTACTGCTTCAAAGTAACAGTACTTCACAATTGCTCATGGCAGGTGGATTATTATTAGCTAGTGCATTTCCACAGGGAACAGAGTCCATGTTAGAATTTTGTTTCGTTATTAACTTCTAGGATTAATATTTGAACACTTATAATCTGCAGAATATCAATTTTTAGGGTCTTGAAGATAAAAATTGAAATAACAAAGTTACAAAATTATGTTTATTAATGATTTTGCGCTTACATGCGTCTTATTGTTTCTTAACAAAAGGCTCATATTTCAGATTATAAAGAAACTGAAACTACATCTCCCTTTTCTACTCTTATAATTATTCATCGGTGATGTGATATATGATGTGACATTACAAGTTACAGCAGAAAATATGAGATTGAGGAAGTGAAGCAAGTACTCCCTCCGTCCCTTTTTAGTTGTCCAGTTTTGACTTTCAATGGTCAAATTGACTAAAGTTTGACTGAACTTTATATATATTATATAATTGAAAAAAAAATAAAAAATTTATATCATATGAAGTACATTCAATCTATTTTAAAATGCAATTTTCAGTTTTTAAAATAATAAAAAAATTGTCCTTAATCTTTGGTCAAAAATGGTCAATTTGACCATTGAAAGTTAAAAGTGGACAACTAAAAAGAAACTGAGGGAGCAATTTTTAGGCAAGCCTCACTTCTGTGTCCAGTATCCACTCATGTCGTATGTTGTTTACCGTCTACCCAGTTTCCTTTACATATTTAATTAAATGGGAAAAATATAACTGTTAATTTGATATAAATAAAACCAACACATCAACAATGAAGTTTTAAATAACGGTCTTTCTAATGTGTGCCCAAGGGCACACAATAAACACTAAATTCTATAAAAATGGCTTATTTTGATTGGTGGAGTTGATGTGAATGCAGGGGGGCCATCATCATTTATTGTTCATCCACCAATCAAAAGAAGCTATTTTTATTGGAGTTAGGGACTATTGTGTGCCCTTGGGCACACCATAGAAAATCTTTTTAAATAATAATGAAACCTGGATTACAAAGATAAAAGGTATTTAGTAAGGATAAACGCATAACAGCAAGTTACAATGATGTAAACATCAATCTAATGAAGGTGATTTGCTTACTTCTGCTTTAACTTGCTCAAGAAAAATGTTGCAAAGGGTATATCCACAAGAATACCCTCAAACATCGCCTGCAGAGTAGCCAATTGAAAATGACAGAGACCCATTAAAGTGTTGATCAAAGAATAGAACGCCAGATATAATAACACAAAAAATTCAACAATTTACAATCAGAAAAAGCATAAATAGGCTATAAATTCAACAGAAGATAAGGAAAAAACTATTGGTATAAAATAGGGAATGTAAGTGATTAAAGACCAGACAGTCAAAAAGAGGCATGCTAGCGCTAGTCAAGTGATGAATTTTCTTTTTTCATGTGTTGACAAAGATCTAATTTTGATCTATATTAAACCTATGGTTTTTCCTTTATATACATTTATCTAAATACTGCAAAATATAACAAAAGAACTTCCATTTTATTGCACAAGCATGCATATAGTCATGCTACAAATGTTCTCATAATTAGATAGTAATTACAAATTATGTAAAGTATTGGCAAGATTGCACATGCGCGGAATCATAATAGTTCAGAGAACAATTTACCCAAAAGAGCACAATTTACAATCTTGAGACCTCCATTAATTTTTGTTTTTTGTAGTTACTATTCAGACAACTTACAAGCCATTTTTCTTGCGAACATGTAATTTTTTATAGTTGCAACTATCCAACATGTAACTGCTTCAATTTAAATCAAACATATACATAAAAGCACTAATAAATAAGCACATATTTAAGCTAGACCAAACATGGTCAAAGTCATATCCAGCAAATACAGGTTTAACAAGCGAAATAGAAAAACCCCCAGCGTGTACTTGTTGTGCTTTTTCCGTAGTTGAGTAAAAAAAATCACATATCTAACAGGGTCAAAAACAGAACAAAACAAAAACATATACCTTCGCAAGAAGAGTTCCAAGAAAGTGGAAAAACTGGAGATGCTGTTCATGTACCATTGCTGATCCAGGATTCGGATAGAGTAAGTGATCAGTTGTTTCCTATAGACAGCCAAAACAATATAGCACCAAGATATGAGTAATAATGGTGAGCGTGCAAGTGCCAGGCATGTTTTATGGTGTTGGCCCCCATTATCACAATATCCATCGTTAATGCCCAGAATATTACGATCGGAAAAAATGGCCCCGAATACCATTTATTAACGCTACAACCTGTAGCGTTTTGAATATTTATCAAAAACGCTACATCGTCTAGCGTTTGTTAGTGTTAAAATAACAGAACGTCTAGCGTTTGTTAGTGTTAAAATAACAGAACGCTATTTCATGTAGCGTTCTGTTTGGGCTAAAAGAATATAACACTACATGATATAGCGTTCTTCTGGGGATAAAAAACAGAACCTACTTCGTAGATCGTTTTGCTGGGGTTAAAACAACAAAATGCTACACGATCTAGCGTTATCTTCCAAAATTAAAAACGCTAGATTATCCAGCGTTAATAACTGGTATTCGGGGCCATTTTCCCTAACTATGTTGTTTTGGGCATCAACTATGTGTTTTGTGACATCTGGGGACTTCTCCATGTTTTAATGTCATTATAGATATAATCTGGCCAACTACATAATTACTTAAGAAACAAGATAACAGTTTACACTAATTATAAAGTACATGAAGATATCACAGAATATGATGGAAAGATAACTGTCTTGCCAAAGCATGTCCCAGCTCAACCTAATACAAGATATAACACCAAGATTATCCATATTACTAGAGAAACTATCCTGGTCATCCAACGCATCCAATGGCATAAATATTAAATATGTTGTCAACAAACTCAGTTATATTTCCAAATTATTACCAGGAAACCAGAACATGTTATTGTAGCAGTAGGCTGCTCGTTTATTCAAATATGTTTATAAACAATCCAGTATCTCTCGGTACAACTACAATGTATCCCTGAGATTACCATGACTATAAAAACCATCCAGTATTAGCTGACTAACATCAACTATAAGAGAGAAGGGAGTTTCAGTTTTTGCCCTTTTATCTTTATCTTACAAGTAACAACCAATCTGCCTCTATAGTAAGACAGTAAAATTATCAAGTGGAGCCACACTTCTCAAAGAAACTATAATATATTTTTTGACTTCACAAGAACAGCAAACTGAAACATATTTAAACTTTTTTAGTAGCTAGTAGAACCATACTTATTCGAAAATAATAAAGGAGTACGTAAGAGAATTCCAATACCCTGTAAAAGATAGGAAAGAGTAAACACTGAGCTATACTGTTATCCAGAGACGCAACAGAATATCTAAGATTAATAAAAAGTGAATCTTAAGGGGTGGAACCAATGAGAAACTATAACAGACAATCTCTAGAACAAAACAATACTACTCGGAAGATTAAGAAAGCGGCTAAAATCCCAGGACGATTACACCAACAGGTCCACAACAAAAGTATATCCTAAATGACAGAGAAATAGCTTCAGTGGATGCTAAATATGAATTTACAGTCCACACAACATCCTACTAGAATCTCATGTGGGAACCTAGAAGAGCGCAGAGCACATTATCCTTTAAGGGACATTCAGGGATCCAAGCTCTTGACACCATCTTGACTTGGTAACTATGATTTTTTGTAATATTATAACAAGGCAAGGGGCAAGGACCAGAGAGAGATATAACTTGTAACATATTTTCACGTTTTACTAATTCATACATAGATTAGATATAGAGGCACTGGTGAAAGAAAACAGAAATTACAAGGATATGCAACCTTAAAAAGCCCGTACTGTGCGTCGAAAGCTGCTCGAGTGATGTTCTCCATAAAATCTTTAAAAATACCACCGCCATCAATACCAGCCTCTTCAACACCAAATTCGTTAACGAAGGTAACTCGAATCTAGATGCATAGAACAACAATGGTGTAAATTATCTAAAGCCACTATAACGTGCTACTTTTACTAATGAAAATGGATATAGGAAAAAAAAGCAAAGAATATATCCACAGAAGCATAAATGTCAAAACATGAATTAACTAAATAATCTCTACCGCTGCTTTAAGATCTTCTTCTGATAATGAGCTCAACTGACTAAAAGCATCTTCCAATATATGGTCTCGTCTTATTCTGAAACGGTTTCTAGTAAAAACGGCATGAGAATCACTAGTTTCTTTTGCTGCAGCTAGCTGTGACTGGTAAATATGCAAAAAGAAAAAATATATTAAGGGTACAAGAATAAATACGTAAAAGCAAAATTAAGTACCACTACTTAAACTGGCCCCAAAGCATATGTACACAAAAAAGTAAATACACTGCTGCCACCAAGGAGTTGGCCTTATTTTTTAAAAACAATTAACCAGTAAAAAAAACATTAAAATAAACAAAACAAAACTTGTATGTTACTCACAGTAAAGATTTTCACTCTGCTTGTAAAAGGGACCAAGAATGGAGCTCGTTTCAGCACATCATATGCTCTACTACCTTCAACCATGGCCTGCAGAATAGTGAAATATATAAACTAAGCCAGTCATTTCCTTATACATATTGGAAATACTTTTGAGAAGACGTCACCTGAGAATTGAAGTGCTCATTGACCCCGTCAGCCTGGAAGTCACTAGGGGGTGTAAATTGCCGTCTATTATTCCAATCTTGCAACTACAAGAGCAATAAACAAAACTTGGTTATTCTTAAATTGAAATGGCTGTATTCATTATCGATTACTCAAAGCTGAAAATTTTCCATAACCCAAAAATGCTTTTTAGCAATGTCAATTCAAATCATCTAGCAACAGCAACATATCACAAAACAAAGATAAGCATACGTACCTGGGACAGAAGCTCAGAAGCTGCAATACTAACCCTGTGTTGTATAAATTCTACAGGCCGGCTCCTTAATGAATTTGTATTGGTGGCAGACTTTGCTGAGCTTGCAGGCATTGAAGGATTTAACCACAACAGCTGCCATAAAGCCTGGGAAAAGAGCAAATGCATGCATCAGGGAAAGGAAATTACATATGCTGCACAAAATGAAGAGTGTGGAAAATACAAAAAGAAAATACCAGCAGCATTATATGACACTTAAAGTTTAATTGAATGCACAAGAGTAGGCTTGACATATACACCTTGTTTTATAAAAGGTTATGAAATTGATTGGGCATTCAGATAAGCAGACTCGTTCAGGTTCAACTCAGCTTGGCTCAAGCTCTTTAGGTTTTGAATATATTTTGTGTAAACTTTATATATTTTGAACAATAATATAATAACTATCTGTAAGATAATTTTATAATATAACTTGGACAGTTGGCTCATCATTCCAATTATGTTTGAACTTCATTAAGGAAAAGGATGTATTGAATTTAAATATATGAAATCAGAGCTATTATTATAAAACTAATTTGGTATGGTAAGGTCAACCTGTGTCAGAACTATATTAATATAAGGGAGCTGAACACTCTTTTTAGACTTGTTTAAAATTTAGGTTTTGCTCTGCTCATGAGAAACAACTTGAGAATTGAGATATTTATAAAAAAAGTTGGCCAGGCTCGACAACAACTATAACTCTACATCATTGAATAAACAACTCCACGTGTACAATAAAGAGCACCGGAACTGTCTCCATAATGTGGATATTCTAGTAATCAACATGCATAACTGATACATGCATGATTAGATATTATTACTTATGCACTTACAATTTTAAATCCGTGCATGAGATTCAATAAATTATGATGCACTAAATTAAGAAAAAGACACTTCAAACTCCAGGAGCCAAGCTGACTCAAATTCTTGGTAAGAAGTCTATGCAGATCACGTAGCAAGCTTGAGCCTAATTATTGAACATATTAGCAATCAATAATCTGCCAATTGCAGTTTAACAGTGAACTAAACCAATGATATCAATTGCATGCATGTTCTTTTATTTGTCAGAATTTTATGCATATTTTTTTATTTTTTAATAGACATGGGATATCTTATTCAAAAAAGTAAAAGAGCACCCATCCACATAAAAGAATTATATGATGGTACAATACACAAATTTTCATCAAATTCACATGATATATTCCCAAGGGTATATGTAGCACCTCAAACAGTATTCTTTCCAAGAAAGTTTACTCTGACAAGTCCAAATTTACAGTAACTCACCTGTCTCAGGATAACAATCAAGCATCTAATATCCTTTAGCGATAGTGGTTTCTCTTGGTCATAAAACTCCTCATTATCAACAATCATAAGCATGTGCCTGTTACAACATGATGGCTAACTCATAGTGGCTAAACATGTGCTTAGTTTATAAACACTGCAGTAAGATTTAATGTCTATAGGATAGCAAGACAATATCAGATACATAAGACAATATTAGATACATAAGACAACATTCTTACTTGTATATAGGACAAAAAACTGCCAACGGCAATAGCCATCCAGGTGCATCTCCTGGCAAATATGCAGAATGCTCTGAGAAGGATGACCAATTTTGATTTTCATGGCATCGCTTCATGAAGTTCCAGAGAACAGGTATTATTTCAGTTCTATAAGCTAATACAGTCATGATGCGCTCAAGGGGTAGAATATTGAAAGTCACGTGCAAGAAGGAACAGGCAGCAGTAACAGCAGCCACTTCTTTATTACTGGGCCTTTCTTTGTATGAACCATTGGCGTGTGAAAATCCTTTGAACAAAACATTTGTCTGTACAAAATGTACCAAAAACACTAGTATAAATTCAAGATACATCCAGTAGTATGATATAAATACGATAGAATTTGAATACTATCATTGTTATAGTTCCAAAGAATCAAATAAGTATATACTATCTGTATAGTTATTAACATGGCATAATAGCCAACATACCAGCTGTAAAAGAAAACGAGGATCTATGGCATTTGAAATTTGTCGTTCTAGATCCACATTCAAAACTTTGTCGTTAGTTTTCTCATCAATAGCCATTTCATCATCATCCGCTGCAAAATTTTAAGTCACGTTTAAACTTTCTAGAAATAAGATAATTAAATAATATGAACAGTTCCCATACTCTTACGTTGCGTTTGGTTGGGATGAATGATAGTGAGAGGATGGAATAATATTTACACTATTTTATGCGTGAATGTCAATAAATTCCATTCTAAGAAATCTAAAATGAAGTTCAACCCTACAAATTTAAGACGAAATGCTTTATTCTCCTTCCTACTCAATTTCCTTACAAACTTCATCACTGAAAATTTTACCCCCTCATTTTTGTTCACTCTTCCCTTTGCAGCCCTTCTGTCTCTTTTAATTTGCTCACAAATTTTTCAGTTATTCAATTACCATTCATTCTCTCTAACAAACAAATTGGACTCCAGTACTTGAACATTAGACAGAAAGTTAATGGAAGTTAATATGATTATTATATGAGAGATAGAGCACAACAGGGAGTAGAAAAGGAGAATAGAGTTCAGAGGCATACCTTCTTTACTTTTTGTATTTAAAGTGTAAAAGGGAGCGAGTTCCTCCAAAAAAGATGTCGCAACAACCGTAAAATCCATAGCCTAGTTCAAGAGAACAGAAAGATAATGACAAGGGCCAATAATAATGCCATAAAGCCTGTACTACAAAATATTAAAAGGAAAAGTGGAACATGGATATAATTTAACCTTTTAAAATGAATACAAAGCAAACTATATACAAGCCAAAAAGGATTCAGTTAAAAGATATTAGTCTGACTTCTTGAGTGGATGATGGTTAAACCAAGTATCATAAATGTAATTTAAATATCTAAAAGTCAAACATATAGTATGCAAGGAAGATTATTCACTTCAAAACCCACTATATTTACCAAATCAAAAGAGCAGTCGGGCCGAGCGAAAGCAAGTGCAGCTGCTTCCAATAAGTTCCCAAGTAAGCATGCATAACCAGGAAATTCAGCAGACATGTCAACTGGTAGAACTTTATCAGGACCTTTTGCAAAAATTGTCATATGATGGATATATTGTTGACTCAGATCATTTGTTGTAAAAATCTATATAAAGAGAAAGAACATTAGCAAGCATTACCCAGCACAAGCTTTGTGACAACAGGCCAAATCTAAGAACCATGATTAGAGTACTGCTACAGTCAAAGCCAGAAATCAATACTAGGAGCATATTTTTAAGTGAATATAAGAAGATACGTGACTATATTATTAGTCATGGTTACAATAATAAAAAAAAGTTTGATTATCCACATTAACATGTTGGATTATCCAAAAAAAAAACAGATTCTATTCATTAGTACCGAAATTATATATTTTTAAGGGGTGATTAATGATATTTTATATACAAGTCAAATAATCAAATGGGCAAATCGAAAAACTCCTAGCTGTGGAGGGTATTACACCAAGTGAGTGCAAATTGTTGCGGCATGCCAACGCACAAGACAAATACAGATACAGAGAGACGGATGCAGTAAAACCACAAAAGCCTAAATACCTTCTTAAGGTATGGAAAAAGTTGCCATAGGAATGGAATTGTTAGGATCTGGGATATGAACGTCCATCGTACATCCGTTGCACATATACATGGTTTTTGCCCCATATGAGACATAATGAGCACAAGAACATGCTCCAATGACGAGTCTTTGGCAGCAGGACCTTGAAAACTTGTGCTTTTCTACACATTTAATAATCAGGTCAGTTCACAAATAAACAACATAGCACCATCTGCACCACATGGAAGATTAAAATATATATGAAGATAAATTTAAAACTGAAATGTCTTTCACTAAGCGATAGCGGCGAATGATATTGCTATAAACATACACATGATTAAACTGTGCTACAGCTATGACAAGCCGTTTCATTAAAACCAGTGTAGCTACTATTCTGATCTACATTTTTTCATAGGGCCAACCAGACAAATGCATTAACATTCATAGAAGTAAATACAATAAAGGCTGCAGGTGAATTTTAACAATTACAAGATTGTCATTCTGAATCCGAATTATCAGATTAGCAGTGGCTCAGATTTATTAATATACATCAGAACAGACTATACAGTCCCCACAGCCTTGTTTGTTAGGTAGCCAGTAGCCAATAGTGAGCGAATGTTGCAGTTCTGGAAGGACATTTGCAATTCCCATAAAATTTAAACTTACAAGAATCTTAAATAACTAAAGTATAGTCCGCAAAATATTCCAAACACTAGTTTTGAGAGATAAAAACAGCAAGATAGTCAGATAATTGGGGAGTTTTTCTGTATAAAGGTAAGGTTAGATGTGATTTCCCACATAAAAAGAGACAGTGTAGCTCGCAAACACTGACTTCTACAAACTTACTGGATCCCCTTCCTTGAGATTGTGCAAAATGTTTCACCTTCTTTTTTGGAGCGGTCATTGGAAGCACTGTACTACACTAAACCTTTAGAGTCATGAAACTCCAATAATTTACTAAGGTTTTATACTCACTCGTGTGCACACAAAAACTGGCAGTGAATAATTTTGACCAGTCAAATTTGACCCATTGTAAAGATCAAGTATTTACGGGTAGAAAGTTTTAACAATGCAAGTTGTAGAATTTAAAATCTACTCTGGAAGTTTTTCTAATGATATTTATCTATAAACATATACATACGAAATTCACAAAAAACCAATGTCCATTGACCGTATGATAAACCACCACTTTCAGGCAGCGGACGTTGTAATTGATAAATTAATTATTTGTTAACTAATTTGAAGAGAAGTTTGTCGTTCAAACTTCATAAAGTAATACAAGGCGCAAGTTTCTTAATACATATTACTGTTTAAGTCCATAAGTAATAGAAAATTCAGAGTTGCCTCACGAATTTGAGTCACTTCAAGTGAGCTAAAGTGCAACCTTGTTCAAACGAGAAGCATTTTTTAAAACCCATGTGATGTGTCATGGAAACCTACTGCATACCCTGTTGATGTAGGATGCCCTTAACAGTAATTCATCAAATATTAATTTGTAAAGTTTTTTAAATTTAACAAAAAGAGGACATTTAAGGAACTCAGGTAGCCAATGCAAAGGACAATGCCCACTCTTACTAGAGTTGCTACCACACAGTGATCTATCTTTTTATACAATTATACATTTTTATTTAAAATTTAAAAAATATAGTATATAACTATGATAACATAATTCAACCTTTAGAAAGGATATTTATTAAAAATCGAACAATACTTAACATTAATTACTTGTGCGTGCAATGCTATAAAATTGATAACATATTAGCTATAAAAATTTCTGCAAAGAACATATGGGTAAATAGATTTTAAATTTATATGTTGAAAGTGATATCAAGCCTTGTCACCACACCTAAAGACAAATGTCGATTAAAAGTCTGAGCTCAAGAACACTTACTGTCAGCAAAGACTTGCATATTTAAAATATGAGGTTGAATATACATAAACAACATAAAGAATAAGATCATATGCAACGGAAATCACAGTCATGAAATGTCATGAGGCAGAAGACATTATAAGCAGAAAATAAAATTCTAAAAAATTAAACAAGATGGCTCTGTAAAGCACCTCTCAAAAATAACTCGACCTAAAAAAGAATTATATAAGGAATTTCAGAAACAACAAGATGTGTGTGTCATTAGTAAAAACTACTCATTCACATATTCCGGTCAAGAAATGCAGCTTTAAGAAAAACTCAGGAAACCATGAATGACAAGAACAATAGAGGTACCATGTATGACAAGAACAATAGTGCTCCAAAAGAGAAACCAAAACTAAGATATTTTGAAGGAAAAACGTGGTTGCACTATATAAAATTACACAAGTAATAAGTTACAGATGGCAGAAAAAACTAAAACTCGGTCCAAACATTGGCCATCAGGTGCCCTTGCAAAACAGAACAGAGGATCGAAAAATGCAGATGTAGAAAGAACACTAGGAATCATAAATACAAAAACAAAAAAGAGGTTTCCCATATAATAAGAGCATGCACAAATACTATCAACCACTGGGTCAAGAAAGGTTTACCTTTGCCGTAAAAATAATCTCCCTTATTTGATAATATACATTCCTCTGCAAGAGAAAGGCAACAATCTTACAAGACCAAGAAACTTGGGGTTCAATCAGCATAACTAATGACTCTAGTAAGAGGGTTGTTGATGTACTGGATCCTGAAGGTGCCATAATGAGTTGATCCTTCAACTGATTCCTGTTAAAAAGTATAACCAAAAAAGTTGTCTGTCATTTTTATATAGAAAAAAATGCTTGAAACAGATGTGCAAAATAATATCGCATAACAATTTCAGTAAAAGCTGGAAAATATAATTTTTACCGATTCAACATCACATTAGATAGACTTAGGTTACCACTAAGACTGACAATTAGATTTGAGTCAAATGATTTTTCTACTGTGTGCCCATTGGCACACCCTAACAACCACTTTTTGATTATGTGGAGAATTTTTATTGGCTCTCATCTCATAAATAATGATGGCCCCCCTGCATGCACAAAAACCTGCCACCTAGTTAAAAAGTATCTAGTGTGTGCCCATGGGCACACGCTAGAAAGACCCTAAGCTAAATATCGACTTCACTTGTAAAACTCTTATAGAGACTCGTCAAAAGATTTGCACTTTTTTGTCCAAATATTAAAACAAGTACAACTTTTAAAAAGGCTTCAAACACTTAAACAATTTAGATAGCTCAAAGATGAACCCCTCTGACCCCAACACAACTTACAAGTGTTCAAAACTTGAAATTCAATAAATTTTCCAAATGGATCAATGGTACAACCTAATAACCTATTGATATAGTATGATGGATATCTAAAGACTAAATTATAGCTCTCCTACAAAGGCAAGAAAACATAACTGACAACAAATATTTGTAAGTATTCCGTCTCATTGCCAAATTACTTTGCAACGACAATATAGAAGCCGGTGAAGGAATTTTGTAACTTAAACAGTCGTTTAAGATGTAGCGATATCATCTACGCTTGAAATGACATCTCTTCAAAGGATTTCTACGAGTAACATTAAAATACTCAATTACTTAACAGAAACGCTGCTGTAATTCGTCAACACATGTGTGGCATGTAACTGTAAGTCCTGTATATTAAAGAGTATCTATTGACTGAATATTGGAACCAAAAGTTAATTAGCAAAAAGGCTGGGGAGGACGGGTACTTTAGATTCGTAAACATTAAAGAGATTTACAATCTAACATGAGTTCAACTACAAAATTGGCTCAATAATATTGGAAGGTTCGAGGAGTAATTCAAAGGTTGGCAACTACCCAACAATGCAGAAGAGTTTCATCCTTAGCAATCCAATGCCCCACCCCCAATCCCCCTCCCTCTTTCATGTAATTTAAAAAATAAAGAGACACAAGCAATGCTTCCGAAAAATAAATCATTCATGCTTCAAAAAATCAAGAGCATAGAGCTCAACCTCAGATAGATCATCCAGGTTCCATGTATTATTGTATTGTATACAAGATTTAACTGAAGTGCTGAGAAAACAAGGGCCTATCATGTTTTTAGTGAAGGGGTCACAGTATGTGAAGTGCAGTAAGAACGTAAAGCAATTCATAATTAATTTATGTACCCTATATAAGGTCATTAGCACAGAGACGAAAATAGATAATTATAATTTATATGAAAAACAAACTATACAAAGTGTGGTTCAAACAAATAAGCTTACTAAACTAATAAACTATTTTTTTAATAATTAAGGGTATGAAAACAAAACATTAATTCTAAAAAAGGAACAAACCAATATTTGTAACACAGTCCAAACTGGAATTTCATCTGGTCCTTGTCCAAGGAAAGGAGTGGCCAAAAAAGGAGAAAGAACATTATTTGACATAGAGAAGATCAAGTTATCAAATACCAGAACAAGGTCATTAAGACATTAACACATCACAACATATAGAAATTTATGAAAAAATTGCATGCCTCATGGTTTTGATCCTCATGTAAATGACATAACCAAGTTGTATTAATTTGACCTTAGAGTAGGCACCTACTGTCAACCACATATATATAAATTTATAATGCATATCAGAAATTGTTTTAACTGTAGCAGAACTCCAACACAAGTAAACCCAAAAAATACCTATTCTCATAAACTGCTTGGATACAAGCATAGGCAAATCGCTTCACCCTGTAACTCACAGATTCATCTTCGAACAAATAGTCTGTACCTCCAAAGAGGACATAAATATCTCCTGACACATAAGAGAACTTTAATTAATGAAATGAAGTTTCTAAATTCAATACAATTCTTGTGCATTAACTTCAAACATGAACCATAAGCTCTAAGCATCATGGACATGGGGGGAGGGGGGGCACTTGTGTACAAAATACAAATAACAAGTTAAACCTAACAAAACCAAAATTTCCCGAGGTTATAATTTCTATATTATGGTTCTTAACCATCATTTCTCTGTCACTTATGCTTATTCAAAAATTTATATATTAAACTACATTCTGCAACATTATGCATGTGGGCTTTTAGACATACATGTTGCATTTTAAGCTCTAATTTACAGATTTCTTTCAAGAAGATTACAACTGAGGTGGGTATATCAACATATATAAACAATGTTGGAGTAACACAAACTGAATCACTTGAGATATTTATTTCATCAAAAGTGAAAGACAAGTTTGATTAACATGGTATATGGACAAAAAGTACTTCAAAGAGCAATCAAATAATACACACCGCTATTTTGAACAAACTGTCTAAGCAGCCGGCATACTTCCACAAGAGCAGAATAATCAGTAGCATTTTTGGCATTGAAGAAAAAGAGAAATTGACGAAGAAAATTCGAATTGGGCCCAAAGCAAGACCTGCATATCCAGATATTAGAAGTAAGATACATACTACATTTATAGACAAAAAAAAACAAATATTCTTACCACATGTCACATATATGCATATAACAAAATAATTCTCAAAGAAAAATATTAGTGAAAGAATCATATTTATCCAACCTGTCGACATTTTGTAAGTGCCTCCCATATACACTGAAAAACTGTTCTCGGACTTTCGAACGTTCTGCTTCCACCACTTTTCTTCCTCTGAAGCATTTCTGTTGCTAGTAATTAGTCAAATTCAAAATTCTACAATAGCAGATAAAAGTCTTTCTATAATATTGTCAAACAAACAAGATACACAGTATTAAACTTATTAAACGATATCGTCATAACATAAAATGTAGAATGCTAATCCAAAAAATTAACCCTAAAGATTGAATGACTCAGCAGTTGATTTTAAAATTAAGAAATGCAGAACTATAGTAAATATAATAACATAATCCTCTCCTATTTGCGGTGTTGTTACCAAAACAATTCCAAAAAATGGAACACTAAAACAAGGATTTCAAACCTAAATCTGCTTGTAGCAAGACATAGCAAGCCCTAAAATATAAGGAATACACCAAATTAGGTAGTTTCACAAATGAAGTCATTTAGCAACATTTCCGCTATAAAAATTCAATACTCGGAAATAATTTTCAAAACAATCTCTGTAGCAAGAGACTTAACATCAATTAATATTGCTCTGTAGTCCATACTGGAGGACTAAAAGACATCTCAAGTTCTATGCACATACATAATCACCATCCAAAGGTCAAGAACTACGCCTCTTTAAGCACCACAGAAAACAAAGGAACCATGATAAAGTTTGTTCTAGAGAAAACTTGAATTTGATGGACGGAAAAAAGATCATGAAGTATACGAATCTCAAACAAGACTTCTAAAATAACATCCAAATTTGATGGAGTAAGATAATTGAATATTTTAGTCAAAACAAAGACACTTACTGAAGTCTTCCAACCTATAAGAAGAAAGAAGAAAATATATTTTACCTACATAACTTACTCTAGCATATGTCAAAACATCTTACACCTCTCCCAATCCTGAGTCCCAAGAACAACACATGCATAAAACCATATAGTGGTCGAATTCGAAGAGGCTTGCCCATATCTACAGTGTCTTGATGCTCATCCAATACTAGGATTTATGACTTACTTTTTAAGCTCTATTACTCCCACTATCCTATCCACTTCTATGCATTTGTGTTTGTGTTGGGCACAGAGGTTATAAAGTAGTGAGAGAGTAAAAAATGTGGGTAAGGTGGAAGGACAAGTGTTATTAAAAGCGCACACACATGTGCACGCATATGCGCCCCTAAAGTGCATTGCTTCAGAGATGCGATATGCAATGTGCCTTCACCCTCAATGATGCCTTCACCTTCAATGATGCGCTCGCTTATGCGCAGTTCAAAAAGCGCAAGATAAGCGCGCTTCTGTGAATATGGTTCATTTACAAATAAAATGGGTCAAAGAAAACCTTACACACCCTTAAAGTACAAGAACGGAGGTACTGAATGTGAGACAACCACTCATTTTCTTATATAATTCTTGCATAGAGACACACACATACATATACACATATGCATATGTGTATAAAGAAATGTATACTAAACACAAACTTAAACTAATGACTCTGTAACTACTTAAGAGCATCTCCAAGATACTCTCTATATGAGCTCTTAAGTTGAAAATAAAGAGTCATTCATGGTTCAAACAGAGCTCCAAGAGGCTCTTTATATACTTAAAAGCCTTTTCTCTCTCCTCTATTTAAAGAGCCTCCACATAGCTCTTATCTTATTTTTATTAATAAAAAATGTTATTCCCTCCGATTCGTCCACTTTTTCAGCTCTTTTGGTTCAAATATGAATTAAAAATAAAATACAGGATGAGTATAAAGAGCTTCACTGGAATTGACACTCTTAATAATACTCTTAAGAATGTACTAACTTGCTAGAAGTCGTGTTGTTTATATTATATTTAGGAGTCAACTAAGGAAACTCTTGGAGATGCTAACATAAGTAAGCATTTACTCCTTCGCTAATAAGATTTTCGATCAAATTAAAAAAAAATCTTAATACTCCCTCCCGAAAACCTTCGTTTTAAAATTTCCAATAAAACAAAAAAAACATCTTAATACTCTCCCAAAAGCTCCACCCAATTACCACAACACAAACAACACTAAATGTAAAAAAAAATGTGCAATATTAAGCAGCATAAACGTATAGGGTCGCGCTCAATAGAACCAATGCTTAAAATAGAACCATAGAACCACTAAGGTTTTAATGCACATAGATTTTCATGATCTAAATCTAAATACATGTTTTTTGCATCGTTGGGTGTGTTCAAAAGTAATTTCAAAATAGAATACATAAATGAGACATTTTTTTCATATGCAGTTCTGCAGCGGAACCCTAACTAATACTAGAAATAAGCTAATGGTTCTAAGGGTTCTATGGCTAACAGTTCTATGTCGAACATGACCCTAAACATATAATTCACCTCTTTAAATAATCAAATTACGATTTATCTCAGCCTACAATGCACTATCGCAAAGACTAACTACAAACTCCACTTCCGAAATCAAGAGGCGTAAAGTAGCAAATATCACCAAAAGTACATACACTCCGTCTCTCCGTCAATTAACAAACATCGCAACAAGCACGATCAAGTAAATAATGCAATAAAATAAAATGAGGTAACCTGGATGTTAGTAGCTGCAGTGTTTTGTTGGCGCAATCGCAACCGCTTATTCCTCTCTAACCTAGTTTGTTCCAGAAGCTTCTGCCTATCCCTTTCTTTCGAACTCCGACCGCCTAAATCGACTCGCTTACGAGTCGACGGATCGCCGCTGAAAAACATCCTTCCACTCCGAATTCACCCCGAATTCGATGCCTCGAGAATCGTGTCGCCTGCTACAGAATGCTGAGTTATGATTAATGATTTGTTGTGAGAGAGATTGAGATTGAAAGTTGAGAGTTGTGGAGAAGAAAGGTATTGAAAAGAGAGAAAAATAAATAAAGGGGAATTGAATTGAATGGAATGGGCGAGTATGTGTCGATTACAAAAGGGAATGGAATCAGAGAAGGGCTTTGTTTTCTTGTTTTTTCTTTTTGTGCGTCACGAGTGAGGGTGGAAGTGGTGGAGTTATTATTTATTTGGGAGAGCGTTGAACCTGAATTCACCGAGTCAACAAAAGACCTCCTACGTTCCACCCTTCACATCCTTGCGATCAAAATTTATTTTATTTTTCCAAAAACAGTTTTAAAATTTTAATCAAAAATAATTTTATTTTTAAAAGTTTAAAATTATTTAGGAAAGATAATTGTAGTGAAGATAAAGAGTATTAGTAATATTTATAAACATAAACAAACGAATAATCTATATAATTATATTATAACTAGTGTTGTAAAAAGCGGGAATCAGACTTAATCGGCAAAAGCACCGTCTAGCGATTAATCGGATAATCAGGGGTTATTGATTAATCGGATCATTAATCGGAATCAATTTAATATTATTTTTTAAATATAAATATATTTATATTTATATTTACAACAGATTTATAATCATATATTCTATAAATTAAAAAAATCAATGATTTTATCCACAAAATATCCATTTTTTTAAATATTTAGGTCAATTAATCCCGTAAGACAGTAGTACAGTGTGTCTTAAAATTATTATTTAATTTTTAAATTTCTTTTACTATGATTTTTAAATTTACCAATTTTTGCCGATTTTATCGTGTTTTGACCGATTAATCTCGATTACTCCCGTTTTTGTCCGATTTTTTAGAAAAAACAATTTTTTCACCGATTAACACTTAATCGAGACGGTGGCCGTCCGAACATCGATTAATCGGCGACTAATCCTGATTAATCGCCAATTTTTAGAACACTGATTATAACAAACAAATATATAAATAATTTTTATTAGTAAAGTCTGTTTACATATTTTTAATAATTGGTCATTACTCTTTTTTTTATAAATTGAAAAAATTTATAAATAATTGGATAAATAAGTAATAACGTGTTTTATTCAAATTCAAATATGAATCATCATCTGACTCTTACTCGAACATGCTGTCTTCTAATAATATCTCCAGCCATACAAAATCCTTGGCTAAAATATGAGCTGGCATACTAAAAATAAAAAATTTAGCCAACCTCGTAAAAAACTCACGCTCCAAATCACACCTATCTGTTGTCTATAATTTTGGCCTACAAAATCCTTGGCTAAAATGTGAACTGATATATTATATTTTAACAATCAAAAATATTAATAACACATTATTTTTAAATTATAACGAGCCAATACCGTTTAAGCATAAAATCTTATAGGTTCAACAAACTTTACATAATGTCTGTCCAATTTAGCCAATCCATTGGAGATACTGAAATGTTCTATGCTGGGATAAACATGAACCATTATCTAAACATTTTTGAATTTGACATTATCTATTGCAAAAGAATCACAAAGCTATTTTTTCTTATGGAAGAAGAAATATAAAAAATATGATTTAAAATTAGTCAAAAACAATCATTACATATTAATATTAGAAAAAAAATTACAAATAGATAACAAAAATATTTCATTGTTTATACCTATGCTATTTATAATATATAAAATATTATTATAACTAAATTTACAAGAAAAAAAAAATATTCAATCGATCAATATAATGTAACCAAATTTCAATTCATTATCATATAATTCAAAGTGCAAAAAAATTATGAGAATTCAACAATATTAAACTACTAATAAAATAATATCTGTGAATTTGTTCATGAATTTGGCGAGGACGTCAATTTTATAATAAATCTATTCTATAAGAAGGTGTTTATAACATTTGGTATGGTTTAGAATTTAGATATACCACTATTACAAGTATGACTAAATAAACATTTTAGCAATTTAAATATAATTTTAGTGTAAGTAAAATAATTTAGGGATCTTTTTAAAAATACCCATCTGTAAAATTATTTTTTTAAAAATACTACCATCTTTTTCATTGTTTTTAAAAATACCTTTTCATAAAAAAAAATTTCAAAAATACGATTTGCAACCTTTGCAACCTCATTTGCAACCTTGGGCGGCGCAGCCGTAAAAGTTGCAAATGAGGTTGCAAAAGTTGCAAATAAAAATGGAAATGAGGTTGCAAAAGTTGCAAATGAGGTTGCAAAAGTTGCAAATAAAAATAGAAAGTTGCAACAGTTGCAACTGCAATTGCAACTAGTTCAACTGAAAACTGTAAGTTGCAAAAGTTGCAAATGAGGTTGCAAAAGTTGCAAATGAGGTTGCAACTGCAGTTGCAAAAGTTGCAACTTCAGTTGCAACTTCATTTGCAACCTCAGTTGCAACTAAATGCAACTGAAAACTGTAAGTAACAACAGATGTATGGTGTGCCCCTGGCGGGGCCATTAGATTACAATAGAATCAACTGAATGCAACCATATGCAACTGAATACAACCATATGCAACCATATATGCAATTACAAATCCTGATTTCAAGTTCCAGTTTTCAAATGTCGTTTTCGACCTCATTTTCGGAATCGATATATATATATATATATATATCGATTCCGAAAATGAGGTCGAAAACGACATTTGAAAACTGGAACTTGAAATCAGGAATTTGGTTGCATATGAAGTTGCAAAAGAGGTTGCAACACGGCTGGCGCCGCCTGGAGTTGCAGATGAGGTTGCAAAAGTTGCAAACAGTATTTTTGAAAAAAAGATTTTATGAAAAGGTATTTTTAAAAAGAATTCTGGAAGGTAGTATTTTTGTAAATAATTAAAGAAAAGGTAGGTAGTTTTGTAGATTTCCCAATAATTTATGCATGATTTCTTTTACTTGCTTTTCGTCTATTTTTATGTTTTTGAGTAATTTTTATTTTTTTTATTCTAATCTATACTATATTATAATAAGCCAGCATGGGTATAATTTGTAGTCGTACAAAATTTTGGTTTGGTCATCTCCTTTATAACTACAAGTTTGTCACATGTAAACTTCTCTTACTCTTACAAAGCCAGCATGGGTATAATTTGTAGTCGTACAAAATTTTGGTTTGGTCATCTCCTTTATAACTACAAGTTTGTCACATGTAAACTTCTCTTACTCTTACAATATTAAAGAGTTTTATATGGTTCAAATTACAAACACTTATGATGTAGTACAAGATATAAACTCCACCATTATTCTTTTAAATATAATTTATATACTGTTCATATACTATATTATAATAAACGATATTGGTATAATTTGTAGTTGTCTAAAAAATATAATAAGTTGGTAAATATAATCCGGTTAAAATCCAATTCACTAATACAAAAATACTAATAAGATGATGTTAAAATTTAAATTATAACTAATAAATTACGAATTCTATACTCGCCCGTGCTTTGCACGGCTTAAAGGCTAGTACACATAAGTCGATTTCTTCTTACCCACGTTTTAACACTTATAATTCCAGATTTCCAAACTAACGGTTCACTTAAGCCCCAAACCCTAACTTAGTTATTTTGACACTACATACACCGTCGAACGTGAAAAATGGTGAAAGTACGAATGAACACGGCTGACCTTGCCGCTGAGGTCAAGTGTCTACGACGGTTAATTGGGATGCGTTGCTCTAATGTCTATGACTTGAATCCCAAGGTACTGTTTTTTCCTTTCCGAGCAGTGTTATATGCACAAATTTGGGAACAAAACTTTACACAAAGACATGCTAATTGAGGTGTGATGTTTTAATTAGCGTTATTTATGTGATTACAGAGAGCCCGTTCTAATCAAAACTTACTTAAAACATGTCATATTTTGTACCGATTTTGTGCACGAAGCATCTTCTTTCCGATAATATAACACACTCACCCGCCTAATAACCAATAATGAATAACCAGTAGGTTTATTAATTTGAAAAGTTTATTCATTTGATTTGGCTATAACAAGAACCTGAGAAAGTTTTTATGTTTATAATTCTTAATATTTGTGTATAGACATATGTGTTTAAGCTTATAAACAGCAGTGGACAAACTGAATCCGGCGAGAGCGAGAAAGTCTTGTTGTTGATGGAAAGTGGCGCCAGGTTGCATACTACTGATTATGTAAGGTGAGTATTCTATATCTCCCAGGTTGCGATTTTAATAACCCGAAGAGAAGTCGATTTAATATGATGCATGTTTGTATTTCCATGCGGTTAATCTATACACGCCTAATTCGAAAATGATAGCCTGTTAGTTTAATCTCTGAAATGAAATGAACTTGTTTTTCGGGTGATGCTAGTACAAAATTGTTCACATGTTAATAATTTTCAGCTATTCAGTATATGATCACTCTCTGTTGTGAGGTGAATCCACATTCAGTTCATGTATTATATATAATATATATGTCTGAAGTAACTTCCGGAGAAAGAGGGCTATGTGATGATATTACAATTAGACAATTGTTCAAATACAAATGAATAGCAATCACTCTTAAACGACTCCACCCCTTCTCTATATGTCATCACCTCCTCTCTGTATGACATCACCTACCTAGAATTTGTCCCTATTCCCACTCAATTCACTCCGGGCCCTATTCCTAAGCCGAAACTTGGCTCCACCATGGTCCCTAGACCCCACACAGACCTTACTAGGCCCCACCCAAGTCCCATCGAGACCCATCCCGGGATCCATCCCCAGGCCCAAAATCCTTGACATTCTATTTAATTATATTTGTTTGTATTTATTTTTTATTTCAGTAGTTTGTATGAGAGTGACACCCGTTATAATTATTTGTTATGTGAAAGACACTTTTTCGTATGTAGGGACAAAAGCAATACTCCTTCCGGATTCACACTCAAACTAAGGAAGCACATAAGGACTAGAAGGCTTGAGGATGTGCGGCAAATTGGATATGATAGGGTATATACCTTCTCAGAATATTTAGTTGCTGCATAAAAGTTATTTATAGTTGTTCTTGTTCATATGGGCTTTTTGTAATGCCTCTATTGTGTTGCCTTCAGATAGTTCTCTTTCAATTTGGACTTGGTGCTAATACACATTACGTGTTATTGGAGCTGTATGCCCACGGGAATATAATTCTCACAGATTCTGATTTCATGGTTTTGACTCTTCTTCGATCACACAGGTTGGTGATTCTTGATCTATGATCATATTGGTTTCAATAGGTGCCAAAATTTATAGTTTATTCGGCTGAAGAGCTTCATGTGCCACATTCTGTTTTCCTGGACAAAGTTTCAGCTAGTCATTCTAGCTTGGGTTCCAAGCCAAGGATGTATTTCAACCCTACATATTTTTTCAAAATTACTTTTTATCATTGACTGAGAGTAGACCTTGATGCTTAATTTCGTTTTTTGGTTACTAATTTCATGCACGGATTGGTTCTTTATCTCTGTTCATATATTTTGACGCACCAGTGTTGGTAGTTCTTCCACAACAGCAAAGAGGATTAAGTGATTGACATATGCCACGTTTTGACCCTAGCTAGATACTACTTCCTCTTAAATTAAATTCTCCAAGCATTGATGGGACATGCCCTCCTATATTGCATTTGAAGTTCACTAGATTCACAATGCAATGTTACGCCTCAGTAGTGATATCTTGATAACTTTTATTCATGCCCCCTAGCTACTAGTTAAATGCTTTTATTGTGAGCACACCAATGTCTCAGTGTGTGTGTGTGTGGGGTGGTGGTAGTTAGAAGTTTTAGCCTGAAGGCCCTGAACTAGAAGTCTAGAACTAAGAATTAACCAATGTATATTATATATTCCTATGTTTTGCTGGTAGAGATAGTATATGAACAGAGGCTTGACTTCAACCGTTGTTTGAATTATTTGTCCAAAAGATGTTAACAACTACAAGCATTAATGGAAAGCGTCCTATTTTGCCTTCACTCTACAGTCAACATAAACTTCAGACCGCAATGTTCTTCCATAGTACTTATCTTGGATATGCTTGCCTAATGTTCAGACGATTAGAGAACCTTTGGTCCATGCATGTGTGTGTTAAATTTTTTACACATGCCTTCAAAGCAAAACAGGTCTGATGTTTTTATGTGAGCATTGCTTTTTACTTACTTCAATTGATGATGACGAGTCAAGAATGGCAGGGATGATGACAAAGGATTGGCAATTATGTCGAGGCACAAGTACCCATTAGACCTTTGTCGAGTTTTTGAGCGGACCACTATTACAAAGGTACAAGAAGTCCTTGCATCTAAAATACCCCCCGAAGCATCCAAAAAAACCCCCAAGCGCAATGAACACATGAAACATAGTGAGGTGGGTGATATTGGTCCTGATATGCATAAAGCAAAGCAAAAACGAGAACGTTCAAGGTCTGCGGGTAAGCCAAAAACTGGTACCTATCCCCAGAAACTGACCTTTAAATTTGCTCTCGGGGAAGCATTGGGTTATGGACCGGGAATACTGGAACATATTATTCTAGATGCTGGGTTGGCTCCAAATGTAAAATTTACAAAGCACTTTAAATTAGATGAAAATGCTCTCCAGGCTCTGCTAAAATCTATTGAGAAATTTGAAGACTGGATGGAGGACGTTATAAAAGGGGATAAAATTCCTGAAGGATATATCTTGATGAAGAGGAAGGTTTTGGGGGAGGACTCCAGTACTTCTGATAGTGAAACGCAAAACTCTAATCAGGTTTTGTATTTGTCGCGAGCATTAATCTTTTCTTTTAAATTGAACTGTATTACAAGTTCTGTTTGTGCCATATTATTGGTGATAGGAATATTGCAATCTTTTTTGTGCCTCATTACAAATGTCCTCCTTACAGATCTACAATGATTTTTGCCCATTGCTGTTGAATCAGTTTAAGTCGAGGGATTCTTTGTATTTTGAGACCTTTGATGCAGCACTGGATGAGTTCTACAGTAAAATCGAGTCTCAAAAGTTGGAACAACAGCATAAAGCGAAAGAGAGCTTCGCAATGCAGAAACTTAACAAAATACGCACAGACCAGGTACATATCTGAATTTTAACTATAAAGGTCCAATGTACTCCCATTTTCTAGTTTTGCGTCATACAATCACATTATATGCACTGATCAGGTTCACATCTATATCTGACTACAGAGATTCAACTGTTTTTCACCAGAACCATCACTGGTATAAAGTTTAATAATTGGCTTGGTTTGCCATATCTTTATTTCACGTGGTTTATGCTAAGTTTCACTTTACGGGCGTATGAAAAGAAATTTACTGTGAGTACCAAAGTGTCATCTTTTACGATGTCTTTGGGGTCAAATTGCATACAAATATCTTTTTAAGGTTTTTTTAAGAAAGTAAATATGCTTTCTTATGTAGTGAGAACTGAGCTTGCCCCCCATTAGTTATGATTTAAACAATCCAATGGAAACACTTAGTAAAACTTCAACTTCTGGATTAGTCAGCATATATGCCGATGTTGCTTGTGAGAAGGCCCGGTTGTTTTATTAGGTATCATACTATTTAATATATAGGAAATGAACTTTGATGTTCTAGTCATTTATAGAGATAAAGCTCAAAAATAGTTTCATGATTTTGATGCGTACTTTGGATATTTACTGTACTGAACATGTTTCTGAAATCCAAACATCTATGCAATGTTACAGGAAAGCCGTGTACATGTATTGAAGAATGAAGTTGATAATAGTGTTAAAATGGCGGAACTGATTGAGTACAACTTAGAAGATGTTGATGCTGCTATACTAGCTGTTCGTGTTGCTGTGGAAAATGGTAAGAGTTGGGAAGATCTAGTTCGCATGGTAAAAGAGGAGAAAAAGTCTGGAAATCCTGTGGCTGGCCTCATTGACAAGCTCTACCTTGAAAAAAATTGCATGACACTTCTTTTGAGTAACAATCTCGATGAAATGGATGATAATGGAAAGACACAACCTGTAGATAAGGTATCACGTAAAGATACATATATAGTTGGTTCTCTTTTCCCCTAGCTCAGTTTTATAGTGTAGTTTCCTCGCAGATTAATTCTGCGTGAACATGCAACTATGCATAGTATCCATTAAAATTTGGATATGTTTCTATATGATTATAAACACATTCACATACTATGTGATGCTATATGGTTGGTTTGATGTTAGACATCATTCAATAACAATATCCGAATTACCATCTTAGTATCTTGTACATCTGAGTAATTGATCCAAGTCCATATGGTTTTTATGCTTGCAGTTAATGTTATTATGGTCTTTGCTACTGTTGGATGTTTTATAAGTAGTGGAATGCTTCAGCCCCTCGGTACCTAAATTCGTTAAAGAGATATAGCATCTCACTATAATTTCCTCATTATTTGATAAACTTGTAGGTGGAAGTTGACCTGACACTTTCAGCTTTTGCCAATGCTCGGCGCTGGTATGAAATGAAGAAAAAACAGGAAAGCAAGCAGGAAAAGACAGTCTCAGCTCATGAAAAAGCTTTCAAAGCTGCTGAGAGAAAGACCCAGTATCATCTTTCACTGGTACACGAACATAAGAGCACTTTACCAGGATACTTTACATACATATTTATTTCTTACTACTTCGACAAGTCCCTTCTTGCATAGTCGGGTGAACTGTGACCTTAGTTACTACCACTTACACGAAGACTTTGTGAAATTGTTTCTTGATGCCAGTTTAGGTGTCATGCACAATATCGCATGCAATGGCCCTTTATATATTTAAGTGATTTGGTTACAGGCAGCTCCGTCTGAAGTTGAACCTACATAATGTTATAAGTTGGATGTTTACAAATATTAATGATAGTACCATATTACCACCTAGTAAGACTTCACTTATTATCTGGCAAAGTAAATGATCCTCTGCGACTTCTATTTCATCAAGATTACACTTCATAATAACTGTGGTCTGTGGGATCAATATTTTTCTAGGCATGCAGAATCTGGATTTAATTTAGTGGATATGGAATACTAACTGGAGTACTATGTGTCCTGCATCCAGTTAGTACTCCATATAAGGTTACTCCATTGAACTTTTCCCTGCAGAATTTTATTACATAACATATTTTTAGTCCTTACTGTAACTCGATTTTCGTTTGCAGGAAAAAACTGTTGCTGCAATTACACATATGCGCAAAGTTCACTGGTTTGAAAAATTCAACTGGTTTATCAGCAGTGAGAATTATCTGGTAATTAGTGGAAGAGATGCTCAACAAAATGAGATGATAGTCAAACGTTATATGTCAAAAGGAGATTTGTAAGTAATTCTTATAATCATTTGTTTATTTGTTTTCGTTACTTCACTTGTATGATAAGCGTTCACTGCTAAACAATTAGGCAGCATTTGTGTAGTTCAAACTTACATATATTGTGAGTTTGGTGATAAACCAGGTATGTCCATGCAGAACTTCATGGAGCTTCTAGCACCATAATTAAAAACCACAAGCCAGAAAGCCCTGTACCCCCTCTCACGTTAAACCAAGCTGGATGTTTCACTGTAAGTAGGAATGCCACTAGCTATGCTTCTCTAGTTATTTTCATTTCTCTTTTTGCATGGTACAGGAATTTACCTTGACTTTGTTTTTGATTAGGTCTGTCACAGCCAGGCTTGGGACTCCAAGATTGTCACAAGTGCGTGGTGGGTCTATCCTAACCAGGTCAGTAAAACTGCTCCCACCGGAGAATATCTCACAGTTGGAAGTTTCATGATCCGGGGGAAAAAGAATTTTCTTCCACCACACCCTCTTGTCATGGGATTTGGAATGTTATTTCGTTTGGATGAGAGTTCTTTGGGGTCTCATATAAATGAGAGGAGAGTTAGGGGTGAAGGGGAAGGAATAAATGAAAAAGAGGAAACTGATCATTTTAAAGAACTATCAGACTCTGAGTCCGAGGAGGAGGTTTCAGAGAAGCACAATCTGCCATTGGGAACTAGTCCAGAGTTGTCTAGAGAAGAACCAAGACTTGAAGCAGTGTCTAGTGAGTATCACTCAGACAATAGTCCAAATATCAGTGATGTCAAAGCTATGAACGAGCAGAAACATTCTGTTGAAAATGGGGCTAGTCTGCATAATATGCACACCGGACCTCAATTTTCTGGTACCTCACAACTTGAGGACCTTATGGATAGAGCACTAGTGCTTAGGCCTACTGAGTTGGCTAATAATAACGGGTTCCAAGGTTCTCAAGAAGGATCTGAGCAACATAATCTTTACGACGGAGAAAGAGCACAAAGGGAAAAGCCTTATATTTCAAAAGCTGAGAGAAGAAAGCAAAAGAAAGACCAGAAAAGAGACAGTGTAAATGGGTCAATTAATCATGGAAAGAAAGAGGATTCCAGATGTAATAGCAATACAAGAAGCGAGCCTGACAATCACAATCAATCTTCGAGGCCAGGAGGTGGTGGGAAATTGATCCGCGGGCAGAAAGGTAAGCTTAAGAAGATGAAAGAAAAGTACGCTGATCAGGACGAGGAGGAAAAGGAAATTCGAATGGCTTTACTTGCTGTGAGTACAAACCTTGACAGTTGCAGTAATTATATTGAAACTTTTTTTCATTCTCTTACATTATGTTACTCACCATATGACTTCATTCTTTACCTATACTGTAATCTTTCTTATGTATTTTACGTTATATTTTGAAGTTCAAAATACATGAATCCACTAACTCCTTTCTATTATGATTTCCTAGTCTGCTGGAAAAGTAGAAAATAACATAGTGGAGCCTGAGACTGAAGTATCAGCAGCAGATGTGCCAAAACCAGTTACTGGTATGTTTTATACATCAAGAGGACCTTACAAGTTCACAGGCTTTCTATAAGTTATCAGTAAGGGATATATTTTTTTGTTTTTTCAGGCTTTGGAGTTGCGACAAAAATATGTTACAAATGTAAGAAGGCAGGTCATCTGTCTCGCGATTGCCAAGAGCTTCCAGATGAAGCTCTGCAAGGTCGTGCACGTACTAGACCTAAGAAAAGTTCCGATGCAAGCATAGATATAGGTGGTACTGAGGAAGACAGGGTAGCCATGGAAGAAGAAAATATACATGAGATTGAGGAAGATGAGAAAGATCAACAAAATGATGCGGATTATTTGACAGGGAATCCGTTGCCTAATGACATCTTATTATACGCCGTACCTGTCTGTGGCCCTTACAATGCATTGCAATCATACAAATATCGAGTCAAGATAATCCCAGGCACATCAAAGAGAGGGAAAGGTAATTATATAATTTTTCAAAGATAAGTAATATTTTCAGTACCCGTTCAGGTTTCTAGTTTTGTCTGTCGTAATATGGCACATATATATATTTACAGGTCAACATTTATAAAGTTGACGAAAATATGTTCTCTTGATATTTCTCAGGAACCTCAGCATTGTGTTCTGTTGAGCTGACATGTTTTTAACCATTGTTTTTCTTCTTTTCCTCCCTCTTTTCGATATCTGCAGCTGCCAAGATGTCTGTGAACTTGTTCAGTCAGATGCCAGAGGCAACACAAAGAGAGAAGGAACTGATGAAAGCATGTACAGATTCTGAGATTGTTGCCGCAATCATTGGCAATTTGAAAGTGTGTGCGACAGGCCTTAATCAACTGAAGCAGAAAGAAAAGAAAGGAAAGAAAGCTAGCAGACAACAAAAATAGCGACTTTAAGAGTAGTCCAGACACGCATAAGTAGAACTTCTCTTGGCTTATGAAGAGAGTTCAAAGGGATCTGCATTTGACTGAAGATAACATGATCAAATCTTTGCTTACAGTGACTGAAAAGTTACTTGTCTTTAATATTGTGACGTGTTGGCTTTAATTCTATTGGTGAAACTGGATGTGAATACTATGAACTATGAAGACAGCAAGTCTCAACACGCGGTAATATAGACAACATTAGTTCTTACAACCTATGTTGCCAACCTTTTTTGATTTCACGTGTAAGCCTTTCATTCAATTCTTTAAATCACCCTCAAAGGCATTACTGTGGTTGATAGTAGCAAAGAATTAAAAAGCACACTTTTTATATTGATAAATGTTACAGAAGTTCTGTTTATACTAGTCAACTGTAGGTATATCATTCAAAATCCAGACCCTTTGGAGGTGCTTCCAACGCCAGAGGACTTAAGAGGGGATCAGGGCAGAGTAATCTACTCTGCAAAGTAGAAAAATTAATTATATTCAACATGATTGGTCTAGGATTACAAGTAAATATCAACTAAATAAAGCAAATTCATACCTCAGGCTGCAGTCTCAGCATATCAGCACGAGCCATGGCTTCCGCCTGAGCAATTCTTTCCCTAAATATCTGGCCCATCTCCTCTGCCTGTTGGAATCAAGCAATGAAGTAATTTATTATGTCTGTTCAACATGATTATGCAAAAAATTAAAGCTGGACTGCGACAATTGGACATTTCTATCAACACAGAATGCCGATCACACACCAGCTAATAGAGATTGAAGAAAAATAAAGGCCAAATTAAATACCAAAATACCAAGCAGCTTTACTAAAGCATAGTAAAATTATTACAAAGGATTACCTTCTCAAAAACTAGCTTGGGGTTGCGAATCATGTCACCGGGAGAAGGTTCTAATTTTTTGGTGGAGAGACTGATTCGCCCTCTTTCGCGATCGTTACTCAAAATCATGACCTATGTAAAGGTTTATTGTTATCTAACAGGAAAGGTAATATTTACCCACTGCTGCATATATGTAGACACTATACCTTGAGAACGTCACCAGGCTGAAATACTGTTGCAAGGTCGGAAACAAGATCCTGACTTATCTGACTGACATGAAGAAGCCCGCTTATTCCACCAATATCAATGAAGGCTCCATAAGGTTTCAAGCTCTGAACAGATCCTGTGACAACCGATCCAATTTCAAGATGGGATTGGCTGTCCACCAAGGCCTTGCTGTTACTTAGAACAAGTTTAGATTGTTCCTCATCTACCTCAACAAATTTGAGAAGAATTTCCTTATCAATAAGTTCTTTACCAACTGATTTCTGATGCATAAATGAGTATCAGTAAGTACTAAATTTAAAATTTAAAAGGAAGGATATTTATGATTCAACAAGAGTCTGTAAACTCATATAATGTGGCGGAGACAACAGATTAAAGACAAAATAAAATATAAAGTAAACAATCCTCTATATCCGGTCAATTTTTTAGAAACTTGTTTTGTGTTATCATGTTATAGTCAGCCATCAGAATAACAAATCTGGAGTTCTGGACTAAGGAAAACGATGTATCAAGTGCATTCCATATCTCTACACTTAAAGATAATGGACAACTCCATTATTTTTCACACTTGTGGTGGAACTGTGATATGCCTTGAGCAAAAAATTGACAAAGAGAGAATTAACAAAATTTCAGTGATACTGGATTTTAGCAAAGATGCTTCCAGAGTTCACTGCAGAATTAATTACAGAATTAGCATCATGCATTAATCCAGAATTGTTCGAAGGTACCCGTAGGCCGTAGCATATTCATTTTATTAATAAAGAAAGCAATTTATATTCTTCAGTCAAGCAATATGCATATTCCTTACCAAAGCTAGAAAGTTTAAAACCTTACGCCCATAAGGAGGAAGAGTAACTAGTTACATGTTTGATGATCGTAAACTCAATAATATTATCAGGATTAAGGGGCCTAATCATCTTTTTTTGGGGACAGAATGACATGCAGGGAAAAAAGACAGGAAAAAAGGAGAAAAGGAAAGAGTGCAGGGCCTGGTGTTGAGTGCATGCCATCAGAGTTGAAGCTGCAATGGATTAGCACTTTATAAAGCTTATTCGTCCTATTTCCTTTCTGCCTAGTGCCTATGATGGAGGGTATAAATCAGTATCTGTGTAGAATATTTGAACATTTAGAACGTAGAAATCTACCTCTGACCCTGAAACGGAGCATAAAACTTCATATATGGAAATATGGAGACACTTTGCAATGAATCCTAGTGATTCTTTGCAAGAGGTTATATATAAATTGACCAAATTGTGCATGCATGATGCGTAAAGATTAAAAACAAAAAAAAGTTAATTTACTTAAAGTTGCGAGCCATGTTAAGAACAAACACCATTGATATTTGTGAGAAGGGAACAAATCCACGAAGTCCCTCAACCAGTGCCACAATACCACCTTTGTTTGCATCTATAACCTGAAAATACCAGAAAGAGAGATTACAGAAAAATGTAAAAAGTTGGAGAATAAGAGGGCTATTAATAATTTTGATATTGTATGCAACTATGCATACTGCTAAAGTGGGGATAAAACCATCTATCAAAAGAAACTTGCATCAAATAATAACAATTCAGGACATTTGATTGGTGGGAATACAAAAAAGATTATCACCATTTACAACACTATCGTCCTGTTATTTTTATTAGTGAAAGAGGGATCATAAACTCAATATATCCTTACACATACCTTACCCTTCACAGCAATATCTTCAGCTTGGAGCTGTCTGCATCGCTCCCATGCAATGTCATATTGATTGGACCGCAAGCTCAATATCAAACTATCATCAGCTTCATTTTTACCAATGATTACAAATTCCTCAGACAAACCCTGAACTATCCCGGCCTCTTCTACATGCTTTATATCGTAAATGCAAGCTTCATGAACAGGTAAATAGGCTGAAGATTTTGCAGTTATGTCTACTAGTGCTCCATTTGCATCTGTACTGAATACTGTTCCAGTCACCTAAACACATAGGGAGACAAATGAAACTATTATAAGCACAGATTAAGCCATATCATAAATTTTGAAAATCTTGATAAATCCTACTCTTAATCACAAGATTTAAAGATACTAAATTGACTAATTTTCTTCATAACAATAAAACAGTGACTTTTTGCTGCCTTCCTGTAGTATTTGTGTAGACGAAAGTGTTAAACCTAAGTTCTGCCTTTTTGAAACTTCAGAAGCCAAAATCAAGTAATTTTAGCTGCATTCCTCTAGTATTTGTGTAGCAAAAACCAGCCAACCAATTCACCTTTTTATTAGTAGTAATTAGTCAAAATATATTTAAAGAGCTGAAAAAATGAGGTGGCCTTGATCAAACGTTAAGTAACATAATATCATATGTTACAACAGTAAATGATGTTTTAATTCTGATAGGTTATCAAAATGAGTTGTAAAACATATAATGGTAATTATCGTAGCTCAGCTCTTCTCCTAACGCCTTAAGATCCAAAAAAAAAAAAACTTATCATGGTAACATAGATCTTATGAGCCACAAAAACAGGATTTCTGAGTGAAAAAACATGTAGTCGGATTTTGCAACTACATGTCCTTAATGTCCTTCATATTTAGTCAGTCACTAAGCAAATACTTTCGCTGCATCTCTGTAACATACAGTTATAATCAACATGAAACACACAACATACATTCATTTAAGCACAAACCCACCAACAATTTCACCTCCATAGTATTAATTACTCAACACATATCAATATATTAATCTCAAGAACTTGAGAAATGAAAAAAGGTGTGACCTTGGTGCCAATCTCAGAGCTAAAATCATACAACTCAATAGCAGCAAGAAAATCATCAAGAGTGAAAGGAACACCATCCATGGGGTGACTATGACACCTCTGATACGCATTCAAAAACATTTCTTTAAGCTTTAATCTTTCTCTTGTCTGGGCATTACTTGTGATTGCCACTGCTGCTGCTGCTACAACAAGTGTTCTTGAACTATACTTACAAGCGTTGTTGTGTGTCATAACTTTAACTTTTCTGGAGAGACGTGAAGTGTGGAGAGATGGGTTTTTTAGACCCCCAATTTGGTGGGCTAGAGAAGCCATTGATGTGGTGTTTGGATGGTTTCTGATCATTTCTTTGATGAATTGTCAATTTTTCTAGTAGATAAAGAAGATGGAGTTTGAACAGAACAACTGGGTTCACTAACCAAAGGATTTTATTGTAATGGGCTTTATGATGAGTTTTTTGTTGGGTCATGACAAGGCCCTTGCCGAATTTGTGCTATGCTAGAGATCTTGTTTTAATTGGTTATTAGTGACCTCACTCGTTATAAAATTCGGAAATCAATTTTAAGTATATACTCCCTCCGTCCTGCCAGGATACTTACGTTAGGGGTGAGCAAAAAAAACCGAAAAACCGAAACCGAGCCGAAAAACAGAAAAACCAAACCGAAAAAAACCGTAACCGACAAAAACCGAAAAAAACCGTAACCGAACCGAACCGACATAACGGTTTGGTTACGGTTACGGTTTTACTCTTAAAACCGAACCGAAAAACCGAACCGCTTATATAATATATAATAAAAATATAATATTTATTATATATTATTATATATAACATATTATATATATGTGTGTGATACAATATATTATTTATATAGTTTAATAAGAGAAATTGATATTATAAGTATATAAATATTTTTCTAAAATTAAAAATAGTATTAAATTTGTATATACTAGTTTCTAATCATATAAAAACCGGAAAAAACCGAAACCGACCAACGGTTAACCGAACCGAAAAAAACCGTTTCAAACGGTTCGGTTACGGTTTCTACCTAAAAACCGAACCGAACCGAAATACACGGTTCGGTAACGGTTTTAGATAGAAACCGAACCGAACCGACCCGTGCACACCCCTAACTTACGTGCACTGTTTGCACGTATTTTGAGACTCTCGTAAAATATAGTTCTATAACGTATTTTTAATTTTTTTCTTTTTTTGAATAAAAGTTTAAACGTCAAATTTTTTTTCAGGATTTTTTTAAAAAATAAATATATAATGTAAGAGCATCTCCAACCATCTAAAACCCTTGGTTAAAAGATGAGTTGGCATACTTAAAATAAAAAGATTTAGCCAACAACTCCAAAAACTCAACTCCAACCATGATGAGCTGTTGTCTATAAATTTAGCCAATCTCTTATGGATGGCTAAATTTGTCGAACCTCTACAGGTCTGTAAGAAAATCTGTAGGAAGATTGTACATCATTTATTACCATATTGAACTGATATATTCTATTTTAACAATTTAAAATATTAATAACATACTATTTTTAAATTATAGCCAACCAATATAGCCAGTACCATTGTAGCAAAATGTCTTACAGGTTCAGCAAATTTTACATAATGTCTTACAGGTCCAATTTAGCCAACGATTATAGCCAATGCCGTTGGAGATGCTCTAAGTATACTTTATAAGAGCATCTCCAACCATCTAAAACCCTTGGTTAAAAAGTGAGTTGGCATACTTAATATAAAAAAATTTAGTCAACAGTTTCAAACACTCAACTCCAACCATGTCTATAAATTAAGCCAACCTCCTATGGATGGCTAAATTTGTCGAACCTCTACAGGTCTGTAAGAAAATCTGCAAGAAGATTGTACATCATTTATTACCATATTGAACTGATATATTCTATTTTAACAATTTAAATATTAATAACATACTATTTTTAAATTATTGCCAACCAATATAGCCAGTACCATTGAAGCAAAATGTCTTACAGGTTCAGCAAATTTTACATAATATCTTACAGGTCCAATTTAGCCAACGATTATAGCCAACGCCGTCAGAGATGCTCTAAGAGCATTTGAAATGCGTGTCAAAAAGTAACGCAAAGAACTTGGTGGGACGGAGGGAGTATGTCTATTTGTCGATTTTGTGAATACTTTTTTTAATAATTAAATGCACTCGCGACAAGATTGAACCTGAACATCTCATGAAGGAGCAAGAGACATACTATCATTGAATCAAAAAACGTTAGCCTCGAAGATTTGAGGTTAGTTTGAAGAAGAAATGCATGGCAGCAGTGCTTGTAACAAATAAAGTATGGAAACATGGCCTGTAAGAGCATTCACAGCCCGCCCCCAATCCCCAACCTCAAAAACTTACTAAAAATAGTAAATCCTCCAACAATTTTACCAATTTTTAAAAATTTCTTCCATCCCATTCCTCATATTCAATCCCTATTTCCCATAAAAGTATAAGATAACACATGAAATTAATAAAATAATAATGAAATGATAATGAAATAGTAGATGAATAGTGTATGAGGGATGAATAGTGTAACCCCAAATATGGGGATTTATTCTAATCTCTAAAACCAAACTCTATTTTGGGATTCCGGATATAGAGTACATTTTTGCAAAAGTTAGTAGATTTATTCAAATTATGGGGTTGGGGTTGGCTTCGGGGAATGGGACGGGAATGCTCTGAGCATTCACATTGGGTTACCTATCCCCATCCCCAAAATCATACTAAAAATAGTAAGTTTTCAAAATTATTTTCAAAATTTATTTATCTTCTAAAATTTCCTACATCCCAATCCCCATCTCCATCTCTATACTATTTTTTATTACTTGTTTCTCTCACTTCCTTTCATAACTATAACTACTAATATTATTTTATCATTTCTCACTCCTCATTCATATAAAAGTATTATTAGAATAGTAAAGAGGGGATGAATAGTAAGCCCTCAAATTTGGGGACTCATTTTCTAGTCCTTAAAAATTTCCCCAAAATAGGGAACCGGATGGAATGTTACTTTTTGGTTAAAATTCATTTTTTCCCCAAAATATAGGGATGGGGATATGAATAAGGACTCCAATGTGAATGCTCTAAGTTGTGACATACAAAGTGGCAGTAGAAGTGTATAAAGAAGAGAGCCTGGTTGCATCAGAAATAACAAAACTAACATGGCGCACACTGAACAACACTTCATATAGAACAGAGGGAGAAAAAGGAAGAACCGCAGAAAAACAAGAGGAAATAGAGGGTGGGATATGTGGAGGAGACTATAAGCACTTGTTGCTTGCGAAATTCAGACAAGACATAACTCAACAAGAGATAGATGATCTTATCAGGGGTTACGCTAGTCTAGTATTTTTGTCCCTTCCCTCAGATGTTTTCACTGGTAAATTAAGGCACTCTCCTCTTTTTTCGCATTTTATCAATACTGTCACAGTGTGACTCGTCTATGTAGAAGGCAGGTAACAAGAATCTGCATTTTTTGTGTTCTAGGGTACTTCTACTTGTATATGTAGAAGGCAGGTAACTCATGTCTGTTGGTGTGTACTAGCTAGTATACAGCTGCATTTGCTTGCACATTTTACTTTCTTATCTAAGAATGTGTTTGTTCGGAAGCACAATAGTTTCCAGATTAATTAAAACCTAATTAAAACAACTTTAATGGAATTTTAATCAGTGCTTCAGTCTATGTTTCTGTTATTCCACCATTATGAAATATTGATAAAACAAAGCCTTGCACAAAGGATGTCGCTAGCTCCCTAAACCCGCTGTAAGCACAAAGGATGTCGCTAGATATCTAAGATAACGGCAAATGTTAAAACATGTGATAAACGAGAAAGGAAAAAAGTACATCATTGTATCAAGAATTTATACACAAGCATCAAAGCACAACAGCTGCAGTATGAGTGTACAGCACTCACCATATGTTACTACATCTGTACATCTGCGATTCCTTCCTTATTTGGCAAACAATAACTGTCACAGTGCACCCTAAAACTTAATGAATAACCAACAAGGTCGGCCCACTTGTAGGGTTGTAGAATGTAGACTCTGGTTCAGGGAGCTTGGCAAAGAATTAGATAGCTCTGGAATTCGATATTTGTTGGAAGCTGTTCTATCCATTCACGATGACTATATTTTCGCACTTAATAAATGCAAAAAGTATGTTACACCGCTAAATTATATAATGTAATTTAGTCTTCAGAGAATTTTCTTTCTCTCGTTACATACAAAGTTCAAATAAAATTGGAGACATATATTAGAGATTTTCCTGAAGCCCAAAATGGGCTTTCGAGTGAGGAGGAACGTTAGAATACAATATGACCAGGGTAAACCCTCCTTCTAACATCTTAAGGTTTTAGGAGAACTGGTCACTTAACATACAAAAAGGATATAAAAGAATGACATGGGAGGTTTTCAGGTATAAATAAGAGAGGGTGGTTTCATCAGATAACAAGCAAGTCCAAAGGAAGATGGAAAACCAAAGTACAGAGGAGAAAAAGGGTGGGAAATGTGGAGGAGATTATAAACACTTGGTGCTAGGAAAGTTTACACAAGAAACAACTCAACAAGAGATAGATGATCTCATCAAGGGTTATGCCAATCTCGTCTCTCTCGTCCCTCCCATGATATCATTTCGCTGGTACATTACTCATCATCTCTTCTTACTTCTTAAGCACAATGTGAAGTACATTATCTATAATTTCTCAGACTTTATTTTATCTTGAAGCTAAAATCTCTCGTATTCGTTCTTGTAGTGACAAAATGATTAAAAAAAGAAAAAGAGCCGTCTATTTAATTTTTTCTATAAATTCTTGTAGTTCTACAGGAGGTTTTGCTTAAAGTTCTTGGATACCTGTTATTTAGCAATGGCCTGGTTCTTAAGAAACAATACTAATGTTTCTTTCACTCCAATATGTAAAGGCGGGATAATTTAATTAGTATTTCTACGTTGTAGGGGCAAGGATGTGAGCCAGGAGAATTTGAACCAAGGTTATACCTATATCTTCGAGTCGACCTTTGACAGCACAGAAGATATTGCAGAATATGTAGCTCATCCTGCTCATGTCGAATATGCAAATAAATTACTCCCTAAATTGGAGAAAGTGATCATCGTCGATTACAAACCTGTTGCTGTTCATCCCTGAGCTGAATGCAGGACAGAAATCAATTATCTTTCCACTCCTGTTCTTGTATTTTCATTTATGTGTGAACCAGACTGTTTGCCTCAGCAACTTAATAAGCTGCAGCTGGATTAAATAATGCACTTTGTGGCTCATTTGCTTTACCCCATCTGCTATGCAGATTATGTTTTTATTTTACTCATGAATCTTGATCTCTTAAAATTTCTTACAAAGTATATATATTTCTAGTTATTTGAATGGTCTTAAAAACAATTATGCTAAGCTGGCCGGATAAGAATTAACAGTTGTTGCTAGGTCAGGTGACCAGTGACATATATTCATATTACTTTTCTGTTATTAAAAGGTGCGAGTTACCGATAACTTCTAGAGTGAGTCCTGATCAGATGGTATCACTCTCACTTTGCTCGAATCGAGTTAAATTTGATGAACATCAACTTACTGCCATACTTGGACATTCGAATGTGAACAAAGCCTTAAAAAATCATTTAACATGAAAACGGAAATTGAAAAATTTCTGAATAATCTTTCAAATATATTTTAACGATTTATAGATTACACTCCGATTTGACTAAAAATTCCTGATTTATCATCTGATAAATCTTAAATCCTAAATTATTAAATTAACCAATTAATTTTGATTTCTACGATCATAGAAAAACCCTGTTTTACTTGATGATCGAAGACTGCTTCACATAAATTAAGGATAAAAAGAGAGGGAATAAAAAAAGTTAAAACCAATTTCCGATACAACTTTCTAAAACCAGGAACACGCAGATATTATTATTTCTCTCAAGTTTATTAGCAGCAGGGTCATACAAAATCGTGTTATTTCATGGATGGAACACCCATTTCCCTAAAATATATGGGTTCACCCATATATTTGAGTCGACCTTTGACAGCACAGAAGGCATTGCAGCATATGTTGCTCATTCTGACCACGTTGCGCACTACAAGAATTTCCAGTACTGCCAACAGAAATTACCAACAAAAACTAATCCGTTGACTGTTACTAACGAATTACCAACGGAATCCAAATGTTTGAAAAGTCAACATGATAGTGACTAAAGCCCGCGAAATAGACGGGAAAAGTGCCCGCCAAAACTTACCAACGGAAATGCTAAAGGATTTTCTATCGGAACGTGACCAACAAAATAGTAATGGAATAGCAACCGATTAGTAACGAATTACCAACGACCTAGTAATGGTTACAACAAATTTTAAAAACGCGCATTTGCAAATAATTTTTTCCTAAATTGGAGAAAGTAATCATTGTGGATTACAAACCAACTGCTGTTTTTCTTTGAGCGTGCTGAATTCATACACAAGCATGAAAGCACAACAGCTGCAGTATGAGTGTATGGCACTCACCATGTGTTACCACATCTGTACATCTGCATTCCTTCCTTATTTGGCAAACAAAAACTGTCTCAATGCACCCTAAAGAATAACCAACAAGGTCGGCCCACTTGTAGGGTTGCAGTCCTGGTCCAGGGAGCCTGGCAAAGAATTAGATTACCTGGAATTCGATATTTGTTGGAAGCCGTTCTATCCATTCACGATGACTATTTTTTCGCGCTTAATAAATGCAAAAAGTATGTTACAACATATGTTGATATATAACGCTAAATTATATAAGAGCAATGCTAGGGACGCCAAAATTTGTCCCCAAATTATTTTCCCAAATGACGTGGCAAACACATGGCGGAATTTGGTTGGGTGGTTTATGTGCATACAGGGGATCCCATTATTTATTAGTATGAGTATAACCAATCACAACTTGCCACATAGATTTGGGAAAAAATTTTGGGAACAAAATTTGGGGTACTTAGCATTTTCCATTATATAATGTAATTTAGTCTTCAGAGAATTTTCTCTCTCTCATTACATACAAAGTTCAAAAAAAATTGGAGACATATTAGAGATTTTCGTGAAGCCCAAAAATGAGATTTCGAGTGAAGAGGAACGTTAGAATACAATATGACCAGGGTAAACCCTCCTCCTAACATCTGAGGTTTTAGAGCATCTTCAAGAGACTCTTAAATGAGCTCCTAAATTGAAATTTGAGGAGGGAGAAAGAAATTTTTGCTCCAAGAAACTCTTGGTAGCTCTTCATATCACTAATAGCATCTTGTTTCTCTCTCCTCTCTCCTCAAAGTTAAGAGCCACTACAAAGCTCTTAACTTATTTTTTACAATAAAATATCCATTACCTCCGATTACATTTGAGTTTGTGTCATAACAAGTCAAAAAAAATAAAATATTAACGTAAGAGCAAGTATAAAGAATATTGTTGGAGTTAAGACTCTTAGATTTGTATTAACTTACTGGGAGTCTAATATTTTATATTATATTTAAGAGTGGGTTAGGAGACTATCGGAGATGCTCTTAGAAGAACCGGTCACTTAACATACAAAAAGAATATAAAAGAATGACATGGGAGGTTTTCAGGTATAAATAAGAGAGGGTGGTTTCATCAGATAACAAGCAAGTCCAAAGGAAGATGGAAAACCAAAGTACAGAGGAGAAAAAGGGTGGGAAATGTGGAGGAGATTATAAACACTTGGTGCTAGGAAAGTTTACACAAGAAACAACTCAACAAGAGATAGATGATCTCATCAAGGGTTATGCCAATCTCGTCTCTCTCGTCCCTCCCATGATATCATTTCGCTGGTACATTACTCATCATCTCTTCTTACTTCTTAAGCACAATGTGAAGTACATTATCTATAATTTCTCAGACTTTATTTTATCTTGAAGCTAAAATCTCTCGTATTCGTTCTTGTAGTGACAAAATGATTAAAAAAAGAAAAAGAGCCGTCTATTTAATTTTTTCTATAAATTCTTGTAGTTCTACAGGAGGTTTTGCTTAAAGTTCTTGGATACCTGTTATTTAGCAATGGCCTGGTTCTTAAGAAACAATACTAATGTTTCTTTCACTCCAATATGTAAAGGCGGGATAATTTAATTAGTATTTCTACGTTGTAGGGGCAAGGATGTGAGCCAGGAGAATTTGAACCAAGGTTATACCTATATCTTCGAGTCGACCTTTGACAGCACAGAAGATATTGCAGAATATGTAGCTCATCCTGCTCATGTCGAATATGCAAATAAATTACTCCCTAAATTGGAGAAAGTGATCATCGTCGATTACAAACCTGTTGCTGTTCATCCCTGAGCTGAATGCAGAACAGAAATCAATTATCTTTCCACTCCTGTTCTTGTATTTTCATTTATGTGTGAACCAGACTGTTTGCCTCAGCAACTTAATAAGCTGCAGCTGGATTAAATAATGCACTTTGTGGCTCATTTGCTTTACCCCATCTACTATGCAGATTATGTTTTTATTTTACTCATGAATCTTGATCTCTTAAAATTTCTTACAAAGTATATATATTTCTAGTTATTTGAATGGTCTTAAAAACAATTATGCTAAGCTGGCCGGATAAGAATTAACAGTTGTTGCTAGGTCAGGTGACCAGTGACATATTCATATTACTTTTCTGTTATTAAAAGGTGCGAGTTACCGATAACTTCCAGAGTGAGTCCTGATCAGATAGTATCACTCTCACTTTGCTCGAATCGAGTCAAATTTGATGAACATCAACTTACTGCCATACTTGGACATTCGAATGTGAACAAAGCCTTAAAAAATCATTTAACATGAAAACAGAAATCAAAAAATCTCTGATTAATCTTTCAAATATTATTTTAACGATTTATAGATTACACTCCGATTTGACAAAAAATTCCCGATTTATCAAAAAAAAAACTCTGATAAATCTTAAATCCTAAATTATCAAATTAACCAATTAATTCCGATTTCTACGATCATAGAAAAACCCTGTTTTACTTGATGATCGAAGACTGCTTCACATAAATTAAGGATAAAAAGAGAGGGAATAAAAAAAGTTAAAACCAATTTCCGATACAACTTTCTAAAACCAGGAACACGCAGATATTATTATTTCTCTCAAGTTTATTAGCAGCAGGGTCATACAAAATGGTGTTATTTCATGGATGGAACACCCATTTTCCTAAAATATATGGGTTCACCCATATATTTGAGTCGACCTTCGACAGCACAGAAGGCATTGCAGCATATGTTGCTCATTCTGACCACGTTGCGCACTACAAGAATTTCCAGTACTACCGACATAAATTACCAACAAAAACTAATCCGTTGACTGTTACTAACGAATTACCAATGGAATGGAATATTTTGTTGGCGAAATAGGCGGGAAAAGTGCCCGCCAAAACTTACCAACGGAAATGCTAAAGGATTTTCTATCGGAACGTGACCTACAAAATAGTAATGGAATAGCAACCGATTAGTAACGAATTACCAAGTACCAACGACCTAGTAATGGTTACAACAAATTTTAAAAACGCGCGTTTGCAAATAATTTTTTCCTAAATTGGAGAAAGTAATCACTGTGGATTACAAACCAACTGCTGTTTTTCTTTGAGCGTGCTGAATTCATACACAAGCATGAAAGCACAACAGCTGCAGTGAGTGTATGGCACTCACCATGTGTTACCACATCTGTACATCTGCGATTCCTTACTTATTTGGCAAACAAAAACTGTCTCAATGCACGGCATCTCCAATAGGGGGCTAACTAAAGTTGCTTAAAATAACAAATCTTTAAAAATATTACTATTTTATTTTCTCTCTCTTTGGGCAACTTTTACATAAAAATTTGCTCCAATGGTTGGCACCCAAAGTTGCCACATATTTGTACAAGTATAATTATAACAAGATATGAAACTAAATGACTTTAGGGTGATTTATACACTTTTTTCTATTTTAGGAGGGTACCAAAAGCTGGCAACTTTGCTTGGCACTCCTTCCACTCCAATGGAGAGCCAACAAGAGTGCCATGCCACATCATGACACATGGCACTTTAGCACTCTTTTTGACACCCTCATTGGAGTTGCTCATAACCAACAAGGTCAGCCCACTTGTAGGGTTGCAGTCCTGGTCCAGGGAGCCTGGCAAAGAATTAGATTGCCTGGAATTCGATATTTGTTGGAAGCCGTTCTATCCATTCACGATGACTATTTTTTCGCGCTTAATAAATGCAAAAAGTATGTTACAACATATGTTGATATATAACGCTAAATTATATAATGTAATTTAGTCTTCAGAGAATTTTCTCTCTCTCATTACATACAAAGTTCAAAAAAAATTGGAGACATATATTAGAGATTTTCATGAAGCCCAAAAATGAGATTGAGTGAGGAGGAACATTAGAATACAATATGACTGGGGTAAACCCTCCTCCTAACATCTGAGGTTTTGGAGAACCGGTCACTTAACATACAAAACGAATATAAAAGAATGACATGGGAGGTTTTCAGGTATAAATAAGAGAGGGTGGTTTCATCAGATAACAAGCAAGTCCAAAGGAAGATGGAAAACCAAAGTACAGAGGAGAAAAAGGGTGGGAAATGTGGAGGAGATTATAAACACTTGGTGCTAGGAAAGTTTACACAAGAAACAACTCAACAAGAGATTGATGATCTCATCAAGGGTTTTGCCAATCTCGTCTCTCTCGTCCCTCCCATGATATCATTTCGCTGGTACATTATTACACACCATCTCTTCTTAGTTCTTTCCCTTCATTTTACTGTTTTTTATGACCACCGCGATTATATTAAGCACAATGTGAAGTACATTATCTATAATTTCTCAGAGTTTATTTTATCTTGAAGCTGAAATCTCTCGTATTCGTTCTTGTAGTTACCAAATGATAAAAAAAAAAAAAAAATCTATAAATTCTTGTAGTTCTACAGGAGGTTCTGCTGAAAGTTCTTGGATACCTATTATTTAGCAATGGCCTGGTTTTTAAGAAACAATTCTAATGTTTCTTTCGCTCCAATATGTAAAGGCGAGATAATTTAATTAGTATTTCTACATTGTAGGGGCAAGGATGTGAGCCAGGAGAATTTGAACCAAGGTTATACCCATATTTTCGAGTCGACCTTTGACAGCACAGAAGATATTGCAGAATATCTGGCTCATCCTGCTCATGTCGAATATGCAAATAAATTACTCCCTAAATTGGAGAAAGTCCTCGTCGTCGATTACAAACCCGTTGCTGTTCATCCCTCAGCTGAATGCAGGACAGAAATTGATTATTATTTCACTCCTGTTCTTGTATTTTCATTTATGTGTGAACCAGACTGTTTGCCTCAGCAACTTAATAAGCTGCAGCTGGATTGAATAATGCACTTTGTGGCTCACTTGCTTTACCCCATCTACTATGCAGATTATGTTTTTATTTTACTCATGAATCTTGATCTCTTAAAATTTCTTACAAAGAATATATAGTTCTAGTTATTTGAATGATCCTAAAAACAATTATGCTAAGCTGGCCGGATAAGAATTACCAGTCGTTGCTAGGTCAGGTGACCAGTGACATATTCATATTACTTTTCTCGGTTATTAAAAGGTGCGAGTTACAGATAACTTCCTGAGTGAGTCCTGATCAGATGGTATCACTCTCACTTTGCTCGAATCGAGTTAAATTTGATGAACATCAACTTACTGCCATACTTGGACATTCGAATGTGAACAAAGACTTAAAAAATCATTTAACAGAAAAATGGAAATCGAAAAATCTTTGATTAATCTTTCAAATATATTTTAACGATTTATAGATCACACTCCGATTTGACTAAAACTTCATGATTTATCGAAAAAATCTCTGATAAATCTTAAATCTTATTAGATTAATCAATTAATTCCGATTTCTGATTTCTACGATCATAGAAAAACCCTGTTTTGCTTGATGATCGAAGACTGCTTCACATAAATTAAGGATAAAAAGAGAGGGAATAAAAAAAGTAAAAACCAATTTCCGATACAACTCTCTAAAACCAGGAACACGCAGATATATTATTTCTCTCAATTTTATTAGCAGCAGGGTCATACAAAATCAAGATCCTGAGAAGTGAGACGTGACTTATCTGACTGACATGAAGAAAAAAGGTGTGACCTTGGTGCCAATCTCAGAGCTAAAATCATACAACTCAATAGCATCAAGAAAATCATCAAGAGTGAAAGAAACACCATCCATGGGGTGACTATGACACCTCTGATACGCATTTAAAATCAAAAAAAAAAAAAAAACATTTCTTTAAGTTTTAATCTTTCTCTTGTCTGGGCATTACTTGTGATTGCCACTGCTGCTGCTGCTACAACAACAAGTGTTCTTGAACTATACTTACAAGCGTTATTTTGTGTAATAACTTTAACTTTTCTGGAGAGATGTGAAATTTGGAGAGATGGGTTTTTTAGACCCCCAATTTGGTGGGCTAGAGAAGCCATTGATGTGGTGTTTGGATTGTTTCTGATCATTTCTTTGATGAATATGTGTTATGCTAGAGATTTTGTTTTAATTGGTTATATATCACTGGTTATAAATTCGGAAATCAATTTTAAGTATATGTATTGTGAGTACTTTCTTTAATAATTAAACGCACTCATGACAAGGTTTGAACCTGAACATCTCGTGGAGCGAGAGATATACCGTTGAATCAAAAAACGTTAGCCTCAAAGATTTGAGGTTAGTTTGAGGAAAAAAAATGCATGGCAGCAGTGCTGTAACAAATAAAGTATGGAAACATGGCCTGTAAGTTGTGACATACAGGCAGTATAAGTGTATAAATAAGAGAACCTGGTTGCATCAGAAATAACAAAACTAACATGGCGCACACTGAACACTTCATATAGAACAGAGGGAGAAAAAGGAAGAACCGAAGAAAAACAAGAGGAAATAGAGGGTGGGAAATGTCGAGGAGACTATAAGCACTTGTTGCTTGCGAAATTCAGACAAGACATAATTTAACAAGAGATAGATGATCTTATTAGGGTTTATGCTAGTCTGTTTTTTTCGTCCCTTCCCTCAGATCTTTTCGTTGGTAAATTAAGGCACTCTCCTCCTTTTTTCGCATTTTTATCTCATGAAGATACAATTAGTATGTGTTGTTAGATCATAATAAGTTGTTATCCATACTGTCACTGTGTGACTCGTATATGTAGAAGGCGGATAACAAGAATCTGCATTTTTATGTTGCAGGGGCGTTGATGTGAGCAGGGAGAAGTTGAACCAAGGGTTCACCCATATATTTGAGTCGAGCTTCGAAAGCACAGAAGGCATTGCAGCATGTGTAGCTCATCCTGACCACGTCGCGTTTGCAAATAATTTCTTCCTAAATTGGAGAAAGTAATCATTGTGGATTACAAACCAACTGCTGTTTTTCTTTGAGCGTGCTGAATTAATACACAAGCATGAAAGCACAACAGCTGCAGTATGAGTGTCTGGCACTCACCATGTGTTACCACATCTGTACATCTGCCATTCCTTCCTTATTTGGAAAACAAAAACTGTCACAGTGCACCCTAAAACTTGATGAATAACCAACATGGTCGGCCCACTTGTAGGGTTGCTGTCCTGGTCCAGGGAGCTTGGCAAAGAATTAGATTGCTCTGGAATTTGATATTTGTTGGAAGCCGTTCTATCCATTCACGATGACTATTTTTTCGTGCATAATAAATAAAAAATATATATTACAACATATGCTGATATATAATAATTTAGTCTCCAGAAAATTTTCCCTCTCATTACGTACAAAGTTCAAAAAAAATTGTAGACATATTAGAGATTTTCCTAAAGCCCAAAAATGGACTTTCGAGTGAGGAGGAACGTTAGAGTACAATATGACCCTGATAATCCTCCTCCTCCTAACACCTTGAGGTTTTAGGAAAACTTGTCACTTAACATAGAAAAAGGATATAAAAGAATGACCTGGGAGGTTTTCAACTATAAATAAGAGAGGGTGGTTTCATCAGATAACAAGCAAGTCCAAAGGAAGATGGAAAACCAAAGTACAGAGGAGAAAAAGGGTGGGAAATGTGGAGGAGATTATAAACACTTGGTGCTAGGAAAGTTTACACAAGAAACGACTCAACAAGAGATAGATGATCTCATCAAGGGTTATGCCAATCTCGTCTCTCTCGTCCCTCCCATGATATCATTTCGCTGGCACTTTACACACCATCTCTTCTTACTTCTTTCCCTTCATTCTACTGTTTTTTATGACCATCACGATCATAGCAAGTGATGAGAAGATTATTGGAGTTCCATCTTATTAAGCACAATGTGAAGTACATTATCTATAATTTCTCAGACTTTATTTTATCTTGAAGCTGAAATCTCTCGTATTTTCTATAAATTCTTGTAGTTCTACAGGAGGTTTTGCTGAAAGTTCTTGGATACCTATTATATAGCAATGGCCTGGTTTCTAAACAATTCTAATGTTTCTTTCACTCCAATATGTAAAGGCAAGAAAATTTAATTAGTATTTCTACATTGTAGGGGCAAGGATGTGAGCCAGGAGAATTTGAACCAAGGTTATACCCATATCTTCGAGTCGACCTTTGACAGCACAGAAGATATTGCAGAATATGTAGCTCATCCTGCTCATGTCGAATATGCAAATAAATTACTCCCTAAATTGGAGAAAGTGATCATCGTCGATTACAAACCCGTTGCTGTTCATCCCTGAGCTGAATGCAGGACAGAAATCAATTATCTTTCCACTCCCGTTCTTGTATTTTCATTTATGTGTGAACCAGACTGTTTGCCCTAGCAACTTAATAAGCTGCAGCTGGATTGAATAATGCACTTTGTGGCTCACTTGTTTTAACCCATCTACTATGCAGATTATGTTTTTATTTTACTGATGAATCTTGATCTCTTATAATTTCTTACAAAGTATATATATATATTTCTAGTTATTTCAATGATCTTAAAAACAATTATGCTAAGCTGGCCGGATAAGAATTAACAGTTGTTGCTAGGTCAGGTGACCATGACATATTCATATTACTTTTCTCGGTTATTAAAAGGTGCGAGTTACCGATAACATCCTGAGTCCTGATGATCAGATGGTATCACTCTCGCTCCGCTTGAATCGGGTTAAATTTGATGAACATCCAACTTACTTCCATACTTGGACATTTGAATGTGAACGAAGTTTTAAGAAATCATTTCACAGAAAAACTGTGTTTCAAAAATTCCCGATTTACTGAAAAATCTCTGGTTAATCCTTCAAATATATTTTAACAGTTTATCGATTACACTCCGATTTGACTGAAAATTCCTAATTTATCGAAAAAGTCTCCGATGAATCCTAAATCCTAAATTATTAGATTAATCAATTAATTTCGTCTACGACCATAGAAAAACCCTGTTTTACTTGATGATGGAAGACTGCTTCACATAATTTAAGGATAAAAAGAGAGGAAATAAAAAAAAGTTAAAACCAATTTCTGTTACAACTTTCTAAAACCAGGACCACGCAGATATATTATTTCTCTCAAGTTTATTAGCACCAGGGTCATACAAAATTGTGTTATTTCATGGATGGAACACCCATTTTCCTAAAATTGACTGCAAACTATAGTAGAACGGTTTCTTGGTTTCCTGGGCAGCCTTGAGACTCAAGTCAACAGCTGGTTTTACAAATGAAGTGATGAACTCAAAGTCCTTGGCCTTCTTTAATAATGTATATGGTGTATTAACTTTAGGAAAGTCAGCAATGCACTCACTAGAATCCTCAATCGCATATGCAGCTAGATCTTCGATACTTTCGTATTTCTTCTGCTCCAGATACCTTTTGCTAGCGTCAAGTCTTTCGAGGGCCTCTGAGTAATGCTTAGAACACTGAAGGTAGCGGATTCTGTATGCCTGATCTGATTCATTCTTGGCATGGAAATTCAGCCAATGTAAGAGCCTTTTGCATCTTGAATCTGCCAAGTCGATTGTTATCTCAGCCAGTTGCTTGTAATCTGCAGTTGAGCTACGAGGATCGGACTTGTAAAACTCATAGCACCTTGGTTGGTTCTGTTGTTCTGTGGTGTTACAAATATTTTTAACACGATCAGAAACTTCGGTCTGCAAATTTATCTCAGCAAGACTTGTGGATAAAGATACAAAAACAACAGAAACAAATAAGATGCAGCTAATAGAGCAGGAGGCCATTGTTGTTCTTAACTTCTATGGGCTCTGTTGTAGTGTTGTGTACTGGAAATGCTTATTTATACATAGTGATGCGGTCTTAAAGTGCAGAGAGAAGGTTACAAAAAGTAATGCAGGAAAAGAGTTATAAAATTAAATAATTAAGTAATGCGATTAAAGACAGAAAAATTAAGAAGAATTAAAGCCTAACAAATGTTGTTAAGAAGAATAACACTAACAGAAACTGACCTTTCAGAAGAATTAAACTTGTAGGAAAGTAATTTATTGAGAACGAATTTAAAATGCAATTGTTTCACAATTGTAATTAAGAAATGGAACCAAACTGCATTATACATCAACAGGAGATACAAATCTGCTGCTGTTATTAAGCATTTCACATACACTAAGATACAGCAGACCTAATATAATTTCAATTAGAAGAGAAAATATAGAACTTTATAGCTCAATTAGTATACTCCATGCTTACACAATCACAGTGCATGCTGCTTGGCTATGTTATTCCAAAATTTGCAACACATTATGGTATGAAAAGTGTGTACCCGGTCCCTAAATGTGAATGGCCTTATCATAAGTGGCCATGGCAGCCTCCTTCAAGGCCTCGGCCATTGTTGGATGTGCATGACATGTGCGTGCAATATCCTCACTTGATGCACCATACTGCATAGCCAGCACGGCCTCGTGAATAAGCTCCCCAGCATTTGGTGCCATGATGTGCACACCTAATACCTTATCCGTCTCCTTCTCAGCAATTATCTTGACCAGTCCTTCTGCATCGTCAATAGTCTTGGCCCTGCTGTTTGCTAGCATGGGAAATTTTCCGACGACATATTTAATCCCTGATGCCTTAACCTGCTCTTCGGTCTTCCCAACAGATGCCACCTCAGGGTGCGTATAAACTACACCAGGAACCAGATCATAGTCCACATGACCTACTTTTCCTGCAAGGAATTCTGCACATGCAACCCCATCTTCTTCTGCCTTGTGAGCCAACATTGGTCCAGGGATAACATCTCCAATCGCATATACTCCTGGCACGTTGGTAGCAAATCGCTCATTAACTGGGATCCGACCCATTTTGTCAGTTTCAACTCCTATCTTGTCTAACCCAAGCTCACTAGTAAATGGAGTTCTTCCAGCAGAAATCAGAACAACATCAGCTTCAAGAATGCTTTGGTCACCACCAGCTGCTGGTTCAAGGGTCAATTTAACACCATCGCTGGAAGTGTCCACAGACACCACTTTAGTTGTCAGCATAAATTTCATCTTTTGCTTCTCAAGGGTACGTTTGAATTGCTTACGCACTTCACCATCCATTGTTGGAACAATATCTGGTGCAAATTCCACAACAGTAACTTCTGAGCCAAGACGGGCCCACACTGAACCCATTTCAAGACCAATATATCCACCTCCGATTACTACAAGTTTCTTAGGGATTTCGGATAAGGATAGAGCTCCCGTTGATGAAACAATTCTCTTTTCATCAATTGCGACACCAGGTAGACTCTTGATATCCGAACCGGTAGCAATTATTATATTCTTGCCTTTCACCACAGTGGTGCCCCCTTCAATAGTGTCCACAGATATCTCGGTCGGGGAGATAAACTTGCCATATCCCTTAACATAGTTCACCTTGTTTTTTTTAAATAGACCCTCAACACCTTTTGTTAGGCCAGATACTGCTTTATCTTTCTGAGCCATCATTGCCGGCAGATCAACTTCAACTGCAGAGAACTTCACACCATGGTTGGCAAATGTATGTTTCGCTTCATGATACATGTGCGAGGATTGAAGAAGTGCCTGATGAATAACATGATATTTGTTAGAGATGCAGAAGATCAAATTGGTTTGGCTGTGATATCTCATTAATATATTGGGTTGGGTTGTGGGGGGGGGGGGGGGGGGTGAGGTTGTGTAGATGCACGCATGCCTGCAGTTAATTTAAAATGCTCGTAGATCTCTAATTTGATGGCGCATATTATGTGACAAAAATCATGAGTGTCGTCCATTTTACAAATACAAGAAGACTCAATTACATCACAGAAAGAATACCATAAGCTCTTTTGCAAAGACTCCACAGGGGAAAAATCATTATAAAAGAAAAGCTTAAAGTATATTACAGTATGAATTTGGAAGCTAATGTCATAGAGTAATGGAGTACAACCAGAGTTGGAGTATCAAAATAAACAAACATAACAGGTACAACAAAACGACATATGTTTTCTTTATCTCAACCCTGTTTCAACCTCTTTTCTTTCTCCCACAGAAACATAACTACAGCCTGACATTTCTCATTCTTTATCCACCATATACAAATCTACAAACAACCACAGAAGCACTCCAATCCTGTTCCCTTCTCCTCACAGCCACCATCATAAAATTAGCCACACAAAAAGTTTTTGCCACCGAGTACTTAGTTTAGAACAGGGAAAAGGAAAACAAAGAAGATGATGAAGATGTAAATGTGCATTCAATTTGAGTAACATAGGTCCGGGGGGCTGGTTCATTGATTTTGTTTCAATCAAGTCTGCATTATATCTCTCATCAAATTCAGTCTTTTGCAATCATTTTTATGCTTTTGTTGATCGTCTTTAATATGTTAGTAACCCTGTCCTCTATTCATCTTTAAAATAGACGAGGTGGACTTGTGATATTAAAGTTGCCTTCATCTATAATAAGAACACCTCAATTCAAACAGGTAGGTGCTTACATACAGCAAAGTACTTATCCCTCCAGTTCATCGAGTGAATCGGTCTTAATTGTGTGCAATTTAAGGTGTACCGATCACCTATGCTAATCGTCGAATCTCAACAACAAGAAAGGAGGTTCGGAAATTGGAAGCTAAAGCAACTTGGCTAAACAAAACTAAAACCATGTCAAGCATATAATTCATTCAGTATATTAAAATCGAGGCAATCAGGAACAAAGAAGAAACTTCAATTATACACTTGTAATTCAGAAACAAGTTGATCACACAGACAATAGAGCTATACAACATAATAATTAAACTCAATCAAAATAACAAATAAGTGACATCACATAAATCAAATTAAGATAAAAATAAATAAAAATAATAATAGTATTAGTTGATACCTTGGAAGGGATACAGCCGACGTTCAGACAAGTACCCCCGAGAGCTCCACGCTTCTCGATACAAGTTGTCTTAAGCCCTAGCTGAGCAGCTTTGATAGCCGCCACATAGCCGCCGGGGCCGCCGCCAATGACAACGACGTCGTTTTCATCAGCAGAGGAAGCGAAGGTTCTAGAAAGAGCGTTGAGAGAAATGGAATATCTGGAAACAAGGGCTGTTATGTTTCTTTTAGCAATACTAGCCATCGCCATCTTGAATTAGTTTGATGAAAATGAAGATGCAAAAGCAGCTGCAGAAGCAGAGCGTATAATCAAGACTTTTATTTGTATGTATAGTGTATATATATAATTATATAGATGAGCGAGAAATCGGGATTATTGTAAGATTATTATTATTGCAGGTGGCGGGTCCTAAACGTGGTCAGCGTGTTCGGTTAGAAACTTAGAATAGGAACGTTGTCAGCGTGTTGTGTTAGAATAACGCAAGAATTATTTTTTTTAAATTTTGATTGGCTTTTCTTATTCTAGTTTTAATGATTTATTATAATTGAAGCAAGAGAAAAGAGTTTAACCTGATTAAAATGTTTTTATTTTACAAACAGCCAACGGAAACCAGAAGCACATGGTCTTGGTCCGTGTTTTACGTCATTTTCGATTTCGATTTCGATTTTAAACCGAAAAATATCTGTTAGTATGATAAATAAAAAATCGGATTTAAATAAGAAATAAGCTATAAAGTTACTTACGGATATAATTTTTATAATAAAATTTAATTCTAACACTAAAATAAATTATCACATTTATTATTATTATTATTTTAATAATTCATAAATCATTTACAATATTAATTATTCAAGCTGATAATTTAAATAATTTAAATTGAGCACTTATTAAGTCACCCTACATCATAGGTCCCTAGATCATAGGTCATTTATATAGATCAAAAGTCAGAATTGTTTACAAGTCGAAAGTCATGATTTTAAGACCGCTCAAAGCCTCAAACCAACTCGAAAATAAATGAAAACTTTACACTGCGTAAACCGTAGCGTGTAGACCAACCCTTCTCCAAAAAAACTAGATCAAGCTTAACAAACTAACAAAGGAGTTGGCATATAGCTCAAATTTATTATTAATTCATAAAATGTTACATGTACAGAACATTGCTTGAGTTGAGCAATGAATAAATTGCATCTACATTCAGTCAGTTCCCTTGTAGAAGACTCCTTAACTTACTCAGCGACTCCTCAGATAGGCTGCAGCACCTCAACTTGGGTCGCTCAGAACAGACAGTATCTCTGAGATCAGTAGGGGCAGAGAAGCACACTACGATTGCAGTGAGATTATCAAATGCATCCAGCCTCAAAGCTTGATCTACAAGAGCCACGGCACACTTCTGCGGATCGTCATTTTGTCTAAGCTGGCGTCGAACAAGACTGACAGCTTCTTGATTTGACATTACATCCCAAATTCCATCACAGCCCATGATCAAAAATTCGTCATCCTCTGTCAAAAGAACATGTTGAACATCTGGCTCTGCCGTGAGCGGTGACAGGTCCCCAGAGGGCAATTTCATGTACCAGTCACCAAGGGCTCTTGTCACAGATAATTCACCATTAAGGTATCCATACTCAATGTAGCCACCCAAATCCTCGATCCTTTTTTGTTCTGGTAGATAACTTGGCCTATGATCTTGTGAGATTGGAACAGCAACCCCTTTCCTGCAAAGAACTGCACGCGAGTCGCCAGCGTTTGCTACTTGTAGATGCCTTCCTAGGACTACAGCAGTCAGGGCAGTGGTTCCACAAGAGTCACGGACGCTACATTCATTAGCCAATGCTTGGTCAGCCAACAAAAATGCTTTCTGATGAGAAATCTTCATGTCTTCTAAAAATTTATCGTCATTATCAGATAATTCGGGCAAATCAGCATCTTCCAAGAATAGTTTAATAGCATTATTCTTGACATAAGATGATGCATCAGAGCCTCCGTGACCATCAAAAACAGCATAGAAGGAACTAGGCTGCGGCCACCTACAATCGGTGCCTAACAAAGCAGACAAATCATCAATACTAATGTGCTCATCCTCATTGGAGCTGCGAGGACCTATATCCGTGTGACTGCCAGAACGAATTTTCGGAGCATATTTTGAGGCAGTAGATATAAGGGAAGTCGCTTGAATACTAGTTGAACACCCAAAAACCTATCACAACGAAAGCAAACTAGGTTATACTTGAACTCAAGTACTCAACTATATATCAAAATCGCACAACCTAAAAGAAAAGGATAAAACAACTGTGAAAACAATTGAAATAAGAAAATTATTTTCACTTCTTCCCCTCTGATCATTCACTTATACCACTTATACCTATGTCTTTGTTACCAAATCATAATCATCTTTCGATGCTCCTAAAAGCAAGTCTTAGCTATTAATTATTATAGTTACTAAGAAAATTACAACTGCCTACATGTTTAATCTATGAAACCAAATCATCTCCTAAAAAATTGAAATTTCAACAAATCATTAAATCACCCGCCGAAATAACTTCGTTCCATCCATTTTTACCCACAATTTCATATACTATTAAACTTCGGTATACGAAGGCCTACCTATGCAACAACCCACCACAGGTAGGTCCAAAAGAGCACGACTATTCATTAGTTGTTGACTCGTGTTCATAACATAAACGAAATTAAAACTATAAAGACATGTATAAAGGCATAAACTAACAGGAGGATGAGAAAAGTTCGTACCGATTGAGAGAATTCGATAGAAACAGAAGTTGTGTACTGAACAGAAACATCAGCTGTTGTTGTTGCTGCTGCTTCTGGAACCATCTCTTTGTTCTTCTTATCAACAATCATTAACACAGACAGAATCAATAACCAAACCCTAACTTGTCAATTTCTTTGAAGTAGTTGTTGTTCAGTGGATGATTTATATTGATGAATCTGATGAAAGTAAATTAGGAAATTGCGGGAAGTGTGTGGGTATATATAGGGTTGAGATTGTGTGTATAGGAGGATTAGGATTCAAAAGACGCGTCGGATGGATTTTTAGATCGGGAAGTTGACGTGTCGTCACCAGTGACTACTGATTAGGATCGGGGGAAGTATTTATATTTATGTTGGGTTTGGTTTGGCGGATGAAATTGGATTATTGAAATAAATAAAAATAATAGAGATAGGATAAAAATTCTGAAAACAAATAGAGATCTAGTAGATTGTTATGATGAATTTAAAGAGAATATTGAGTTTATATATTATATTTTGAAATTATTTTTAAACACACATAATAATAAAAAAACATGTATTTAGATTAAGCTTTTGAAAATCTATTTAAATTTAGCATTTTATAGCAGAATCTTAAGATTCCAAATTTCTATTTTAAGGATCGGTGAGCGCGACCCTATGATTCTATAAGTGCAAATTTCATTATATTTCTTCCATATTAATTCATCACAATCAAACACAAAATTGTATTTTTATATATCAGTTATAGGTGTGATTGTGAAAATCAGAAATTAGATTTGATCGGCCGACTTATTGATTCATGATTTTTTTAATAATAAATTCGTAAAATATTGTAGAAATTAATTAGAATTTTTTTAATAAATTGAAAATCTTTAAAATCCTGTTATAAGTATATATTCTATTGTTATTATTGTTATTATTATTATTATTATTATTATTATTATTTATTTTGTTCATTACGTTTGTAATATTCACATTTTCTCTAATAAGAAGATTCTTATTTCATATTTATAAGATAATACGAATATTGAACTTTCTATATAAATATAATATAACGAAAATAATTTAATCTTAGAATCCTGCCTTATATTCTAATTTTAAAAAGAAACCATGTTGTGTTTCAAAAAAAAAAAAAAAAAAAAAAAGAAACCATGTTAACATCAAGTACCTTGTGGCTTGTTGTGATATGACTGATAAAGACATCGGCGGCTAACTGATATCGAAGAATCCTGTAATTTTGGTCTTCATCCCACCTCCGTATTATTGTTTTTTTTTTTTTTTCCCAAGTATCAATTTTCATATCATAACTTATGAATCCTATCTGCTTGACTACTTGCATTTACATTGTTGAATTATAATAGTACAGAGAATCCTTGGTAGATAGATATAAGATAATGATGATACTTTTACAAAGCTAATTGATGTGCTTGATGGTGTCACACTATCCACTGCAAGTAGTATTATAACAATCTTTTACCAAAATAATAGTATAAAAAAGTATTGTTCTCTTCTTATATATATAAAAATCAATTCATTAATTAAAATTCATACAACATCTATAAATTAAATCAAAATTGATAAATATCGTTGTTAAATCCTTTCTTCTTGGGAGGCAACTAAACGATTTGAAGATGACTTGAAAATATATACTTGTTTTTGAAACGGAAGAAAACTATTAATAAGGGATCGACTAAAAGTATAAACTAGTGGAGTGCGAGTTCTTGAGAAATTATGTATGTTTTTTTATTTTTGATATGTTAACTATTTTTTTAAGCAAAGGTATTCATAAGGTTGGTATTTTAACAATTATATGAGTTATATGGCTGAGGGCTTTCTTTCTCATGAACATTATTGGGATTGAGTAGCTTTTAAATTGCAAATGCTGTGTCTAATATCTTCAATGCTTCATGCTTTGGAACTTAGTGTCCACTAATATGCAACTAGGAACCCAAAAAGTGGCACACTCAAGTTGACAAGAAGTCTAAAGAGACTGCTTTCATAGATGTTAGTATAACTTTTAAAGATAATATAAATGTCACTATAACAGAATCATATGACAGAGTTGTACAACAAACAATCAAAACGGTACACATCTAATGCCTAAGTTAAAGTACATTTGCATACAACTTAAACTCAGGTGTCATTGTTGTCGATTACGTCCGTTTAAGTCATTCACAGCAGTCGGGCTTATGTTCTTTCTGCAGCTTCTCCCACAGGCATAAGACCATTCGCGGATTTTGGTAGTGCGCGAGGATGTAATTAGGCTCGCATCCCGCATTATAAAACCGTTCATCACTAATGTACTGCACTTCGTGACCACGTTCTTTGAATTTTTCGATCCATATTCCCATGGATACATCTTCTAATTTGAAAAGCTATAAATGCAGCAATTGAGCAATAAATTTCAAATTGAGAAGTATATTTAACTCATGAAAGCTGAATGACTTGACAATAAGATTTACTTGATTATGCACAAAGTACAAAATCTGTAATACACTACCTCATCTCTTAGTATTGTTCTTAGATTGCACTGGAAATTTTATTAGAGCAAGAGAAAATATTTTAAGCATTTTTAACAAACTCTACAAATAAAATTATAGGCCTTATAATTAATAATAAAATAACAGGGAAATACTTCCAGAAACCAAAGCAAATCTATCATTGAGCAAGGGGAAAACCATTAGGCAATGTACAGACTGAGAATGAATTTCTTACCTTGAGCTCTCTTTTTTGGTGCGCTTGCACAATAAATTTCGCAATATCTCTGGATATTATATAACCTGGACCATGAGCCCATGGCGGGTAGCTCTCATGTGGCCATTCCTGCCAAAGAAATCACAATCGTCCTTCATTCGAAGGTATTTTGCCAAACTTTCAATGATGGTAAGTTTGACAAAGACTAATACCTCGGTACTAATAAACCATTTGTTTTCCGCGTCTCTCTGGGGCTTTGACTCAAAAGATATTAGACCATATAAGAGGCCATCAGAAGCCTTTTGCTTGAGACTAGACAGAACTTCATCTATCCTCACAAAAGCGTCATCGTCTGTCTTCATTATATATTTAGCTGGGAGGATTTTGGTCTGCAGATATATTTATATATAATGTATTAGCAAATTCTTGCACCAAGTCAACTAGCCACTTCAATCTGTGCTTGAGAAGAGGTTAATTGATGAAAATATACGACTTAACATCTGATCTAAGGACCAATTATAAGCATGTCGTGATTATGAAAACGACAACAAATTTTAAACATAGTTAGCATTCAAAGAAAAGATGATTAAATCACTTTCATAAATACAAGATCAACCAAAATAATACTTTCAATCAGCATGATGCAGGACAGCTTTAAGCCATCACAGCCCTTGCTATTTATTGCATGTACATCTACACAGCTATATCAGTGCATTTTACATTAAAATCATTTCGGGAAAAGGCTATCATTGTATGCCTCGTTAAGATGACTGGTAGTAACCAAGTGTTTCATATCTGGTTTCTTTGATATGTTGGAACTGGATGCTTGTACCTAATTTATTTGCGCTAGTTATAGCTCCAGGGCAGTAGATCTGCAGGCCCTAAGACACCATTACCTTTCTGTAGATTAGTTCTCACAATTTCATATTTTGCCATAACCATTTATTATCATTTGTATTCAGTTTCATTGGTTTGTTGGAACAGGATGGTCATACCTAATTTACTTGCACAAGTTAGTTATAGCTCCAGGCAGTAGATCTGCAAAACTAAGTAAGAAGTAGTAATTACCTTCCATAATTTTAGTTCTCACCCTTTCAGATTTTGCCATATCATATACATTCATTTTAATTTGTCCTCCCTATAATATATCCCACCATTACATAATCCATTATATTGTAAGCTATCAGTCATTTCCGCTAGCAGTTCATCAGCCTATATTACAACTAAGAATACAATTTTATGCAGATGTGAGGTTCTAGCATACTTAACTAGAGGTAAGAGTTTGTTGTCCATACCTGATTTACAGATAAAGCAAAAACAATGATAAACATATACGTAAAATTACCCTGACTTACGAGCGCCAAAATAAAATAAAAGGCGAGATTCGAGAAAGTATATATCAAACTATACAACCTATCCTTTTGTGTCGCTGGTGGATCTTATGCAGTGTTAGTTATATTCATAATTAAGTTTGGAACTAGAGAGTAAATTCTAATGTAATAAGGATCACAATGGCAAACATGATGCTCGCATAGAACAAATATCAAGAGTTTTGGAAAAGGTAAACATACACATTTTTAAAACTACGTACCCCCATAGTGCATATTGCAATCGTTTTCAAACTGATCAGACTGTAGTAATCAACAAAAGGCATAAGCTGCATATCTCCATAAGCTTGAGATTCTTTCCACAGCTGAAAGTTGACTTGAATATTCTTGTGCTGCAGGCATATAACATAAAGCGTGACCAAGCAAAGTCTAGCTATTTTTAAACATTTTCTGGTTATAGCAGCATATTGTTGGTAAAAGTAGATGATAACTTGAAAAATTAAAATCAATGCAAACGAAGTAGTTCATATAAATGTGAGAGGTTGCCTAATTAAAAAATATCTTTGAACAGTTAAACAGTTTATATATGAGAAGTACTCCTAACCCGAATACCATAACAGAGTAGAATGGAAAGATGGGCCAAGTACTTCTGTCTAGACGACCTTGGAACTTATCTGTATAATATATCTTGCGCCCCTAAGCCAGTTGCATTTTAGTTAAAAAATCAAAACTAAGGCTGGGACCATATCTAGTGCCAAAAAAGTTGCAAGGCACAAGTTGCATGAAGAAGGGAGCTATCACATGCAAGCTTTCCAGATTAAATCTGGGGTACACAAAAGAATATATTTGAATATTTAATATATTCCTCCTGTTTTTGATGCTCACTTACAAGGCCAGTGAAAAACCGAACTGCCACTTCCCCGGAACGTACAGCATCGTACTGCATCCAGGATCTCCTTAATGCCATACGCCGATTAAAATTATTGCAAGAAGAGAATACCCCAATTAACAGTACAAGCCTTTTCTTGGCAGTTACTGGAGCTTTAAGGTGCTCAACATCTACAATCAAATCCAAATCTTCAGAAACAGGCAAACCTTTAGCAATGGCAGACACAGGTTCCACGTCACCCAATAGTCTAACTCCATTAATCAACCATGGTTCAAGTTTCTGCATAAGCATATAGTTTGAGAGTAACTATCCCCTTTAACTTACAAATAAAATAGGATCACACAAACTCCACTTCAACTGTGTGATTGCTAACAGAGGATACCGTACCTCCCTATACTCGAAAGATGTTTCATGCCGTCCATTCACACTCATGTGGAATCCCTCCACACCAGTCCACAAGGTGGCAGTGAATGGGCTACCTTCAGAAAATGGAAAATTGGCACTGACATGAGCACTCCCACTGGAAACATTTGATGATTGGTTGACACTAAGATTACTAGCATGAGCAATTTCTTCTTCAGCACTTGTGGCGACTTCTTCGTTACATTTTGCCAGTCCATCAACTGATAGAGACTAAAAATATGTCAAATAGTAGTCGAACAACAAAATCTCATTTATTGACAGAACGAAGAAGAAAAAAAAAGACAAAATTTTACTACAAAAAAAACTACTAATAGCTCAATTTCAAGTACAGTGATAAGCAATTACCCTTGCAGATATATACTTAAAAAATTCAAAGCTGATTTAGAAGTTGAGAAAAAAAAAGAAGGAAAACCAGTTTTCGAAGCCATCAAAAAGGAAACAAAAGCTATCTTAGCTTAAATCATGTGCTATCAACAATATCAAATAGGTGAAACTTATTTCTAGTTCTCCTATTTTGATAAATAAAATAAGGTCTGATATCATATTGGTATTGCTCTACCACCACTAACTAAGAGGGTCAAGCACCAAGTACAAGCTTCATGTTCAGGTGTGTAAACATGCAAGTACAAACTTCTTCTGCACATAATAACATGTAATACTGCTATCCGTATAAGCCAAGATTTATTATGATAAATATACACAACATTGTTGCATAGATTGAGCTACAGCTACAAGCATTGACTATAAAACGAAAGAAAATATACTAAATACCGTTCGTGGTGTTAATGGAATGATGATTAGGACACCTTTCTTCCTTCCCCCAACCAGTCTCATTGGTCCATGTATTCTGAACTATAATGGGCTCCTTTGTCAAATTTTCTCCAGGTAAAAATACATTAAAATGCAAAACTATTGGAGGATTTTGTTCTTCCGGAAATTTTGAGGCTACAAGTTCGATTGTAAAGTTTCCCTGTCCCCTATTGGGAATTCCTATTAACGTGACCGACGAATCCTCAACTAAACCACAAGGAATTTCAAGAATGTATCCACTACCAGATGTTGATGTATTCAAACCACTCGGCATGCCAACATAGTAAGGGCATTTCTTGTCATTCTGGATGTTATCATTCAACTGGGAGGATTTATCTTTCTCAATCAATGACAATAACTCTTTCCATGACACAGCAGCCTCTTTAATGCCTTGAAATGTTTCAGGTAAAGCATCTGACCTTGAAAGAAGCATACGCATCTGAGACCAAACAAGCAAAACCTTTGACTCTTCTTCAGACATATTCCTAAAAGCATAGAGGTCATCAAGTCCTTCGACGTCAACAAAGTGGGGCCTTTTCTCAGGATTTTGGACAGTTTCAGTTTTCACTGTATTAGAACTATCTCCACTCTCAGTAGAATCTTTAGACAAATGGCTATTAAAAAAATCATAAGCTGACTGCTTATGCGGCTGTTTTCCTACAAAGCTGTACCGAAGAAGTAAAATCAAACCAAGTCCTACTATCAACACTCCTCCAGACCAATTCTTCATCCCCACTAACTCTCAAACTTAAACATACAATCGCTCCACATACATATAACTGAACTCAAAGGACCCTTGTATTGAAATTCGATACTAGCCCTGTTCCCAAAAATCAATTTCTACGATTCTAACAAATTCTCACAAAAACAATAGCTTCACGCAATATTAACCACCAATCCTGAAAAATCGCATCGCCACGTATCGAACTTCATCCTAATGTACCAACCTTCCCCTTATCTCCATACCCTGCACCAAACTTCAATCATTACGCCATCCCAACAACTACTTCTTGCAAACAGTGCTCACAAATCAGGATCATACAGCAAGAATATGCAAAATGGAATCTAACAACACTATAACAATAGACTCAAAAATACAAACTTGAGTTATGTTGTAACATAAAAATGAAAGTAATGACAATTAACCAAGCTAAAAAGTCAAAAAAGCTAAAAATAATGAGTGTAGTTAAGAAAGATGGGAACTTTATAACATTGCAAGAAAATCAATACTGAACAAGTTCAAGAACAAAGAAAATAAAAAAAAAATGAAAAAGATGTTAAAGTCTGCTAACTAAAAAGAATGAGAGAGATACCTGTGATGGGTATTTCAAATACTTGTTGATTTTTGCAACATGGATCTTTAGACTTTGAGCTGGGGAGCTGCCTTGTCACTTCTTCATGTTTTGCTGTTTGTGCTCGGACACGACGTCGTTTTCGTAGTTTCTCCACTTCTCACCGCTTCCAGTTTTGTCCTTGCTCTTACAATTTTGTACCAGCTCTTTTGACATTTGTTTTAAATATTTATTTTTAAATAAAAATGAGTTGTGTTAGGATCGCAGTCGTTTTCGATTGACATAATTTTTTGAATAATTAATTTTAATAATTAAAATAAATATTAATAAGTAGATCTTTAAAGAAATTTATAAATAAAATGACTGAAACTATGTTTAGATCAAAATATGTGATATATACTTGTAAAATATGACGAATTAAAAAACACTCATATAATATATTGATTGACACAACAAAACTCTCTCAGATTTAGTCTCTATAAAGTTTAGTGTAAAACTAGTGTATTGTACTGGTCAATTTTAGTATTATATAAATCTATATCGAGTTATTATTATGTATAAATCTATCAGATTTTTAATAAAATATAAAACCAGATCTTGATCAAGATAATAAAATAACATGATATCAATGGTTAGTTTATTTTGAATATATTTAATTCTAAACAAAATTATAATAAAGTGATGATATTTGGTATTGTTTAAATATTGAAATAAAATAATTTATATTTAATTTTTACACGTTATTAACAAGGCTTGAACTTGAATTGATATATAGTATCCTAATTACTAAATACAAAATATTTCTCAGTATAAAACAACTTAACGATTTTAATCTATTCAAAAGATCAAAATTTGATCAGAAATAACTGAATATTAGTTTTGACTTTTAAATGATCATAGGAGATTCATTTTCTCTCATTTAAAAATATTAAATTTTGACAGAATGATTGGCATTTTTTAGCTAAATTTTTAGCGAAATCCATTCTTTTGTCCACATGGTACCTCAGAGACGAGAGAAAATGAGAAATGTTCTTTTAGGGTTGCTCTGAATTCATGCATGGAAGAATTTTGACGATCATTGTCGTTCTCTGGAAGAAGAAAAAAAAAACACTATATATGTCCTTCACTCTCTTACAATTACAATGTATTTCAAATTTTTTGATCGAAGAAAAGAAGAAGATAAAACGAGAGAAGAGAAAATTTTGATAAAAAGTGACAAGAGTGAGAGCTTCTCTTCAAATCATTTCATTTTTAGAGAGAAGATTTCGAAAGAAACTTGAAAGAATTTTCTTCTCTCGTATTTTCAACTCAGGAGCAAGTGTCATTGTTTGGTCCGATTTACACAATCTTATTGCTAGAAGCCACGGATTTAATCGAAACTATTTTCAAAGACAGTCTGTGATGCACAAGACCTTGAAACCAAGATGCATAAGCTTAAGATGTCTGTTAAGTGCCAAGACACTCAAAGCAAATAAAATACCATACTCCAGGTTTATCAGGCCAAAGAAAACTAAATACCATGCAGACTAATAGACATAAAATTCACGACAAAACACCCGAGTTCTGATTTAGTCACACATAATAATAACTAGTTCTTGATCCATCCTCCAGAGTCCCGCCAAATGACTTGCTTTTCCTGAAATATTATATACATATATGCAAAACGTAAGAACGGAAAATAAGCCACAGCAGCAAGAAGAAAGAAAGGCAGTGCAACTAGAAGATATATCAATATGGCTTATGATCCAGAAGCTCACTAGCTCAGAGCAGAAGACACTATGATACTGGAAGGAATTTCACAAGGAGACTTGCTTCTGTGATTCGAACCCATAACAGATACGCAAGTAGGCATTTGACCATCACAGTATCACACCACACGACTTTCAAGAAGATATGAAACTACAGTAGTACACCCCTTGCAAATTTGTTGGTTGCTTGGGGAAATATATGAGAATGAAAGAGTTGGGTGCCTGACAGGCTTCAAAACTTCTGCTGTCATGGCACGGAACTTTTAGACTTGTAAATTTTTTCTCGTAACATATAAACTCTGGTGTAAAATGAGAAGAAAAAAGGTATTTCCAGTTTTCCACTGCTTAAATATATATCTCTCATTACCTCTATCCTTCTTTCATCATCTTTTCAAAATTATGAAACCCATAATAGCTAATAACAGATGCTTACACAGATTTCTCTTAAAGCAGTCCCTTGACTACCAACTTTAAAATGCCAACAACAAATAGTATGCTTATGTATAATAATTCGTGAAACTTAACAACACTTGTAAGAATGGGCTTAGTTTAGCCATAGAGAATCCACCCACAAAAGAAATTAGGCAAAACTGATAAGGAAACAGATTTTATGCAGTCAAATTTGTCCACAGACCTATTTCCACCCACCCCGTGATTTATACATGGAAATATTAACTTTTTTATGAAAGAATAACATAAAAGATGACAAGGTTAAACTTAGTACTAGAGACTGCATAATTTCTGCCAAGTAAAAGGTGAAAACTGATAGTTGGCACTGAATGCGTTCATGCATGAATGCTTAAATTTAATGTAGCCCTTCAGTAAATACTAAGTTTTGACACGTAAAAAAGCTATTGGCACAAGTTATTGAAGATTTTCTAAGAAACTAGATACATAATTATTCTGCAGAAAACAAGGATTAAAAAATAATTTATTTATGTGTAAGTAATATATATTATGGTTGATGACCTAAATATGGGCAGCTATAGCCCAGTAAAAGTAAAAACAGAACAATTAGGATATAATTTGGCGAAGGACATTATCTATACGAAGGTTCATGTAAGCTCACCTCACTAAGTCAACAGATCTCAGTACTTTGGAGAATAGCTCCGAGTGCACGCCAAGGCATTAATTAGAACTGGTCCTAACGAATCAAGAGATTTATCAGCCATTCGATAATCCTGGTAAACAAAAGCTTCATATGAACTGGCTACAGAGAATGGTATTGCTAAAAGGTCGCGCGCCATCTTGGACAGTACAGGATACTTGGGGCTTTCGGTTCTCCACCAACTCATTAAGTCGAAATCCTTCGTCCATGGCAAGACAGGCTCATCAAAGTACCATTCCAGTTCAGACTTTGGGGGTTGATCACCTGGTTTAATAAACTCATTATACTCATCCATACAATTAAACCCAAAGTTGCAGTTTTTTAGTCTCTCAAGTGTATGCATAGGGAGATCTTCTTCTTCTTCTTCCAAAGTTTCTTCTTCAGAATCTCGATCAGGGGGCTTTAACTCAGAAGGCTTTGATTCAGAAAGTTTCGAAGATTTCAGTGCTTCAGTACTATGCATCTTATAATCATCATATATCCCCCGAATGGCCTCCAGAATAGTTGTGACTTTTGAGTTTCCGGAGTTATCATCATACTTCAAAAAGGAAAATTCTATATATTTCATCTTACAGCGCGGATCCATCACAGTAGCGATAGCCAATAACAAAAACATGTCATTCCAGTACTCATCAAACTTCTGTAGCAGATCTGTAGCTAGATCCAACCTGTCAGTACTCATAGATTCTTTCCTCAAGCTTGCCTGAAGCTGATGCAGATTATGAAGATATAGGCTGGCTGTAGGATTTTTTGTGAAGAACAATACTTCTGCTGCATTATATATGTATGCCACCAGTCTACAAACATATCTAAGTTTCTTCCATTCTTTCTCATCGGGTAAGTCCTCATGCTCGGAATGATATTGCTCCAAAAATTTTCCTTTAGCCTCCAAATCTATTGCTTCTTGTAGACTGCTTAATGTAATATGCCAATGAGAGGAACGTACTGACAATCTATCAATGATATCTTCAATTTCTTCAAAAGCCACTTCCACCATTTGACATAAAAGATTCGAACAACAATATATTCCAAATTGCTGGCACTTAATTTGTAGCTTTTTCTTCTCATTAGGGAGATTCTTCAAAGTCTCGATCATGTCATCATATTCAGATCTGTCTCTGGGTGTTATGGTGGATATCTTTTTCTCAATGTGAAAATCTGAAAGGCATTTCAAAATGGTCTTCTCAGCGCCATTTTTAAAGATGTGGTCTGTATCAATATAACAAATAACCCATGACTTTGGTTCCCAGTTATCATCAATAAAGTGAGCTCTTAAGCACAAATAGTCAAAAACTGTTCGTCCTTCAGGAAGCTCAAGACTATAATAATCATAAGTGTCTCGCCTGAGTATGTCCATCGACAGGGCAATCAACCCGTCCAATTTTTCCATAGTCTGCACAACTTTTGCTTTCTCTTCTTGATAAACCTTCAAGCAACTACGTTTTAGTTCAAGATAACTAAAAGGAAAGCTTGGGTTCATCATCATTGTCAACTTTTTTATAGATGAAAAAGAAATTTCTGCTGAGCAAACAAACCTTCCCATTGATTCATAAACTCCCTCCACATTGATACCAGACTCATTATTGGAAGCAGGATTGGCTTGTTGCTTGTCAGCTCTAGAAAAGTATCTAGTAATACGATTGCTTTCTTCAAATTTACGTTTACCCTTATCCATATCTGAAAAACACAATGCGAGTGTAAAGAACAATTGTGTATGCCACAAGCCAACATCAACATAAAATATAGCCGAAGTCTTCCACATATATATATTCTACCGTGTTTGTGTTTATACCTCCTTATCACTCGCTTCGCTGTTTAAAAGTGTGTGTAAAAGAACAATTGTGTATGCCACAAGCCAACATCAACATAAAATATAGCCGAAGTCTTCCACATATATATATTCTACCGTGTTTGTGTTTATACATCCTTTTCACTCGCTTCGCTGTTTAAAAGTGTGTTTAGAAGCTGTTCGATATTTAGCCTCATCCAAATCCTTATTAATGAATTGCACATTGTATGAGAATTGAGGTATTTAATAATCACATCTAGGCTTCCAACTCCATTTTTTTATAATTAACGCAATCCAACCAAATGCAGTCATACCTTCTGTTTCTACTACAAGTTCAATACTGAATCAATTTTATCATAACAATTACAAACAACAAAATGAATGGGGACAGATCCCTAACGATATATAAAGAAATATGCTATCAATTTCTGATGAAAAATAAAGCAATCACAAAAACCCTAGTACAAACCCTTAACCTAAAAAATTATTTTTATTTCCGAAATAATACATTTTTGGCGGGAAAATTACTTTCTTTATTCAAACACACTACATAGAGATGGACAAAAAAGAACCCTAGAAACCAACTTCATTGCAATACATTATGCATATTCAGTTTAATGGATCTCATATATAACATTAGCAACCAAATGCATATGAATTTTCATGTAGATTAATTTGATTAAACAGATAGAAGATACCTTAAGTCGAGGAAGAAAGACAGGGAGAGCCAAAAGCCACAGAGCGTGTAGTCGTATAAGAGTCTTATGTTTGACAAATTTATAGTGGGTGTTGATGGGCTTACGAAGTTTTACAGGCCCAATACATATGTTAGGTGTTGATTCAGTTTACTGGTCAGAAGACTCAGAACTCAGATCTGTTGGACATGAAAATGTTTTTTTTTTTTTGGGCAGTTATTTGGGACATATAATTCCGCCCAAACCTTTAGCCGAAAAGTTGAAATTATGAAAAAGATTGTAGAGTAATTTCTGATTTAATATAAATTATATTTGTCTACAAATTTGATTATCATTTGATATTTGATTATATTTATCTAATAAAGATTATTTTCATATATTTTTCGTTTAATTAATTGTATTATCTTTAATATTGATTCATATATTATCAAGACTTTCTCGTGAACTTAACCTTATCTCTGTATAGATAATTATCGGGAATTTGTTTGATTATCATTTTTTTACTAACATTGCATTATAAATGATCTTGAAATTTTACATAAAATAGATGATGAAGATGGAGTCCTACTCAAGTCCTTGCTAGTTGCTACCATTTTATTCGTTTCAGAATGGGTATTAAAATTTAAATATGACAAACCCTGCTCAAATCCCTTGCTATTTGCTAGCTTTAAAAAAAATATTAAAACTAAACAAAGTTTTTATTATCGTACAAGACTGAAGAAACTTATGGCTAATGATCGATGAAGTCAGTTGTCTAGAATTTGTTTATGTTTTCTTGAAATAAAGAATAATTATCTGTAGTAACCTTGCAATTTTTTCTAACACATACAAATTATCTTTTATCAAAAGAAAATTTAATTAATGGCTGATACGCAAATAGGAAAGTAATAGAAAGCATTGTAATGTCTACTAAAATACTTCAAACAAATCGCACAATACTAGAAGTTAGCGTTTTCTGCCAAAAGGAAACTAGATCTAATGCAATGCAAACACATAATACTTGAAGTCAGCGTTTTCTGCCAAAAGGAAACTAGATCTAATGCAATGCAAACTACTCACGAACGAAGCCAACAAACAAAATCCATGACAAAACCACCAATGCTTTGATCCGATGATGCAGGATCCACGCCTCCTGATTCCTGAACCCCTTCCAGATGACTTGCTATTCCCTGACAAATATATGCAGAAATCAGGCAAGTCATGTCCACTGCAACAGCAATAAGACATTAAGTAAAAGATATTTCGGTGAGACTTAATAATGAGCTACATCACACAGAAAACATAAACTAGAAGATGGCAAGACTTGTGAGCTACACATCACAACAGCCTGAAACCAGAACATATATTTATTATTAATTGAACCCATTAACAAACGTATATGCATAATGCATGTATATAATTTTACCATCACATCACGCATGATTCTTATGTAAACCCAGCAAATCAATTGCTTATTTGCATAGACATATGAGAATTAAACAAGAGTAGAGTACCTGAACTGACCCAGCTTTACATTTTTACTTGGGGTACCACAAAACTTCCTGACTCTTGAACTTTTTCCCAAAGAAGAAAAAGATAATTGTGTGAAAATGATATGGCATTTCTAAATGGATCCAAAAGATAAAAAAATGATACACAATGAATATACATACATACATATATATATATATATCCTTCTCTCTCAGAACTTTTTCCAAAAAAAAAGAAAAGAAATAAATTGCGTGAAGATTATATAGCATTTCTAAATGGAGGCTCCCTTACAAAAATGACCAGTTTGAACTCGTTCTTTTAAAAAACAACCAGTTTCGTTTCGACTTTTCAAAACTAACCAGTCTAATTCAACTGAATTTGGGCGACCTATATAGGAACCTGGAGGACGCAAGGGTCGCCCCTGACATGGGCGACCTACACCTCACTTGTTTTAAGCTTGGGTCGCCCTGTACACGGGCGACCCTATGTACTTATCCAATCTTAAATCAGGTGTGATTTACTGGTGTTCATTTTGTTTACTCAAAAGAGCCAAGCAAGTGGCAATCATGAATTGGAAAGATACAGTTTTGCATGAGTTGCCACTTGCTTGGCTCTTTTGAGTAAACGAAATGAACACCATTAAATCACACTTGTTTTAGGATTGGATAAGTATATAGGGTCGCCCTTGTACAGGGCGACCCATGTCGGAAAAAAAATTAACTGAGGTCGCCCATGGCAGGGGCAACCCCTTCCTCAAAATCTTTTCAGCTTGGGTCGCCTAAGTTCCAATTAAATAGACTAGTTAGTTTTAAAAAGTCAAAACGAAACTGGTTGTTTTTGAAAAGGCGTTTCAAACTGGTTAGTTTGGTAAGGGAGCCTCTGAATGGATTTGAAGGACAAAGATATGATATACAATGCTCATGTAATATCTATAAATCCTTCCCACATCATCTTTATAAATCAATAAACTCAAATAACTACTTCTCTGGAGTACCAACTACTAATCAATATACCGGCTATGTTTTCAAATCCGCCAAACTTCATAATGCATATAAGCTTAGTGAAACCAATAAACATGTAGAATACACCCTTAAAACCATGTATTTTAAATTTATATACATTTTTCAACATTATCGTCAATTCAAATGATCAAAAATTAAAAAGTACAACGAAGTCAAAATTAAAACAACTAACCAACAAAATTTGCTCAGGGACTTGACTCTCTCCAATCCTGTAAAGGGTTTCAAAAAATATTTTCTTAAAATAATACAATATATAATCAAAAGTGAAACCTAATATTAATAAGAGAATGCATGAACTAATACTTCAGAAAAGAAAGAAGATAGTATGCAATGAATGTGTTCATGCATTTATATAATGTAGAACTGTAGATCCTAACAACTCTTGAAACTTCAAAAGAAGTAGCAGCACTACTTACTCAATATTTTTTACAAAAACGAGATGACAATCATTCTAAGAAATGAAAATTTTGAAGGAATACGTTACTAAAAGTAAAATAATATTTCCTGGGCTTACACTCCTCAGTCCTCATGAAAATATGGGATACAGCCTTCTTGACGTGATAAAGAACTTTAACATGCAATTTCGCAAAGGAAAAGGGATAATTACCATACCTAAATACGATGAAGAACTTCAGTCCTCTTTAAAATAGCTCCGACTGCACACCAATGCATTAACTAAATCTCGTCCCAGAAAAGCAAGACTTTTATCAGCCGCTCGAGAATCTCTGTAATAATAAGCTTCATATGAACTGACTAGTGAAAATGGTATTGCCAAAAAGTCGCGGGCCATCTTGGATAATATAGGATATTTGGGGCTTTCAGTTCTCCACCAACTCACTAAGTCAAAATCCTTGCTCCATGGCATGACAGGCTCATCAAAGTACAACTCCAATTCAGATTTTGGGGGTCCATTGCTTGGTTTAAGAAACTCATTATACTCATCTAAACAATTAAACCCAAAGTTACAATTTTCGAGTCTCTCTAGTGTATGCTTTGGAATTCCTTTGCAGTCAGAACAAAGTTCATCCCCGTCCGAGTCTGAATCTGATTTAGAAGGTTTTAAACCAGAGGGCTTTGGATCAGAAGGCTTGGAAGTCTGTGATTCAAGACTATGCATCTTATAATCATCATATATCCCCCGAATTGCCTCAAGAACAGATATGACTTGCGTGTTTCCTGAATTATCCTCATACTTCAGAGATGAAAATTCTATATACTTCATCTTGCAGCGTGGATCCAGCACAGTAGCAATAGCCAGCACCAAGAACATGTCATTCCAGTACTCATCAAACTTCTTTAGAAGATCTGTGACTATAGTTAACCTGTCAGGACTGATAGACTCTTTCCTCAAGCTTGCCTGAAGCTCCAGAAGATTATGAAGATATAGGCTAGCAGTAGGATTTTTTGTGAAGTACAGTATCTCTGCTGCATTATATATGTAATCCACCAGTCTGCAAACATATTTAAGTTTAGTCCATTCTTCCTCAGTAGGTGGATCAAAATAATCACAACCAAACAGCTCTGAAAATTCTCCATCAGCCTCCGCCTTCATCGCATTTTGTAGTGTACTGAATGTAAGGTGCCAGTACATAAAATTTTTTTGTGTTATTTTCAAGATAATGTCAGAAATGTCCTTAAAAGCTGCTTCCACCATTCTGCCTAAAAGGTTAGCACAACAATATATTTTAAATGGCTGGCAATTTGATTGCAGTGTTTTCTTCTCCTTAGCCTGGTTTTCTACAACCTCAATCAGTTCAAAATACATATTATCATATGCACGTGTCACAGTGAATATCTTATTCTCAATGCGCATATCCAAAATACATTTCAGAATTGTCTTCTCATAGCCAGTTTCCATAATGTGGTCTGCATCAACATAGTAAAGAACCCACGACTTTGGTTTCCAATTATCATCAATAAAATGAGCTCTGACACACAAATAGTCAATAATCTCTGGCTCATCACAATCTTTGGGACGAGGAAGACCATAAGTGTCCAGCCTCAATAACTCAATCGAGAGGGCAATCTGTCCATCTAAATTTTCCAAAATCTTAATAACTTTTGCTACCCCTTCCTGATAAACTTTTAAGCAACTGCCTTTAAATTCACCATAACTAAAAGAAAAGCCCGGGTTCACTCCCGGATTACGTTTACCCTTATCCATGTCTGAAAATCGCAATGCATAAAAAAGATCCGATAAGTACAATCAACTAAAATATCACAATATATAACAGAGAATCAGTAAGTTTCAACCAAATAAACCCCTCAACAAAACACTACATAATCACATGAATTAAACGCCTTGTAGTATATATAACATATTGCATCCTCTAAAACCCTAATCTAAACCCTAGTTTATTTAACTGAACTAACATGTTTACATTCATATGGTGGTGAAAAAGTGACTATATCATCATTCAAACACAACAGATTACATGAATATAACCGCAAAGAACCCCAGTAACAAATTAAATACAGACAGTAAAACATCTAATAAAAAAAATATCAAAGTAACAAACTAAATAAGGATCAAACACTATAAAAATATAGAAATGCAGATCAAAAACACATGTGTTGAGTTGATTGGAGCAAAGAGAAGAACACCTGATTAGAAGACGAAACGACGGAGAATGCGAAAAGACTCTAGGGTAAAATGAGTCTAAAGAGACTGTAGTCTACTGGTTTATATAATGGGTAAATTTGTCTTACCATTTTAACCCCTCAACGCCCCAAATTTATTGTAATTTAATTGGAAAATGTATGTTATGCATTTAAAGATTGTTTCTAAGATTGTGCTCCTAAATTTTTTTTTGGGATACAAAATAAATGAATGTGAGTGAAAATTCTCATTTTCAGAGTGAAAGTTTTGGGGTTAACTGGCCGATCTCTATATGGATAATTGTCAGGAATTTATATGATTACTAGTATTTTTTTATTAAACATAATACTGCATTATAAATGACATTTAGATTTTAAACAAAATAGTTGATCAAATAAGTCCCGGTGTTCTTGCTAGTTGCTACCGCATTATAAATGATTTGTGAATTTTAAACAAAATAGATGATCAAAGTAGTCCTCGAGTTCTTGGTAGTTGTGAAAAATGACCCATATCTTATAAATTTTGGAAGCAATCTTCGGAATAACACTGTTTAACGCTATGATAATCTAGCGTTTCAATTTGGGAAGAAAATATTATATCGTGTAATATTTTGATGTTTTAACATCATCAAAACGCTACACGATATAGCGTCTTGATGTTTTAACCCCATCAAAACGATACACAATGTAGCGTTCTATTAGGTTAACCTAACATAACGCTGCATAAACTAGCATTCTGTTTTTTTTTTTTCAAAGTCCCAGCATTCTGTTCTTAATCCGTTTAATCCTAACAGAATGCTACACGATGTAGCGTTACTAAATGTTATTTGGAGCCATTTTTTCGAATCCTGATATTGATATTTAGACCATTAATCATTAATATGATGATAGTGAGGGCCAACACCGAAGAATTCCGTGTATATAATCATATTACTTTATTGATAATTCGGAGAACCTGATCATATTATTTTATTGACAATTTGAAGAATCTATTCTTAGAATGGAGAAGACTAAAATCGATTGCTACCCTCTTATTCGTTTTAAAATGACTCTGAAATTTAAACTTGGCTGTCCCTGCTCAAATCCCTTGCTAGTCACTACCTTTGCAAAAAAATATTAAAACTAAACAAAAGTTTTTAAAAATATTGAAACTAAACAAAAGTTTTTATGACCAAAGAAGACTGAAGCAACTTATGGCTAATGATCGTTTTAGTCGGTTGTCTAGAATTTGTTTTTGTTTTCCTTAAAATAAAAAAATTTGTTTGCAAATGCTTTCCGTGTACAATCCCCTAGTCCAGGTATTAACCGTAAACCGATAGCTATCTCTTGTAACCTTGCATTTAATTTCTAACATTGATCAAAAGAAAAATTAAATAATGGCTGATACGCAAATAGGAATTTAATAGAAAGCATTGTATTGTCTACTCAAATACTTCAAACAAATCCCATAATACTTGAAGTCAGCGTTTTCTTCCAAAAGGAAACTAGATCTATTGCAAGGCAAGCTACTCATGAACGAACCCAACAAACAAAATCCACGACATAACCACCAAAGCTTTGATCTGATGATGCACAATCCACGCTCCTGAACCCCTGCCAGATGACTTGCTATTCCTGACAAATATACAGCAATATGACATTAAGTAAAAGATATTTAGGTCAGACTTAATTATGAGCTACATCACAAAGAAGACGTAAACTAGAAGATAAGGCAAGACTATGAGCTACAAGTCAGAACAGGGAGAAGCTATGAGACCAGAACATAAACTTGTTATTATTAATAGAACCCATTAACAAACTTATATGCATGTATATAATTTTACCAATACACCACGCACGCTTTTTACACAGATATAAAACTACACCCCCTGCAAATAAATTGCTTACTTAAACAGACATATGAGAATTAAACAGGAGTAGATAATTGCATGAAAGTGATATGGCATTTCCAAATGGATCCAGAGGACAGAAATATGACATGCAATGCATACATAGATATCTATATATCCTTCTCTTTCATAACTTTTTCCCCAAAAAAGAAGAAGATAATTGCGTGAAAATGATATGGCATTTCTAAATTGATCCCGAGGACAAAAATATAATATACAATGCTCACATATATATCAATATATCCTTCTCTAATCATCTTTATAAGTCAATAAACTCAAACGACTACTTCTCTTGGAGCAGTCCCAAATGCCAACTACTAATCAATATACCGGCTATGTTTTGAATCCGCCAAACTTCTTAATGCATATAAGCTTACTGAACCCAATAAACATATAAAATGCACCCTTAAAGGCCATTTGTTTTCAATTTATAAACACTTTCCAAAATTATAGTCAATTCAAGTGGAATAATAATCAAAATTTAAAAGGTAATACGAAGTCATAATTAAAACAATTAACCAACAAAGTTTGCTCAGGGACTTGAATCTCTCCAATCCTGTAGAGAGTTTTAAAAAATATTTTCTTCTTAAGAAAATAGAATAAATAACTAAAAGCGGAACCTAATAATAAAGAATGCATGAACTAATACGTCAGGAAAGAAAGAAAATAGTATGCAATGAATGTGTTCAACTGTTCATCCATTTATATAATGTAGATCTGTAGATCCTAACTCTTGAAACTTCAAAAGAAGCTGCAGCCCCACTTATTCAATATTTTATACAAAAACGAGATGACCAGTCATTCTAGAAATTTTAAATTTTGAAGGAATACGTTATTAAAAGTAAAATAATATTTCATGGGCTCACATACCTCATGAAGATATGGGATATAGCCTTCTTGATGTGAAAAGAGAGAATTATCATACCTAAATACGACAAAGAACTTCAATCCTCTTTAATATAGCTCCTAGTGCACACCAATGCATTAACGAGATCACGTCCCAGGAAAGCAAGACTTTTACTGGCCGCTCGAGAATCTCTGTAGTAATAAGCTTCATTTGAACTGACAAGTGCAAATGGTATTGCCAAAAAGTCATGGGCCATCTTGGATAGTATAGGATATTTGGGGCTTTCAGTTCTCCACCAACTCACCAAGTCAAAATCCTTGCTCCATGGCATGACAGGCTCATCAAAGTACAACTCCAATTCAGACTTTGGGGGTCCATTGCTTGGTTTAAGAAACTCATTATACTCATCTAGACAATTAAACCCAAAGTTGCAATTTTGGAGTCTCTCGAGTGTATGCTTTGGAATTTCTTCGCAATCAGAAAAAATTTCCCAGTCTGAGTTTGAGTCTGATTCAGAAGCTTCTAAATCAGAGGACTTCGAATCAGAAGGCTTGGAAGTCTTCGGTTCAAGACTATGCATCTTATAACCATCATATATCCCACGAATTGCCTCCAGAACAGATGTGACTTGCATGTTTCCCAAATTACCCTCATACTTCAGATATGAAAATTCTATATACTTCATCTTACAGCGTGGATCCAGCACAGTAGCAATAGCCAACACCAAGAACATGTCATTCCAGTACTCATCAAACTTCTTTAGCAGATCTGTGACTATAGTTAACCTGTCAGGACTGATAGACTCTTTCTTCAAGCTTGCCTGAAGCTCCCGAAGATTATGAAGATACAGGCTAGCAGTAGGATTTTTTGTGAAGAACAGTATCTCTGCCGCATTATACATGTAATCCACCAGTCTACAAACATATTTAAGTTTAGTCCATTCTTCCTCAGTAGGTGGATCAAAATAATCACAACCAAACAGCTCTGAAAATTTTCCATCAGCCTCCGCCTTTATCGCCTCTTGTAGTGTACTGAATGTAAGGTGCCAGTACATATAATTTTTTTGCGATATTTTCCAGATTACATCAGAAATGTCCTCAAAAGCTGCTTCCACCATTCTGCCTAAAAGGTTAGCACAACAATATATTTTAAATGGCTGGCACTTTGATTGAAGTGTTTTCTTCTCCTTGGCCTGGTTTTCTACGACCTTAATCAGTTCAGAATACATAATATCATACGCACGAGTTACAGTGAATATCTTATTCTCAATGCGCATATCCGAAATACATTTCAGAATTGTCTTCTCGTAGCCAGTTTTCATGATGTGGAGTGCATCAACATAGTAAAGAACCCACGACTTTGGTTTCCAATTATCATCAATAAAATGAGCCCTGACACACAAATAGTCAATAATCTCTGGCTCATCACAATCTTTGGGACGAGGAAGGCCATAAGTGTCCAGCCTCAACAAGTCAATCGAGAGGGCAACCCGTCCATCTAACTTTTCAAAAATCTTAATAACTTTTGCTCTCTCTTCCTGATAAATTTCTAAGCAACTACCTTTAAGTTCATCAGAACTAAAAGAAAAGCCACCCTTATCCATATCTGAAAATCGCAATGCATAAACAAATATCCAATAAGTACAATCAACTAAGACATCGCAATATATAACAGAGAACCAAATAAACCCCTCAACAAAACACTACGAGATCACAAGAATCAAACGCCTTGTAGTTTCACTTAAAAGAATATGTATAACATAGAGTAAAAATTCAGTTTGGTAGCTAAAGTTTTCAAAATGTTGACCAATGTTCTAAAATAATAAAATTGTGGCCGGACTTTTCCTCCGGTTTTAAAAAAAGTGGTTTTTGTGAATTCCCATTAACAATACACCCTTAAGGATTAACAATTAAAGAATAAAATTCAAGATAATGGCTAAAGTTTTTACATTTTCACAAAATATTGGCTCATTGATACAAACTTTAGCCACCATCTTCAAAATACTCCTTAATTTTAAATCTTTAACAGTGTATCATTAATGAGAGTTAGCAACCACTTTTTTGATAAGGAAGAAAAATCCAGCCAACATTTTGCTATTCAGAGAAATAAACCAACATTTCATGAAAATCCGAAAATTTTAACCACTATCTTGAAATTTACTCTGTAATATATTGCATCCTCTAAAGCCCTAATCTAAACCCTGGTTTATTTAACTAAACTAACATGTGTATATTCATATGGTGGTGAAAAAGTTATTATATTATCACTCAAACACGACAGATCACATGAATATAACCGCAACGAACCCCAGTAATAAATTAAATGCAGACTGTAAAACATCAATTAAAACAAATAATCTCCATGATAACAAACTAAAGAAGGATCAAACACTATAAAATACAGGAATGCAGGATCAAAAACACATGTGTTGAGTTGATTGAAGCAAAGAGAAGAAAACCTGATCGGAGACGAAACGACAGGGAATGCGAAAAGACTCTAGGGTAAAATGAGTCCAAAGAGAGTCTCGGCTACTTGTTGCTTATATAATGGGGTAAAATTATCTTACCATTTCTGACCCCCTCAACGCCAAATTTTTTTTGTTGTGCTTTAGTTGGAAAATGCTGAGTACGAAGTATCCAAAAATTGTTTTCAAAGTTATTTAGAAAATTATTCTCAGTTTTTTTCTTCTAAATTTCAGTTCGTAATATTTGATTGGTTATATTTACACTTAGATAATAATAGTTTAGAAGCCGCGCGTTGCGGCGATCCATAAAAATTATATTAATGATTCAATATTAATATTTGTAGAATAAAATAATTTTATGGTTGTCTATAAAAAGTATATTAATGTTTCAAAGTTAATATTTGTAGGATAAAATAAATTTATATCATAAAAATCTTGATGTAATACCAATACTAATATATAAAATTGCAAAATTATACTATAATTTATGGTGAAAAAATGAAAATAAATTTATACACGTAATTAACAATTTAAAGCATGACGAATCTTAATTTTATTTGTTTTTTTAAAGTAATCATGTTCTTATATTGTCACCTTCCTCCAATTTTTTTGGATTGATTGTGCACAAAAACATCTAACTTAAATATAACTACCCTCTTAAAAGTTGCTTGAACGGAGCAAACAGATAATGCATGAATAGTTTTTTCATGTATACAAAGTAAATAATATAAAAATTAACAACAACAAACATGTCCGATGAACAAAACAAATATTATAAAAGAATAACCAACAAACATACATCACTAATAATTAATTTATTGACATCAACAATCAATATCATGTCAAGAATATATTCTTTTCCCATATTTGGATTTGTCGACTCCAATATAACGGTTTATAACGACATTTGCTTGCAATAATCTTTAATGTATAAACAACCTTCACTTATCAGAAGAACGAAACCTCCGAGTTAGAAATCGAGCAAGAGAAAGGTATTTCTAAGTTTTGATATTTTTCATCCAAAAATTTCAGAAAAATAGAACGGAGCGATGTGAGAGGCGTCACCTACACGCCCCTCGCTTCTCCTTTAAAAATCGAGTAAGAGAACTATCAGGTAGGTTTGTGGTATTGAGAGAGGAGGTTGTGTTTAGATGATCCAAAACCCTACGATCTATACAGGTATTTATAGGTGCAGGGAAACTTGTTTGCTACTCTTTCCCATAATTAAATAATCTGAACAAAATCAGATTAAAATTTTCAAGTTACTATATTCCATAAATAATCTGTCTTTCCCATAATTAAATAATTTAAAACAAAATCAGATTAAAACTTTCAAGCTACTATATTCCATAAATAATCTGAAACAAAATCAGATTCTGAAACTTGCTTCTAATATACCCGAAACTAAAAAAGATAGTTCTAATAACAAAATCAGATTAAAACTTTCAAGCTACTATATTCCATAAATAATCTGAAACAAAATCAGATTCTGAAACTTGCTTCTAATATACCTGAAACTAAAAAAGGTAGTTCTAATAACAAAATCAGATTAAAATTTTCAATCTAATATATTCCATAAATAATCTGAAACAAAATCAGATTCTGAAACTTACTTCTAATATATCTGAAACTAAAAAAGGTAGTTCTAATTTTTGATATTTTTCATCCAAAAATTTCAGAAAATTAGAAAAACAGAACGAAGCGATATGAGAGGCGCCACCTACACGCCCCTCGCTTCTCCTTTATTTAAGTTTCATCCAAAAATTTCAGAAAATTAGAAAAACAGAACGAAGCGATATGAGAGGCGCCACCTACACGCCCCTCGCTTCTCCTTTATTTAAGTATATTGATTATTACGATCCCTCCTGTATGCACATATATCACCCAAAAATTGTTCACGGATTTATCACGTTATTTAGAAGAAAAAAAAAGAAATATAATTCGAGATACATAACATTACTTTTTTCTCAAATCTTAATTGACAATATATTATTGTTTTTCATTATACTAATAATAATGGGTGTTAATCTCTTTTATCACAATTTCAAGCAATAATGTCTCAAATGTTATATTCGCAAATAATAATCTCAAATATCACTTTATAATATTACATCGTTTATTTATAATTTTTTCAAACCAAAAAATAAATGCTACATGATGGCGTTTATCCTCTATTTTCCGATTCCATAAAAACACTACAACCCCTGACGGTAGATAGTGTAATGTTATGGAATAATGTTACATTATCTAACATTTAAAACCAGATCAATTTAACATATCACTTAAACTCTACACTGTGGGTCATTTTATTCTTACAAACTTAGCGGAGCATGGTGCGGTGTTTTAACATGGTATTCATATTCAACGTATTTCAACTCTATTTTTTGATATTTGAAATCTTTTTAACGGATCTTGTACATATACCTCTAAATTAAGATGAATCATATGTCTGTCATTTTATTTGGTAAAAAAAAGTTGTAACCAAATTTAAGTTTTTACCATTACTCAGTTCAGGTCTGGGTGCCTCTGATGATCGATTCTAACTGGTATTATTTAATCATTAATCACTAAAATCATTAAAGTACGTCTCAATTTTTTTTAAGATTACATGATTAATAAATAACTGATTCTAATTAAATTGATTTATGCATATAAAAGCATTATTATTAATATTAAAATCAATAATCGATATTTAAGATTTTGAAAGAAAAAAAAAAGAAAAAGAAAAGAGAGAACGATGCGGAATCAGATAGAGGCCGGGGCCATCCCAGCCCGAGCACCCCATAGGCCATAAGTGATGTTTCGTAATATATTTTCTTTTGGTAATTGATGGGGTTCCGTTGTTGATAACATAATAATAGCTCCTACTCAACACAGCCATGGCGCGTGGATTGATACTCTATACTCCAGCCAACACCTCTTCCCAAATAATCCTAACCTCTATTTCTCGAACAACATTCAAATTTACAAACACCCCTCGAATTACACGGCGGCCCATTACCTTAAACTGCAGTTGCACCGATGACCCAGTTGACATTTCGAGCTACACACAAGTGTTTGCCAAGAGGATGGCCATGGCTGGCCTCCACCCTCATCATCGTATAGCTCTGGGTGTCTCTGGTGGGCCAGACAGTATGGCTCTGTGTGTATTGGCTGCTCATTGGAAAAAACAAGGCCTTGAAAATCAAGGCCTTGGTTCTGGTATCCCAGAGCTGATTGATGGAATTTTGGGAATTATTGTTGACCATGGATTGCGCAGTGAGAGTGGAACTGAGGCTAAACTCGTGCAACGTCGGCTTGTTAAAATGGGTATCACTGCTTTCTTGTTGAAATTCTGTTTTTTGGAATGCTCTTGTAGCTACACTTGTTTGGGATGTTAATTTAAAATTCTGAATTTGGACTAGTGGAATGTTTCGGTAATCGAAAGAATTGAATTTAATATAACGACTCAATTCGTGTCATTTGAAATGAAGTGCGTGTTGCCAAACACAATCTTATGTTTCCGTAGTCTATTTTAAATTTTATTTGATAATGGATGGTTAATTAGGCTTTTTGTAGGAATCAGCTGCGAAATTGCTTGTGTTGATTGGGCAAATGGGAAGCCTAAACAGGGACATGTGCAAGAAGCAGCTCGTGCTGTGAGGTGATATTTCAAGTCCAGGACCCTTCTCCCTAAAATACGTGTCTTAGTTCTCGGTTTTCTCCCTTAATGTATTCTTTATATCAGGTACCAGCAACTTCAAAGAATTTGTAACCAGTACCAGATGAGCGCGTTACTAGTTGCACATCATGCAGATGATCAGGTCTGATGCCATGAATATCTTGATGCTTTCCTTGTTTGTAACTATTATTATCTATTTACATATCGTCGGGCAATAAGAATATATCACAGAAGGATGCTGTAATAAAATCAGTTAAAAAGCTTTTCGGCAAGTCATATTTGCTTCCTTTATTAATAAGATTCATTCATATGTTGTAGAGTATAAGTTTTATTTAGTGTTGCCAACCACTGTTTTTTCACCACAGAACTAGGCTCACATTATGAAGTCGGTGAGTTGAGTTGTAACAATGCGAACATATTTAATAACGTCCATGTTGATCAATGATGCAGGCAGAGTTGTTTATTCTTAGGCTATCTCGTAATAGTGGTGTCCTTGGACTTGCTGGAATGGCATTTACATCTCAGGTGTTTAACACAAATTCGAATTGCATAATTGGAGATTCGAATAGCATATTATTGGTTAGGCCATTGCTGAATTTTACGAAAGATGACATGTACAAGGTAATTACTTCTCATGATTCCTGAAACTTTAAATATTTAAGCTTGTGATAGAAGCTCTCAACTGTATTCCCTTTTTTTTTTTGAACGTGAATTATGAAATTTAAAAATGCTTTTTGAAACTTAATGTTGGGCCTCATTGCTACAAGTACTAACCATCCATATTTTTTATTAAGAAAAATAGGAAGGGAAACTGTAGTGCTGTTGTAATGTTGTCTTGTACTTACCGGAAGTTATAATACATGATTAGGCTTGTATCGCAGATATGCCAGGGGGATAATCAGGAATGGGTGGAAGATCCAACAAACCAAAGTCAAGTATATGTCCGTAATCGGATCCGAAAGTCATTGACAGATATTTCATCATGTGAGTTGCATGAAAGATCACAAAGCATGATAAACTGAAATTTGTTCATCTTTCATGTGTGTGTGTGTGTGTGTATTATTTGTTAAGCCCATATATATAAAACGATGAACAGGAGTACCTAAACATTGTATAGAATGGATCCCTCATATGACAAACCCTTGCAAAGTGGAACCACATACATACACAAAACCTAAGAAAACCCATGACAAAGCAGCACCACATTTCGGGAACTAAAGAAGCAGACAATAATATGAGAAACAACCATACAAATTCCTTAAAAACTCCTCCCTCCTGCAGTTCATCTTCAAAATAAAAGTTAAATCATTTATCTTGCCCATCTGCTGAACACCACCCAGTACTTCTCCATATTGACCACCCCTATGCACCAAGCCACCTGCTTCAAGCCCTCCTCTATCTGTGCAAAGACCTCTACAGGGTCTACATCATCCTCTTGAATATCCACTTCAATGAAGATAGGATTTCGAGGACCATAGACAATGTCCAACTTCAAAATCTCATTCAGGATCCCCACTGGTCGGGGCGGACAAGAACATTTTGTTTAGTGTCTGTACGCCAAGTCTTCGCGAGGCAAGTTGCAGCCTTCTTTTTTGTCAGAAACACATAGGGAATGACACAATGCCCGCGTCTGTCTTTCCATCGCTTGAAAAATTGCTGAACCACTCTCCTATAGTGGCTGAGCATAGTGAAAGCTAGTGATTTAACGAGACCTACAGCAGATGACCATCTGCAACATCACAACACCTAAACAATTTTTGTTTCCATTAGGCACCAGATTCCTTCTTAAATCCCCGTTATATATATATATATATGTATGTAAAATTTTCCAGAACCGCACATTGTAGTACTTTTTTAAATTTAATCTATTTCAGAATATCCATTTGCTAAACTAGTTTGATTTATCTTATTTCTTGTTGGTATATCGTCAATGATCCCATGACATAAAGTGAACCACCATGATTTTAAGCTTGACATGCTAACTCCATTTCATTATAAACAGCTATCTTAAAGCGTGAACTTCAGATGGTAATTTCTGCCTGTGGACAAACGCGTATGTATGTGGACCAGTTTTGTCATTATCTGATAATGCAGACTGTGACAATAACAACAGTAAGTATTTTCCCAACTGTTTAAGACTAATTATTCACAATACGTGATTTTATTTATTTTTTGTTTTGTGGAGTTTATGCTGTACATCTCAAAAAACTACTCTATACAACTATCAAAGTCATACTTAGAGAATGTTTATAGGTAAAAATATAGCAACTTGGACAATGCTAGATACTGTGTTTTACGTAGTCAAGATATACATCCCTGCAATGTTCCTGCTGGCAATAATAAACTTTTTTTTACAGTGTAGTCTTCATATTACAGGGTACTTCAAATTCTGGTTATTGCACTTAAATGCCTATTATACGGCATGTTTGAGAACTCTATTATTTTAATTAAATGTTAAATGTACATTACTTTCTCCATTCTTGTACGCACATTAACCAAACCAACTTGTGCTATTATATTTTTTGACCTCGGGGACACCTACTGTACTTTTTTATGCCGTTTACAGGACAGAGGTACTAAATTTTGTGTGTGCAACATTGTGAATATCATTTACTGTTTAATAAGTTGTTTATAAATTCATTAGCTGTATGGGTTCTGTATTTGCATTACTCTTGGGATATAATTTAATCAATATCATTATAACATCGAAGTTGTACATATTAATAAAAAGAAATACCAATTACTGTCTAAACATTTCTCTAAACCTTTTTCTTTCCTATTTGCCCTCTCTCTATGGTTGTAGCACGGGTATGCTGTTGTTGATTTAGAGATCCTCAATTCGATGGAAATCAGTTATCTGTGCCTTTCGAAGTTTGTAACGTTGCTGTTGAAGGTACTACTTAGTGGTTGTGCATTAAATAATTGTTAAAAAGAAAGCATGTTTAGCCAATTTTTGTGAATTGACATGTTCTACTTGTTAGTTCATATCCCAAAGCCACAGACCAGTTCGAGGAAGTGCATTGAAACAAGTGATGGACTATGTTCGAACTTACCCCTGCAAGGTGCATCCATTTTCGGGTTTTTATTTACTTTGTGCATCATAATTTGCATATTTAAATTTCTGCATTCTATTGAAATGCATTAACCTAAAAGTACTGTAAGGTCTAGGGAAATTGGCCAAACAGAGGTGATGATGATAGTTAATTTACTTAACTTCGTAAGATTGATAATCAGTCCTTTGCTAAAATGATTATATATCGTTTTTATTTTTGCTAAAATGTTAGTTACAGCACTTAATTTTCTCACCCTTTTGCTTTGTGTCTCAGATTTATTTTCTGTTTAGCCTTTAGATTACAACTTCTTCTAAGCTTCACTTGTCTTAAGGTCCGAGGTTCTCCTTTTGTTTAGTACAGAAGTAAACTTGGAGGAGTTAGAAGTGCACTGGAGGATCCCTTTTATAGCTGATAATTTGAAAATTAGCAGTTATTAATTTAAGTGCACAATGATCTGGGATCCTCAACTATTAGTAATTTGTTGGTGCCACAAAAGAGTCAGTTATACTACATTTGAAGAATATTATGCACTAAATCTTTTTCTTTTACGCAGAGATAGGATTTAGTGAGTTTGAATCCTGTATTTGCATCTCTTTCATTCAGCAATTTTAGTTAAATTTAATTGTAAATATTTGTTCTTGCAGACTTCATTCACTGCAGCTGGTTGTTATCTTTGTGCAGCTCCAGGGTCTAAAGGAACCAAAGTCCTGGTTTGTTTATCAAAGAATAGTGCTTTGCCTTTAAAGATGCAGTTGCTGTACAGGGATTCCTGTGAAGGAAAAAAATTTCATACCTTCAGTGAGGTTGAAAAACATGTGGAACATGTAGAGTCTTATTCTGATAAGATGATTTTAAATGCCTCAGATGTACACTTTTTGGATACAACATCATCTACATCATTGCTGAATGAAGCGAAGAAACTCAGCTTGCTTTCTGAGTCAACACATACAACAATTATTTCTTTGCGAGATGATGAAATAGAAAAATTCGTGTCTAAGACTTCTAAAGTGCCTAAAATTGAATCAGAAACAGAAGCTCTACACACTGCATCAACTTCCTTCGGGAACTCACTTCCCTCTAATACAATTGGTTACTACATGAACAGATTTTTGCTTGAATGGAAACTGACAAAGGATATTTCAAATAATGCATATTCTGCGGACAAGGACCGTCAAGGACAGGGTTCGGGGGAGACAGTTCATCAATATTATTGCAAGTGTTGTCTAGTTAAGTTTGATATGGAACTTGAAGTTCGCTGCATGATTGATGCTGATTGGTTGTATCTTGCTGATTTAGTAAAGTGCTGCGATGTGAATGATTTTCTTAATAAGCAACTACTAGATATGGGAATGTCCAAGGAAGCAGAGTCAGTGGAAACATATTCAGAATTTTCAAGATCATCAGCAGAAAGAGCTCTCTTGTCACTGAAATCTATCCCAGTTGCTGCAAGAAGAGGCCTGCCTGTGCTAGTCCATCCTCAAGGACTACTACTCAGCATTCCGGTATGCTGAATCCTGGACTCCTGGTTATCTCTCTAATTCATTTCAATAATATTCTACATAATATAAATATATAAATATAATCTATACTATATTACTAAAACTAAAAATTTGGTCGTTGGTTTGTAGTTTGTAGTGTGGTAAAGTGCATTATAACCGTTAGATCACTTAAAAATCAAATTGATTAGAATCGTCAGATTGAATTTATATATTTTATCACTTAAATCAAATTGATTAGAATCGTTAGATTGAACTTTTTATATATCACTATCTAAAACACTGCTAAAAGTCTAGGGTTCGAATCCTGTCAAAAACACTGCTAGTCTCCACCCTCATCATCGTATAGCTACAGGCGTCTCTGGTGGGCCAGACAATATGGCTCTATGTGTTTTGGCTGCTCATAAAAAAAAAGGCCTTAATCGATTGATGGAATGTTGGCAATTATTCTTGATCATGGACTACATACTGAGAGCGAAATTAAGGCTAAACTTGTGCAATGTCTTCTTGTCAATAATATATTATATTTTTTAATTAAATCAAATTTAATATATAATAATATACTTTATTTTTATTTCTAGAATTAAATGATATATATAATTTTAATTTGTTGTTTACAGGATTCGAACTTTATTTATCAGTATTTTTTTGATATTATATTATTATAATATTTTAATATGTGACTGACAAGATTCGAACCTTACATCACTAGCTTATTTTACTCAGACTCGGGTACGAAGTGTCGGACACGACACATATCCGAGTGTCGGACTCGAAAAATCTGAAAATTGAGGACACGGGGACATTGTTCTATTTTTAGACACGGGCACATGGACATGACATAATACATTAATAAACAAGCATGGCATAATACATTAATAAACAAGCATGAGAAATAAATACCTTAATATAAAGTAACAACCAAAATTAGATTAAACACAAATTTGTAAAGAATTTTGCAAATGAGTGATTTTTTATGCTTGTTCTTTTGTTTTGATTCCTTCTTTCTGCTCATTTTTCTTGTTTGCGTTGTATATTCAACTTATATGTGGTTTTGAAGTTGGTCAAAGTGTCCACATTTTAGCCAAAGAATCCGATACAGAATAAGTGTCGTGTTTGAGTGTCCAAGTCCTGGACACAGGTTCAGATACCCAAATAGAAGAGTCCGAGTAACATAACCTTTAGGAGTTTTTTAAATAGTGAAATATAAAATATTCAATTTAACGGTTCTAGTCAATTTGATTTAAGTGATATAATAAAAAATTTAATCTAATTGTTCTGATCAACTCTAAGTGATCTGTAATTATAATGCACTATACCAGACTACAAGCCAACTACCAAACTTTTGCATGTTTAGCTTTAATAATATGGTATAGATTTCTATAGATATTTCATAAAGTCGAATATGGTAATAGATGTTTAGACATAAAGGTATAACTGATAATATTGTATGGTAATCTTCACAAATATTCTCTACCCTTTTGATGACTGCAACTGTTAAATTAGCAGAGCAGGGGAATGAGTCCAATTGTTCATGAGCTATTCGAGCTCGGCTTGTAAAATAGTTGAATTATGGTTCGAAGATAATTAAGAGCCTAAGCTCAAGCTTGAGCTGTTCTAGAATTTTACCAAGCCTGGCTCACGAGCTTAAATTTATACATATTACATTTGAGCTTTTGTTAGTATTTAGTAGAATAGATTCAAATATCGAACTGAGCTTAAACATATTGAACTTTTGTCTATCTGAGTATCGAGCTTGAATGGCTCGGTCTAGCTTGATCCCAAACAATTTAGTCAATCTAGAGCGTGGTAGTGTTCGACTCGTCTCAGTTCGTTGACACCCCTGTAAAGGAGTCAAATCTAATACCATTTCTTTTGTTTCTATTTTTTTGCTTCTCTGTATTGATAATACGTTTAAGTCCACTGATGCCTTATGTGATTCTTTTGGTTAGTGACGTCCACATTTTCTCCAAGTATTGTATATGTACAAAGATAGATATTAATGTATTATATGTTTTTTAGATAATATTTTGACAATTTATATTTTTTTTGTTCACCAGAGTGTTGACTTCAAGCACTGCCCTGGCTTGGAGGTATCTGCGATATGGAAACCTAGAGCACCTCTTGAAGGAGGTCAATGTTCCTATATATAGTCTTTGCTAGGTGGCTAGGTGGCTTGCAGAGTTGCAGTAATGAATACATTGGGACTGAAAAATGGTATCCGCATCTTTGCTAAACTGTGTCTGTCTGTCCCTTTGTAAGATACTTCCCTGCAAATTGTATTTCTATAGAAGCATGTAGCAGAGTTCAAGTTCTCAACCAGTTCATAAGATTAATTTACTGATGTAATATGAAGGTGACAAGGTAAAATTTTGTCTAGGCCTATATGTAGCTATGTGATTTTTGCAGACTTGGCCAATTTTGTCTATGGCATTCACAATATTATGGAAGAGGGTTTCTTGAATGCAAGGGGTGCACTGTTACTTGGAAACTCCTGAAGCTTGATTCTTCAACTTTGAGTCATATCCCTGTGGAAATGTATCAACTTTAGAGTGTGCCTTCTATTCTCTTGGATAAGTATTAAAATATATCCTGGCGTTACTGAATGTTAATGGCAGCAAATTATAGTGTGTTTTTCTTTTGGGGCAGGGTTAAGAAGGATGAACTCTATAGTTTTGTGCAACTTGGTAGTATACAACTCGAAGTTATTTCCCCCCCTGAGGTTGGATATTACAAGCAAGGGCTTCTGATAGGTTTTCGCCCCTGCGCAGAAGCTACATATTGTGCCTTGCTGCTGTAGTAGAGGCGTTCGATCTTATTCTTGTTTTAACTTTCATCTTTAAGGTGGCTATGACATTTACAGCGGGATTCTGAAGGGTGTTTCTGCTGTGCTGTGTATTTCCTCTGCAAGCTACTGTTACATTCTTGTTGCATTATATTTTTGAATCCATTTTTACCCGGAAGAAACTTTATGAGGCTGTTGTATTATAGTGAATGTTGTTTAAAATTGTCAGAATAAATTACCAGGGACACCCCCAAACTCAGAAGCCTGCTCTGTGCCAAATCAAAATTGTCAGCAAGAACACAACTTGCAACTTAAAGACGCATGCATGCAATTCTTGAATGACTTATAAGTTATAAGTTATAAATCAAATGAAAACACTTGAAGTGCATTCACGGTTGAACAAAGACTATCTGACACATTTTCTTTGGTAAAAGAATTACTATATATTAATTTTGTTTTTCTCGTGTGTTTTTGTTGTAACCTACCACATGCGAGAGAGCCTTAATTTGAAACCCAAAAGCACTCCCAGCCACACACAGAGACATATATTCATGAGATGTAAAGGTGCATCACATACCTTTTATCTTAAACAATCATGTTTAATCCTGAATAAACACAGATTAAAGCTGCACCCCGAATTAATTATATCAACATCCACGACAGAATCATATCACACACAATAATTAAATGATTATAATTGTACGTTCGTGTTTGTCATATATATCCTCTGTCTATTAATTCCACACCATAATCCTGTGATTATAAGGAATAATTCGTGATTAGCAAAAGCATAACTTATACGTGAAATTATACAACCATCATGTATCTATCCGTGACAATGATAAAGGTAAGTTAGATGCACCCGTGAAAAACATAGATGCATGTAGAAGGTGACGCGTGGCCTCTTGAAGTCTGTCCACCAACACACTTACTAACACATGCGAGTGTGTGTGGGGCATCACATCACCCGAATGCAGGATCATCCTAAGAAGAAAACAACTTCATTACACAACACCAGCATGTGAATGTTGAATCCGTAGTTTTTTTGCCATCCATCTATGTGACGTTTAACGAGGTTATTTTCGACCCGAGCTGAATTTGAACCGGGTTCTAAAAATTATCCGACAAGAATGCTCAACTTTCTTGTGTTATCTGCGGACAATATTAATGTTTAAAATTTTGTTAGTGTCTGTCTATGTTAGCAAATAAATAAACTTTTCATATTTTTCTAAAAATAAATTTATTTGAATTGTGTTTTGTTGAATTTAAAATAAATATATTTTTAAAATAAATAACTTAATTCTGAAAATTAAGGAAATACAAACAACACCACAAGCCCGTTTGCCTGTGTTTAAAGCTCCAGTTTTATTTTGATATTAAGCTGAAAAATATCTATTTGTGTAATGAGTTAGAAGTCGACTTAAAGTTAAAATTAAATTAGAAATTGACTTGAAACCAAAAGTTAGTCTGAGATATTTTTTTCCCGTGATTTAGTTTTTTATATAAAAGCTACCAATAATTTATAAATCACCCATACTTTTATTTTTATTATTTTTTAATAAAATCATTAATAATTCAAAAGAATCCAAATCTATATTTTATACTCTCATCTTACCATCTTAAGTCGTCTTCGATCATAAATCATAATCTTCAAACAGACTCCATGATACATTAACGATAATTTTTAACTGAAAAACGGGTTGGGACTTGGGATTAAAAAAATGTAAGAGACACTGAAGTTTAGATTGCAAGGTGTGTTCACGCCAAAGTTAAAGATTACTTTGTCGCCCTCCTGGATTATACTCTCTTTTTGGATTTAACAGTGGTTTGATTTTTTTTATTTTCACGCATAGCTCTGACCGCACACATAAAATTATTATTTTTAAATTTTTTTTTTTGTGAATAAAAGTATATCACTAATATTTTTATTCACAAAAAAAAAAAATAATTTAGTTGTGCATGCGTGCAAAAAAGTCAAGAGACTAATATATCCCAACAGAGGGAATATATGTTTGGGAGCAAGGACTCGCCACATTTTAAGTCTCATAAAGTTAAATTATTTTAATTTTCTTTTCTCCTTCATCAAAATTTAATGTCTAAATTTTTATCATTAAATTTTTATTTATAAATTAAATAAAAAAATAAGTTATAAATATATTAAATTACATGTCCAATAATATAAAAATGAGTACGACGGATATAGCTTAAATTATAATTAACTTTCTTAAAATATTGTCGGTCAAGAATGCTCAACTTTCTGGTGTTATTTTCGAAGTTCTTTAAAACTTTGTTTAGCGACTATATTTGTAGATATCCCAATCATATATAGATTTTTAGGCTTTGACGATACCCCGAAATCTCAGAATCTACAGATTTATGTCAAATTTTATATTCAGAGAGACAGGGGAGAGAGTCTCGAAACTTCCCCGCCGCCCCACAAGATAATCAGCCGAAAGTAATTTTAATATAAAAACACCGAAGAAAATTTCCAACAATAAACTACAAATTACATGCATGTGCAATTTATTTTCCCTTAAAATAACATTTACTGTCACTCACCAAGTCTATATGTTTTAATGTTTTTTTGGACAGAACTGAGTATTACTCTGTATATGGGTATGAATGTGAAATGAGTATGTGTTTTGGAAATAATGTGTGGAAAAAAGATGCATCAACCCGTGAATGGTTTAATTCTATTGTCGTGAACCTACTTTATTGTATATGCTTCAAACTTCCATGGCCACAACAAAAAAGAAGCTAAACTACAAAATATATTCACGAGACTCCTCTCAACATATAAGTGCATCCACATACATTTACGTATAAACCATTTTACATAACAGTACTCTTCTTGCCTTCTTTTCACATCAAAACCACATTCACTCATGCAGATGATCCGGATAAGAAAGCTTTTCTCTGACACCTTATGATTTAAGAAAAACGGTTTACTTAACATTATTTCAGTATAATATCCAGTTTCTATATTTATTCGGTTTATAAATATTAACTAACGAATCACGATCGAGTCTATGACGAACTCGTGCATTCGAATTATTTACGAATTTGACTTGACCCAATTTTAAAAAAAACTCGGAATTTGACCACGTTCTGTAAGAATAGCTAGATTAATAGTAAAATGATAAGCAAGATTTGAGTGAAGTGTGTTTTTCCGGTCTAGGCACACTTTCCAAGAAAGCCAGGGCCTCAAAACTGAAGAAGAGCCAAGAGGTCACAAGTTCTTGTAAAATCCAACCTCATAGATGGATAGACATGACTCTTCTCTAGTAAATTGGAAAGAAAATTCTAGCAAGTTTTGCAGAAGGAACAGTCCTCTTCAAACTACAAAACAAGCAGTCAAACAAAGATACACTATTTCATCTAGTACAACCAAATTGAAAAGGTAACATGCAGACTAGATCTCAGAAAAATAAATAAATTCATGTAACTTAGAAGTTCCCGAACAAAACATATCCCGTATGTCCCGCTCATAAAATTTACGACGCTTTTATGTAGTAAAAATGTTGTTACCGGGCTGGAGTCTGGAGAAAAACAGAGAAGAGACCAGTCTACCTAATTGCAACAGAGAACTAATCTCCCCTAGCATATAATAATGTCCAACATGAGCTTTACACGTGTCAGTCTGGTGCATGAAGATTTTGTCCTGAAGAACCTTTTCTCAGTACTTAAAATCCATACATTTTAGTTATATAACAACAGCTCCAACTTCAAATGGTCCATCCCACTAGCTCTCTCAACTGTTAACTCCCTCTCTTGTTCTCACATTCCTCTTATTCTGCACTTGAAAATCTTAAAAGTACTATTTACTTTGAATGGATTTCTTTCGTGGGAATTTATGTTTTTTCATTGTGATTCTATTGTTCTTGAATTCAAACAATGTACAAGGAAGATATCATTATCACAAGAAGCAAAAGCCCAAGAAATCCCCTGTTTCACCCTCCCCTGTTTTACCAAGCCCTGAGCCCCCTGTTTCTCAGTCTCCTTCATATCCTCCTCCAGTTCCTTCAGACCCAAACACTGATCCTCCCCCAGTTTCTGATGACCCTGGAAGCTCCACAGGCTGCGTGTTCGATGTCACGTCTTTCGGGGCAGTGGGAGATGGCACCACTGATGATACTGCAGCATTCAGGGATGCCTGGAAAGCAGCCTGTGCTGTAGAGTCAGCTGTTGTTTTAGCTCCTTCAGATTATACTTTTATGATCACTTCAACTGTCTTTTATGGTCCTTGTAAACCAGGCCTCATCTTTCAAGTAAGAACATAACTTTTTTTGTTATTGTCCATAAAAATGTAACTTTTGCTCAGAGGTGAAATTTTTTCATGTCATGTAGGTCGACGGAGTCCTAATGCCGCCTAATGGTCCAGATTGCTGGCCTGAAAAGGACAGCAACAAGCAATGGCTTGTGTTTTACAGATTAGATGATATGACATTCACTGGAATAGGCACCATTGAAGGAAATGGTGAGCAATGGTGGGAACTTCCTTGCAAACCTCACAGGGTATTTTCTCCAGACACTTGAAATACATAAAATTAATTGAGACATTTGCAAAAATATCCATATTCTCGAACTTATTTTCAAAAATATGATGAAAATTGCAACTGAGGTTGCAACACAGTTGATTTCCAGGTTACTGGCGTTTGCAAACGAGGTTGCGCCGTATTTTTGATAATAATTTCTGCAACTCGGATATTTTTGAAAATAGCCCAATTAATTGTACTAGTACATGCATTTATGTTCAGTGTACTAAATGAATCAAGAAATGCAATTTCAGGGTCCTAATGGATCAACTTTGCCTGGACCATGTGACAGCCCTGCTGTGAGTTGAACAATCCTAAACTTGATTACAGCTTAATTATATTAGTAATGTACAGATTACAAATTATGTTAACTGAACAACTGTACAATTCTTTTTATGTTTTCAGCTAATCCGATTCTTCATGAGCTCGAATATAGTGGTGAGCGGTCTCAGAATCAAGAACAGTCCAATGTTTCACATGAAATTCGACGGTTGTGAAGGGGTGTTGATTGAGAAATTGTCCATTTCTTCGCCTAAGCTTAGCCCCAACACTGATGGGATTCACATTGAAAACACAAAATTTGTTGGCATATATGACTCAGTAATTGGAAATGGTACCACTGCTAACCTATGCTCCACAGAGATTCTTGCAGATTTTGTATTTGGCTCGTGAACTTAATGTTAAGAAGTGTGCCCTGCTGTTTATTTTGACAGGAGATGATTGCATTTCTATTGGACCTGGGTGTGCTAATGTCAACATTGAAGGTGTCACGTGTGGCCCTAGTCATGGTATAAGGTATGTAATTTTATTCGGGATTCATTGATAGCCTAGTGACGTCGTATGGTATTCGACCTTTTACACTGTTCTGAGCTTTCAACTTTTTGTGAATTTTAGTATTGGAAGCCTAGGAGTTCACAATTCTCAGGCATGTGTGTCGAACATTACTGTCCGGAATGCTATAATAAAGGATTCGGACAACGGGGTGAGGATCAAGACGTGGCAAGGCGGGGCGGGGTCAGTAACAGACATATCATTTGAAAACATTCAGATGGAAAATGTGAGAAACTGCGTGATCATAGACCAGTACTACTGCTCAAACAAGGCCTGCTTAAACCAGACTTCAGCTGTATACGTGAGAGACATATCATTCAGGAACATTAAGGGAACTTACGATGTCCGGAGCCCTCCAATCCATTTTGCCTGCAGCGACACTGTGCCTTGCACGAACATAACCATGTCAGAAGTAGAGCTGCTTCCAGAAGAAGGGGAACTGGTGGATGATCCTTTCTGTTGGAATACATATGGAAATCAAGAAACACTGACAATTCCCCCTATCGATTGTTTACTCGACGGAGAGCCTGCCTCAGAAGTGGAGAACTACAGACTGCAGTGTTCTTGAGAGCTATACAATGTGTCAGCAATCTGCAATCTGCATAGATAGTTATATATGGATTAATACTGCATATATAGATATGGATTGTAAAATAGAGATCCATAAGTTAGAAGTATTAGAATTCAACATGGATCTTGGCTGATTGTTGGTCACAGAAGATCCATCCCTTTGGGATTTCTTTCCCATACTGAGTGATGTGAATTTTGGCCTACTATCTACTATGTAGTATGTAACTACTGGATGTGACATAATATATTAGTGTATATCTATATCTATAAGGATTGGTGTTATTGCTTCTGCAATGTCTGAAATTCTTCTTGAATATTACCAGGTTTTGATCTCCACTGCTCCAGCTCTTAAGGCAATAAGAATTCATACTTCTTCTTTCATATTGATCAAGAGTTCCTCATGCTACATGGATACAAGAACTGTGGAAGAATGTTGACAAATGTTTGCAGAACATAACATTTACAGAGCCTATACATGGATATGGAACTCATTTGCTCCATTCATGGAGTTCTACAGAAGCTGAACATTTTCAAGAATTGTAGCATGTTATAGAGGCGGCGAGCCAATGTTTGTTGCAAGCTATCTGTTAAACTCTTTTTTTTCCTGAATAATCTAGCAATGAATTAAATTTTGACAAAGACTTGAATCTTTCCTAGACTATCAGATTTGTTTTCCTAAAAGTGAAGGTTTTCCTTCCACCCTGGGACTAAATGGCCCTCTGCCTCCAAACCGAGGACTTAGATCTCCTCTGAGTTCACTTAATCGAGGACTATATCCTTTATCAGAGAAACTCTTAACAAAACTTTTCCGTGGTTTCTCACTGCATCCTGTCAACTTCACACTGCACATTCGTCTGATCTCTCCCCGGCCTCTGGTAATCACATCATCAAAAATCTCTCTGTCATCAGCAAATGAAGCACTAGAACCTAGCTCTGTGTCCTGCAAGTAGACACATGAAGAAATAAGAATAGAAGCAGAGATAAAGTTGATTAAAAGAATGAGACAACCCAAGTATAAGACAACCATCGACTCTAAATATAATGCAGATAACATAAACTTGATGACATTTGTGGTCCTCCCTTTTGAGAAAATAGATTTGATCTTAAATTAGTAATAAAAGAATTGTTTTCTAGAATTGTCATTGGATTTTCATTAGATATTATAAGAAAATAAAACAAACCATCAACAGGAGAGCAAGGCATTTTTCATAATCATGGAAAAAGATTCATTTTACTTAAATATACAATACACAATTTACGCTATAGAAAGACCAAAAGAGAGAATGTAGAAGGTATAACTGCATTAGTTTATATCATTGGAAGAACAAAAATCTTACCATTGCAAGGTTATATGGTAAAGCCGATGCCTCTTCATACTCAGCTGCATCTAAATCCTGGAGGTGTCCCTCCTTGAAAAACTTGGGCAAAATGTATTGTCTGATAGGAACCAGAAGCATGATTATCAAAGGGAACAAAACCCCAGCAAGAGGAATCCAGGTAATTCCAAAAGTGATTAATAAGTAAGCAGTCTGGAAAATTGTGAAAAAGGCGATTGTCTTGAAAGGTACAGTTTCCACAAAAGTTGCGTGGTTATCCTCCAGTATTCTGAAAACAGATGCATTAGGTTAGTTGCAGAAATTCAGTTATAAGCACACGAGATAACTGAATTTAAAAATATAGTTTGGATCTATAGGTAGCTAGCATTTGGTTAGTTGCAGAAATTCAGTTATAAGTACACGAGATAACTGAATTTATAAATATAGTTTAGATCTGTTGGTAGTTACTTGTATCTTCTACTCGGAGATGTGAATAGCAGGAGGATCCGTTCCCAAAACTGGTTTCCTGGCAAGCTTTCGACAGCCATGTATGCAAAGTATCCCCAGAGTACTGATGTCGGAATCTTTTTGAGAAGAGGCATGGCTGCAACACATCCTCCCACCATTAAAGATTGAATTAAATTACTGACCCGCTGTTCTTTCACCTCAACAGGTATCAAATCATCAATCTCTTTCTCAACATCAAATATCGACTCATCAACTGGAGCATTAATATTTTCTATGATTGAAGCTGATTTAATAGTAGACTCTTTCAATTCATTTAATCTCTGTGCCAAGAATAAAGTTTGAACAATGCATGTATTAGTATGTAGTTCTTAAAGTAGAATAGATATGAAAGAAAACTATCTTATATGGATGTATTGACAAAGTCATGAAAGCACCCTACTCGAGCTGATGGCTCTTGGTAAATTAGAGGACTCTGCATCTCTTGATAGGCTTCTTGCAACTTTCCATATACTTGAACCAAACTGGCATTCTTACCCAAACATTCACGTGCTGTTTTTACCAATCGATTTCGAAGAAGCTGAATGCAAGAGGACAAATCAGCAACGAATATGCTTAGCTCTGTGAATATACATGTGATAAACTGAATGTATATTGTGCAAGATGATGCAGTTATATGGAGGTAAATGTTTTTCTTTTTAGTGAAGACAACATGATAATCAGCTTCAATCAAAATATTTCGCCACAAGGTAAAGTTTTTGTCAGTAATATATAGAAACCTGATGCTTAAGTGTAGCCAAACTCTTAGTATGCATTGGAGATTGCGGAATGACACCATTTGATGGTGGGATCCCAGTAAGACCACAGAATATGACCTGCAACATTAGAACAAGTCACTAAATTACAGTGGTGATTGTATTAATTATAGAAAACAGCTTATCAGGAAGATAAGAAACATTTATCTTTACCATAAATCCTAACAAAAATAAATCATAATGAAATGAAGGTGGCTTTCGCAAGTTGAATTCACTCTGCTGAGCAAGTTGAGATGCTACACTGTGGTCAAAATAATACAGAACTGCAATCATAGTGGCTGGAATAAAAGCTCCTATTATGTAGAGGACTGGCACTTGTATCATATCCTAAAAGTCAGAAATCACATACATATATGTTACGAAATTAGTTCAAGAGAGGAAAGAAGCTACATAAACTGCTTCTGCATCAAGAAAAAAACATGCCTTCATGACTGTCCAGTTGCTGTATGCACCTGGAGACCATGGATTTGGGCTGAGAAGCCGCCTTGGAATTCCCTCTGGAACATTCCCGGATGGTATATAAGAGGCAGCGGTCCAGACAACAACCAACAATGGAACACCATAATCCGCTATAAGGCCTCGAAGCCAACCTGTGTAAGTAGACACGGATAAAAGTCTCAGAAGAGGGGAACATGATTCATGCACCTCAAGCTACCTAAAGGAAGTACACAACTATTTCTTTTTATCCCAGAGGACGATCCGAATTCCTTGTGACACTAAATGCTGGTCAGGCCATTTACCATCATCAATATTGTTCAGTACTATCCAGGTACTTTCCTTTCTTTAAAGGAGACGGGGTCGAGGATGCACATAATTGAAGTTTCATTTGATCCCATATCATCTAAAAATATTGTGAGGATGCTTACCAGAGCCATAACGCCAAGACCTTGCTCTTCTACTTTTCAATGCGGTGAGCAGAAGGCCAAATGACATAACCAGGGCAAACATCCCATTGGCAAACCTCCATGAAGGAAGGTATTCAGTCGAATTGCGATTTTCTCTGTTCGGTACACGAAATTCATCGATAAGTCCCTACATCCATCAAGTAATTTAGTAATCACAGAGACATGGTTACACATGAATACTCAAAAAGACAAGTAGTCCCGCAAAAATCATGTCCAAAAGAATACAATGCTTCTTAGTGCCAATGAGCTGAAACACATTATAGCCACTTTTTATGGGTAACCATAAAAACTACTAACCCCTAACCAAGAAACAGACAATTTTTTGTCACCCATATGTTCTGTTGCTCGAAAAACCACCATATTTTGTTTCCGGTATATCAAATCTGAATACCAACTGATGAAACCTTTAAAAGATTGCCACTTACTTTTATGGCTTCCTGCATAAAGAGCATTGCAATAAGCAATCCAAACAATTCTCCCGCCAGACGAGTGAACCTATTAATGATTGAACATGCTCCTAGAATAGCCAGAAGGAACAACAGAATTGCAGTCCAAATACATACCCTGCAAAACCAAATTCCATGTAGGCACTACCATTAGAAAGAAACTTAAACAATTTTCTACACTGACTTCATGTTTCAACAGAATAAATGTTAAACTGCAAATGTGCAACATCTCTTTATAATATAAGCAGAACTAATATACCATCCAGTCCAAGCTAGAAAGAGATTTGGTCCCAGCTCTGGTCTATCCTTTGCAAAGTTGTACATAAATGTGTACATAAGTACAGTAGGTTCAGCAACTCCAAGAATAAGCAAAGGTTGACCGCCCAATATAGAGTGTATAATACCACATATTGCAGTAGAAGCTAAAGTTTGCACTGCTGTGAGTTTACCATCTGTTGATCCAAGGCACGTTTTAAATGCAAAATTGCATGAGAATGGTGAAACAGGATAATGATGAATAAGAATTTCTATTTTTTCACATACCTGTACTTCGTTCCAGTTGTTCACCAAATGATATCACAGGAATTGCTGAAGCAAAAAATATATATGTTGTAGGGGCCAAAATCCTGAAAAGACAAATATGTTGGAGATCCAGATTATCGGCAAATGTCCATTTCCATATAAATCCTCGAACTTATGATTGCATAATGTAAACATACCTTACACCCGATTTAAAACCACTGGTCCAATCTTGTTTATAGCACATCAACCTCCCTTTAACATCATTCTTGATCCCCCGAAACGGAACAAAACTCTCTTCCATGTTTTCTTCCTTTTTTCAAGAAACACAAGCAAGTAAACAGCAATAGCTTCTACTACCCCAAGATTTTCTTGATATATTCTATCAAATCATAGATACAGTAACATAGACTTGTTCAACTGATTCAAGATCACAAGAAACAAAACAAGTTACAATTACAAAGTGGACCAATATAATATACATGTATAAAGCACAACAACACAAACCTTTTGCATTCTTGTTTCCAAATCCTAAAGGGAATATACATGTAAATACCAACAGAAATGTGAACAAAAATTCCAAATGAATAAAGCTCAAAAAGGGTTGTAAAAAAGGATACTAAAGACACCTACAATGTGGGTCTAAAAGAACTTCACTGACAGATGCTCAACAACACAAGCCCAAATCTAAAATCTTTACACACTCAAATCTTACAAAGTAAAACAAATGGGCACTTAAAAACAAGACCAATCAAGCAAAACATCAAGACAAATTTAAAAACTTTGTACATCTAAAAGTGGCTAAACGTAAATGTCACTATATTACTTACCAAATCACAGGCAGGATAGAAAAGTTGGGTGTGAAGAGGTAGAAAAAAATGGGCTTGACAGAAGATGAACAGCTGGCTAGTAGCAAGTATCCCAGCAGCTTCTCGTGTGACCCATGCCAACTCTTTGGTTCAACAAATATATAAGCATCGTTTCTTGTTTCTTTTTTACTGTGTGTGTGACACTGGTTAGTCTATAGTAGGAAGTTTTATCTTTCTTGGGAAACGGATAAACACTATTGTAGCATCTTTGTCTTGAACTGATGGTGTGCAGAAATTAGAATAAATTAACGGGGATGTGCAGAATATTTAAAGCACCGTATACACCAATTTTTTTTTTTTATCGGTTTCCCGGTGCCTGGCTGCCTGCCCATGCTTAGTACTAAAAACTACTATTTCCGTGTCATTTTATGTGATCTCTATTCTTTTTAGGTACGTCATAAAAAGAATGAATCCATCATAATTAATATTTTTGAACACTAATTTTCATTATTACACTCTCTACTTCTCTATTTTATACTTCTTTTTATTAAACAAACACTATTACACCAACTACCTTTCTCTACTATCTCAAATCCATTATTAAAATATTGATAGGTCCTACCATTTTACCCACTTTTCAACTAAACTTACCTCTTTTACTACTTTTTTCTTAATTACCATGAAAGTCAAACAATGTCACTCAATATGGGACGGGGGAGTATAAGTTTGACTTATTTTGACTGGTTCTTGTTTTTTAATAATGATGGACCTCTGCAAATACAACAACATAGATAGAATTCAGTACTTAGCATGTGTTCATGGCACACACTTAGACAAACTTTTTTTTTATTTAGCGACAGATTTTTGTTGACTGTTACGTAAATGTCACCGTTATTTAGGATTAAATATTAATGTACTCCTTCCGTTCTCTCGATAATATACATCGGGGGACGGGGACACGACACTCCGATAAAGTACAGTAGTGTAATTTATTTTTAACATTTTTCTAATACGAATTAAAGTTTGAATGTCATATTTTTATTCAGAAAAGAAATCCTAAAAATAAGTTACAGAGTATATTTTATAAGAGTATTGAAATGCGTGACGTATAAAATTAAATGGGACAGAGGGAGTATATAGGCCTTATTTGGAAGTTAGAAGTTTGGGGCAAAATTAGAGGTTTGAGGTGTTTTAGAGATTTGACCATTAGAATCCGTTAAAATTTGTGTTTGGTAGTTAGCGGATTGAAATAGAGGTTTGAATGCAAAAAGTTAATTTTGAAAAAACTACTTTGAGTAGTTTTTTGGGTTAGAGGTTTTGGTTTGTGTCAGATTAAACTAATCAATCAACTATTTACCAAACAGTTTTACGAGAAACAGCTAATTCAATCTGCTAGTCAAAACATCTACTTCAATCAGCTAGTCAAAACTGTCAAAACATCTACTTCAATCCGCTAACCGCTAATTTTCAAACCAGACCTATATCATTTTATTCATCAATTCTAGTGAGTATTATTTATAGAGAAATTACCACATGTACAGTATTTTAACCCATTAATTGCAAAACTACAATATCCCTTGTACCCGTGCAAGTTTACGGTTTTTGGAAATAACATCTGAGAGGTTTGGAAATATATGTTACTAACTAACGGATCAACATCTCTTCTCTCCCTTCCTCAATCACAGCATCTTATTTAGCATTTTATTTAGACAGGTCAGAGGTGTATTCAATTGAGATATTAATGGATTATTTTTAGTTAATGGATTTTAATGGATTCTATGTGATTTTAATTTTGTGCGGATTCTTGATGAAATATCGTAGAGTTGACGGGATTTAAGCACAATGCTTCAAAATCTCATGGATTTTGGTGGGATTTCAAAAAACTTAAAATACACTGAAGAATGCCACAAAATCCATAATTTTATGAAATCCAAAAAAAATCCATCAGTATTTGAATACCACCAGATTTTAATGGATTTTAAACAATCCCAATTGAATAATATCAGATTTTAATGGATTGTAAACAATCCTAATTGAATACCACCAGATTTTGTAGCATAATTTAAAATCCCAATTGAATACCTCAAGATTTTAATGGAGAGACAAAAGAGAGTGTATTCGATTGGGATATTATAGCATTTTTTTTTCATTCATGCTATCCGAGGGTATTCGATTGAGATTGTTTGAAATCCATTAAAATTGGATGGTATTCAAATGCTAATGGATTTTTTTTGAATTTCAAAAAATGATGGATTTTGTGGCATTCTTCAGTGTATTTTAAGTTTTTTGAAATCCCACCAAAATCCATGGTATTTTGAAGCATTGTACTTAAATCCTATCAACTCTGCGACATTTTATCAAGAATCCGCACAAAATCAAAATAACATACAATCCATTAAAATCCATAAACTAAAAACAATCCATTAAAATCTCAATTGAATACACCCCCTTTAGTCTCTCCTTTTGCTTCTCTCTTTTACTTCCCGTGCTAATCTCTCTCCCCCTCTCGTCTCTATCTATCTCTCTCTTTCTCGCGCTTCCATCCTCTCTTTATTTCTCTACTAGATCTCTTCGTTCCTCTCTCATCAAAATCGAAAACTGAATAAGGCTCGATTAAAGGTATCATATAGGTGTATGTATATAACTATGTGTATATGATTGTATTTGTGATTACGCTGGTGGTTGATTAAGAGTATTGATTGTGCTCATAATTTTTGATTTTGATTTTTGTAGTTGCTTTCGTAATATTAGTATTGGCTCCGCAGAGGTACTTATATTCGTCATTTGTAACCACCTGCAACTCATTATGCAATTAGATATAATTTTTAATAGAATTTTAAAGTTGCATTTGTGTTGCATATATGGTTGTTAGCGGTTTCAGATATGGTTGCATATTCAACCACCGTTTTTTTGCAAATATTTTTTGAAATATAGTATTTTTGCAATTTGTTTTAAGAAGTTACAGTATTTTTGCAATAATTCTTTTTGACTTTAGAATTTATCAGAAAAGCCCTTATTTTTATTGTAGAGATAATGTTTGTTGAGCTTTAAATATTTTTCTTCAATATTATCGCAATCAAATAAAGTTGTGAATTCTAATACTTTAGATAATATATTTATATTTTAAAAAATTTAGTTATTATTTATTTTTTGATTAAAACAAAGAAAATAATTAAAATTAAAAATAAATAGTATATAAATTTTTTAAAATCTGGATATATTATCTAAACTATTAGAATTCACAATATTTATTTGGTTGTGATTCAAGAAAATGTGTAAAATTTTATAAATATTTTCTTTTTACCTCTCATTTTTTATATATTTTTTAACTATTTGATATGTATTTTAAGGTGCATATAAAATATAATTTTACAAATTTTATATTATAGTAAAAATTTAAACATTAATATTTGAATGAGGTACTGGTTGATGTTTATTATAACTTTAATAATTCATGTCGTACACCTGAGAAATCATAAGAATCGATATTTAAAAAATGTAAGACTATTGGCTCCTTTGCAAGATTTTGAAGAACTATTTTGATGGATCGATTTCAATTTCGACCCCTTTCTAAACCAATTTATTTGACAGTTCTCTAATTCTTAATATTCATGTCGGCAGGCCGTATCTATCGACTCCTTTAAGAGTCATATGTTGCATGATCATATTGTAATTAGGATCTAGGGATTAATTTCTTATTTCTATGTTGCAAAGGATAGCAATGTATCCTATTATGTATAGAACACGGATACAATAATAACTGTGCTATATATATTGCACAGGGCTTTTCAACAAAAACCCTGTAATTAAACTCGTTGCACTTGACCATGAAAAATCACCCAGACAAACGTTCCAGAAGAACTACCATGTCTGACGTGAATACCATGAGCGATTTCTGGTCCAAACTTCCTCAAGATCTTCTTCGTTTGTTGGTCGATAGGTACGTGGTTAGTGAGAAGGACTTTCTATGTCTTAGATCAGTATGCAGAGACTGGCGTTCTGCTCTTCCCAAAAGCTGCTGGAAACGGACTCCTTGGCTTTTGGCTAGGAGGTACCAGACCCCGAATGTGGTTATAAAAGGCCTGGATAGTCTATGTTCAGGTCATGGGAGTCTAAGTTCATTGTTCGTGACAGATTTGTCTTGGCGTTATTGGGGGTCCTTCACTGGCTGGATCCTAGGCCAAAATCACTCTGATTATACGTTGAAATTGATAAATCCGCTTACAAAAGCTGTTATTGATCTCCCTGAGCTTCATCACTATTTAGGAAAGGGCGTGGTCTATCATGCTCCTGGCTCTGATCCTCGTAATCCCGTTATAGGCGTTATGGCAGTTTCTCATAGCTTCAGTGGGATTGCAATGATCGACAATGAGTGCAAAGAGTGGACGTTTTTGAAAGACAAGAGATACGTCTCCAATAGTGATTTTAAGGACTTGATTTGGTATAAAGATAATGTTGCTGCAGTACGTGGTGATGGGGAAATCGTGTTTTTTGATGAAAAAAGAGTGGTTCGTTCGTTCAATCCAAAAAGGACATTAGTTAGGGAATATTATGATCATTATTTGGTTGAATCATCAGGGGACTTGTTAATAGTAGCCAATGTAGAGCATCGTTATGAAGTCTACAGGCTCAGTCTCAAAACTGGAGGCTGGACACGTGTTTGGGACTTGGGTAGACACTCTCTGTTTGTCGGGAAGAGTTATTCGATGTCTCATTGGATATCTGCAGACACGACAGGAGACAGTTGGAGACCGAGTTGCATCTACGATGCAACCTACAGTCCAACTGGATCTTGTTACAACATAGCGAAGAAGCAGCAGGAGTGTCACGACGTTAGTTCTTTTGATGGCCTCAATAAGTGTTTTGATTTTATTTGGTATATGCCTGCTGTTGGCTCTAACTGAGCAGATAGGAGTTTTTAGATTTGTTGATGATTTTTCGGTTCATGTTATTAAATCTTGTGGATGTCTATGTTAAAAGCGTCATAGATTTATTATTATTATCTAACGGTACAACATGTTCCAAATAGAGATCATGTAGCGTTCTGAAGCCCGAAACGTTATTTCATATAACGTTTCTAAAATACCAAATCGTGTTAAATTTTGTATTGATTTTTAGACCTGACCATCACACGATGTAGCAATTTTTTTCTAAGAATCGAAATGTTAAACGTTGCATTATCCGGCGTTAATAAGTCATATTGTAGGCCATTTTTCACAACTTGTCAATTTCGGTATTTTTGATATTATTTGAAGAAATTGTGATATATGAAACCTTTTTTCATGTTGAATCGGAAAAGGATTTCGATCAATAATAACTTTCGAGAGTTTTTTTACTTAAATATTAAAGAAAACAGAGTTCGTTGAACCTAAGAATACTAAGCCCAAATTGCCATAACAGACATCCCTCCAGCACCTAATACAACTGCAACATAACACAATGCTTGAAGTTTCAGATGTGCTTGTAATTTTGCACCCATGAAATCAGGTGCTAAGAGATCGACCAATGCCATATAATTCAGTAATCCTGCTGAAGCCGCGTCTAATAGCCCCTCCACGATCAGTGCTGCCGGACTATTGTCACTGTACACGTTCGACAAAACAAGTCCAAGTATGATTCCAAACGGAGTTGTGGCCGAGAAGAAGAACACCATGATTGCATTCGTCTTGGCACGATAATTAGCCTGATGATAAAAGCAATTTAAGCAAGCATGAGAATACGAGATTGAGTAAACTACACAATGATCTGATCCCGTGACTCACCTGAAGTATGCATCCTCCTAGTCCCATTCCTTCGAACATTTGGTGAAAGCATAAAGCAGCCACAAGTGGCCTAATCGTGCATGGATTATTTGATGCCCCTAATGACAATCCGATAATCACTGAGTGCACAATGATCCCTAGTTCCAATATCTGCACAACATAATTAAGCATTATCAACATAAACTTAAATAAATACACGATCTCATCATCTTGATTGCTTCACAACCAGATATTTGTTAAGTGACCAGTTCTCTCAGTATCTCAACGTGAAACTGAGTTCTGATATCATGTTAAGTGACTAATTCTTCAAATACCTCAATATGAGACTGAGTTTTGATACCATGTAAGTGATCAATTCTTCAAATACCTCAACGTGAGACTGAGTTCTGATACCATGTAAGTGACCAATTCTTCAAAAATCTCAAGATATTGGAAGGAGGCTTATCAGGATCATATTATATTCTAACAATGCTAAGATGTACTATAATCTGAATAAAGTATTTTATGCGAAAAAAAATACCTGAGCGACAACACGGCATCTTAGCAAAGTGGCATCAGACCCCTCAGCTGCAACACCGTGACCATGACAATGACTCTGCAACTCCACACTCTCATTGCTAACTTCCTTCTGTTCACCCGATTCCAAAGCATAATGTCTCTTAAACAAACTCATCGCGAACGAATCAACCATTAAAGTCAACACCGCAGAAAACATGGCAACCAATGTGGTAAAAGGATACTTATGCCAAGGTCTGTCAGGCAAACACTCCGATCTAAGAGCGTCGAAAGAGTCAGGCAACACGTGCATGTAGCCGGTGGCAAGAATCACCCCTGAGGCAAATGCCTTCACTACAGCAAAGAGGTTTCGGTCCGGGCTAAGAGCCGGGACCGCGCGTGTAAATATTGGAAGACAAATGCCGATCATACTAGTGATGAGTATGGCAAAGATCGCGATGATTTTGAGTTTTTGCGCGTATGGCTTGTCGTGGCATCCTCCTATCGGTCTAGTGCATTCGGCGGTGGTGTTCGAGGCACCGGAGATTGATGAAACGGTGGAGATTATGATGAGAAATATGAGAAAATGTGCATGGTTTTTGATATGAATAGCCATGGAAATGCAATGTGTTTTTGTTGTTTTTTCAGTGGGGGAGTGAAGTCACTTTTGGAGGTTCCAAATTTAAAGGAGCTAAATTTATCTGATATGGGGAGAATGAGTGAAATGACCATTTGGGGTTCGGGGAATATTTGGTTGTGTTTTGTTTTTGGGTAAATATTGTGGCTGTGGAGGGTATTTTGGGGTTTTTAGCATTGATGAGGTAAGCTTGTGTATAGTGTGTGGGTCATGTGGGGTGAAGTAGAGATTGTGTTGACATTCTTTCTCGGACGTACTTTAACTGATGGCGCATGATGATGTGGCAGATGCCAGGTAATATGACGTGCCACGTAGGTAGCTAATATGATTACCTAAAAAGCAGGATTCTTGGGGTCATTTTGAGCTTCCTTTATATTTTTTTTGTACCATCTAGCTACTCTTACAAAATTAAGAATCGATGTCTATAAAAAAAACGGAAAATGACCGTGCATCCCGATTTATATCATTTCAAATTGATATATTATCATGTGATTTCGTAATGCTCGATATTTTTGTGTGTTTAGATAAATAAATAATACAATTTAGTCAATATGTATACAATTCTTTTCATTTTATTATTGGATTTTACTTTTTAGCATGTGCAAATGTGAAGTATATATAAAAATATATCCTTTCGTGTTGCCACCCACACCCTGGTTTCGTTAAATGATCTTTCATGTGTCCATGCAGTAGGGGTGTGCATGGTGCGATTCCGGACATTAACCGTTACCAAATCGATGAATGCGGTTCGGTTCGGTTAATCATCATTAATCATAACCGCACCAATTAAAACGGCTTTTCGGTTACGGTTAACCATTAGTCGGTTGCGGTTTTTTTTCGGTTTTTCCATTATTATTTGCTACCCTTGTGCATAATATTTTTTTAAAAAAATATAAAATTTTCATGAACATGTACAATATGTTCGGTTACTATTTACTATTGTTTCTATACGAGGATATAAGAAACATTACATACTTCCATCTAAAAAACCTTAATAAACAATAAAAACTAAAACATATATATATTTTGACAAGAAATTAGATGATGTCAAATCAATAAAATTACCCAAAATCAACTAATCATGAAATTCAAATAAAAAGTTTTCAAAAAGTACATAAATAAAAAAAATAGAATAGGTTTCATAATAAAATTTGATCAGCAGAAATATTTCTGCTTTGTGGCAAATCACAATAGCCCTAGTTTTCGATCAAGCACTCCTCCAAATATTTGGGTGCCCGGTTATTTAAGTGACTCAGCAAGTATGCAAGTATGGAAGAAGAACCTCCATATAAAATTAGATGTGAAGTTTAAAAATGACTAAGATGCTTTATTACTATTTTTAATATATATATATATATATATATATATATATATATATATATATATATATATATATTTCGGTTTGGTTAATTTCGGTGCGGTTTTAGCATAAAACCGAAAATAAAACCGCACCACTAATTTCGGTTTTTTATCTCGGTTATTTTTGGTTTTATTTGCGGTTTGGTTTTTTTCGGTGTGGTTTTTCGGTTTTTTTAGGTTTTTTTTGCGGTTTCGGTTTTTCCTGCTGGCCCCTACCATGCAGCATGCTATTGCATCATTTTATAAGAAAGGGCTTGCATCTGGTGAATACTAACATATCCTGAACATTGAAATTTTGACTTAGTAGCATGTAGAGCATTAAGCAAGTTCCATAACCAGGCCAAATATTATCCTTTCACAGTTGATATGAAAAGAAACATGATAATTAAATAGTAGCACTACACAATGAAATGAGACACATAAGTTAGTTGAAACAAATTCTTGATCTTACATCTTGCTAAAGGATGCAACGGAATGCTACATACTCTAAACTCTAATTCATCCTTTTCATAATAAGATTGTGAAGGACAAGCATGACTAGATGTAGAAGTTCACCTACTGTTTCCCATCATGGACTTTACACGTTGCAAAATTCTAACAAATTCATAGAACATCGAGAAGTCTAGACCAGAAATATTGCCATGATCTTCAATAGTAGGGCATTTTGGATTGTAAGTGCTAGGAGTTTGACAAATGACCAAATCAAATCCTCCGAACCTTTGTTTAAGAATTTCAAACTTTGAACTTGATAGTTTCTGAATGTCTTCAATCTGCACGAGGTCTCCGACTTGCCCAGAATTGCTCCACCACTGCTTTAGAATCTTGCGCTTTATTTCACATGTTTCAACTGAAACAACGCCTTTTAATCGAATGCCAAGCCGGTCCAAAGTTATTTCTGCCCCTCCAACTCCACTATATAATGACAATAAGGTTAATCCTTCCGGAAACATGGTTTTTAAAACAGAAAGATGATATCCCAAGGTATCTATCTGAAAACTGTGTTTCAGAGCCTGAAGTCGATCATGCATGCTGAACCCGGCGGCTTGAGTGTGATTGACAGGGTAGCCTAAAATGCGCTCAATATGCTCGGGTTCTATGGGCTTCAACTTGTTATGACCAACCCATACAAGATTATATATTTTACAGCGATGAAGGAGATCTGTCTGCTGGTCTATTGAAAGCAACCCTCCATAATCATTCAGTAAACTTTCAAGTCTATTGCACTGCTGAGAGATTCCGGTAAGGTCAGTATTAATGCAGCTGATTTGTTTTCTCGTATCCCATGGAGGCCACCATTTTTTCGTACTTGGTATCACTTCTTCAATTGTCATCGGAGATCTAGGGATGAGGTGAAACCTATTCTCATTCGGAAGATTGTGTACATAACCCTCCTTCCTACTGAATGCCGAAAAAAACTGTGTGTTCACAAATTCTGGTTCAACGGCATACAAGAATTGAGATATCTTGATCCAAGAATCCTGGGAGAGATTGAGCACATTTCCGTAGAAGAAGTACGGTGGACCAGCTACCATTCGATCGAGACTTTTGCATGAAACAGGCTTTGGCAATGAAATAGACTCTCCGGTTAGCCGTGGTTTACGCTGTTTTTGTGCTAACCGTGAGCTGCTAGTCTTGGAAATTGCTTGCCTTGCTTCAAGCCATGGTGGTAAGGCAGCGCCTGAGTCATCCTCATACTCTTCTTTCAGCCTCTTCGAACTGCTAGACTCATCGATATATCCTTCTTTTGGCCTTTTTCCCTTGCAACTTTCCATCATGCCATTACTACTGAACTCAGAATGAGACACAGGACTGGTATCTTCAGTTTTTATTGTCAAGTCATCATAACGCATAGTGCCTTGACCATTCATCCCATATAATGATCTACTTGAGCTGGCATTCCTTTTCCAACTAGGATTATAGGTATACTGCATATAAATAATAGGATATATAAGAGAAGGTAATATTGGAAACGTTAAACAAACAATCAAAATTCTTAGAAATTGCTAAATATCTGCGTGATGTTCAGCAAATTCTCGTTTTGAGTGCTCCAAAGCTTTAATGGTTTCATAATTTGTATACAAACTACATGCAGCTTAAATGCCCCATTTCTGTGTGCTGCTGCATACCTATCACTTGCTGTTCCTTGTTAAAAATTTACTTGACAATTTCAGAATTAATATAGGAATTCAACTAAAGAAAACATTAAGAATTTGTACAATATGCCTATAAAGCTAGAGTTTGTTGTTCATTACCTAATAACGCATAGAAAGAGATGAAAACTATGTACATGCTACTATACAATAATTAAAAGAGAATACTGCTTGATAGTAAGATGGAAAAGAAAACCTTGCCAATTTGACCAGAAACAATCGAATCTGCAAGTTCCTCGACAGAAGCTTTTGAACCTGGGAGATTAAATAGTAATATTAAATGACTAAAAAACTAGCACATCAATTAGACACAGGTAACGGGCTTAGAACTGAAGCTATGGAAAAAAGAAACGTAAAATAAAAGACTACTTCTATATCGAATTATAATACACTGGTTCTTCGAATTTGTCCGAAAGGGATCCAGAGGCACCAAATCAAGCATAAATGAAATCATAATAATAGTGAAAACAAGAGTCCACAAATTCATCACAGCCTCATAATGTAGATGGCGAACCTAGCCTACATTCATTTATTGGTAATATGATGAAATGTTATATTTAACCTCATTTATGTTTCTTTCTTGCAACAAGATATCATAGTTATCAGTGAGTGATCAAATAGAAATTATATACTAAACATGAAACGTTAGACATCTTTAGTTATAGGTTGTCGATTGTTACAAGGCGCTCAACCCTGAATAAGATTCTATGTAAGCCTTTGTTACCCGAACCCGGCTGAAGTGTCCAACACAGATACATGTTCATATGTCGGACACATCTAATTCCAAACAATGTTCGATGTAGAGCATGCTCAGACTGTTTAATTTAAATAAAACCTATATCGTTACTGATCTAAATTATTGTATCATAACAATGAATCTTGCAGACATAGTCATTGATTTACAATACCCCCGATACACAGGGACACCTGTGATTATGTCCAGACAAAGAATTATTGAGTCCATATTGAGAATTATTACTCACCACACATATCGATAGCAGCAGAAATATCTTTCTCCGAAAAACCCATTTCGAGCAACCGAAGCGTATTGTTTAAAGTCCCAAACAAGGTTTCAGTGCTGGCATCCTATATGTCATGACTCATGTAATTTCAGAAACAAAAACATGATCTTACAGTATCATATGTTAAACAAATTTAACTAAAGATGTGCCAAAAATTAAGAATTCAATTTCTCAATCACTAAATTTGATAACCAATGATAGATTAATAGTACATTGGTACTGCCCAACTTGGTGAAGGGCACAGTAAACTACTGGATTGAGGTGAGCGAAGGTAATTTACCTTTTCTGGAGCAAAATTTTACAATTAACTAATTACATACAATTATATATCAGTGTCCCTAGCTTTGGTGTCCTCTAACTACAACTTACCAAACACTCTTCTGAATAGATTCACACAGCATAATCATCCAAAGAGAGGAATCCCAATGCAAACTTTTTTTCGCTTTCTATCTCATATAATTTAACATTAGAAAATTGGAAAATTACATTTAATCTCGCTAAATTATTCTTGACAAACAATATGTGTTTAAGGATATATTTACTACTATATCAATGGAAATCCCAACCTGAAATCTATAAGCAATCTTATAAAGGTAGAAATCCTAACTTGAAATCTATAAGCATTCTTATAAAGGTAGAAACATGCTACTCATGTTAATTCAATCACTGGTTGTCCATGTATGGTTCTGGGTTTCTTATGCCTACTAACTTTAAGAGATAGAAGTTGCACATGTATATATTTGTTATATGCAGGATCTGATAACATTAGAAACAAACAAAATGATACCACTGAAAAGGTGGTGTCGTTTAGAGACAATGTGAAACATATGTCTGGATCAATCGTACCCATATTACTATTTAATGCAAACTTAGCAAGATAACTGAAAATTTAGAAAATTCCATTTTCATTAACCATCACTTCCCAGAAATTTAATATTGTATAACTTTAATGTGTTCATTTTCTTTTTTTGCCTTGTGTTGTAACACAATAGGTTGATGGAGAACATTTCTACTTTATAAACATGTTACAAAATTAGCTACAAAATAAAATTACTAACATAAGCAAGATACAATGTACAGTATAAACCTTACCGCATTCTTTTCGTCATCACCATAATTAGAAATCTGAACATTCTTTTCAGAGTTTTCAGCAATTTGGGCAGCAGCGATAAAATCTATTATGTCACTTATAGGAGCATTTTCACCTGCAATACAACAAGAGAAAAATACATATATGTTGCTATAACCTCAAAGGAATCAGGAAAGTATAAAAACATTGTCATTGATCTAAACTGTGACAAATGGACCATATGCGATACAGTGACGCACAGGTGAACTTTTAGAGGTGAAACCCATTTCCTCTATTCTCTTAACCATTTAGCTATAAGTGGCTTTATTGGGATGGTTCTGCACATCATTACAACCTATTTAATATAATTTCTTTAGCTCATGTGAAAATTGTATTTCTCTCATCCGTGTTAAGAAGTAGAAAACATGTGTTAGATCTTCACTATGAACAAGGAAGGTTTATTTAATTGTATTGAAGTAAGCATTAAACATGTGTTAGATGTTCGCTATGAACAAGGAAGGTTAAGTTAATTGTAATAAGATAAGCAGAAGCGAAAGGGCAGCAATTTCCGACTTCAGCCTTCTATGTGATTAAAACTTTTTTTCATCTGCATCTTCATTTAATTGTGGATTTCACTATCGTTATACTGTCCCTAAATTGGTTTTTATTTTATTTTACTTTCACAGACCCTCATTTTCAGAAGAAAATGAGAACATTACTTCATTGTGTGTGAGTGGGTGGGAGTAACTGCGTGTCGCAGCCCTTACATGTGGATATGTTGTCAATTTCTACCCATACTATAAATCGTGATACTTTGCAGCCCTAACTTTTCATTCGCGCTTCTTCTTGCACCCATTTAGCCATTTCCTTCAACAACCATTACTCTTAATATTCAAGGAAATTATGACATGAGCATTCTAAATTCTGAATAATTCAATAACTTTTTGCATCCCTATCTTCATTAAATTGGGGATATCACTATCTTTCTACTGTCCCTAATTTGTTGAGGAACCCTCATTTTTAGGAGAAAATGATATCATTACTTCATTGTAGAATAAAGACAATATATGGTCTATGCCCCCCAATTTAATAAGAATGTGAAAATAAACAACAATGGATCACAAGTACAAATGATGAGTATAACAAGAGTTTAACATAAAAGACTGCTTGTTTCTGAATGGAGATCATGTACTTGTGTTGTTTCTTGAAAATCCTCTTTGGGCCAAGAAAAGATCTATAGCTAAGAATGAGGTGATAGCCTGTAGATGAATTCTTATTGCAGTCATTGATTTACCTGTATCCCAATTCTTTAACCAGGCAAACCAGAGTCAGATGTCAGAAACAACACCCAGTTATTTGTTTTATCCTAAACTTTTTTACCTATATAATCTGAATAAATTTATGTTTTTGCTAAAAACATGCACTTCAGTGGTAAAAGTGCAGAAACTCCTAAAAAATAACTCCACTAGTTTTTTAGACGTACATGATCTAGTTCTTTATTATGGCCCTAAAAGATTCACACACACACACACATATCCCCTTCGATTAGTTGGTGAGATTTTTAAAAGAATAGGTTGCTCATAGCTGTTTGCATATAAGAAAATAACAGTTTTAAATTGTGGCTGATGGCGAGCAAGTCATCCTCGATGGCAGAAAGTTTGTGGACAGAGTGAGCCTTGACATCATTATTCATTAGGAATAGAAGACTGTAAATTCATGAAGATGACAGAGATTTGGTTGAAGGTTGAACTGAGATTGTCATCCACCATTGTTGAATTAAATATTTTATAACTTAAATAAAGAAGTTGATTGTTATAGTATGGCTTTCGATATCATTGTTGACTAAAGAACTTTATAGCTTAAATGAAATAGTTGATTGTTAGAGCATCTCTAATTAGGTAAAACCCTTAGCTAAAAGTACATGATAGATAATACAAAGAAAAATTACAGAGAGTATGTAAAAAATTGTCCACTCCAACAGAACAATCCCATTAGGTTGAAAATTTAGCCAACCCCTTAATATTGTCTATATTTGTCAAACCTCTAGAGAACTGTAGTAAAGTTTCACATCATCTATTACCATATGAAATAATATATTATATTTATAACAACTTGAAATAATAATATTATAATCCCTCTGTCCCTCTCATTTCTTTACAGTATTTTCGCATTGCTTGACACGCATTTTAACACGCATATAAAACATAGTTTCGTAACTTATTTTTAAAATTTTTCTTTTTTGTATAAAACCTTAAACATAAACTTTTGTTCAGAAGAAAAAAAAGTTTAAAATAATTTATTGAACTACATTTTATGAAAGCATTAAAATGCGTGCCGAGCCTCCGTCCCCCAATGTAAATAATTGAGGGGGGTGGGGGGTGGGGGGGGGGGGGGGGGGGGGGCGGAGGGAGTACTATTTTTAAAATATAGCCGATCAATATAGTCAATTCCGTTACATGTTAGCAAACACCACTGGAGATCTCTTATAATACGGCTCTTCAATTCTCACTGATAATAATTATTTTGGACGAAATCAAGTTTAGACTCTAGAGGGTGCAAATGATGGCGTTAACCAGGGTTGAGGGTTAGTGCAACAATTTCAAGCATGAGACTCAAGAGGGCTAATGGATGCTAAGTGGCAAGTGCCATGATTTTAAGTATGAGACTGGACTGGAGTGACAGAATGCCCAAAGCTATGGGGTGCCAACTGTATTTCCACTCTAAAATGCTCAACATACCAAGTTTATTTATAGCATAATCAACTTCATCCTCAGAGAAATTCATCATCAGTAAACTTGCTTTTTTCCCATCTTTAACTCCACTCGATATGTCAGGTTCCTGCCGGAGATCAAAAAACAAGTCATGCATGCAAGTTAAAGAACAAAAAAGCTTAAGGCTAGTAAATTTATGACACTGATCACTGAAAGAACACTAATCTCGAACACAAATAATTGTTTTAAAGTATGAGTAATCAAGTAATCAAGCATAGCCTGCATACACAAAAACATACATGAAGTGTATTGAAGTCAATTTCAACTATAAGCGATCTTAGCATAATAGTTCCTCTCGTTTCTGCTGTGAATCATCCACGCCTGTCTTCAAAGAAAGCAGCTTAAGGATCTAGGATCTAAACATTTATGGTACACCCCTTTCAATCATAAATGTATAACACCCATACAATTTCATTTATTGGGTTTTCTTTCTGTGATGGTTGCAACTGTAGTTGTAGCTGTCACATAAAACACAACACATAACTAGAACAGGCCATGAACTTCAACTGAAACAACTTAAAAGAGGTAAACAGCCAAAAAATATACTCCCTCCGTCCCCCTCAATTGTTTACATTGGAGGGGGACACGGAGACCAAGACAATGTATGAAAAATGAGTAAAGTTTGATGAAAAGTAGGTAAAGTGGTGGGACCTACCAATATTTAATAATAGATTTGAGATAGTGGAGGAAAGTAGTGGGTGTAATAGTAGTTTTTATTATTAAATATGAGATAGTAGAGGAAGATAGTGGGTGTAATGATGGGAAAAACTTACTATTTATAGTAACGTAAAGAAATGAGAGGGACATCCCAAAATAGTAACTGTAAACAAATGAGAGGGACAGAGGGAGTAACAAATATACCACAACACACAATACAAACTGAATTGAAAGGAATGCTGATTAAAAAGAACAGTTTAGATCATTCATGCTGCCTTACCCCTAGTTCAAGTTTCATGTGTATACTAATGAAAAACGGGTGCCTCTGCGAAGGACATTATGATGCTGGACACGGGTTCTGATTTTGTCCTACCAGTCCCAATAATCCCAGACCCAATTAGTTTATTTCGCATTCACACAAACCCAAAGATTGATTACTAAATTAATACAAGTCTAAACCAATTCTCAAGCCTCGGTTGGTTAATATTTCTTCAGACATTCCTTGTCCTTAAAAATAAACCAACTTGTCCTCAAACAGGGCCAAGGCTTAATTCTTAATTAATTAAAACACCAACCAACCACTAAAGCTACTAATCCTTATCCTAGATGATTGAATAGCTTGGAATGTACTTCCTGATGAATGGTTCCAAATGTTACAATCCCCATTCCTTGAAACAAAACTTGTCCTCCAAGCCCAAAACTTAGCTACCAGTCAATTAAGAGTTGACACTTGACAGATGGTTGTCCTTATTATCCAAGTAAAAATACCAATTTATATAGCTTCTGGTCTCTACCCCCTAACAGGTGAACTATATGATTTTCTGGAAAAAAAAAAGAGAACAAAGAGAAGTGGAAGGGGAAGCCTTTCGTCAAGATACAGCAGGAGTCCTGCTGCAGGACGTTACAAAAGTGAAAAAGTACAAGTATAACAAAAAGTGTCGAACCATGAACCTAATTGGGATCTATCAATGACACCTAAACCAAAGAGTAAGAATTTTATAACATACAAGTTTAGAGTGCTCAGATTAATGAATATACTGAAAAGAATAATAAAACAAGAGGATTAAAAGAAATACATTAATTAAACATTTAGTCTATAGCCTCATAGTGATCTCAAATCCTTTAGCAAGTACCTTGATACAGGTTTGGGTTCACTATTTACCACCAATAATATGTTGGAAGGATTATCAGTTGATAGGTGGCTCATGGGCCACTCAAAGTTGGATCATGCAGGCTTGCAGTTTGTAAGGTGGCTCAAAGTCTCAAACCCAGGTTCTTCTGGTGGTGGTGGGTGATGTATTAAGTATTTTTTGCTGGTGGAGGGTCAACTGGGATACTTGATGTAAAAGCTTGGTGATCAAAATTTTGTTAGTTATACATGGGTGTAAGTTGGCTTTTTCAGTAAGGATGAGCCTTTTTTTTTAAGGAGTTGATTTGTTAGTTGATGATAAAAAGCAAGAAACATTCCAGAGTGAAAGGTTAATTCTCAGCTGACCTCCCATGATTCCAGAGTACAAAATTGTAAAATATGAGCACATCACATGACATAAAAACCATGACAGCATAGTGATATCATAAGTGTAGCCTCCAAGTATGTTGACATCACACATGATATCAACATTACTGTTCAAAGAATAGACACCAAATTTAGGGCTATTATATATAAAGGCAAAATCTCTCATTGTAAAATAAGAGAGCCGGATAGAGCAGTTGTAAAGTTATATATATACAAATATATATAAACAAGTTTCCTGTAATATATACTTCTCTTTCATTATCGTTTTTCTCCCTAGACACAAAGACACACTAATATGTGACATGGTATCAGAGCGGGCAGATTTTTAGAGAGAAATCAGTCATGAAAATCCGCAAAAAAACAAGTTTTTAAGGAAAATTTGCTGATTCTGTTTTTATCCAAACACAATCCCCAAAACCTAGTCCAAATCAATATAGAAAACATATCAGCAGGACAACATAAGAGATTACATTACAGCTCTCTGTCATTCGTCTCAAATGAAGACAAATCCACCAGGACCTGCAATGGTCAATTGTGATCTCTGCCCATGCAAAATAAGGTGACAAACAAATTTCCTGGCAATGGTAAAGAGGTTGATGGCCATTCAGCAACCATCAAGAAGGTGGTCATACACCACGGGGCTGACAGCAACACCTCCTAATTTATCGTGTGGTCGAAAGATTCGAGTCCCGATATCTCATATATTCTCAATTAAAGGATTGAGAGGTGGTCATCCACCACAGTGCTGACAGCAGCGCACTTTCTCTATTTTGACATGGCCTAAAGTATACTACATGGTTGAAAAGTTGAGTCTGGGTAGTCCCAAAATTCTCATATTTGCCATCCCAAGATAAGTTAATCCTAAGATGGGGTCTTTCCCGGAACATTATGATTATGCATAAGGGTTTCTAGTGGTCCACTCTTCAATCCCAGATTGGGTATCTCATCCAAGATGGGCTTTTGAGTGAGGGGCATGTTAGATATGAGCACATCACATGACATAAGAACCATGACAATATGGTGATATTATAAATGTAGCCTCCTAGTATGTTAACATCAGACATGACATCAACATTACTGTTCAACGAGTAGGTACCGAGTTTAGGGCTGTTATTAATAAAGGCACAACCTCTCATTGTAAAATAAGAGAACCAGGTAGAAACAGTTGTAAAGTTATATATATACAAATTTATATTAACAAATTTCCTGCCTTATATACTCTTCTTTCATTAATGTTTTTCTCCTTAGACACAAACAGACACTAATCTGTGACAAAAGTACTTCACATAGGCCTTCTTAAGTAGTTTGCCAGACCAGACACTTTCTTTATGAAGTTAAACAAGCAAAGATATACTACAAATACTGTGCAATCTCTTACCGCCTTAGATACCTGAAGTAGGAATAAAGTGTTCTATTCACGCAATTCAATAATAACAACACAAAAATAAATAGCACATTACCTCTTTAGGATGAACATGCATTGAAATATCGACATGGCTGCTTGCATCATTTCTCTCTCCAAACAAGCTATCCAAAGAATCAGATGATTCGGATGTATGAGGAACCTGTTCAAGTCCGAAAATAATTGTCAATTACTTCCCAAGAGTGAGACCGATAAAGTCGAGAACCATACTAAATCCATTATCCACAGAGTTTAATCTATTATTAGTATCGAGAAATAAAAAAAAACGAAAATCAATAAACACATCTCAAAGCAGTCAACCAAACTGATAGAAAACAATGTACAAGTTGCCATTACCTTCACCTTCTCGTTTGGTAGTACAACTCCAGCTAGTTCATCATTGGTGTTGAGAAAGCCACCAAAGGAATTCAAAGACTCAGGCCTCGTATCTTTTTGAGCCTGTAACTCCAAAAAAATTGCTATGTATCAATCACAAAAAAATTTTGTAACCAGACAAGGCAGTTCTTTATTTATCTGGGTTAAAGCTCATTTATTCAAATATCCTCAACAGAAAAAGAAATTTGTAGGAATGTGAGATCTAAATGTCAAAACCATTCCAAAAAAAAAAAACTATATATTTAGTTATTCCATTCCATACAGAACTTAAAACTTAAAATATAACTTAGCTTCTTTATATAACTTGAAATAGATAGAAAAATCAATCCGTGATGCACTCCAGAAGCTTTATTAAATAAAATTTTCAAAGAAGGGTGAGAGATGGTAATGTTATGATCTACATACTACAGGCCTAATAAAACTCGTCTATCCTAGGACAGAAACCGGAATATTTGGCTATGTGAGTAGGCTCACACACTAGAATATAACTCAAATGTATGATTGCATAACAATATTGTTCTGTCCAAACCAAACACGGGCAAACACCAAAAGAACAAAATGACAAAAATAAACACATACTTACCGAGTACTGAAATAGAGTCTCCAGTAGTGTTCCTTCATTGTCTTCACCTAAATTAAGAGGAATTATTGGCGTTTCAAGTGTTAAAAAAAATCAACAAACTGTTCTAGGTTGGAGCACACTGCACAAGTGAAAACTATCATAGTTTTCAAGCACAACTGTGTTCCAAAAACAGTAGGGAAGCAAGAAGGTAAGGCACTTGCAGATTATGGAGTCTAGGGGTCTGTTGTGTTTTGTGAAAGGTGTGGCACCTAACTCTACAAAAGTTTGTTAGTGAAAACAACGGTTTTTCTTAATTGCTTCTGAAAAACTATTTTACTGTTGTTTTATGCATTTACCATTTTCCTCAATTGCTTTGTCAACAAGAGATGGTGGGAACCCCATTTCTATAAATGATGATCTTACACGGCTGCTTGATGAGCTAGCAACATTGTCCTGCAAAAAACAAATAATATCAATGCAAAGTGGCTTACAACAAGAATCCCATAATTTTAGATAGGGATTATTTATAAATGTCTATTGGAAAAAAAAAATGGACAAAAAGATATATAACTGAGATTCAAAACAATAATGTAGTTAACCCTTGAAATTTTTTTTGGGTAAAGAGAGAAATTTGTCCCAAAAAACTACTCCTGATTATTACATTATGATAGACTGATTGTAAATATAGTTTCATCATATATTGGCCATGTGACAATCAGTGTTGTGATTGCCAATATCGAAAAAAGCAAAAGAACCATACATCTGTAACACACATTAAAATTATCAAAGTATCAAAAAACCAATCAATATAATTAATCTAAGCAGGAAGAATCTACACATTAAAAGTAGTATTTACAGGGGAGGTTCAAAATTAGCGGTTATAAAGGTAAGTAGAGTTCTTAAGTTGACACTAATATTAATTATTAGATTGATAACACAACTGGCCACCCACTTGGCTTCCTCACTATGATGACTTTTACGAGTCCAGTCACAACTTTAATGCTAAGAGGTATATTATCATCAAGATTAACATTCATTCTTTAACAATCTCCCCCTTGTTTGTTCTATTTTTTTTTTTTTGATAGAATTGTAGACCAAAATTTGAGATTTAATGATAACAACACCCTGGTTTTTTGTTTTGGTTTGGATTGGATCAGATTTAGCTAAATCCAAATCCATTGTGTTTCGGATCGAATCGGGTTTTTCGGGTATATATAATTTTAAATAATACAGTAAAGTTCAAAATACCGGATAAAAGAAAAGAATACATTTTTTCTTAATTGAGTTAAAACAAAAATAATTATGTGTGTGTACACAACAAATAAAATTAAACATATAACAAATATAAATAAAAAAGGGTTAATGCTCTATTTCATCACTGTACTGGATCAAAACTTTCAGTTGACCTACCGAGTGAAAAAAACTTTCAGTCAACTAATTGTACCCTTTAAAACTTGCAAAAAGGTCACTTCGTTAGCCTCTGTTAAAAACTTAACGTGTTACTGCTCTGTTTCATCACTGTTTTTGATCAAAATTTTCAGTTACCCCACCGAGTAAAGGACAACTTACAAGCAATCTCCCCCCTCCACTTCCTCATACTCCTGATTTTTCTCCCCCTTTACTATGGTGTCAATACATACGTATCGAAAATTATACAGAGGAAGCTGGAGACTGTTGTTGCTGAAACTGTATGATATTTTTGACCAAAGCAACAATCATCCAACGGACCCTCAATGTAGAATGTTGTTCCCAGTAGAGATGCCAACAGTTGTGCCTTATATTAGGCAGGTCACACATTAATGCTTCGTCTTAATGTTTATGCAGTACATGTGATGAGGTTTATGGTTGAGGTACCCGTACCTCCGTAAGTCCTCTAGTCCTCTACCCATACCTTTGTCTTAACTTGATCTCATTGTCTCTGCATAACACTATGTTTTAACCAGGGATATTTACGGCATATTATCCATGGCTAGCTATATATTGAGTCACTGACTTTGAGTGAGAACAGACTCCAGTGGGTCTAGCTTTATATCTCCGTGTGTTATTATCTCACTTCACTAACCATTTTCATTAACAGAACTCTCCACTCAGCTCTTGATTTAGGCAATGCAGGGGGTGTTGCTGTCAGTAACCCCAGCAACAACCATAATTCTGACCAAACACCTCTTCCCCTCCCTTTCGGACCCTGTTCAACCTCCAACCCTTCTTCTCAATCATCCAGCCCCAAATTAACCTTAAGAACCCTAATTTACACATGCAAATCTGAAAAATATATGCAGTTCCGTTAAAATTAACGTTTTCCGTTAAAGTCAACGATGTGGTTAACGGCGCTGAAATGTTTTTTAAACTTAATTATGTGATTGTAAGTTTTTAGATGCTTTATTATTTAAATGAAATTTTTTTTGGCTCGGTAGGCCAACTGAAAGTTTTGATCCAGTACAGTGACCAAATAAAGCATTAACCCTAATTAAAAACAATTAACTTTCATGATTTCGGGTTCGGGTCGAGTTTTGAATATCGATTTGCGACACATAAAATCCAAATCCAAACTCTTTCAAGTTTAAAAAGTTAAATCCAAATCCAAATTTTAGTTTTGGTAATGTCAATCGGAATGTTAAGTGACTGCTCTTTTAAAACCTCGAGGTGTTGAGAAGAGGGGTGTTGAGAGGAGGGCTTGCCATTGATCATATTGTATTCTAACATTCTCCTTAAAAGCTCATTTTTTAGTCGAGAGTAGATCACGGGCACACACCTTTGGTACATAACTAGTTATGCTTTTGTGTCCATGATTAAATTTATGAATATTGGGGGACGCAGATAGTCGAACCGAATCTCGCGCGAGTCTGATACCATGAAGTGGACCACCTCAAGGTTTTGGGATTGAAAGAAAGGGGAGGGCTTACCAGGATCATATTGTATTCTAACAATATCTAATTGGATATCAGATCTGATTATTTTGTCATCCCTATTTTATTTTTTGTTTTGCTTCTCTTAAGAAGATAACTGTAGAGAGGATAGTCGGGTCAAGGGGTCAAGGGGTCCTTATTCATTGTGCTAAGATTTTAAAGGTCATTCACTATGATAAAACTTTAAATTCACTATTTCCACATACCGATTTAAGTGAATTGACACTACAATCAACAAAATGTTTTTTTATAGGAAACAACATGAAATGTATCTGAAATTCTATACGAAATTATGGTAAACACTAGGAAGAGAAAACAACAATTTAATCTCTAAAATACATGCATACATACCCCAATTTTCCATGGGCACATGTCATCCAGTTGCAAATCCTCATTATCTTCAACCTTAACGTTTGACATATTTGCGTCTAGAAATGTGAGGTAGCAATCTGAGATAACAGATAAAAAAATCATCCATCAAAACTTTTAAACAACTCAACATACAACATTCAAGTAACTAGTAATTTAAGCTAAATGGCATGATTGAATAGTTCAAGTGGTATTGACTTAGCCTTTGTTGTCCCAGAATGCAAGATTTCTCAGTATTCTGGTTCGACTCTCGCTCACCCCGAGAATTATCTTTAGAATATAGTCTAATTTTTAGGCATATAGCCAACTTGTTCAAAGGAAAAAACTGATGGTAGATGGTTGCATCAATCAAAATCACTTGTGAGGTACCTAACTAAGGAAATGCTAGGTACCCAAAAACTCTACCCAAATTTTTTCCCCAAATCTACTTGGCAAGATTGATTCAATTCACATTAATAATAATGGGACCCATGCACATCAACCACCCAATTAAAACTAGCCATTTGTGCGCCACAGTCATTCGGGAAAAAAATTGGGAGTAAAATTTGGGTACCTAGCACTACCCCCAACTAAATATATTGCTGGTGAATCATGCAATCAATCCGTTCACAATAAATAGTAATGGCATTTTAATAAAGATTAGCAATTAAAACGCTATAAATTGAAAACTCACATTTAATCATAACATATCGAAACGACCTAGCCTTTTCTTTTGCAGATTAATTGAATTACAAAAACTTCAAACAGAACATGCATGTATATATATACAAAGTGTAATGACATACCTTGTCGGAGCTGTGGCGAGATGACTCGATCTCCGGGCGCGGCAGAAGGCGCGTAGACTTCACTGCCACCACGCCAATACTCTCGTCGCAGTAAAACAGATGAATTTGTATAGCTGAGGTAAGTAATGCGGGATTTTAGTATATTACTAGCCTTTAACCCCGTGCAAAGCACGGGCGGGTATATGATTCGTAATTTATTAATTATAATTTAATTCTTAACACCATTTTATTAGTATTTTAGTATTAATGAATTGGATTTTAGTTAAATTATATTAACCAACTCGTTATATCTTCTAACGGAAATTTAGCTTTCACAATTTATTATCTATCTGTAAATATTTTTCTATATTAATATGTGACAGTTTATTATTCAATTTAAATCAAAATTTTCATATTTCATATATCTTCATATGTTACGTAATGGCTCGTGTTTGTAATGAAATAGAATATGTAAGTGTTAAATTTCGAGTAGAATATAATTAAAAAGTAGCGTCTTTAATTATTTGTATGTATTTTAGACAAAAGATATTCAAAATTGTATATTTATAATTAGTTATACATTTATCTATAAGTAATTTTTAATATTAATATATGTTATTAACAGTAGTTTCACCTTTTTTTAACTAATTATAAATTATATTTAAAAAGATATTAATATACATAAGGAGTGTTTTTAGTATATGAAACTGTTTAATAGATATCTACTTGTAGACTTTTAGTTTTAGAGGAGAGTACCAAACCAAAATTTTGTACGACTACAAATTATACCTATGTTGGCTTTTTATAGTATAGTATAGATTATTGCTAAGGTTAGACGCCTGTTACTGACACGTGCCGGTCATGTTTGCCATTTACTGACGCGTAGGATTATTGCTGTTTGACTCGATTTGACTGTCCACAATTTTTTGAACTTTTGATTTACTTGATAAGTATTTTAAGATATATATAAAATATATTTTTATAATTTACTTTTAAATTTTTTTTATGAATTTAAATATTAAATTATTATTCAAGAAAAAATTTGAAATAATTTATTAAAGTATCGAACTCCGTCTCACCATATAAACAATTGAAATATGAAGAAAAAGAACGTGATTTTTGCTGCTAATATGTTATTGATATTTTCTTATTAATAATAAAGATATAAAAAATGAGTATGCGCAAGCTACCCCGAGTTCTCTCAAACCCCTTTATTCAAAATGTTTATATTTGGATGACATTGAGTTGAGTATGGGAGTTGAGAAAAATAACGAAAATGTAAAGAAAAGTTAAGGATGGTAATGATTGATATGTAAAAAAAAATAGTGAAGAAAAATAATTGATAAAATTTTTGAAAGAAATAGTCGACAAAAATGTAGTAGTAGTGGTGAGTTAATTTGGTTGATTTTAGTTTTTTAACTTTTCCAATAAAATATTAAAATACAATTATATAAATTTAATTTAAGATACAACTTTCATCAAATTTATTATTATTAAAAGGATAAAGATAATAATATACAATTATATGAAAGAATAAAATAAATGTCGGCTTGGAATGAGTTAAAATATAACACCTCATTCCAACCCAATTAATTCGGTTTTCTTATTTTTAACCCATTTAAAAATCTATTTAATAATATCAGTTAAAAATAGGGGCGGGTTGGGTCGGTTTGGTCGGATCATAAATCAGGGCATCCCTGACCGGGACAAACAGGCTATACAGTTGATGATGCCCTGAGTAGTAATGTTGAAAATTATACAGAAAAATGATAACAGTACAACACTGAAATTAGCTAACGACCTATAAATGAAGTACTAGTAACAGTTGCAATAGATTTTCAATTAGACATAGATGTGCTATCCTTAATCTTGTTATGTGATTCTGTAGGCATACTTTGTTGGTAACTCAGGTTCATCAGATGTATTACCAATTAAAAGCATGGCAACAACTTGAGACATTGGTGGTCTTGAAAACACTGGAGATTGAGTGCACAATAAACCTATCTCCAGGCATTTCTTCACATCTTCTACCCTGTATTTATCTATCAGGGTCTAGTGTCTTGTCTATTAACTCCGAGTACATGCTGTTCTTGTACATTATCCATGCCTATTACGATGTAAATGTGTATAACATATCAGCCGGATAGAAAAATGTTGTCCATTATGTTGTTAAAAGGATTCTTAAGTATTTGAGGCAATTTAGTGACAATGGTGGCTTCTGGAGAGCGACCAAGCAAGTAGCGTTTGAGGTCAGCGGATATATTTGAATCTTTATGTCCCTGTGGTACCTTCACATGTTTCAACTGATAGAATGGAGAAGGAACCAGGACAAGAAGTTTTGAAACAGCAGAACGTGCCTAGAAAAAGACCCCCAAAAAATGATTAAGATATGGAATTTCGAGTTTCAAGATTATGTAATTCGGATTCTGGAAAGATATAATTAGTGAAATTGACATACGGAAGAGTAGTCCAGACAAGCTTCCATCTTTTGGAGAGAACGCTTGTCTGAACAGCCGATTTAGCATCAACAAATGAGAGAATTTCATGAATTAAATCGTTGCTCAACCGGCTTATTTTGTCTTCACCTTCTTCTCGTTCTTCTGATAATCTTGCTATCTTCTGCATCTCCATCTGCTCCATTATCTACCCAATTGTTACAATTTTACACAGCAGAGATTTGATGTTGCTAGCGAAGTTGAGGTGAAGTAGAAAATGATGCAGGGTCTATACTATTTAATTCTTCAAAATGTTGTAGATTATGACACATTTTTAAAAACATATAATATATTGTGATTCATAAAATTTATTACTCATAATAGAATTGTCATTTTTAAGTCCCGTATAATCTTAAAGAACTTTAAACGATTAAGTTTTATTGAATTTTTAATCATATAATAAAATCTTGATTCAATATCATCATATATTTTAGAATAATTTAAAATTTTAATTTAATATCTTAAAATATAATATAATTTTAAAACTTTGAATTAAATATATCATGCATTTTTTTAATAGACGGATATAATAGACGTTAATTTCATGAATGAAAAAATATAAAAAATATTAATTAAACACCATTCTTAATTTGTAGTTTATTAACGCTGACATGGTCTTTTGTATATGGAATAATTTATATATATATATATATATATATATATATATATATTATTATTATTATTAATAAAAAATAATATATATTCTCACCAGTGCGCACCCCTTGTCATTCAATTCAAGGCATCTCCAATAGCCACATGTCAAAATTTTGGTTGGTGATCTATGTCACAAAGGGCAATCATTGCTTAGATTGCACACCTAGCATAACATCAAGATAAAATGTGCATGAGCTTAAAAATGGACTTGTACAGACTGAAATCGAGATAGATAGTACAGTAGAATAAAAAAAATGAAATCGAGATGATTAGTGTTCATGTTTAAGGTTTAACCAAGATCGACCCGATTATTTGTGGCGATTATTGGCAAGATATTAATTAATTGTTAGCGAGATAGTAATCAACTAGGAGTAAACCTTGGTATTGTTGCAGTGGGTTTTGAACTGGAAACATCAGACATATACAAAATTACACAAACATAGATTCAGGTTGTGCCACTAAACACACTCCATAAATCATAAGCGTATCATTAAGAGCAATAAATTATATATGTAAGTGAAAAGAAATGTAAGGAAAAGTATAGAGTCTAAACAACACGGAGATGCTTTTTATAGGGTGGACGGGCGATATTTTCCATGTGGAGGCGATAACAACGAGGTGATTAAATTATCATTATTATACAGGAAGGTGAGGCGACAGTTACGAGGGTGTGGCGATAATAACGAGATGATTGATTGTCGTTTATGACAAATAATGTTGAGCACAAATTCTAGAATAATCTCTATATCGAATTGAGATAAGATATTTACGATTAATACCCAGAAAACTACTTTGAATAATTAATACGCGAAAACTAATACAGAGAAAAAAGAAAACACCAATTCCATGATAGTTTAATGTTACATGTAACTAGAGCACCCTAAAATAAATAATTGTAGACTTTAAAATCCGAATATGTACTCAAAGCTTCCCCAAGTGTAGTTATGTATATTTTTCCATGTAGTAGTTGAAAATTATACTGAAAAATGATAACAGTACAGCTATGATAAGAGTACAACGCTGGAGTTAGCTAACGACCTGTAAATGAAGTACTAGTAACAGTTGCAATAGAGAACCCATTAGACATAAATGTGTTATCCTTAATCTTGTTATGTGATTCTGCAGGCATACTTCTGGTTGGTAACTTAGGCTCTTCAGATGTATTACCAATTAAGAGCATGGCAACAACTTGAGACATTGGTGGTCTTGAAGACACCGAAGATTGAGTGCACAATAAACCTATCTCCATGCATTTCTTCACATCTTCTACCCTGTATTCATCAGGGTCTAGTGTCTTATCTATTAACTCTGAGTACATGTTGTTCTCGTACATTCTCCATGCCTATTACAATGAAAATTTGTATAACATATCAGCCATGGAGAGAAAAATGTTGTCCATTATGTTAGTAATCACATAAGAACTTACATCTTCGAGTAGGTATTCATTGGTAGATTGAACATCATTGCACCTTCTGCCACTAATAATTTCAAGGACTACGATCCCGAAGCCATATGTATCTACTTTCTCAGACAATTGCCCATGTATTGCATACTCTGGTGCCGTATACCCTCTGTTTATGTTAGAAAGTGAGAGTGATATACAGAAAACTTGGTTGTGTATGAGTGATCAGCAACCCGACTTTAAAGAAAGAAAATATTTAGAATTAAATTAATTAGATCGACTTACAATGTCCCAGCAAATTTGGTGTTAACATGACTTTGGCTCTCAGGGAGAAGTCTGGCAAATCCAAAATCAGCAATTTTTGGCTGAAACTCTTCATCAAGCAATATGTTGCTCGATTTTATATCTCGATGTATGATCCTTACATGATATTGTTCATGTAAATAGGCAAGACCCTTGGCTGTGCCAAAAATTATGTCAAACCTTTGTTTCCAGTTAAGAGTCCCTCGCCTCTCACCTGTTTCAGTTAGTAACAGTTTATAACGCACCAAGAAATCAGCACTGTTCTTTTTGCTAAAAAATGAAGGGAAAATAGATTTTTTTGCCACCTAACTTATTATTTATTTAGAAATTTACCTCTCACCTGTCACTAATGTTAGGTTCAGATTTTTTTTTATCACTAACGTTAGGTTCGGATTTGATTATTAACACTATATTATTTTTTTTAGCATTATTAAAATATAGTGTTAGTTTGCAATATTATGGTGATCTGATATGTGTCTATATCTTTATACTCCCTCTGTCCTCCTCATTTCTTTATGTTACTTTTTGACACATTTTTCCATGCTCATTTAAAGTATAGTTCCATAATATATTTTTTAAATTTTTTTGCTCTAAATAAAAGGTTGATGTTTAAACTTTTATTCAAAAAAAGATTTTTTTTTTAAAAAAAGTTACGAAACTATACTTTATAGAATTCTCGAAATGCGAGCAACCAGTGTACGTAAACTATTGAGAGGTACGGAGGGCGTATGTATTACTACATATATGTCCTAGGTAGTTTATTATGCAGGACCAGAGTTACACACACATTTTGGTCACTAACGTTAGATTTTGATTTGATTATTAACAATATGTTATTTCTTTTGCATTATAAAAATATAGTGGTAGTCTGCAATATTATGGAGTACTACATATAAAAATATCGACACATATCAGATCACTATTATATCGCAGACTATCACTATGTTTTAATAATACTAAAATGAATAATATAGTGTTAATAATCAAATCCGAACCTAACGTTAGTGACAAAAAAAATCCGAACCTAACATTAATGACAAAAAAGAAAAAGATTATAGTTCAGTGGTAGGTTTCTAAATAAATAATAAGTTGGATGGTAAAAAAATCTATTTTCCCAAAAATGAAAGCTAGTGAAAAAAATCCTAATATATAATCACAAACATATCTGTAAGCATTTCTGTTATTGCAAAAAGCTAGAATGTAGTAAAAACAATTCTAATACATATTTACATAAGCAAGTTGGTGCCATGTACTTAGCAAGTAATTCCTTACAAGATAGAATTTCTGTTATAAGTAAACTGTGACATGGAAGTAACTGATGTATTGTTTTGGTTATTTACTTCACCAGATGCAATTTAGTCATTATTCATGTACTAATGAATTTGGTTATTTCTTCACTAGATGTATTCTGAAACACTGCAAAATCCCTATTTGTCAACTCACAGTCACAGATGTTGTGCTCAGACTCAAGTGAGCAAACTTTACATCAATGGTGGCATCAGTTTACTAACCATATAGAAATCTTTCAAGGCTGGAGTTGGCCATGTACTCAATGACAACCTGTCCTTTAATGCAACATCCAAGGAGACGGATGAGATTACGATGATGAACATTACTAATGAGTCTAACTTCACTATCAAATATTGTCTCTGCTACCCTGGTGTCTAATGCTATTCTTTTCACTGCAACAATATCCCCATTCTTTAAAGTTCCCTGTCGACAACACGATGATGTAAGAACACGCAGAAAAACCAGTTTGTAATTTTATCATCAAATGAACAGATCTTGGTACACATATACCTTGTATACATCTCCATAACCACCTTTTCCAAGTTTGTTTACTATGCTGAAATTTTTTGTAGCTAATTTCAAGTCATTATAACTGTATTTTGTAGGGCTTTGCAATTCAGTTGCTCCCAATATGTCACCTGGTACAGTTGCAGATGATTAGCACTGTAACAGACATAGCTATCACATGAAGAAGCGATGATATTGCAGATATAGTAAGAGATGAACTAAAACTCCCAGCAACAGAAAATAGTTACCTCTTGGTGCTGCGATTCGTTTCCCTAAAACTTTGTACCATAAATATAATATCATAATCAATATAAGCCCTGCTATCCCCACAATGCTGCCAATTAAAATTGCTTTCTTGTTGCTTGAACTCCCTATATAAAGCACACAGCATCACGTTACTAAAGCCTTGCGCTATGATAGATATCCATATTAGCAAAGTGTTGCCAAACTTTAATGTATCACAGAGCGTGGCCGTGCATTCATCAATTTTAGTACAGAATGCATAGCAAAGACAGTAAGCTCAAAATTTTACTAGAGGGTTGAAAAGAAATATTACCACTTCTCAGGAAAGGTGTGATATCAGTAGTCTGATTTTCAGCAAAAAATGCGGTGTCTGAGTACCTGAAGAAACACCCTACATCTATGGCCCTCCCATCAGCCTGAGGTGGACAAGTTCTTAAACTACTATAAGCCATAGTTAAACAATGTAGGCACCCAGTTTTGTTTAATGTCTCGATGCATTGTGCCACTGCATAAACTGCACCAACACCACCAGCTATTTGTCTGGTAGATGCGGCAAAAAAACCTTTGATCTTCGGTGTTGCAATTCGAAGGTCTCCAAGTAGTCCATCTACGGCTGTTTTGAAAGCTGTGGTCCAAGATACAGTTTGGTTTCCACAAATCCCCATATTGCCAGGGAGAGTTGTCTCTTCATCGATGCTATTGCTATCATACCTTTTGTAATATGTGTAATAATCCAGGAAGCTCAATAAGAAGACAGACAAATAAAGAATACAATTTTCAAGCACAACCTTATGGTGGAGAGAAACAAATTTATTTGCCTGTTTAATTAGAAAACCCGAGAAAAAGAACTATCTGAGAGGGCCAAAAAAAATCTCCTACTAGTTTTCATAATTTTATTGAGATTAAAAGGTAAAAATTAAACTATCACTTGAAGGTTAGCCAGGGCTAAAAGGGATCAGCCCCAACCTGGTTCCTAACCTGAGGAAGCAGCCATCATATATGACACGAGCCCCGCTAGAAGCAGAGCAGTTGCGAATTGCTGACACGGCTGCATCAAAGCACGCCACACAGTCTCTGCTGGATAAGTATTTCCTGCACTGACACATGCCATAAACAGGGTCCGAGCTTCTAGGCCACTGAACCGTCGCAAAATGTATGTTTTCATCTAGAAGTTGTGTCCTGAGGTCTGTCATGGTGCTGTTAAAATTACTATAGAAATTCCACAAGTTTGAAGCATTGTACAAGCTGCAGCCCTGGAGTAACAGTTTGGTTTCTGGTTGCGACAAGGCAGTGTTTATCATTTTCAATAGTAATACACTGATGAAGAACTTCATGTTACACATCATTGTTGCTTGCTTGAGACTAAAATTCAAGGAATGTGAGATTTAAAATATGCTAAATGCATATGACTGTTAAAATTAAAGTATTACTGACAATTGACAAATGGTCCAGTTAAGCCAAGTCATTTTGCAATTTGATATTGATTTGAATGGGTCCGAAAAAGGACAGTTACCGAATCTACAAGTAAGAAGCAACACATCATCATCTAAAATATAAAACAATACCACATAGCATTGACTCGGAAGACCCGGTATTGTAAAAAGCGGGAATCAGACTTAATCGGTGAAGTCACATAACAAGAATTAATCAAGGATTAATTGGATTGATCGGGCAATCGGATGATTAATTGAATAATCAGATATTTAATCAGTTAGTTGAATTATGGAATATGGATTAATCGGTGATTAAAATCACCGACTTTTAGAACTGAACATAAAAATTTACTTCTCCTTTTTCAGTGACCTCATTTGTTAAAACCAATTAGTACTATTGTGTAAAACAGCTTATATCCCGTGTAAAAGTACTGTAAAGTTGCAGAACCTCAATGATGCTTTGCAAGAAAGTTGGTAAGATTCTTTAAGAACCTGGGGCAATGATTTGGCGCCAAAACAATGATATTGCCAGAATGATAAGTGGTAGTACTCACAGGAGCATTAGTTTCAAAGTTTACCAATTATGGACAAGTTATCAAGCATTCTTCAGTTATGTTTTCCAGAAAAATCAAGATAAGATTTTTATAAGACTGACAATCGCAGAGAAGAACTTAGATTCAGGAAATGACACAGCATCGAGCTTTAGAGTAGTAAAACGATACAGCATCGAGCTTTAGAGTTAATAAAGCCGGAAAATCCCAGCTATTTTGAGGCAATATGCAATTTGTCAGGTGAAGAGTTGTTAAAGCAGGCAAACTAATAGAATCCAGTAACTGAACCCTAAAGTAGCATGTGCTTAAAGAAGGCAAGTACCAAGTACGAGTGAGCCCAGATGATCCTGCGATCGAGTGAAGTTTCAAATTTAAGAACCCGAGCATTGTGCAAAATTGCGACATACGAGGCTCGTCCCCATTGCCACCCCGTAGTTTTATATTCACATTCTCCAACTCAGACACTGCAAACATGATTGGAAAGAAACCAACAGAAGTAAAATTGCTAATATTGGGCGCTAAAACTATTATCTTGCCAGAATGATTAGTCATAGTGCTCACAGGTGCATTGATTCAAGGTATATATATAGGGCGGACCCAGTGCTGGGTTGTGGTGGGCTCCAGCCCGGGTCACTTCTCAACTTTGTCCAAAACTACTATTAAAGCATGTGTTCAGCCCAGGTAAAAAACATATAACTCCAGACTTTCAGTACAACAAGTCCTTCTGATTTTTAATACAAGCTTGTGTTCAAATGGTTGATTTATAATAACAATAATTATTATTATAAATTAAGAATCAGTGAACGCACAATCAAGAAACGAATGCTTCTACAAGTGAAGGTGGGCTCAAATCCAAGTTATATGTGGCGTACTGGCGTAGTATAATGGCAGCACAGGATGTAGTTTGTCAAGGAAGTAGGAGACCTATTGGCGATGGAGAGACTACAAGTGTTTGGAAAATACCGTGGCTGCCATGTAGAGATAATGGGTATTTAACAACTGATATACCTCAAGAACTAGAAAATATCAGAGTTGTTAATCTAATGGAGACAGGGAGGAAACGATGGGATGAAGATGTGCTACAGGATATCTGTAATCACAGAGATGCTACGTTAAGAATATTCCGCTTCCAGTGCAGAACCGAGGACTCGTGGTTTTGGATATTGGAGAAATCAGGATGTTTCTCTGTTAAAAGCTGCTACAGGAAACTACAAGGTGAACAGGACTGGCCACTTGCAGCATTTTGGAGATACCAGGGAAAGTCATTAATTTTATATGGAGAGTTTGTAGAGCTTGTCTGCCAACTGCAGTGGGTCTTGCGGCAAAACGAGTGCAGCTTGATATTAGATGCTATTGGTGTTTAATTCGGAATGAAGATGCAACTCATGTCTTGTTTGATTGCCCATTTGCAAGAATGGTCTGGGCAAATGTACGAGGGCCAAGGGGTATGTGGGTGATATTTTGCAACAGCTTGTTAATTTATGCGCACCAGATAAGCTAGCTTTGATTGTGTTGATTTGTTGGCAGCTTTGGCATCGCCGAAACAGGTGGGTATGGGACAGAATTAGTATTTCTGAATTTGGTGTGCAAGCAACAGCAATGAATATGCTGTATGAGTGGCGCCAGAGTATGTTGGAAAAGCAGAAATATAAAGCCGTGTCAAGTGTGAGCCCAAGAAGATGGTATCCACCACAGCCAGGTTGGGTAAAGGTTAATATAGATGCTGCTGTGTTTATAGAGGCTGGTTGCACTAGTATAGGAAGTACTATTCGGGATGAGCATGGCGCTTTTGTCCGAGCAAGGAACCGCAAAATTGCAGCAGTATATCAACCACGGGAAGCAGAGGCAGTTGGGTTAAAAGAAGCTCTTTCATGGGTAAAAGATCTGGGATATAAAAGATGCATATTCGAGACTGATGCAAAGACAGTTGCTGAGGCATGTAAGAAGGTTCATGGACGTGCGTATTTTCACTTAATTGTGTCGAGTTGTGTTGAGTTATTTAAGCACTATGATGAGGTGCTAGTTGAATTTGTTCATAGGTCTGCGAGGTAGCTCATAGGGTTACTCGTTCTATACGTCAGGCATCCACGAGTGGGTTGATACGGCTCCGGAGTTTATTTCTAATGCTTTGATCATTGATTCAGTTTAATAAAAGCAAGTACGTTTATCTTTAAAAAAAAAAACTAGAGTGGGGGATTGTGATTGAATTTATATAGGAATCTATAGACAAATTTTTTACATCTAATGTTGAATCTTTTCTATGTTTCTAATATGTGTATATAGGATTAAAATTTCATTTATAATAATCTTAATACTAGAATTTTAATATGTATTATTGAATATAATACATTTATTTATATAATATATTTTGGTTATTTTTCTTTTGTAGATATATAATTATATTTAAATTAGAATAACGTCCTCGATATGTAAATATTTCTACCGGTTAATATATTTATTTACTTGTATAGAGTAAAATAACGATACTTTCAATATATTAAAATTTTAAGAAATAATTATAAACCTTGTTTAGATATATAGTTATATCCTATTTAAAAAAATTATTATACTCATATATGTATTATCATAACTTATATTAAAACATAGCTCAAATATACACCATAACAAAATAGACATTTTTTAGTCTTAACGTTAGCCCAGGGACTTTGAAATCCTGATCCGCCCTATTAACAATTGTGGACAAGTTATCAAGCATTTTTTAATGTATTTCAGAAAAAACAAGATAAGATTGTTTAAGCTTACAAGTTCAAAGAAGAACTTAGATTTGGGAAACGACACAGCTGCATCGAGCATTAGAATTAATAAAGCCGGAACAGATATTTCGAGGCAATATGCAATTTGTCAGGTGAAGAGTTGTTAAAGAAGGCAAACTAACAGAATCTAGTAACTGAAAACCCTAAAGTAGCAATGTGCTTAAAGAAGGCAAGTACGGAATACAATTGAGGCCTGATAATCCTATGATCGGGCTGTGCAGCCACGTATAGATCGATGTTAAAGCAGGTAAATTCCAACAAAGAGTTTTCGAAAGTTCACCTTCAATTGTCCTTAATGTGAGTTTATGCAAGTAGATCTTAAATAGGATATACTAGACTAAGATCAAAACCTAAGCACGAAGTTTCAAATTTGAGACCCCGGACATTATGCAAAATTGCAACATACATGCACTCGAAAGAGAAAGGTTCAAAAAATTATATATCAAATTCAATATTCACTTTGATCAGTACATCAGATTGATGTTTTCGCCGAAGGTAAAAATTGTAAATTCAGTTTTGAGGTTATGCTAAATCTATATTACCAAAGTAATTTGGCTCAAAAATATAATATTCCAAGTGCAAGTACCTACAACTATGCAACTAGGCTCCCACTGCAATTTAGCAGAAATTAATTATAAAAAAAATCATCTCAGCCGATCAACTTCAAAACATATCCCACTTTCATAGTCAGGAAGGATTCAAAAGAAACCAACTTATCCAATCAGTTACCAGATATACGACTAACAGTCATGAATGACACAAATAAAAACACTAACAAAATGAAGTAATCCAATCAATTACATTGAATGATCTTTGCAAGTCAGCAAACTGAGCCCTATACTCCGCAATCATCTCAATATCAACCTCAGTCATCGACGTTCTGGTATAGTCTTTCACTATGGTACACAACATGTTCAGCTTCATTGTACACAACTTTTTGCTACTGGTGGTAATTAGTGGTCAAAGGTTTCTGGGTACTTCTTCTCTATGCAATCAAGTAGGCTCAAAAACTCCGAGTTAACCTCGTGGCCCTTCCATAACCAAGTTTCGCCGGAAGTCCCAGAAGAACTCGCTCGATCATTCTTGGGCTCTGCAACTGGAGTTTCTAAAGATTTTCCTGGCAACAGCCTTTGAAGCCTTTGACTGGACATGCTAACTGATTTATCCGGCATGAAATACAAAAGCATAGTCAATTATAATTTACCAACACGAAGAAAAAAAAATTATAATAACTTAGTTGTAAGATAAAACGCTTGGGAGTCGAAATCTATTAAGTAAATTAGCCTTTGTGCCTAAAAAAATAATTAGGCCAACTAAAGAAATAGCATTATCCACAACAAGACTGAAAAAATATTAGGCGATAATAGATCGAGAAGACTGCGCGAAAGGAATTTGCATTTACAGTTAAGTATGATGAGGTTTTGGTGGAAAATGAACAAGGAAAATGCAGAAATTTAGTTTAATATAATGAGGTATTGGATTGATCGGGGATTAATCAGGTGATTAATTGAATAATCAGATATTTAATCAGTTTGTTGAGATACGGAATATGGACTAATCGGTGATTAAAATCACCGACTTTGAGAACTTAGATTGAGGAAACAACACATCATCAAGCTTTAGAGTAATAAAACGACAAGGCATTAAGCTAATTTAGGGTTAATAAAGCCGGAAAATCACAGCTATTTTGAAGCAAAATAGCTACATGGCTACCTTTGCGCAGAGTACCCCTGGCCCTTTGGTCATTCAATTAAAGGCATCTCGAATAGGCCACACGTCAAATTTTGGTTAGCGATCTATGTCACAAAGGGCAATCATTGCTTAGATTGCACACCTAACATAACATCAGATAAAATGTGTATGAGCAGAGCTGCTTAAAAATAGACTTGTACAAACTGAAATCGAGATAGATAGTACAGTAGAATAAAAAAAATATGAAATCGAGATAATTAGTGTTCATGTTTAAGGTTTAACCAAGATCGAACCGATTATTTGTACGTGGTGATTATTGGCAAGATGGTACTGTTGTAGTGGATTTTGAACCGGAAACATCACTACATATCCTAATACAAAGTTACACAAACATAGATTTAGGTTGTGCTACCAAACACACTCCATAGACCATAAGTGTACCATTAAGAGCAATAAATTATATATGTAAGTGAAAAGAAATGTAGGGAAAAGTGTAGAGTCTAAACAACATGGAGATGCTTTTTATAGTGGTGGACGGGCGATATTTTCTATGTGGAGGCGATAACAACGAGGTGATTAAATTATCATTATTATACAGGATGGTGAGGCGACAGTCACGAGGGTGTGGCGATAATAACGAGATGATTGATTGTCGTTTATGACGAATAATGTTGAGCACAAATTCCAGAATAATCTCTATATCAAATTGAGATAAGATATTTACGATCAATACCCAGAAAAATACTTTGATAATTAATACGCGAAAACTAATATAGAGAAAAAAGAAAACACCAATTCCATGATAGTTTAATGTTACATGTAACTAGAGCTCCCTAAAATAAATAAATGTAGACTTTAAAATCCGAATATTTAATTATAGCTTCCCCAAGTGTAGAAATGTATATTTTTCCATGTAATTGAAAATTATGAAAAATGATAACAGTACAACAGTGAAGTTAGCTAACGACCTGTAAAAATTATGCAGGCATACTAGGAGTAATCAACTAGGAGTAAACCTTGGTGGGTTTTGAACCGGAAACATCACGACATATCCTAATACTCCTTCCATCCCAAATTAGATGAGCTAGTTGACTTTGGGCACGTAACTTAAGGTGCATTGACCGACTAGTTCCGAAATTTATTTTTTTAATTTTTCTTTTGTAAATGAAAATTTCATATTTAAATTTTTATTTGCAAAAATAAAATTTTAAAAATATATAATATAGCTATGCGGTCAATGGACTTTAAAGTGCGTGCCCGAAGTCAACGAGCTCATCTAATTTGGGATGGAGGGAGTACAAAGTTACAATATAATTAAATATAATATTCCAAGTGCAAGTACCTACAACTATGCAACTAGGCTCCCACTGCAATTTAGCAGAAATTAATTATAAAAAAAATCATCTCAGCCGATCAACTTCAAAACATATCCCACTTTCATAGTCAGGAAGGATTCAAAAGAAACCAACTTATCCAATCAGTTACCAGATATACGACTAACAGTCATGAATGACACAAATAAAAACACTAACAAAATGAAGTAATCCAATCAATTACATTGAATGATCTTTGCAAGTCAGCAAACTGAACCCTATACTCCGCAATCATTTCAGTATCAACCTCAGTCATCGACGTTCTGGTATAGTCTTTGACTATGGTACAAAACATGTTCAGCTTCATTGTACACAACTTTTTGCTATTGGTGGTGAAGTGGTCAAAGGTTTCTGGATACTTCTTCTCTATGCAATCAAGTAGGCTCAAAAACTCCGAGTTAACCTCATGGCCCTTCCATAATCCAATTTCTCCGGAAGCCCTAGAAGAACTCGCTCGATCATTCTTGGGCTCTGCAACTGGAGTTGTAAAAGAATTTCCTGGCAACTGCCTTTGAATGGACATGCTAACTGATAAGTTATCCTGCAAGAAATACAACAACATATATAGTCAATTATAATTTATTAACATAAAAAATTATAATAACTTAGTTGTAAGATAAAACTTGGGAGTCGAAATCTATCAAATCAATTACAGCCTTTGTGCTTAAAAAAATATTTAGGCTACTAGAAGAAATAGCTTATCCACAACAAGACTGAAAAATTAGGCAATAACAAATCGAGAAGACTGCGCAAAAGGAATTTGCATTTACTGTTAAGTATGATGAGGTTTTGGTGGAAAATGAACAAAGAGAGTGCAGAAATTTAGTTTCTTCTTGATGGCAATCCCAAACATCATGTGCCACTTCTAACTCTTTCAAACTGCAAGCTTATATGCATGACAAGAATATATAAAAGGTTTGTGCACTTAAACTATTTAAAGGCTCTTAAAGCAAATATTTTCCATATTTGAGCAGAATTAAAATACAGGGATTAAACTAAAACACATAACATAAAATTTTAGGGAATAACTGAGGTCTAAGAACTTAACCAAGTGCACTTCATTTTCAAACTGCGTCATATAAGAAAAGCGGGCATTTCCGACCGTCAAAGTTGGTCGGAAATGAAGAGAGTTGGTCGGTTTTCACCTCATAACTGACCACCGACTAACTGATTGCGTTGGTCCTTTAAAACCTGGTCGTAAATAACTGATCGGTCGGAAATGAAACTTATAATTGACTGACGAACGACCGCTATCTTTAGTCGGTAATGTTTTGCCATTTTCTTAGAACTTGGCCCCACCTGTGATTGCTATCAAGATCTTTGAAAATTCTAGTTATACTAATTGAAAATATAAGCAAATGTAAATGATTTATGTGAGAAACAATTTGGAACTCAAAGCAACAAGAACAATAATTGGGAGAACAAAGGTGTTAATATATAGATAGAGTAGGATTAGCACATAAAATTGTCATCCTTCTTGTTGAATATGATTTTTAGGGTGTTATAAAGTTCGTCCTTGCTATAACCCCAGATGTGATATCTGTATGACAATGACATCTGACATTTGGTATGGTGTTATAGGCAAACAAGCATGCTTCAAAAAAGTTCTTAAAAAAAAGTTGCCTAAATATTGCCAAAGAAAAAGATATTAAACGATGCTTTCTCTTTTTTCTTTTTTTTCTATTTTGGTGCGAGCATATGTCATATTATATTAGAAGGAATATGTAAATTGAATGTGAAAAGTTCTAATTGGTTATTCGAAGAACGGATTTGTCTGGAACTCTGGAAGTTTAAATGCTTAGATTATTAAAACATATGACCCAATTCGATAGAAGAAATACTATCAAGTGAATAACAAATATTACATTATTAAATCACATGAAATAATTTGATAAAAGAAACAATATCGAGTGATCTATAACTGATCATTGACTTTTGAGTAACATATATACTTGGTCTGTGGATGTGCTAATCTCATGGAACAGTGATTTCTAGATATCGCAGAACACAACATGCACAATATCAGATCAGCACATTTTCTTGCAGCAATAATGGTAGTGAGAAACCACAGTTTCATAAACATGTTAGCTAATATAATGGAACTCCGTCTTGATTGATTATGGAGTAGACTTGCATACGCTAGATATAAGTGTCACTCATAATTGTTAAATATGGCAGACTCAAGATTATAAGATGTCACAAAACCCAACATGCACAGTATCTGCTTACAAAATCAAAACAAGAAATACTGCAATTACTCGAAAATTTAAAAGGGTTCTTAAGTACCTGAAGCAATTTAGTGACTATGGAGGCCTCGGGAGAGCGACCAAGCAAGTAGCATTTGAGTTCAGCGGATATACTTGAATCTTTATGTCCATGTGGTACCTTCACATGCTTCAACTGACAGAATGGAGAAGGAACCTGGACAAGAAGTTTTGAAACAGCAGAAAGTGCCTAGAAAATACCCGCAAAAAATGATTAAGATATGGAACTGAGCTGCAATTTAGATCTAGAATTTAACATGCACTAAACAAGACTTTATGGTTGTTTCATTATCATGAGTTCGCCTTCTGCAGTATACTGGCTGCAGAAGCTAATTTATAATGAAGTGCATATACTGTTAACAATTTAGCCAACGCTACTAATTAATGCCTAAACACTAATTTAACGAATGTTATCAGTCATACAAATAATAACTATATAGCATCTTCAGTCAGAAAAGGATATAAATTTATAATGACTCATAGTAGTAATATTGAAAAGAGAAATATAAAGTTACCTGAACGGTCGCTGAGTCTAGGGTAAGAATCTTAGCATTGCTCAGTCCTGGAAACATATAAACAACCCGAGTATAATAAAGCTTGAACTCCTCTAGTGATGCAAGAGGCTCGTCCCCATTGCTACCCCGTAGTTTGATATGCACATTTTCCAACTCAGACACTCCAAACATGATAGGAAAGAAACCAACAGAAGTAAAATTGCGGATATGGTGCGCCAAAACAATGATATTGCCAGAATGATAAGTTGTAGTACTCACAGGTGAATTGATTTCAAGGTTTTCCAATTGGGGACAAGATATCAAGCATTCTTCAGTTATATTTCCCCGGAAAAACAAGATAAGATTTTTTAGATTGACAAGCGCAGAGAAGAACCTAGATTCAGGAAAGGACACATCATCGAGCTTTAGAGTTAATAAAGCCGGAAAATTCCAACTATTTTGAGGCAATATGCAATTTGTCAGGTGAAGAGTTGTTAAAGCAGGTAAACTAATAGGATCCGGTAACTGTAAACCCTCGAGTACCAATGTGCGTAAAGCAGGCAAGCATAACAAATGCAATTCAGGCAAGAGGATCCTATGATCGGGCTGCGCCGCCAAATTTAAAGTTGTTAAAGCAGGTAAATTCCAACAACGAGTTGTCGAAAGTTCACCTTGAATTGGCCTTAATGTGAGTTTATGCAAGGAAGGAGAGTTCATACTGTATATACAAGAATCCAGTTTAAAACCTGAGGCCGAAGTTTCAAATTTTATATCCCGAGCATTGTTAAACATCGCTTCAAACATATACTGGGGAAAAAGAAGTTGTTCTACGACATGATCAAATTCGAAATTCACTTTGAGTAAATCAGATAGACTGTTTCGCCCCAGGAAAAAATTGGAAACAAAGCGAATTCGAGTGTCAAGTATGTGCAATTCGGATTGGGGAAAGATGTAATTAGTGAAATTGACATACGGAAGAGTAGTCCACACAAGCTTCCATCTTTTGGAGAGAACGCTGGTCTGAACAGCCGATTTAGCATCAACAAAGGAGAGAATTTCATGAATCAAGTCGTTACTCAACCAGCTTATTCTGTCTTCACCTTCTTCCCGTTCTTCTGATAATCTTGCACTCTTCTGCTTCTCCATCTGCTCCATTGTCTGCTCAATTGTTACGATTTCACACAGCAGAAATGTTGTAGATTGTACTGACCCATTTTTAAAAACATAAAATATATCATGATTCATAAAATTTATTACTTACAAGTGAATTGTCATTTTTAAATCCCCTATAATTTTAAAGAATTTTAGATGATTAAGTTTTATTGAATTTTTAATCATAAAATAAAATCCTAATTCAATATCATCATATAATATAGAATAATTTAAAATTTTAATTTAGTATCTTAAAAATTTAATGAAATTTTAAAACTTTGAATTAAATATATCATGATTTCATTTTTTTCAAAAGACGGATATAATAGACGTTAATTTCATGATTTAAAGAAAATATAAAAAAATTAATTTCATGACGTGTCTTATAATTCACTATTTAACTAAGAGATTTTTAAAGATCTAAGTTCGAATCTCATCAACAACATATTAAATATTTAAATTATTATATTTATTTAAAATATTGATAAATAAGGTTCAAATCTCGTACAAACTATATTACAATCATATAAAATAATGTAACTCTAAAATACAAATATTATTTAATTTGTTAAAAAAGAAAAATAATTAAATAATGAAAAGTCATACGTCATATAAACATATGATCAAAATTGAACAAACACATAATAATCCTTCCTTCTTAACAATCATCTTCCGAATGATCACCATGAAAATAAAAAACAAAAACCAAACTTTTAGTAGGAAAGACTAAACAAAACCCAAATAAATTTGTCTTTTCACAGGTGAATGCCTATGAAAGCCCGACAAATAAGAGGGACGACTACTCCAAGACAAGAGAATATTAGGATTCTTTTGGAGAGAGAGGAGGATATAAGTAAAAAAAAAAAAACACTTCTAATTAGGTATAAGTAAGGAAAACCTTCTATTATATTTTAGTTTAATTAAAAGGTTTCTAGGTAATTCATGCAATCAAGTAGGCTCAAAAACTCCGACTTAACCTCAACAGGCCCTACCATACAAATTCAATTCACCGGAAGCCTAGAAGAGCTCCCTTGATCATTCCTTGGCTAGGGAACTGGAGTCGCGGCTTTACCGGCAACAACCTGTCAATGGACAGACAAACATATAATACAAACATATAGTAAATTATAATTTATTAACACGAAGACAGAACAAAATTATAATAGCTTAGTTCACTAAAACAAAACAGAGTATTTACGACGGAAATTAATCCTAATATCCGTCGTAAGTTCCAAATTTACGACGATATATCTCCGTCGTTTGAAGTCGTATGTTACTAATATAAAAATGACACCGGTACTCAGGACTGGAAATTATTGACTTTTTTCCAATTTAAAAAATATTAAAATAAGGAGCGCACTTACGACAAAATTGTAAATCGATCGTATTAACTTACGACAGAAATCAAGAATCCATCGTAAGTTTAGACGCATAAGACTTTTGTCGTAAATTTTTCATCGTAAAAACCCCGTTTTGTTGTAGTGGTTGTCATATAAACTTGGAAATAGAAATCTGTCCAGTAAATCACAAACTTTGTGCCTAAAAACTTAAGTATATCTACGAGAATATAGAGCATTGTCCACACAAGACTAAAAGATTAGGCAAGAACATATGAGACTTTGCGAAATAAATTTGAATTTATTGTAAGTATTATGAGGTTTTAGCGAAAAAGAAAACTTGTCGATTTCGACTGTTTCTGGTCGAAATTAATTATTTTTGACCGCCGTGATATGATCGAATATAAGCTAGTTGAAATTATCACTTCGGTCGAATATAATTATTTTTAACCGCATTTTTATGTTTTCGATCGCGTAATTTCGACCAAATTTGGTCGAAAATAACCTGCCGAAAACGGTCGAATTTAAATTTTCGACCAAAAATGGTCGTTTCTATAGTTTTGACCAGAAACGTACTCAAACAGTTTCAAATTCGAAAAGGCGGCAGATTTTCCGCCACAAATTATTTTCGACCGAAGCTTATTTTCGACTAAAACCATGCGCGGGAAAAACTGTAGTGAGTTGCCGAATATATGCGGTCGAAAATAAGTTTATTTTCGACCGGGTATTTTCGACCACAAACGGTCGCTTTTATTATTTTCGACCGTTTATTGTCGAACGGGTTTATATTCGACCACAGACGTTCGAAATTAGATTCCGGTCGAAAAAAGCGGTCGAAAAATAACCGTTTTTCTTGTAGTGTTGCTAGCTAACATACTGGAACTCTCGCCAGTTTAGTTACGTGGTAGACTTGCGTACACTAGTTATAGTCTTATAAAGCACACTAGTTATAGTCTTATAGAGCATCCAGAGTTGAAACATGTGATTCATGATTGTCAGATATCATGAACGTAACATTCACAATATGGGATCAGCCACATAAAGTTTTCTTGGAGAGATAAATCTAGTGCGAAACAACAATTTCCAAAAATAAGTTAGCTAATATAATGGAAAGTCTATCTGGAGTGATTATTGCATAGACTTGCCTACATAGTTACAAATGTGGCTCATGATTGTTAGATGTCAAAGACTCATGATTATTAGATGTCACAAAACACAAATAGCACAGTTTAATATTAAGACTAGAAATGCTGCACTTGCTCGAAGAGTTAAAAGGGCTCTTAAGTACTTGAGGCAATGTAGTGACTAAGGTGGCTTCTGGAGAGTGACCAAGCAAGTTACGTTTGAGGTCAGCGGATATACTTGAGTCTTTATGTCCCTGTGGTACCTTCATATATGCTTCAACTGATAGAATGGATCAAAAGGAAATTGGACTAGAAATTAATTTGAAACTGCAGAAAGTACCTAGAAATATACCCCCAAAAATGATTATAATATGGAACTGAAAAGCAATTTAGATCTAAAATTTAGCATGCACTAAACAAAATTTTATGGTCGTTTCGCCATGAGTTTCCTTTCTGCAATATACTGGCTGCAGAAGCTAAATGAAGTGCATATACTTCGAACAATTTAACCAATGCTACTTATGTCTAAACTATATAGCGCCTTCAGTCATAGATTTATTAAAATGAATGAAAATAGTAATATTAAAGATAGAAATAAAATGTTACCTAATTGGTCTCAGAGTCTAGGGTAAGAATCTTAGCACTGCTCAGTCCTGGAAACATATAAATAACCCGGGTGTAATAATTCTTCAACTCCTCCCATAATGCAAGAGGCTCATCCCCATTGCCACCCCGTAGTTTTATATTCACATTCTCCAACTCAGACACTGCAAACATGATTGGAAAGAAACCAACAGAAGTAAAATTGCGGATATTGGGCGCCAAAACTATATATTATCTTGCCAGAATGATTAGATATAGTGCTCACAGGTGCATTGATTTCAAGGTTTACCAATTGGAGACAAGTTATCAAGCATTCTATAATTTTGTTTTCCCAAAAAAACAAGATAAGATTTTTTAGGCTGACAAGTGCAGAGAATAATTTAGATTCGGGAAACGACACAGCATCGAGCTTTAGAGTTAATAAAGCCGGAACAGCTATTTCGAGGCAATATGAAATTTGTCAGGTTAAGAGTTGTTATAAAGCAGGCAAACTAATAGAATCCAGTAACTGAAAACCCTAAAGTAGCAATGTGCTTAAAGAAGGCAAGTACCGAATACGATTGAGGCCAAATAATCCTATGATCGGGCTGTGCAGCCACATATAGAGATGTTAAAGCATGTAAATTACAATAAAGAGTTTTCGAAAGTTCACCTTCAATTGTCCTTAATGCATGTGAGTTTATGCAAGTAGATCTTGAATAGGATATACTAGATCGACTAAGATCAAAACCTAAGCACGAAGTTTCAAAGTTGAGACCCCGGGCATTGTGCAAAATTGCAATATATATGCACTGAAAGAAATTAAAAAGGTTCAAAAAATTATGATATTCAATATTCACTTCGAGTACATCAGATTGACGTTTTGATGTTATGCAAATGACAAAGGGCTAGAGTACGTCTACTACTTCCATCTTTTAATAAGGTGGCGCCCGTCAACCGCCGTTAATATAACTCCGTTAACTCCTAACAAAAGAATAAATGACAAGAGGGTGGTTCACTACAACAAAAACGGGTAAATTTGACCGCCAATTTTCGGTCATATTTAACTAAAAATGACTGCCCGTCGTCAAATTTAGCTAAATTTGACCGGAATTTGTTGGTCTCAAATAGCTTAGTGGAATTTAACATTTTCGGTCATATTTAATCAAATGTGACTGCTTAAAAATGACCGATTAAATATGACTGCGTAAATGTGACTGCCTAATTTGACCTCAACCAGTCATTTTTAGTTCCGATTTTTTGTCTCCAATTTTTTCGTCAAATTCAAATTTCCCGCTACTATTTCAAAAAAATTCAAATTTCCCGCTTTTGACTTAAATTAGCCTTTGTGCCTAAAAAAAATAATTAGGCCAACTAAAGAAATAGCATTATCCACAACAAGACTGAAAAAATATTAGGCGATAATAGATCGAGAAGACTGCGCGAAAGGAATTTGCATTTACAGTTAAGTATGATGAGGTTTTGGTGGAAAATGAACAAGGAAAATGCAGAAATTTAGTTTAATATAATGAGGTATTGGATTGATCGGGGATTAATCAGATGATTAATTGAATAATCAGATATTTAATCAGTTTGTTGAGATACGGAATATGGACTAATCGGTGATTAAAATCACCGACTTTGAGAACTTAGATTGAGGAAACAACACATCATCGAGCTATAGAGTAATAAAACGACAAGGCATTAAGCTAATTTAGAGTTAATAAAGCCGGAAAATCACAGCTATTTTGAAGCAAAATAGCTACATGGCTACCTTTGCGCAGAGTACCCCTCGCCCTTTGGTCATTCAATTAAAGGCATCTCGAATAGGCCACACGTCAAATTTTGGTTAGCGATCTATGTCACAAAGGGCAATCATTGCTTAGATTGCACACCTAACATAACATCAGATAAAATGTGTATGAGCAGAGCTGCTTAAAAATAGACTTGTACAAACTGAAATCGAGATAGATAGTACAGTAGAATAAAAAAAATATGAAATCGAGATAATTAGTGTTCATGTTTAAGGTTTAACCAAGATCGAACCGATTATTTGTACGTGGCGATTATTGGCAAGATGGTACTGTTGTAGTGGATTTTGAACCGGAAACATCACTACATATCCTAATACAAAGTTACACAAACATAGATTTAGGTTGTGCTACCAAACACACTCCATAGACCATAAGTGTACCATTAAGAGCAATAAATTATATATGTAAGTGAAAAGAAATGTAGGGAAAAGTGTAGAGTCTAAACAACATGGAGATGCTTTTTATAGTGGTGGACGGGCGATATTTTCTATGTGGAGGCGATAACAACGAGGTGATTAAATTATCATTATTATACAGGATGGTGAGGCGACAGTCACGAGGGTGTGGCGATAATAACGAGATGATTGATTGTCGTTTATGACGAATAATGTTGAGCACAAATTCCAGAATAATCTCTATATCAAATTGAGATAAGATATTTACGATTAATACCCAGAAAAATACTTTGATAATTAATACGCGAAAACTAATATAGAGAAAAAAGAAAACACCAATTCCATGATATTTAATGTTACATGTAACTAGAGCTCCCTAAAATAAATAAATGTAGACTTTAAAATCCGAATATTTAATTATAGCTTCCCCAAGTGTAGTTATGTATATTTTTCCATGTAATTGAAAATTATGAAAAATGATAACAGTACAACAGTGAAGTTAGCTAACGACCTGTAAAATGAAGTACTAGTAACAGTTGCAATAGAGAACTTATTAGACATAGATGTGCTATCCTTAATCTTGTTATGTAATTCCGCAGGCATACTTCTAGAACCTAAATTACCAACCAGAAGTATGCCTGCAGAATTACATATTGCAACTGTTACTAGTACTTCATTTTACAGGTCGTTAGCTAGCTATCTTCAGTGTTGTACTATTATCATTTTTCAGTATAATTTTCAATTACATGGAAAAATATACATAACTACACTTGGGGAAGCTATAATTACATATTCGGATTTTAAAGTCTACATTTGTTTATTTTAGGGGGCTCTAGTTACATGTAACATTAAACTATCATGGAATTGGTGTTTTCTTTTTTCTCTATATTAGTTTTCGCGTATTAATTATCAAAGTAGTTTTCTAGGTATTGACCGTAAATATCTTATCTCAATTTGATATAGAGATTATGCTAGAATTTGTGCTCAACATTATTCATCATAAACGACAATCAATCATCTCGTTATTATCGCCACACCCTCGTGACTGTCGCCTCACCTTCCTCTATAATAATGATAATTTATTCACCTCGCTGTTATCGCCTCCACATGGAAAATATCGCCCGTCCACCACTATAAAAAGCATCTCCGTGTTGTTTTGACTCTACAGTTTTCCTTACATTTCTTTTCACTTACATATATAATTTATTGCTCTTAATGGTACACTTATGGTCTATGGAGTGTGTTTGGTGGCACAACGTGAATCTATGTTTGTGTAACTTTGTACTCCCTCCATCCCAAATTAGATGAGCTCGTTGACTTCGGGCACGCACTTTAAAGTCCATTGACCGCATAGCTATATTATATATTTTTAAAATTTTATTTTTGCAAATAAAAATTTAAATATGAAATTTTCATTTACAAAAGAAAAATTAAAAAAATAAATTTCGGAACTAGTCGGTCAATGCACCTTAAGTTACGTGCCCAAAGTCAACTAGCTCATCTAATTTGAGATGGAAGGAGTATTAGGATATGTCGTGATGTTTCCGGTTCAAAACCCACCAAGGTTTACTCCTAGTTGATTACTATATCTCCCTAACAATTAATTAATATCTTGCCAATAATCGCCACAAATAATCTGGTCAGTCTTGGTTAAACCTTAAACATGAACACTAATTATCTTGATTTCATATTATTTATTCTCTGTACTATCTATCTCGATTTCAATTTGTACAAGTCTATTTTTAAACAGCTCTGCTCATACACATTTTATCTGATGTTATGCTAGGTGTGCAATCTAAGCATCTTCAGATGTATTACCAATTAAGAGCATGGCAACAACTTGAGACATTGGTGGTCTTGAAGACACCGGAGATTGAGTGCACAATAAACCTATCTCCATGCATTTCTTCACATCTTCTACCCTGTATTCATCAGGGTCTAGTGTCTTATCTATTAACTCTGAGTACATGTTGTTCTCGTACATTCTCCATGCCTATTACGATGAAAATTTGTAGTATAACATATCAGCTATGGAGAGAAAAATGTTGTCCATTATGTTAGTAATCACATAAGAACTTACATCTTCGAGTAGGTATTCATTGGTAGATTGAACATCATTGCACCTTCTGCCACTAATAATTTCAAGGACTACGATCCCGAAGCCATGTGTATCTACATTCTCAGACAATTGCCCATGTATTGCATACTCTGGTGCCGTATACCCTCTGTTTATGTTAGAAAGTGAGAGTGATATACAGAAAACTTGGTTGTGTATGAGTGATCAGCAACCCGACTTTAAAGAAAGAAAATATCTAGAATTAAATTAATTAGATCGACTTACAATGTCCCAGCAAATTTGGTGTTAACATGACTTTGGCTCTCAGGGAGAAGTCTGGCAAATCCAAAATCAGCAATTTTTGGCTGAAACTCTTCATCAAGCAATATGTTGCTCGATTTTATATCTCGATGTATGATCCTTACATGATATTGTTCATGTAAATAGGCAAGACCCTTGGCTGTGCCAAAAATTATGTCAAACCTTTGTTTCCAGTTAAGAGTGCCTCGCCTTTCACCTGTCTCAGTCAGTAACAGTTTATAAGGCTTATAGTTAATCTTCTAACGCACCAAGAAATCAGCAGTGTTCTTTTTGCTAGAAGATGAAAGCTAGTGAAAACAATCCTAATATATAATCACAAACAAATCTGTAAGCATTTCTGTTATTGCAAAATTAAAGCTAGAATGTAGTAAAAACATCAATAAGTGTGAACTTTACATCAATGGTGGCATCAGTTTACTAACCATATAGAAATTTTTCAAGGCTGAAGTTGGCCATGTACTCAATGACAAGAAGTAGTTCCTGTCCTTTAATGCAACATCCAAGGAGACGGATGAGATTACGATGATGAACATTACTAATGAGTCTAACTTCACTATCAAATATTGTCTCTGCTACCCTGGCGTCTAATGCTATTCTTTTCACTGCAACAATATCCCCATTCTTTAAAGTTCCCTGTCGACAACAGGATGAAGTAAGAACAGGTTGAAAAACCAATTTGTAATTTTATCATCAATAAACAAATGAACAGATCTTGGTACACATATACCTTGTATACATCTCCATAACCACCTTTTCCAAGTTTGTTTACTATGCTGAAATTTTTTGTAGCTAATTTCGAGTCATTATAACTGTATTTTGTAGGGCTTTGCAATTCAGTTGCTCCCAATATGTCACCTGGTACAGTTGCACATGATTAGCACTGTAACAGACATAGCTATCACATGAAGAAGCGATGATATTGCAGATATAGTAAGAGATGAACTAAAACTCCCAGCAACAGAAAATAGTTACCTCTTGGTGCTGCGATTCGTTTCCCTAAAACTTTGTACCATAAATATATATATATATATATATATATTGTCATAATCAATATAAGCCCTGCTATCCCCACAATGCTGCCAATTAAAATTGCCTTCCTGTTGCTTGAACTCCCTATATAAAGCACACAGCATCACATTACTAAAGCCTTGCGCGCTATGATTTTTCTTAAATCTTACACACTTAGTGATTAAGAGACAAGAAAGAAATAATAGATGTCCATATTAGCAATGCGCCACACTTTAATGTATCACAGAGCGTGGCCGCGCATCCATCAATTTTAGTACAGCATGCATAGCAAAGACAGTAAGCTCAAAATTTTACCAGAGGGTTGAAAAGAAATATTACCACTTTTCAGGAAAGGTGTGAAATCAGTAGTCTGATATCAGTAGTGTGATATCAGAGGGTTGAATATAGTTTTTGAACCAAAGCAATTTGGCTCAAAAAATATATTCCAATTAAGTACAGGTACCTACAACTATGCAACTAGTCTCCCACTGCAGTTCAGCAGAAATTAATTTTATAAAGAAGCCAATCAAATCCAAAACATATCCCAGTTTCATAGTCAGGAAGGATTCAAAAGAAACCACCTTATCCAATCAGTTACCAGATATAAGTCTAACAGTCAGGAAAGACACAAGCAAAAACACTAACAAAATGAAGTAATACAACAACATATCAAGGACCACGAAATAGATCATCTCCGATGTAGCCAGCATCAGGAGTGCCATCAGCAATCCAAGAGTCAACTGCATCAAGCTTGTCTGGTAGGAGGTGTGTTATCTGGAATTGTTCAACGCAATTCAGATGGTTGACCAGCCATTTTACATTGAATGATCTTTGCAAGTCAGCAAACTGAACCCTATACTCCGCAATCATTTCAGTATCAACCTCAGTCATCGACGTTCTGGTATAGTCTTTGACTATGGTACAAAACATGTTCAGCTTCATTGTACACAACTTTTTGCTATTGGTGGTGAAGTGGTCAAAGGTTTCTGGATACTTCTTCTCTATGCAATCAAGTAGGCTCAAAAACTCCGAGTTAACCTCATGGCCCTTCCATAATCCAATTTCTCCGGAAGCCCTAGAAGAACTCGCTCGATCATTCTTGGGATCTGCAACTGGAGTTGTAAAAGAATTTCCTGGCAACTGCCTTTGAATGGACATGCTAACTGATAAGTTATCCTGCAAGAAATACAACAACATAGTCAATTATAATTTATTAACATAAAAAATTATAATAACTTAGTTGTAAGATAAAACTTGGGAGTCGAAATCTATCAAATCAATTACAGCCTTTGTGCTTAAAAAAATAATTAGGCTACTAGAAGAACTAGCTTATCCACAACAAGACTGAAAAATTAGGCAATAACAAATCGAGAAGACTGCGCAAAAGGAATTTGCATTTACTGTTAAGTATGATGAGGTTTTGGTGGAAAATGAACAAAGAGAGTGCAGAAATTTAGTTTCTTCTTGATGGCAATCCCAAACATCATGTGCCACTTCTAACTCATTCAAACTGCAAGCTTATATGCATGACAAGAATATATAAAAGGTTTGTGCACTTAAACTATTTAAAGGCTCTTAAAGCAAATATTTTCCATATTTGAGCAGAATTAAAATACAGGGATTAAACTAAAACACATAACATAAAATTTTAGGGAATAACTGAGGTCTAAGAACTTAACCAAGTGCACTTCATTTTCAAACTGCGTCATATAAGAAAAGCGGGCATTTCCGACCGTCAAAGTTGGTCGGAAATGAAGAGAGTTGGTCGGTTTTCACCTCATAACTGACCACCGACTAACTGATTGCGTTGGTCCTTTAAAACCTGGTCGTAAATAACTGATCGGTCGGAAATGAAACTTATAATTGACCGACGAACGACCGCTATCTTTAGTCGGTAATGTTTTGCCATTTTCTTAGAACTTGGCCCCACCTGTGATTGCTATCAAGATCTTTGAAAATTCTAGTTATACTAATTGAAAATATAAGCAAATGTAAATGATTTATGTGAGAAACAATTTGGAACTCAAAGCAACAAGAACAATAATTGGGAGAACAAAGGTGTTAATATATAGATAGAGTAGGATTAGCACATAAAATTGTCATCCTTCTTGTTGAATATGATTTTTAGGGTGTTATAAAGTTCGTCCTTGCTATAACCCCAGATGTGATATCTGTATGACAATGACATCTGACATTTGGTATGGTGTTATAGGCAAACAAGCATGCTTCAAAAAAGTTCTTAAAAAAAAGTTGCCTAAATATTGCCAAAGAAAAAGATATTAAACGATGCTTTCTCTTTTTTCTTTTTTTTCTATTTTGGTGCGAGCATATGTCATATTATATTAGAAGGAATATGTAAATTGAATGTGAAAAGTTCTAATTGGTTATTCGAAGAACGGATTTGTCTGGAACTCTGGAAGTTTAAATGCTTAGATTATTAAAACATATGACCAAATTCGATAGAAGAAATACTATCAAGTGAATAACAAATATTACATTATTAAATCACATGAAATAATTTGATAAAAGAAACAATATCGAGTGATCTATAACTGATCATTGACTTTTGAGTAACATATATACTTGGTCTGTGGATGTGCTAATCTCATGGAACAGTGATTTCTAGATATCGCAGAACACAACATGCACAATATCAGATCAGCACATTTTCTTGCAGCAATAATGGTAGTGAGAAACCACAGTTTCATAAACATGTTAGCTAATATAATGGAACTCCGTCTTGATTGATTATGGAGTAGACTTGCATATGCTAGATATAAGTGTCACTCATAATTGTTAAATATGGCAGACTCAAGATTATAAGATGTCACAAAACCCAACATGCACAGTATCTGCTTACAAAATCAAAACAAGAAATACTGCAATTACTCGAAAATTTAAAAGGGTTCTTAAGTACCTGAAGCAATTTAGTGACTATGGAGGCCTCGGGAGAGCGACCAAGCAAGTAGCATTTGAGTTCAGCGGATATACTTGAATCTTTATGTCCATGTGGTACCTTCACATGCTTCAACTGACAGAATGGAGAAGGAACCTGGACAAGAAGTTTTGAAACAGCAGAAAGTGCCTAGAAAATACCCACAAAAAATGATTAAGATATGGAACTGAGCTGCAATTTAGATCTAGAATTTAACATGCACTAAACAAGACTTTATGGTTGTTTCATTATCATGAGTTCGCCTTCTGCAGTATACTGGCTGCAGAAGCTAATTTATAATGAAGTGCATATACTGTTAACAATTTAGCCAACCGCTACTAATTAATGCCTAAACACTAATTTAACGAATGTTATCAGTCATACAAATAATAACTATATAGCATCTTCAGTCAGAAAAGGATATAAATTTATAATGACTCATAGTAGTAATATTGAAAAGAGAAATATAAAGTTACCTGAACGGTCGCTGAGTCTAGGGTAAGAATCTTAGCATTGCTCAGTCCTGGAAACATATAAACAACCCGAGTATAATAAAGCTTGAACTCCTCTAATGATGCAAGAGGCTCGTCCCCATTGCTACCCCGTAGTTTGATATGCACATTTTCCAACTCAGACACTCCAAACATGATAGGAAAGAAACCAACAGAAGTAAAATTGCGGATATGGTGCGCCAAAACAATGATATTGCCAGAATGATAAGTTGTAGTACTCACAGGTGAATTGATTTCAAGGTTTTCCAATTGGGGACAAGATATCAAGCATTCTTCAGTTATATTTCCCCGGAAAAACAAGATAAGATTTTTTAGATTGACAAGCGCAGAGAAGAACCTAGATTCAGGAAAGGACACATCATCGAGCTTTAGAGTTAATAAAGCCGGAAAATGCCAACTATTTTGAGGCAATATGCAATTTGTCAGGTGAAAAGTTGTTAAAGCAGGTAAACTAATAGGATCCGGTAACTGTAAACCCTCGAGTACCAATGTGCGTAAAGCAGGCAAGCATGACAAATGCAATTCAGGCAAGAGGATTCTATGATCGGGCTGGGCAGCCAAATTTAAAGTGTTTAAAGCAGGTAAATTCCAACAACGAGTTGTCGAAAGTTCACCTTGAATTGGCCTTAATGTGAGTTTATGCAAGGAAGGAGAGTTCATACTGTATATACAAGAATCCAGTTTAAAACCTGAGGCCGAAGTTTCAAATTTTATATCCCGAGCATTGTTAAACATCGCTTCAAACATATACTGGGGAAAAAGAAGTTGTTCTACGACATGATCAAATTCGAAATTCACTTTGAGTAAATCAGATAGACTGTTTCGCCCCAGGAAAAAATTGGAAATAAAGCGAATTCGAGTGTCAAGTATGTGCAATTCGGATTGGGGAAAGATGTAATTAGTGAAATTGACATACGGAAGAGTAGTCCACACAAGCTTCCATCTTTTGGAGAGAACGCTGGTCTGAACAGCCGATTTAATTAGCATCAACAAAGGAGAGAATTTCATGAATCAAGTCGTTACTCAACCAGCTTATTCTGTCTTCACCTTCTTCCCGTTCTTCTGATAATCTTGCACTCTTCTGCTTCTCCATCTGCTCCATTGTCTGCTCAATTGTTACGATTTCACACAGCAGAAATGTTGTAGATTGTACTGATCCATTTTTAAAAACATAAAATATATCGTGATTCATAAAATTTATTACTTACAAGTGAATTGTCATTTTTAAATCCCCTATAATTTTAAAGAATTTTAGATGATTAAGTTTTATTGAATTTTTAATCATAAAATAAAATCCTAATTCAATATCATCATATAATATAGAATAATTTAAAATTTTAATTTAGTATCTTAAAATTTTAATAAAATTTTAAAACTTTGAATTAAATATATCATGATTTCATTTTTTTCAAAAGACGGATATAATAGACGTTAATTTCATGATTTAAAGAAAATATAAAAAAATTAATTTCATGACGTGTCTTATAATTCACTATTTAACTAAGAGATTTTTAAAGATCTAAGTTCGAATCTCATCAACAACATATTAAATATTTAAATTATTATAATTATTTAAAATATTGATAAATAAGGTTCAAATCTCGTACAAACTATATTACAATCATATAAAATAATGTAACTCTAAAATACAAATATTATTTTGTTTGTTAAAAAAGAAAAATAATTAAATAATGAAAAGTCATACGTCATATAAACATATGATCAAAATTGAACAAACACATAATAATCCTTCCTTCTTAACAATCATCTTCCGAATGAACACCATGAAAATAAAAAACAAAAACCAAACTTTTAGTAGGAAAGACTAAACAAAACCCAAATAAATTTGTCTTTTCACAGGTGAATGCCTATGAAAGCCCGACAAATAAGAGGGACGACTACTCCAAGACAGAGAGAATATTAGGATTCTTTTGGAGAGAGAGGAGGATATAAGTAAAAAAAAAAAACACTTCTAATTAGGTATAAGTAAGGAAAACCTTCTATTATATTTTAGTTTAATTAAAAGGTTTCTAGGTAATTCATGCAATCAAGTAGGCTCAAAAACTCCGACTTAACCTCAACAGGCCCTACCATACAAATTCAATTCACCGGAAGCCTAGAAGAGCTCCCTTGATCATTCCTTGGCTAGGGAACTGGAGTCGCGGCTTTACCGGCAACAACCTGTCAATGGACAGACAAACATATAATACAAACATATAGTTAATTATAATTTATTAACACGAAGACAGAACAAAATTATAATAGCTTAGTTCACTAAAACAAAACAGAGTATTTACGACGGAAATTAATCCTAATATCCGTCGTAAGTTCCAAATTTACGACGATATATCTCCGTCGTTTGAAGTCGTATGTTACTAATATAAAAATGACACCGGTACTCAGGACTGGAAATTATTGACTTTTTTCCAATTTAAAAAATATTAAAATAAGGAGCGTACTTACGACAGAAATCAAGAATCCATCGTAAGTTTAGACGCATAAGACTTTTGTCGTAAATTTTTCATCGTAAAAACCCCGTTTTGTTGTAGTGGTTGTCATATAAACTTGGAAATAGAAATCTGTCCAGTAAATCACAAACTTTGTGCCTAAAAACTTAAGTATATCTACGAGAATATAGAGCATTGTCCGCACAAGACTAAAAGATTAGGCAAGAACATATGAGACTTTGCGAAATAAATTTGAATTTATTGTAAGTATTATGAGGTTTTAGCAAAAAAGAAAACTTGTCGATTTCGACTGTTTCTGGTCGAAATTAATTATTTTTGACCGCCGTGATATGATCGAATATAAGCTAGTTGAAATTATCACTTCGGTCGAATATAATTATTTTTAACCGCATTTTTATGTTTTCGATCGCGTAATTTCGACCAAATTTGGTCGAAAATAACCTGCCGAAAACGGTCGAATTTAAATTTTCGACCAAAAATGGTCGTTTCTATAGTTTTGACCAGAAACGTACTCAAACAGTTTCAAATTCGAAAAGGCGGCAGATTTTCCGCCACAAATTATTTTCGACCGAAGCTTATTTTCGACTAAAACCATGCGTGGGAAAAACTGTAGTGAGTTGCCGAATATATGCGGTCGAAAATAAGTTTATTTTCGACCGGGTATTTTCGACCACAAACGGTCGCTTTTATTATTTTCGACCGTTTATTGTCGAACGGGTTTATATTCGACCACAGACGTTCGAAATTAGATTCCGGTCGAAAAAAGCGGTCGAAAAATAACCGTTTTTCTTGTAGTGTTGCTAGCTAACATACTGGAACTCTCGCCAGTTTAGTTACGTGGTAGACTTGCGTACACTAGTTATAGTCTTATAAAGCACACTAATTATAGTCTTATAGAGCATCCAGAGTTGAAACATGTGATTCATGATTGTCAGATATCACGAACGTAACATTCACAATATGGGATCAGCCACATAAAGTTTTCTTGGAGAGATAAATCTAGTGCGAAACAACAATTTCCAAAAATAAGTTAGCTAATATAATGGAAAGTCTATCTGGAGTGATTATTGCATAGACTTGCCTACATAGTTACAAATGTGGCTCATGATTGTTAGATGTCAAAGACTCATGATTATTAGATGTCACAAAACACAAATAGCACAGTTTAATATTAAGACTAGAAATGCTGCACTTGCTCGAAGAGTTAAAAGGGCTCTTAAGTACTTGAGGCAATGTAGTGACTAAGGTGGCTTCTGGAGAGTGACCAAGCAAGTTACGTTTGAGGTCAGCGGATATACTTGAGTCTTTATGTCCCTGTGGTACCTTCATATATGCTTCAACTGATAGAATGGATCAAAAGGAAATTGGACTAGAAATTAATTTGAAACTGCAGAAAGTACCTAGAAATATACCCCCAAAAATGATTATAATATGGAACTGAAAAGCAATTTAGATCTAAAATTTAGCATGCACTAAACAAAATTTTATGGTCGTTTCGCCATGAGTTTCCTTTCTGCAATATACTGGCTGCAGAAGCTAAATGAAGTGCATATACTCCGAACAATTTAACCAATGCTACTTATGTCTAAACTATATAGCGCCTTCAGTCATAGATTTATTAAAATGAATGAAAATAGTAATATTAAAGATAGAAATAAAATGTTACCTAATTGGTCTCAGAGTCTAGGGTAAGAATCTTAGCACTGCTCAGTCCTGGAAACATATAAATAACCCGGGTGTAATAATTCTTCAACTCCTCCCATAATGCAAGAGGCTCATCCCCATTGCCACCCCGTAGTTTTATATTCACATTCTCCAACTCAGACACTGCAAACATGATTGGAAAGAAACCAACAGAAGTAAAATTGCGGATATTGGGCGCCAAAACTATATATTATCTTGCCAGAATGATTAGTTATAGTGCTCACAGGTGCATTGATTTCAAGGTTTACCAATTGGAGACAAGTTATCAAGCATTCTATAATTTTGTTTTCCCAAAAAAACAAGATAAGATTTTTTAGGCTGACAAGTGCAGGGAATAATTTAGATTCGGGAAACGACACAGCATCGAGCTTTAGAGTTAATAAAGCCGGAACAGCTATTTCGAGGCAATATGAAATTTGTCAGGTTAAGAGTTGTTATAAAGCAGGCAAACTAATAGAATCCAGTAACTGAAAACCCTAAAGTAGCAATGTGCTTAAAGAAGGCAAGTACCGAATACGATTGAGGCCAAATAATCCTATGATCGGGCTGTGCAGCCACATATAGAGATGTTAAAGCATGTAAATTACAACAAAGAGTTTTCGAAAGTTCACCTTCAATTGTCCTTAATGCATGTGAGTTTATGCAAGTAGATCTTGAATAGGATATACTAGATCGACTAAGATCAAAACCTAAGCACGAAGTTTCAAAGTTGAGACCCCGGGCATTGTGCAAAATTGCAATATATATGCACTGAAAGAAATTAAAAAGGTTCAAAAAATTATGATATTCAATATTCACTTCGAGTACATCAGATTGACGTTTTGATGTTATGCAAATGACAAAGGGCTAGAGTACGTCTACTACTTCCATCTTTTAATAAGGTGGCGCCCGTCAACCGCCTTTAATATAACTCCGTTAACTCCTAACAAAAGAATAAATGACAAGAGGGTGGTTGGAGTTTTCAAAAGTTGCAAAATAGTGGCTGGACTTTAAAAATAGCAGAATAGTGGCAGCCAATATTCGCAATTTTTGAAAAACTCCAGCCACCCCCTCGTTTTTTATTCTTAATTTTTTGGAGTTAACGGAGCTACGTTGACCGTGCTTGACTGGCGCCAAATTTGTTAAATATATTCCAAGTGCAAGTACCTACAACTATGCAACTAGGCTCCCACTGCAATTTAATTAGCAGAAATTAATTTTAAAAAAAAACATATCTCAGCCAATCAATTCCAAAACATATCCAAGTTTCATAGTCAGGAAGGATTTAAAATAAACCACTTATCCAAACAGTTACCAGATATACGACTAACAGTCATGAATGACACAATTAAAAACAATAACAAAATGAAGTAATGCAACAACATATCAAGGACCAGGAAATAGATCATCTCCGATGTAGCCAGAATCATGACTGCCATCAGCAATACAAGAGTCAAGTGCATCAAGCTTGTCGGGTACGAGGCGCGTTATCTGGAATTGTTCAACGTAGTTCAGATGGTTCACCAGCCATTTTACATTGAATGATCTTTGCAAGTCAGCAAACTGAGCCCTATACTCCGCAATCATCTCAATATCAACCTCTGTCATCGACATTCTGGTATAATCTTTCACTATGGTACACAACATGTTCAGCTTCATTGTACACAACTTTTTGCTATTGGTGGTAAAGTGGTCAAAGGTTTCTGGGTACTTGTTCTCTATGCAATCAAGTAGGTTCAAAAACTCCGAGTTAACCTCATGGCCCTTCCATAACCCAGTTTCGCCCAAAGCCCTAGAAGAACTCGCTCGATCGTTCTTGGGCTCTGCAATTGGAGTTGCTAATGAATTTCCTGCCAACAGCCTTTGACTGGACATGCTAACCAATTTACCCTGCAAAAAATACAAAAGCATAGTCAATTATAATTTCTTACGAAGACAAAAAAATTATAATAAATTAGTTGTAAGATAAAACTTGGGAGTCAAAATCTATTAAATAAATTACAGCCTTTGTGCCTTACAAAATAATTAGGCTACCAGAAGAAATAGCATTATCCACAACAAGACTGAAAAATTAATAGGGAATAACAGATCAAGAAGACTGCGCGAAAGGAATTTACGTACATTTACTGCTAAGTATGATGAGGTTTTGGTGGAAAATGAACAAGTAGAGTGCAGAAACTTAGTTTCTTCTTTGATGGCAATCCCAAACATCACGTGCCACTAATTCTAATTGGTTATTTGAAGAACGGATTTTGTCTGGATCTCTGGAAGTTTAAATGCTTAGATTATTAAATCATATGACCAAATTCGATAGAATTAGAAATAGTATATATCAAGTGAATAACAACATAGATTGTTTAATCACATGACATAATTTGATAGAAGAAACTATATCGAGTGAATAACTTCGTCACTGATCATTAATTGACCTTTGAGTAACTTAGTGTGTGGATGTGCTAGTCTCATGGAACAGTGATTTCTAGATGTCTCAGAACACAAAATGCACACTATCATGTCAGATCAGCGGCGTAAAGCATTTTCTTGCAGCAATAATGCTAGTAAATTAGAAACCACAATTTCCATAAACATGTTAGCTAATATAATGGAACTCCGTCTTGATTGATTATGGAGTAGACTTCCATACACTAGATATAATTGTTAAATGTGGCAGACTCAAGATTATAAGATGTCACAAAACACAACATGCACAGTATCTGCTTACAAAATTATAACAAGAAATACTGCAATCACTCGAAAAGTTAAAAGGATGCTTAACTACCTGAGGCAATTTAGTGACTATGGTGGCTTCTGGTGAGCGACCAAGCAAGTAGCTTTTGAGGTCAGCGGATATACTTGAATCTTTATGTCCCTGTGGTACCTTCACATGCTTCAACTGATAGAATGGAGAAGGAACCTGGACAAGAAGTTTTGAAACAGCAGAAAGTGCCTGGAAAAATACCCCCAAAAAATGATTAAGATATGGAACTAAGTTGCAATTTAGATCTAGATAGATGAATTTAACAGGCACTAAACAAGACTTTATAGTTGTTTCACCATGAGTTCGCCTTTTGCAGTAAGTATACTGGCTGCAGAAGCTAAATGAAAAGCATATATACTAATGCCTAAACACTAATTTAACGAATGTTATCAGTCATACAATCAATAACTATATAGCATCTTCAGTCAGAAAAGGTGATAAATTTATAATGACTGATAGTAGTCATATTGAAAAGAGAAAAATAAAGTTACCTGAACGGTCGCTGAGTCTAGGGTAAGAATCTTAGCATTGCTCAGGCCTGGGAACATATAAACAACCCGCCTAAAATAAAGCTTGAACTCCTCCAATGATGCAAGAAGCTCGTCCCCATTGCTACCCCGTAGTTTTATATTCACATTCTCCAACTCAGACACTCCGAACATGATAGGAAAGAAACCAACAGAAGTAAAATTGCGGATATGGTGCGCCATAACAATGATATTGCCAGAATGATAAGTTGTAGTACTCACAGGTGAATTGATTTCAAGGTTTTCCAATTTGGGACAAGATATCAAGCATTCTTCAGTTATGTTTCCCCGGAAAAACAAGATAAGATTCTTCAGATTGACTAGTGCAGAGAAGAACCTAGATTCGGGGAACGACACAGCATCCAGCTTTAGAGTTAATAAAGCCGGAAAATCCCAACTATTTTGAGGCAATATGCAATTTGTCAGGTGAAGAGAGGTTAAAGCAGGTAAACTAATAGGATCCGGTAACTGAAAACCCTCAAGTACCAATGTGCGTAAAGCAGGCAAGCATGACAAATACCATTCAGGCAAGAGGATTCTATGATCGGGCTGCGCAGCCAAATGTAGAGTTGTTAAAGCAGGTAAATTCCAACAACGAGTTGCCGAAAGTTCACCTCGAATTGGCCTTACTGTGAGTTTATGCAAGGAAGGAGAGTTCATACTGTATATATAAGAATCAAGTTCAAAACCTGAGGGCAAACTTTCAATTTTTACCTCCCGAGCATTGTTCAACATTGCTTTCGACACACACGTCAAAAAAAAGTTATCAAATTCGAAATTCACTTTAAGTAAATCAGATAGATTGCTTCGCCGCAAGAAAAAATTGCAAATAAAGCGACCTCGAGTTTCATGATTATGCAAACTGGGAAAGATGTGATTAGTGAAATTGACATAGGGAAGAGTTCTCCAGACAAGCTTCCATCGTTTGGAGAGAACGCTGGTCTGAACAGCCGATCTTGCATCAACAAATGAGAGAATTTCATGAATTAACTCGGTGCTTAACCAGCTTATTCTGTCTTCACCCCCTTCTGGTTCTTCTGAAACTCTTGCAATCTTCCGCTTATCCGCCTGCTCCATTGTGTACCGAAGTTGAGATGAAATTCACACAGCAGTCATCTTGGTTTTATGCTGCGACTTAAGTTGAGGTGAAATGTTTTTTTTTAAATGTTAGAGAATATTCCCAGCATATTTTTAAAACATAAGTTTTTAAGAAAAATCTCATTTTTGAATTTCATATATTCAAAGAATTTCAAATAATAATATTCGAATATTATTGAATTTTGATTTGCATTTTAAAATCTTGATTCAATATCATTAGATACTTTAGAATAATTTCAAATTTTAATATAATTTTCAAATCAGATATATTTCTTAATTTCATTTCTTAAAGTACGTTAATTTCATGAATGAAAAAAATTTTAAAAATATTAATTATATCATCCTTAGTTTATATTTATATTCATTATATTTTGAATATTAATATATAATTATATTATATTGTTAAAATAAAAAGTACACAGATTTGATGGTTGATTTGTAGTAATATGAGTATAGTATAACGCATTATAACTATTAGATTACTTAATCAAATTGGATAGCTATATGTGTTTATATATATTATAAATTATAAATCATAAATTTAAATAAAATATGTTAATATATATTTTAATTTTATGTCTATTATTTGAAACTAATAATATCAATAATTATTCTTAATATTTTTTTTAACCTCGGACTAGTAATAGTATCTTAATTATATATAATATATTGTAGTAATAATTTTAATTTATTTAGATAATTTCATACTGTATCTATCCGGAATCAATTTATAATACGTGTAATTGTCCCACTCATAAAGAGCTTTCTTGATTATACATTGGCTCCGGAGTCGCTAAAGGCTTTCTTGACAACAATCTCCGAATGGACAAGCCAACATATATACTTATCCCGCAAGAAATACAAAAATATAGTAAATTAAAAATTTATTAACAAGAATACAAAATAAAATTATAATAGCTTAGTTGTAAGATAAATTTGGGAGTGCGTAGAAATCTATTCAATAAATTACGGCCTTTGTGCCTAAAAAACTAAGTATTATCCACACAAAACTAAGAAATTAAGCAAGAACGGAGAAGACTGTGCGATAGAATTTACATTTACGGTCAAGTATTATAAAATTTTGGCGGAATAGGAAAAAAAGAAGATTACAAAATTTTAGTTTCTTCTTGATGATATCTGGTGATAATTTTAACTCAATCCGCAAACTTAATATATTACAAGTATATATACGCACTCGAACGGTAGCGGCTGCGGGTTCCTACGTTAAAAAAAAAATTGCACTTATAATTGATACCGGAGAAGCTAAACAAAGTGCATTGTCAAATCTGCTTGGGAAAATTGATAACTTCAACAAGCATCCACTATAATATCATAGCTCTAATAAAGGCTTAAAAATATAAAATTGATTACTCATACTACGAAGAAATAACTCTCTGAGAAAATTCAGATCAATGTGTATATGTTGTATAGGACACTATAAGAAAATTATTTTTAATGACAGAAAATTCCGTTGGCATGATAGAATTTTACGTTGTTCTGAAACTCTTGCAATCTTCCGCTTAATGTTTTTTTTCATAAAAGTTAGAGAATAATTCCAGCATATTTTTAAAACATAAGTTTTTAAGAAAAGTCTCATTTTTGAATTTCATATATTCAAAGAATTTCAAATAATAATATTCGAATATTATTGATTTTTCATTTACATTTTAAAATCTTGATTCAATATCATCATTAGATACTTTAGAATAATTTCAAATTTTAATTTAATATTTTAACATAATTTTTAAATCAGAAATATATCTTGATTTCATTTCTTTAAGTACGTTAATTTCATGAATGAAAAAAAATATGAAAAATATTAATTAAATATCATCCTTAGTTTATATTTATATTCATTATATTTTGAATATTTATATATAATTGCAGAATTGCAAGAAGCTCTTTCATGGGTAAAAGATCTGGGATATAAAAGATGCATATTCGAGACTGATGCAAAGACACTTGCGGAGGCATGCAAGAAGGTTCATGGACGTGCGTATTTTCACTTAATTGTGTCGAGTTGTGTTGAGTTATTAAAGCACTATGATGAGGTGGTAGTTGAATTTGTTCATAGGTCTGCTAATGAGGTAGCTCATAAGCTAGCAAGGGTTACTCGTTCTATATGTCAGGCATCCACGAGTGGGTTGATACAGCTCCAGAGTTTATTTCTAATGCTTTGATCATTGATTCAGTTTAATAAAAGCAAGTACGTTTATCTTGACAAAAAAAATGATAATAACTTAGTTGTAAGATAAAACGCTTGGGAGTCGAAATCTATTAAGTTAATGGAAAGTGCCTAGAAAAAGACCCCCAAAAAATGATTAAGATATGGAATTTCGAGTTTCAAGATTATGTAATTCGGATTCTGGAAAGATATAATTAGTGAAATTGACATACGGAAGAGTAGTCCAGACAAGCTTCCATCTTTTGGAGAGAACGCTTGTCTGAACAGCCGATTTAGCATCAACAAATGAGAGAATTTCATGAATTAAATCGTTGCTCAACCAGCTTATTTTGTCTTCACCTTCTTCTCGTTCTTCTGATAATTAATCTTGCTATCTTCTGCATCTCCATCTGCTCCATTATCTACCCAATTGTTACAATTTTACACAGCAGAGATTTGATGCTGCTAGCGAAGTTGAGGTGAAGTAGAAAATGATGCAGGGTCTATACTATTTAATTCTTCAAAATGTTGTAGATTATGACACATTTTTAAAAACATAAAATATATTGTGATTCATAAAATTTATTACTCATAATAAAATTGTCATTTTTAAGTCCCGTATAATCTTAAAGAACTTTAAACGAAAAAGTTTTATTGAATTTTTAATCATATAATAAAATCTTGATTCAATATCATCATATATTTTAGAATAATTTAAAATTTTAATTTAATATCTTAAATATATAATATAATTTTAAAACTTTGAATTAAATATATCATGCATTTTTTTAATAGACGGATATAATAGACGTTAATTTCATGAATGAAAAAATATAAAAAATATTAATTAAACACCATTCTTAATTTGTAGTTTATTAACGCTGACATGGTCTTTTGTATATGGAATAATTTATATATATATATATATATATATATATATATATTATTAATAAAAAATAATATATATTCTCACCAGTGCGCACCCCTTGTCATTCAATTCAAGGCATCTCCAATAGCCACACGTCAAAATTTTGGTTGGTGATCTACGTCACAAAGGGCAATCATTGCTTAGATTGCACACCTAGCATAACATCAAGATAAAATGTGTATGAGCTTAAAAATGGACTTGTACATACTGAAATCGAGATAGATAGTACAGTAGAATAAAAAAAATGAAATCGAGATGATTAGTGTTCATGTTTAAGGTTTAACCAAGATCGACCCGATTATTTGTGACGATTATTGGCAAGATATTAATTAATTGTTAGCGAGATAGTAATCAACTAGGAGTAAACCTTGGTATTGTTGCAGTGGGTTTTGAACTGGAAACATCAGACATATACAAAGTTACACAAACATAGATTCAGGTTGTGCCACCAAACACACTCCATAAACCATAAGTGTACCATTAAGAGCAATAAATTATATATGTAAGTGAAAAGAAATGTAAGGGAAAGTATAGAGTCTAAACAACACGGAGATGCTTTTTATAGTGGTGGACGGGCGATATTTTCCATGTGGAGGCGATAACAACGAGGTGATTAAATTATCATTATTATACAGGAAGGTGAGGCGACAGTTACGAGGGTGTGGCGATAATAACGAGATGATTGATTGTCGTTTATGACGAATAATGTTGAGCACAAATTCTAGAATAATCTCTATATCGAATTAAGATAAGATATTTACGATTAATACCCAGAAAACTACTTTGAATAATTAATACCCGAAAACTAATACAGAGAAAAAAGAAAACACCAATTCCATGATAGTTTAATGTTACATGTAACTAGAGCACCCTAAAATAAATAATTGTAGACTTTAAAATCCGAATATGTACTCAAAGCTTCCCCAAGTGTAGTTATGTATATTTTTCCATGTAGCAGTTGAAAATTATACTGAAATATGATAACAGTACAACGCTGAAGTTAGCTATGATAACAGTACAACGCTGAAGTTAGCTAACGACCTGTAAATGAAGTACTAGTAACAGTTGCAATAGAGAACCCATTAGACATAGATGTGCTATCCTTAATCTTGTTATGTGATTCTGCAGGCATACTTCTGGTTGGTAACTTAGGTTCTTCAGATGTATTACCAATTAAGAGCATGGCAACAACTTGAGACATTGGTGGTCTTCAAGACACTGGAGATTGAGTGCACAATAAACCTATCTCCATGCATTTCTTCACATCTTCTACCCTGTATTCATCAGGGTCTAGTGTCTTATCTATTAACTCTGAGTACATGTTGTTCTCGTACTCTGAGTATCTACTTTCTCAGACAATTGCCCATGTATTGCATACTCTGGTGCCGTATACCCTCTGTTTATTATGTTAGAAAGTGAGAGTGATATACAGAAAACTTGGTTGTGTATGAGTGATCAGCAACCCGACTTTAAAGAAAGAAAATATCTAGAATTAAATTAATTAGATCGACTTACAATGTCCCAGAAAATTTGGTGTTAACATGACTTTGGCTCTCAGGGAGAAGTCTGGCAAATCCAAAATCAGCAATTTTTGGCTGAAACTCTTCATCAAGCAATATGTTGCTCGATTTTATATCACGATGTATGATCCTTACATGATATTGTTCATGTAAATAGGCAAGACCCTTGGCTGTGCCAAAAATTATGTCAAACCTTTGTTTCCAGTTAAGAGTCCCTCGCCTTTCACCTGTCTCAGTCAGTAACAGTTTATAACGCACCAAGAAATCAGCACTGTTCTTTTTGCTAAAAAATGAAAGCTAGTGAAAACAATCCTAATATATAATCACAAACAAATCTGTAAGCCTTGCGCTATGATAGATATCCATATTAGAAAAGTGTTGCCACACTTTAATGTATCACAGAGCGTGGCTGTGCATCCATCAATTTTAGTATAGCATACATAGCCAAGACGGTAAGCTCAAAATTTTACCAGAGGGTTGAAAAAAAATATTACCACTTCTCAGGAAAGGTGTGATATCAGTAGTCTGATTTTCAGCAAAAAATGCGGTGTCTGAGTATCTGAAGAAACACCCTACATCTATGGCCCTCCCATCAGCCTGAGGTGGGCAAGTTCTTAAACTACTATAAGCCATAGTTAAACAATGTAGGCACCCAGTTTTGTTTAATGTCTCGATGCATTGTGCCACTGCATAAACTGCACCAACACCACCAGCTATTTGTCTGGTAGATGCGGCAAAAAAACCTTTGATCTTCGGTGTTGCAATTTGAAGGTCTCCAAGTAGTCCATCTACGGCTGTTTTGAAAGCTGTGGTCCAAGATACAGTACGGTTTCCACAAATCCCCATATTGCCAGGGAGAGTTGTCTCTTCATCGATGCTATTGCTATCATACCTTTTGTAATATGTGTAATAATCCAGGAAGCTCAATAAGAAGACAGACAAATAAAGAATACAATTTTCAAGCACAACCTTATGGTGGAGAGAAACAAATTTATTTGCCTGTTTAATTAGAAAACCCGATAAAAAGAACTATCTGAGAGGGCCAAAAAAAATCTCCTACTAGTTTTCATAATTTTATTGAGATTAAAAGGTAAAAATTAAACTATCACTTGAAGGTTAGCCAGGGCTAAAAGGGATCAGCCCCGACCTGGTTCCTAACCTGAGGAAGCAGCCATCATATATGACACGAGCCCCGCTAGAAGCAGAGCAGTTGCGAATTGCTGACACGGCTGCATCAAAGCACGCCACACAGTCTCTGCTGGATAAGTATTTCCTGCACTGACACATGCCATAAACAGGGTCCGAGCTTCTAGGCCACTGAACCGTCGCAAAACGTATGTTTTCATCTAGAAGTTGTGTCCTGAGGTCTGTCATGGTGCTGTTAAAATTACTATAGAAATTCCACAAGTTTGAAGCATTGTACAAGCTGCAGCCCTGGAGTAACAGTTTGGTTTCTGGTTGCGACAAGGCAGTGTTTATCATTTTCAATAATAATACACTGATGAAGAACTTCATGTTACACATCATTGTTGCTTGCTTGAGACTAAAATTCAAGGAATGTGAGATTTAAAATATGCTAAATGCATATGACTGTTAAAATTAAAGTATTACTGACAATTGACAAATGGTCCAGTTAAGCCAAGTCATTTTGCAATTTGATATTGATTTGAATGGGTCCGAATAAGGACAGTTACCGAATCTACAAGTAAGAAGCAACACGTCATCATTTAAAATATAAAACAATACCACGTAGCATTGACTCAGAAGACCCGGTATCGTAGAAAGCGGAAATCAAACTTAATCAGTGAAGTCATAACAAGAATTAATCAAGGATTAATTGGATTGATCAGGTGATCGGATAATTAATTGAATAATCAAATATTTATTTAATTAGTTATCTGTCAAAAAAAATATATTTAATTAGTTCGTTGAGCCACGGAATATGGATTAATCGGTGGTTAAAATCACCGACTTTTAGAACAGAACATAAAATTTACTTCTCCTTTTTCAGTGACCTCATTTGTTAAAACCAATTAGTACTATTGTGTAAAACAGCTTATATCCCCACTACAACAAAAACAGCCTCAGACAACACACGTTACACAACGGTTTGAAAAAATTCCGTTGTGCCATTCTGACATACAACGGCAAAATATTTTTCCTTAAAATACAGTTGTCTGAGAGCGGAACAGACATTGGTTACGTAAACAATTGTCTATTTGAATATATTCAAAACTCGACAGACAAGCGTTATTGTTGGAAGTGTTGTGTGACATTTTTAACACAATGGTCTAGTAACCGTTGTGAATCGAGGTGGTTAACACAATGGTTTTTGATGTAGTGTTGTGTAATTCAGACTGTGGTTTATTCATACCATTGTCTTATTTTGTCTCCAACAATGGTTTATAAATACCATTGTAACATAGGCAGCTAACAGACAATAGTTATATGCTCTGTTATTTATAAGGTTTTCTAACAACGGGTATGACTAGCCATTGTCTAAAGCACCTCCATGACATAATGGTTTTGAAAAACCGTTGTCTATTTACTGATAAAAAAAAGAGTAAAATGCAGATGGTGATGTACCTCTGTTTGCAGGGTGGCTGGGGGCAGTGTGGTTGCTTTCTTCTTTGTTTTGTGTTGGTTGTTTAAATACCATGAATATCATCAGTTGTTTGGCTCTTGTGTGACCAGTTGACATAGCTTTTACTTGTCTTAAAATATGATGCATTTGACTATAGAAAGCTAATGAGCTTAAACAAGGATACATAACAAGGCACAAATTTTATTCATAGTTAATAGTGATAATAGTTTACAGATTCATTACAAACCAACATCAAGCACAACCAGCAGAAACATAAAAACACTTAAACTTTCTCCTCCGAAATGAGGGACTCCATAAAACCAGGCACATCACCAAACTCTTGCACTCCACCATCGCAGCCATTGAGCTCTGCAAGAGTAGTAGCAGCAACATTGCTTGAGCTTGGGACATGAACAACCACACAAGAATCCCAAGCTTCATTGAGGAGACCTGTGATCAACTCCACCATCTCAGCAAACCAGAAAGCAGGGTCCGGATTGTTCACTTGATTAACAGCCTCCAAGCACTCACTCTCAATGACCACATGCTTGATATTTCCCTTCTCCCATGCTAATTTCAGCCCATAAAAAATGGACCAAAGCTCAGCAACAACTGGCACAGCCAGGCCGATCATCCCACCAACACCTCCAAGCCACTCACCTCTAAAGTTCCTCATCACACATCCCACAGATCCTTTCATCATTCCCCTGTCAAACACACCTCTGCAGTTCACCTTAACAACATGAGGAGAAGGCTTGCTCCAACCTGCCATGATCAATACAACTATATGATGTGATTTAGTATATAAGAATGTGTTGTTGTGCAGAAGCTAGTGCTTGGTGTGTCAATTTATACTAGAAGAGAAATTAATTGACAGCTCAACCACCTCACAGCCATTGGTGCACACAGTCAAAAATGCAACTTACAAAGCTCTGAATGCAGCACATAATCCTAACCAATAACAGTAGTCATGGTTGAAAAAGAGTCATTTATAATCAACCAACAGAATCAACCAACCACAAATGCATTTAGAAACTGATTAAAAAATTAATCAGTTCTCAGACCAAACCAAAGTTCTCAACAGAATCAACCAACTACAAATGCATTTAGAAACTACAATCATCAACCAAATTAACTAACAAACTATAATCAGATAATACATAAACCAAACAAAATAATTGAATAACATATTATGTTAAGATTCCATCAGTCCTTGAGGCCATTTGAGATAGAGAATCATGGAACTTGGACTTCAAATTAAAATCCAAGTGTTGCAAGGGCAGGCAGTGCATGTCAGTACCATTGTGGATGCTATCCATTCTCTTACGACCATTGAATGATTTTTTTTGCTATGTTAAAACCATCATCTATAAATACAAGACATTCATATCTTATCAAGGTAGATGATGATTTTACCACGGCAAAAATAATCTTATCAATGTATAATATCAACAGCAAGGCATATGGACACCACTGGAGAGCTCTCGAAGGCACCCTGCACACCCTGAATAATCAAAATTAATGAATTAGATACATATGCATGGCTTTAATTCCTTATAGATAATTCAAATTAAATAAGATGTTATTATGTATTACCCTCATGCAAGCTGGATCAATTCGTCTTCCTCCCGCATGTAGTTAGAGTTTTGTTCCTCGTGTTCGTCAACAGTGGGGAACATTGGCACATCTAGCTCATTCTCAAGTTCAATTTCTACGGATCCTTCATTTTCATCATCACTTTGATCATAATAGTTCTTCTCAGGTAATCTCAACACAACAGACCACATTTTCTCAAGAGGGTCGTCAATATAACAAACTTGCTTAACATGTTTCCCTAAAACAAATGGATCATTTACAGAACCTAATTTTTGTAAATTCACCAATGTATATCCTAAGTCATCCACTTTAACCCCTCTGTTCATATCTACCCAGTTACAACGAAATATAGGGACTCTAAACTCGTTATAGTCTAACTCCCATATACTAGTTATGACTCCATAATATGTGTGTGAAGTGTGTTGAATATCTATACCCTTACTCTGCACAATCATTGTATCTGCAACAACACAAACACCGCTGCCCTGAACTTGTCGTTTATCATCACGCTCTTTGGTGCTATAAGTTACACCATTAATTTTGTAGCCGCTGAATGTTGGAACATCCTTGTTGGGGCCTTCCGCAATCCACATGATCTCTTTAGTTACCTTATTCTTGTCATCAACCAACTCTGACTTAATCTGACCAATTAAAATCAAATTTACTCGTCTCAACCAAACTAAATTCAAAATCATAATAAAAAACCGAATTAAAAATTGCAAACATATACCTTTTTCTGGAATTAAAATCATAAATCACTCCATGATCTAGTTTTGAACAATAATTTCCAGAACAATAAGCTACATTAATCGATCAAATTATTATACCTTTTTCTGTAACCATTTAGGAAATTCATCATTTTGCTTGTTTTTTAGCCAGTGTTCGTCATTCTCATGTTGTGGATATCTCATCATCAAGTGCGCCATATGTTCGCTGCAAGTAAAAGCAACTGTATGTCAACATGCTGATAAAAATGCAGAAAATAGGGAAATAACAAACACAGATTTATATAACTTACTCTAAATATGGCCTAACGTCATTGATATTTTGAAGAACACACAAATGAGCTAGGTGCAATTCCTTACTGTTGGGCTTTATTATTGTTGCACCTGATAAGGGTCTGCAAATTATATCTTCATTATGTTTAGTATCTTGATGCAATCCTGTAGTATCTTCCAAGTCAACCAAACATTGCACAGCCTCTTCTGCACAATACCCCTCGGCAATACAACCTTCTGGACGAGCTGGGTTCCGTACATACCCCTTGAAGGTCTTCATATACCTCTCGAAAGGATACATCCAACGAAGAAAGATTGGCCCGCAAAGCTCAACCTCTCTCACAAGATGAATTGAGAGATGTATCATCACTGTTGTAGGACAATTAAACTAAAAAAAAGTTAAAATAAAAATAAATCAAATTACTATGGATCGTTGGATTTAAACCGATCTAGATCTTGGCCGTCAATACGAATTAGATATTATTTCCATTTAGACAACGGTTTTTTTAAAATAAATTAGTTCCCCCAAAAATTTCGTTTCCCACTTCTTTTAAAATTTCGTTTCCCTCCTTAGTTTTAAAATTTTCAAAACACAATAGACAACGGTTTGAGACAACGGTTTGAGACAACTAAACTGTTACAAAACCATTGTCTATTAAACACTAGAAAACAAAAAAGACATTTTTATAATAAGACAGAATTATGATTATGAGTAGTTTTGTTATAATAAGCATAAAAAAATTTGACAAAAATTGCACATGACTAATATTGATATATCCTGACATCCGTACGGTTAGATCTTCGAAAAAAATATTTTAAAATTAGTACGGATCAAATCGTATCAGTAACAAAAGTTCTATTCAGTACGTCCTATACTCGAAGCATAAAAGACGTACTAATACTCCAGTCCGAGTAACATGTTAAACAAGGATTTTATGAAAGAGATAGTATCTTAACCGAATACACAGAATCCCGTGAGGACACGCCCTGTAATCTTATCTTTGAACAAGGATTTAGATATTTTCGAATCGGGAATATTTTAAGAATGAGATAGTATCTTAACCGAATACACAGAATCCCGTGAGGACACGCCCTGTAATCTTATCTTGTAACAAGGATTTAGATATTTTCGAGACGGGAATCTTGTAAGAACGAGATAGTATCTTAACCGAATACACAGAATCCCGTTAGGACACGCCCTTTAATCTTATCTTGTAACAAGGATTTAGATATTTTCGAAACGGGAATCTTGTAAGAACGAGATAGTATCTTAACCGAATACACAGAATCCCGTTAGGACACGCCCTTTAATCTTATCTTTGAACAAGGATTTAGATATTTTCGAAACGGGAATCTTTTAAGAACGAGATAGTATCTTAACCGAATACACAGAATCCCGTTAGGACACGCCCTTTAATCTTATCTTTGAACAAGGATTTAGATATTTTCGAAACGGGAATCTTTTAAGAACGAGATAGTATCTTAACCGAATACACAGAATCCCGTTAGGACACGCCCTTTAATCTTATCTTTGAACAAGGATTTAGATATATTCGGAACGGGAATCTTTTAAGAACGAGATAGTATCTTAACCGAATACACAGAATCCCGTGAGGACACGCCCTGTAATCATATCTTGTAACAAGGATTTACATATTTTCGAAATTGGAACTTTTTAAGAACGAGATAGTCAAATAATATATGAATTTAGAATATCCAATTTAGAATAATTCACATATTAATGGTACCAAAATCCGTCCGATTTATGCTAAAATGCCCCAAATTTTCAATTCATTTCGATTTTTCGTTCCCCCGTTTTTTCCCACAAACATTTCGCTAATACGCTTCTCAAACACGCTTCTCAAACACGCTTGTCCAAACACACTTTTCTAAACACACTTGTCCGACTCTCTCACCATTCTCCGACTCTCTCACCATTATCCGACTCTCTCACCATTCTCCGACTCTCTACTCACTCACCATTCTCCGACTCTCGGCTCACTCACTCTCAGCTAATCATCACTCACTCTCGACTCTCGAGTTTTAAGGTACATTCTTATTGTGTTTGATTTGGGCCTTTTTGTAAAGAGTTTAGTGATGATCTATTTTAGGGTTTATTTGATTTGGGTCTTTTTGTAAAGAGTTTAGTGATGATCTATTTTAGGGTTTATTTGTATTTTTAGTGTAATTTTCTGCAAGTATTTTAGGGTTTATTTTAGTGATGTATGCATGTATGTGTTTCTGTGGACTGCATGTTTGGGGAGTGCATATATCTATTTTAGGGTTTATTTGTATTTTTAGTGTAATTTTCTACAAGTATTTTAGGGTTTATTTTAGTGATGTATGCATGTATGTGTTTATGTGGACTGCATGTTTGGGGAGTGCATATATCTATTTGGGGTTTGATATCTGGGGTTTCATATTTGGGGCTTGATATTTGGGGTTTCATATTTGGGTTTTGATATCTGGGGTTTCATATTTGGGTTTTGAGATATGGAGTTTGATATCTGGGGTTTCATATTTGGGGTTTGATATTTGGGGTTTCATATATGGGTTTTGATATATGGGGTTTCTGGGGTTTTATCTCTTGAAATGATATCTTCAGTACTTATACTATTTCAATCTGTCATTACTATATCGTTTGCTACCATGTCAATTGTGAGAAAATCTGTCATTACTTATATTGTTTGCTATCAGGGAATTCACTTGAAATGATCTCTTTAGTACACTGAATAGTTTTGTTTGGTGTTTCATTTTTTATTGTATAGACAATGACTAATTTAAAGAGAAAGAATTCCTCAAAGGCGAAGTCCACTCGATCTTCACCCCATCCAGCCACAATGAACGTGCTAAGGGCTTTAAGAAAAACACGATCCATGAACAACGAGAGCGAAAATAGCCAAAACAAATCGACAGGAGAGGCATCAATAAAGAAGAAACCAATCTCTGAAAAATTACAAAATCAATTGAATAAGAAAAAGAAGCGAGCCAAGGCTGATACCATACCAAACCAAACTCAAGGACTTAAATTATTGAAGCGTGGATGTGTGACAATGCACAGAATTATTAGACGGAAGATGATGGGTGTCAGGCTAAAGGTCCCTTTCAATGCAAAAGGAGAGCCGCTTGGTGTTCAAGGGGCAGAGATGCAGTCATATATTGGTGTTTTAGCAAGAACTGAACCTCCAATCTGGCATGATACTTGGAAGGATGTGCCAGTTGACACGAAAAATAAGATTTGGGATTGTGTGCAGGTTGAATTAAATTATTTGTAATCGTTTAATAGTTATTCATTCACTTATTTGTGTTCTAACTCTACTTTGGTTGGTCGGGGATATATGCAGATGGCTTTTATTGTACCCCAGACAGCTAAGAGGATGGTGTTGAACTCAGCAGGTCAGAAGTGGAGAGAGTTTAAATGTCGGCTGACCAAACACTACATTTTACCCTATGTGGATCAACCAGAGATGTTGATCTATCCTCCCGCGGACTATTCGTTCATAGAAAAGTCTGATTGGGACATATTTGTGGCTGATCGCACATCTGCAGAGTTTCAGGTGTGTCTGCACTTAGCATCTGACTTTTCAAATAACCCAATAAATGTGGCATATTATCTTTAATCTAATTAGGTATTGTCTAATAAATAGTTTTGCTCAAATAAGCCTATGAATATTCAGAGTAAGGTATTGTCTAGTAAATTTTTGCTGCACAGGATTGTCTCTTTAAAGTCACCTTGTAGGAGATGAAATATTTATGTTAAGTTAATTCAGTGTAAGAGATGAATATTTATGTTAAGTTAATTCAGTATATTATTTTTTACTACTGTAGATGTCCTGACATCAGAACAAGCATCATAGAATAATTTTAATGTGCTATTTTCTTTTAGTAGCATTGTAGGTAATAACAACTATCTATAATTTCTAATACACCCAATTTGATTTCTAATGTTGTACTATAACCTCATTGGTGTATGTCATGCAGAAAATTCATGAAGAACAACAACAAAAAAGTCAGTTGATTAAGTATCCGCATCGCTTGTCGCGAAAAGGTTATGCTAACCTTGAACAAGAATGGGTTAGTAAAAAATAAACAACAGTCCCACTTTTTGCATTCATTCTATTTATAAAGCATGATAATATTTTTACTAAGGTGATCATCCTCTATATGTGAATGCAGTGTGAATCTCATCCGGAAACAGAGGAGGTGGATAGGTCAATGACTTGGGTGTTAGCTAGGAAAGACAAAGCTGGAAAATTTTTAAGTGATGATGTTGAAGAAAAAGCTAAGAAAATTTTTAAGCATAGAAAATGTTGTTTGAGCAGTTTTCTAACAACAGCCTTAGGCCAATACGGTTGTTTTTATTCAACTGTTACAATAGTTCTGATATCTCAATGCGTTGTGGTAATAAAGAATTTATTTATGTGAGCAAAGAACAACAGGTAGTAACTGTTGTCTGAACTACAGACATTGTTGTCTGAAATAGTTTTCTACATTGGTTTTTTACCTAAACAATTGTTTGAAACAGATTTCAACATTGGATTTCATTCTAGAACTGTTGTGTTACCAACTCTTAGACAACTGACCTAAACTGTTGTTGTAGAGAACGTCCAACAACAGTCTCATTTCCGTTGTCGGAAATACTATCAGATATCACCTCGATATTCAACGGAATCCCAGCATGACATACAACGGTTATAAACCGTTGTATGACCCTGATTTTCTTGTAGTGCCCGTGTAAAAGTACTGTAAAGTTGCAGAACCTCAATGATGCTTTGCAAGAAAGTTGGTAAGATTCTTTAAGAACCTGGGGCAATGATTTGGCGCCAAAACCATGATATTGCCAGAATGATAAGTGGTAGTACTCACAGGAGCATTAGTTTCAAAGTTTACCAATTATGGACAAGTTATCAAGCATTCTTCAGTTATGTTTTCCAGAAAAATCAAGATAAGATTTTTATAAGACTGACAATCGCAGAGAAGAACTTAGATTCAGGAAATGACACAGCATCGAGCTTTAGAGTAGTAAAACGATACAGCATCGAGCTTTAGAGTTAATAAAGCCGGAAAATCCCAGCTATTTTGAGGCAATATGCAATTTGTCAGGTGAAGAGTTGTTAAAGCAGGCAAACTAATAGAATCCAGTAACTGAACCCTAAAGTAGCATGTGCTTAAAGAAGGCAAGTACCAAGTACGAGTGAGCCCAGATGATCCTGCGATCGAGTGAAGTTTCAAATTTAAGAACCCGAGCATTGTGCAAAATTGCGACATACGAGGCTCGTCCCCATTGCCACCCCGTAGTTTTATATTCACATTCTCCAACTCAGACACTGCAAACATGATTGGAAAGAAACCAACAGAAGTAAAATTGCTGATATTGGGCGCTAAAAACTATTATCTTGCCAGAATGATTAGTCATAGTGCTCACAGGTGCATTGATTCAAGGTATATATATAGGGCGGACCCAGTGCTGGGTTGTGGTGCCCGGGTCACTTCTCAACTTTGTCCAAAACTACTATTAAAGCATGTGTTCAGCCCAGGTAAAAAACATATAACTCCAGACTTTCAGTACAACAAGTCCTTCCGATTTTTAATACAAGCTTGTGTTCAAATGGTTGATTTATAATAACAATAATTATTATTATATATTAAGAATCAGTGAACGCACAATCAAGAAACGAATGCTTCTACAAGTGAAGCTGGTGGGCTCGAATCCAAGTTATATGTGGCGTAGTATAATGGCAGCACAGGATGTAGTTCGTCAAGGAAGTAGGAGACGTATTGGCGATGGAGAGACTACAAGTGTTTGGAAAATACCAGAACTAGAAAATATCAGAGTTGTTATGGATTATGGGCATTAGAGTTACCAGGGAAAGTCATTAATTTTAATTATATGGAGAGTTTGTAGAGCTCGTCTGCCAACTGCAGTGGGTCTTGCGGCAAAACGAGTGCAGCTTGATATTAGACGCTCTTGGTGTTTAATTCGGAATGAAGATGCAACTCATGTCTTGTTTGATTGCCCATTTGCAAGAATGGTCTGGGCAAATGTAGGAATCCAGGAAGTTAGTGCAGGAGGTTACGAGGGCCAAGGGGTATGTGGGTGATATTTTGCAACAGCTTGTTAATTTATGCGCACCAGATAAGCTAGCTTTGATTGTGTTGATTTGTTGGCAGCTTTGGCATCGCCGAAACAGGTGGGTATGGGACAGAATTAGTATTTCTGAATTTGGTGTGCAAGCAACAGCAATGAATATGCTGTATGAGTGGCGCCAGAGTATGTTGGAAAAGCAGAAATATAAAGCCGTGTCAAGTGTGAGCCCAAGAAGATGGTATCCACCACAGCCAGGTTGGGTAAAGGTTAATATAGATGCTGCTGTGTTTATAGAGGCTGGTTGCACTGGTATAGGAAGTACTATTCGGGATGAGCATGGCGCTTTTGTCCGAGCAAGGAACCGCAGAATTGCAGCAGTATATCAGGAAGCAGAGGCAGTTGGGTTAAAAGAAGCTCTTTCATGTCTGGGATATAAAAGATGCATATTCGAGACTGATGCAAAGACACTTGCGGAGGCATGTAAGAAGGTTCATGGACGTGCGTATTTTCACTTAATTGTGTCGAGTTGTGTTGAGTTATTTAAGCACTATGATGAGGTGCTAGTTGAATTTGTTCATAGGTCTGCGAGGTAGCTCATAGGGTCAGGCATCCACGAGTGGGTTGATACGGCTCCGGAGTTTATTTCTAATGCTTTGATCATTGATTCAGTTTAATAAAAGCAAGTACGTTTATCTTTAAAAAAAAACTAGAGTCGGGGATTGTGATTGAATTTATATAGGAATCTATAGACAAATTTTTTACATCTAATGTTGAATCTTTTCTATGTTTCTAATATGTGTATATAGGATTAAAATTTCATTTATAATAATCTTAATACTAGAATTTTAATATGTATTATTGAATATAATACATTTATTTATATAATATATTTTGGTTATTTTTCTTTTGTAGATATATAATTATATTTAAATTAGAATAACGTCCTCGATATGTAAATATTTCTACCGGTTAATATATTTATTTACTTGTATAGAGTAAAATAACGATACTTTCAATATATTAAAATTTTAAGAAATAATTATAAACCTTGTTTAGATATATAGTTATATCCTATTTAAAAAAATTATTATACTCATATATGTATTATCATAACTTATATTAAAACATAGCTCAAATATACACCATAACAAAATAGACATTTTTTAGTCTTAACGTTAGCCCAGGGACTTTGAAATCCTGATCCGCCCTATTAACAATTGTGGACAAGTTATCAAGCATTTTTTAATGTATTTCAGAAAAAACAAGATAAGATTGTTTAAGCTTACAAGTTCAAAGAAGAACTTAGATTTGGGAAACGACACAGCTGCATCGAGCATTAGAATTAATAAAGCCGGAACAGATATTTCGAGGCAATATGCAATTTGTCAGGTGAAGAGTTGTTAAAGAAGGCAAACTAACAGAATCTAGTAACTGAAAACCCTAAAGTAGCAATGTGCTTAAAGAAGGCAAGTACCGAATACAATTGAGGCCTGATAATCCTATGATCGGGCTGTGCAGCCACGTATAGATCGATGTTAAAGCAGGTAAATTCCAACAAAGAGTTTTCGAAAGTTCACCTTCAATTGTCCTTAATGTGAGTTTATGCAAGTAGATCTTAAATAGGATATACTAGACTAAGATCAAAACCTAAGCACGAAGTTTCAAATTTGAGACCCCGGACATTATGCAAAATTGCAACATACATGCACTCGAAAGAGAAAGGTTCAAAAAATTATATATCAAATTCAATATTCACTTTGATCAGTACATCAGATTGATGTTTTCGCCGAAGGTAAAAATTGTAAATTCAGTTTTGAGGTTATGCTAAATCTATATTACCAAAGTAATTTGGCTCAAAAATATAATATTCCAAGTGCAAGCACCTACAACTATGCAACTAGGCTCCCACTGCAATTTAGCAGAAATTAATTATAAAAAAAATCATCTCAGCCGATCAACTTCAAAACATATCCCACTTTCATAGTCAGGAAGGATTCAAAAGAAACCAACTTATCCAATCAGTTACCAGATATACGACTAACAGTCATGAATGACACAAATAAAAACACTAACAAAATAAAGTAATCCAATCAATTACATTGAATGATCTTTGCAAGTCAGCAAACTGAGCCCTATACTCCGCAATCATCTCAATATCAACCTCAGTCATCGACGTTCTGGTATAGTCTTTCACTATGGTACACAACATGTTCAGCTTCATTGTACACAACTTTTTGCTACTGGTGGTAATTAGTGGTCAAAGGTTTCTGGGTACTTCTTCTCTATGCAATCAAGTAGGCTCAAAAACTCCGAGTTAACCTCGTGGCCCTTCCATAACCAAGTTTCGCCGGAAGTCCCAGAAGAACTCGCTCGATCATTCTTGGGCTCTGCAACTGGAGTTTCTAAAGATTTTCCTGGCAACAGCCTTTGAAGCCTTTGACTGGACATGCTAACTGATTTATCCGGCATGAAATACAAAAGCATAGTCAATTATAATTTACCAACACGAAGAAAAAAAAATTATAATAACTTAGTTGAAAGATAAAACGCTTGGGAGTCGAAATCTATTAAGTAAATTAGCCTTTGTGCCTAAAAAAATAATTAGGCCAACTAAAGAAATAGCATTATCCACAACAAGACTGAAAAAATATTAGGCGATAATAGATCGAGAAGACTGCGCGAAAGGAATTTGCATTTACAGTTAAGTATGATGAGGTTTTGGTGGAAAATGAACAAGGAAAATGCAGAAATTTAGTTTAATATAATGAGGTATTGGATTGATCGGGGATTAATCAGATGATTAATTGAATAATCAGATATTTAATCAGTTTGTTGAGATACGGAATATGGACTAATCGGTGATTAAAATCACCGACTTTGAGAACTTAGATTGAGGAAACAACACATCATCGAGCTTTAGAGTAATAAAACGACAAGGCATTAAGCTAATTTAGAGTTAATAAAGCCGGAAAATCACAGCTATTTTGAAGCAAAATAGCTACATGGCTACCTTTGCGCAGAGTACCCCTGGCCCTTTGGTCATTCAATTAAAGGCATCTCGAATAGGCCACACGTCAAATTTTGGTTAGTGATCTATGTCACAAAGGGCAATCATTGCTTAGATTGCACACCTAACATAACATCAGATAAAATGTGTATGAGCAGAGCTGCTTAAAAATAGACTTGTACAAACTGAAATCGAGATAGATAGTACAGTAGAATAAAAAAAATATGAAATCGAGATAATTAGTGTTCATGTTTAAGGTTTAACCAAGATCGAACCGATTATTTGTACGTGGCGATTATTGGCAAGATGGTACTGTTGTAGTGGATTTTGAACCGGAAACATCACTACATATCCTAATACAAAGTTACACAAACATAGATTTAGAGGTTGTGCTACCAAACACACTCCATAGACCATAAGTGTACCATTAAGAGCAATAAATTATATATGTAAGTGAAAAGAAATGTAGGGAAAAGTGTAGAGTCTAAACAACATGGAGATGCTTTTTATAGTGGTGGACGGGCGATATTTTCTATGTGGAGGCGATAACAACGAGGTGATTAAATCATCATTATTATACAGGATGGCGAGGCGACAGTCACGAGGGTGTGGCGATAATAACGAGATGATTGATTGTCGTTTATGACGAATAATGTTGAGCACAAATTCCAGAATAATCTCTATATCAAATTGAGATAAGATATTTATGATTAATACCCAGAAAAATACTTTGATAATTAATACGCGAAAACTAATATAGAGAAAAAAGAAAACACCAATTCCATGATAGTTTAATGTTACATGTAACTAGAGCTCCCTAAAATAAATAAATGTAGACTTTAAAATCCGAATATTTAATTATAGCTTCCCCAAGTGTAGTTATGTATATTTTTCCATGTAATTGAAAATTATGAAAAATGATAACAGTACAACAGTGAAGTTAGCTAACGACCTGTAAAATGAAGTACTAGTAACAGTTGCAATAGAGAACTTATTAGACATAGATGTGCTATCCTTAATCTTGTTATGTAATTCCGCAGGCATACTTCTAGAACCTAAATTACCAACCAGAAGTATGCCTGCAGAATTACATATTGCAACTGTTACTAGTACTTTATTTTACAGGTCGTTAGCTATCTTCAGTGTTGTACTATTATCATTTTTCAGTATAATTTTCAATTACATGGAAAAATATACATAACTACATTTGGGGAAGCTATAATTACATATTCGGATTTTAAAGTCTACATTTGTTTATTTTAGGGGGCTCTAGTTACATGTAACATTAAACTATCATGGAATTGGTGTTTTCTTTTTTCTCTATATTAGTTTTCGCGTATTAATTATCAAAGTAGTTTTCTAGGTATTGATCGTAAATATCTTATCTCAATTTGATATAGAGATTATGCTAGAATTTGTGCTCAACATTATTCATCATAAACGACAATTAATCATCTCGTTATTATCGCCACACCCTCGTGACTGTCGCCTCACCTTCCTCTATAATAATGATAATTTATTCACCTCGCTGTTATCGCCTCCACATGGAAAATATCGCCCGTCCACCACTATAAAAAGCATCTCCGTGTTGTTTTGACTCTACAGTTTTCCTTACATTTCTTTTCACTTACATATATAATTTATTGCTCTTAATGGTACACTTATGGTCTATGGAGTGTGTTTGGTGGCACAACGTGAATCTATGTTTGTGTAACTTTGTACTCCCTCCATCCCAAATTAGATGAGCTCGTTGACTTCGGGCACGCACTTTAAAGTCCATTGACCGCATAGCTATATTATATATTTTTAAAATTTTATTTTTGCAAATAAAAATTTAAATATGAAATTTTCATTTACAAAAGAAAAATTAAAAAAATAAATTTCGGAACTAGTCGGTCAATGCACCTTAAGTTACGTGCCCAAAGTCAACTAGCTCATCTAATTTGGGATGGAAGGAGTATTAGGATATGTCGTGATGTTTCCGGTTCAAAACCCACCAAGGTTTACTCCTAGTTGATTACTATATCTCCCTAACAATTAATTAATATCTTGCCAATAATCGCCACAAATAATCTGGTCAGTCTTGGTTAAACCTTAAACATGAACACTAATTATCTTGATTTCATATTATTTATTCTCTGTACTATCTATCTCGATTTCAATTTGTACAAGTCTATTTTTAAACAGCTCTGCTCATACACATTTTATCTGATGTTATGCTAGGTGTGCAATCTAAGCATCTTCAGATGTATTACCAATTAAGAGCATGGCAACAACTTGAGACATTGGTGGTCTTGAAGACACCGGAGATTGAGTGCACAATAAACCTATCTCCATGCATTTCTTCACATCTTCTACCCTGTATTCATCAGGGTCTAGTGTCTTATCTATTAACTCTGAGTACATGTTGTTCTCGTACATTCTCCATGCCTATTACGATGAAAATTTGTAGTATAACATATCAGCTATGGAGAGAAAAATGTTGTCCATTATGTTAGTAATCACATAAGAACTTACATCTTCGAGTAGGTATTCATTGGTAGATTGAACATCATTGCACCTTCTGCCACTAATAATTTCAAGGACTACGATCCCGAAGCCATGTGTATCTACATTCTCAGACAATTGCCCATGTATTGCATACTCTGGTGCCGTATACCCTCTGTTTATGTTAGAAAGTGAGAGTGATATACAGAAAACTTGGTTGTGTATGAGTGATCAGCAACCCGACTTTAAAGAAAGAAAATATCTAGAATTAAATTAATTAGATCGACTTACAATGTCCCAGCAAATTTGGTGTTAACATGACTTTGGCTCTCAGGGAGAAGTCTGGCAAATCCAAAATCAGCAATTTTTGGCTGAAACTCTTCATCAAGCAATATGTTGCTCGATTTTATATCTCGATGTATGATCCTTACATGATATTGTTCATGTAAATAGGCAAGACCCTTGGCTGTGCCAAAAATTATGTCAAACCTTTGTTTCCAGTTAAGAGTCCCTCGCCTTTCACCTGTCTCAGTCAGTAACAGTTTATAAGGCTTATAGTTAATCTTCTAACGCACCAAGAAATCAGCAGTGTTCTTTTTGCTAGAAGATGAAAGCTAGTGAAAACAATCCTAATATATAATCACAAACAAATCTGTAAGCATTTCTGTTATTGCAAAATTAAAGCTAGAATGTAGTAAAAACATCAATAAGTGTGAACTTTACATCAATGGTGGCATCAGTTTACTAACCATATAGAAATTTTCAAGGCTGAAGTTGGCCATGTACTCAATGACAAGAAGTAGTTCCTGTCCTTTAATGCAACATCCAAGGAGACGGATGAGATTACGATGATGAACATTACTAATGAGTCTAACTTCACTATCAAATATTGTCTCTGCTACCCTGGCGTCTAATGCTATTCTTTTCACTGCAACAATATCCCCATTCTTTAAAGTTCCCTGTCGACAACAGGATGAAGTAAGAACAGGTTGAAAAACCAATTTGTAATTTTATCATCAATAAACAAATGAACAGATCTTGGTACACATATACCTTGTATACATCTCCATAACCACCTTTTCCAAGTTTGTTTACTATGCTGAAATTTTTTGTAGCTAATTTCGAGTCATTATAACTGTATTTTGTAGGGCTTTGCAATTCAGTTGCTCCCAATATGTCACCTGGTACAGTTGCACATGATTAGCACTGTAACAGACATAGCTATCACATGAAGAAGCGATGATATTGCAGATATAGTAAGAGATGAACTAAAACTCCCAGCAACAGAAAATAGTCACCTCTTGGTGCTGCGATTCGTTTCCCTAAAACTTTGTACCATAAATAAATATATATATATATATATATATATATATATATATATATATATATTGTCATAATCAATATAAGCCCTGCTATCCCCACAATGCTGCCAATTAAAATTGCCTTCCTGTTGCTTGAACTCCCTATATAAAGCACACAGCATCACATTACTAAAGCCTTGCGCGCTATGATTTTTCTTAAATCTTACACACTTAGTGATTAAGAGACAAGAAAGAAATAATAGATGTCCATATTAGCAATGCGCCACACTTTAATGTATCACAGAGCGTGGCCGCGCATCCATCAATTTTAGTACAGCATGCATAGCAAAGACAGTAAGCTCAAAATTTTACCAGAGGGTTGAAAAGAAATATTACCACTTTTCAGGAAAGGTGTGAAATCAGTAGTCTGATATCAGTAGTGTGATATCAGAGGGTTGAATATAGTTTTTGAACCAAAGCAATTTGGCTCAAAAAATATATTCCAATTAAGTACAGGTACCTACAACTATGCAACTAGTCTCCCACTGCAGTTCAGCAGAAATTAATTTTATAAAGAAAATATCTCAGCCAATCAAATCCAAAACATATCCCAGTTTCATAGTCAGGAAGGATTCAAAAGAAACCACCTTATCCAATCAGTTACCAGATATAAGTCTAACAGTCAGGAAAGACACAAGCAAAAACACTAACAAAATGAAGTAATACAACAACATATCAAGGACCACGAAATAGATCATCTCCGATGTAGCCAGCATCAGGAGTGCCATCAGCAATCCAAGAGTCAACTGCATCAAGCTTGTCTGGTAGGAGGTGTGTTATCTGGAATTGTTCAACGCAATTCAGATGGTTGACCAGCCATTTTACATTGAATGATCTTTGCAAGTCAGCAAACTGAACCCTATACTCCGCAATCATTTCAGTATCAACCTCAGTCATCGACGTTCTGGTATAGTCTTTGACTATGGTACAAAACATGTTCAGCTTCATTGTACACAACTTTTTGCTATTGGTGGTGAAGTGGTCAAAGGTTTCTGGATACTTCTTCTCTATGCAATCAAGTAGGCTCAAAAACTCCGAGTTAACCTCATGGCCCTTCCATAATCCAATTTCTCCGGAAGCCCTAGAAGAACTCGCTCGATCATTCTTGGGCTCTGCAACTGGAGTTGTAAAAGAATTTCCTGGCAACTGCCTTTGAATGGACATGCTAACTGATAAGTTATCCTGCAAGAAATACAACAACATAGTCAATTATAATTTATTAACATAAAAAATTATAATAACTTAGTTGTAAGATAAAACTTGGGAGTCGAAATCTATCAAATCAATTACAGCCTTTGTGCTTAAAAAAATAATTAGGCTACTAGAAGAAATAGCTTATCCACAACAAGACTGAAAAATTAGGCAATAACAAATCGAGAAGACTGCGCAAAAGGAATTTGCATTTACTGTTAAGTATGATGAGGTTTTGGTGGAAAATGAACAAAGAGAGTGCAGAAATTTAGTTTCTTCTTGATGGCAATCCCAAACATCATGTGCCACTTCTAACTCTTTCAAACTGCAAGCTTATATGCATGACAAGAATATATAAAAGGTTTGTGCACTTAAACTATTTAAAGGCTCTTAAAGCAAATATTTTCCATATTTGAGCAGAATTAAAATACAGGGATTAAACTAAAACACATAACATAAAATTTTAGGGAATAACTGAGGTCTAAGAACTTAACCAAGTGCACTTCATTTTCAAACTGCGTCATATAAGAAAAGCGGGCATTTCCGACCGTCAAAGTTGGTCGGAAATGAAGAGAGTTGGTCGGTTTTCACCTCATAACTGACCACCGACTAACTGATTGCGTTGGTCCTTTAAAACCTGGTCGTAAATAACTGATCGGTCGGAAATGAAACTTATAATTGACTGACGAACGACCGCTATCTTTAGTCAGTAATGTTTTGCCATTTTCTTAGAACTTGGCCCCACCTGTGATTGCTATCAAGATCTTTGAAAATTCTAGTTATACTAATTGAAAATATAAGCAAATGTAAATGATTTATGTGAGAAACAATTTGGAACTCAAAGCAACAAGAACAATAATTGGGAGAACAAAGGTGTTAATATATAGATAGAGTAGGATTAGCTATAAAGTTCGTCCTTATAAAGTTCGTCCTTGCTATAACCCCAGATGTGATATCTGTATGACAATGACATCTGACATTTGGTATGGTGTTATAGGCAAACAAGCATGCTTCAAAAAAGTTCTTAAAAAAAAGTTGCCTAAATATTGCCAAAGAAAAAGATATTAAACGATGCTTTCTCTTTTTTCTTTTTTTTCTATTTTGGTGCGAGCATATTCATATTATATTAGAAGGAATATGTAAATTGAATGTGAAAAGTTCTAATTGGTTATTCGAAGAACGGATTTGTCTGGAACTCTGGAAGTTTAAATGCTTAGATTATTAAAACATATGACCAAATTCGATAGAAGAAATACTATCAAGTGAATAACAAATATTACATTATTAAATCACATGAAATAATTTGATAAAAGAAACAATATCGAGTGATCTATAACTGATCATTGACTTTTGAGTAACATATATACTTGGTCTGTGGATGTGCTAATCTCATGGAACAGTGATTTCTAGATATCGCAGAACACAACATGCACAATATCAGATCAGCACATTTTCTTGCAGCAATAATGGTAGTGAGAAACCACAGTTTCATAAACATGTTAGCTAATATAATGGAACTCCGTCTTGATTGATTATGGAGTAGACTTGCATACGCTAGATATAAGTGTCACTCATAATTGTTAAATATGGCAGACTCAAGATTATAAGATGTCACAAAACCCAACATGCACAGTATCTGCTTACAAAATCAAAACAAGAAATACTGCAATTACTCGAAAATTTAAAAGGGTTCTTAAGTACCTGAAGCAATTTAGTGACTATGGAGGCCTCGGGAGAGCGACCAAGCAAGTAGCATTTGAGTTCAGCGGATATACTTGAATCTTTATGTCCATGTGGTACCTTCACATGCTTCAACTGACAGAATGGAGAAGGAACCTGGACAAGAAGTTTTGAAACAGCAGAAAGTGCCTAGAAAATACCCGCAAAAAATGATTAAGATATGGAACTGAGCTGCAATTTAGATCTAGAATTTAACATGCACTAAACAAGACTTTATGGTTGTTTCATTATCATGAGTTCGCCTTCTGCAGTATACTGGCTGCAGAAGCTAATTTATAATGAAGTGCATATACTGTTAACAATTTAGCCAACGCTACTAATTAATGCCTAAACACTAATTTAACGAATGTTATCAGTCATACAAATAATAACTATATAGCATCTTCAGTCAGAAAAGGATATAAATTTATAATGACTCATAGTAGTAATATTGAAAAGAGAAATATAAAGTTACCTGCACGGTCGCTGAGTCTAGGGTAAGAATCTTAGCATTGCTCAGTCCTGGAAACATATAAACAACCCGAGTATAATAAAGCTTGAACTCCTCTAATGATGCAAGAGGCTCGTCCCCATTGCTACCCCGTAGTTTGATATGCACATTTTCCAACTCAGACACTCCAAACATGATAGGAAAGAAACCAACAGAAGTAAAATTGCGGATATGGTGCGCCAAAACAATGATATTGCCAGAATGATAAGTTGTAGTACTCACAGGTGAATTGATTTCAAGGTTTTCCAATTGGGGACAAGATATCAAGCATTCTTCAGTTATATTTCCCCGGAAAAACAAGATAAGATTTTTTAGATTGACAAGCGCAGAGAAGAACCTAGATTCAGGAAAGGACACATCATCGAGCTTTAGAGTTAATAAAGCCGGAAAATTCCAACTATTTTGAGGCAATATGCAATTTGTCAGGTGAAGAGTTGTTAAAGCAGGTAAACTAATAGGATCCGGTAACTGTAAACCCTCGAGTACCAATGTGCGTAAAGCAGGCAAGCATAACAAATGCAATTCAGGCAAGAGGATCCTATGATCGGGCTGCGCCGCCAAATTTAAAGTTGTTAAAGCAGGTAAATTCCAACAACGAGTTGTCGAAAGTTCACCTTGAATTGGCCTTAATGTGAGTTTATGCAAGGAAGGAGAGTTCATACTGTATATACAAGAATCCAGTTTAAAACCTGAGGCCGAAGTTTCAAATTTTATATCCCGAGCATTGTTAAACATTGCTTCAAACATATACTGGGGAAAAAGAAGTTGTTCTACGACATGATCAAATTCGAAATTCACTTTGAGTAAATTAGATAGAATATTTCGGCGCAGGAAAAATTTGGAAATAAAGCGACTTCGAGTTTCAAGTATATGCAATTCGGATTCCAGAAAGATGTAATTAGTGAAATTGACATACGGAAGAGTAGTCCAGACAAGCTTCCATCTTTTGGAGAGAACGCTGGTCTGAACAGCCGATTTAGCATCAACAAAGGAGAGAATTTCATGAATCAAGTCGTTACTCAACCAGCTTATTCTGTCTTCACCTTCTTCCCGTTCTTCTGATAATCTTGCACTCTTCTGCTTCTCCATCTGCTCCATTGTCTGCTCAATTGTTACGATTTCACACAGCAGAAATGTTGTAGATTGTACTGATCCATTTTTAAAAACATAAAATATATCATGATTCATAAAATTTATTACTTACAAGTGAATTGTCATTTTTAAATCCCATATAATTTTAAAGAATTTTAGATGATTAAGTTTTATTGAATTTTTAATCATAAAATAAAATCCTAATTCAATATCATCATATAATATAGAATAATTTAAAATTTTAATTTAGTATCTTAAAATTTTAATAAAATTTTAAAACTTTGAATTAAATATATCATGATTTCATTTTTTTCAAAAGACGGATATAATAGACGTTAATTTCATGATTTAAAGAAAATATAAAAAAATTAATTTCATGACGTGTCTTATAATTCACTATTTAACTAAGAGATTTTTAAAGATCGAAGTTCGAATCTCATCAACAACATATTAAATATTTAAATTATTATATTTATTTAAAATATTGATAAATAAGGTTCAAATCTCGTACAAACTATATTGCAATCATATAAAATAATGTAACTCTAAAATACAAATATTATTTTATTTGTTAAAAAAGAAAAATAATTAAATAATGAAAAGTCATACGACATATAAACATACGATCAAAATTGAACAAACACATAATAATCCTTCCTTCTTAACAATCATCTTCCGAATGATCACCATGAAAATAAAAAACAAAAACCAAACTTTTAGTAGGAAAGACTAAACAAAACCCAAATAAATTTGTCTTTTCACAGGTGAATGCCTATGAAAGCCCGACAAATAAGAGGGACTACTACTCCAAGACAGAGAGAATATTAGGATTCTTTTGGAGAGAGAGGAGGATATAAGTAAAAAAAAAAAAAACACTTCTAATTAGGTATAAGTAAGGAAAACCTTCTATTATATTTTAGTTTAATTAAAAGGTTTCTAGGTAATTCATGCAATCAAGTAGGCTCAAAAACTCCGACTTAACCTCAACAGGCCCTACCATACAAATTCAATTCACCGGAAGCCTAGAAGAGCTCCCTTGATCATTCCTTGGCTAGGGAACTGGAGTCGCGGCTTTACCGGCAACAACCTGTCAATGGACAGACAAACATATAATACAAACATATAGTAAATTATAATTTATTAACACGAAGACAGAACAAAATTATAATAGCTTAGTTCACTAAAACAAAACAGAGTATTTACGACGGAAATTAATCCTAATATCCGTCGTAAGTTCCAAATTTACGACGATATATCTCCGTCGTTTGAAGTCGTATGTTACTAATATAAAAATGACACCGGTACTCAGGACTGAAAATTATTGACTTTTTTCCAATTTAAAAAATATTAAAATAAGGAGCGTACTTACGACAAAATTGTAAATCGATCGTATTAACTTACGACAGAAATCAAGAATCCATCGTAAGTTTAGACGCATAAGACTTTTGTCGTAAATTTTTCATCGTAAAAACCCCGTTTTGTTGTAGTGGTTGTCATATAAACTTGGAAATAGAAATCTGTCCAGTAAATCACAAACTTTGTGCCTAAAAACTTAAGTATATCTACGAGAATATAGAGCATTGTCCACACAAGACTAAAAGATTAGGCAAGAACATATGAGACTTTGCGAAATAAATTTGAATTTATTGTAAGTATTATGAGGTTTTAGCGAAAAAGAAAACTTGTCGATTTCGACTGTTTCTGGTCGAAATTAATTATTTTTGACCGCCGTGATATGATCGAATATAAGCTAGTTGAAATTATCACTTCGGTCGAAATTAATTATTTTTATGTTTTCGATCGCGTAATTTCGACCAAATTTGGTCGAAAATAACCTGCCGAAAACGGTCGAATTTAAATTTTCGACCAAAAATAGTCGTTTCTATAGTTTTGACCAGAAACGTACTCAAACAGTTTCAAATTCGAAAAGGCGGCAGATTTTCCGCCACAAATTATTTTCGACCGAAGCTTATTTTCGACTAAAACCATGCGCGGGAAAAACTGTAGTGAGTTGCCGAATATATGCGGTCGAAAATAAGTTTATTTTCGACCGGGTATTTTCGACCACAAACGGTCGCTTTTATTATTTTCGACCGTTTATTGTCGAACGGGTTTATATTCGACCACAGGCGTTCGAAATTATTAGATTCCGGTCGAAAAAAGCGGTCGAAAAATAACCGTTTTTCTTGTAGTGTTGCTAGCTAACATACTGGAACTCTCGCCAGTTTAGTTACGTGGTAGACTTGCGTACACTAGTTATAGTCTTATAAAGCACACTAGTTATAGTCTTATAGAGCATCCAGAGTTGAAACATGTGATTCATGATTGTCAGATATCACGAACGTAACATTCACAATATGGGATCAGCCACATAAAGTTTTCTTGGAGAGATAAATCTAGTGCGAAACAACAATTTCCAAAAATAAGTTAGCTAATATAATGGAAAGTCTATCTGGAGTGATCATTGCATAGACTTGCCTACATAGTTACAAATGTGGCTCATGATTGTTAGATGTCAAAGACTCATGATTATTAGATGTCACAAAACACAAATAGCACAGTTTAATATTAAGACTAGAAATGCTGCACTTGCTCGAAGAGTTAAAAGGGCTCTTAAGTACTTGAGGCAATGTAGTGACTAAGGTGGCTTCTGGAGAGTGACCAAGCAAGTTACGTTTGAGGTCAGCGGATATACTTGAGTCTTTATGTCCCTGTGGTACCTTCATATATGCTTCAACTGATAGAATGGATCAAAAGGAAATTGGACTAGAAATTAATTTGAAACTGCAGAAAGTACCTAGAAATATACCCCCAAAAATGATTATAATATGGAACTGAAAAGCAATTTAGATCTAAAATTTAGCATGCACTAAACAAAATTTTATGGTCGTTTCGCCATGAGTTTCCTTTCTGCAATATACTGGCTGCAGAAGCTAAATGAAGTGCATATACTCCGAACAATTTAACCAATGCTACTTATGTCTAAACTATATAGCGCCTTCAGTCATAGATTTATTATAATGAATGAAAATAGTGATATTAAAGATAGAAATAAAATGTTACCTAATTGGTCTCAGAGTCTAGGGTAAGAATCTTAGCACTGCTCAGTCCTGGAAACATATAAATAACCCGGGTGTAATAATTCTTCAACTCCTCCCATAATGCAAGAGGCTCATCCCCATTGCCACCCCGCAGTTTTATATTCTCATTCTCCAACTCAGACACTGCAAACATGATTGGAAAGAAACCAACAGAAGTAAAATTGCGGATATTGGGCGCCAAAACTATATATTATCTTGCCAGAATGATTAGTTATAGTGCTCACAGGTGCATTGATTTCAAGGTTTACCAATTGGAGACAAGTTATCAAGCATTCTTCAATTTTGTTTTCATAAAAAAACAAGATAAGATTTTTTAGGCTGACAAGTGCAGAGAATAATTTAGATTCGGGAAACGACACAGCATCGAGCTTTAGAGTTAATAAAGCCGGAACAGCTATTTCCAGGCAATATGAAATTTGTCAGGTTAAGAGTTGTTATAAAGCAGGCAAACTAATAGAATCCAGTAACTGAAAACCCTAAAGTAGCAATGTGCTTAAAGAAGGCAAGTACCGAATACGATTGAGGCCAAATAATCCTATGATCGGGCTGTGCAGCCACATATAGAGATGTTAAAGCATGTAAATTACAATAAAGAGTTTTCGAAAGTTCACCTTCAATTGTCCTTAATGCATGTGAGTTTATGCAAGTAGATCTTGAATAGGATATACTAGATCGACTAAGATCAAAACCTAAGCACGAAGTTTCAAAGTTGAGACCCCGGGCATTGTGCAAAATTGCAATATATATGCACTGAAAGAAATTAAAAAGGTTCAAAAAATTATGATATTCAATATTCACTTCGAGTACATCAGATTGACGTTTTGATGTTATGCAAATGACAAAGGGCTAGAGTACGTCTACTACTTCCATCTTTTAATAAGGTGGCGCCCGTCAACCGCCGTTAATATAACTCCGTTAACTCCTAACAAAAGAATAAATGACAAGAGGGTGGTTCACTACAACAAAAACGGGTAAATTTGACCGCCAATTTTCGGTCATATTTAACTAAAAATGACTGCCCGCCGTCAAATTTAGCTAAATTTGACCGGAATTTGTTGGTCTCAAATAGCTTAGTGGAATTTAACATTTTCGGTCATATTTAATCAAATGTGACTGCTTAAAAATGACCGATTAAATATGACTGCGTAAATGTGACTGCCTAATTTGACCTCAACCAGTCATTTTTAGTTCCGATTTTTTGTCTCCAATTTTTTCGTCAAATTCAAATTTCCCGCTACTATTTCAAAAAAATTCAAATTTCCCGCTTTTGACTTAAATTAGCCTTTGTGCCTAAAAAAATAATTAGGCCAACTAAAGAAATAGCATTATCCACAACAAGACTGAAAAAATATTAGGCGATAATAGATCGAGAAGACTGCGCGAAAGGAATTTGCATTTACAGTTAAGTATGATGAGGTTTTGGTGGAAAATGAACAAGGAAAATGCAGAAATTTAGTTTAATATAATGAGGTATTGGATTGATCGGGGATTAATCAGATGATTAATTGAATAATCAGATATTTAATCAGTTTGTTGAGATACGGAATATGGACTAATCGGTGATTAAAATCACCGACTTTGAGAACTTAGATTGAGGAAACAACACATCATCGAGCTTTAGAGTAATAAAACGACAAGGCATTAAGCTAATTTAGAGTTAATAAAGCCGGAAAATCACAGCTATTTTGAAGCAAAATAGCTACATGGCTACCTTTGCGCAGAGTACCCCTGCCCCTTTGGTCATTCAATTAAAGGCATCTCGAATAGGCCACACGTCAAATTTTGGTTAGTGATCTATGTCACAAAGGGCAATCATTGCTTAGATTGCACACCTAACATAACATCAGATAAAATGTGTATGAGCAGAGCTGCTTAAAAATAGACTTGTACAAACTGAAATCGAGATAGATAGTACAGTAGAATAAAAAAAATATGAAATCGAGATAAACTGTTACTAGTACTTCATTTTACAGGTCGTTAGCTATCTTCAGTGTTGTACTTTATCATTTTTCAGTATAATTTTCAATTACATGGAAAAATATACATAACTACATTTGGGGAAGCTATAATTACATATTCGGATTTTAAAGTCTACATTTGTTTATTTTAGGGGGCTCTAGTTACATGTAACATTAAACTATCATGGAATTGGTGTTTTCTTTTTTCTCTATATTAGTTTTCGCGTATTAATTATCAAAGTAGTTTTCTAGGTATTGATCGTAAATATCTTATCTCAATTTGATATAGAGATTATGCTAGAATTTGTGCTCAACATTATTCATCATAAACGACAATTAATCATCTCGTTATTATCGCCACACCCTCGTGACTGTCGCCTCACCTTCCTCTATAATAATGATAATTTATTCACCTCGCTGTTATCGCCTCCACATGGAAAATATCGCCCGTCCACCACTATAAAAAGCATCTCCGTGTTGTTTTGACTCTACAGTTTTCCTTACATTTCTTTTCACTTACATATATAATTTATTGCTCTTAATGGTACACTTATGGTCTATGGAGTGTGTTTGGTGGCACAACGTGAATCTATGTTTGTGTAACTTTGTACTCCCTCCATCCCAAATTAGATGAGCTCGTTGACTTCGGGCACGCACTTTAAAGTCCATTGACCGCATAGCTATATTATATATTTTTAAAATTTTATTTTTGCAAATAAAAATTTAAATATGAAATTTTCATTTACAAAAGAAAAATTAAAAAAATAAATTTCGGAACTAGTCGGTCAATGCACCTTAAGTTACGTGCCCAAAGTCAACTAGCTCATCTAATTTGGGATGGAAGGAGTATTAGGATATGTCGTGATGTTTCGGGTTCAAAACCCACCAAGGTTTACTCCTAGTTGATTACTATATCTCCCTAACAATTAATTAATATCTTGCCAATAATCGCCACAAATAATCTGGTCAGTCTTGGTTAAACCTTAAACATGAACACTAATTATCTTGATTTCATATTATTTATTCTCTGTACTATCTATCTCGATTTCAATTTGTACAAGTCTATTTTTAAACAGCTCTGCTCATACACATTTTATCTGATGTTATGCTAGGTGTGCAATCTAAGCATCTTCAGATGTATTACCAATTAAGAGCATGGCAACAACTTGAGACATTGGTGGTCTTGAAGACACCGGAGATTGAGTGCACAATAAACCTATCTCCATGCATTTCTTCACATCTTCTACCCTGTATTCATCAGGGTCTAGTGTCTTATCTATTAACTCTGAGTACATGTTGTTCTCGTACATTCTCCATGCCTATTACGATGAAAATTTGTAGTATAACATATCAGCTATGGAGAGAAAAATGTTGTCCATTATGTTAGTAATCACATAAGAACTTACATCTTCGAGTAGGTATTCATTGGTAGATTGAACATCATTGCACCTTCTGCCACTAATAATTTCAAGGACTACGATCCCGAAGCCATGTGTATCTACATTCTCAGACAATTGCCCATGTATTGCATACTCTGGTGCCGTATACCCTCTGTTTATGTTAGAAAGTGAGAGTGATATACAGAAAACTTGGTTGTGTATGAGTGATCAGCAACCCGACTTTAAAGAAAGAAAATATCTAGAATTAAATTAATTAGATCGACTTACAATGTCCCAGCAAATTTGGTGTTAACATGACTTTGGCTCTCAGGGAGAAGTCTGGCAAATCCAAAATCAGCAATTTTTGGCTGAAACTCTTCATCAAGCAATATGTTGCTCGATTTTATATCTCGATGTATGATCCTTACATGATATTGTTCATGTAAATAGGCAAGACCCTTGGCTGTGCCAAAAATTATGTCAAACCTTTGTTTCCAGTTAAGAGTCCCTCGCCTTTCACCTGTCTCAGTCAGTAACAGTTTATAAGGCTTATAGTTAATCTTCTAACGCACCAAGAAATCAGCAGTGTTCTTTTTGCTAGAAGATGAAAGCTAGTGAAAACAATCCTAATATATAATCACAAACAAATCTGTAAGCATTTCTGTTATTGCAAAATTAAAGCTAGAATGTAGTAAAAACATCAATAAGTGTGAACTTTACATCAATGGTGGCATCAGTTTACTAACCATATAGAAATTTTCAAGGCTGAAGTTGGCCATGTACTCAATGACAAGAAGTAGTTCCTGTCCTTTAATGCAACATCCAAGGAGACGGATGAGATTACGATGATGAACATTACTAATGAGTCTAACTTCACTATCAAATATTGTCTCTGCTACCCTGCACTACAAGAAATTTCATTATTCCCAACGAAATATTATGTTGGCAAATCAAGAAAATCCGTTGGTAAAAGAGATTCCTAACGGAATGGCCACTGAATTGGACCGTTAGAGTATACGTCGTTGGGAAGCACCTCGCCAACCGAATTAGGTGTCCGTTGCTAAGTTAGCAACCGAGTAGTAACAATCTAGTAACAGACCTCTATTTTGCAAAATAACAAAAGAAACACCATCCCGCCAACAGAATATTCGGTTGGCAATTCTAGCAACAAATGCCCAACGGGAAATCTGATGTTAAATATAGTCTAAATTGTTAAAATTAACAACAAAGAACTAACATACTCTTTCGGTTGTTAAATTTCCGTTAGTAGATAAAAACACATTCTGTTGGTATGCATGCTCAAATACAGTGCAAAATTTTCATTTTCTAGAATTGTTCATTTTTATGTCTATAGAAATGCAAATAAAGAAATAACAAAAGTGTGCTCTTTTCACATAATAAACGTTTCTTTACGATCTTCAAAATGAGTTAAGAGTTGCCCGATACAATTGTGTTCTAGTACTATATCTAAAAGGAGCCATCAATTACTAACGACCATAGCTATTTGATTCTCCATTGATTTCATCTTATCCTTCATCACATTGAGTTCTTCGTGCAACTTCTGATTTTCTGCATCAGCAAAGAATGGATTGCAAGGAATCTCCGGCTTATAAAAGAGAGATTGCAATGAGCCAACTCCATGGACCTTGTTATCTTTTTTTTCACACATGTATTGGTACTTGTCATCCACCTGCTCTCATGAATAAATTGATATCTTAGATAATCTTATATGTAGCTACCAAAAACTCAAGTACTTGCTAAAAAGCAGTTTAACAACATTATGATATAGAATGTAGTGAAACCTAGAATGCAGACACAATCTCAGAGGCCTTAAGCCTATTACTTGACTTCTAATTAATTGAAGATTTGTGGGCATTTTACAGGAGATCCTGAATACTATATGATTTAGATAAAAATGTCAAGAATCCACCGACTAAAGTTTCAATTATTGAAAATTATCAAGAAGCAACAACAAAGACAAAAATAAATTATGTAGAAATAGATAAAGCCCATATCAACAGCAGTCAACAGGTGAACATTAGAGTAAATCATGATGAAAATGAAAAACTCTGCTCTCACTATATACTTCCTCCAGAAAACACCCAAACTCTCTAGTAAAACTAAAGTGCCCTGGCATCAAGTTCATAGATTAAAGTAGCACTATGGCGCACAAACTTATTCTGGATACTTGTAAATGCATTAAGCAACAGTACTTGACCTTAAGCAAACCAAAGGGAACATCAGAGTGAAAAAAAATGCATATATCAAGTGTCAACATAAATTTAATCTACTAGAACCAATAACACAACTTGTTCCTCAATTCAATTTCACAATAAGCTCCCTGTTCAGAACTATAATTACTTGTTAGATTGTATACAAGTATACCTAGAAACCCCCATCATATAGTCAGCAAATGTGAAAATTATGTCAATTAAAAACATAAAGGAACAAAACTATACCTAAAGACTTGCACGATATGACCTCGAAATCGGCCTTTTCTTCTTATCCATCTCTTTGCTAGCCGTTACTACCGCACCAGCTGTTTTTCCGGCTACTAATCGAAGTGTTCGAACCTGAAAAAAAAAGGGGATTACATACACACACATCAAAATCCAAAACCCACACAAATAACAAATCAACAAATAGGAAAAATAGGAAATCAGCAAATCGAAACAAGAACATGAAACCCGTATAAGAACATACATAAACCTAATTGTAAAAACATCAAAATCGAACCCACATAACTTATAAAACATGACAATCGACCAATCGAACCCCAAAAATCAACATCATACTAGAGAAAATCGGAGTAAAACCCTAATGGTAACTAATTTGATAACTAAATCGAAGAATCTCCAAAAAGAAATTCATTCTCGAACAGCGGCGGTGATAAGTTTTGATTATTTTGAAGCTTTGGAGGTGGCCGCCTTTACAAAACACACCTAAAGATATACAAAGAGAGATAGAGTTTTGGGAGAGGCCGAGCTAATTTTGGGGGGAGAGTTTTGTGAATTTTGGGGTTGGGGTTGGGGGGAAAATGGTTGGGGGAGATTCACAAAACAAGGGAAAATTTTTGGTTGTGCGGGATTTTTAAAATTTCATTGAAGGCTAAATAAATATTTTATCGTACTTGACTAAAAATTCATACATAAAAGAAAACTAAATTGTTTTAAAATAATTTTAATCAATATTAACATGTTAAAATGACATCCATATAGTTTGAATCGTCCAAAATAATTTTCTAAAAACTAGTTTCATGTTTCAGGTAAGTATTCGATTAATGACTAAGTAATTTCACCGCATTTGACCACAAAATCCACACACCAAATAAAAGGTTATTTTTTTAAAATAATTTTTTTAATCAATATAACACGTTATAATAACATCCGTATGGTTGGATCATCCAAAATGATTTTTTTAAAAATAATTTCATGTTTCGTGTAAGTATTTCATTAAAGGCTAAGTAATTTGATTGCATTTGACTACAAAATCCACACGCCAAATAAAAGGCTAATTTTTTTTAAAAAAATGTAATCAATATTATCACATTACAATAATATCCGTACGGTTGGATCATCTGATATGATTTATAAAAAAACAGTTTCATGTTTTGGGTAAGTATTCGATTGAAGGCTAAGTAATTTGACCGCAAAATTCACACACCAAATAACAGACATATTTTCTTAAAATTTATTTTAACCAATATTAACACGTTTTAATAACAACTGTACGATTGGATCGTCCAAATTGTTTTTTAAAAAAATAGTTTTATGTTTCGGGTAAGTATTCCATTAAAGACTAAGTAATTTAATTGCATTTGACTACAAAATCCACATACCAAATAAAAGGCTAATTTTTTTTTAAATTTTTTAATCAATATTATTACATTACAATAATATCCGTATAGTTGGATCATCAAAAATAAAAATATTTTATGTTTCGGGTAGGTAAATTGACCGCATTTGACTATAAAATCCACATACCACATAAAAGATTAATTTTAAAAAAAAATTTAAAATATAAAATTTCTAGTTAATAATGTAATATAAAATTTCTAGTTAAAGATGAGCCAATTAACAATTATGTTACATATATAAATCCAAGAATAATACTTAATATTTACAATACATATCAAAGTCCATTATATTATTGGCCTTTTTCTACGACTCAAATCAATTTAATCGACTAAAGCCCATTGGGCTTTAGCATGACACATATGTCAACTAAGAGACTGGCATTGTATCCGTGCATGTGCCCATGTAGTGTATATTAATTGCCCATATTATAAAACTAATAATCAATTACTAACGGAACAGTTAGTATTTATCAACGGAATATCAGTGAACGTAATAACAGATGTTTTCGTTACTAGTCTGTTGTTCATTCCTTGGCCTTTTGTTACTATTCTATTATGTGAATATATTTTCTAACAGAACGTTTCGTTGGTAAATAAGCGTGGGTATTTTGTTAAGACTTGGTTGGCAGAACATTGCCTAATCAAATCGTTACAAATCCGTTGGGAACTACCAACGGACTAATTTCCCTTAGCAAAATCCATTGGCAGAAACGCTTTCTCTTGTAGTGCTGGCGTCTAATGCTATTCTTTTCACTGCAACAATATCCCCATTCTTTAAAGTTCCCTGTCGACAACAGGATGAAGTAAGAACAGGTTGAAAAACCAATTTGTAATTTTATCATCAATAAACAAATGAACAGATCTTGGTACACATATACCTTGTATACATCTCCATAACCACCTTTTCCAAGTTTGTTTACTATGCTGAAATTTTTTGTAGCTAATTTCGAGTCATTATAACTGTATTTTGTAGGGCTTTGCAATTCAGTTGCTCCCAATATGTCACCTGGTACAGTTGCACATGATTAGCACTGTAACAGACATAGCTATCACATGAAGAAGCGATGATATTGCAGATATAGTAAGAGATGAACTAAAACTCCCAGCAACAGAAAATAGTCACCTCTTGGTGCTGCGATTCGTTTCCCTAAAACTTTGTACCATAAATATATATATATATATTGTCATAATCAATATAAGCCCTGCTATCCCCACAATGCTGCCAATTAAAATTGCCTTCCTGTTGCTTGAACTCCCTATATAAAGCACACAGCATCACATTACTAAAGCCTTGCGCGCTATGATTTTTCTTAAATCTTACACACTTAGTGATTAAGAGACAAGAAAGAAATAATAGATGTCCATATTAGCAATGCGCCACACTTTAATGTATCACAGAGCGTGGCCGCGCATCCATCAATTTTAGTACAGCATGCATAGCAAAGACAGTAAGCTCAAAATTTTACCAGAGGGTTGAAAAGAAATATTACCACTTTTCAGGAAAGGTGTGAAATCAGTAGTCTGATATCAGTAGTGTGATATCAGAGGGTTGAATATAGTTTTTGAACCAAAGCAATTTGGCTCAAAAAATATATTCCAATTAAGTACAGGTACCTACAACTATGCAACTAGTCTCCCACTGCAGTTCAGCAGAAATTAATTTTATAAAGAAAATATCTCAGCCAATCAAATCCAAAACATATCCCAGTTTCATAGTCAGGAAGGATTCAAAAGAAACCACCTTATCCAATCAGTTACCAGATATAAGTCTAACAGTCAGGAAAGACACAAGCAAAAACACTAACAAAATGAAGTAATACAACAACATATCAAGGACCACGAAATAGATCATCTCCGATGTAGCCAGCATCAGGAGTGCCATCAGCAATCCAAGAGTCAACTGCATCAAGCTTGTCTGGTAGGAGGTGTGTTATCTGGAATTGTTCAACGCAATTCAGATGGTTGACCAGCCATTTTACATTGAATGATCTTTGCAAGTCAGCAAACTGAACCCTATACTCCGCAATCATTTCAGTATCAACCTCAGTCATCGACGTTCTGGTATAGTCTTTGACTATGGTACAAAACATGTTCAGCTTCATTGTACACAACTTTTTGCTATTGGTGGTGAAGTGGTCAAAGGTTTCTGGATACTTCTTCTCTATGCAATCAAGTAGGCTCAAAAACTCCGAGTTAACCTCATGGCCCTTCCATAATCCAATTTCTCCGGAAGCCCTAGAAGAACTCGCTCGATCATTCTTGGGCTCTGCAACTGGAGTTGTAAAAGAATTTCCTGGCAACTGCCTTTGAATGGACATGCTAACTGATAAGTTATCCTGCAAGAAATACAACAACATAGTCAATTATAATTTATTAACATAAAAAATTATAATAACTTAGTTGTAAGATAAAACTTGGGAGTCGAAATCTATCAAATCAATTACAGCCTTTGTGCTTAAAAAAATAATTAGGCTACTAGAAGAAATAGCTTATCCACAACAAGACTGAAAAATTAGGCAATAACAAATCGAGAAGACTGCGCAAAAGGAATTTGCATTTACTGTTAAGTATGATGAGGTTTTGGTGGAAAATGAACAAAGAGAGTGCAGAAATTTAGTTTCTTCTTGATGGCAATCCCAAACATCATGTGCCACTTCTAACTCTTTCAAACTGCAAGCTTATATGCATGACAAGAATATATAAAAGGTTTGTGCACTTAAACTATTTAAAGGCTCTTAAAGCAAATATTTTCCATATTTGAGCAGAATTAAAATACAGGGATTAAACTAAAACACATAACATAAAATTTTAGGGAATAACTGAGGTCTAAGAACTTAACCAAGTGCACTTCATTTTCAAACTGCGTCATATAAGAAAAGCGGGCATTTCCGACCGTCAAAGTTGGTCGGAAATGAAGAGAGTTGGTCGGTTTTCACCTCATAACTGACCACCGACTAACTGATTGCGTTGGTCCTTTAAAACCTGGTCGTAAATAACTGATCGGTCGGAAATGAAACTTATAATTGACTGACGAACGACCGCTATCTTTAGTCGGTAATGTTTTGCCATTTTCTTAGAACTTGGCCCCACCTGTGATTGCTATCAAGATCTTTGAAAATTCTAGTTATACTAATTGAAAATATAAGCAAATGTAAATGATTTATGTGAGAAACAATTTGGAACTCAAAGCAACAAGAACAATAATTGGGAGAACAAAGGTGTTAATATATAGATAGAGTAGGATTAGCACATAAAATTGTCATCCTTCTTGTTGAATATGATTTTTAGGGTGTTATAAAGTTCGTCCTTGCTATAACCCCAGATGTGATATCTGTATGACAATGACATCTGACATTTGGTATGGTGTTATAGGCAAACAAGCATGCTTCAAAAAAGTTCTTAAAAAAAAGTTGCCTAAATATTGCCAAAGAAAAAGATATTAAACGATGCTTTCTCTTTTTTCTTTTTTTTTCTATTTTGGTGCGAGCATATTCATATTATATTAGAAGGAATATGTAAATTGAATGTGAAAAGTTCTAATTGGTTATTCGAAGAACGGATTTGTCTGGAACTCTGGAAGTTTAAATGCTTAGATTATTAAAACATATGACCAAATTCGATAGAAGAAATACTATCAAGTGAATAACAAATATTACATTATTAAATCACATGAAATAATTTGATAAAAGATACAATATCGAGTGATCTATAACTGATCATTGACTTTTGAGTAACATATATACTTGGTCTGTGGATGTGCTAATCTCATGGAACAGTGATTTCTAGATATCGCAGAACACAACATGCACAATATCAGATCAGCACATTTTCTTGCAGCAATAATGGTAGTGAGAAACCACAGTTTCATAAACATGTTAGCTAATATAATCACTACAACAAAACTGGCATTAGACAACACTGATCAGACAACGCACGATGAAAAAAGCGTTGTTTGGAAAAAAGACACAACACTTTCTTTTCGTCCTCAGAAAACTATTGTCTAACACCTACGACCTACAACGGTTAAAAAATCGTTGTCTAGTAAATTCAATCAGACAACGGTGTCTTAACTGTGGTATTGTGGAATAATGCATGTTAGACAACTGTTTTCAGAGCCGATGTGTGAAGAAACTTCCGACAATAGTTCAAGAAACCGTTGTTGTAATTAGACAAGTGTTTTATTTTTTGTGTTGTTTACGAGCAGTTCAAACAAGGGTTTTATTGTTGTGTGACTGGAAAGCTAACATACAAGTGTTTTTGTTAGCATTGTAACATGGCCTTATAGACAAGCCTCTACTAACTAATAAAATGTTGTCTAACTAAATAAATTTTAAGTAAATAAATGTACATAAGAGAGTGCAAAGATTAAAAAGTCCGAACCAAGTTATAATAAAATAATCAATTTCTTGATAGTCATAGGTTTTTCTTGCATTAGATCAAGAATTGATCAAGAAAATGTGAATTTTCAACTCATTAAAATAAAAATTTGTTATACAACGCTTTTCTTCCCATAAACCGTTGTCTACACTACTTTTATACAACGGATTTTTCGTGAAGCGTTGTTTGAGCCTAATTTAGACAATGGATTCTCTAACAACGGTATAACTTTCGTAACAGTTGTGTCATTTTCAATGATACAACAAATGTGCGTATAAAAACCATTGTCTGTTAGACACTACAAGACGAAAAATACCTTTTTACAAGAAGACAAAATTTACAATCGACTAGTATTGTTAAAAAAACATACAAAATAAACATAAGAAAATTTGATTTTTTTTATACATGACTAATATTGTTGGTTCTCGACATCCGTACGGTTAGATCATCAAAATCAATATTTATAAATTAATACAGAGCTAATCGTATACATAACAAAGATTATATCGAGTACTTTATAAATTGTAAACATAAAACACATACACACATACTAATACTTACGTCCGAAGTACAAAATTGTCTTGGTATTACAAATGAACTATACATATTTGCATATATGCATAATATAAATATATTTTTTTGACAAAAAGTATAAAAATATGAATTGATCAACGATACGAGAATTTTTAACTCTTAAAAAAAGAATTCAATATACAACGGTTTTCATCCAATAAACCGTTGTCTACACAACTTACATACAACGGTTTTTTCCTGAAATGTTGTTTGAGCCTATTTTAAACAATAGCATTATGTAACAACGGTATAATATACATAACACTTGTGTCATTTGAACTCATACAATACACCTGTGCATAAATAATGTTGTCCAATAGACACTACAAGACAAAATTTACCTTTTTATAATAAGACAAAATTTACTAATTGACTTGTTTTCTTAAAAAAACATACAAAATAAACATAAAAAAAATTTAATTATTTTTATACATGACTAATATTGTTAGTTCTTGACATCCGTACGGTCAGATCATCGAAACAAATATTTATAAATTAATACAGAGCTAATCGTATACATACCAAAGATTCTATTCACTACATTCTCAATTGCAAACATAAAACACATACGAATACTCACGTCCAAACTACAAAATTATTATCCTCTTACAAATCAAAAATACAAATTTCGTTATATGCATAATATAAATATAATTTTTTTGATAAAAAATATAAAAATAAGAATTAATATGCATAATATAAATATATATTTTTAGATAAAAAGTATAAAAACAAGAAATGATCTTGAAATTGAGAAATTTTAACTCTTGAAAAGGAATATCGGGCATGAGTCACGTCAAAGAGAGTAATATTGTTACAAGATTATTGTTAAAAAAATTTACAAGATTATTTTTCTAATTTTCTTATATTTTTACATCAACAAATACTAGGATCAATTATAATGTTTACTAGATACAATAATCCTATTATATTTTTATTAAAAGATCATATAAGGTAATTATAAATATTTATTTTTATATTAGTAAATTATTATATATTTAAATTATATTTTATAGGTTATTTTGATAATCACATACAAATAAATACTCAAAAAATTCATTTTTTTCATAATTCTACTACACAATATATTAAAATAATATTTTTATTATTTCTAATACAATTTCTGTATCTTGACTTGGGGGAGATAAGCCATTTCATTTCCAGCATATAATTTTTCGTTTCCCCCCTTAGCATTAATCCAAATTTTCGTTTCCCCCTTTCTCTCTGCATTTGTCTTCTTCTTCATCTCCAATGTCTATTCTGTGCATCTCAAATTAGAAGGTCTTCTCTCTTGCCCCTCCCCAGATCCCTAATTTTGACATAGTCTCTATCAATGGAAATGGCTCACTCTACTTGTCTCCGCTCCAGATCTGCTCGACCGGAAAATCTCTCTCCCCCTACCCCCCTCCCTCTCTCCCTCTCCTTTTCTCTTTTCTCTTTTCTTAGTTTTCTCAAATGTCAGGACCAGGTATATACATCTAATCATTGTATAGTTTTATTGTTATTTTGGGGGGGTTTTTAGTTGTGTGCGTTCTAGAGTATTCGACTTATAATCTTGGATTTTATGTGTGGTGTTTTGTGGGGTGGTAATGATTGATTTGTTTCTGGTTTTCTACATGTTCTCTCTGTTTCGTAATACATGCCCTATTTTATTATTACTGGAGTTTGTTCTCAACTTTTGAGCTTGCTTTGTGTTTTGATTTGAGAAATTTGTGTGAATTGATTTTAGGGATAAAAATATGTAGTTCATTGGCGGATGACAAAGTGAGCATCCCTTGGCAAAGTGAGTATTTGTTGGCGGAATTCATTTTGTGTGAAATCCAGTTGAGTATCCCGAAAATGCAGGTCAGATTTGTCTTGGATAATAGTAGATGATTAATCTAGAACTACATAAATTAAAAGTAAACAGAGGAGCATGCTTGTATATTTATAGTGTTGAGAAATGGGAAGTGTTCACCAATTTACAAAGAGCAGATGAGTATAATTTCCCCTCTGCAAATAAGTGAATTGGTGAGGCTTGTTTGATGGGCTTAAGTTTGGCCCAGGCTAAATGTGTTTGCTCAAACAATAAGCTTTTATATGATGATGTTTCTGTTAATATAATTTCTCACCTGGGCCATAGATTGGTCCTAAGTTTGTGTCACATTTGCTGTTTTTAACTGCTGATCAATGATCATTTATTTTACATGACATTTGTAGTAGCGGTCAGCTCTCTTTTTTGCAGAAACTGAAATTTATTATTACATTTATGTGGATGTCTCGGTTTTAATACTCACATATAGATTTTTTTTGCAGATTTTGGTAGCTTTGATTTCTTCCCTAGTTAACATGAATTTTTCATTGCAGAGTCAGATCACAGATTTACAAGTAAAATACCTGTTTTTTTAGTTAGGTATTGAACCAGTTTACGAAATTTAAGTTCAGCTATTATATTCACAATTTTTGGAGATAAATTACCTGATACATGAGTACATAACTTGCATTCACTTGCTATCTTTGTACATTTCCAGCACCAAATTTACAAGCTCAATGGGAGATTGCATCTTTGTAGTGGTTTGACCAGGTGGTATATCTAATTCAATTTATTGCTTTATAATAAGTTGTTTCAAAATATAGAAATCTTTCTCGGTTAATTAGGAACACATGATTATATTTGCTTTCTCAATCCAAGGTCATTTATATTTATCTCTTTTTCATCTCCTTGTTAAAGTACATTTTAATGTTTTTGTTTTTGACAGAAGTAAGGTTTGGTGAGATGAGGATGAATGTGACTGCAGGATTAGGCTTGCGAAAGCATGATATGCAGTTATGAAGAATGAATGGAGGCTTGTTATGAAAAAGACTTCCCGTATGCTTTCTGGAGTTCAATTTGTTGAATTTCATCCTATTTCTACTGTAATTCAGCTAAGATCAGAATGTTGCAAGATCCCAAGTTCTTATATATATGGTTAATTGTAACTGTTGTTATTTAGTTGGCTGTGAAAACTTTTGCTACTAATTTATGACTTGCTAATTATATTCACATGCATAGTTTTATTAGGTTATGTAAAACCATTGTCTAACATAACTAAACACAAAAGAAAGTGAAAAAGAATATAGTTGTTTCAAAACGTACAAACAACACAATTTTAAATATAAAATTGTTGTCTAACACACGTACCAATAAGTAAATAATAGAATTAAAACCGTTGTCTAAATCTATATTTTGAACATTTGTGGAACAAAAACCATTGTCTAAGAGCTTTCACACAACTGCCTCAATAGCTAAAATATTGTTAGAAGGGTCATTACACAAGTGTTCTTATGCTCTGAACCCGTTGTACAATAGAGTAAAAAACGAGCATCTCTACTCCAAATTTTGTTGTATGATCCTCTTGCCGACAAGTCTTGCAAACTACTAAAACTGTTGTGGATAGTCTCTCTAACAATACAATTTTGGAAAATGAGTATTGTTAAAAAAGGTTTATAACAACAGTTTCTTAAGAGTCGCGTTGTTGTTTCTGGGTGTGGCACAACACTTTATTAAACGCAAACCATCGTGTTGCATAGAATCAGACAACGGTTCGCACCGTTGTCTGATATGCATATCAGACGGCGGCTCGATAGACCACGGTTTTTCTCGGTTTCAGACAACGGGCAAAAACCGTTGTCTGATGCTGTTTTCCTTGTAGTGAATGGAACTCCGTCTTGATTGATTATGGAGTAGACTTGCATACGCTAGATATAAGTGTGACTCATAATTGTTAAATATGGCAGACTCAAGATTATAAGATGTCACAAAACCCAACATGCACAGTATCTGCTTACAAAATCAAAACAAGAAATACTGCAATTACTCGAAAATTTAAAAGGGTTCTTAAGTACCTGAAGCAATTTAGTGACTATGGAGGCCTCGGGAGAGCGACCAAGCAAGTAGCATTTGAGTTCAGCGGATATACTTGAATCTTTATGTCCATGTGGTACCTTCACATGCTTCAACTGACAGAATGGAGAAGGAACCTGGACAAGAAGTTTTGAAACAGCAGAAAGTGCCTAGAAAATACCCGCAAAAAATGATTAAGATATGGAACTGAGCTGCAATTTAGATCTAGAATTTAACATGCACTAAACAAGACTTTATGGTTGTTTCATTATCATGAGTTCGCCTTCTGCAGTATACTGGCTGCAGAAGCTAATTTATAATGAAGTGCATATACTGTTAACAATTTAGCCAACACTACTAATTAATGCCTAAACACTAATTTAACGAATGTTATCAGTCATACAAATAATAACTATATAGCATCTTCAGTCAGAAAAGGATATAAATTTATAATGACTCATAGTAGTAATATTGAAAAGAGAAATATAAAGTTACCTGAACGGTCGCTGAGTCTAGGGTAAGAATCTTAGCATTGCTCAGTCCTGGAAACATATAAACAACCCGAGTATAATAAAGCTTGAACTCCTCTAATGATGCAAGAGGCTCGTCCCCATTGCTACCCCGTAGTTTGATATGCACATTTTCCAACTCAGACACTCCAAACATGATAGGAAAGAAACCAACAGAAGTAAAATTGCGGATATGGTGCGCCAAAACAATGATATTGCCAGAATGATAAGTTGTAGTACTCACAGGTGAATTGATTTCAAGGTTTTCCAATTGGGGACAAGATATCAAGCATTCTTCAGTTATATTTCCCCGGAAAAACAAGATAAGATTTTTTAGATTGACAAGCGCAGAGAAGAACCTAGATTCAGGAAAGGACACATCATCGAGCTTTAGAGTTAATAAAGCCGGAAAATTCCAACTATTTTGAGGCAATATGCAATTTGTCAGGTGAAGAGTTGTTAAAGCAGGTAAACTAATAGGATCCGGTAACTGTAAACCCTCGAGTACCAATGTGCGTAAAGCAGGCAAGCATGACAAATGCAATTCAGGCAAGAGGATTCTATGATCGGGCTGGGCAGCCAAATTTAAAGTGTTTAAAGCAGGTAAATTCCAACAACGAGTTGTCGAAAGTTCACCTTGAATTGGCCTTAATGTGAGTTTATGCAAGGAAGGAGAGTTCATACTGTATATACAAGAATCCAGTTTAAAACCTGAGGCCGAAGTTTCAAATTTTATATCCCGAGCATTGTTAAACATTGATTCAAACATATACTGGGGAAAAAGAAGTTGTTCTACGACATGATCAAATTCGAAATTCACTTTGAGTACATCAAATAGAATGTTTCGCCGCAGGAAAAAATTGGAAATAAAGCGACTTCGAGTGTCAAGTATATGCAATTCGGATTCTGGAAAGATGTAATTAGTGAAATTGACATACGGAAGAGTAGTCCACACAAGCTTCCATCTTTTGGAGAGAACGCTGGTCTGCACAGCCGATTTAGCATCAACAAAGGAGAGAATTATATGAATTAAATCGGTGCTTAACCAGCTGATTCTGTCTTCACCCCCTTCTGGTTCTTCTGATAATCTTGCAATCATCCGCCTATCCGCCTGCTCCATTGTGTACCGAAGTTGAGATGAAATTCACACCGCAGCTAGGAAGCATGAGTGCGGGTGCGGGTACGGGGGTGCGCGATACGGGGATACGGGAATTCGGCAAATCTAAAATTATGGGGATTCGGGTGCGGGGGGATTCGGCAAATTTAATATATTAAAAATATATTTTATACATGTATTTGAAGAGTTATATTCATATTTAAACCAAATATTTGAATAAATAAGTTCAATATCCTTAACAATATACAATATAATTATTTAATAACACAATTATCACATTATAAGGTAGTTAAGTGATAGAGTATTCAACTAATCACAGAATTAATCATACAAAAAGAATCCCCAAGAATCCCCGAGTATCGAAGAATCCCCAAGAATCGAGTGCGCGGTGCGGCGGGTGAGTGAAGTATCCCTGCTTTCTAGCACCGCAGTCATCTTGATTATATGCTGTGACCTAAGTTGAGGTGAAATGTTTTTTTTTTTTAAATGTTATAGATTCCCATCATATTTTTAAAACATAAAATAATATCCCGACTCATGAAATTTTTAAGTTTTTAAGAAAAATCTCATTTTTAAATTTCATATATTCAAAGAATTTTAAATAATAATATTCGATTATTACTGAATTTTCATTTACATTTTAAAATCTTGATTCAATATCATTAATTAGATATTTTAGAATAATTTCAAATTTTAATTTAATATCTTAATATTTTAATATAATTTCTAGATCCGAAATATATTTGGATCTCATTTCTTAAAGTACTTTAATTTCATGAATGAAAAAAATATGAAATTTTTTAATTAAACATCATCCTTAGTTTATAGTTTTATTCATTATATTTTGAGTATTTATATATAATTATATTATATTATTAAAATAAAAAGTACACCGATTTGATGGTTGATTTGTAATATGAGTATGGTGTAACGCATTATAACTATTAGATTATTTAATTAAATTAGGTAGCTATGTGTATCTATATATATTATAAATGATAAATTATAAATTTAAATAAAATATGTTAAGATATTTTAATTTTATGTCTATTATTTGAAACTAATAATATCAATAGTTATTTTTAATATTTTGTTCAAATAATATCTTATATATAATAAAAAAAATTAGTATGGTAGTAATAAATTTAATTTATTTAAATAATTTCATACTGGATCAATGCGGAATCAATTTATAATACCCGCAGAAGGACCGCACTTAAGAAATCCTGTGATCAAGAGGATACAAGTCCATCTTCAACCAGCTGAACCAACTCTTGCGGGCGATATTATTGTTTATTTGTACCAGATCTATCATGGATTTGTTATCTTTATCTGAACTTTGCTAATAAATTTTGGGTTTTCCCTTATTTCAAGATCTGTAGCATGAAGAATGGATTTTTTTGTGGTTGAAACACTCGGTGCATATTAATACTATTATGTTGCCATTTGCAAATATTCAGTATGCGGTCTCTTGTACAAAATGTGCAAAAAAGGATAAATTTGACCATGATGTTTAGTTGATCGATAATTTTATGTTTTACATAGATAGCTATGATAGCTTTGTTGATTACTTTAAATCTTATAGTTTTAATATATCAGTTGATCAACGATTTTGGAGTAAACTTTGGTACTGTTGCGGTGGGTTTTGAAGTGGAAACATCACGACATATCCTAATACAAAATTACACAAACATAGATTCAGGTTGTGCTACCAAACACACTCCATATATAGACCATAAGTGTACCATTAAGAGCTATAAATTATATATGTAAGTGAAAAGAAATGTAAGAAAAGTGTAGAGTCTAAACAACACGGAGATGCTTTTTATAGTGGCGGACGGGCGATATTTTCCATGTGGAGGCGATAACAACGAGGTGATTAAATTATCATTATTATACAAGGTGAGGCGACAGTCACGAGGGTATGCGATAATAACGAGATGAATGATTGTCGTTTATGACGAATAATATTGAGCACAAATTCCAGAAAAATCTCTATATCGAATTGAGATAAGATATTTACGATAAGATATTTACGATTAATACAAAACTACTTTGATAATTAATACGCGAAAACTAATATAGAGAAAAAAGAAAAACACGAATTCCATGATAGTTTAATGTTACATGTAAATAGAGCACCCTAAATAAATAATTGTAGACTTTAAAATCCGAATATGTAATTATAGCTTCCCCAAGTGTAGTTATGTATATTTTTCCGTGTAGTAGAAAATTATACTGAAAAATGATAACACTACAACACTGAAGTTAGCTAACGACCTGTAAATGAAGTACTAGTAACAGTTGCAATAGAGAACCCATTAGACATAGATGTGCTATCCTTAATCTTGTTATGTGATTCTGCAGGCATACTTCTGGTTGGTAATTTAGGTTCTTCAGATGTATTACCAATTAAGAGCATGGCAACAACTTGAGACATTGGTGGTCTTGAAGACACTGGAGATTGAGTGCACAATAAACCTATCTCCATGCATTTCTTCACATCTTCTACCCTGTATTCATCAGGGTCTAGTGTCTTGTCTATTAACTCCGAGTACATGTTGTTCTCGTACATTCTCCATGCCTATTACGATGAAAATGTGTATAACATATCAGCTGGAGAGAAAATGTTGTCCATTATGTTGTTAGTAATCACAAAAGGACTTACATCTTCGAGTAGGTACTCATTGGTAGATTGAACATCATTACACCTTCTGCCACTAATAATTTCAAGGACTACGATCCCAAAGCTATATGTATCTACTTTCTCAGACAATTGCCCATGTATTGCATACTCTGGTGCCGTATACCCTCTGTTTATGTTAGAAAGTGAGAGTGATATACGCAAAACTTGGTTGTGTAAGAGTGATCAGCAACCTGACTTAAAGGAAAAAAAAATCAAGAATTAAATTAAATTGATTAGATTGACTTACAATGTCCCAGCAAATTTGGTGTTAACATGACTTTGACTCTCAGGGAGAAGTCTGGCAAATCCAAAATCAGCAATTTTTGGCTGAAACTCTTCATCAAGCAATATGTTGCTTGATTTTATATCTCGATGTATGATCCTCACATGATATTGTTCATGTAAATAGGCAAGACCCTTGGCTGTGCCAAAAATTATGTCAAACCTTTGTTTCCAGTTAAGAGTTCCTCGCCGTTCACCTGTCTCAGTCAGTAACAGTTTATAAGTATAGTTAATCTTCTAACGCACCAAGAAATCAGCACTGTTCTTTTTGCTAGAAGATGAAAGCTAGTGAAAATAATCCTTATATATAATCACAAACAAATCTGTAAACATTTCTCTTGTTGCAAAAACCTAGAATGTAGTAAAAACAATTCTAATACATATTTACATTAGCAAGTTGGTGCCATGTACTTAATTGGCAAGTTTCTTACACGATAGAATTTCTGTTATTAAGTAAACAATGAGGTGGAAGTAACTGATGTATTGTTTTGGTTATTTACTTCACCAGATGCAATTTAGTCATTATTCATGAACTCATGAATTTGGTTATTTTCTTCACTAGATGTACTCTATTTGTCAACTCACAGTCACAGATGTTGTGCTCAGACTCAGATGTGCAAACGTGAATAAGTGCGAACTTTACATTAATGGTGGCATCAGTTTACTAACCATATAGGAATCTTTCAAGGCTGGAGTTGGCCATGTACTCAATGACAAGAAGTAGTTCCTGTCCTTTAATGCAACATCCAAGGAGACGGATGAGATTACGATGATGAACATTACTAATGAGTCTAACTTCACTATCAAATATTGTCTCTGCTACCCTGGTGTCTAATGCTATTCTTTTCACTGCAACAATATCCCCATTCTTTAAAGTTCCCTGTCGACAACACGATGAAGTAAGAACACGCTGAAAAACCAGTTTGTAATTTTATCATCAATAAACAAATGAACAGATCTTGGTACACATATACCTTGTATATATACATCTCCATAACCACCTTTTCCAAGTTTGTTTACTATGCTGAAATTTTTTGTAGCTAATTTCAAGTCATTATAACTGTATTTTAGAGGGCTTTGCAATTCAGTTGCTCCCAGTATGTCACCTAGTACAGCTGTACATGATTAGCTCTGTAACATATATAGCTACTACATGTAGAAGCGACGATATTGCAAATTAGAAAGAGACTAACTAAAACTCCCAGCAACAGTGAATAGTTACCTCTTGGTGCTGCGATTCGTTTCCCTAAAACTTTGTACCATAATATCATAATCAATATAAGCCCTGCTATCCCCACAATGCTGCCAATTAAAATTGCTTTCTTGTTGCTTGAACTCCCTGTATAAAGCACACAGCATCACATTACTAAAGCCTTGCGCTATGATAGATATCCATATTAGCAAAGTGTTGCCACACTTTAATGTATCACAGAGCGTGGCCGTGCATCCATCAATTTTAGTATAGCATGCATAGCAAAGACGGTAAGCTCAAAATTTTACCAGAGGGTTGAAAAAAAATATTACCACTTCTCAGGAAAGGTGTGATATCAGTAGTCTGATTTTCAGCAAAAAATGCGGTGTCTGAGTACCTGAAGAAACACCCTGCATCTATGGCCCTCCCATCAGCCTGAGGTGGACAAGTTCTTAACCTACTATAAGCCATAGTTAAACAATGTAGGCAACCGGTTTTGTTTAATGTCTCGATGCATTGTGCCACTGCATAAACTGCACCAACACCACCATCTATTTGTCTGGTAGATGCGGCAAAAAAACCTTTGATCTTCGGTGTTGCAATTCGAAGGTCTCCAAGTAGTCCATCTACGGCTGTTTTGAAAGCTGTGGTCCAGGATACAGTACGGTTTCCACAAATCCTCCTATTGCCAGGGAGAGTTGTCTCTTCATCGATGCTGTTGCTCTCATACCTTTTGTAATTTGTGTAATAATCCAGGAAGCACAATAAGAAGACAGACAAATAAAGAATACAATTTTCAAGCACAACCTTATGGAGAGAAAAAAAATTATTTGCCTGTATAATTAGAAAACCCGAGAAAAAGAACAATCTGTGAGGGCAAAAAAACAATTCCTACTATTTTTTTTAAAAAAATTTTATCGAGATTAAAAGGTACAAATTAAACTATTATTTGAAAGGTTAGACAGGGCTAAAAGGGATCAGCCCCGGCCTAATTCCGTCACTTTTTACAACATAGATAGGTTCCTAACCTGAGGAAGCAGCCATCATATATGACACGAGCCCCGCTAGAAGCAGAGCAGTTGCGAATTTCTGACACGGCTGCATCAAAGCAGGCCACACATGCTCTGCTGGATAAGTATTTCCTGCACTGACACATGCCGTAAACAGGGTCCGAGCTTCTAGGCCACTGAACCGTCGCAAAACGTTTGTTCTCATCCAGAAGCTGTGTCCTGAGGTCTGTCATGGTGCTGTTAAAATTACTATAGAAATTCCACAAATTTGAAGCATTGTACACGCTGCAGCCCACCTGTAACAGATTGGTTTGAGGTTGCGACAAGGCAGTGTTTATCAATTTCAATAGTAATACACTGATGAAGAACTTCATGTTACACATCATTGTTGCTTACTGGAGACTAAAATTCAAGGAATGTGAGATTTAAAATATGCTAAATACATATGACTGTTCAAATTAGAGTATTATTGACAATTGAGAAATGGTCCAGTTAAGCCAAGTCATTTTGCAATTTGATATTGATCTGAATGGGCCGGAAAAAGGACAGTTATCGAATCTACAAGTAAGAAACAACACATCATCATTTAAAATATAAAACAATACCACATAGCATTGACTCGGAAGACCCAGTACAATACCACATAGGCACATAGCGTTGACTCGGAAGACCCAGTATTGTGAAAAACGGGAATCAGACTTAATCGGTGAAGTCACCTAACAATAATTAATCAAGGATTAATTGGACTGATCGGGTAATCGGGTGATTAATTGAATTATCGGATATTTAATCAGTTCATTGAGCTACGGAATATGGATTCATCGGTGATTAAAATCTCCCAACTTTTAGAACAGAACATAAAATTTACTTCCCCTTTTTCAGTAAACTCATTTGTTAAAACCCATAAGTACTATTGTGTAGAACAGCTTATATCCCGTGCAAAAGTACCGTGTAGTTGCAGAACCTCAATGATGCTTTGCAAGATACTTTAAGAACCTGAGGCAATGATTGGGCGCCAAAACAATGATATTGCCAGAATGACAAGTGGTAGTGATAACGCCAATCTCCGATCCCGGTCCTTCCTCCGCCGTGACTGGTGGTTCCGTGGTGCAGCTGCTGGATGGGGGCCTACAAAACAACGCCGGCGGGGGGGTTTTGCCCCGAAGCGCCTCCGGCGTGAGAGTAAGCGTAGGTTTCGGAAGGATAAAGATTAGAGAGAGTGCTATCTATATGTGGTGGGTGAAGGTGTTTGGCTGGTGGTTGCTGGTGGCTGAGAGTGTTTGAGTGTATGCTGAGTGTAAGTGTGTGTATGAATGGGTGTAAAAAGAGAGTAACCCTTAGACTCTTGATCCTTGGTCTATTTATAGGCCAAGGATTAGGGTTTAAGGGTGCGTACCTGGATCCTGGTCCTACACGTGTAGGGGTTCGATCCCCTACACGTGTCCAGGTGTCGGCGTAGGAGTAGTATTTTGGAATGTTCCCTGGCTTGTCTCTATCGCCAGTAGTTGACCGTTACATTTGTCTTTATTGTGTCAGTCTGTGCCTTGTGCAGCAAGTGTCGGCTGGTACAAGATTTGACCCCGGTCGAGGAGTGTGATCCGGATATGCCCATGGTCTACCCGGGTCCTGTACCTTATCCGGACGGCGTACTCTGGTAGGGTTGGTGGATTAGTTTCTGTGTTCTATGTGAGGGACGGGGTCCTTGTTTGAGCCCGGGTCTGTCGACCCGGGTTATACCATATCATTTGCCCCCCACTCCCTTACATAGATCTTCTATGTGAGGGAGTAGAGTGGATTTCATGCTTTTGCTCCTTTTACCTGGTGGAAGTTTTTTCGATGCCCTCCTGCCTGAGTAGACCCGGGTAGGGATTTGTGTTTGCCCCCTGACCGGTAGGTCCGGGTAAAAAATTTTGTTTTTAGTTACATGTATCCGGGTAGATAGTTGTAGCCTTGGGTGAGTGGTTCATATTTATTTCCTCGTTGTCTTGTCTGGTTTGGGAGTTGGGTGTGTATGGGTCTGTCCGAGTCTAGCTGTTTGCCCGGGCTCCTTGATGGTGAAGCGTTTTCTAAGTGTGGAATTCGAAGTGTTGCCCTGTAACGCCTCTAATCTTGGAATTTGTGTCGTCGCTGCTTTTGAGAGAAGTAATAATTACAGCTGTAATTATTATTTCTCAACGAATAGAACGTCGCCACGTGGCAAGTAGCCTGGGGGCTATATATACAGGACGTCCCCCTCGCCCCTTCTTTTTTTTTATTCTTGTCTTTCTCAGTTTTCTCCCATTTTCTTTTAAAAAGAAGGTAACCGCTCAAGTATTTGCCGCCTTTCGTCGGAGCTCCGTCGCCGTTTGTCTCGCTTCTTTACTTCGCTGCTATTCCGGTGAGTTCTTGCTTGTTTCTTTCTTTTCTTTTCCTTATTTCTTTTGTAGTGCTTTCTCTCGATTTCTTGTTGTTTTGATGATTGTAAATCGATGCATTTTGATCTTTTCATGTTGTGTTTTTGCTGCGTTTTGGGTTTGGTTTCGTAGGTTGCGAATGTATGTTTGGGGGGGGGTTTCTGTTTGTTTGGGGTTCTTGGGATGCATGGTTGCTGATAACGCCAATCTCCGATCCCGGTCCTTCCTCCGCCGTGACTGGTGGTTCCGTGGTGCAGCTGCTGGATGGGGGCCTACAAAACAACGCCGGCGGGGGGGTTTTGCCCCGAAGCGCCTCCGGCGTGAGAGTAAGCGTAGGTTTCGGAAGGATAAAGATTAGAGAGAGTGCTATCTATATGTGGTGGGTGAAGGTGTTTGGCTGGTGGTTGCTGGTGGCTGAGAGTGTTTGAGTGTATGCTGAGTGTAAGTGTGTGTATGAATGGGTGTAAAAAGAGAGTAACCCTTAGACTCTTGATCCTTGGTCTATTTATAGGCCAAGGATTAGGGTTTAAGGGTGCGTACCTGGATCCTGGTCCTACACGTGTAGGGGTTCGATCCCCTACACGTGTCCAGGTGTCGGCGTAGGAGTAGTATTTTGGAATGTTCCCTGGCTTGTCTCTATCGCCAGTAGTTGACCGTTACATTTGTCTTTATTGTGTCAGTCTGTGCCTTGTGCAGCAAGTGTCGGCTGGTACAAGATTTGACCCCGGTCGAGGAGTGTGATCCGGATATGCCCATGGTCTACCCGGGTCCTGTACCTTATCCGGACGGCGTACTCTGGTAGGGTTGGTGGATTAGTTTCTGTGTTCTATGTGAGGGACGGGGTCCTTGTTTGAGCCCGGGTCTGTCGACCCGGGTTATACCATATCATTTGCCCCCCACTCCCTTACATAGATCTTCTATGTGAGGGAGTAGAGTGGATTTCATGCTTTTGCTCCTTTTACCTGGTGGAAGTTTTTTCGATGCCCTCCTGCCTGAGTAGACCCGGGTAGGGATTTGTGTTTGCCCCCTGACCGGTAGGTCCGGGTAAAAAATTTTGTTTTTAGTTACATGTATCCGGGTAGATAGTTGTAGCCTTGGGTGAGTGGTTCATATTTATTTCCTCGTTGTCTTGTCTGGTTTGGGAGTTGGGTGTGTATGGGTCTGTCCGAGTCTAGCTGTTTGCCCGGGCTCCTTGATGGTGAAGCGTTTTCTAAGTGTGGAATTCGAAGTGTTGCCCTGTAATGCCTCTAATCTTGGAATTTGTGTCGTCGCTGCTTTTGAGAGAAGTAATAATTACAGCTGTAATTATTATTTCTCAACGAATAGAACGTCGCCACGTGGCAAGTAGCCTGGGGGCTATATATACAGGACGTCCCCCTCGCCCCTTCTTTTTTTTTATTCTTGTCTTTCTCAGTTTTCTCCCATTTTCTTTTAAAAAGAAGGTAACCGCTCAAGTATTTGCCGCCTTTCGTCGGAGCTCCGTCGCCGTTTGTCTCGCTTCTTTACTTCGCTGCTATTCCGGTGAGTTCTTGCTTGTTTCTTTCTTTTCTTTTCCTTATTTCTTTTGTAGTGCTTTCTCTCGATTTCTTGTTGTTTTGATGATTGTAAATCGATGCATTTTGATCTTTTCATGTTGTGTTTTTGCTGCGTTTTGGGTTTGGTTTCGTAGGTTGCGAATGTATGTTTGGGGGGGGGGGGGGTTTCTGTTTGTTTGGGGTTCTTGGGATGCATGGTTGCTGGGTTTGATTTTGAATATTCTTGGATGTATATGTGTGTCTATATGTGTATATTGGCTGGGGTTTTGTGTTTTGATTCTTGTTTTTGGTTTAGAATGATTTGTAAACTGTTTGTGGCTTTCGGGCTTCTGGGGGTTTGAATTGAACCCGGGTCAGGTGTCTGTGCCCTGGTTGGGTGGTTTTAGGACGTAACCACGCATGGATGGATCTGGGTATTAGCTTTTATACTTAGAAACTCTAAGTTAAATTGTTGAATGGGTGAACCCGGGTCTAAATTGTCTGTGCTCGGGTTGGGTGGTTTTAGGACGTAACTGCTTTAGATGTTTGTAGGTTGCGAATGCACTTGTCCGGGTGTACCTGTTAGGCCCGGGTAGGGGTTTTGGGTTGCTCTGTTTTCGTACTTGGGAATTTTGTCGTGCTGTAGTGTATTGCAGGACCCGGGTAGCTCTTTTGTGTTGTACTTTGCTTTCTGCTTCCTATTTGTTGTGCTTGTCATATAGAATTAGGATGGGATCCGGACCGAACTAAAATTTGAAACAACTTGTGTGATTTCTTTTTCCTTAAAATTGACCCGGGTTGCTTCTTTATCTAGGTCCATGGTCCGGATCCCTAGACGGCAAAGACGAGAGATTGTTGCGTATTCTGCCGTACCCGGAGAGTTTTCCAGTGACACTGAGTGTGACGAAGTCCATACTCTCGCTCGCCGTGCCCGGAGAAAGATGGCTGAAGAAGAAGTTTCGTCTTCGGGGGTGATATCTGCCCGGCAAGATGTTAAGGTCACAATAGGGAGGCAGGTGATTATGTCTCCGGAGGGTGTTTGGTGTGATTCGAAGTCTTACTTCGTCACCAAGGCTCCCCTCGTCGAGGAGAAAGGATTTTATACAAATATGGCCGGATTCTATCGGTTTAAGCATCCGAACGGGAGGTTGGGCCCTTATCACAAAGGGGAATTCGATGAGAGATTCCGGGAGTTGACTGGAGTCCGGGCTCCTTTTCCGTTGAAGGCTCATATCAGAGAGATGGATCCGGGTGCGATTGATAGGATGATCCGGACTGCCTTCCAATTGCCGCCGGAGGTCGAGTGGAGGTGGCCCGAGCCCGGGGAGATGATATACCACCGGCCTGCAGATGGTTTCGTCCCGGTGTGGATGGAACATCTTCGGTCCGGGTGGAATCCCCGATGGCACATTTTCTTCAAACATCTATGTAAATATGAGTGGAAGGTGTCTCCGATGCAGCTAACTCCGAACGCGGTCAAGTGGATGACCTGGTTTCTGTGGGCTTGCAATAAGATGAATTACTATCCCACTTTGAAGCTGTTCCGCATGCTTTTTCAGTTTAAGAAGTCCGGGGTGAAGCCCCTATATGAACTGCGTTTTCGCTCAAAGGAGTGTGGTCTGGGGACCGGGTTCGTGAGCCCGGTTATGCATCAAAGTTCACTGAAGGGCTGGAACGGCGAAGTCCTTATGCTGAAGGGTCTAGACCTGGCTTTCATGCCTTATATAGAGGCAGATGATAAGAAGGTGAAGACGGACTCTGGGGCGCCCGGAGCTACTGGGGAGTTCCGGGCCCAGTTGGTCGAGTTTTGTAATTGTCTCGGGTTTCAGCTGACCCGGGATACGTTTATGCAGCACGACAAATTGCATGAGGGCGGCTGTGAGTTGCATCTCTTCTTTAGTCTTTTATTTCACTTTTCTAGTCTTGTCCGGGTCTTCTTCGTATTACGTCTGCTCCTGTTTTGTCCGGGTCTTTTAGTTTGTAGTCTCGTGTTGCTATATTGTCTGGGTCTCTTTGCTTGTGATGTGTATGTCCCTTAGATAATTTTTTGTTGCCATATTTCTTTGTATTGACCCGGGTTCTTTGGTTTTTTGGCAGGTCTTCCCTACTTCGACCCGGATCTTTGGAAAGATATGTCTGCCAACGACTCCTTCGCTGCCGCCTTGAGGAACTTGGGGGGAGTTCATACCCTTCCCAAGCCTCAGCCGAAGGATAAGTCGGCAAAGAAGAAGAAGGGGGCCGTGAAGAGGGGGGAGTCCGGGTCCTCTCGTCAGGAGACGGAGGGGACCGGTAACTCGAGTGCAACCCCGGATCCAGAGTTGCAGGCGAGGGACCCGGAGCTGGATTCCGAAGCTCTTGAGGTGGAGAGTCCGGTCCTCGAGCCGAAGAAGAAGCGGAAGAAGATTGATTCTTCTCAGAAGCAAGTGATTGATATGACGGGTGAGGATCCGGTCAGGTCCGCGATGGAGGTTGTTGATGTTGAGGGCGGTTCTCGACCGGCGCACAAGTTCGGGAAATACTCGGTCAAGAAGGTGATCGGGTTGATGGCTGAGCTCCCGTCCGATCAGGACTGGGAAGTGATGGAGGATCAGGGTCTTGAAGAGAACTTTAAGGACATAGGCGACTTGTGGGGTCAGGTAATTTTCTAACCCGGATTTGATCTTCCTTTGCGCCGTACTTAGGTGTCCTTGCTTTATGATTCTAGTTTTGCTGATCGAGTTTTAACGTTTCTTTGTCAGCTTGGTGGTCGGTTGGCCGGGTTCAACACCCATGCTCTGAATAGTCTGAAGAAGGAGAAGGAGTTTTCTGCTGAGACTCTTGCCCGGGTCCGGAAGCTGGATAAGGACCTGGATCGTGAGAGGTCAGCTCGGGAGGCCTTAGAGGCTAGTTTGGGCTCCAAGATTAAAGAGGCTGAGCTCAAGAAGGAAGCTGAGCTGGCTCAGAAAATCAAGGATGCTGAGGCCCGGGCTGATGATGCGGAGAAGAGGGCATCCGGGCTGGAGAAAGAAGTGGCTGACCTGAAGAAGGAGTTAGAGACCCGGAAAGCCCCGACTGAAGTTGTTGCCGAGTTCCAGAAGTCCCAGGTCTATGCAGATGCTCTAGCAAAGGCTGCGGCCGCGGAAGTCATGCGCTGCTGGACGGTGGCCGAGAAGCATATCAAGACCGACCCGGGTGCCAATGCTCAGAGCTTCATTGACCTGTATATTGATGTGAAGAACAAAGTCAATGCAGGTGGGGTGGAGCCCGAGCCTTACGTGGCCCCGGGTCAGGATGTGGACTCGGATTCTTCGGCTGAATCCGAACCGGTGGACGAAGAGATTCCTGTCCAAAATCCTCCTGCCGATGATCATCCCGTCCAAGACTCTCCTCCTGTTTAGGTTGATTTTTGCCTTTGCTTCGAAAAAAAGACAATGTTTTTGTAAGACTAAGTATATTTGTGTATCAGGATATCTTGTTTGACCGGGTCTGTGTGGACCCGGGTACTATGAATGCTTGTTTTGCTGTTTTTGACCAAATGTTCGTTTGTCATATTTCCTCGTGAATGCTTCTTTGCTTGCTTTATATACTTATCGTCCGGATTGGTTGCTCATATAGTTTTGTACTTAGAATTTTTTTCTAAGTAAGTAAAATAGATTAGATGGACCCGGGCAACGTCTACCCGGGTTGGTTGCTTAATATGTTTGTACTGAGAATTTTTTCTAAGTAAATAAAATAGATGGACCCGGGCAACATCTACCCGGGTTGGTTGCACATATAGTTTGTACTTAGAAATTTTCTAAGTAAATAAAATAGATGGACCCGGGCAACATCTACCCGGGTTGGTTGCTTAAATATGTTTGTACTTAGAACTTTTCCAAGTAAATAAAATAGATGGACCCGGGCAACATCTACCCGGGTTGGTTGCACATATAGTTTGTACTTAAAAATTTTCTAAGTAAATAAAATAGATGGACCCGGGCAAATCTACCCGGGTTGGTTGCTTAAATATGTTTGTACTTAGAACTTTTCCAAGTAAATAAAATAGATGGGTCCGGGCAACATCTACCCGGGTTGGTTGCTTAAATATGTTTGTACTTAGAACTTTTCCAAGTAAATAAAATAGATGGATCCGGACAACATCTACCCGGGTTGGTTGCTTAAATATGTTTGTACTTAGAATTTTTCTGAGTAAATAAAATAGATGGGCCCGGGCAACATCTACCCGGGTTGGTTGCATAAATATGTTTGTACTCAGAATTTTTCTAAGTAAATAAAATAGATGGACCCGGGCAACATCTACCCGGGTTGGTTGCTTAAATATGTTTGTACTCAGAATTTTTCTAAGTAAATAAAAAAGATGGACCCGGGCAACATCTACCCGGGTTGGTTGCTTAAATATGTTTGTACTTAGAACTTTTCTAGGTAAATAAAAAAGATGGACCCGGGCAACATCTACCCGGGTTGGTTGCTTAAATATGTTTGTACTTAGAACTTTTCTAAGTAAATGATTGTTTGACTGGGTTCGGGTAGATCATGTCCGGGTTGTATGCTTGGCAGTGCTTGGTTGTCTCAGAAGTTTTCTAAGTAAATAATAACATAGATTCATCAGCAGCAAAAGACTTCATTGATATATTAAAACTATTACACAGCTTTGGGGATGATCAAAAGTACATGGTTGCTTTTATGTATATATAGCTGTCTTCTAGGACCCTTCTTTCTCCTTGGTTTTACTGGTAGAATTTCCTCAATCTAAGACCATGCCATGTGTTGGATACTTCTGACCCGTCCATGTGCTCCAGTTTGTAAGTGCCCGGCCTTAGGACTTCTTTGACTTTGTAGGGGCCTTCCCATTTGGGCATCAGCTTGCCCGTGTTGGTTGGGTCAGAGGCTTCGGTGTCCCTTAGGACCAGGTCTCCTGCTTGAAAATTCCTGACCCGGGACTTCTTGCTAAAATGATCCCTGGTCTTTTCCTTGTATTTCTCCATTTTTGCGATTGCCTGATCTCGAACCTCATCTACCAAGTCTAAGTTGACCCGGAGTCCTTCTTCATTCGCCATTTCATCAAAGTTGATCGCTCTGTGGGAAGGTGACCCGACTTCGATTGGGAGCATTGCCTCAGTTCCATAGGCCAACTTGAAAGGAGTTTCTCCGGTGCTTGTTCGGGGACTGGTTCGGTATGACCACAGAACATGTGGTAATTCTTCTGGCCATTTGCTCTTGCTTTCTTCTAGCCTCTTTTCAATTCCTCTCAGGAGGATCCGGTTGGTGACCTCTACCTGGCCATTTCCTTGAGGATAGGCGACTGAAGACTTCTTGTGCTTGATGCCTCTTTCAGCCAGGTAGCTTTCAAAGTCCGAACCTATGAACTGGGGTCCGTTGTCTGAGACCAGGACCCTTGGTAGCCCGAATCTCATTAGAATGTTATCCATGAACCGGATGACATCTTGTTGATTGATTGTCCGCATTGCTTTAGCTTCGACCCACTTGGTCATATAGTCGATGGAGACTAGCAAGTACCTAAGGTCTCCTTTGGCCCGGGGAAAGGGTCCCATGATGTCTATCCCCCAAACAGCAAAAGGGATTGGAGATAGGACTGAGGAGGGTAGGACAGGGCTTACCCGGGGTACGTTGCTGAATAGTTGGCAGTTCTTGCATTTTTTCACGAACTCTATAGAGTCTTGATGAATTGTTGGCCAGTAGTAGCCTTGCCGGATGATTTTGTATGCCAGGCCTTTTGCCGACATGTGATCGCCAAAGATCCCTTCGTGAACTTCTCTTAGACAATATTCGGCCTCCTCCGGACCTATGCATTTCAGGATTGGGGATGAGTAGGTCCGGCGGAAGAGTGTTCCTCCTTCGACAAAAAATTTAGCCGCCTTAGCCTTCAGCCGTTGTGCTTTTCCCTTGTCTTCGGGTAACTCTCCCTTCTCTATGTAACTGATCAGGGGGGTCATCCAGGTAGGGTCGTTGTTGATTTCAAAGATTTCTTCCTGCTCTATTGTTGGCTTGTGCAACTCTTCGAAATATACTGAGCTGTCCAGGTCCGCCGAATTTTGGACCAACCTGGAGAGGTTGTCCGCTTCAGCATTTTCTTCTCTGTTGACTTGCAAAACTTTGCACCCGGGGATCAGGGTAAGGTAGCTTTTCACCAAGGCTTGATACCTGGTCAGAATCGGGTCTTTGGCGAGGTATTCCCCATTTGTTTGCCTGACCACGATTTGGGAATCACTATAGATGGTGAGGTTTCGGATGGACAGGGTCCGGACTAACTTTAACCCTGCTAGAAGGGCTTCGTATTCCGCTTGGTTGTTGGTTGCTGCGAAACCGAAGGAGATTGCTGTTTTGATGGTGAACCCATCCGGGCTCTTCAGGATTAGCCCGGCTCCTGACCTTTCGGTTGTTGAGGAGCCGTCAACATGGAGTATCCAAGACTCCGGATTTGGTTCTATTGGGGCTTCCGGTTCGGTTTCCATAGGAGTTGACTGGTTTTCTGGGAAGTTGCATTCCACCACGAAGTCTGCCAGGACCTGGGCTTTGACTGCCGTCCGGGGTAGGAAGGTTAGGCTGAACTGGCTAAGTTCAATTGCCCAGTTCACCAGTCTCCCGGAGATGTCTGGCTTGTGAATGATTTTCCTTAGCGGTTGGTCCGTGACAATCCTGATTTCTCTTCCTTGAAAGTAGTGTCTGAGCTTCCTGGATGCGGTGATCAGTGCAAACGCAAATTTTTCTAAGTTGGGGTATCTGGTCTCCGCATCTTTGAGGACTTGGCTGACATAGTAGACAGGCTTCTGTTGCCTGGCTTCTTCCCGGATCAAGGCTGCTCCGACAGCAAGGGGACCGGCCGACAGGTACAGGTATAGAGGCTCTCCGGGTAAAGCCTTTGTCAGGATCGGGGGCTTGGATAGGTATGCTTTGATTTAATCAAGGGCTCTTTGGCAGTCCGGGCTCCATTCTACTAATTTCTGGTTTTTTGCCCCTTTTAACAATTCAAAGAATGGTAGACATCTTTCAGCGAGTTTGGAGACAAACCTTCGGAGTGCCGCTAAGGACCCTGCTAACTTTTGGACCTCCCTCTGAGTCCGGGGTGGTTGCATCTCTTGCACAGCTTTGATCTTCTCCGGGTTGGCCTCGATACCCCGGTTGCTTACCATGAAACCCAAAAACTTTCCAGCCTCTACTCCAAAGGTGCATTTGTCCGGGTTGAGCTTTAGCTTAGTCCTTCTCATGTTCTCAAAACATTCTTTGAGATCAGAAATGTGACCCGGGACCGAAGTGGATTTGGAGATGATGTCGTCGACGTAGCATTCCAAATTCCTTCCAAGTTGATCTTTGAAAATTTCATTCATGGCTTTCTGGTATGTGGACCCTGCATTCCTTAACCCGAACGGCATTAGTTTGTAAGCATACACTGCCCGATGGGTTATGAAGGCTGTTTTGGCTATGTCTGCTGGGTTCATCTTAACCTGGTTGTACCCGGAGAAGGCGTCCATAAAGCTTAACATCAGGTGTCCTGACGTGGCATCAATGAGCTGATCAATGCTTGGTAGAGGATAAGGGTCCTTTGGGCATGCTGCATTCAGATCCGTGTAGTCGACGCACATCCTCCATTTGCCGTTTGCTTTCTTAACCATGACTACGCGTTGGCGAGCCATTCCGGGTATTTGATCTCACATATGATATCGGCCTTCATTAACTTGCCAACCTCCTCATCTATTGCCTTTTGCCTCTCCGGGGCGAAATTTCTCCGTTTTTGTTTAACAGGCTTCTTTTTGGGATCGACGTCAAGGCTGTGCATTGCCAATGATTCATCTAACCCGGGCATGTCGTCCGGGCTCCAGGCAAAGACATCTGCATAGCTCCGGAGTAGTTGGATGAGTTCCTCTTTAAAAACAGTATCCAGGCCTTTTCCAATTTTGACTTTCCTTGCCGGGTTGTCTTTTTCGATCGGGACCGACTCGGTCTCGACCGCAGCTTCGACCTTGGTTAATTCTTGTGCCGAGATCATTTGCTGGATCCGGGCGTCAGTGTTCTTTTCCACAAAATTTTCCGCGGGGCTTATGGTTGCTTTTTGGTTGCTTTGTCTGGAACCGGGGTTGGTTGCTCCCGGGTTGCTGTTACCCGGGTTGAGGTCGATTACCTGGACCTCCCCTGTGGGATTTGTTTTCGGGTAAGGTCGGTGTTTTTTGTTGCTTTTCTGTTTTTGAAAAACGGTTGCCTTTCTCTTGTTGTCCAGGTGTGTTTCTGCCATGACCAAGGCTTGGCTATAACATACCCCGGCTGTCGCCGAGTCTCCTTTGACTTCTCCTACCCCGAACGGGGTTGGGAATTTGAACTTCAGGTGTGGAATGGATGTGATAGCTTCAATCTTGTTCAGACCTGGGCGGCCGATGATCACGTTGTAAGGTGAGGGTGTATCTGTGACATAGAATTTGATGGTATGAGTGACTTGGTTCGGAAGAGTTCCGAATCGGACCGGGAGATAGAGTGTGCCAAGGACCGGGACAATGCTATTCCCGAACCCATATAGAGGATCCTCCCTGTAGTCGTTCATCCGGATACTCCCGAGCTCCATTCGGTCCATGGTGTGTTTGAACAAGATGTTGGTCGAAGAGCCGTTGTCCACCAGGATCCTTCTTACTTCATTTTCGGCCATGTCAAGGGTCACTACCAGGGCTTGATTGTGACCCCGGGTGACGCCTTCAAAGTCCTTGTTGCTGAAGGAGATTACTTGTTCGGGGAAGGCTTGGATGGACATCACTTCTTGACAGGAGCCCGGGCTAGGGGGAGGTGAACAGGATCCTCCTAGCACCACGTTGACAATGTTTTTCTGTTTCCCGGATCCCCCTGTTTTGTCGGCTGTGTTCCGGGCTATATATTGCCCCATGTTTCCTTTGCTGATATGTTCTTCAATGAAGTACTTAAGGGATATGCAATTTTCAGTTTTATGACCATGGGTACCATGGTAATCACAGTGCCTGTTGGTAGGTCTGCTTTCAGGAGGAGTCTGCATGGGTTTTGGTGGGTAGTAGAAGGGTTTGTCTCGGACCTCTTTGAGTATGTCCTCGCGGGACCTGTTTAGAGGAGTCCATTCGGGCTCTGGTTTCGGTTCCCTGGTTGCTTTGTTTGGACCGGGGTCACTTCTGGACCCGGATCCCTGTTGGCTGGTCCTCTTGGAACCTGATTGCTGGATGAAGTTTGTCTGTCTGTCTGGTTTGAATTTCTTGTCCTGGTGATATTCTTTCCGGGGTCTATCCTCTACCTGCTTTCCTTTCGAGCTACCCTGTCGGGTCATTCTCATGGCTTGGAGTACATCAGTTTCCTTGATGAATTTGGCAGCCATGGCGTAGGCAGCTGCCAGGCTCTGGGGTTCCTTGTTGATCAGCTCGACCACATATCTCTCGTTTTGTTCCGGGTCCAAGTTCCTTCGGAATATGCTCAAAGCCTCACGCTCGTCCAGGTTGGAGATTTTGTTGATTGCTTCCTGGAAACGTTTCATGTAATCTGAGAGTGCCTCATTGTCATACTGACGAACCGTTTCCAGGTGACACATATGAAGTTCATGTGTCTTGTTTGCTCGAAACCTTCTGAGGAAGGCTTCTCTGAAATCTTTCCAGGACCCGATGCTCCGGGAGGGGATCCGGCTGAACCATCTCTGGCCCCCCCCCCTTGAATGTGGATGCGAAGAAGCGGCACTTGGTCAGATCATTGTAGTAGTAGATCAGGGCTATCTGTTCAAAATAGTGTAGGTGTTCCTCCGGGTCACCTAGTCCATTGAAAGATTCGAAGTTGTAGTGTTTCATACCCTTTTGTCGGGGTATGGATTCCAAGGAGTGGCTGAAGGGTGTCAGGGTTCCCCCAATTTCAAGCCCGGCATCATTTCCGATTTTCCGGTTGAGTTCATTGATCATGTCTCTGAGGTTGGTTTGCCCCGGTCTCTCATCCTCGTCATCAGAGATGAGTTCGGGTGTTGTTTCCTTCCGGTATCGCTTGGACCGGGATCCTTTTGTCAACTTCTCCTCTTCGAGTTGAATCCGGAGGGCGATTTTTTGCTCAAGTTTTTCCTCTTCCTCTTTTCGGATCTGTTCTTTCCTTTCAGCCAAAATTTTCAACCGGGTTTCCTCACTTTCCTTTTGTTTCTTTTTCTTTGCTTTGTCTCCGATCCGGTCGAAGACGGAGCCCCGGGACTGACGGCTGTTCCCGGAGTCCTCCGACTCACCGATATCCTCGAGTCTGCGGTTGCTTTCCCGGCGATCCTGGTACTGTCGGATGGCCTCAGCCAAATCCTCTTTGGTGAGTTGTGATAGGTGGAGGGTGGTGATTGGTACGTCGGTGTACTTGTATTGGTTCATTTCGATGGTGACCCGGGCGTCATTGGGGTTGATGGTTTGATTTTCGTCCGGGTTCACATGGGTGAAAAGGGGTCCCGAGGCATGATCCTGGTTCGGGTTATCCTGGTATGTCTGAGGGTTGTCCGGGTTCTGGGGAAGACCCAGGTGGGAGCGTGTTCTTTTTGCCATGGTTTCAAGAACTCACACAGGGTATATGGTTGCTGTTTTGGTGACAGTGCTCACAAATAGTATAGATAGTGATAGGATGCCAGAAATAGTGTGCACAAGTGGTCAACTTACTATTTTCAGAGATACCACAAATAGTTAAGTGACAAAATGTGTGCAGGTGTGAGACAAAAAGATTTTATGTGCTACAGACAAGATTAGGGTTTTGCTCAGACAGGGTTTGCTAACATGCACATATCAAGAAAAGCATAGACAAGATTAGGGCATCGAAAAAACTTCCACCAGGTAAAAGGAGCTAAAGCATGAAATCCACTCTACTCCCTCACATAGAAGATCTATGTAAGGGAGTGGGGGGCAAATGATATGGTATAACCCGGGTCGACAGACCCGGGCTCAAACAAGGACCCCGTCCCTCACATAGAACACAGAAACTAATCCACCAACCCTACCAGAGTACGCCGTCCGGATAAGGTACAGGACCCGGGTAGACCATGGGCATATCCGGATCACACTCCTCGACCGGGGTCAAATCTTGTACCAGCCGACACTTGCTGCACAAGGCACAGACTGACACAATAAAGACAAATGTAACGGTCAACTACTGGCGATAGAGACAAGCCAGGGAACATTCCAAAATACTACTCCTACGCCGACACCTGGACACGTGTAGGGGATCGAACCCCTACACGTGTAGGACCAGGATCCAGGTACGCACCCTTAAACCCTAATCCTTGGCCTATAAATAGACCAAGGATCAAGAGTCTAAGGGTTACTCTCTTTTTACACCCATTCATACACACACTTACACTCAGCATACACTCAAACACTCTCAGCCACCAGCAACCACCAGCCAAACACCTTCACCCACCACATATAGATAGCACTCTCTCTAATCTTTATCCTTCCGAAACCTACGCTTACTCTCACGCCGGAGGCGCTTCGGGGCAAAACCCCCCCGCCGGCGTTGTTTTGTAGGCCCCCATCCAGCAGCTGCACCACGGAACCACCAGTCACGGCGGAGGAAGGACCGGGATCGGAGATTGGCGTTATCAGGTAGTACTCACAGGAGCATTAGTTTCAAGGTTTAACAATTGGGGACAAGTTATCAAGCATTCTTCAGTTATGTTTTCCAGAAAAAACCAGATAAAATTTTTAGACTGACGACAATCGCAACTTGATTCAGGAAACGACACAGCATCGAGCTTTAGAGTTCATAAAGCCGGAAAATCCCTGCTATTTTGAGGCAATATGCAATTTGTCAGGTGAAGAGTTAAAGCAGGCAAACTAATAGAATCCAGTAACTGAAAACCCTAAAGTAGCAATGTGTCAAATTCAATATTCACTTTGAGTACATCCGATTGACGTTCTTGCCGAAGGCAAAAATTGTAAATTGAGTTCTAAGATTATGCCAAAATCTATTTTGCCAAAGCAATTTGGCTCAAAAAATATTTCTAAGTAGTACGGGTACCTACAACTGTGCAATTAGGCTCCCACTGAAATTCAGTAGAATTTTTTTTTAAAAAAATTATCTCATCCAATCAACTCCAAAACATATCCCAGTTTCATAGTCAGGAAGGATTCAAAAGAAACCAACCCTTTAGTAGTTACCAAATACGGCTAACAGTCATGAATGACACAATCAAAACACTAACAAAATGAAGTAATACAACAACATATCAAAAACCAGAAAATAGATGATCTCCGATTGAGCCATTAGCAATAAAAGAGTCAACTGCATCAAGCTTGTCTGGTAGGAGGTGAACTATCTGGAATTGTTCAACGCAATTCAGATGATTGACCAACCATTTTACATTGAATGATCTTTGCAAGTTTGCAAACTGAGCCCTGTACTCCGCAATCATCTCAATATCAACCTCAGTCATCAAAGTTCTGGTATAGTCTTTCACTATGGTACACAACATGTTCAGCTTCATTGTACACAACTTTTTGCTATTGGTGGTAAAGGGGTCAAAGGTTTCTGGATACTTCTTCTCTATGCAATCAAGTAGGCTCAAAAACTCCGAGTTAACCTCATGGCCCTTCCATAACCCAGTTTCGCCGGAAGCCCTAGAAGAACTCGCTCTATCATTTTTGGGCTCTGCAACGGGAGTTGCTAAATTTCCTGGCAACTGCCTTTGAAACCTTTGACAGGACATGCTAGCTGAGTTATACTGCAAGAAATACAAAAGTGTAGTCAATTATAATTTGTTAACACAGACAAAAAAATTATAATAACTTAGTTGTAAGATAAAAGTTGGGAGTCGAATTTATTAAGTAAATTACAGCCTCTGTACCTAAAAAAATAATTAGGCTGCCAGAAAAAATATCATTATCCACAACAAGACTGAAAAATTAGGCAATAACAAATCGAGAATACCGCGCAAAAGGAATTTGCATTTACTGTTAAGTTTGATGAGGTTTTGGTGGAAAATTAACAAGGAGATCGGTGCAGAAATTTAGTTTCTTTTTTATGGCAATCCCGAACATCATGTTCCACTTCTAACTCATTCAAACTCCAAGCTTATATGCATTACAAGAATATATAAAAGGTTTGTGCACTTAAAAGTACTATTTAAAGGCTCTTAAAGCTAATATTTACAAATTTGAGCAAATTAAAATACAAGAACTCAACTATAAAACACAGAACATAAAATTTTAGGGAATAACTGAGGTCCAAGAACTTAACCAAGTGCACTACATTTTCAAACTGCCTCATATATATATACAAGATCAATGAAAATTCTAGTTATACTAATTGAAAAATACAAGCAAATATATAAATGCTTTATGCGAGAAACAATTTGGAACTCAAAGCAACACGAACAATAATTGGGAGACCAAAGGTAACATATATAGATAGATAGAGTAGGATTAACAGATCGATGTACTTGTCATCCTTCTTGTTGAACATGATTTTTAGGGTATTATAAAGTTCGTCCTTGCTATAACCCCAGGCAGTGGCGGAACCAGAGGGGGGTTAGGGGATGCTAGAGCCCCCTAACCTCAAAAATACAATGTATATTTTTTTTTGCAGCCCCCGCTGAATTTATGATGTCAATATAATTTTATTAACCCCGTTGAATTATAAATGTCATAGCGAGGGACTTATTATAAAAGAAGAAAAGAGAAGACACTTAGTTTAAAGAGAGTCTAATTAACAAATACATTCAAACAGATACACTCAGAACAACTAGATCATGCAAATTGTATGATGCATGCTGAGTACTACATTAGAAAAATAATATAATATATAGTTAAGAGGGAAAGTGTGCTCATCATTGTTGAGGAAGAAAATAGAGCTCCTAAGTTCCTGAAGAGGTGCTAGGAGCTTGTTGGAGTTCATTTTATCTCCATATTCTTCAAATTTTGCCTAAAAAGCCCATACGAAGAAACTTTTGGACATGCTCTCATAAGTCATACGCACACATTGACACTATACCCTAACTCGGTGGAGCTCTTTTGATGAAAGTTATCTTGACAATTACTTATGATTTGTCATAATTTTTACAACAAAGCACTCGGAATATTATAAATACTATGACAATGGTTCGAAGTAAATTAAATTGCAACTATTAAGAGAGGAAGAATGGAAGACATTTTTAGAAGATGTTCACTGCTATAAAACATATTTTACTAACTTTTTTATTTAACGAGTTATTGATCTAATTTTCTAAGAGATGGATAACCATTTTACAGAAAGAAACATAGAGCTACTATTTTGTATTGGCTCTTTGGATCCTAGAAATTAATTTTCAAATTTCAATAACTCAAAAATGGTCCGTCTTACACAAATTTTTCAAAAAGATTTCTCTTTACTAGACTTGGAGTTGTTACCAAATCACTTACACAATTTTATCTATGATATGAGAGCAGAGATTAATCTGGATGTCAAAATATAGGAAATCTTTCTCTCATGATGGTTAAAACACACGGACACACTGCTTATCCCTTAGTTTATCTTCTGGTTGAGTTAGCTCTGGTTTTACCGGTTGTCATTGCTACTGTTGAGAGAGTTTTTTTTTGTTATGAAAGCAATCAAGACTTATCAGCGTAATAGGATGGAAGATGCATGAATGAATGATAGTAGTATGATGATATATATCGAGAAAACTATTATGCAAATATGGATGCCGAAATATTTTTCAGCCCCCCCTAACTTTTACTTCTGGTTCTGCCACTGACCCCTGGTATGATATTTGTATGACCAAATGACATCTGACATTCGGTATAGTGTTATATATATGCAAATAAGCATGCTCCAAAAAAGTTCTCAAAAAAAGTTGCCTAAATATTGCCAAAGAAAAAGAAAATGAACGATGCTTTCTCTTTTTTTTTTCTTTTTTGGTGCGAGCATATGTAGTATTATATTAGAAGGAATATGTAAATTGAACGTAAAAAGTTTCTAAATGGTTATTTGAAGAACAAATTTTGTCTGGAACTCTGGAAGTTTAAATGCTTAGATTATTAAAACATATGACAAAATTCGATAGAAGAAATAATATAAATGAATAACGACATAGATTATTAAATTACATGACATAAATTGATAGAAGAAACAATATCGAGTGAATAACTTAGTCACTGATCATTGAACATTGAGTAACATATATACTTGGTCTGTGGATGTGCTAATCTTATGGAACAGTGATTACTAGATGTCGCTGAACACAACATGCACAGTATCAGATCAGCGACATAAAGCACATTTTCTTGCAGCAATAATGCTACTGAAAAACCACAATTTCCATAAACATGTCAGCTAATATAATGGAACTCCGTCTTGGTTGATTATGGAGTAGACATACACTAGATATAATTGTTAAATGTGGCAGACTCAAGATTATAAGATGTCACAAAACACAACATGCACGCACTACAAAAAAAAGGGCAAAACCGACCGCCTAAACCGACCGGCATGAAAAAAGTGTCGGGATAAAACCGATGGGCAAAAGTCGGTCGGTTTTAGCCTTGCTGACAAGACTTCGACTTATTTTAGCCGACCTAAATCAGCTTGGCCGGTTTTAGAGGTGACGTGTCCGGCTCATAACCGACCAACGTATCGGCCGGTTAAGTGTTTGTGTATTTTTAATCAATTTTTTAATAAATTGTTAACATAACGATGTCGTTTTAATTCTAAAGTCAAAACCGACTGGTCCTCGGTCGGTTTTAACCCCATTTTATATATTTAAATATGTTTATTTATTTGGAAAATGGATTAAATATACTCGTCACAGAAGGGGTTACGACGCCGTTTTATGTTAAAGAGCATAACCGACTGGTTGGTGGTCAGTTTTAAGCCGTTAGTTTTGCAACTCAGAAAACCGACCACCTTTGTGGTCGGTTTTATACGTGTTTTCACGACCAATCTGTCAAAACCGACCACCGTAGTTGGTCGGGTCTAGGCCTAAAACCCACCGCTTTTGGGCGTAACCGACCATATTTGGCGGTCGTTTTTGTCTAGTTTTTTTGTAGTGAGAGTATCTGCTTTCAAAATTAAAACAAGCAATACTGCAATTACTCGAAAATTTAAAAGGGTTTTTAGGTACCTGAGGCAATTTAGTGACTATGGTGGCTTCTGGGGAGCGACCAAGCAAGTAGCGTTTGAGGTCAGCGGATATACTTGAATCTTTATGTCCCTGTGGTACCTTCACATGATTCAACTGATAGAATGGAGAAGGAACCTGGACAAGAAGTTTTGAAACAGCAGAAAGTGCCTAGAAAAATACCCCCAAAAAAAGATTAAGATATGGAACTGAGCTGCAATTTAGATCTAGAATTTAGCATGCACTAAACAAGACTTTATGGTTGTTTCACCATGACTTGGCCTCCTTCTGCAGTATACTGGCTGCAGAAGCTAAATGATGAAGTGCATATACTGTTAACAATTTAGCCAAAGCTACTAATGCCTAAACACTAATTTAACGAATGTTATCAGTCATACAATCAATAACTATATAGCATCTTCAGTCAGAAAAGGAGATAAATTTATAATGACTGATAGTAGTAATATTGAAAAGAGAAATATAAAGTTACCTGAACGGTCGCTGAGTCTAGGGTAAGAATCTTAGCATTGCTCAGTCCTGGAAACATATAAACAACCCGAGTATAATAAAGCTTGAACTCCTCCAATGATGCAAGAGGCTCGTCCCCATTGCTACCCCGTAGTTTTATATTCACATTCTCCAACTCAGACACTCCGAACATGATAGGAAAGAAACCAACAGAAGTAAAATTGCGGATATGGTGCGCCAAAACAATGATATTGCCAGAATGATAAGTGGTAGTTCTCACAGGTGAAATGATTTCAAGGTTTTCCAATTGGGGACAAGATATCAAGCATTCTTCAGTTATGTTTTCCCGGAAAAACAAGATAAGACTTTTCAGATTGACAAGCGCAGAGAAGAACCTAGATTCGGGGAAGGACACAGCATCGAGCCTTAGAGTTAATAAAGCCGGAAAATCCCAACTATTTTGAGGCAATATGCAATTTGTCAGGTGAAGAGTAGTTAAAGCAGGTAAACTAATAGGATCCGGTAACTGTAAACCCTCGAGTACCAATGTGCGTAAAGCAGGCAAGCATAACAAATGCAATTCAGGCAAGAGGATTCTATGATCGGGCTGCGCAGCCAAATTTAAAGTTGTTAAAGCAGGTAAATTCCAACAGCCAGTTGTCGAAAGTTCACCTTGAATTGGCCTTAATGTGAGTTTATGCAAGGAAGGAGAGTTCATACTGTATATACAAGAATCCAGTTTAAAACCTGAGGCCGAAGTTTCAAATTTTATATCCCGAGCATTGTTAAACATTGCTTCAAACATATACTGGGGAAAAAGAAGTTGTTCTACGACATGATCAAATTCGAAATTCACTTTGAGTAAATTAGATAGAATATTTCGGCGCAGGAAAAATTTGGAAATAAAGCGACTTCGAGTTTCAAGTATATGCAATTCGGATTCCAGAAAGATGTAATTAGTGAAATTGACATACGGAAGAGTAGTCCAGACAAGCTTCCATCTTTTGGAGAGAACGCTGGTCTGCACAGCCGATTTAGCATCAACAAAGGAGAGAATTTCATGAATTAAGTCGTTACTCAACCAGCTTATTCTGTCTTCACCTTCTCCTGATAATATTGCTATCTGCTTCTGCATCTGCTCCATTGTCTGCCCAACTGTCATGATTTCACACAGCAGAGATTTGACGATGCTGCTAGAGAAGTTGAGGTGAAGTAGAAAATGATGCCCGGTCTATACTATTTAATTCTTCGAAATGTTGTAGATTACTGACAGATTTTTAAAAACATAAAAAATATATCATGATTCATAAAATTTATTACTTACAAGAGAGTTATCATTTTTAAATTCCCTATAATTTCATAGAATTTTAGTGATTAAGTTTTATTGAATTTTTAATCATAAAATAAATTCCTGATTCAATATCATCAAAATTTTTAGAATAATTTAAAATTTTAATATAATTTTTAAAATTTTGAATTTAATATATCATGATTTCATTTTTTTTAAAAGACGGATAATAGAAGTTAATTTCATTAATGAAAAGATATAAAAAATATTAATTTCATGACGTGTTTTATAATTCACTATTTAACTATTTAATATGTTATTAAAGATCTAAATTTGAATCTCATCAACAACGTTAATATATTTGTATTATTATATTGATTTAAAATACTAATAAATAAGATTTGAATCCCGTACAAAATATATTACAATTATATAAAATAATTTAACTCTAAAATACAAATATTATTTTATTTTCAGAAAAAAAATAATTAAAAAATGAAAAGTCATACATATAAACATAGGATCGAAATTGAAAAAACACATAATCATATAATCCTTCCTTCATGGATATGTAATCAAGGATTTTTTGATGAAATATGTACATGATATAACCCTACAATTGTTATTTTGAGCAACCATCATAAAAACTATCATCGTTAAATCAATACCATAAAAATAAAAAAATAAAATCAAACTGAACACAAATAAATTGGGAACTTATCCAAAAAAATCAATAGATAAATTAAAAGTATTGAAAAGAAGAAAAGAAGAAAAGGATGAGGCTTTCCACAGGTGAATGCCTATGGAAGCCCCACAAATAACAGGGACGACTACTCCATGACAGAGAGAATATTAGGATTCTTTTGGAGAGAGAGGAGGATATAAGTAAAAAAACCTTCTAATTACCTATAAGTAAAGAATTAAAAAATGCTATTATATTTTAGTTTAATTAAAAGGTTTCTAGGTAATTCATGCAATCGAAGTAGGCTCAAAAGCTCCGATTTAACCTCAACCGCCCCTACCATACAAATTCAATTTCACCGGAAGCCCTAGAATAGCTCACTTGATCATTCTTTGGCTATGAAACTGGAGTCGCTGAACGGCTAAAGGCTTTACCGGCAACAACCTCACAACCTCTGAATGGACTGGCAAACATATAATACAAACGTATAGTAATATAATTTATTAACACGAAGACAAAACAAAATTATAATAGCTTAATTGTCATATAAACTTGGAAGTAGAAATCTGTCCAATAAATTTCATACTTTGTGCCTAAAAAAATAAGTACGCTACCAGAATATAGCATTATCACACAAGACCAAAAGATTAAGCAAGAACATATGAGACTGTGCGAAAGAAATTTGCATTTTTTGTAAGTATTATGAGGTTTTGGCGAAAAAGAAAACCGGTCGATTTCAATCATTTCAGGTCAAAAATAATTATTTTCGACCGTCGTGAAATGGTTGAATATAAGCTAGTCGAAATTACCACTTCGGTCGAATATAATTATTTTCGACCGCATTTTTATGTTTTCGACCGCGTAATTTTGATCAAATTTGGTCGAAAATAACCTGCCGAAAACAGTCAAATTTATATTTTTTTTATCAAAAACGGTCGTTTTTATTTTCGATCAAAAACGGTCGAATTTATATTTTCGACCAGAAACGTCCTCAAAAAGTTTAAAATTCGAAAGGGCGGAAAATTTCCGCCACAAATTATATTTGAACGGAGCTTATTTTTGACTAGAACCATGCGCGGGAAAAACTGGAGTGAGTTGCCAAATATATAATGGTCGTGTTTATTATTTTCGACCGTTTATTGTCGAACGGGTTTATATTCGATCAGAAACTGTAGAAATTAGATTCCGGTCGAAAATAGCTGCTTTTCTTTTAGTGTTGTTAGCTAACATACCAAAACTCTCGCCAGTTTAGTTACGTGGTAGACTCGCCTACACTAGTTATAGTCTTATAAAGCACACTAGTTATCGTCTTATAAAGCATCCAGAGTTGAAACATGTGATTCATGATTGTCAGATGTCACGAACACAACATTCACAATATCGGATCAGCCACGTAAATCTTTCTTCGAGAGATAATATGCTAGTGCGAAACAACAATTTCCAAAAATAAGTTAGCTAATATAATATTGGAAGTCTATCTTGAGTGATTATTGCGTAAACTTGCGTACATAGTTACAAATGTGGCTTATGATTGTTAGATGTCAAAGACTCCTGATTATTAGATGTCACAGAACACAAATAGCACAGGACAATATTAAGACTAGATATGCTGCACTTGCTCGAAGAGTTAAAAGGGCTTTTAGGTACTTGAGGCAATGTAGTGACTAAGGTGGCTTCTGGAGAGCGACCAAGCAAGTAACGTTTGAGGTCAGCGGATATACTTGAGTCTTTATGTCCCCGTGGTACCTTCATATGCTTCAACTGATAGAATGGAAAAGGAAATTGGACTAGAAATTTTGAAACTGCAGAAAGTACCTAGAAATATACCCCCAAAATGATTATCATATATGGAACTGAAAATCAGTTTAGATCTAAGATTTAATTAGCATGCACTAAACAAAATTTTATGGTCGTTTCGCCATGACTTTCCTTTCTGCAATATACTGGCTGCAGAAGCTAAATGAAGTGCGCATATACTCCTAACAATTTAACCAATGCTACTAATGTCTAAACTATATAGCGTCTCCAGTCATAGATTCATAATGAATGAAAATAGTGACATTAAAGATAGAAATAAAATGTTACCTAAATGGTCTCAGAGAGTCTAGGGTAAGAATCTTAGCACTGCTCAGTCCTGGAAACATAAATAACCCGGGTATAATAATTCTTCAACTCCTCCTATGATGCAAGAAGCTCATCCCCATTGCCACCCCGTAGTTTTATATTCACATTCTCCAGCTCAGACACTGCAAACATGATTGGAAAGAAACCAACGGAAGTAAAATTGCGCATATTGGGCGCCAAAACTATATATTATCTTGCCAGAATGATTAGTTATAGTGCTCACAGGTGCATTGATTCCAAGGTTTATCAATTGGAGACAAGTTATCAAGCATCTTCAATTTTGTTTTCCCGAAAAAACAAGATAAGATCTTTTAGGCTGACAAGCGCAGAGAATAATTTAGATTCGGGAATCGACACAGCATCGAGCTTTAGAGTTAATAAAGCCGGAACAGCTATTTCGAGGCAATATGAAATTTGTCAGGTTAAGAGTTGTTAAAGCAGGCAAACTAATAGAATCCAGTAACTGAAAACCCTAAAGTAGCAATGTGCTTAAAGAAGGCAAGTACCGAATACGATTGAGGCCAGATAATCCTATGATCGGGCTGTGCAGCCACATATAGAGATGTTAAAGCAGGTAAATTCCAACAAAGAGTTTTCAAAAGTTCACCTTCAATTGTCCTTAATGTGAGTTTATGCAAGTAGATCTTAAATAGGATATACTAGATCGACTAAGATCCAAACCTAAGCACGAAGTTTCAAATTTGAGACCGCGGGCATTGTGCAAAATTGCAACATACATGCACTGAAAGAAAAAGACTCAAAAAATTATCAAATTCAATATTCACTTTGAGTACATCAGATTGACGTTGTCGCCGAATGCGTAAAAAAAATAAATTGAGTTTTGAGGTTATGCAAATGACAAAGGGTGGCCGTAAATTTTCAAAAATTGCAAAAAAAAAGGCAGGACTTAAAAAATAGTAGAATAGTGGCTAGAGTCTACTTCCATCTTTTAATAAGGTGGCGCCCGTCAACCGCCGTTAATATAACTCCGTTAACTCCTAACAGTTAGGAATAAATGACAAGAGGGTGGTTGGAGTTTTCAAAAGTTTCAAAATTGTGGCTGAACTTTAAAAATAGCAGAATAGTAGCAGCCAATATTTGCAATTTTTGAAAAACTCCAGCCACCCCCTTGTAATTTATTCTTAATGTTTTGGAGTTAACGGAGCTATGTTGATAGTGCTTGACCGGCGCTACTTTGTTAAAAGATGGAAGTAAACTTCAGCCACTATTATGCTATTTTTAAAGTTCAGCCAACTTTTTACAAATTTTGAAAAACTCAAATATATATATATATATATATATATATATATATATATATATATATATATATATATATATATATATATATATATATATATATATATTACCAAAGCAATTTGGATCAAATACATATTCCAAGTGCAAGTACCTACAACTATGCAACTAGGCTCACACTGCAATTTAGCAGAAATTAATTAATTTTCTTAAAAAATATCTCAGTCAATCAACTCTGATCCAAAACATATCCAAGTTGGAAGGATTCAAAATAAACCAACTTATCCAATCAGTTACCAGATATACGACTAACAGTCATGAATGACACAATTAAAAACAATAACAGAATGAAGTAATGCAACAACATATCAAGGACCAGGAAATAGATCATCTCCGATGTAGCCAGCATCATGACTGCCATCAGCAATACAAGAGTCAACTGCATCAAGCTTGTCGGGTACGAGGCGCGTTATCTGGAGTTGTTCGACGTAGTTCAGATGGTTGACCAACCATTTTACATTGAATGATCTTTGCAAGTCAGCAAACTGAGCCCTATACTCCGCAATCATCTCAATATCAACCTCTGTCATCGACATTCTGGTATAATCTTTCACTATGGTACACAACATGTTCAGCTTCATTGTGCACAACTTTTTGCTATTGGTGGTAATTAAGTGGTCGAAGGTTTCTGGGTACTTCTTCTCTATGCAATCAAGTAGGCTCAGAAACTCCGAGTTAACCTCGTGGCCCTTCCATAACCCAGTTCCGCCCGAAGCCCTAGAAGAACTCTCTCGATCGTTCTTGGGCTCTGCAGTTGCTATAATGAATTTCCTGCCAACAGCCTTTGACTGGACATGCTAACCAATTTACCCTGCAAGACATACAAAAGCATAGTCAATTACAATTTATTAACACGAAGACAAAAAAAATTATAATAACTTAGTTGTAAGATAAAACTTGGGAGTCAAAATCTATTAAATAAATTACAGCCTTTGTGCCTAACAATAATTAGGCTACCAGAAGAAATATCATTATCCACAACAAGACTGAAAAATTAATAGGCAATAACAGATAAAGAAGACTGCGCGAAAGGAATTTACATTTACTGTTAAGTATGATGAGGTTTTGGTGGAAAATGAACAAGGAGTGCAGAAATTTAGTTTCTTCTTGATGGAAATCCCAAACATCATGCATGTGTTACTTCTAACTCATTCAAACTGCGACCTTATATGCATTATATGTAATAAGTTCTAATTGGTTATTTGAAGAACGGATTTTGTCTGGATCACTGGAAGTTTAAATGCTTAGATTATTAAATCATATGACCAAATTCGGTAGAAGAAATAGCATATATCAAGTGAATAACAACATAGATTGTTAAATCACATGACATAATTTGATAGAAGAAACTATCGAGTGAATAACTTAGTCACTGATCATTAATCTTATGGAACAGTGATTTCTCTAGATGTCTCAGAACACAAAATGCACACTATCAGATCAGCGGTGTAAAGCATTTTCTTGCTGCAATAATGCTAGTAAAGAAACCACAATTTCCGTAAACATGTTAGCTAATATAATGGGAACTCCGTCTTGATTGATTATGGAGTAGACTTCCATACACTAGATATAATTGTTAAATGTGGCAGACTCATGATTATAAGATGTCACAAAACACAACATGCACAGTATCTGCTTACAAAATTAAAACAAGAAATACTGCAATCACTCGAAAAGTTAAAGGGATGCTTAACTACCTGAGGCAATTTAGTGACTATGGTGGCTTCTGGAGAGCGACCAAGCAAGTAGCGTTTGAGGTCAGCGGATATACTTGAATCTTTATGTTCCTGTGGTACCTTCACATGCTTCAACTGATAGAATGGAGAAGGAACCTGGACAAGAAGTTTTGAAACAGCGGAAAGTGCCTAAAAAAAGACCCCCAAAAATTGATTAAGATATGGAACTAAGTTGCAATTTAAATCTAGAATTAAACAAGACTTTATGGTTGTTTCACCATGAGTTCGCCTTCTGCAGTATACTGGCTGCAGAAGCTAAATGATGAAGTGCATATACTGTTAACAATTTAGCCAACGCTACTAATGCCTAAACACTAATTTAACAAATGTTAACTAATTTAACGACTGTTATCAATAACTATATAGCATCTTCAGTCAGAAAAGGTGATAAATTTATAATGACTGATAGTAGTCATATTGAAAAGTGAAATATAAAGTTACCTGAACAGTCGCTGAGTCTAGGGTAAGAATCTTAGCATTGCTTAGGCCTGGAGACATATAAACAACCCGCCTAAAATAAAGCTTGAAATCCTCCAATGATGCAAGAGGCTCATCCCCATTGCTACCCCGTAGTTTTATATTCACATTCTCCAACTCAGACACTCCGAACATGATAGGAAAGAAACCAACAGAAGTAAAATTGCGGATATGGTGCGCCAAAACAATGATATTGCCAGAATGATAAGTGGCGGTTCTCACAGGGGTTTTGATTTCAAGGTTTTCCAATTGGGGACAAGATATCAAGCATTCTTTAGTTATGTTTCCCCGGAAAAACAAGATAAGATTTTTCAGATTGACAAGCGCAGAGAAGAACCTAGATTCAGGAAAGGACACATCATCGAGCTTTAGAGTTAATAAAGCCGGAAAATCCCAAATATTTTGAGGCAATAGGCAATTTGTGAGGTGAAGAGTTGTTAAAGCAGGTAAACTAATAGGATCCGGTAACTGAAAACCCTCGAGTACCAATGTGCGTAAAGCAGGCAAGCATGACAAATACCATTCAGGCAAGAGGATTCTATGATCGGGCTGAGCAGCCAAATGTAGAGTTGTTAAAGCAGGTAAATTCCAACAGTGAGTTTGGGAAAGTTCACCTTGAATTGGCCTTAATGTGAGTTTATGTAAGAAAGGAGAGATCATAAAGTATATATAAGAATCAAGTTTAAAACCTGAGGGCAAAATTTCAAATTTTACCTCCCGAGCATTGTTCAACATAGCTTCAGACACACACGTCAAAAAAAGGTTATCAAATTCGAAATTCACTTTAAGCAAATCAGATAATAGATTGTTTCGCCGCATGAAAAAATTGGAAATAAAGCGACTTCGAGTTTCAAGATTATGCAATCCGGGAAAGATGTGATTAGTGAAATTGACATACGGAAGAGTAGTCCAGACAAGCTTCCATCGTTTGGAGAGAACGCTGGTCTGAACAGCCGATCTTGCATGAACAAATGAGAGAATTTCATGAATTAACTCGGTGCTTAACCAGCTGATTCTGTCTTCACCCCCTTGTGGTTCTTCTGATAATCTTGCAATCTTCCGCTTATCTGCCTGCTCCATTGTGTACCGAAGTTGAGATGAAATTCACACAGCAGTCATCTTGATTTTATGTTACCACCTAAGTTGAGGTGAAATGTTTTTTCTTTTTTTAAATGTTATAGATTCCGAGCATGTTTTTAAAACATAAAATAATATCCCGACTCATGAAATTTATAAGTTTTTAAGAAAAATCTCATTTTTGAATTTAATATATTCAAAGAATTTCAAATAATAATATTCGATTATTACTGAATTTTCATTTACATTTTAAAATCTTGATTCAATATCATTAAATATTTTAGAATAATTTCAAATTTTAATTTAATATCTTAATATTTTAATATAATTTTTAAATCAGAAATATATCTTGACTACATTTCTTAAAGTACGTTAATTTCATGAATAAAAAAATATGAAAATTTTTAATTAAACATCATCCTTAGTTTATACTTTTATTCATTACATTTTGAATATTTATATATAATTATATTATATTATTAAAATAAAAAGTACACAGATTTGATGATTAATTTGTAATATGAGTATGGTATAACGCATTATAACTATTAGATTACTTAATCAAATTAGGTAGCTATGTATATCTATATAGGCAAGTGATCAAATAGAAACTAATGTTATTCTAGAAACTAGAAACCACTCCCATGATCACTGTTTATAACTGCTAATATCACTCGTTTATACGATATTTATCACTATTTTATGCAGTTAAATTAGCAATTTTTATTATTGATAATTGAGAGAATTTACTTATGTTTGCTAGTGGTTATCGATTATTGATGATCAATTATAGATGTAGGAGGTCTATGATGGTAAAAAAATGATGAGATGAGGTGTGTGGTGGTGGTAAATAATCATTAGTAATGGCAAGTTATGGTGAAAGCGGTGGTAGGTCAATCGTGGGTATAGGTGACCACGGTAGCAGTGGAATGGGTTAATAATGATGCCCGGAGGTTCATCAATGTGGTATGAGTGAAGATGATGATGATATATGTTGTATACATGTATATTTACATATCTATATTTTCTGAGATTTCTTGTATAGGAAATAGTGATTTGTGATGTACAAATGAGTGATATTTGCAGTTAAAAATAGTGATAAAAAATGGTCCGATACTAGTTTCTAGGCTAATTTAGTTTCTAGTGGAGTAAGCCCCTATATATGTATATATTATAAATGATAAATTATAAATTTAAATAAAATATGTTAATATATTGGGATCTTTTTAAAAATACCCATCTGTAAAATCATTTTTTTAAAAATACTACCATCTTTTTCATTGTTTTTAAAAATACCTTTTCATAAATTTTTTTTTTCAAAAATACGATTTGCAACTTTTGCAACCTCATTTGCAACCTTGGGCGGCGCAGCCGTAAAAGTTGCAAATGAGGTTGCAAAAGTTGCAAATGAGGTTGCAAAAGTTGCAAATAAAAATGGAAAGTTGCAACTGTTGCAACTGTTGCAACCTTGGGCGGCGCAGCCGTAAAAGTTGCAAATGAGGTTGCAAAAGTTGCAAATAAAAATGGAAAGTTGCAACTGTTGCAACCTTGGGCGGCGCAGCCGTAAAAGTTGCAAATGAGGTTGCAAAAGTTGCAAATGAGGTTGCAAAAGTTGCAAATAAAAATGGAAAGTTGCAACTGTTGCAACTGTTGCAACTGCAATTGCAACTAGTTCAACTGAAAACTGTAAGTTGCAAATGAGGTTGCAAAAGTTGCAAATGAGGTTGCAACTGCAGTTGCAACTTTTGCAACCTCAGTGCAACTAAATGCAACTGAAAACTGTAAGTAACAACAGATGTATGGTGTGCCCCTGGCGGGGCCATTAGATTACAATAGAATCAACTGAATGCAACCATATGCAACTGAATACAACCATATGCAACCATATATGCAATTACAAATCCTGATTTCAAGTTCCAGTTTTCAAATGTCGTTTTCGACCTCATTTTCGGAATCGATATATATATATATATATATCGATTCTGAAAATGAGGTCGAAAACGACATTTGAAAACTGGAACTTGAAATCAGAAATTCAGTTGCAGATGAAGTTGCAAAAGAGGTTGCAACACGGCTGGCTAGTTGCAAATGAGGTTGCAAAAGTTGCAAACAGTATTTTTGAAAAAACAATTTTATGAAAAGGTATTTTTAAAAATAATTCTGGAAGGTAGTATTTTTGTAAATAATTAAAGAAAAGGTAGGTAGTTTTGTAGATTTCCCTAATATATTTTAATTTTATGTCTATTATTTGAAACTAATAATATCAATAATTACTCTTAATATTTTGTTCAAGCTCGGACATGTAATAATATCTTATATATAATTAAAAAATGAGTATTGTAGTAATAAGTTTAATTTATTTCATAATTTCACACTGGATCTTTTCGGAATCAATTTATAATACCTGTAATTGTCCCGGTCATAATAGCATGTCTTTTATTTTTCAATTACATATATTAATATGTTCTTGTTTCTTTGGTTTTGTTGTTTGAAAAGAGATGAAATTTATTAAATGGATATTATTGTTTATTTGTACTGGATCTATTATGGATTTGTTTTCTTTATTTGAATTTTGCTAATAAATTTTGGGTTTTCAGTTATTTCAAGATATGAAGAATGAAATTTTTTGTGGTTGAAACACTCGGTGATACTATTATGTTGCCATTTGCAAATATTCAGTGTGCGGTCTCTTGTATCTATACATTTTTTAATGTGAAAAATGTGCAAAAAAGGATAAATTTCACCATAATGTTCAGGTGATCGACACTTTTATGTTTTACATAGATAGCTCTGATAGCTTTATTGATTACTTTAAATCTTATAGTTATCAGTAAAAATTTATTTGTTTGACGGTCAACCACACCTCGGCTACAAGTTAACAAATTCAACAATAATAGTGAGTCTATTTGAATTAGATTTGGATGTATATACCTGTATCCACCAAAAAATATGTTAATTTGTATGTGTGTAATATATATATATATATATATATATATATATATATATATATATATATATATATATGATTATTGCCAATATGTGTAATCCAACAAATCCCACAAAAATCGTCATTTCCATCTATATAGCCAACCTTAACCAAACACTCATATATCATTTACATTATAGAGAGTTGTTGTGTGTTTAAAATTTGAATCATTATTGTAAATCATATCCCATATTTAAGAATCAACTCCGAGAATTGGGGTTCAAATGAGATGGGAGAAATGGGGAATCCGCCCAGCTCATCGTAAATAGGAATGAGATAGTGATAATGTGTAAATTTTCGCCCGACAAATATGGTATATGTCTAATCCCCACGATGTTCCCCGCCCCACATGTATATATATACACACATACATACATATATACACCCACATATATATCATACATAAGAGTGTGTGCACGTGATCTTAAACATGAGTCTCAATGTCTTAAACTAAGCATTATTAATCTTCTTCTGTCTAACATATTATGGATGAAAATTTCCGTCGTGAATACCGAGAATTGTTGTAGTGGAAGGAACATATAAAATTTAATGTGAAAGTTCTAATTGAATTTAAATGCGTATATAGATTATTTAATCACATGGTATATATAATTTAATAGAAGAAACATTATCAAGTGAATAACAATTTAGATTGTTAAATCACATGTTATTTGTTAAATCTAAGTCAAATTTATGAAGTAGTAAAATTTTTGAAGGAGTAAATTTTTGGATCAGTAAAATTTCTTGACAAATATATAATATAACCAAAATATTTTGCAGGTATGCAAAATAAAGACTATAAACTATATTTACATAAAATATACTATTAATTATAAAATTCATAAAATCAGTTTGAACATTTCACAATTCCGATATTAATTAATATTTACAAATAATATAAAGTTTCGATTCATGTTTATATTTTCATCCAAATTTATACTATACATAAATATATTATTTATATTTAAAAAAAATTAAAGTTATATAATACGATCATAATAAATATATATTAGAATTATAAAGGGAGTATTAGAAAGTATGTACTGTTTTTGACCCATGGCCATCCGGCGCAATTTGAAGATCGGGTCGTCCAGCAGAATTCTGGTGATGAATGGTTCATGTATCAGCTAATTCAGTGCCCCATGTTAACAAATGATCCCCTAGTACATAATGTAGATGTGAGCTAATATAATGTAACTCAGTGGCGGAACCAGGACTAAAAGTTAGGAGATTAATCTGGACTTCAAAATATAGGAAAGATTACCTATATTTTGAAATCCAGATTAATCTCCGCTCTTACATCATAGATAAAATTGTGTAACTGATTTGGCAACAACTTCAACTCTAGTAAAGAGAAATGAACTCAACATATTTTATATTATATTTCTAATGTACAAAGTACTCAGCATGCATCATACAGTTTGCATATGGAGATGAAATGAGCTCCAACAAGCTCCTAGCAACTCTTCAAGAACTTAGGAGCTCTATTTGCCTCCTCAACAATGAGGAGCACACTTTCCCTCTTAACTATATTTTATATTATTTTTCTAATGTACAAAGTACTCAGCATGCATCATACAGTTTGCATGATCTAGTTGCTCTGAGTGTAGACATTTATAATTCAGTGGGGCTAATAAAATTAAATTGACATCACAAATTTAGCGGGGGCAAAAAAAAAATATACACTGTATTTTTGAGGTTAGGGGGGCTCTAGCATCCCCTAGCCCCCTCTGGTTCCGCCACTGACTCTGTCTTGATTGATTATGTAGGAGACTTGCATACACCAGCTATAAATGTGACTCATGATTGTTAGATGTCACAGACTCGTGATTGTTAAATATCACAGAAAACAACATGCGGAGTATCTGCTTACAAAATTGAAACAAGAATGCAGCAATTACTCGAAAGTTAAAAGGGGTTCTTAAGTACCCGAGGCAATATAGTGACTATGGTGGCTTCTGGAGAGCGATCAAGTAGGTAGCGTTTGAGGTAATTAGTGGATATAACTGTTTCTTTACATCCCAATGGTACCTTCACCTACTTCAAATTATAGAATGGAGAAGGAAACCGGACGAGAAAGATTGAAACAGCAGAAAGTGCCTAGAATATAACATACAATAGTGATTCATATATATATATATATATATATATATATATATATGAAATTGAGCTGCAACTAGCTAGGTCTAAATTTTAACATGCACTTGAAAAAGAAGGCTTGGTTTTCTTCCTGAAGTATCTAATTTTGTACTTATAATTGATACTGGAGAAGCTAAACAAAGTGCATTGTCATTTCTTCTTGGGAAAATTGAAAACTTCAACAAGCATCCACATTATAATGTCTTCAAGTCGTCCGAGAAAATTCAGATCAACGTGTATACTGTGTAGGAGTATCAGCTCCATGAAACACTAAACTATACAAATTAAAAACAAATATTATACAGTATTTTCCGATAAAGACAAAACAAACTATTGATTATAACATCAATATGAATTAATTATGCTGTTACCTCAATAGTTTCCAAGTCCTGAGTAAGAATCGTAGCGCCACTCAGTCCTGGAAACATGTGAATAACCTGAGTGCAATATCTTCTCAACTCATTTGGTAATGGCATAATATCATTCCCACTGCTATCCGGTAATTTAATATTCACATACGCTGTAGTTTTCCAATTGGGGACAATTTACCAATCAATCTGCATCTGTAGTTTTCCAGATAAACAAAATGAGATTACGTAGATTGACAAGTGAACAGAAGAACTTATGATTATGGAACGGTACACTATCTATTTTAAGAGTTGATAAAGCCGGGAAATCCCAAACTTTTCGAGAAAATGTGTAATTTTTAAGATAAAGAGTTGTTAAAGCAGGGAAACTAACAGAATCCGGTAACTGCAAACCATCAGGCACTAACTTCCGTAAAGAAGGCAAGCATGTCAAATAAGATTCCGGCACGATAAGCCTATGATCAGGCTCTAAACCCGTTAAATCCCAGTGTAGAGTCGTTAAATTAGGCAAATTCCAAATATCTTTTTCCGAAAATTCATTAAAAAGTAACCTCAACGTAAGTTTCTTTATCAAATTAAGGGAAATTCTGTAATTAAAAGAATTGGGTAGTATTATTATGTAAGAGAATTTAAAAAACTCAAAAAAAAAGAGTTAGGAATTTGTGGCGGTTTTGCCGAAATAATGTGCCAGTAACAAATCTGCTGCGAGGTAAGGGAGTGAATCAGTGAATGTCACCATACTATGCCCTTCCTGCAATACGAATGCTGAACATATTCTTCACATCTTTTTCTGACTGTGAATTTGCATCAAGCGCATCATCTAGGATGCAGTTTTGGTATGTGCACTGTTAAATACGGGTCTGATTAGTTGCTGCAGAAGTTGAGCACCGGGGACAGCGACGAAGTCATTAGTATTGCCACTGGCCTATGGGGCATCTGGAATGCTCATAACACGAAAGTTTGGGACAATAAGAGGCTTACACCACCCCAAGGCCGTCTCCAGGATTTGGGAGGCCATCGTATTTTTGAACCAAAATCTAAAATTTGATGAACTAAAATCACATGAAAAATTTGCAGTAGTAAAAATAATTCTTAAATAAGAAACAAAGCATAAAAATAGTTCAAGTTAAAGCTAAGAAGTTATTATTTATCTTGCTTTTGAGTGTCCATATTCCTAAACTGGTGTATAGGGGAGAAGAATAGATATTATTTTAATAATTTTATTGAATCTATACTATCTATAATAATCCAACATAGGTTTAATTTGTAGTCGTACAAAATGTTGGTTTGGTCATCTCCTTTATAACTACAAGTAGGTTACATGTAGACTTTTCTTACTCTTACAATATTAAAGAGTTTTATACCGTTCAAATTACAAACACTTGTGATGTAATACAAGATAAAAAAAACTCCACCATTATTCTTTTAAATATAACTTATATATTATTTATATACTATATTATAATAAACCGATATCGGTATAATTTGTAGTCGTCCAAAAAATTTAATCAGTTGGTAAATATAATCTGGTTAAAATCTAATTCATTAATACTAAAATACTAATAAGATGATATTAAAATTTAAATTAATTATAATACATTACGACTTCTATAACCGCCCGTGCTCGCACGGGTTAAAGGCTAGTATAATTAATAACTAATAATTATAAATATTAATACTACTGTGTATGTATGTATATTGGAGGCCCCTTTATCGATGGAGGCCCTAGGCAAATAACCGGAGAGACTCCCCCTGAAGACGCCTCTGCACCACCCTTAGCAATGGATTGGAGTAAAAAACTGTTGAGTGGGTGTCAACTCAAGTCCCATATCGAAAATATAAAGAAGATTTGTCTTAAATATAAGCACTCAAAGAACTCCATTAGTATAAGGCCTTTTGGGAGAAGCCCGAAAACAAATTCGTGCGGGCTTGGCCACGGTTCAGAGCGGACAATATAATACTAATGCGGAGTTAACGGGTGTTGCGCGGTCCAACAAAAACAGGTCTCTAGATGATGTGAGGTGAGAAAGAAGCAACGAAGTACACAGGTGGATACTGAGGATACAGACCAAGCTGCAAATAAGGGGTGGGTTGCTCCTGTAGAGGGAGAGTTTACCCTGGTGCTTGAAGCTGAGGCAATGGGAGTTTGTGAAGCCTTGTCTTGGTTACTCACTTTACCATACATGAAAATCTCATTTGAAACTGATTCCCTCACCAGAGGCGGATCTTAAGAGGGGGCAACTGACCCCCCTTAAATTTTATTTTTTTTAACATTATACATATTTTTAGGTTGTAAAATTGAAATTGACCCCCCTTAATTTTTTTGTGACCCCTTTTAATTTTTTTTACAAAAAATTGACCCCCCTTAACTTCATAGTCAGATCCGCCACTGCCTCACCACAGTCAATGCAATATGCAAAGCTGCGGATTACAGACTAGAAGTTGGTCATATCTTTGAGGAATGTCGTGCTATTCTTAAAGCTAGGCGTAGGATCTTTCTATTTTATTAGAAAGCAAAAACGCTCGCCGTTGAATGAACAGGAGGCTGAGTATTGTTCAACCTGTCCTTAGACATACGCATGCGAGAAATTTGACCCCCATCTTATTCTCTCAATTGCCGCAATGATTTCATGTCTCCTCTCACTCTTATTTCGGAGACTATAGTAGTGATGCTTCGGTTTAATAAAATAATCTCTTATGTCTAAAAAAAGAAGACCTATTACACTTTTAAACAAAAAATTGTTTAAATTCCAAATTCAGTTTTTGGAATACTAAATGAAAATATAGTATTGTTGAGCACGAGCAGTCCCATTTTCAGCTTAGTTTGGAGAGTAATAAATTATAAGATACAATAAAACCACTATACTTAAAAAAAATATGGACGGTAAATTTCATTGATTTATCAATATTATTAACTAAACAAGATTAAATATATACTTTCACTATAATATTTGGACCAAAAATATGTAATCTAAACATTAATTTATCAATTTTTATTTAATTCGAATTTTACTGTAATATATAAACGTATGTTACTTATCAAGTTGATCAAATAACTAGAAAACTCAATTGCACTCGATGAGTTTATCAAAGAAGTTTTGTTGTTCAAAAGCGTCTACTATTGCTTGTGGTTGGATATGTCTGATTTCATTGGATGTGTTAAGTTCCAAAATTCACATACTAATGTAGCAGCCTAGGTACAAAAGCAACACTGGACGATTTAGCGAGCAAATATAGAATGGGTCATTCAGAAGTTTTTTGTTGTCAATTGTCATCCAGTCCAAATAAAATTCTATCAAATAGTCTTAACTTAATGAGATAATTTCTGGACGACCCAGGAAATTAAGCCCTTAGTTCCAAACATACAAGGCTACTCCAATCCAAAAGGTAACCAAGTATTTGGAAATTAAGGCAGTGAAAGCTAAACTCGACAATAAAACCAACTCTATTAAACATAGAAAATGAACAAGACGCATAACAAAATGATCATGTATAGACAGACCTACAGATATCCAACTCAGGAAAACAAAGTGATCACTCGTACCATATAAAACTAAAAGCAACATCTCTACTCACAAATCAACAAAGAGCAGCTACTCTGTAGCTTTAGCAAAACCACTTCACCCAAAATCAATCACTAATGTCATATGATCATAATTAGCAACTCGAAACATCACCTCAAGTCCAATAAAAACTATGAACAATACCTCAAGCTACATAAATGACAAATAAAAACTATGAACAATACCTCAAGCTACATAAATGACAGTTCAGATGAGGCATAAAAATCCTATAGTCCTAGTACATCAAACTAAAAGGTAAACATCCATATACACATAACAATTTCAAATTCCAACAGCAGCTAATCTTTGTATGACTGTATCTACCATAACAAATCAAACACATACAGAACTATTTCACAGTGGACATTAGTCTTCGAAAACAGTAAACACATATAGGTTCCCATTGCTACGGCCTACGGGATCAAACTAACAAACTCCAGATATTCCTAGTTAAATAGGAGCAAATGACCTCTATATCTATCACAAATTCACAATGATAAATAAATCATAACAATAGCAACCGTAACATACTCCAAGTTTCAGCAGATAGTTATCAAACCAAGGCAAATCCTTTTCATATGTAAAGTAATAATTCTAAACCGCAACCGAATTATTTTAAAGAGTCATGACATAACACAATTCAAAACATATTCTAACCGAATTCTCGTAATGAAATGAGTAAACAAACAATAACGATTAGTTAATTACTCGACTAATCACCACCGGCTTTCTGATAAACATAAGTAAGGCCACACTTGCCGCAATAATGGCGATCAAAATGATTCGCCATGAACGTGCCGGCCCCACACTCAGCATTAGGACACTCCTTCCTCAACCTCTGCACCTTCCCACTCTCATCCACCTTATAGAACTGAAGCACGGCGAGCTTGACTTTCTTATGCTTGTGCTTGATCTTCTTAGGCTTGGTGTAGGTCTTCTTCTTGCGTTTCTTGCCGCCGCCGCGGAGGCGGAGGACGAGGTGGAGAGTGGATTCCTTCTGGATGTTGTAGTCGGCTAGGGTTCTGCCGTCCTCGAGCTGTTTTCCGGCGAAGATGAGGCGTTGCTGGTCGGGAGGGATGCCTTCTTTGTCTTGGATTTTGGCTTTGACATTGTCGATGGTGTCGGAGGATTCCACCTCCAGGGTGATGGTTTTGCCGGTGAGGGTTTTTACGAAGATCTGCATTGTGGGGGAGTGAGGCGATTAGCAAAGGGGGCTAGGGTTTGGGGCGGCTTGTTTGTGTTTTATAGGGTGGAGAGGGTTTAGTTTGGGCTTTGCTGTGTGTTTCACAGGCCCAGACATGAGCATACTCAACATCCCAGGAATTTATAATTAATTTTTTTTAAAAGAATCAATCATTAGAAAAACAATAATCAATAACTTATACAAAATTTCTTCAAAAAAAAATAACTTATACAAAATTAAAAAGATTTTTACAAAAGGAGAATTCAAATTCGTCTTTAATTTCCTCTCCAATAGTCTAATGTCCTGATTTTTTAAATATAGAAATTTGAAATTATCTAAATTATTTTTTTTTAAAAATTAATAACATATTCAAAATAGAAACTGTTTTTCAATTTATAGAAAAGAAGAATTCGTATTTATCTCTATTTCCCTTTCTAATTTTTAATCATAAAAATCTAAAATCATATAGATATATAGCATCTGTATTCATCATCTTACAAAATCAAATATCAATAGAAGAAAACTAAAGCATGTACACAGGGGTTACCCAAATTGATAGCAAACCAACTTCCTCAGATCTTGCTATTGAAAAGAATAGTAGTAGTTTTTATATAACATATGCATCATATTTTGCACACATCTAATAAATTATATAACTATGCCCAGTAATTTTAGAATAGTAAATTTATTGCAGAGGCTGCTGTAGGTATGACTGAAAATCTGGAAAAGCAGCTAGGAAACTCGTTATGAGCTCCTGAGACAGTGACACTGATGCTAGAACTTGGTGGTGTCTGTGTACCAGAGACTTCATTATAGTGTCTGGATCAATGTCTTCCAGAATACCTATCAAACAGAGTAATATTAATTCCACTAGATAATTAATTGGACAGCGATGAATTCTTGGATTTGTTTGGGGAGTGTATGCTTCGCATTTTTGTTTAGCTTCATATATTTTGCTCTAATATCACGTGAAAATATCAGACAAACATTATTAGCTTGATAAGTGTGGAATTCCAGATTAATTAAGTTAATACTCACAAGTAACAAAACATATTTTTAAATTACTACGCATGTATCTAAAATTGTGAACTGAATGTGAGCCATTACACAATGTCAAATACTAAATGCATTTTCCCAACTCTAATAATCATCCAGATCACCTTGTTCACTGACTATTAGCAATAACCTTACCATTACAGCCTTCGTATCTATAAGTAAGTCTATATGAAGTTCTGACATTAAATGACGTTGACAGTATGACTCGCAAGAATGTTTTAAATATTTTTAAGTATATCCTACGACCTGATGACAGAGAACTTCAGAAATTGAAAGCATCATTAAATTATCAGCCCAACAATCTAGAATACTTCTCATAATAATATCCGTTATGATATTTTCATCAGGTATAGGGGTAAGTGCATATACCTAGTTCAATCTCTAGCTCGTGATCTTCCACATCCCCTTCCTCCAAGAGAGTTTCATCTTCCAACTCAGCAGCAGCTTCAGCACACCTTTCAAGAAATTCCTCTTCCGTTTCTTCACGTTCATCCTCAGATTCCTAAGAAAATAATAATTGAGAAATAGCTTAAGCCTAAACTTTGATTAAAACAACACCAGTTTGGTACTAATACAAGTAGCATTAAATTTTCGAAATATTTTGAGATTCTTCCCAATTAGTTTGGTAGATAAGGCTGAAATACACTCATAATGAAGTTCTCAGCAAACATCAAATGATAATTGGGATGAGATGCATGAGGATGGAACTGATCATTTTCATAAAAAGGAAAAGGTAGTGAAAAAATGGAAGTTAGGTAACTGAACCTCATCACTGTCAACTTCTGAGTCCTCGTCGTCATCTTCATCTCCAGTCTCAACATTTTCATCCTCTTCTTCATCTTCATCCTGCACCACTTTTAATCTAAGAGACGCCTCTATTAGCGCAACAAAGCAATCCCCTAGCAGACCACCACCTTGGTGTCTGACGCTCAGCAGCTGTTCAACTAGTTTTCCCAAGGCTAGTACTGAAATTCATTTACAAAGAAAATATGTGATGTCCTTGTTAATCTAACTATGGATCGTTTTATAGGAGCTTTAAATTTACTATATAATGAATCTGCAAAGACCAGACAGAATAGAGGTGGTAGTAAAGTTAGAACTGGTAGATAATATTTAGCAAAGGAAAAAAAAAACTAGCAGCATACATGCTTATACATCACACGTAATTCAGAAATATTGGAATCAGATGCCAAATCATGATTCCGCCCATACACAAAGATGAGGGGTAACCTAATTATAACCACAGGACTCGCCCAGTCGGATTATGCAAGTGTTGCCTAAATATATTGTGACCATTGTGGAATTTAAGCAGTCATAACCACTTATAATTTCTTCTAAATGGATCATGTCCACTGCATATGAAGAAAACTCTTTGTCTGAGAAACAAATATATCTGGGAATAATAGCTACCCTAAACTTGACTGATTACCTTCACAAAAAAAAAACGAACTGATTAATTCTGGACTACCTAGAAATATTAACTACTTCATAGCTTATACACTGTTAAAGCTTAAAATAATTATAAATTTCACACGTCTTAGAATACTAACCAGCCAACTTAATTTCTGACTCTGATGATAGACCAGGTTCGAATTTGCTGCTTGCGACATATGCAAGAGCAGATGCCCAGACTGTAAAGCCATCATTCTCATTCTTCTCAAGTATATCCACTACAATATCAGGATAGCACAAAAAACATGATGATATGGCAAGCAGCAATGGTGGCCACAAAGAACAAGGCTTGGTTTGGATTTCCCTGAAATGAGAAAATGCAGCATGACTGAAATTCCTGACTAGTGACTGCTTCACACTTTCTGATTCATATGAGTATGTTGGAACATGCAATAGTGCATGAACACATGCGGAAGCTCTGGATATTGCAGATGGATACTGTGAAAAGGCCTCACTGATAAATGCACTTATTCCTTCAATGACAGAAAGTCGTGGTACGGGTGGAGCTGGAGGAGATGGTATATCCCCCACAATGAAATTTTTAAGAGTAAATTTTTTATTTAGATTAACAACTTCCTTGATGCAAGTGAAAATTGATAAGTCCTCCATTTCCTCCCATGCATGCCAGTCAGAAATTAGAGAAGCCCAAACTAGCATCAATTCTGGAACTTTTAGCTTCATAGCTAATTCACATTCATTGACATCTTGCATAATGAAAGTGAGCAATGCTGATATATCGTCAATGCACGAAGATGGAGGAGACAATTGATCAATATCACAATCCTGCAGTGCATACCACAGTATTTAAGTTGGTATATGGTCAAGAATATAAGGCAATCACAAATTAGTTTCCCTGGTATGAGTAGAACCAGAAATTGTAGAAATGACAGCAAAATCATTACTATCTAGCACTTCCTAGGCTAGTTTCTGGTGAAGGCTAGCAACAAATTGTGCTGTCCATATAATATACTCCTAGCTCTTGTAAAATTAAAATATAGTCCAATAAGTACATATTATCTCTGCATGCTTATACAATATCCCTTAATAGCGTCAACCCCAGGACTTCGTAAGCATATCTTCCCAAGCCATTAGAGTTTCCTAAAAGTAGGTCTGCATTGGTAATGCTTATTAAGTACTGTGTTCCAGTTTCAAGCTCTACAGCTTGAAAAAGGCAATTATATTATCATATTGTAAGTGTGGCATTATAGCATTTAAACCAAAGTAAAACATCTGTCCAGTTGATATTGGAAAACCAATTCATATAAATCTTTATGGACCAATGGTAGAAAATTAGAAATAAAGCACTACATGTGTATTCAGTTCAATTCACCTCATTTCTTTATGGAATAATCATATTACAAAATCAAAACCAACAACATATCATACATAAGTTGTTAAGGACTAACCACTTGTTCCACAGGTCTTAGCCAAGCTTGCTGCAAAAGGTCTGAGAAAGCTGTAGCAATTGTAGTCCGGCCTGATCCCCACATGTTACCTATTTCACTCTGCTCCTCAGGTTCAGAGGCCTCCCAACACTGAGCCATCACAGCTAACGCCGCAAAGCCCTGTTCTACAGTCTGTTCAAGTCAAAAAAATTAATATACAGAGTGAGGGCTATACCACTGGAGCAAGAGACCAGGATTCATAACATAAATCTATATCGGTATTGTCACTTTATCTATGGAAGTATTTAAAAGTTTCATTTGATCATGAAATAAATGTTAAAGCAGATGGAGAGGGGTATGAATGTATGATGCAACACTGCAATGGTCACTTCAGAAACTCCTACATACTACTGAAACAAACTGGTGTTACCAAAATAATACTTCGACCTTGGCAGGTCATTCTGAATTTTTGCAAGTGACGGATTGTCCATTCATAATCCTCCAGAAAGATTAAATTAAAAAAAAGTTTCTGATTTAAGATAGAAAGAAATCCATAAAGGGTATAGCACATACTTGAGACCACGGCCCTGGATTAGTATCCATGTACTTCGAGATTGCTACGACCGCCAATGAAACTATATCCGGGATATGAGGCGCAACGCTCTCACTTCCAGCCTCCACCAAAGTAGAAAGGAGTTGAAACAAAATAGAGCTTTCTTCATCTTCATCACCAATCCGACTAACAATCACTTGAAGAACAGGTAACCACTCAGGTGGCAGGTACTCATTCTGATGAGAATGAAGGTAAAGAGCAATGATATTAAAGTAAAGAATATAAAAATTAAATCATATGCAACAGAACAATATTCTGGACACATGTCACACACCACATACACCGCTCCATACCTCAACAAGTTCAGCTATGGCGCCAGCAGCAGACACCCTCACAGGATAACATGAAATATCCCCCACATTTGGCGATGCCAATGCTTTGAGCAGTGAAGAATAGACATCTGAACTCATGTCCTGGAAAGCAAAAATTGTACTCACACAAGGAATCTAAATTCTAAACAACACTTTATTACACAAGTGGCCAAAATCCCATCTCTGGGCAATAAAAACCTCAATACTCCTAAAACCTCAAGGTGTTAAGAGATTTTAATTGGATCATATATGTTTAAGACAACTAACAAGTAAAAAATCACTCACTTCCGGAAGACAAGAAGAAAATTCTCCAAGCACCCAGCTCGCAGTGGCAACCAAATAAGGATGAGAGGCAGATTTTTTGTACAATGGCAGAATCCTATTCCGAATAATAATCGTTGTATATCCTGGCTTCTGCTCTCCTAGAAACTGAGTGTGCATAATGAGATAAAAAGGTGAATCAAGATTCGGTGATTTAGAAATTCAGAGTGAAGATTCACTAAACAGATAAAGCGAAGTCCACTTACATCCACAAGGCTTCCATATGCCATAAGAACACCACAGTAACTGTACACATAATATAAAACTTAATTACATGAAATGAGATAGCAAACTTTTATTTTGGGATAAAGATACAACAAAATGTGTATGCAGAACTCACTCTTTTACAGTCTTCGTTGCAGATGTAGTAGTATCAGTGGGCATGGGAAACTTTGACAAAAAGGGCATTACTAACAACTCCCCCATGGAGCTACGGTTCTTTTGCCTGTTCTTTTCACCTTTTTTACGCTTAGACAAAACGGAAGCCGCGACAGGAGGCCCCTGCAGACATAAAGCAATATTCAACAAGAAGCTACAAGCATAGCTGGTGTACGAATCATTATTAGTGAGACCAACCTTTGAAATTGATATAACACCAAGCAAATTTAAGGCACTTTTCCTTGCTGAGAACAAGTCCTCTCTAAATCCAGAAATTTCTCCCTGCAACATTGAATTAAATAAGTAAATTTATATGAATGTATGATTTGTAAGGTAATGTTAGGAAGCATAGTCCATGTACATACTACATCAGATGGAAGATTCTTCCGGATGAACTCATCAGGATCTTCTTCCCATTCTGCAATATCCTAATTACGAACATTACAGCAAATTAGTTACATCCATCAGTCGAGAAATGCGAGATTATTATGAAGTTTGAATTGCAAGCAGCCCTCGATGCAAATATATGCAGATAGAGATGACTTCAGTTCAGTACAATTTAAACCACTAACCAATAACTGACGCCATTTTATCCAACTAAAGCTGACATTTATGCTGGAAAGTACTAGTAACATTTATTGACTAACGAAATATCTTATCTGAATCAGGATCATCAATAGTTATACCTTCTCATTCATCACCACTGCTGGGAAGATTGCTGAGCTCAGTAAAGATGAGAAGTGGGGTGAAACCAGCCTCCAACCCTTTTTCATAAGAAACAATAGTGAACTATATATCATATAGAAAAGAGTTACTCGGAATTAGTGCTCATTTCGAGCAATTCAAGAGGATGTACCTAAATATTAAGTCTAGAAGGAGGAAAAAAAACATATGAAACTAGCGACCTTCCGGAAAAATAAATAAAATAAACATATGAATCAAATCAGCTTACTGGCCCTGTTTCTAGAACACGTGAGATAACATCAAATGCTAATGAAACAATCCTTTCCGAGAGGAAGTCCAGTTTCTGCACAGATAAATTTAAAAAATATAATATGCACACTAAAGGTTATAAGAAATATGAACTATCATTTAACAAAATGAAACTTTATGGATCATCTGAGTGAACAACAATCAAAAGGCTAACAAGTGTGCCACTGTACAACAAATGAACACAAAACCACATATATATTAAGAATGGCAGCAAATCACAACAGTGGTCCAAAAAGTAATTAGGGAAATAGAAAATATATAGTATTTGCATTTTTCCTGTGGCTTAGGTAATCTAATAAATTGAGATAGATAGTAGTGGGTAATAAAAGTATGCATGCAAGCACTTACACTGATGTTTACACTTTGCTTGACTATATTTGAAACACACTCTATAATGTCTGGCATCAACCTGTGATTGAAGAAATGTAAACAGTAATTAGAGTTAAAGCAAATATCTGGTGTTTCCTACACGGATACTTAAAGTAGATAGTTCAATTTTATGCTTGGATGCATTACTTATCAGAAAACTTCCTATGTCGCGTGACTAAAGCACAGAAAATAAGCAGACTTCTCTTCCCTGTCTTCAGCCTCAGCAAATATCCATCTTCCAAAATTTCCTCACCGTCAAATCTTAATGAATTTAAGATCACAAAAAAGTCCTTACAAAGCGAAGGAAGTAGAGATTCCAGAGTAGATGGCATGTGTGATCTCACCTACAAAACTGGCTGCAATTAACATCCCAAGCATGCGAGAGAGAGAGAGAGAGAGAGAGGCATTGTAGTTTCCTATAGTAGCCTATTAACATGATGTGACACCATGTAATAAGGGCATAATGAAAAAAAACAGGTTACGGGGCTCATCATATAAACATATATAGTTCATGAATAAATCAAAGGCATCCTACAGAGCGAATAAATCAACCTTTAAAAAGAAATATGGCGCTTTACCTCTTTCTTAGCGTGAAAAATTCTTTGACTAGAAGTAAAATTAAACTGTACACATCATACCAGGTTTATTAAGAAAAAGAAGTGGTGGCACTGTGGCAGTTGATGTGCACACAAAGTACCCGATATTAAACCAGAGCTTTTTAGCATACAGACCAAAAGAAACAAAAGTAGACTTCAAGTAATTTAGTAAGCTTCACACCGCAAATTGTGTTTATAATAGAAAGTTGCAAGCGTAAAAATCCTTTAGCCGATTTCAACAAAACTCTAAAGAAGTATGAGCAAAATCATCAAAGTCAGACACCTAAACTACCACAAAGAACTCTTCCCAAGCTTAAATCTTTCAAAAGGCTGCCATCTGCATGTTAATGTTTGTTTCTTCTTTCTCTAGCTCATTAGCCTTGAGTTGATTCTTTAAAGGTTGGTGTCTATTTGCTAAGCAGTTAGTCTGACATATATTAACGTTACTTTCCTTTTCTAGGTCAAGGATCAATGGAAATTTGTTGTGAACAAAATCAGAAAGAAATAACAAAAACTTACAGCAAAATATATGCACTTGCTTATGATTAGAAGGATCTTCTCATTTTCCACCACTGTTCCGTACTGAATGCTCAAAGCCTGAGATTGATACCACAAATCTGTTAACACGTTCCTCTGAGATGAGAAATCTAAGCAAATCAGGGGAAACTTTACTAAGAGAGATAGCGAAAGAACATCAAGTAAGATGAAGACATCACCTTCTCTACAAAGTGATGAAAAACGGGTAGCAGAGGTACAAGAATTTTTTCTGCAATAAGCTCTAGCTGTGGTGGAACTGGCTCCCTTGCAACTTTTGGATTCAAAAAGTACTGCCAAGAAAGAGCAGTTGTAAAAAACAATTTAACCCGTAAAATATAATCTGTTATCGTACTATTACCCAAGATCTCAACTTTAGCTATAGCCTAGGATAATAATGTGTAAACGCTAACTGCGTATATTAGATCCCTGTAATAGCAGAAAGGTTGTCAATGAATGAACATGAAGCCAGTGTGAATATAATTACTTCCTACATCTTTCGATACTTTATATGGTACATGATATCTCAGTTTTTTACCTTTAAGGAAGTTCTTAGTATTTATTTAATGCAAAGTTAGAGTAGATAATAGAATCTTTAAGGATATTGAGGCACTGAATAGTTCATTTGCATGTATTAAGTACCTGAAATGGTCTTATGAGAGAGTGAAGAACTGTTAGGGCATTGATGGTTTTCCAATCAGTATTCCCGCCTTCAATAATCAGATTACTATTGCGAATAACTGATTGCAGTTCAGGGATAAGTTCGGGCCATGAATTATTCTTCACAAACTCAGCATCAACAATCACCCGAAACTGCACCAGACAAGAATATAATGAGAAGAAGCATAGAAGGCTAAGTAATTCCAGTTAAATTGTAATTCACAAAAACGCATACCCCTTCAACTAAAACTTTCAGAACTGCAGGCTCCACTTGAAACAAAGCTCGCATGTATGCATCTCGAAACTCTTTGCTCATTTTGGATGTATCAATATTTTTCCTAATGTAATTCTTAAGATATGTAGCAGCTGCAATTGCTCGACCTTTGTCATCACCGCCTAAAAAAATCCAAACTCTTCAGCAACAATATTTGCAGCTACATTAGTAACTACATATTACCTAACGTGTGTTCACTGCAAACAGTCATAACTTACAAACTCTAAATCCTATCAATATCTCTTCAATTCACTTGTATCTTAGTAAACCTTATGTCATATTTTTGGACTATAATTATTTTTTGGTTGAAGATTATGAGGTAAATTCTGTATATGAATATAGTGGTAAACCCGAGGTTTTCCAGAATTTGTAGGTGACCTTCGAGACCGGTGAGAGTTATTACATTATCAAAACTAGAAATACACCAAGACTCGGAAAATATTCACAATAAAACTAAAATCAACCAAAATCAATAAACTAATAAATATATAAACTCCATTTCATTGATGAATACTATTAAACACATAGGCCCTATTTGGAAGTTAAAGATCTGGGAAGAATTAGTGGTCTGGTTCATATTAGAGGTTTGACCATGTGAGTCATTTAAGGGTTTGTCTAGTGTGTTCCCATGGGCACATGCTAAGCGCGGAATTTTATATGTTTGGGAGATTTTGATTGGTGTGGTTGTTGTATATGCAGGAGGTCCATCATTATTAAGATATAAAAGCCAATCAAAATCTCTCAAACTTATAATATTCCGCGCTTAGCATGTGCTCCTGGGCACACACTAGAAAAACCGATCATTTAATAGTATTGTTTGGTAGTTAACAGATTGAAATGGCTGTTTGGACTCAAAAAGCTAATGGAGGAGCTTTTTTAATCACAGGTTTACCATGTGTCTATTTAAAATACAAAAGGCTAACTGAACAGCTGTTTACAAACAATACGTAAACAACTGTTATTTTAATCAGCTAGTCAAAACATGAACTTCACTCCACTAGTTAAAAAAGCTAATTCAATCTGCTGATAGCTAACCATTGATTGTGGGAGCTATATAAAATTAAGTAAATAAAACAGGTAATTAATATGTGCGAGTGTATTTGTGTGTATATAGTTACCGAAGGCAGCGACAGAGAGGAGAGAAGACGAGAAGCTGGGGTGCTGAGAGAGGCGGTCGAGGGCATCGGTGGCGGCGTGGACGACGGCGCCGTCGGGGCTGAGAGTGTTGCTCAGTAGCTCAGCGATTTGATTGTGAATTTCCATGTCAATTGATTTTAAATTTGCGGCTGAACCCTAGTTTTGGTTGTTGATTGAAAATGGAGGTAAAGTATATAAATTGGAGGGATGTGTCAAGTGTCAAGTAGTTTGTGTTGTGCGTTTTAGTTTTAGCGCGGGAAACTGGTCAAAATAGAAAAACTATTCATGCTCAGCAAACAATGTATAATGTATGCTTTTCGATCAAAATATTATAAAATATGTTATTATTATAATATTCTGTTTACGGTATATATACAATTTTTCAAGATTTATAATTATATAATGGTATTTATAAAATATTATATGTCAAAATATGAAAATTATACTATTTTAATTGATAAACATGTATCATACCGAGATCTCAGATTTTCACACAATTTTATTTCATTATTTTTCATTTTTTGAAAATATATTATGAAATTATATTTTATACAATTTTCAATATGTGTGTCAAAATATAACGGAAAGAAACTGGTACCGGATAATTAATACATAATGAATATGAATTGGAACTGGTACTCATTGTGAACTAATCCAATACCTAAGATGTCGAAGTAGGCTTGGTTATGAGATTTTGTATGTTCTCAAAGTTAAAAAAAAAAAAGGAAAAATATGACCTAAAATAGTGTAAGATTGATTGAATGACAAATAATCTTAGAAATAAATAAAATAAAAGTAAATTTACAGTAATATACTTTTAAAATTGTTTGTAAGTTTTCCATAATCTTGACTCAAGGGTATATTCATTGTTGATTGATATCATGAAAATCTATTTTCATATCACGAATGATCATATCACCGATAAACACTGTCTCAAATTCTTAACTCAAACTCAAACAACAAAATCACTATCTATCAATAAGAGTGAGATCATTTATATATGTAACACACCCGTGGCGGAGCCAGAGGTGAAGATCAGGGGAGGCCAAAATGTGTGATAAAAAAAATTAAACACCATAATATAAATTGAAACCGAAACAAATATACTCCCTCCGTCTCATCAGGTTCTTTACGTTACTTTTTTGCACGCATTTTAAAGATCCCATAAAGTATACTTACATTGTATATTTATTTTTAAAAAAATATCATGGAAAAAAGTTTGACTTTTAAACTTTTATTCAAAAAAATAAAATTAAAACGCATTTTAAAGATCCCATAAAGTATACTTACATTTAGGGGTGAGCGTTCGGTCGGTTCGGTCCAAAACCGGACCGAACCGAATAGACCGAGAACCGAACTTTGAATTTTTTCTGGACCGAACCGGACCGAAGTTTTATAATGGACCGAACCGGACCGAACCGAAATAATTCGGTTCGGTCCGGTCCGGACCAAAAGGACCGAAATTATTTTAAAAATAAAAAATTATATTATAAATAAAATTAAAATTCATGATTTAATTTAAAATTTCCATATTAATTAATCAACCACAATTCATTAAAGGTAGATATAATTAAATTTACAAATTAGATATTATAATTATAACATATAAGATATATATAATATAAATATAAATATAAATTATATATATTTTGGACTATTCGGTCTATTCGGTCCGGACCGAAATATTTTTTTACGGACCGGACCGGACCGAACTTTATTTCGGTCTATTCGGTCCGGACCGAATGGACCGAATTTTCAGAAAATTAGGACCGAACCGAACCGAATTTACACGGTTCGGTTCGGTTTTTCGGTTCCGGTTCGGTTTTGCTCACCCCTACTTACATTGTATATTTATTTCTAAAAAAATATCATGGAAAAAAGTTTGACTTTTAAACTTTTATTCAAAAAAATAAAATTAAAAAACGTTATTGAACTATACTTTATAAAAGTTTCAAAATGCGTGCAAACAGTGAACGTAAACATCCTGGTGAGACAGAAGAGTATATAACACTGAAAAAAAATGAAAACGAATACTATGTAAGGAATCTGGCTTGAGAGGAGTTATACAATAGTATGGATCACTTGATCTACCTATGCATTATTGCTTTGTAGTATATAACAAGTACTTATCTAAAACTCAGGGGGGCCAAGGCGAGTGCTAGCCTGCACTTGGCTCCGCCCCGGTGACACACAAATATGAATACTACTTATTTGTTAGATTTGCGTGATTTTTGATATTTGTATCTTATATAAAATATTTATATTTTTTTATATATTGAAAAAGAATTGTACCCCAATTTTCAAATTTTTAGTATTGGTCTTATCTTAAATTTTTTTGCAACTCTTTATATGCTCCTAAAAAAGTTTATGCTAAATATTTTGAAAAATTTCACCCCTCTCTATATATTTTAAAAAAACACATCCCTTAAATATTAATTATTTTGAACCCCATTCATTAAGCAGTTTGACATGTGGTCAGTTCCGTATCCAAGAACATTCGACATCAATAAACACAAACACAAGCACAAAGAATAAATATTTTTAAAAATAAATTTAAAATATTCATTCTTATTGAATAGTGTTCTAAAAATTTATAAGTTGTTTTTAAACTGGTAAGTGATAATTTCACGTAGAGTTGGATAATGTTCCAACCAACAAAATTTATAATTTAAGTATCCTTATTTATGACGCAACAAGTACTCCGGTTAACCAAAGTATTCCGAGTGAATAAAATCAAAAAATGGATTTATCAAAAAATGATATTTATAAATGAAAGTATTAATATACATATCATATTATAAATTATACACTCACGCAAATAATGTATGTTTTAGGTCACAGAGAATAAAGTAAGAGAAACTCCAACCATAAAAGACGAAAAATATGAGGAGACATGTGAAAAATAAAAAAAAATATAAATAATCTCTTACAAATATTACGCTCCAATCGTATTCTCTTCTTATCTGTAATTATAGTCAAACTCCTATTAGTAACTATACTTATCGAAACTCTTATTAGTAACTATATTTAATTATTTATCGAAACAATGTAACTATATTTAATTATTTATCGAAACAATGTACATTTATAGCAAATGCCAAATTACCGATCATCATATTAAAATAACTATACATCTTATTTATAACAATTTGATGATCAAAATTTTACTTACAGGTCAATTTAGCCAATAATAATAATCACCCGGTCAAAGATGTATGTTATTAAAGTACTGTCCTCCGCTCTCATCCCTCTCCTCAATTACAGGGAGAGGGACAATACTTTTAGCTACAATTAAAGAGGCTGTCACCCCTCTCCTCAACTGCTGCTATAAAGCAGAACTATATTGAGATATATTTAGGCTTATAAAAAAAAATACCATCAAAACAAAAATTATATTATTCGCAAAAGAAAATGAAATAGTTGCACAGGATAGTGTGAAAAAGAGCAGAACTCTGTTATTTATCAATAAAATGATAAACGTGCTACATTACAAACAGAAGGCCATATACTTGAAAGCAAGAACACTAGATTGATACAGTTGACAACTGTGATTGTTACAACAATGACAGAGTTATCATTGCTTAAAAAGCCTTAAACCAAAGCTAAATAAGCTTGTACTTTGGTAAGTTTTCAAAATACTGCCCCTCTAAATGGACTATCATAATTCAAGTCGAAATTTTGAAAGCTTGCTTCATAGTCGAACTCTTGAATCATCCTGAAATTCCAATAAATGTTATATTCATTGTTGAACACTCTGTTGCAGTAAAGTTGGCGAAGAGGTTAATTTTAACTTTATGAACAAATGAATAATACTAAGCTAACCTTGATACAGACATAAATATAATGGACATCAGGATTTTTCACAAGGGTTAAACTCAAGTCATCATTCAGTGGAACAGGAGAGGTTAGTTCTTGCGTGTGATGCTCAGAGCTTGCTTCTAGAAAAGCTTTTCCTGCATTTAGCAGCAAAATGCAATATTAACCGATTAATTAAAAATAATTTGAACTCTATATAAATTAAAGCCTTTCAAAGCAATCCTTCGACATTTCATGGCAGGCTTCTGAAATATGGACCACCAAACATCCAAACTATGTCTAGTCACTCACCCTTACAATATAGACCGTTAATAAAAGAATGCAAAGAATCATGTAATCAGCAAATCAATATTTAGGCACCTCTGTTTCCATAAAAAAATATAAACAGGTCCAATTATTTTTCCAGACATTTAATCATCTATAATAAAACTCATCTAGTATTCTATATTATTTTTTACCATATAATACATTTGTTTATTATCTTTCGCAGTGATATAACAAATTGAGGTAGTAAAGAATAGGAGGGCTCTTGGAGTTCAATAGAAGACCATTGATGGAATTCCTCCCACAAATTTGAAGAGATATAAATGCACACACTTCCTATAGCATTCATGTATCTATAACAAACCTTCACAAAATATCTATATAAACAAAAAAGGAAAGAGAGGAAAAATTGGCATGGTGTATCTCCCTTTTTGCCAAAATTGGAAATGGAGACACATTAAGCCTTCTTTTCAGTGATAATGGATAGAGCTAGTATTATGTATTACAACAGAGGAAAGACACTAGCTTTGTCATGCTTAAGGATCTAGCATACTTGACTTAGCAAAGGAAATTGTAAGCAAACCTATCACATGAAGTTTTATAGACCAGGAGTGTGCCTCTCTCAGCAAATGTAATCTATAAGTTGGTGCTCCATACGTAATCTGCGCAAAATTTGACCTGTTAGGTGCATGATGTTCAGAGTATACATGTCTGTCATCCGCTGATGCCTGAGTGAACTAACAAGTCAAATTTAGGAAATGAAAACAAATTATACTTACCAGAATGTATACTCCATTAGCCTTGAGGACCCTATAGTTTGTTATCAACTGCTTCAATATGTGAATAAATCAAGATGGAAAAATAACTTGAAGGAATAAGAAACTAATGTGAAAAAAAGTCAGGTGGTATATGTATACCTAGCAACCTCCTGCAGCATCTTTGCAGCATTTTCTCGTGAATTATGCCCGCACTGTAAAAGATGTTTCACCATTATTGTGGCAATCATGTTTGATCAAGATCATTCTAAGTTTAAACTCTAAAAGCACTCACCAGAAGGGAGTCCAAAGTTCCTAAAAAATACAAATCAGAAAGATCAGTCCCTCATTTGCAAGTACAGTACTGCCTCTGTTACCATATATTTGTCCCTTTTTGATTATTTAGGTTATTTTATTATCTCTAGTTGAAGTCCTTGTTCATATTTAAAACAAAAATTTCATAAAAACAGTGTGTAGGTATTTATACAGAATTTATAAAGGACAAATATATAGCAAAGGAGGGAGTAATTTTGAGAAATCTGAAAGGTGGAGGTACCTTTATCGATGACAGCAACAAAGGAATCCGATTGAAATGCACTCATATTCCGAACATCCATTTTTAAATCTATGTCAATATTAAGGAACTGAAATACATAGTTTTTGGGTCGCAAATGGATCATTAGAACTTTATTTACCTTAAGTGTTTGAAATTAGGGGGAAATCAATCTCCTAAGTCCTAACTATATCTGGAGAGTCAAGGCATGAATGCTACTCTACAATAGGAAACTGACAACCAAAAGCTTATAGCTATCAACAATGCTTGCGTAAAACAATTAAAACAAATCGCAACATAACTCACTTATGTAAAAGAATGTACATCATAAAACAAGGATACATTTCATTTGCGGACGATTAGAGTAACGTTCTCGCATAGTCTCAATCGCAACAGAGGATATATCAATATTAACCACATCTTCATATCCATCATCAACCATCCCTTCACTAAATGCTACAAACAATAACCATCTTTCAACAAATGAAATAAAAGCAATAAACAATAACAACACAACATATTAAAATACAAATAAATAAAAACAGCATCGATCTGAATAAACAAAAATAAGGGTATACCTGAAGTACCACAGCCGACGACGAGAACCGAGCTCGTCGTCATCTGCGAAGATTTCGGGATGTACAGACGAAGAAGAGGAGAAAGAGAAGGGTACTTTTGGTACCAATCAAAAGGGCCTGATTCTTGCTGGTAACGTTTGTCCCAGTACCATTCTTCTCCGTACGCTTGTGTTGATGACATTGATGATCCCAGTGTTCTTTTATCACTCACCCATGATTTTACTTTGTGATGATGTTCTGTAATGTAATGGGGATCTGCGTACAACGTTTAACTGGCTATGTGTCTTCTGTTTTGTTGTCTGAATCTGTGTCCGTGTATGAGTCACCAATGACAGACATGTGGCATCCGGCCAGTATCTCTTTTGGAAGAATTTTCTTTTCTATTTTTCATCTATATTAAATTAATAATTTTTGTTTTATAAATTATATTCGTATTTGTATGTATATTATTTTAGGATAATAACGTGGTTCTAGAAACTTAAAATCGGAACTAATCGATTGATTTATCGATTCAAAATTTATTATGGATTTTTTTGATAATTTGAAATTTTTTAGTCAAATCTGAATATAAACGATACATCGATAACATATTTATTAAGAATTAATAAGAGATTAACAATTTTCAATTTATCGGGGATTTTTTAAAAACAGGATAACAATAACAATAAAGGAGAGAGTTTCAATGATTTAGTAGAAATATAGATAAATGAAATTTATTATTATTTTTATGTACTAGTGGCTAAATATTTATTATTATTTCTTCAACTGATGAACAATATAGAACATATCATGACTAAGAATTGTCAATTGTGAGTATTTCTAGAATTATCGGACAGTAGATTGTCCAGTCAAAAATTATACATATGTATAAAGTTAAAAATAAGATATGGATTGCATATGTCGAAAAGAAACTGATTTGTATCAGTAACTTCAAAACTTTAATTGATTGAAAATGAGCAAAAGATTGAATTTAAAAAATCAAAATTCACAACGCTATACAATTAAAGACTAGCAAGCCAACTGATTTTGTAAAAATTAAATAATTTATAGTTTAATTTTATGAAAAGATTATGAATTTTATAAAATTAATAAAATCATGGGTAAATATATTTTAGAAAAAAATCAATTTTATTAATGAGTCAATTAGGTGAATCCGGAGAATTGGGTGGTTCTCACAATGTTATTAGAGCTATGAGTTGTTGAAATATAGCATAAGATCCATTTCAAATCTTTCCATAACACCTTAAGAGTTTAGATGAAATGTTTTTCAACATGAGACGAAAAACTTTTATTGAGAAGTAAAAACTCTAGGTCCCAAATATAGTAGAGTGAATTACTATCCATAACTTTTAGCTCTGCTCCAATGTTTTAAAAATTGGAAATAAAAAAATAATTTAACAACATTCGATATAGAAGTGTTAAAGCTATCACAAAGAATGAGTTGCTAATAATTTTTGAATAAAATCATTTTAATTAAGATATAGTAGCAAAACTATCACTAGTATAATAAATAGGGGAATTACTTTGTATACTGTTTTTTCAATCTTATTTTCAAAAATACTATCTTCTCCAATCTTATTTTCAAAAATACTACCTACTCTAAAATCTTTCAAATATACTATCTTTTTGAAAATATTTTCCAAAAATACGGTGGTTGCATATGCAACCATATATGCAACTACAAATCCTGATTTCAAGTTTCAGTTTTCAAATGTTATTTTCGACTTTATATTTGGAATCCATATAATATGATTTGTAGTTGCATATATGATGCAACCACGGTATTTTTGAAAATATTTTAGAGAATGTAGTATTTTTGAAAATAAGATTGGAGAAGATAGTATTTTTGAAAATAAGATTGAAAACTTGGTTATGAATAAAAAAAGCCCTAATAAAAACTACTACTTTACAAAATTTGCCTACACTTTTAAATCACCAAAACTATCACCCATACGAATTTCGTTAACAATGAATTTGAGTGAAAAGATTAATGTTATTTTTTTTAATTCCCAAAACTATAAAAATGCAGGTCGATAGTTTTAAAATATAACTTTTAAGAATCAAACTGTGAATTAAACAAATGGGTGATGAATAATTATAAAGTGTCTCAAAATGTTTAGAAAATTACAAATCTGCAATTAAATGTCTCACAGTTTCTCAAAATTATAACTTGTTCAAGTATGATGATGATATTTGTTTTATAAACATAGTTTTATATTAAATAATAAAATTAATATATCGTCAAAAATAACTTTGGAGAGGTTCAAAAACTATTACGGTCAACTGGTCAACTAATACTTTTGAAAAAATATATTAATGATAGTCGTCACACAAAACTATTAATACTTATCAAAATAATTAAAAATAAAAATCATGCCTTTGAAAATTTTGTAATAATTTATCATAAAATTATAGATTTTCATCAAAGCAAATTTTTACATATTTTTAGAAAATGCAAAAATTTCCAAGTTCTTTGAAATAATTTCTAATAGAATTAATTTAATGAAAATTACTAAAATCATTTTAATATTATAAATATATTCTAAAATAGTTTCCATCATTAATAAATTTATCTTACATAGTACTATTATTTTTTATGAATTACTGAAAAGTAAATCAGTAATTCAAGATAGTAATCCCGATTTAAGCCACGTAAATCGTAAAAATACACAATTAAATGGATACAACATTATCAAAGATATATTTAAAAATTTACCCAAATAACATTAGAATTAATTATTACTAAATATTTATCATAATTGTACATATCAGTTATCAATAAGACAATTAAATAAAGATAGTTATCTTCATATAATGATACAAAAAATATGATTTTTAAAAGATATGGACTAATTAAATACTTGAGATTTTTTATACAAATAGCATTTACTAATATGTAATATTAATAAACAGATTTAACAACACAATTTTGTCAACCAAACTAGAGAAAGTAGATACATCTAGGGATTTAACAACACAATTTTGTCAACCAAACTAGAGAAAGTAGATACATCTAGGGATTTAGTGATGACGTCTACAACTTGTCCATCAATAAGAACATACTTTTATTTTGTAGTTCCATTCATGACATGTCCTCATTAGAGTTGACATCTAATAACAATATGTCTGGTTCGTTGGTTCTGAGGTGTTGAACCATATTATTAGCAATGACAATGACACTCATATGACAATGACACTCATATTGTCAAATACGATAGAAATTTTGTTTAACATGAGTGCAAAATCTTGAAACTGATTCCTCATCCATAATATTTTATCACAACAATAACTTATCGCAATATTTTCTGCTTTGACATTGAGTTAGACCCTGTATGTTGTTTCTAACTATACCGAGAGATCAACAAACATCCGAAAAACTAACAACTTCCTAAAGTTGCGTCGACCATCATATAATATGGTAAAAGATATGAATCCTTCAAAAAAGGTTGTGAAATGTAAAATCTACATCATAAACTCTTAATTCCCATTGTTCTTTTAATTCCCATTGTTCTTTTGTACAATGACTACGTTTGCTAGAAGTTTCGTGTACTCGACCTTTCATAATATTCCTGCCTTAAGTAACAAGTCCACTTATTTGTTGGCTATTTTGTTCATATATGGAGCAAGTTTTCTTCATTTTGATTGATAGACATCTCTCTACAATTCATGTTTTTTTTTGAAGTTTAATGCTTAAATTCTAAAATCTTTGCATAAAATTTATGAGATTTTACCTTTACTCTGCTAGATCCCGTGTAGAATCAAAATCAACCACAATCTATTAAATTCGCATATTAGTTTTAATCCGTTAAAATTTAAACTGAATACACTCCTTTTGATTTCGAAAAAAGTTACATAATATGAGCACATTTTCTATGTTCAATGAGGCTTTTGTATATATTCAGATAGTTACAATCACTTGCAATCATGAATTCATTTCTATAAAATTTTAGATATTATCATAATTTAGTTAAAAATTATGGATCCTTATTAATCCCTAATACAACATTAATGTTGTAAAAAAAACAAAGCATTTTTTAGGTAATAAACAATGGATCTTAAGAAAACAACACAAGATTCGCCTATCAATAAAGATCACGTACAAAACAAATAATTTATTGACAAATTCCATTAAGATGTGGTCATGTCTTATTCAAATATAACTTCTACTTCTTGTTGAATCATCAACTAAAAGCAAAACTCGAACACCAAAATTCGACATGAAAACAATCACGTCCCAATTTGTATTATTAATCAGAACAATTATCAATAAACAATCAACCGAACTAGCGTACTCGAGCATCCATTTTCTAAACGAATCCTAACTCTACATTTTGAGCATACATATCAAACATAATATGATCAATTATATATAGTCAGCTCAAACTAAACTGCCGAAACTACTGTACTTATCACACAGCTATTACCATATTTGTTATACATGACTTATCATTCTTGGTACCTAATTATCTAACTTGGTGGCCAAGACATGTCATTTAAAAAAATTGTCTAAACACACAATTATTATACAATCCATATATATATCTTGCATCATCACAACCTATCCTACTATATTAAATTATAATCAAATAAATTTTGCAATATACCATTTCAAAACTCACATACTTAATTGTAGAATGCCTCCAAACTGATCATTTAAATATGTGAAATGCATATTAGAATATGTTAAAGTTTATGACAAATTCATTTCCAACACAATATTTTTCTCACCATTTGTAAACAGTAAAAATGTGTCTACTGAATTATGTAATATGTTGACATTATACATAAGCATTAATCACTTACATGACCTATGTAATATTCTTGAACATAAACGAACAGCTGACCAATTATATTACCATCAATTAATAAAATCAGCTTGCTACAAGTTGAATTTCAGTATCCACATTGAGTCGTACTGCAGGTGACCTCTGTGATGGGGGAAGGACAAGTCTAGTGTTGTCTACGATCTCGACTACACTTCTGCAAAGAGGACATGTGTTACTGGAACTAAGCCAATTTCCAATGCAATCTCTATGGAAGATGTGTTGGCATGAAGGCACTTGCAATAATTCCTCTTTCATCTCAAATTCTCCCAAACATACGCAACAGCTGTACCAAATTTTCCTTTTAAAGACTTGTAAAATAATTTACACACTTAACACTCAACTAAATTATAACATTAGTTTATTTTATCATTTTGTTTTGAGACTTATTTTGGGATATATTGTTACTAATTCTTTAATTGAGAGCAATAATAAATCATAAATAGAGAAGAGAGGACTTACATTGAATTCTTCGCCTTCAATTCTTCATCAAATACTATCATTGGAAGACTGTCATTAAGATCTTCTAGCACAACTTCGCTTACCTATAATTAAGGTATCTTAATTAGTAAAATATATGGTTAGTCTTCGATGTTCGTAATAGGATCGGCATACATGTATTTTATATGATTGCATAGCAGTTGGATTAGAATTTCAAATCAATTTTGTTAACAATCTATATAAATCACAAAATTTAAACGAAATTCGACCAGCTTTTAATACAGAATTCACTTAAAATAAAACACACACACACATTAAGTGTCGTATTTTGCATCATATCCGAATACATGACACACACACACACAAATAATACACATAAACACAAATATGATAATAAAAAAAACAGCGTCTAAGTTCTCAAGAGACAAATGACTAACCGAGATGGCGAAGGACGGTGAACGGGTAATAGTTGGAGATGATGGTGGTAGATCATGTGAAAAGACAAAATATTTCTTATAAAGGTGGAACAAGTATAACACCACGAAAAAAAGTCCAACAAATTGACTTGTGATTGAGAATACACATGCCTTATATAGCTTTTGTGCTGCTTTGTCTGTGTCAGAGTATATTTGTGAAGTGTTCAAACCTTGATTAGAATCCATTGAAACCTCTCAACAGTTTTCCCCAAAATTCTAAAGCAGCTATTAGGAGTGAATACAAAATAATGATTTTCATGTGTGAGTGTACCTATTTAAGCTATTTTAGAATATTTTTTTTAAAGATGTTTCTAGATTAAAGTTTAAACAATACATAGAGTCACATAGGAATATAATAATATTAATTATTTAAGTTACGCAAACATAGAATTTATTTCTATCATATTTTTTTTAAAACGCATTATACAAATGTTTAAAAGAACTTTTTAAATTAAGAAAATATTTTATGACGCACTGACAGTTGTACTCTTTTTTTCTTTTTCCATCATACTAATAAAATATGCAATAAAGATTGCAAAAATTAGAGAATTATGAGATTATATCACTCTTAAAATGAAATTTTATCTTAATCAATAAACTACCATAAATATATTATTATCACAATATAATACAATTCGATTATATTTTAAGAAAGAATTATATCAAATTAATTATACCTATTGGAGATGGATCAAATTATTGAAGATTGTGTGCTATTTTATCATAAAAAACTAATTTTTGATGCTAAATTATGAAAACAGTTTTATATATTTGTATAAAAATATGTTAGGGAAAAAAAAATACAAGATTCAATTTCTAATGCAAAGCGCACACACACAAAGTATATGACGCGGAAAACCCATGACCCAACTTGTATTATTAATTAAAACCGTTATTAATAATACAATCAACCAAAATTGGATACTTAAGTCTAACACTACTTAAGCATACGTCCACGTCTACATCTTGAGCACACATAAGAAACATAATGTTACTATGTGTATATAACCATCTCAAACTTAGCTAAATCAGAATCTAACTCAAATCATAATTCAATTGGTACTGGGTTAATAACCAACAATCCTTGTCATATTATGTCACCAAAACATACCTTCTATAATAATTGTCTAAACATACAGTTATTATCCATATATATTTTGGATCATCCAAGCTCCTACTACCATTGTAATGGGCCGATACCTAACAATCATCCCCTTCGTCCCAATACAATTTCATAACCGAATCACTTGTCACCACCAAGACACGGACGTCCATCCGCCATTGCCTTCCCTCGAATAAGAATCTCCCTTTCTCGTTCTTCCAAATTTTAGGTGTCGCTAAATTCCACTTAGTGACCTCCAAACCACAGTTCTTTATCCAAGCGACATACCTATCTACAAAATAACACGCATCAACTACGAGTGCCCTTCCATATGATGAGTCACCCGATCCTCGCTTTCATAATTTTCCGGCATTTAGAAGAACATCATTAGTATCATCCAAATAATTCACATGGTTTATCAAACCATTGAAACAATTATGATGATCCCTTTGATCTTCTTACATCTCGAGTCCGTCATGATTAATCCACGGTGTAAGCCAATTGTCATACCGCACGTAAATTTGTCTCTTCCTACTTTCAGTAGCTTCTTGCTGACAAAACCTTCATCGTATTTGGCGTTCTCAATTGAATCCCGAATTTTCCTCCAACCTCATCAATCATGATCCTGATCTTGGCTCTAATACCACTTGTCACGGACAAAAATATGAGATTCAACTTTTAATGCAAAGCACAAACACAAAAGTCCCAACTTGTATTATTAATCAAAAACGTTATTAATAATACAATCAACCAAACTTAGATACTCGAGTCCAACACTAATCAATCATCCGCCCATAAGTGATACCTAAGTTCACATATTGAGCATACATATCAAACACAATATGTCTATGTATATATAGCCATCTAAAACTTAGCTAAGTCGGAATTTAATTCTAGAATCTAACTCAAATCAGAATTCTATCCGTTTTGGGTTAATACCCAACAATTCTCTCCATATTTCACCAAAACATAACTTGTATAATAATTGTCTAAACATATAATTATTGGAAAATGCTTTGTGCACATAATTGTGTACAAAAATTTGTACATAATGACATGTGGTGGATTTTAATTGAAATGGCCCCCTGTATTTACATCAACCCCAATTAAAACCCACCACATCAATTGTCACCTCATTATGTGCAAATTTTTTATGCACAATTTTGTGCACCTAACACTACTCATAATTATTATCCATATATGTTTTGGATCAGCCAAAGTCATGCTACCATTATAATGCACGATATCTAACAAAATATAGTATTATGGTGTGGTTGAAAGTAGGATGAAACCTCCATCTAATAATAGAAAAATAGATAAGATATTATTTCAAAACTTTGATCGAACACTGAATTAAGAGGAGACGCAGCTCCTAAATAATCCACTTTTCAGTAAAAAAGATGAATTTTTCACAACGAGAAATTAAAGTAATTGTATAATCCAAATTAAACTATCACTTCACCTAAAAAAAATTAAAAGTTTAATGAGCCTTTTTTATAGTGGGATACCTGTAATCATAAATTCATTTTTAGAAATTTCAAATATTTTCAAGACTTAATTAAATATTAGGATTCAACATTGTTTCTAAATTTCTTTCAAAAACATTGTTTCTAAATAAAATCTGTTATAAACATAAGAGTTTAATAAATTTGTCGAGACAAGAAAAATTAGGCATGAACTTATTTTTTTACCAAAACTAATTAGTCATCTTAGAGACATGTAGAGCGCGTTTGGCTGAGATTAAAATTGTGACTTATGGTTTAACATGATTTAATGTAATAAGCCGGAAGCTTAAATTGAGATAATTTTGACTTAATAATGACTTCGGGTTATTTAAAATTTAATAATAAATATAAAAGCGATTTATGGATGACTTATGATTTATAGGTAATTTTATAAAATAATAATAATAAGTTACTAGAAAAAATATCTCAAACTAACTTTTGAATTTAAGACAGTTTGTGACTGATTTCTAACTTTTGATTAGTACTAATTACACAAACAAACATTTCTCAATTTAAATACATTATTGAGTTTAAAATTAGAAATAATTTTAAACTCCCACTTAAACCATACACAAACACGCTCCTAGTCTTGCACAACTTGAATAGTAACTTGCATGTTTTTTTTTATATATTAGATTTTTATATATCATGATATTTTTTATACTTTGTATTATCAAATACACTTCTTCTAGTTTAGTTTATTTTTGTAAGATCTTCTTACTTTATATGCAGAACACTATTATTATTTTGTGATTTTATTTGTCTTTTCTCATGTGCTTTTGGAGATTAATTTCATGATTTATATATTTTTCATGCATCAAAATTTTATTATTTTCCGAGAAAATTTTATATGTGATTTATTTTAATAATAATTTTCTTAAACGAAACAAATTATTTTTGTACGAGTATGCACAACCATGACAAGAAAAAATACTTATACAAAGTATGTGTGTAACTGATTATTTAAATATGTGAAATGAATATCTGAATATAAGTATTTCATTTCCCCAACAATATTTTTCTTATGTAAATAGCAAAACTGTCTACTGAATCATATATGTAATATGTAGACATTACATACACACACCCAAAGGTCCCAGATAATCTCTTCTAGCACACAAAATACCAGTTGAACTAGCCATAGCATCAATCTGCAAGATTAGCTTGCTGCAAGTTGGATGGAAGTACCTGCAGCAGGTTGTAGCACTGCAGGTGATCTCTGTGGTGGGGGAAGGACAAGTTCAGTGTTGTCTATGTCATCGATTGAACGTCTGCAAAGAGGGCATGTGTCGCTGGAGATGAGCCAATTACAAATGCAATCGCTGTGGAAGATGTGCTTGCAGGATGGAACTTGTATCAACTCCTCTTTTATCTCAAATTCTCCCAAGCATATGCAGCATCTGCGTCAAAAAAAACCTTCTTAAAATTTGTACCAGAATTTACACAATGAGTTAATTATATAACGCATCCATCTAGTTCAGGCCAATTGCATTTTATTATCTAAAAACTTTAGATAATTGCAGCCTTAACATATTTTGGCGTTTTACCTTGAACCTTTAGACCCATTTTTTTATTTATTACCATGGAAATTAAAAGATTTAAAAATTAACTAAAATGTAATGTTATAGGCTTTTGTGTCCATTTTACCGTATCTATTTAATTTAACATAATGATAGGTCAAAATTGACAAAAATGGGCCAAAAGGGTTTAAAGTGAGGCGCCAAAATATGCAAAGGGATGCATTGTGCAATTAGATAATAATTTCAATTGACCTGAACTAAAAAAAATGCGATTCGACTCTTTACACAATTACCATTCTAACAAACTATAATATTGCATTGTCTTTATCATTCCATGCATTTGAAGATCTAATTAGGAGTTTCTTTATTAATTCTTTAATAATTCTTACATATTTTAGAGAGAACTTACACTGTATTCTTTGCCTTCAATTCTTCATCAAATACTATTGTAGGAAGCATATCTTTAAAATCTTCTAAACGAGCTTCGAATACCTGTAATTAAGGTATCATGAGTAGTAGACTAGTACAAGTAGTATATATTGTATTGGTATACATATAAACCACTACAATTATAAGGCAGCAGCGAAAGCAGAATTTCAAAATCTCCCGACTCTTAAAACATACATCACAGAAAACATACCAAATGTCTTCCTTTGCAGGGTCTGATGATACATGACATGCACACAATTAAGTAATACACTTACATACTAATACAATAATTTTGTGTTTGGCCCGGGTGAGTGGACTGGAATGAAACGAGTGAAAATAAAAGGAAATAATAAAAGGATAGAAAGGAGAACTTGAAAAATATGAGTGGATGCAAATTTTGTATGATGAGACTCAGGTAGAAAATGGGTATGATGAGAGTGAATGAGATTATTAAACATTTAACTTAATTATAGTTCAAATTTCATTTCATTCTTTTCATTTCTATTCATCCCAGCTAAACACATATGATAATAATATGATAAGTAATATGATGAAAACGGAGAGACAAGGGACTAACCGAGATGGCGAAGGAGGATGCACGGGTAATAATAGTTGGTGATGTTAGCGATGGAGGATGAGACATTAATGCAGAAGCTTTCTTGTACTGGTAGAACAAGTATGACAGCATGAACAATATAATTATACAGAAGAGGACTGGGACTGAGAATATATATTCCATGAATTGTTTTTGTTTTCTTATTTCAGAGTGAAGCTCAGAAGTGATCGGAGATTGAGCAACACCCATTTGAACCTCTTAACAATCTCCTGGAAATCCAAATTCCGAAGATGTTTCGAGATTAAAGATTATAAAACACAGAGTCACACACAAAGTCAGAAATATTATACTTTTTCGTTGCAAACAGACAGGAATAGAATATCAAATCCCCTTGCATTTTCCTTATAAGAACAGTATATAAATCATAAAAGAACTTTTAAATTTAGGAAAATATTTTCGTGGCACGCTGACAGTTGTTCTCCATTTTCCTTTTCCTTGGTATTCACGAAAGTATAAAATCTGCGTCATAAATGTAAATTCTTCAACCCCTTAAATTATTATTTCTTGTATTTATTAAATACATAATCAATAATTATTTATAAATATCAATTATATTACTTTTTAAAATTAATTTATTAGGCCGTTACAGATGAGATTTACTAGACCGTTACAATATCGAAAAGGATGAGAAATAGTAAAGTGAAAGAGTATTCTTATTCAGATTACTAATTTTCTTTTGACCGACTTGGACGACAAATTTTTAAAAAAATTTAGAGAATGATAACAAAAGGAGTAAAGAGCTTCAAGCTGAGACGGGAAAATTATCACAGAAGGAGGAAAGAAGTGTTAGTAAAGTCAATTCTACGATCGTTCCCCACTTATGCGACAAGTGTTTTCTGCTACCTCTAGAAATCAAAAGAACTTTGAAAGAAGCATCTCAATATTTTGGTGGAACTCAAGTGAAAATGAGGGGGAGTATTCGTTGGATGAGTTGGGACCGGTTAAGTGGATACAAATCATGTGGGGTATGAGTTTCAGAGATTTTAGAGATTTCAACGTAGTTATGCTTGGAAAGCAGGGATGACGATTCATCACGAATCCAAATAGTCTGGTAAGCAAAATGTATAAGGCGCGATACTTCCCGGATTGTAACTTTCTGGAAGCTCAAATTGTAAATATTCCCAGTTTTATTTGGAAATATTTCTAAGATGTCAGAAAATATTTCTATAAGCCCGTTATGTCCGATGTGTAGATTAGGGGAGGAGTCAGTGGAACATATCTTGTGTCATTGCAATTTTGCAAAACAATGCTCGCAACAAATCCTTCCTCAGGTACTGTTTACTGATGACAGTACTGTATATCAGTGGTGGGAACAAGTTTTGGAATTAGCTTGTGACAATGAGAAAAGAGCAGAAGTTGCGACGATTCGCTGGTCGTTGTGGAAATCTAGAAATGATCTTATCTAGAACAAGAAATATACTCAGTTGAATGTTGTCACTGCAAATGCCAAGCAATATCTTCTATAATGAAAATTAGCCCAAAAGAATACATCAAGTCGATTTCCTTACTTTGTTGAGGGAGATGGGTTGGAGCAAGGTTGTGGTGTAATCAGATTGCCTCACAGCAATCCAAGCAATCAGGAGTAAGGTGTCAATGCGGTGGCCATTTGGACATGTTATATGCTGTCGTAACATGTTGCTGAAGTTCAACACAGTGTCATTGTTTTTTTTGTTAAACCATCGGCTAATATATGGTAGTACATGAGTTAGCTTGCATATCATATTCTTTCTCAGACCAAGTATTGGATAGGATGTCTTTCCTTATTGCATGGAGTCGCAAACATGTTTGAGAACTGATTTGTCTCTTTAATAAAATCCTATTATTCATCAAAAAATAATATCAGAACTGTATTTATGATAATTTGAAATATTTCAACTAAATTAGTGAGTTTAAATTCAATTCTAAATTTTCCATAAACTCTGTGAACTTAATTTGGATATTATGGTTAAATATTGCTCCTCAGTACAAAAGATGTAACAGACAGAGCTTTAACGATGTCGTTTGCATATTGAATAAAAAAAATTGCACTGCACTTGGTCATTTCCAAGACACAAAGACTTACTTGCAAAATACCTTGCAACTGATCATTTCGAATGCCTGAAAAATGTGATATGCTCGAGTTTTCAACTAATTCTTTTCGGGAACAAAACTTTTCTCCCCATTTCTAAATAGCAAAAATGTGTACTAATAAATTATGTAGTTTGTAGCCGTTACATGCATGTAAGCACCCTCAGCCTCACGTCCCAGATAACCTTTCAGCACATAAACTACCAGTTGAAGAAGTAGCCTTCTGATCATCAATATGCAAGATTAGCTGGTGAAGCAAGTCGGATTGAAGTAGCAGCAGGGAGGCGTACTGCAGCTGATCTCTGCGGTGGGGGGAGGACTATGTTTATGTTGTCCACGACGTCGACTGAACATCTGCAGAGAGGGCATGTGGCGCAAGAGCTAAGCCAATTGCCAATGCAGTCGCCGTGGAAAATGTGTTTGCATGATGGCACTTGTATCAATTCCTCTTTCAGCTCAAATTCGCCCAAGCATACACAACATCTGCATCAAATTTATCTTCTAAGAATTTGTCTGTGCACAGTTTTTTTTTTGACCGTATCAATTAGTCACATATAAGAACTTACAATGAATCCCTTGCCTTCAATTCTTCATCGAATACTATTGTAGGAAGCTTCTCCTTGATATCTTCTTTCAAGAAAGCTCCGCGTACCTGTATATTCATGATTAGAAAATTTTTAGCCTTCAATATGTCTAAGGAGATTTTAAAAAACTATATCAAATTAATTTTCAAAGGACAGAAAGATTGACACTCAGCCCTTCCTGCAAATTCTGCCACTACAAACATACATTACATAAAACAAACCATATATCAACATGCCTTAATTGCTAGAGGGAGGGAGAGAGCTAGAGGGAGAGGAAGAGGACTAACCGAGATGCTTAACGATGATGATTGGGTAGAAGTTGGTGGAGGAAGTGAGGAGGCAGGAGCTCTCTGCTTAACAAACAAGTAACAAAACATGAACAATATTATACAAAACATGATCGGCACCGAATATATGACTGCGAGATATTGGTTGTGTTCTTCTGATTGAACGTAAAGCTGAGGCTGAGCAAAGTCCATTATAATCTATGGAATTCAAATATGAACGTATGAAAAGAAAAACCAATGTTGTTCTTACTAGGGAGTGTACTTATTTGAGCTGTTGAGAGGCCGGATTTTTAAATTTAAATATTAAGGCATACCGAGTTGCACAAAAATAGAATATATTCTTTGAAACCACGCAGAAATAGAATATTAAATTCTACATATAATTCCTTTGGCAAAACGCGGTGTATAAATCCTCAAAAGGACTTTTCTCATTAGGAAAAAAAAAATTCCTCTTTTCCTTTTTCCTTCGTACAAAGTATCTGATCCGGGTTGCACCATAAATTGGTATATTCAAAGATATTGTTAAATCTATATAATTATTACCTTTTTTCTTAATAAAATACTAACTTAAATGATATCAACACAACATTATCAAAGTGGGTGAAGCTAAAATTAAATGATTCAAAATGTTAAATTAATTTTTATTTTAACTTATATATTAAACTTATTCATATAGTTTGTGTAAAAAAATTATAATCCAAATTCTACTTTTTAAGTCACAGAAGTTGAAAATCTTACTTTTTTCTTTATGTGTGTTTGTTTTGAAAATTTGACTCTAGAAAAATATATAGAAACACTTTAAAAAGTTATTTATATTGTTTGTTATGTAAGTAATTTTATATCTAATAAATTGTAAATTCTAGAAGATATATCTAGACACATGAATTAAAAATTATTTTCTTCATTGTTTAATTAATGAATGGTTTTATTAAAAAAAAATTACCAAAACATGTATCAGAATCCAACCGGAAAATCTCAAACTGTCAATTATAATTTGATTATTGAATAGAGTATGGACTAAACAAATAATTTTTTTTTGTTTTGAGAGTGTGAAACCTTCATTCTATCTAAATTATTTAATTTAAAAAATATTACACAATAACATGACAAGCAATTCAACCAATATCGGATGTAAAACTAGTAATATCATAATTAAGTACCATCTGTGACCTATTGTTTACTACCGTGAGTTATATTGATACGATTTTTTTATGGTGTGCCCATGGCACATAGTAAGCGCAGCATATGTTGTGTTTAGATCATTTTGATTGGCTCCTACTCCTTAATAATAGTAGACCCCTACAAATACACCAACCACACCGATGATAATGATCTAAATGCAAAAAATTTCCCGCTTAGCATGTGGTCATGGGCACACACTAGACAAACCATTATTGATATTGAAGTAACAAGTGCCCTCAAAATATTATGATCAATTTATTGGTGTGAAATGAGAGCTATTTAATTCGGTATCTACCATCGTATATGCGATTCTTATAAATCTTTCAAAATACCATATAACTTCTTATCAGAAAAATTACCATAACCCGTGTCAGTATACACAAAAATATCAAAGTATAATACGTTGATATTTCAAAAAGATGGGAACGGTTAACAAGAAGGAACGAATGGGGTAAAAGTTTCAAAAGTAGAAAAGTGATCACTAGGATCCCAACTAGTTTGGGACTACGAACTAGAGGAACGAATGGGGTAAAAGTTTCAAAAGTAGAGAAGTGATCACTAGGATCCCAACTAGTTTGGGACTATGAACTAGTGTGGCTTGATTCTAAAAGCCCAGTTTTAGATTTATAAATTAAACTTATTCATATAGGTTGTGTAAAAGAATTATAATCCAACTTCAGAAAAGTTGAGAACCCTAACCTTTTTTATAAATTCTTTTAAAATTTTGACTTAAAGAAAATGTAGACAATCATTTTAAAAAGTTACTTATATACTTTTATTATATTAATAATTTATATCTAATAATTTATAAATATTAAAAAATTATTTAAACACATAAATTAAATATTATTTTCTTTGTTTAATAAGTCGGATATTGGTGCTTATATAAAATATAAATACTTTAGTGTAAACATAAAATAAGCAAATTGCCGACAACTTTTAAGGGGAAAGAACATCCGGTCACATATTTTGTCGATCATCATCGTGGAGCTATATTTTCATGTTAAGTCATTTGTAACTTAAACACGGACAATGAATTTTTAACTAGCCACCTGATTATTGATCTGCACTTGCTAGTTGGTTTGAAGTAGCGTGGGGAGCCGCTGCAGGTGATCTCTGTGGTTGGGGGAGGACACTATTAGTGTTTGGGACGATGACTGAACACCTGCAGAGGGGGCATGTGGTGGTAAACATAAGCCAATTGCAAATGCAATCGCTGTGGAAGATGTGCTTGCATGACGGCACTTGTATCAACTCCTCTTTCATCTCAAATTCTCCCAAGCATACACAACATCTGCATCAAATTTATCTATTATACATTTGTCCGTACAAAGTTTTATTAATGTTGTGAAAATGGAAATCAAACTTAATCGGTGAAAAAATGAATTAGTCGGAAATTAAGATTTGATCGGGGATTCTAGAACAATGAAATTTACACACTTAATTCCAAAAATGAATTTTCAGTTTCTTTGTTTCTTTTGTCAAGATTCTGTTTGTTTATTTTAGTCACATTATTCCAAGCTTTTATTTGGAGTATCTTAATTAAAAAATTTATTTGACAGTACCAGATATTACAGATAGATAGGTAAGACAGAACTTACAGTGAATCTCTTGCTTTCAGTTCTTCATCAAATACTACTGTAGGAAGCTTTTCTATCAAAATTTCTTTCACGGCAGCTTCGAGTACCTGCAATTAAGGTGTATTCAAGATTAATTTCTTAAAAGTCCACTAACCAGTAAGAATATTTTACTAACTTTTGATGGTTAAAAACTTTTTCATGATAATTTTCAAAGGACAACAAGATTGGCGCTCAGCCATCCCTGCAGTTTTCGCCACTACAAACATATATACATTATATCAAACAAACTAGATATACAATATGATGATAAATGGCATATTGACATGCACACAAGTAATACATAAGCTCTATCGACTCGTTTTCTCTGATATAATAGGCTCCCTATCCCTTTTTACATGTTCTTTTTGGAAAAAATTATACGCATCTTCAAAAATATAAGTTGAGTTTTCTGTTTCCTTGTTTATCCTTAATTTGCAGCAAATAAATTGAATTGTTTATATATGAATATAAGTCAATTATTGATTGTAACAATATTTTTTGGAAGACATACAAGTATATTGGACATTTTTTCCCAAAAAAATCATGTAAAAGAAGACGGAGGAAGTACTCGAGGAGGACTAACCGAGATGCGGAAGGACAGTGACCGAATAAAATTTGGTGGAGGATGTGAGAAGGCGGAAGCTCTCTGCTGAAGGTGGAACAAGTACCAAAATATGAACAATATTATTATGCAAAATAAGACAGGAACCCAATATATAAGCTTTAATTGAGAAGTGCTTGGAGATTGAGCAGAGGCCATTTTGCTCTACCAAATTCAAGTAAAAAAGACCATGTTCTTGTCAGGGAGTGTACTCATTTAAGCCGTTGAGAGGAGGGATTTTAAGATGTTTCTAGATGAGTGATTTGTAGAACATAGAGTCAAGCAGAAATGCGGATACGGAGTAGAATTTTATTCTTTTTTCTGAAGCCAATCAGAAATGGCATTTAACATAGAAATGGAATATTAAATTCAATGGTATATTGAATGCAGTATAGTTGGACCAAGACAAAGGCTCACTACTCTAGTTTGTGCCTGGACCCATTTACATTGTACCTGGACCCATTTACATAGCATAGACGAGTATAACAGATTAACAGGCTCTTCGAGTTGTGAGGATAACAAAAATATAAGAAAAAATTTAATAGAATATCATGTAGAAGTGTGTTTTCGAATTTTTCTAGAAAAAGAACAGAAAGGAAGTATGAAAACAAAATTTTTTATAAAATTATCAAGACTTTCTTGTTCCATTTAAGATGATCAAGAAGTGTTATCTCATAATTTTGGAATATTGTTTATGATATTATTATATAATTGAATTTTGTTTATGATATTTTCACATTTTTTATTTATGTCTAAGAAAATCTCGCATATATAATATCCTTAAAGTAAAATAAAACATAATATAATTGATTTTAAATTTTAAAACAAATTGCTAAGATATTGTTTAGTATTATTATTGCTGCAGATAACAACAACAATTTTTTTGCTTAAAATACTTGAACAGCAACTTTTAGCTCAAAAATCGTTTTTAGGAAAAGCCGTTCCTCTCGTGCTTTTGCAAAAAACTGCTTTTCAGCTTTTGTCAAAATAGTCATATATTTCACTATCAAACCTCATCAAAACTATACATTTTTTATATTAAAACTATAGATGCAGAAATAATTACCAAACAAATATCTAATATCTATTTTTACTATATTTTTTCTGACAACACTGCAATTTTATATGATACTCCCAATAGAGCCCAAGTATATAAAGTTGTCCCATAAATCATGTGAATAAAAGTCAGAATGAGTGATATACTAATGTTCAAAGTTTTATTATCAAAATTTTAATAAATTTCTTCCATTTTAACTCCATTTTTATATGATTCAAAAATAAATTATATATATATTTCACAATTATTTAAGATATGCACTTTTGCTTTACAATGTAAAATCAATTATGTTGTATTTTATTTAACATAATGATATTATTTTAAAAAAATTAAATAGACAAGATTGTCGTTGATAGAAGTAAAAATGTGATGATATTTTTGAAAAAAATCAATAATATGATGATATCATAGAGAATCACTAAATATTATTATTCTTATATTCATACTTAATATACTTAATCACGTTATCATTAATATTTAATTATTTTCTCTAGATATAGATCCAGAAAATTAATTTTAATTGATATCTTATTAATCTACAATTATATAGTAATATGGATATTCTTTATTTTTATGTATTTATAGTCTGTTCACTTAAAAAAAAATTGAATTTCGATAGGTTGGAAAAATTTCGAATTTTAAGAATCGGAAAATAAAAGTTTGACCAAGGGAAAAATCATTTGTGGTTAATAATTTTAGATTCCGATCTGTTGTTAGGTTTACACAGACTTTTAGATATTTGGGCCATGGAGCAAATATAAAAATCATCTCTATCATTTCAAGTTAAATTATGTTTTGATCACTCAATTGATTGAAAATTTATACAGTTAAACCTCTTTAAGGTAATAATGTTAGGACCAATGAAAAAAATTACTTTATCGAGTTTATTACTTTATTGAGAGTAAAAATGCACTATTTACATTATGTTGGAACTTGAAAAAAATATATTACTTTAGTGAGGATATTACTTTATCGATTATTACTTAAACGAGGTTCAACTATATTTGGTCACCTTAACATACTTTCAATCACATCGTTATACTCTTAAACTTTCAATCACATCATTATACTTTTAAACTTTCAGAGTATAATGGAGTGTAACTGAAAGTTTAAGAGTATAATGATGTGACTGAAATTTTTTTGAGTTGGATGACCCAATTGCAAGTTTTCAATCAGTTGAGTGACTAAAACATCATTTAACCATCCTAATTATTATGTGGGCAAGCGCCCAAAACTTATCAAAACATATTGAATTAATTGCAGTTTGTAAACCCACTTAGATAAAAGCACTTTTCTGGTGTCTTAACCGAATGTTATATTGCGATAGTTATATATTAATCATTATGATCAAATATGTTTTGCAGGTTCTCTGACTTTTGGTATGGCAGGGTATATGTTGACCAAGTCTCCTCCGTAAAGGAGAGGTTTTCAGGGATGGATATCCACTGAAGTGGAAGCTATTGAAGCACCTGTTGCAAAACTGCCTTCTGAGAAAGAAATATTCAATAATCGTATGACTGAATGCTTTTGTGAAGGCTACCTGTGCTGTAGAGCTGAATGTATATACCGACCCCAAATTAATCATCAAAAAAACAAATATATATAGATTGGTAAATGTTGCTCCTTATTCACTCATCAAGTTCTATAGCCATAGTGTTGCGGGCTGGTTGTTGAAAATATAATAATAAGAAAAGCATAGAAGTTTTAAAAACACTAGCGTTATCCAGTAATAATTCTCTATTAGAATGTTTGATCTCGAAAAGTGGTATAAGATAATGTCCACCCAAGTTAGGTATATTTTTACATAATGAACATTGTATGCACGATGAAACGTGTAAAGAGACACGACAAAAGTGCTTCACCCAAGAAAATGAGACGAGACTCAGATAAGTGAGAAAGAGACGTAACAAAGTAGTTCAACCAAGAAAATGAGTAGAGAAACTCAAATAAGTGAGAATCTACTTCGGATGAACAGGCTTAGACAAATCATGTGGCGTCCTTCCTTAAAGGATTTTTTCTGATGTTTTAAATGCTTGCTTAATTTTCACCATCCTTGCAAAACTAACGGTTCTCCCAACGTTTTCAACCTCAAACTGATCAACAAACAAAGGTGTACTTCTGTTCACCACCATCTCATTTAAGTGACTGCTTATTAAAAAATAAAGCATAATGCACTTTGTTTATAAATGGGGGCATACCTTACTACCTGACTTCTAAGAATTGATATAACATCTCTGCTGAAATTGTGCACTTCATTGTAATAGTGAAAAAATTTGCGAAGGAGCTGCAAAGTAGTGATATCTCCTGACTGTTCAGTATTTCATTAAATCTCATCTTATATCCATATGTTTCCACAACAATGTCATCGAATTCACTTATAGTATTTTTATTCACAAACTTAGGTACCAAGTTATTCACTTGTAAAACAAAGATATTTATCTAAAATCTTGTAGCAAATTCTTTGATCAAAACTATAAGAATCTTAACTTTGAAGTTGACATCAACAACTCATCGAATCAACTTTGAAACTTTGTGAGCCATTTTGTTATTAACAGTAAGATCCATATGTGTTCTAGTTTTATGTTCATCTTCATCATAGTAAAATATACAAATTTTTTCATGAATGTCAGTCTTTCTCTTTTGTCAAACTACTAGTATTGCACATAATGTTGTGCAACGGTAAAATATTAATATTTTGAATATAAATTTTTTTTTTTTTGTGTTATAATTTTGGTGTTTAACATTTTGATCAGAGTTAACATGACTTATTTATGTTGTGCTGATAAAGAATAATATGATTATTAAAATTTTGTTTTTTGTGTTGAACATTAATCAAGGTGAATATAACTTGTTTATGTTATATAACAGTAAAGAATTACATAATATAAATATTAAAATTTTGTTTTCTGTATTATTATTTTGGCATTGAAAAAAATTTAAAAAAACACTAATATAAAAATGACTTTAGAGTTGATATCAATATAACCATTCAAAGAGTTAACATAACCAATTATTCACCGTTACAAATTATTATATACGACCGCTCTTACTTTTTAGTGAACACAAGACTCAGAACTAAAGATCGATACCTGTTTTCCAAGTATGTGTTTCTTTCAGCATCATTATCACACTCTCGCTTTCGCTTTCACGATTTCGATTGCGAACCAGAATCAACATTCACCTGGTCACTCGAACACTTGATCGATGAATATCGATAAAATTACGGCTTTTGTGTGTATAAACCAGTAAATAATGAATTACAATCTTGATGGAGAAGACGATTACGTATTTGTAACAGAGCTTTTGAAGAAGAGAGGAAAAAAACCTTTTATAAAAACAGATTTTTAACACTTAATCAAAGACTATATTGTACGGTAATATTCAGGTTCCGAAACTCGCAGTAATATTACGTTTTAGAACACGATTTAAACTCGACTTATTTATATTCTAGTTAATATTATGATAAAATAATAGTGTGTTCAATCTAAAAATGATTTGTATGATTTATTATTAAAATAGTATTTTTATACATGATTATTTAATATTATACAATTTCAATTAATTTTCACTTAAATCTTTATATGAAGAATCAGATATGCAATTTCAAATTAAAATGACACTAAATAATATTATTAATCATCGGACTCTATTTGTTCAATTTCTCATAAGATCTTATTTTGCTTCTTTTTTTGTTTTTGTTTAAATTTTTTTTTAACTAGATAATACAGAGACTTTTAAATGAAACATGAGTTTAAAAACAACTGCTCAGTGATCAAACCATTGCTGTTTATTGAATGGACTGAGGCCTGGCAAATCAATTACGTAGCGTGTGATGATCATTATTTAAGTAAGAGAAAAACAAGGCAGGAAATATTTGTTATTTTGGGGTAAAGTGGTAAACATACGTTTAATTCGATAAACAGTTTTTTAAAATAATTTTGAGTCCTAAAATCAATTCGAATATGAAAAATTTTAGTCTAAATTCATATTTTATGTGTCGAATTCATGTCGATTTATCGTGTCAGGTCTGATTTTGTCACCCCTAATAACTATAAATGTTAATTAATATATTACATACAAAAAAATAAAAAATACATAATAAATAATACATAAATAATTAAATAATAACTTGATATATTGATGACATTGTAAGTTAGCCATTTATTATTAATATACAAGGTAAATTGAATACTTTTTAAATTATATTATATATAAAATTATTTATTTTAAATTAATAAAAAAATGTCCATATATTATCAATTTAAATAATATATATAATAATGGTTAAATAATAATAATAATAAAGCTAGCCCGTATAGTTAAATTATGATTTTATCTACAATTTTAAATTAAGAGCATCTCCAAGAGTCTCCTAATTGACTTTTAAATATAATATTTAAGAAAATATGGCTCTTAGAGCATTCTCATCCCAACCCCTAAACCCAACCTCATCCTCATAATTTAAAAAAATCTACTAAGTAGAAATATAGTCTGCATCTGAAACCCCAAAATAGGGTTTGGTTTTGGGGACTAGAAATAAATCCTCATATTTGGGGTTTCACTATTCATCCTTTATACACTATTCATCCTCCATATTCATTATCATTTCATTATTATTTTATTAAATATCAAGTCTTGTCTTATACTTATACGGAGAATAGGGATTGAGTATGGGGAATGGGATGGAAGAAACTTTTAAAATTTTGTAAATATTTTTGAGGGATTACTATTTTTAGTAAGTTTTTGGCGTTGAGGATTGGTGGCCGGACTCTTAGCAATTTAGTATCAAGTTAAGCGCATGAACTAGAACAATACTCTTTAGAGCAACCTCAATGCAAGCTCTCCTTACTCATATTTGGTCTAGGTGGACAAGATTTAGGGTTTAGGATCAAAAATCAGTCCTCCACGCAACTCTTTATCCCCTAAAAATTTAAGGGGAGAAAACTCATCCCCTTATTTGAGGGAGCAAAAAGCCAACCCCTATAATGCCACATCATCAATATTACTTATAATATAACATATATTTACTCCAACTCTAACTCTTCTCACATATATTACCTTAAATATTGAATAAATACTAATTTTTAAATTATAGGTAGCAGGTATAAGTAATACCATTGGAGTAAATCAACTTTTTGCTTACCAATATTTTAGGTAACTACTTCCTCCATTTCAAATTAGATGTCCACTTTAGAAAAATCACACAGTTTAAGAAAAGTGGTTGTTCACAAATTAATTGCATTAAATGATCAAAATATGTGGAGTGAGATTGATCTTGGAAATATAAATAAGAGATATGTGGAGTAGAATTGACTTTGGAAATATGATTTTGCATTGAAAGTTGAATTGGACAAGTAATTTGAAACAAAAAAATTTCTTCAAAGTGGACATGTAAATTGAAACGGAGGAAGTATTATTTTATTATTTTTTAGGTAACCAATATAGGGATTACCCATGCTCTTAGAGCAACCCCAATGCAAGCTCTCATTACTCATATTTGGTCTACGTGGACAAGATTTAGGGGTTATGATAAAAAATCAGTCCTCCCTATCCCAAAAATTTTAGGGGAGAGAAAACTCATCCCCTTATTTGAGGGAGCAAAAAACCAACCCTATAACGCCACATCATCAATCTATACTATACTATAATAAGCCAATATGGGTATAATTTGTAGTCCAAGGTTTTAGTTATATTTTTTGGTTTGGTACTCTCCTTTTGGTATTACAAGTCTACATTGTGGAGTCTATTAGTATTATATTGTTAAACAGTTTCAAATACTAAAAACACTCATGACATTCCATTATCATATAATATTTCATTAAAAAAATTATAATAATGTTATAAATAAAATTATAAATATACAATTTTGAATATCTTCTTTTAACAAAAACCTTCATATAACTCTTTTTAACTTTAACATGTTTTATATAAATATAAACACGAACCATTACATAGTCCTTTCTAACTCTAATCTTAAAAGTTATTGTTGTCAAAAAAAACCAAGATTACAAAATTACGTTGCAATTCGATTGATTAGATTACTGAATATTTCAAAGGTATTACACGATCGGCTATATTTATTAAGGTTTGTCCATTTTTCAAATAATCAAGAGAAAATATAGTCAGTTGAATAATATAATTTAATTAAAATTCAATCCATTAATACTAAAATACTAATAAAATGATGTTAAAATTTAAATTATAAATAATAAATTACGAATTATATACTCGCATGTGCTTCGCACGGGTTAAAGGCTGGTATTACTTATAATATAACATATATTTACTCCAACTCTAACTCTTCTCATATATATTACCTTAAATATTGAATAAATACTAATTTTTAAATTATAGGTAACAAGTATAAGTAATACCATTGGAGTAAAACAACTTTTTTCTTACCTATATTTTAGGTAACCATTAGTATTTTATTATATTTTAGATAACTCTTGGAGATGCTCTTATATTTTTTTTCTATCATATTTTGTTCATGTGTGCTTTAACAGGACAAGGATCTTAATTTAAAAGGGGAGATAAAAAAGAATTTCTTATTCATAAAAATAAGTTAAAAGTCATGTTCTAATTCTTAAAATATGGGCAAAAGAATAATCTCTTAACTTTTTTTAAGAGTTTTTGAAACTCTAACTTTTACAAGCCTCTTTATTTTTTCACTTAAAATTTTGAATAGCGTGTCTGAGATGCTCTGACTCGTCCCCGCCATCCGTATACTGTATTAGCATAGCAGCCCTCATCGACGCCAATATTCATACGTCTTAAATTTGATTTGTTTAAGAAATGAGCCTTTTGTGTAGATCCATGACATCATCATATAAATTCACAAACCCCATTTTTGCATTTTCAAGAAGCCAATTTTCCTCCTAATCTGCAGATGAATATTGGGCCCAATTGCAGAAAAATGGGTCAAACATTGAAAGAAACCTAAGCAAGATTAGGTGTGTAACTCAAGTGTTACAAAGATGTGCTAATCAACCTGTATTGGGTCTTAGATTCTTTATTTGGGCTGCTTTGCAGCCTAATTATAGACACACTACTTATATGTATAATAAAGTTTGTAACTTGCTGAAAATTAAGCTGAACACTTGTGTCATAATGATGTTATGGAGGATTTTTGTACTGAGGGGTGTTTGGGTAGTGTCAAGAGGTTTAAAGTTGTTTTGAATTTGTGTCGAGAAGCTAAGCTTGCGAATGAGGCTTTGTGGGTGTTGAGGAAGATGAGGGAAGGTGGTTGTCGACCGGATACATTGGCGTATAAATGTGGTTATTAGGTTGTTTTGTGATAAGGGTGATATGGATGAGGCGGATAGGTTGATGAGGGAAATGAGGGGTTTTGGTCTTTATCCTGGTAAGATTACGTATGTTGCGATGACTAAGGGTTTTGTGGAGGGTGATAGGTTGGAGGAAGCGTGTGGATTGTTTAAGGTTATGGAGAGTCATGGGTGTTTGCCGAACACGGTGATGTATTCTACACTGCTTGATGGGGTTTGTAGTTTGGGGAGTCCAGACAAGGCGTTGCAGTTGTTGGGGGAGATGGAGAAAGCAGGCGGTGACAGTAAACCAAATGTTATTACTTATACATCTGTGATACAAAGCTATTGTGAAAATGGCAAGTCCTTAGAGGCGTTGAGTATTTTGGATAGAATGGTTGCCAACGGTTATGCGCCTAATAGGGTCACTGCTAGTACTTTAATTAAGCTCATTTGCAGATTTGTTGGAGAGAGTTTTGTTTCTGATACTTAGTGCTATAGTGCTCTTGTAGTGTCCCTGATGCGGGTCGAAAAAATCCAGAGGCTGAGAAGGTGTTCAGAAAGATGTTAGCTACTTCCGTCAGTCCTAATAGCCTGGCCTCGAGCCTTTTGATTAAGAAACTTTGTTCAAAGGGGCAGATTCTGGATTGTTATCGCTTGTACGTCATAATTGAGAAGTTGGGTTGCATATTGACAATTGATTCTGATATTTATTCTATTTCGTTGGCTGGGCTTTGCCAAGACGGACATTTGCTAGAGGCTGCAAATCTTGCTGGGGTAATGGTGGAAAAAGTTATTGAATTGAAACCTCCCTATGGTGAGATCACGATTGATCATTTGAAAAATCTTGGAGAACTCGAGCTAGTGTCTCATATTTTAAGACTTCAAAACCGGAGTTGACATATTTTTTGGATACTTCAGTTCAGACGTTTGGATGCTATTAGCTGATCTGTATGTTTCTTCGTTGCATTCTTCATTTCTGAGTTTTGGATCATTTTGTATCTAATTGAGTTATCTTTAAGGTGAAAAAAGGACATTTAACCATTAACTGACTAGAAATGCTGGGTTCATTGGATTGTATACATGTTTTTGAAATGATCAACTAATACTTTAAAGAACCAAATATGACTATTTGCTGAACAGAAGTCCCGAAGTATCATAAGAAATCATGACTGGCTGAAGTCTAAGTCGCCAGAACATTTTGTATGAGGGTGTGGAAGGTCAAGGATGCTGGTGATCCCCTGGCAAACACTGTAATCTGCTGTATGGAAATTAGAAGCTGCGGTTAAATCATGTTCGCTACTATTAAATATCAATGTAAAAGGTATTATGGAAAATTCATCTCAGTATAGCTCATTAGACATGTCGGCATAAATTTATTTATTTTTGTATGAGACCTGGCAACTCACTATCAGTGAAATTATCCAGTGGCTGAACATCAAAATGTCTTTTAACTATATGTTGATTTTCCAGCCGTTTTGGTTTCACTGCAATTCTTTCAGGACTTTATACAGGAATACTTGCCCTTTCATGGTAATCTCCAAGTGTTCTTTCAACTTTGGTGATTTTATATTTTGTTGGTAACTTCAGATGAGGATTGTTTTCCTTGACAAATGGGGTGAATTTTTTTTTTCCCACTATTTTTTTGTCAGAATAAAAAAATAAAAAAAAGGGGAGAAAACCAGAAATAATTTATTTATTTTTTTTAAAACCAAATTAAAGCAAAAATGTAAGTAAAGAAGGCTGGTGGCTGTTTGGAGTGTAGTAGTTTTGTGGTAGTTGGAGAATGAGACTACTAGCAGCAAAATGATGGTGATATGCTTAGTAGTCCACCTCTAACGACGCACCAACCCCCAATGTAACCCCACTTGCCAACCAAATATAGTGACGTAAATTAATATACTAAAATATTTTATTCAGTAAAATGCAGTTCTTAGAAGACTTAAATTGAATGCCAGTTTAATATTATTCGATCAAGTCTTGATTTTATAAAAGTGCTCCTTTTTTGTATTAGAGATTGCATAAAAAAATCCGAATTCAGAGAACTCCTTTGATGTTGTTAATAAAAATCTGATTTTTAACGAGAATCTTGAGAATCTGGATAACAACCCGATCAAATTTAGATTTATTTCAAATTAAATGAGTACATAATTAAAAATATGAGGTCTTCTTGTCTTGATTTAATGAATGGTTATATTGACATATATTAGAAAAGAATTTAAATGACATCATTTCGCTCAAATTACCACTATTTTTAGAAAAAATGTATGTTTCGACTAAAAAACTCCCGAGATGATCTAGTGGCGGAGTAATGATGGACATGATTGGTGAATTTGTGGTCAGGAAAGAATTTTGTGCAACACATATTAATATTATAAAAATGATATAATTATTGATGGGCTTAAAAAAATATATAACAAAGAATTGATGGTATAAAGATAATAATTTTCATATAAAGAATACTTGGCTGTAGGATTTGTTTTTCTTTTTCAAGAAAAAAAAGGGTAAATTAGTCTCGGACAAGAAAGTTGAAGCTTCCTCATATTTAAAAAAAATATTAAGTGAGGTGTTTACCTCACATCATATTATTATAGCAAGATATTTGGTAGTGTAATTATAGTTTTGTTTTGTGTTGTAAAATAGATTTACATATCAAGTGACTTAATTTAAAATAATGAAAACCCAGATTTATTTCACACACTATTTTAATTTTTGAAATTTAACTTTACAAATTTACATATAAATTATTTAATTCATAATATTTTATACTCTCCTAGTTTATTTTAAATATTTGACTTTTCATATTAATATTAAATATAATAATTTTTATAATACCAAATTTTAACTATGGTTTATAAAAGTACATAAAATAAATAGAATAACTTATAAAATTAATTATAAAATGTATTAGAGTATTATATTCTCGTTCTCGATAATAAGTCAAGTTGGTTGTAACTTCTTTCTAGCATTGCTAACCAGCAAACTTGTCTCTCTTTTTATTCCCAGCAACTTGTTTGTTTTTTAAGCAACTTGTTGGATACATGCAAAAAAACACTATGAATGATAAATAATCCTATGCAAGTGACGGTACTTAAAATATATAGTTGCTCATTAAAGTCAGAGCGAAGCCACAGCCATATCGGAGTAGTTTAATCACCGAGACCCGCTAAACTTGTTAAAACGTGCTGGTCTTAACTCACACACACCCTAATTTTGATAGTTTTTGTACATGAAATTTAGTCCTACCAAACAAAGAATATGAACGGAATACAAATTCACAAAAAATCCAAAGGAAATGAGCTATTACACATTTACCCATGTGTTTTAGGCTTTTAGCACATTCTACCCTTCCACTCTTGGTCCAATTATAAATTGCAGAGAGAAGATCTATTGAGATATATTAGAATCTATAAATTATTATTAATGTTTTTAATTTAAATTAAATATATTCCTATTAATGTGGGTAATCTTTTCAAAAATAAAGAGAATAAGAAAACGATATTTACCATGTTAAAGTAGGAAAATCATATAAAAATTGCTTCCAAAGCTAGTTGATAACGTTTATTCGCATCAATATTACGAGAGAGTAATATTAAGTTTCTCAATTTTTTCCTTAGATAATGTGGCAGATATATGTATAATTTTAATTGAGCGTTTTATGTGCATACATGATTCTTCATTATTGTTGATATTAGTGGAACTAATTAGAAATTGTCAACTACTATTAAAAAAAATGGAAACAATTTTTGGGCAACTACTTCCTTTATCCCACAATAGTAGTCTTTTTTGGAAGAAATTTTTTTTTTTCTCATAATACTTGACTGTTTTTAGTTTCCAATGCAAATATATTGACATTATTACAAAATTATCTATCTTGAAAGTTGTATAACAACTAATGTGGATTGAATAAGAGTCTATATTCATGCATTTATTAGGCGTCCAAGTGAGAAAATATTATCTAAATAATGATTTTTTAATATGCGTAATTTTTTAAAAAAGACTTGTATTTTGAGATGGGAGGAGTAATATTTTTCTAATATGAGCTCCTATATGCATATAAATCATTCAATTAAAGTCAATAGTTCATTTATCGAGTGATATGAGAAAGAATTTGGTATAAGATTTGGGTCGGATACATAACATTACTTTCAAATCTTAGTTAATAATGTTTGGATGTTCTACTCACATTAACAACACAAGTACTCCAAATTTTGGACTACCAATTTGTTTTCAATTTGGTTTTTTTGAATATAAATCTTATATCTTATATATGAATCATTTAATTAAAATCATTACTTTATTTATTACATGATATGAAAAAGAATTTGATACAAGATTTGAGTCTGGTACATATATAAAAATAATCCAAGAGATTATGTTCATATTTTATGCATCATTACATCCCCTTATTTTTGCAAAAATATAGGAGCTACTGTACAAAATAGCAGGGTTAAAACGGTAATAATGAAGAAAAACAAGGAGAATGAACCTGACCCGTATTATGTAGAAGGTGGATCTGTGAATTGGGCTATAAATATCACCCTCTCCTCGCCTTCAAATCTTGCCCAGCACAACTACAGCCCACCCACCGGACCTTTCTTTGTGGAGATATCTTTACATTACTCCCCCTCTTTCTCTCTCTCTACAAAGGTACTGTTCTATTCTCTTTGTATATACATACAGCTTCTGTATCTTTAGATCTTACATTTACTGTTCTGTTCTGTAGTAATGTTGAATTGCTTGTCTGATGTCAAATCTATCATGTTGGAATGTGTTTGGTTGTTAATTTTAAGTTCTTTTAGTTTGAAGTAGTTGCTTATAAGCTCATTTTAGTTGTAGATCTGTTGCTTGTTTTTGTTAGTTTGTTGAGTTGTTTAGCAGATCTGATAGTTATGACATGTTAATCATTTATAAATTTTATGTATTAATAAAATTACGTGTTGACATGCGCGATTGGATAGTTCAAATGGTGTGTTTACTGTTTGTTGATATCTGGGTTCGACTTTTGCTTACCGGACAAAAAATTTTGTGTTGCGTAATTAATGTTTACTTAAGTTATTTAGATATGTGTGTGTGTGATTGTAAGATTGGTTTTGGAAGTGATTTTTAGTGAGGTTCGACTTGGATTTGAATTAAGTGTGATGTTTGTTACATTGCAGAAATGGAGACCTTTTTGTTTACTTCTGAGTCTGTGAATGAGGGACACCCCGACAAGCTCTGTGACCAGATCTCGGATGCGGTCCTTGATGCCTGTTTGTTGCAGGATCCTGATAGCAAGGTTGCTTGTGAGACGTGCACAAAGACTAATATGGTTATGGTGTTTGGTGAGATTACCACCAAGGCGACTGTGGATTATGAGAAGATTGTGCGGGACACTTGCCGTGAAATTGGATTTGTTTCTGATGATGTGGGTTTGGATGCTGATAACTGTAAGGTGCTTGTTAACATTGAGCAACAGAGTCCTGATATTGCTCAGGGTGTCCATGGTCATTTGACTAAGAAGCCTGAGGAGATCGGTGCTGGTGATCAGGGGCATATGTTTGGTTATGCTACTGATGAGACCCCGGAGCTGATGCCGCTTAGCCATGTTCTTGCTACCAAGTTGGGGGCTCGCTTGACTGAGGTTCGCAAGAATGGGACTTGTGCGTGGTTGAGGCCTGATGGTAAGACCCAAGTGACTGTTGAGTACCAGAATGATCATGGTGCTATGGTACCTATCCGTGTGCACACTATTCTGATCTCGACTCAGCATGACGAGACTGTTACCAATGATGAGATTGCTGCTGATCTGAAGGAGCATGTCATTAAGCCTGTTGTTCCGGAGAATTATCTGGATGAAAAGACCATCTTTCACTTGAACCCATCTGGTCGCTTTGTTATTGGTGGACCCCATGGTGATGCTGGTTTAACTGGACGCAAGATCATCATTGACACCTATGGAGGATGGGGTGCACATGGTGGCGGTGCCTTCTCTGGCAAAGACCCGACTAAGGTGGACAGGAGTGGTGCCTACATTGTCAGGCAAGCTGCAAAGAGTATCGTGGCTAACGGGCTTGCACGTAGGTGCATTGTGCAGGTTTCATACGCCATTGGTGTTCCAGAGCCTCTATCCGTCTTCGTAGACACATATGGAACTGGAAAGATCCCTGACAGAGAGATTCTGAAGATTGTGAAGGAGACCTTTGACTTCAGGCCCGGAATGATCTCTATCAATCTTGATCTCAAGAGAGGTGGTAATGGTAGGTTCTTGAAGACTGCTGCCTATGGCCATTTCGGAAGAGACGACCCTGACTTCACATGGGAAGTGGTGAAGCCACTCAAGTGGGAGAAAGCCTAAGATAGAATTATAATTTGGAGAAACAAAAGTTTGGTTTTTTCATCTGCTGCTGCCTGCTGGTGCTGCTGCTAGTTATTAGTATTTTCCTTTTGGCCTATTATCTAAATGTTTGTTTTGCCTTATTTGAACTGTTTCATGTGGTTTTTCATGGAAGGATTTTAACTTTTGATGTTCTTAGAGAAAGTGGGGATTTTAATGATGCTATACAGAGTTGAAGTTATTATTTGTCTCTTCCTATCATGCTTTGTGAAATATATTATCATGAGAATCATTTACATCTGAAGAAGATCCCAACTGCCTCTCTTTTGAAAGTGGTCAGTGGTCACACCTCATTTAAATAGAAACAGGGTGTACATAAATCAACTTAAAGAGGCTCTCAATCAGTTAATCTGACCATGTCAGCATGATCAATCAAATTTAAACTTGCTAGTATGGTCAGTCAAATTTAAAAATTAATTATGAGTCACTTTAAATTTGTAATATCCGTGCCTTGCAATTAGAGTTGTAGTCGTTTTAAATTTTTCTACATATTTTAAGGTGTATAGAAAATATAAATTAAGTTTTGAGTTTTTTCTGAATAAATAGAAAATTCATATATATTTTTTATTTAAATACGTATAAAATGTCAAAGTGATCACTAATTTGAGATACAAAGAGTAATATTTTTAAATCTAGATCCTTGCGTATTTTTATTGTAGCTGAAAAGTATTAATTCTGAATTTTTTATGTGAATGCGATAATTTGTTCCCAAATTTTTTGCTTGGGTGAAATACAGTTCTTGCGTGTACTCTGCACAAAATGTCTGATGATCCAGATTTTATGTGATTCTAGAAAATCCGGTTGTTTTGGGGGAAATCCGGGCCAGGCTTTTCTTACATCCAGGCGTCAATGAAATAGTCTATTTAAATTATGCAGGCCGGATCAAATTGGTCATATAAATTGAATATTACTTTTTACACGTCAATCTACTAGAAATTAAAAAATAAATAAAATCAAACTGTCTGTATGACTTGTGAGCTCTACTATCCAATTGTCTCAGGACCACTGCTAGAGTCAGAGGAAATGTCGCAACACAAAACGCACGAATTATGTCCAAAATAACATATCATCTTGTGTTTACATTTGAAAAATCGTACAAAATGCCACATGATTTGGCTTTTAAGGAGTAAAACGCAACACGGTCTGATGTTCAGCTTGATCGTGTAGCGTTAAAAAAGAAAAAGAGGACAAAGGTCACATGATTTAAGCATTTTGGATTGTGAAATGACTGATCACAGTCATCTTCTCCTACGCTGGTAGGGCAGAGCAAAAAACCGATTTGTAACCGAAACCGAACCGAAACCGGGAAAAACCGGAGAAAACCGATCCGAATATAACCGATCCGAAACCGAAACCGGAAAATTGAAAACCGATCCGATTTAAATGGTTTGGTTCCGGTTATACCTCCCAACCGAACCGATAAAAACCGAACCGAACCGGTTATTAAAATAATAATAAAATAATAATTAATATATGTAAGATATAATGAATATATAATCTATATCATGTTTGAAAATCAATAAATCTATTCAAATTTTTTAAAGGAAACATAAGTCTGTGTTTTATCTCATGCTCACTGCTGGTCTGTCACTCCCAATGCTGTGTATGTCTAGGCCATGAGGTTCTGATATTTACTATAATATATGGTATTCTGGGTGAGCATTCTGGTTAAAAGCTAGTTTAGCATTATTGGCAGGAGTTCCTTGAGTTAAATAATGTTATTTTTGTTAGACTTCGTATTAATTATTATGTCTGGATTATGTGTATCAATTTGTCTCAACCATGTATTATTTTGCATATTTATATTTGTCGGTTTTATAACCGAACCGAACCGATTATAACCGAACCGAGGTTTTTTAAACCGAAACCGAACCCGAACCGGCGGTTGCGGTTTTCAATTTTAAAAACCGAAGATATATGGTTGCGGTTCCGGTTTTATCCCGAACCGGCCCATGCTCACCCCTATACGCTGGTATTTGAGACTATTTTCTTGAAAATTATGATAGCAAGCTTCAGCATCCTATGATTTATTGCAAAATTTAATTCCTCCGATAAACTAACTGCTACAATCCTACTATCCAACTGTCTCAGGGTATGTGTACATAATTTGTGTGTGATTTGTCTTGACTGTTCTATCTATCTTGCACTGTATTGTCTAGCGTCTGTTTAATCGGGAAAAATGGATCTAATATCCTACATTGCACGTTCTGTTCATTCCTGGAAATCAGGTATTCATGTCGGTGTGTTTGTTTTGGAACAAAAATATGTAATCCTGTTGCTGTTTTTGTATGGGATGCAGCTCCTGTTTGATTTTTTTAAAAAACTTCTAAAGATTGATGAGTAAAAAGTAATTTCCAATTTTTATTCGACCGAACAGGCAGAAAAAATCTGGTTCAGCCTGATCTGGTCTGAGGATCTTAAACAGACTACTCCTTCCATCCTCCGTCGTTTATATTAACAAATGAAAACTCGTCACGCGTTTTAATACTCGCGTAGAATATAATTCTATAAAATTTATTTTTAAAATTTTCTTTTTCAGAATAAAAATTCAACTATTAAATTTTTATTTAAAAAAGAAAATTATAAAAATAAGTTATGGACTATACATTCTAGGAGCTCTAAAACAGGTATCGAGCGGTGGGGAAAAAAAACGTATAGAACAGACAGAAAGAGTATACAGGAGTGTTTCACTGACCCAAATTTTTCAGAAATTTAAGAGCCGAATAAAATCTGCCTATTGACATTTTATGCATCAGCATCACTAGTACGACTGCAGACAAGTAAGCTTGGGAATAAAATATCTCGAATTTATAACCAAACACCCATTACAAACACGAATTATTTTTAATCTTCCACAATCTGCATAAGCAGCACCCCGCAAGCAATAATCTAGCTCACTTGTAAATTTCATATTTACAGTGTTATACTGAGGGGTGCTCGCATGGATTTTCATCCTTAAGTGCGTATAAGCTCAGGCATATATATACAGAAACATATGCAACAGCCACTAAATCCTAATTTCAAGAATTCAAGTTCAGCTCTTGTAACTTATTTCTAAAGTAAGAGATTGCAAAAACACAAACGATAAGAGTTCCGAGTCCAGTCAGTACAATGCACACACTTGTATTTCGCTTCTTAGCTTGATCCAAACTTCAGATGCTCCCATCTGAATGGCTGGAACACGTAGAGAACCTCGGGTGAGCTTTTGAAGAGCAGAGCTACGCATACACAAACAGCTGCAATAGCAACCATGGCGAGCATTGCTGGACGATATGATGCTAAGGATCTTCTGTAGTTGCCATAAGCCAACTTTTGTTCGCACAAGTTGCAATTTGACTGGACAAGTTTCATGATGGCCTTTTCGGTTTGGAAGCTAGAAACTTCAGTAGGTTTTGGTCCACCTGGGAGTTTCTGTTTGATGGTACCAGGGATGTCAACCACTACATGTCCCTGTCCTGATCTCGTTTTCGTTTTCTTTTGGATCATGTTGATGTATGAGTGACAGCCTCGCTGGAATGCATAGTCATGGGGTGTCAGACCTGCACCATCGCGGGCATTTTTCCAAGCTTCAAGTCCCACCTGAAGAGTTACAGACCAGAACATCAGCACTACTGCAACTGCTGTTATATTATTTATACTCTAAGAGGGAATATGAAATTAAAGAAATAACAAAGGTGTGCAGGTCACCTAAATAATGTATGATATAATTAAATTAGAAAAAAGATTAGCAACTACTTTTATATATTGTCGAGGATGTGCCCATCTTAAAGGCATGTTTAATGCTCTTTGTATCGGGAATATCTAGTCAATTTATATTCGATTAAATTATAGAGAAAGTGCATGCGCCAAGGGTAAAGAATATACCATTTGAGGATCATCAGTCAGGGCATCCAAGACAGTCTCATAACCACCACTGCTGGCTGCTATGTGAAGAGGAGTCAAACCCCCAGGTCCAGCTGAGTCCGGCCTGAAGATATGACCCGGTAAAGTTTGCTCCGGTCCATATTTGTCTATAACATTTGCAGGGATAAAACTCAAAAGAGCTTGTACCATGGGCCTGCAGTTTCTCTGTACAGCTCTGTGGAGGAGGCCGATATCTAAAAGTGCACGCTCAATGTTTGGATGTTCTCCAGAATCAACAATACCACTAAACAATATGCAGAGAAGTTTCTTAACCACTGCACACCAGTCATGGTCTAAGGAGAACTCCATGAGATACCTGAATCGTTTGAATGAGAATAAATCAAGGTTCGGATCATTGGGTCCTAATCTAATTTTCAATTGAGTCCTGTGAAGAAGCCAGCCCATCTCATGTACAAACTCCAAAGCTTGGTCATGCACCTCCAAATGTTCAGTTTCCCCCTTAATACCAGAAGTAGTTTCAGCCAGCTCTAAAGCACTCTCCAGAGTGCAAATTTCAGAACAAACATCCTTCTCGGCGACTATGAATGGGAAGAAGCTGGTTCCGAGAGTTTGGTCCTCAACCTAAGGAGATAGACAAGCAAGTTACTCAGATTAGATACATCTATAATGTGAGCGACCAAATCTGAGAGACTGAAACCCTTTTTTGCAGAGTGAAGGAGGCAAGACATCACCTCAATGAATCCTCTTCCCATAACATTTGGTATAGAGCATGGGAAGCTAAGGGACTGACCCTTATCACTCTCAGATAATGAACCACATCCATCCATTAGTTCTGAACAGCTTTGCTGAACCAGATACATCCCTTCAAGTGCACATAGTATCCTGTAACAAAAAGAATTTTGTCCATATTTGTATACTAAGCCAAACAAGATTTCACTCCAAGCCCAAGTGGTGTGATGTGGCATACAAACACAAAAATTGTACCTTGTAGACTGAGACATGTTGGAGCCTTTAACCAAAAAATTAGCATTCTCAGACACGGTAACTGCTATTGGCCTGATGCTCGATATATTGCAGTTTTTGTCATTGGTTACTGTTAATTGTGTGTCTAGAACAACCTCACCTACAAATTAGGAGACAAAAGTAAGAGACCTCTTGAGCAGTTATTGCCCACTAATATGATGGGAATAAAAACAGCAAGAACAGAATTGGTCAAAAATAAAAATTAGGAACTGACCATCATGTACAAATGCTACACGATTTTGCACCCTGGTATAAATCCATCCTTCTTTCCAGAAAGAGTCAGAGTCCAGAAGCTTCCGTAAACTGAAGCTTAAATCGCTACAGACCTACACCAAAGTAACTAAAAATAAAAGGCAGAACATCAAATAACATGCCTAGATATTCAAGAAAGGCTCGACACTCTCACACAACTAAACATCTGGTGGCTACTTACTAAAGATTCCCCCTTTAGTCCACAAACAGTTCCTCTTTACATAAGAAGAAATGCACATCTAGCTAATCATTTAGGGATAGTGATGAAGGAATCTTTAATATCTGCAGAGTATATTTTAGTATTTGAGGAATAGAATTGAAATTGAAGCATGGTTGAGCCTTAGATCAGAGAAGGTTCTGAGAAGTCATCCAGATCACTGAGCCCCAGTTTTGAGCTACAGTTTTAGACCTTTTATTAAACTAAAGGGAAACCTTCCATCATCCGAACAGAGGCAGGCTCAACAAAGTTGATACGGGTGTTTCATCAAAAGTAGGGCAATAAAATTGTACGATAAAGAAGCTTAGCAGAACTTACCACCTCCCATGTGGATTTTTCCATTCGGAGATATATTGTTAATATGACACATCCAGGTCTTATGTAGCTCTCTATGTCTGTAGGACTGTGCGCTAACCAGCCAAGAATCTGAAATTTTCCATTTATTAGACAGAGTTATACTTACTTTTTTTCTGCAAGAAATTATAGACACTTCAATCGAACATGTAGCTGATAATGAATTACCTGACTTCGCAGGACAAGGGGGAACTCGCTAGGATTTTTCCCAAAGAGTTTGAAAACAATTCTATCCGTACGAACCTGAACTAACTGAAAACATAATTAGGTATCAGGATAAACTCTTTTGCACACAGGATAAGTGACAAATCTATTATAGTGTACAAATTAATGCACATAGATTTATGAAAAGTTTTGCTGGCTATTGTATGAAAAATAATTCTACAGTTTTCTCTTACTTCATGCATAATAAGTTAGTACTTCGTATCAGATGATAACTCAGGAAAGCAGGTGCATGTGATATGCAACAGGGAGATGGACCTCACAAAAAAAAAAAAAAGAATCCTTTGTGTTTATAACATGAACCCATGCTTGATATAATCTAAAATTCATTCATGTCAATAAAACTTCATATTATGACATTCCAGCTTTCAGTTGTTACTTGTTACAACCAACAAGCAGATGCAAATAATAGGCAATAATACCTGAGCCTCTCCACTGGAACTAGATGGTGATTGAGTAGATAGTGATCCTGAATTCCCACTTGTCTGAGGGGGGCTTGATTTGTCAGAGTCTTGGTGTATCCATATAGGGTAACCAGCAGATCCGTTTTCTACACATATTGGGGCATCAGATCTCTCCAAAGGTTCCATACATTCTTCGGAATCATCATAAACATCATTCAAGTCAAAGTTAAGTTCTTTTGTGCTCTCCATTTTTGCGTTTGAAGCATTTGCATTCGCTGCGATGCAGTCTTTAGTGGGAAAATGAATATTGGAGAGTTGAGCAGGCGGAGTTTGAAATTTTCCACCAGAAACATTATCCACAAACTCTCTCTTTTGGGTCATTCCAGATGAAGGCATAACCGTACATTGTCCGGTAGGTCTAGAAAGTTGCTACATATTCATAGATAAAATGTAATGTTAGTTGGATAAACAATCCAAGAATTTTCAACTCAAGTAAAATTTCTCACCTGTCCTCTAGATGCAACAAAATTTTGCAATTGCAATTTCGAAGACCCATTCAATAGCCCAGAAAGATTCCCTTCGTTAATAGTACCAGCAACACTTGCAAGGTTCTTCAATAGATGCGAAAGAAGATCCTGATCCTTCATTTGATCAGAGCTATCAGCTGCAACTCATAAAAGGACAGTCTGTAAGTTCAATAACAATTATAAAAATGTCACAAAAGTATCCAATTGAAATATAAAATTAGTATCCGAAAATCAAACTAGCCCAAAAGTCTGGTTGTTAGTGGGCTCTGTGTTGAAGGGTGGAAGTTCAAGAATGAGGTGACATGAAAAATAAGTTAACGGAAAAAACACAAATGATACATTAACAGGGAAAATATAAAACGTCGTTCTTTACTGTGCATCACGTTATTCACCATGACTTTGTAGTTCAACCATAAAAGTGATCCGTAATGTAATCAGTCATCCAACAAAAGTTGCCTGGAAATCTTAAACACCCCCAATCTGAGCTGCTATATACAGAAACATGATTTAAAATGGCAAACATGAGTAAAGTAGTGGAAGCAGCAAGACTCAAATGGCAGGAAATAATTACAGAATATCTATCAAAGGGGTAAAACACTTCCAAAATGCCACAAATGTCTGACAATCACTAAATTCTAGCTGCCAACACTCTAAAAAACCCTCTTGAATCCTAATTTTCAAGATGCAAGGAATATATGCACATCTATATACAATTTAGCTCCTAAAGTGAGGACCTACTGCCATACTTTAGGTATAATTTGATATCCCCTGTTTTCAGAGACAGATAAAACTCCTACAACTAATTGCAACAAAGTCCTAGTGACTGCAAAAAATTTGAAGTTCTAGCAAGCAATGTGAAAAGGGGGAAGTAGAAAAGTACTGAAATGTTGAAAAACAATACAAGTGAGAGACGGCCATTTATGCAAATTCTCCACTTTGTATCTACCTCCGCGGATCAGAGTTCTCCCTGACAATTGTAGCCTAGTATTCCCTCATGTTTTATTTAGAGAAGGAAGCATGAGGGCAGGGTCAAATACTAGATCTTGTGTAACAGAAATTTACTTTGTTTTAATTATGATTAATTCAGATGTATAACATCTAATTCCTTGTGAATAATTATGACCCATGGTTTGTTTGTTACCTTCTGATATCCTGAATAAAAATTCATATCAAGCTCGGTAGATGTATAAACTCAATTATCTTTTTGAGTCCATTAGGTGGTAGCGCTAAGTGGTCATCTTTTGCTTGGTTAGACTGGTGACTAGGCGCAAGCAGTAGAGAAGCTAAATATGACACAACCTAGGTAAATGACTGCCCTATGTGTGTAAGCCAAAAGACTAGAGCAAAATCGCTTACAGAGTTGGCTGTTTTTGCATATCATTTGAAGTTGTTAACTTTAACTGAGTTCTGTTTCAGGAACCCTTGAAAATTTGTGACTTATTTAAAGTTCTGGAAAATTTGCTTTTCCCAAATTATGAGTAAGGTCTCTCACCATTTAAAATAGATTAATACAAAGAAAGATGCGCCACTATGAGAAGAAGGTTATGCTACTCTTGCTTTGCTGCAGTGGTATATTTTGTTTGTCTGAGAAAGATACATATTTATATAACCAGGATCCATAGGTGTCTTCCATCGAGAAAGCTTTACAGATGTCCACTAAACCAAAAGACGGGATTATGTTTATAATGGAGATAGAAAGTTATTGATGGACCCATCTGCTCACTAAAAAGATGAAAGTGTTATATTCTTGTTGCATTGAAATAAAACTTCTGTTTTTCTGAAATAAGCAATAGATTACAGCAACAACTCCACAGGTGCAAGGGGATATTTGGCTGGACTTGCTTTCTAACTTTTATGTAGGAAAAGGATGCTAGGAGTAGATCCCAAGCAAGATTATTAAATCAAAAACAAACGAAATCTCCGAAGACTACCACAAAAATCAAAAGAACAGTTTCCTACTTTCCTGGGATATCAATGCAAAGAAGAATGTGAGAAATACTAAGAAACTTATACTTACTGTGCATATTGGAGAGTATCCTTAGAAGACTAATCAACAAGTAACTGTTACTTAGTTCATCATTCACTGGTACTCCAGTATTTGAATTTTCTGGGTGCGTCTTCCTTCGTCGTTTATTATGACCTGCCAAACGCCTGCGACAACTTCTTTTCCCTTCATCAAACTCTTGGAGAAGGTGAAACCTGTCCAGAGTATACCCAAAAAAAATAACAATTATTCATTTGAAACTGCTGTACTCAAACAAATAGGATACTAATTAGATACAGCTAAAATCTATACACAACAGAAAATTCTGAGCAATCAAATTTTGTGAGTTTCATCACAGCTTGCGAGTTGCCAGTAAAAGTGTAAAGTATTCTTTCCACTCGTACTGACCTGCTACATTGTTGACAAAACCTCTGCATCGCACTTCCAACCATTGCTTTGGTGGCCTTAGAATGAACAGCACACACCTTGTGTCGTCGATGATAATCTTTTGCAGAGCTCAAATCAGCTCGGCAATCATCTACCTGACAAACTGCGCCACTGGATGCAGAGCCACCAAGTTTGGTTTTCTTTCCACTCTTTCCGTTCCAATTTTCCACTTCTCCATTAGCTACAGGGTACACCATTCCCCCGAGATTTAAATTAAGGGATCCAGATTCATCATCTAACTCATCATCATCAACAACGAAAACCCTCCTCCGCTTCTCTAGTTCCCTCTGTTCTCTCTCATTTCTTAAATCAATTTCTTCCGAGCACGAGGAAGAACTATTGGATAAACCTGTCACAACAGGAATCTCTGGTCCAATGGGAAAAAACTGCCTACTCCTACAATCTGCTGCCACTGATCTCAATGGAGCAGCTGTAAACTGATCACCATCCCATTTCCAATCATTCAAATCCCACTCCATATTTTTCCGAATCGCCTTCATTACAGGAATCAGCAGGCCTAAAATTTCAGCAACCTTGCCAAATTTTGACTCATGTAATCAAATCTTAAACTGCATAAAAGCCAGAACAGCCCCAAGATTAGATTAAATAGTAAATAAATCAATTCACAAAGTAGAATACAGTACTTACATCACATAAAGATCCCAAATCCAATAGAACCCTACAATCTTGAAATTGAACAAACTAAATAATCACTTGAACCCAACCAAATTAACCTCTTATACCCCCAAAATTACAAAAACAGTACACTTACAAATCCTTGGATCCAACAAGGCCAGCCCACATAACAAGAACACCCCAATAAATAAACAAACACACAAAGAATACAAATTTAGCTCAACAACAACAATCCAAACTACAAACCCACAACTAAATTAACAAAAAGATCCCAGCTTTACATTTCTTGCACCAATAATCATCATATTTCAAAAGAAACAAGTAAAAAAACACAGAAAAAAACAAACTTTAAGGGAGGAGAATAAATTAGAGGTTGGAAAATAAAAATTGCAGCTTTATAATATAGAGTGAGAAAGATTGCTGGAAATGAAAAATTGAAGAGAATATATAGGCAAGAATGAAGAGAGGAAAATTAGGTGCAGAAATAAATAAGGGGCACTGAATAATTTAATCAACTTGTTTGTTCTGTGCAATGTATGTATAGACAGAGCAGAGCATTGTTAACTGCAAGTATTTACTGTTTGGACTTGTTTATAGACTTGTTTATAGCGTCACGAATCTAATTCTTGTGTAGTGTTGAGTTGTACTACTTCTTGGGCAAGTCTGCAGTAGTTTTCGGATGTCCAATTTCAAATATAATTTTGTAGTTCAAATCACTACATCATATAATTTTCATTCATCTATTATTATTTAACACCACATAATTTTTAGCGTTTTGAAGTTATATATTCTTTTATACTAAAACGTCATATCATATTACGTTCTATAATATTTTCAACATGATAAAAATGCTCGATTATCCGCAATTCACAAGTGACATTTCGAGTTTTTTCTTCCGAAAACATAATTTGTAAAAATTTGAGTATATAAGACATTTTCTCTGATTTTTATATAATAATCCTCTAGTATAAGAGGCAAATTTTCACTTTTTGAATAAAATTTAATAGCTATATTTTTTATTTTGGAAAAAAAATCAAAAAACAATATATAGAAATATAATTTTTTTCATCTAAAATTTAAAATTTAGATGTTACTCAGGAAAAATCAAAAAAATAATATACTAAAATATATATTTTCCATCTAAAATTACGTACAAAAATTAAAAATGGCCATTATTTTCAATCGTAGTCTTTAAACATGGGAAGTTTACTCATTTCAGAGAAATAACTAGTGGCTATTAGTAACTCATTATTACTTTTAATTTTTGTGCTAAAATTTTATTTTCAATAATATACTCCCTCCCAAAATAGTTGTCACGTTTGGTTTTGTGCCGGTCAAATTGACAAAAGTTTGATTGAATTTTATTAATATTTTATCAATTAACAAAATAAAAAAATATGTCACCGGAAATAACTTTTAATTTATTTTAAGATGTAATTTTCAGTCTTTTAAAATAATGAGTGATTGACTTATAATCTTTGGTCAAAACTTAGTCAATTTGACCAACAAAAATAGAAATGTTACAGCTATTTTGGGATGGAGGGAGTAATGCATAGTGTAATTTCTTTATACCTACTTTTGTTGGAATTAAAATAAAAATCGATAGCAGGCATAGAGTTTGAATTAAGGTTTAGGAATGGTCCCCTTAGTTTGTGGTAATGGCAGAGATTTACAGCTCAATGATTGGTAAATTGACTAGGTTTGACTTTGCGGTAACTGTCAGATTTGAGTGCATTCAATTGGCCATATATCAGAAAACACATGTTTCATTTAGATATTGATAATACTCCCTCCGTCCCACCAGATTCTTTACAGTTTCCTTATTTGGCCGTCCCACCCATTTCTTTACATCACAAAACTTTCCTAAAATAGTTAATGGGTCCCACCACTTTCTCACTTTTTCTTCCTTTTCACACTACTTTTACTCCACCAACTCCCTTTTATATATTAAAAATCAATGGGTCCCACCACTTCACCCACTTTTCCTTCTCTTTTCCACTACTTTATATATATTTCTTAACCTCCGTGCCCAAACCCAATGTAAAGAATTGGGTGGGACGGGGGGAGTATCTCACACTCACAGGATGCCCAATCACTAAATGTAAAACTTTGCAAGTCATCATGTCCTCATCCCCCATTCGGGACTGTCGGAGACCCGGATTATTATTAGCCAATTATTTGTCAATTCAAATAAATTGATTATTCGTTTTAAAATTTTATATCACATAAACCATCAACTATCTAGTAGTGCCTAAATCGTTATAAATTTTTAAATTTTCAATTACTAAGTTAGGTCATCAAATTGACTGAAAAGATTAATTTGATATATTAAAATGAGAAATTATTTTGATATTTATTTCGTAAAAGAGGATTTGTAATATATTTTTTATCGGGACAAGTTAGAATTATACTCCCTCCGTTTCAATTTAGATGTCCACCTTGAAAAAATCACAAATTAATGACATTAAATGACCATAATATGTGGCATCAAATTAATATATAAAATATAAATAAGATATATGTGGAGTAGAATTGAGTTTAGGAATATGATTTTGCATTAAAAGTTGAAATAGACAACTAATTTGAAACAAATTTTTTCTTTGAAAGTGGACATGTAAATTGAAATGGAGGGAATGCTGTTTGGAAAATATTTTTAGCATCTATTTTTAGGTGTATGATTATTATACTATATCTATTTTTTCATATTTATTTGGAAATTTTAATGCAGATAATGTATTATAATTTTAATAAAATAATTATTTTGTGTTTATATGTTAAAATTGGTGATATAAATTTTGATTTTACTATTTTACTAACTGTATTCTAATTTTATGGATTTTTTAAATGAGAATATAAAATTATTATAGAAATAAATTCAATTGTTTTTTTTTTTTTGAAAGGCAAGGAAATATATTAATAATACGGCGAAGAGTACAAGATCCAACAGGATTACAAGAGCAAACAAAATGATCCTGCCTCAGGAACACTACAGCAGAACTATAAACTAAACACTGGACCAGAAAGTTACCCAAAAGTAGATACCTAGACATACGCAACTAACAAGTAATATTAGTAGTAGATATACTTAGAGACCAGCTTTGAAAAAGGCTCCAAGGCTCCAAGGCTCCAAGTAATATTAGTAATATTAGTAGTAAATAAATTCAATTGTGATACATTATTTGATTTGAGAATTGTATCTTTGATATTATAATCCATCACAACAAATTATCAATTATTCACTAAAATATTTATAATTTATACTTGATATATGATATATATATATATACACACACGATTTTCAATATATAATGCAGATATTTTTTAGGTTACCACCAAACAACAAAGAATAAAGGGAGCACAATGTCTACTTACTGTTTGATGGGCATGTGAATTCACGAGTGGGCAAAAAAGCTAACAATTATTGTAGAGAATGATGCCATTACATTAGACATTTCTATCTATCTTGTCAAATTATTCAACATATATATACATATTCTCCAACTTTTCACACGACAAACATGTGTGTACATAAGCAGAGGGGATATGTACCCTTGATATAAATTTATTTATATATAAGATCTGTCATTGGAAAATTTTATTTATTTTTTCATAATTTTGATAATACTTATAGATTTTACAAAATTGTTATGATATAAATAATTATTGATAACAGTAGATAGCTTTATAAAACATTTAGTTTTATAGAGAAACAAACTTTTTAAATAATTTTTAATATAATTAGTAAATTATTATCATAATATGTAGTTGAATACCTAAAACTAGTTTTATATTTATAATTTTACTTTAAAAGTGTTTGATTTTAAATAAGACATAAAAATTGCATGAGGGACATTCCAATGTTGTGGTCATGTTCATTTAAAAAAGTTACCTTGTCTATCTTAAATCGAATATAGTTTCATATATCATATTTTAGTTATGTTTAATTTATATTTATAATCACAATTTAATAACAATAAAATCTAATTTTTTGAAATTATGATTTTATAAATTTACAAAAAGTAATCCAGAGTTGTAAGGAAAACAAACATGGCCTATATTCACTTTTGACCTTCGAATCGAAGTTTTAAATATTTAGTTCATCATGTTATTCGCTAAAATTTGAAATTTTAATTTTTAGTAATATTTAGAATATAATATATCATAGATACAGAATTTAGTGCCCTTCCCTAAATTCATTTTAATAGATTTAATTCAAATTACATATTATACACATTATAATATCATAATGACCTTCAAATTCGGGCGAAAATGTCTTAGTCTAGATTTTTGATTTTTTTATTCAGAAAAATGTATTTTAACAAAAATTATAAAAATAAGTATTTTTACAATTATCTTTCTAGACTTAGGTATTTATGAAAAGATACAAAATTTTATGATAATGAATTAAAGTTTAATTAAATTATATTAACCGGCTGATTATATTTTCTCTTAAAATTTAATTTTTTATATTGTATATTGATAATATAAACAACAAATATTTTTATTATATATCTTGTAAATACTCTTAGAAATTTAATATGTCAGAATGTGTTTTTTATTAATTTTTAAATATCATTATTTAAATATCAAGGACTTATTTTAGGAAAAAAAGGGTTATATGTACATTTGTCAAACTCTTTTTTCTCGAATGGCCACATTATCACAAATTATTCATATTCACTTATTATATTATAATATTAATGTGATAAATGTCTGACCCTCTTTATTATATAAAATAATATATATAATTTGTTTATATATTTTTTGATTAGTCTGTTGTGTGTATATTAAGAGCTCAATTATATTTATTTGACTTCATATCTATTTATTTGACTTCATAGTATGGTTGTTGTATATGAATCACGTCCACCATCATTAAGAAATAAAAATAATAGAAAAATGGATATATTTTACTCATAATGTTGTGTTTGGTTGGAGTGAATGATTCCAGAAGGAATGAAATGAAAAATGAACTATCTATACATGATTTTTAAGAAATTTCATTCCTTTCTCCATTCCATAGATATCACCCCTTCCATTTGAGATTTTTTTCAAAACTTTCTTATTATTTCTATTAGTTTCAAATATTTTTTACTTATTTCATTCCATTCCATCCCATTATCCCCAACCAAACACAAAAAAAAAAAAAAAAAATTGGAAAAACAAATTTAAAGAGAATAAGGAGAGCCGCGGTCCCCAAAGAGGCAAATCGGTTGGCGAGACATGTGAATGGTATTGATAGCTGATTGAAAACAGGGTTTGTCCTTTTGGCCATTTACCAATTTGCTCTGTAGTGTTCCCCCGTCTTATCTCTCTGCCTCCTTACCATTTTTCTACGCTTCTCCCTCACTTTCGAATTTGATTGTTTGGCACAGTTTTTCTTACGTGTTTCAGTGTTTGTCATAATTATTATTTTTAATTTTTTAATAAAAATATATAATTAATATTATAATTCGAAAAGAAAAATTTTAAAAATAATAATTTCCACTAAACGGTCAAACGATTTAAAAGTGTGTGCAAAAAGTCCAGCGACCCAGACGAAGGAAGTACTATTCACCTCTCATACAAATATCATAATGTAATTTAGATTTTACATATATAAATATAATATAGTATGTATATATATATATATATATATTTAGAAATATTGTTATATATATTTTAAAACTTGCCACGTCTTGTTATTATAGTTGATACTCCTCGGTCCAATTTTGATACGGAGGTCTCGACACATGTTGTAAGATTCTTATATTTTATAAATATATTTCATAAATTATTTAAATTTTTATTGAAAAATATTTTTTAAGGTAAGTTATAAAATAATATTTTATAGAAAATTTAAAATAAGTGACAAATAATGTAAAAAATTGTATAAAATTAGAAGAGACGGAGCAGGTAACATAATGTAATTTGATTTTACGAATATACGAGAATATAGGTATGCGGTTAACAAAATAATTAGTACAGAAATTGGGCGTACTAGATTTTGTTTGTTATGCGTGTACTTTTGGACAAAACCACGATTGTGAGGCCCGTTTTGATTGAGGTGGGTGTGCTTGAATGCATTGCCTCCTCGTTAAGGCCATCACTAAAAGGTGATATTATAAAGTCATTAACTGAATGTGATATGTATGAGAAAAACATTGGAGTGTTACGTATAAGGTGGGTATAAATTTTAGATTGCTGAAGAAAAATATTATATTCCGGAGAAAAAAACACGAGTTTATAATTTTTGTAGAATGAAATGATCTTTTTCAATCATAAACAATGAAATAATTTTAGATATGATTATATGATACACTTTTTTTACCTAATAACATATAAATAAATACTTTTTCCTAACCTATACTCCTCCGGGTCCGTCCCATTCATTTATGTACTCCCTCCGTCCCATTCATCCATTCGGTGATAGTATGTATATATATATATATATTTAGATTTTACAAATATAAATATAATATTTATATTTACATGTGACTCTGTGATAAACTGATAATATATTAATAAATATATATATTTTTATTTTTAAAAAGAAAATTATAAAACCATACTTTACGGAAACATTAAAATACGTGCCGAACATTGAAATTTGATGAGTTTGGAAAGTTTTGATTGGTTGAATTGATGTAAATGCAGGGGGCCTTCCATATTTATGATTACATGACCAATAAGAATGCACCAAACTCATAGATGTTAGCGCTTACTGTGTGCCCATGGGCACACCATAGAAAAACCGTTACATTATTATCAGTTTATCACAGAGTCACATGTAAATATAAATATTTAATTTACAATATCACCGGTCCTACCAGCAAAAATAATTAATTATCACCGGCCCTAGAGTAGATCACGTTCTGAGTTTATCTTTTTATCTATTGACATGAGTAATTGGCAAATAGTGGGCGCAACTGACGCACAAGGGCTATTATAATGTTATAGCAGTTCTTTTGTACTTTCTTACTGTTTGAAGGAAAATAAATTTAAATGACGAAAATCGCACCAAAAATTTTGGTAGATTAAATTGAATGCCGAAATATGATGGATTGAACACCATAAACACTTACCACAATAGTTATGTATGTACAAGTGTTAACGGGAAATTTGATAGTTTGACAGAGTTTTTTTATTTTAGCCGGAATAAGATCTGTAATAATTGCCGCTTGTTGGAATTTATGTTTAAGAATGGTGGTAGTAATAAAATTTAAAATAGTTAGAGATTAATATTTCGAGTTGTCTTTTTGTCATCTCAACTTTTATTAGAATTCGATTTCTTTTCGACCTTTCCAAAATGGGCGCAATACGTTTGAAACAAACATAGATTTAAAATATTATTCAAAGGCCAGAGTTTTTCGAATCGCACTCGGACTCGGATTCTCCCAAACTCGCCGTAATCGCCGTTACACGGCTTATCCTAGATGTAAAAGCACGTCATTGGTTTCCGATGAGGACAACCCATCAGACTCCAGAATAAAGCCTTTTAAAAGATGCTGTCAAGAGATCCTACGAACTCCTTGACGATGACCCACCAGAATATAAAGCAATATTTCTCAACATTGTCTCAATATTCCTCGATGAGAATTTGCTCGTCAGAATATAGATTTTGGTTTTCTAACAGACAACAGAAATCACCTATGCTCGAGTGCGTTCTCTAAATACAATGTGGCATATCCCTGCTTTCCACGAGTCCACGTAGATCATTTTCATGTGTAGTTAGCGCTGTAATTCGAGCCGGGCGGCTCGAGAGCTCGCCCGGCTCGAACTCGTTTAACTAGGCTCGACTCGGCTTGTTTAACTAAACGAGCCGAGCTCCGGCAAAGGTTCCGGCTCGTTTAATTAAACGAGTTGGCTAGACTCGACTCGTGAAATTAAACGAGCCGAGTTCGGGTAGAGGTTTAGGCTCGATTAAGTGTAAAATTAAACGAGCCGGCTCGCCCGACTCGCTAAAATCGGCTTATTTAGCTAAACGAGCCCGCTCGACTCGTGAATATAAACGAGTCGAGTTCGGGTAGGGATTTAAACTCAATTAGTTAAACGAGCCGGCTCGACTCGGCTCGATTAACTTCGGCTCGAATTACGCCTGACTCGAAACTCGACTCGCTTGGCCCGAGTTACACCTCTATGTGTAGCTGAAATAGTTCTTTATTTTTTTTTAAGCAAAACGCGTTCACGTTTCAGGCCCACCAGAAGGTGCCCACACATCTTGAGCCAGGTTATGACCAGTTAATGCCTCTTCATGTTCATGTGGGTCTTTCCCATCAATCAAGCTCATATCTTCCTCCAATCAAATCGCATCTATATTGCAGGTTTTCTCGGAGACACCAAATACTCCAAACAATTAGGGCGCCCGTTTATCAAGCAATCCAGGCCTTGTCACAGTCCATCATCACATCTTCAATCTTCTACTGGGCCTAGCCCATCAATCAAATTTTGGGCATAAACAATAAGTATACAGACACACGACTGCAGTGGTTGCCTTAACATTAAGCAGGTGTTCATCCAAACATGAGTGTCATTGTCACTTCAGTTCTTTTCAGTCATGAAATATTATGAACCAAGAACCAATACTCTAATTTTCTCACCTTGTAGTTTGTGATGAACATAAGCATGAAACAGTTAGCTAACAATGTCAATTCAGCTACATTTCCATTGATATCATCTGCTTTCTGTTTTATTCGATATCGTCACTCGTCTCCTTGGTCACTTGTCACTTGTGTTCAAATCATGTGCAATTAGTATCTTCTACATTACAGAAACAAGTTCTGTAACTATCAGAACATATTTGCATATATCTACAGACACCAGGATTAATGAATGCTACTACATTTTCCCGTAAAATGAAGGCAAGCTTTCATTAAAAGCAAATTACAGAGTCGAAAATATTAATGTTCTCACTAACAAAAATAAAGCAAGCGAAATCTTTATTTTCAAATGAACCGCTAAAACCTAAGATACTAGAAATACCAACACCTGTACACACCACCAATTCCAGGGTATGCTATATATGCTATATGAATATAAAATGTATGCACAAATAATTATACCATCGATAATCTATAAGCAGAAGGAGACACCGAGGGGAAGAGGTATGGCCTGGCTTGAAAAATCACTCAGCTTCGAATGCCAAACAGTTTTGCCAACTGATGTCGATCCTTTCTAACTAAATAGGTCGAAGTAATGTCAGGAATTACCCTGCCTCATTTGTAACTGTAGTTGATATTTTCATCCTTGTGTGCCCCCTCTGATCCATTAATACTCGTCTACCTTATATCTTTTGTATGTCAGAATTCTGCCTCCCCGGCTCAGCCTCTAGAGTGTCAGCTTCATTTTTATGACGTCGTCGACCCTGAATAATCAAGTTCTGTGATTCATCATGCTTATTTTTACTTAATAAAAAACTTTACAGCTACCAAGTTAAGGCTTCATTGTGAGGCTCAGTCGATGTACAAATAAACTACACTGTTTTCGTAAACTAGATAATAATTTTTTATGCAAGTATTGACCTTGTAAGATTTAAAACATGAACGGTATACCAGACATAGGATGTATTGAATTCGCTGACACTATTAAACTCCGTACTATTCTCATCTTAGTGAATACCATGAATTTCCTAATAAAGTAACATTTCAGTGGAGAATATCACGTTTATATGTATAACAGATTAATGGTGTATGATGTTTCAGTACAAGAACTCATATCATACCTCTCGGGGTAATGGATATTCCTCTGATTCAAGCATACGAACAACTTCCCCCATTGTTAGCCTCTTTTCAGAATCTGGATCGACGCACCTCAAAGCAGTCAACAGGGCTCTTTTTAGAGCAGTTCTAGATGGCTTAGTCTCCATAGATTGATCGACGACTTCTTCTGACCGCCTACTCCCAACCATTAATTTTAGCCAGTCAACCATATTTACCTGCATATAATTGTGATATAGCAACAAAGTAAGCACAGTGTTTGAAGCTTCTATTTACAAACAGTGTAAGAACATAAAACTTCTATAATGTTGTCTGGTATCTGCAATTTGGAACAAAACTAATCTGTGGTTACAGTGTGTTCTGTGAATGGCGAATTGGCAATGGTCAACGTGTAATTTGGTAGCTTCGCTGTGTTCACTATTTATAAACTACTTACGTTCTCTAATTTATAAATATCATACCTACTTATTACTGGCCTTGAAAAATAATTGAGCATCCGAGTGATAATAGTATATACCTCATCTGCTGGACGGCTGTAATCCACTGGATCTCTTCCGGTGATTGCTTCTAAAAGCACAATGCCAAAGCTATATACATCGCTCTTCTCATTTAGAAGGCCACTATTGGCATATTCTGGTGCTACATATCTGTATATGGTGATAAGAACTGGGATGATGAGAAGTTGAAAATCGATAAGTGCTACAAGTCCAGCTATATGAAAATTGCTTACCCAAAAGTACCCATAACTCTTGTTGTAATGTGACTCTCACCGGCACCTAACAACTTGGCCAGACCAAAATCAGAAATTTTGGCATTGAATTCATCGTCTAATAGGATATTGCTTGACTTGATGTCTCGATGCACCACTTTTGGCTCAATGGCCTCGTGCAAGTAAGCAAGCCTGCAAAAGGTGTATCAAGTTAAATCTTGTTGGAAGCAACAAATGAAAACTAGAAAAAAAAATACAGATAGACTTACGCCTTAGCAGTGCCAAGTATAACTTTCATTCGAGCCTCCCAAGTAAGGCATCCTTGTTGACGCAGAGCTCCATGTAGCCACTGTTCTAAATTGCCATTGTTAACATACTCATAGACCAACATCCTGGTTCAGATTAGAAGTAACTAAGATTACAGAAATATATTTGCATGTAGTATAACAGATCATATAAAGCCTTAACTCTTCATAAACACCTTTCTTCGTAAAGGACGCAACGAACTCTAAAAAATAGAAAGGAAGAGGTTTATCCACTTCCAGAATATTAAAGGAAATTTAAGCAGATAAAGAAAAAAGAGGATATATAATACAAGGGGGAGAACACACATAAAAAGGACACAATTTCACATATTCCCTTCAAATTTATAGCATGAATTGTTGTTCATAAGAAATAAAATGACTCAGTAAACAAAATTCCAGACAAAGAGCCTGCACATGCATCATTTAATATGATCTAGTAATTAGTCTATGCATTCAAGCTTTGGTATATTTGTCATTTCCATAGAAAGCTCTTTAAATTTGAACAGATGCCCAAAGATTAATGGCTGTACCTTTGGGTCCCTTCAATGCAGTAACCCAGAAGTCTAACTAAGTTTTTGTGTCGCACATGGCCAATGGCCTCAACCTCAATCTTAAATTCCTTCTCTGCTTGTCCACTGCAGAAAATCAATTAAAACATAAAATTAGCTTGAGTTATGCTGAATTTAGTGGTAATTATGAGAACATTTTATATGTAGACTGAAAGAAACTGGCTTACAGATTGTTAAAGATCTTCTTAACAGCTACTAATGATCCATTAGGCAGACGGCCCTGGTAAACAACTCCATATCCACCTTCACCAATAACATTATCTTTTGAAAAACGATTTGTAGCAACTTCTAAATCCCTTAGTGTAAACCAATGGCCCCATCCAAGTTGAGAGAACTCTGATAAACCAGATAAAGGGGATGAAACATTCTGAGGATGTGAAGAAGGGTGATAGTTTTTATTCCCTTCTTCTCCTGATCCAGAACCAAGATTCTTATTCTCCAATTTATTGAAAGAACCGGATCGACTACTATCATGAGCATTCTTCATCTGCTCATCATTCAAATGCATCAAAAGCTTATCCGAATCTTTGCCATTGTACTTGTTTTCCGTGGAGGAAAATTCTCCAGCATAGGAAACAATACTGTTTGCTGAATTTTGATCCATTCTTATCTCTTTGAATTCACTTGATACAATATGGTTTTGGCTAATGGGAAGTGTCTCAGCAGTTCTCTTGGACTTCTTCCTTGAAATACATAATGGAAGCACCAAGAGGACGACAGGAATTACCACAAAAATCACAACTAGTGCCCACACCGGAAGATGAAAAATTGGCGTTTTCTTTGTTAAATCGTTGATGAGACCCATGTCTTTCAACACCAAAGATTTCTGCAAATTAGATTATAAAAAATCTCAACTAGCAGCTCTACACAATGCATATCCTAAATGTGTAATTTCTTCTATCATTCCCAAAAAAGGGAAAAAAGGGAAACACTTTCGATTAGACAAAAAAAAAACTCTATAACAAGAGCATATGGCTAAATGTTTACTTCTTCCTACAGTTTAGCACAAAGGGAGGGGGAGATCACTCAGATATGAAGATCATACATATAAAGTGAAAGTCAAAAGGCAACATTAGCTGGAAAGGCAATAAATAAATAAAAAGCAGGAACAGTTCAAGAGCAAAAAACAAAAGATGCAGCAAAATAATCAGCATTTATCATCCATCATCAAATGCATCACAATTCATAACTGATCAAACTATGAAACTAGTACATTCATTGCCACTACAACATCTTTATGCATTCACCAAAAATATTCATAAAAATACCTGTATTTGATGGGTTTTGAGAAATCAGCCAATTCTTAAACCAAAACTCTCTTCCAAAAATAAACCCACAATGCACTTAAGGCATTCAAGCCTTCTGGTATCAACTCCCCTCCTAAGATGATCAGAATTTAAAACCAAACAGCCCTGTAAAAATCACCTTCTGGGTCTTTTATATAGCCCAGATGGGTACTAAAATCAATCAAGAAGACCCTCAAAAGAAGAGATCAGCTGAACTTAAAAATGTCAAATTCAAATCCCACTTTCAAGTTGAATTATATGGCAAGGCATGTAGAGAGATGTAAAGAGCTGTGAGATTTAATATATATACACAGGTATGGAGGGATTGATTATTGGTGGGTGGCATTGATTTAGTAAAATAAAGCATGAGAATTCCCTAGAAATTAAAATTTCAAACTTTATCAGTTTCAAGAATTGACTTTAATCAGTGATTAATTACAGTAATTAATTTTTTTTAAACTTGTGAATTCGAGTATTTGATGATAAATCAAAGTAAAAACATCATAAGTGAGGTTAATTACAGAAGGGAAAATTTTGAAGTAACCATGATTACAATAGGAGAAATATTGTAGGTGTGATTTCAAGAGCAGTATACAAAGTGCAAATCAGTGGGAAGGTTAATGAATAGACTTTTGTTTACTACTAATACCATTTTTTGTGTTAATACTAATGTTTAAGCATTGCTATTTACAGACTTTGGAGTTTCATGAAGCATTGTAACATTAAAGTAGACTTTTACATAACCTATATTACGAAATTGATGTGATGATTATAGTCGGAGAGGAATAAACTTGCCTAAAAAATTTAAAAATATTCAGTTAAGGTATCAATTGATTTATCTGTGATTCCGTCCTCAAATTTATAACACGTTAAAAAAGCCGGAGCCACGGGAAAATGAATCGGTAGCTTAACGGAATATGAATGTTTTTCTTATTACCGTTCGATTCCTTAGCTAAAAATTATGATGTCAATTTCTTGACATAGATTATGTAAAGTCTATGTTTTTTTAATAAGGATGTAAACGGTAAAGTCTATGTTAATATCACAAACCAATTTATAGGGAGTATTATATTATTTCTTCACATGTACTCAAGATTTATCTCATTGACGATTCTTATTAAAAATATATGTGCAACTAACTATACAAGAACGGTCATAAAAATAAAAAAAATATTTCAGGCTCTAATATTTTATTCATATCGGTCAGTACTGTCTGTAGATGTATGAGATTGGATATTATTGTGGATTTGTAGTTCTGGAAACAGACTGGAAGGCACACCAAATTTGTGGTGCCTTCATTACTACGAGAATTCACAAAGTACACTGGGATAACAACTCTTCGTGATTGTAGGGAATTAATGTCATGCATGTAGTAGTAGAATTTACTCAACACAACAAACATTGTACAATAAAATTGATGCAACTCTTCCCAGATCTCTTTCAAACTCCGCTCCCATTTTTCTGCAATTATTGCACTGGATTTTAGCTGTTCTGTTATTACGACTGGGAAGAAGTCCGTCATGTGACGTGGTACTCTTGTTATCCGCTAGTCATGGTTTTTGGGTAATAAACTGAACGCCGATCATAATTACGAGCAATCAAATTTTATAATCAATGTAACAAAGAAATGCTATCGTAGGTGCATTCAAAATCATTATTGTGGATACAATTAGAAGAGGCGAGTGATCAACTTAATCCGGAAAAATACTAAACTAGTTTATGGTGTGCTTTGCTTGACAAAGCAGGGTTAAGTTTTGATAAGACACATGTTAGGCCCTACCAAGATTTCTTAATCTCAGGTATATTTGTCTTTATTGTTGCTTACAAACTGTATTTCCAACTATCATAATGCATCTCTTGAATGTCCATGTAAATTGTTCTCTCTAAATTCACAAAGATTATCATTATTCTAAAAATTCTTGATTTATTAAAAATTTTCAATTAATTTCTCATCAGTCCTTAAAAAATATTAATCGATTTATAGATTACACTTTGATTTTATTAAATATTTTTGATTTATCTGAAAATTTCTCAATAAATCCTGAATCAGTAGATCAAGCAATTAGTTCCAGTTTCATTGAAAACGAGCATCATTGTAGATTTATAGGCATTTTTCAGATATATAATGTGCTTGTTTAATCCAGCTGGTCAAAGCAATGAAAGTGATTGATTGTAAAGAGCCAAATCCACAAAACCAAAATGGAATGGTCACAGGATCTGCATAGAAATTCAATTTCTTTAGTTAACCGACAACCCCGTGGCTCCCTTTGCTGTCGGTTGGAGTAAAATAAAACAACTTCAACTACTACTACATGTATTCCATATTTAGATGTTTTAAGCAGTGCACAAAATTATCACAATCAGCAAAATATCGATAGTTTAATGATAAAAAAATGGAAGTTCAGAAACTGATCCTATCATAATCCTCAGGAAGCAAAACCAGCAGGCAATAGCAAAGAAAGTACTTGCTTATTGTAACTATAATGTGGGTTTAGATTCCATTTCTGCTAAGACATCTATGCCGTTTGTTATAGGTTTAAGAATGAAAGATCCTGAGAAATACTATCCATGTCAAAATATTATAAATTCTAAAAAAAAGAAAGAAGTATACCATCACTGACTATAAAATATCAAGAAAAAATAAAATATTAGATAACTCAATAATTATTTCTGAAATTTCCCCCAAATCTTAGTTGGTATTATATGATTGGTTTTACCTCACATTAATCTGTAAACCATCCAATTTGTCATTTGGAAAGGAAAATGAGGAAAAAAGTTAGGACAAAATTTGGAATATACAGAACTATTCAAAAAATATTCATATGTTCTTTGTATAAACAATTACTAACAATTATCCTAAAAAACACATATAAATAGTACTCCTACGTGAATATATTTGTCAAAGATTTGGTCCCATTCAGAAAAATAATTGCAGCCGCTCAAATGTCTCTGCAGCACATGAATCTTTGTTTTCTTTGATGAACTGGAATTTTGGATTCTGTTGGAAGTTACAGAAAAAGGGAACTACTTCCAGGAAGCTCAATCTTTGGATAGATACTCTCAATTCAGTTATTTATTATTTCCAACAATTGTATGTTTCGCTTACTTAATATTTGGTCGGTTTTGAGTTAACCAGAACACGGAAATAACTTCTTTTTTTTCAAATAATTTTAAATTAATCCAAGTCTGACATTATTTTGGTCCAAATTTATTATTTACGGATTGAATTTGTGCCGGACATTTCGTCTGATTTTTTCAGACTTGTGTGATGATGGGAGTAGGCGGTTAGGTTACAAACACCTTACACATAATCTTTGGTTTTTGTCTAATTAAAGATATGTAGGGTAATAAAGCCAATCATATTATCTTATGGTCAATGTTTTGGAGCTATTAAAACAGCCAAGTTTAGTTCTTCCTCTTCCAAACTAAAATACAAAGCATGAAAGCATTACAGCAGATCTAGGGGACTTGTCCCTGTATTTTTATCGATCCAGTTCTGTTAACAAACACGCGGAGTCTGGAGTCTTAAAAAGTCTTGAAGAGAATAAAGTTAACTGTTTGTTTCTTTTGTTTTTAAAATAACCTAAATCCACCGCTCACAAATTCGCTTCAATAAACTTCTCTTATATGCTCCGGTGTACAGGAGAGGTAATCTTTTTGTTAGTTGTTTTTATATATAGGAGTTATGTTTCGATAAATAATTTAGAAATTTTATATTAATGTTTAAAATAATTTTAAATATCATTTACTGTTTGATTGGTTACAAATTATATAATAAAGGGTCCTCAAATATACTCTCTGGGATCGAATAAAATATTTCATAATTTCATTTTACAATATTAGTGACATTCTATAATTAAACTTTATATTCAATTTAACAAATTTTGCACCTGCTTGCAGATAAATTACTTGGATATAATTCTAAATTTATCATATTGCATTGTCATATGAAAGTATTAATTATATTTTTAAGATCAAGTTAAAAATAGTTAGTTACCTAGGAGAAATATCATATGTAACAATATGGGCTACCCTCTCGTCTTGTCCGTTTTATGGATCCTTTATGCAAAGCCCAGTCAAAAAACCAAAGCCCATTTAATTCATTAAACGAGATGGATGAACTCTTGTACCGGCATTTCAACTTATCCAAATGCAATATTCAAGAAATTACAAAAAAAAATGAAAAATGAAAAAAAAATGCAGTTCATAAAGTTATGTTTGGTAAGAAAAAGCCGCTCGTGCTGTGTACTTTATTATCTTTACCACTCGAGTTTAGCGTGACGGTGACATTGACCGCAACTCTCTTGTCCTCTCATGTAATCTTTATCATTTCTCTTTAATTTTTTTCAAAAAAATTCAATTTATTTTATATTTATTTATCAATATATAAAACAAGATATAAAATTTTTAAATATCACTTTATAATCTAACCCTTTTGCACACATTTTGTAAACCACCAATTCACTCATTCCACGTGTCATGAAAATATTTATCTACATTTCTAAAACAATTTACCTTTACTTCCTTATTTGTGAAATATATAAAGAATAAAAAACAAGGACAATACTAAGTAAAGAAAAGTCCATAAAATTAGAGATATAATAAGGTGGGAGAGGGTGCATGTAAATAGAATACGGACGCGTCTTCTGATTTCTACCGTCTTCACAAATTGGTCTGAGCCAATTAAGACAAAGCTGTTACACTCGCTCTATATTCTCGCGTTATTGTAAGTTCATCCACATATACATACAATAATCTGTATCTATTTTTCATTATGCTGTATCTAATTACTATGCTCAAATGACTAGATTATCTACTTCGATTCACTGTAGCTGAAGATCAGCTGCGAATTTGTAGTTATACGTGTTAGTTTTTGTGATTTGATTGTGTTTAAGACTTGTTGTTTGTGTTTTTGTGATGCGTGTCATGTGAATGCGCATTGTGTTGTTTTGATCTGATTGGAATTGTGTTACGTTGTGGTGGAAGTTAGGTTTTGTTAGTCTGTTGATTACTGCATTTTCGGTGGTTGAAATGTCTTGATTTGCGGTGTCTTGTTTGGAAATAAGGCTTGGTGCTTCGTTTGATTGATTGTTTTAGGAAGCTGAGTGGCGGAGTTTGGGAGAAACAGATTTTGGAATTGTCGAGGAAATGGAGGTGTAATAATATGATGATGATTGTGGATAATACGGAGTTGGAGAGTAGAGTTATTTAAGTGGGAGATGATTTGTTGGAATGGAATTATAATATGAATGAGCATTGTGCTTGAAAAATGACAACATAATCGCTCATTCGCATTGGTTATATCCTAACAGCCAAAACCACATAAGAGTATCGTTAATGTGATGGAAATTTTGTTTGAACTCATGTGAGAGCTGGCTTGAGCATCATAAGCTTTAATTATTTGATGTTGGTGTGTAGTTCAAGTTAGAGTCAATTCGGTAGGCTTCGAGACAATCACAGTTTACCTCATCTTTTTGTTTGTTTTTTACTTTTTGTAAGGTAGTAGGCTAGTAGCCGTGCTAGGTTATCTTTATGATTATCAGTGGGTTCTAAGTGTTTGACTGGTTCTTACTTAGATAAAATGAGGTGAAACTTTGAAATAGAAGGATAATTTGGATATGATAAATTAACATGATTTTAAGATTCTTAGCAAATGTAGCTTAGAATAGGCGGAGCTCATTTACTGTTTGCATAGAATGAATTATCTTAGCTGAAATGGAATACTATCAAATGCCTAGTCATAAGAGCATGTCCAATGCAATGAGTGATTCTATATAAGTAATTTGACTTGAAGTATAGAACACACCTCTTCGATGCAATGCCAAATATGGATGTAGAATAACATTATATACACATGACTTTTGTTATAATTTGAAATCAGAAAGTGATTTTTGGTGCTAAAACAAAACCTGAAGTCTTTTGCATAGTCTTTGAAAAAAAAAAGGAGCTAAATAACTCTAAACAGAACCAAATTGCATCTAATCATATTTGAAAAAAATGCATGCTAGCTTTATTGCTTTAATCATCCATTTATCTCCCCTTTTTTATTGCTTTGCAATTTTAGCAACATCAATACTTGATTCCCCTTAGCATAGTCTTACTTCAAATCCATTTTTAGTATTGCCTTAGAGAGGTGCGTTCTCTGCATTGGACTTCACTTTTTATGTTAGCACCATTGATCATGTTTTCATGTCATAATATGTATTTTAGCATTGGACATGCTAATAGTGATATATTGTATCTTTATTCTGTAGTTGATTAATAATATCAAAGAAAACACATATGTTGGTGTTTGGTGATTACTCTATAAGAAAGAAAAGATTGAGGTTAGATTAATGTCACAGTGCGAACATTTCTTCTCTGTAGTTTTTGCGTGCTTCAATAAAATTTTAGAGAGAATTTTCAAATTCAACATTTTGCATTGAAAATATATGTGAAACAACTTTACCGTGTTTGTCACTTATCTCATTTACTGATTTTCACATTTTGTTCATTTATATTAACGTCGAAAGTTTTATGAATCAATTGGAAGCAAATTTTTAGGTGACATTGGCATACTGCTCACCATGGTTTAAAATAGCTGGATGATCCTGGTTTTACACACTAGGAACCATATCTGGCCTTAAAGCTTTAAAAGTGTCCAGATCTTGATACAGAAGGGCAATTTTCTGAAAGACATCAATAAGGAAAAATGATCGACAAGTCACTTTTTTTGACCTACTTTTACCTGCTAGTCTACATTCTGCTCTCGTCTGGAGTTATCCTCTACAACAAGGTATTACTTTGCATTTAATTAGTGTACCCATTTTTGCCTATTTTTGTGAAATCAGTGTTGTGCATTGGCATCTCTATTGCAGTTATTAGGCCTAATCCCAACAATTATTTCTTTCAAGACCACCCTATAGCTTGGCATAGTATCACGCGTCTCTCTTTTAGTTATAAACATTGCATCAGAGCTGAAAAAAGGAAGCGCAAAGTCCGAATGAAAAAATATATACATCATAGAGGAATGCTAAATACAGAATTGCACTTGTACATCTCGTGGTTTATAGTATTTTTTTAAACTTTTTTTTATTTCTATCTGCATTTGTTCCACAAAATTTTATTTATTTTTTAATAATTATATATCCCACATTTCTACCTTTAAGGTTTCTCACAATTACGGGGTCGGGTCCAGTAATTCCATTGTAAAACCTGAAGTTGTTTTAAATGGTACTGGAAACATAAGAATTAAATGTGTCCTTTCTTCTATGCATGGTCATATGTTAATTGCTTACACTACTGCCTTTGTACTTGATTTTTATTTTGGATGTGGTTGATGTGAATATGTGATTGAATATTCCTTGTCACATTTGTCTAGTTCTCCATTATGACCTGAAACTTTACGAATATATTGCTTGATTTTATAATGTCTAATTAATTATTGATTATATAATGCAGTGGGTTCTCTCTCCGAAGTACTTCAATTTTCCATTTCCTATAACACTTACAATGATTCATATGGGATTTTCTGGAGCAGTGGCATTCTTTCTCATTCGTGTTATTAAGGTGATACTCTACTAAAATTTATCAATTTCCCTTAGACATGGGTTTTCTAATAGCCATCTACTACATTTGATTGACTACTGTTGCAATTAACAATAGGATACCTGTATACTTCTATTTATCAAGTAAATTGATTGTAATGCAGCAAAACTAATTTTCAGCGTTTTAGTATTGTTTCATGCTTAGATTTCTTGCGGTTAGTTAATATGTACAAGTGTAGACATTGCTCTAGCGTGAATCTTCCAAACACACAATGGGTAGCAAAAATATTGAGCACGGTCTTCAGTAGTTAGTACTGTCCCACATTAGATCTGCATCTTAATATCATTTTGAGAACTAAAGTATCAAGATTTTCAGTGTAGTTTAATTGTATTTCTTTGGTGTTTTAAAAATAACTGCTCGCTGAAGTGACTTTGTAATGTTTACCCTACTTGTTTGGCAGGTCGTATCTCCTGTTAAAATGACATTTGAAATGTAAGAATCAAATTTTGTCTGAGAAGACTTAAAACTGTGTATATGATTCTACAGAATGTATGTTGCTTTAGGTGATTATGTTACATTCTTATATTTTAATTGCTTATGGCAGATACGCTACATGTGTGATCCCAATCAGTGCCTTCTTTGCTTCAAGTCTTTGGTAAGCACTAGAGCAAATTCTGTGATTGTGCTATCTGCTTCTATGCTTATGGGAAACTCTTCTTCATATTCCTTGAAATTTAATTTAGTGTTGTTTCCTGTGAGATTGCTTCTCTTTGCTATCATTCTTACTCTGCCGCTGATGTTATAATCTTATCACTCCACATGGTTATAGTTTGCTGATATAGCTCTGGTTATAGTATGGACTTTGGAGTTCTTTGGTCCTGTTCAAATTCACATGCCATAATGTGGTTGTTAATTATTAGAGTTAGGTGCTCTGTGTTTGCAATAAGACACTACTATATGACTTTTGAATTTGTTTAACATTAGTATTTTCCTGCAATAGTTTAGGTCTGAACATAACTTTACTTGCGTCAAATGACAGCAGTCAGAATAGAATCAATGAATAAATCGATCTATTTTTACCAAACAATATAAACACAGTTTTCTTTTTGGATGAGTACCAACAATATATGTTTGTGAAATAAATTCCTCCGCAATTATATATTTTCAAGTTGATTTTGATACATTATATACACAGAAACTGGTACAACTCTGTTTAGTTGGTGAGAATGGAATGGAATGAACAAAGTTACAGCAGAAATAATGCAGGTAGAATTAAAAAGTAAAAAAAAAATGAGGGTGTGCAAATTATCTATGATGAGATTTGTTAATAAACACAGTATGATGGAGAATGGAGATTGCTGCTAATATTGGGTGGTTTAAACTCTAGCTTATTCTGCAAGGAGTGGAATGGAGGTAAGGAATTAAAGTTTTAAACATTTACCCAGCCAAAAACAAATTACATTCCCTTATCTGAGCTGTTTCTACTTCGTATAACATGCACAGTTTGCTTCAGTGTCTAATTTAGAATTTTTCAATGAAGGATTATAAGTTATGCCTTACTAGTCCCCTAACTGATAATGACAACTTTTGGAAGACAATTACTCTAACATGCGTTGTAAATTCAAATTATTTAAAGTTAGCATGCACTATTTGTATCTTAAATAATAACGCTCACTTATTTTATCGACACAGGTTTGGTAACACAGCATACTTGCATATATCCGTGGCTTTCATTCAGATGCTCAAAGCCCTAAGTATGCGTTTCAGATATTATTTACGTTCCTTGCTATATATAGTGAAGAGTTGCTTACATATAGTTCTGTATTTTATAGTGCCTGTGGCAACATTCCTCATGGCCGTTCTATGCGGCACAGACAAATTAAGATGGGACGTTTTCTTGAATATGTTGCTGGTCAGTGTTGGAGTGGTTGTATCCTCTTATGGGGAAATCCATTTTAATGTGATTGGTACAGCTTACCAAGTCACAGGTATATTTGCAGAAGCTCTGAGGCTAGTCTTAACCCAAGTCCTCCTTCAAAAGAAAGGCTTGACACTCAATCCTATCACAAGCTTATATTACATCGCTCCATGCAGGTTTAAGTTGATTGCTTTTTCAATATATATATTTTTACTAGTAGGTTTAGAAAAATTGTGCAACCATTGCTGAAAGTTTAAAATGTACATATAAATTTTAATACACAGATGTCCTTGCTCCATCATTATTCCTGTACCTAGGCAAGATTATTGACTAGGTGATATTCACTGAAAAGAGTCTTCTATTTTTTATGCAAGGAGCAAGTGTTGTTTAGTGCATGAAGCTACTTTTTTTCTTGGTATTACGCATGTATTATCTTTCCTTAGGGCAACAAAAAGTGGAATGCCTCCCGTTTTCAATTCATAAATTTTGTAAAAGATGACCCTGTTACATAACTTCTGTGTTGCTATATTTTGTCACTTGCAGTTTTGCATTTCTATTTGTGCCTTGGTACTTCTTGGAGCAGCCTGGGATGGAAGTCTCGCAGATTAAATTCAATTTCTGGATCTTTTTCTCCAATGCCATTTGTGCTCTAGCATTGAACTTCTCAATTTTCTTAGTGATTGGTAGAACCGGAGCAGTGACAGTTCGAGTCGCTGGTGTTCTGAAAGATTGGATATTGATTGCTCTTTCAACTGTAATATTTCCGGAGTCTATTATTACTGGACTAAACATTACTGGCTATGCAATAGGTATCTAATTAACATATTTCTTAAAGCTAACCCCCCTCCATATGCTTTTAACATTATTCTTTGATGTTTATTTGCTTCAGCACTATGTGGTGTTGTCTTTTATAACTACATAAAAGTCAGGGATGTTCGTTCATCTCAACTTCCAGTTGAAAGTATTCCAGAAGGAATGACACAGGTCAGTTTTTGCAATATCTCATGTTATTTATGGATTTAACTGTTTGTAGTTTATCCCCCCTATATTCTTTTAGGACTTATATGTGTATATACATTTTATAGATATAAAGTGATCAATGAGCAGGAGAAGGATAAAATCTCTACAAATTACATACTGTATTTATACGAGCTTTTAATCTGTTCTAAAGGATGACCTGAATGAATGCGGAGAATAGCTACCAAGGGTTTGGGTTGAAGGAATATGACATTTGCCTTTAGAATATGATAAAGGCACGAGTTTCATTAATTTATTCCCCGCATTCATTCAGGTCAATTAATTAATGAAACTCGTGCCTTTATCATATTCTAAAGGCAAATGTCATGTTCCTAAAATCCAAGTTTCATTAATTTATTTAGTTATAGTTAAAATTAATTATTTTAATATATGAAAGTTACAAAATGAATGTGTACATACATACTTAGAGCATCTCCAACTCCGCTGAACCCTTAGCCAAAATTAATTAATACATACCATATATAAAAAATTATAGAGATTCTATAAAAAAAAAAATTCAACTCCTATAAGACATTGCAGCTGTCTATAATTTTAGTCAACCTCTAGATATTGGCTATATTTGGCCAACCTCTAGCGACGTATAGACCTTAACAAAATTTCACATCATCTGTGACCATATTAAAAAACATGCCAAAAAGTAACGTATACAATTCATTAGGACAGAGGGAGTATCTTTTATTGAAGCATTAAAGTGCGTTCCGAATAGTAAACGTATATAATTAAATGGGACGAAGGGAGCAATAGATAATGTGGAATCTTGCTACAGGCCTTTAGAGGTTGGCCAAATATCGCCAACATCAGTAGGTTGGCTATAATTATAGACAAGGGGAATGCCCCATTGGAGTTGGTTTTTTTTTACAAAATCTCTCAATTTTTTATTTTTAGCATGTAGTAATGACTTTTAGCTAAGGGTTTTATAGGGTTGGAGATGCTCTTAGGTACCCAGTATTTAGTAAGAGAAGGGTTAGGTGCATTATTTAGAAGGGAGTTTCATCAAGTATGCCGGGTTTCTATCTACTACCATCGTATTATACCTTAAAATTGTTGGATTATCTTAAAAGGGATGCTGTATTTAATCTTGGTTTGGATTTATGGTCAACAGGAATGGAAGTTTGAGAAGAAGCCGACAGATAGTTACGATGATGATACAAATAGTAGAGGCCTCGGTTCTGCTTCTGATCAAAGTGTAGACGAAGAGGCACCACTAATTTCTTCATCTAGGATCTCGCATATTGGGCGTTCACAGCTAAGCAACCGGGATGTATAATGGGATGTATTATAGTCATAGGAGCGCACACTTTGTTTAAAAGTGAAGCAAGACAGGCTGCTTTCAAGTGATCCATATATCCAATAGTCACTAGTAAATATTCAATTTTTGTAGGGGATATAAACTACTAAAACAAGCCGCAATACTTAGTGGGACATCTATTCATCCAGCGGCAGACTTAGCACAGTTCAAATTATGCTCGGGTTCTTGATTTTAATGGCATTATCTTCTTTCTTCTGTGGTTTGCCTTGGCCGGATGTGCTGGTAACATTTTTCATACTACCAAGTTACAGGCTTGAACAGCCACTTATATTTGTCAGGAGAAGGTACATGACATATTGACTTGTATTCATTAATTTATTCAATCATCATAATTATAAAATTATTTATTGTTGAAAAAATTCGACGTCCATTTTAGTGTGTTTCTTCCCTGTATCAGTGGAGCTGGCCTCGTTAATACACCCATTAACACTCAATCCTACAACTTCCACATTGGATCTTATTCTGTTAATGGTCAAGTTTGTTGTGCCCGGCAACGTGTGTATATTATATATTGCTACGATCTTAACGTTCAAATTTCTTATTTACTTTACAAATTCTTTTAATGTTCAAATTTCTTGTTCAATCTATTATGTAATACGGCAAGGTTAATTATCATGATGAACTACATTGCTAGATATTTACATGACCCAGAAAAGAATCGTTACAGGAAATATTATATCCCGTATTATGATATTGTCATCATCAATATTTGAATTCTTATGATTTTATCAATTTTTATTTCCAATCTATTATGTCCATATGATTTTTTAAACTTTATAATAAATCATTATTTAATATTTGATTATTTATAAACCACTATAAAATGTGTAATATGTAATATAGGGATGTCTGTTAGTTTTTAATATTAAATAAATAATTACATCATCATTATAATCATGAAAGATCCAATCAATCGTGACTAATCCTCAAAAAATCGTAAAGAAATTTGAAAAGTGTGATTAACATTAAAAGTTAGTTTGTCACTATGTGCAGAGACAGTAGTGCTCTATGCCTATATCTACACAACTGCTGACACTACTATTCGACTTTAATTTCCATTTGTTTCATGCCCTTCTTGAAATGGCCGCCAAGAAGCTGTGCGAGTCATTCTCCAAGAGCCTGTTGGATGAAGTTCATCGATGCGGGTGCATGAAGCAGACCGGGGTGAGTCTCCGGTACATGATGGAATTTGGGTCCAAGCCCACTCTCAGAAATCTTTTGATTTCAGCTCAGTTTCTTCACAAAGAGCTCCCTATCAGGATTGCTCGCAGAGCTATTGAGCTTCAGAAACTACCCTATGGTTTATCTGATAAGCCTGCTGTTCTTAAGGTCTCTCTCTCTCTCTCTCTCTCTCTCTCTCTCTCTCCCTCTCTCCCCCTCTCTCCCCCCTCCCTCCCTCTCTCTGCCTCTCTCTCTCCCCCTCTCCCCCTCTCCCTCTTTCCGTCCCTCCCTCGGGTTCTCTTTAATTTGTCCTTTTACTTACAAGTATGACATAGAATATGGTTTGATTGTTTAAAGTATTTAGCAGGAATTTAGCCATCAATACTTTATTTGTATCTAGTCATCGAATGGGACTTCGTAAATTTAGCAAAGAAAGAAAAACGAGACTTCATAATGTGATTAATTAGCTTTGTTGATATAAGAGGCCAGAGGGAGCGTCTTGGTAGCCTAGAGGTAATGGTGTATCTTGTTCCCCCCATGTGGTAAAGGGCCGGCCTCTTTTAGAAAAACAGGGAGCATAGATTCTGTGGGAGATTGGTGGATGCATTTAATTGTGAATTTTGGCATTTGAGGTTTTCAGTTGTTACCTTAAATAATAGAGGAAATCTTGATTTCTCTCCTAGTTTCTGCTAAGATCCCTGTTATTTTTCTCAATATATATCATTCGATTCCCATGCTTTGAGTAAATAGGGGTGAATGGTGATAGGCAAACATAAATAGGATGTGGAACTCACGAAAATGCTAATACAGTGTGCTTTTGTTATATTACATTGTAAAGGCTCTAGACAAAGATATAGGAATCCTTGATGGACTTCGACAGGCAATAGAAATGCTTTTGCATTGTTAGGTAGAATATCCTTTGTGTCTTTCTAGTGCTTAATTTTATCAGTGGAGTCACTGGAGCGTAGATTACGGGGTGGTTTGTAAACATGTAAATTGGTGATTTTGATTAATCAGTTTTATACTTGCTTTTCCTCACTCTTTTACTTGGTAGGTGCGCGATTGGTATTTGGATTCATTTCGTGACCTTAAATCCTTCCCTGACATCAAGGACAATAATGATGAGTTAGAATTCACAAAAATGATTAAGATGATCAAGGTGAGACACAATAATGTTGTGCCCACAATGGCCTTGGGAGTCCAACAATTGAAGAAAGCTCTGCATCCAAAGGTTCATAATGACGGTCTAGAAGAAATTCACCAGTTTCTGGATCGCTTCTACATGTCTAGGATTGGAATACGTATGCTTATAGGTATGTGCTCTCTGTTGTAATGTTTATCTCGATTCTTTGTCACTGATGGTTTTGTATTAGGCAAGATACTGAAATGATTGTAAATTTTAATCCTGGATTTAACTTAGGGCAACATGTGGAATTACACAATCCCAATCCTCCTCCAGATGTTGTAGGCTACATACATACTAAAATGTCTCCTCTGGAGGTAGCAAGAAGTGCCAGTGAGGATGCTCGTGGCATTTGTCTGCGTGAATATGGCAGTGCACCTGATGTTAATATCTACGGGGATTCTAATTTTACTTTCCCGTGAGTACTAGTTTTCCTGATTTACTGTTTCTTCTTCACATGAAAGCCCCTTTTATTGTAAGGGGTTTGTACACACCGATAAAATGCTAATGTCAATCACTTTGATGTGTTAATATATGTTATGCATTTATAATGGCTAATGATAAATGAATATTTATTAAATACTTTAACTCTTTGAATACTTGATATTTTTTTGTAATTTCAGGTATGTTCCAAATCACTTGCATATGATGGTTTTTGAGTTGGTTAAGAACTCATTGCGAGCTGTCCAAGAGAGGTTTATGGACTTGGATAAAATTGCACCTCCTGTTCGAATTATAGTGGCTGACGGGTTAGAAGATGTTACCATCAAGGTCTGATCCATAAATTTTGTAGCATAAAATCTCTTGTGTATGTTCATAAAATTAGAGTATAGAGGTGCTACTGTTACAGTAACTCACTGTATCGAACGCTTGCTAACACATGTATCATTTTAATATATGTAGATTTCTGATGAAGGTGGCGGCATAGCAAGAAGTGGTCTGCCTAAAATTTTTACATATCTCTACAGCACTGCAAAAAACCCATTGTGTGAGCAGCCAGATCTCGAAACAGCTAATGTGGCGACAATGGCTGGGTATGGATACGGGCTCCCGATTAGCCGTTTGTATGCTCGGTATTTTGGAGGGGATCTGCAAATTATCTCTATGGAAGGATATGGTATGCCTTTTAACCTTCTTTTTTATTGCCTTGTAAATGAATCACTGAATCTGTTAGAGCACTAACATTGCTACACCTAGAGGAATGAAATAAAAAAATTATCCAAATGTGTAGCTATAGTATTGCACTTGTACCTTAAATGTAGATTTTTTACGGTCAGGACTCAGGTGCATTCCTGTTGTTCACTAAACTATTATTTTTAATCTGCAACCTTACTTGACTTCATTGCCAACTAATCCGCAACAGTGACTAGAATATAGGGTGTTCTACATAAGATTAAGATTGCCTTTTGACCTTGTGGTGTTACAATTTGTAATTTGTGCTATTTATGCAGGGACTGATGCTTATCTTCATTTGTCTCGCTTGGGAGATTCACAAGAGCCCCTGCCATGATACCTCCATTCTCAATCAAGATTCAACAAGCTAGCAATACTTTCACAGTACAATGCACATGTAAATACTCCGAACATATAAAATTGCAGCATATCTTCAAATATATACTTGATGTAAATATGCAAAGCTTTACTTTGTATAAAAGTTCATATGTGCGTCTTGTATATGGCTATATGATCCTTTACCATTGTTAGACACTCACAACATGATTGTAGAGCTGAAGTGTTATTTCCCGATTTTTCTGGTATCCCATCTGATGATGCAGTACAATTTGAAACTCTTCCTGGGTTGAGTAATTGTTGTCTTATTTTCCCAGAGTTTGGCAACTAGATAACATGAACTCACTTTCACATCCTAAGTTTCCACATCCACAGCTAAGTACAATTACATGGAAAATGAGATAAACACCATTTTTCTTCATTGACAAGGCTCCCATCCATATCATTGAAGATTTAACCACATGTTTAAATGAACTAAAATCTATAGTGTCCACTATCCAAGAGTGAGGGGGGTTGGGACTTGCTGAAGTTTTGACACCATTAGTTTTGGGTTTGATTGTCTTCAAGTCACAGCTGGGCAACAAATTCGGGATTAAGAGAGTGATGGAGGTCTCCATTTTCCCATCAGTGTCTTCTTTGCTTCACAAGTTTGTAGGATTGGTGGCCTTTTATTTTCAATGTTTTCGCCCCTTTTAGTTGACATTACTCTTCCATTATTCAAACTTAACGTCAGATGACAGCATATTAGATGCAAATAAACAGTGTCGAACGAATTAGATGCAACACCATCTGCTTGGTAAAAAAGAAACACAGTTTTTCTGCATGATTAGAGTTGGTTCTACACCATTTTGGTGTCCCTGGGGCTGTAATTCATATCAGACTGTTTGCTAGCAGCTTGAACGTCAAATTGTTTAACATGTCTCGATTCGACTCAAACTCATATGTAAGTCGAGGTTAAACAAATCGTCTGACCCAAATAAAATACTTTTTCCTGGTAAGGGTGATCCGTTGGAGATAAATCCAGTTTTTCCCTCTTCTGGATTCTTTCGAATTTGCCTTTCACTCCTCCGTCATCTCTTCCAAGTCGATTTTCTCATATCTTTTTGTCATTTCTCTTCGCACCCTCCTCTTTTCTTTTCTTTATTTTGAATAATAAAAAGACGAGGGTGTCCTAAATAAAAATTGTAGGATATTATTTCACGACATTCCATATACAAGCCTCTTCAAACTTGCTTGAGATTAAAAAGTTGCTAAAATAACTATGCTTCGGGTATTGGCCCCCATTATCAATATATCCATTATTAGTGTCGTGAATATCAGGATTCAGAAAAATGGTCCTAGATCCCATTTATTAATACTACATCATCGCTGTTTTGGATATTCATAAAAAACGCTACATCGTCTAACGTTCTAACATGCTAGTTTATGTAACATTCTATTAGATTAACCCTAATCGAAAAATAACAAAACGTTACACGATCTAGCGTTTTCTTCTCAAATTGAAAAGACTTTATTATTCGGCGTTACTAACTCATACTTAGGGTCATTTTTTCCAACTCTGTTATTGTGAACATCGGTGAGTTTGTATGCTTGAGATTGAAAAGTTTTTAAAACAACTACGAATTAGGGGTGTTAACGAAACGAATTCGAAACGAATACTATAGTTTTTGTATTTGTATTCGGTTTAAATATACATATTCGGATTTGTATTCGTTTATTATCCGAATAGTTATTTGTATTCGTATTCGTATTCGGTTAAGTTAACGAACTATTCATATTCGTTTAAGGCACTCATTTAAAAGAAAATGAAAAAAATAACTAAACTGCTGACATGTGACAAAAGTTATAAACTCCCATACTTCACCAATTCAAGCAAACTATAAAAAGTACTAATAATACAGACTACAGTCATCCAACTCAAATAATATAAAATTCAAATTACTGATTGAACAAACCTGGATAAACCAGAAGGTGTGACATTTTGTTTCTGATTTGTCGGTCTGTGGCTATAACCAGAAGAGCTCCCCTTACCAGTACATAATCTTATTAAATAAAAATATAATATTTTTCTATATAATATAAAATAATATATATATATATATAATTTAATTTCCGAATAATTAAGCGAATAGCGAATACGAATATTTATCTATTCGAATTTGTATTCGTTAACAAACCGAATATTTTTTAAGATTTGAATTCGTATTTGTATTTGCTAACAAACGAATACGAATAATGTTAAACGAATTCGAATACCGAATATTTCATTAAATATTCGTTTCATTAACAGCCCTACTACGAATGAACGAGTTGAACTCGAGTACATACCAAACTTGGCTAAAACATTATTCGAACTCCGAAAGCCTGGTTGGAAGTTAGAACTCGAAACGCACTCCAGCTTGAGCACACATATACATATAACATATTCATATCAGAACTATTGCTTAAAATTATATTTATTATAAAATATCATTTTATATTAATATTATTATATTGGTTATACGCGAGCAGACCAAAAGCTGACAAAAAATTGAGATCGTTTTTCAATTTTCTTCTCTGACTCGAATTACATCCAAGCTTGATATCTTTACCTTCCCACTAAACTGATTTCTAATCTCCAGCAGTATCAACTATAAAGGCCTCTTGATATTTTGAGTTTGGTTTTGAATGAAATCGACCCCTAATACTACATGATGTGAAGGGTGAGCACGGGACTGAACCGAATAAACCGATAATCAAAGTTTCATTTTTTCCCGAACCGCACCGGATCAAAATTTTATTATGAACCGAATCGGATCGAATTGAAATTATTCGATTCTATCCGGTCAAGATTGTAATAACCGATTCTTTTAAAAATTATATATAAAATATTATATAAATAATGTTAAAAGTCATGAATTTATAACACTTAAAGGCAGATAAACTTGTTGAGTTTATATGCAGTTTTATAGTTGTTCACATATACTCAACCATTTTTTAGTTTTCACACACTAAAACGACATAATAATTTAGTTCCGGATGAACTTGTTAAATTTATATGCAATTTTATAGTGGTCCATAAATATTTGCAAATATATAGCATAAAACTTACTGCAAATAGCTGTTTATAGTCATAGGTGGTCATTAAATTATATTTCTGAAAATGTAACCTAAACTGTATTGTTTTAACTTTGAGACATATATCTTTTAATTAATTGTGTTTTTCATATTAATTTTATGCAAATGTAACATAAGATAACATTAAACGTGCACTAAAGAATTAAGGTGTAACGGTTTAATACCAACCTCAGTTTATATTAATGGTGAATTCTTGTTTGAAGGACGTGCACTCATATTAAGATTATTAATAAGCATTAGCATGCATGCATGTCTAATTTTCAACATTTCATCAAGCCCCTTTTGAAATCATCCCCATGGGAGCACCATCCTCCTTGATCATATTACAGCCAAATCTTTCGAAAAGTTAGGATAGTCTTGATGAACAAGCTGGTTCTTTTTGCAGTGGCCGGTGTCGCGGTGGTCGGTGCAGTCATAGGCCTTCTCAGCAGTGATGTTGTGCACAAGAAATCATCATCAACAAAAGCGGAATCAAAGAGTGATCCTCTGGCCTATACCTCAAAGCCCGTGGCATCGGTGTGCCATTCCACGGATTACAAGGAGGCTTGTGTTAATAGCTTGGGAATTCTGGTTAATAATCAGACTGCAAGTCCTAAGGAATTCATTCAGGCTGCTTTAGACTCTACCCTTAAAGAAGTTAAATTGGCCTTAGACAGATCAGGCATTATTGGAAAATCTGTCAAGGGGCCTCAGGAAAAGATGGCTGTTGATGATTGCCAGAGCTTGTTGAACTTTGCTTCTGATGAGCTGGAGAACTCATTGTCTTCTGTTGGAAATACCGATTTGCATAAAATGAGAGACAGAGAGGCCGAGTTGAGGAACTGGCTGAGTGCAGCCATTGCGTATCATCAGACTTGCATTGATGGATGTGCTAATTCCCGTGAGCTGAATGAAACAATGTCGAATGGACTCATGAATGCCACACAATTGACAAGCAATGCATTGGCTATTGTTTCAACAATGCAGGATATTTTTAAGTCCTTTAACGTTTCTGTGAACAAGACTGAACCTACTAGACGCCAGCTTGAGGGATTGGAGGGTGATAAGGCCGGTTATCCTTCATGGCTTTCGTCTGCAGATAGGAAATTGTTGGCCAGTGATTACGCGGGCCGGACACCCAATGCAGTTGTGGCACAAGACGGAAGTGGTCAGTACAAGACCATCAATGAGGCTCTTGCTGCATATCCAAAGAACCACCAAGGGAGATTTGTGATATATGTGAAAGCAGGGACTTATAATGAATATGTAACTGTTACCAAGGATCAAGTGAATGTGTATATGTATGGAGATGGACCGCGCAAGACGATGGTCACAGGCAATAAGAGCAATGCCAAAGGAATTTCAACAATGCAGAGTGCAACATTTGGCAAGTCTACATCTATGTATGCATAATCATTGTATTGAAAAGGAAAGTTAAAATGTACTAACCAGATGGTCATTTCTTGCAGCTGCAGTTGGGGCGGGATTCGTGGCTAAGAGTATGGGATTCCAGAACACAGCAGGCCCTGATGGACATCAGGCAGTGGCGCTCAGAAGTCAATCAGATATGTCTGCATTTTATAACTGCAGAATTGATGGATACCAAGATACCTTGTACACGCAAACGCATCGCCAGTTCTACCGCAACTGTGTCATTTCAGGCACCGTGGATTTCATATTTGGTGACGGAGCCGTTGTTATTCAGAACTGTCTGATCATCGTCAGAATGCCAGGTCCAAGCCAGAAAAATACAATTACTGCACAGGGGAGAACAGACAAGCGCGAACCAACAGGCATAGTCATTCAGAACTGTCGTATTGTCCCTGAGCAAAAACTCTTCCCGCAGAGATTCCAGATCCAAACTTTCCTGGGAAGGCCCTGGAAACAATACTCCATGACACTGATCATGGAATCAACTCTAGCTGACTTCATACAACCAGCTGGATGGATGCCATGGCAAGGGAGCTTTGCACTCGATACATTGTTTTACAGAGAGTACGCGAACCGCGGTCCAGGCTCAGGTACTACACAAAGGGTCAACTGGAGAGGCTACAAAGTTATTACTGACAAGAATGAGGCTCAACCATACACTGCTGGCCCGTTTCTTCAAGGAGACCAGTGGCTCCAAGGAACTGGAGCTCCATTTGTCCTAGGCTTTGCACATTAGTGTATTTTTAGAATTACGCAGCAAATTAAACAAACTACATTACAAAGAAAATATAATCTCTATCTTGTAAATGATATCTTGGCACTGAAGTAGTGGACTATTGAACATTATAAGTCTTAGTGATTAGTGAAGAGTATAAATTATTTATACAGTTTTCCAGGACACTGGCATGAGCTTCACTTGCCCCCAAAGTATAACCTGAAAATTTGGTGCTCACTTGAATGAAGGTATGGATATCAATAAATGTTGACTAAACATTTCCAAGCAATAATTCTTGCAGTTCCTTGCCCAAGATCAATTGTTTCAACATTTATTTTAAAGACCACATTGGCTCCAAAAACAATTCCAGTCTGTTTGAGCTTCAAAAATGGAATACATGACAAATTACATAACTAAGTTGCTAATTTGGCTGTAGAAGTGAACTCTATGACTACTCCATGGACAGAATCCGGAGGGGTAAAAGTCGAAGAAAAATATTATCACGAGTACTTTTAACCAAGGTCATCGGCATAAACTGATCCTTAATGATTTTGAGGCGGATTAGATCTCTCAGCTAGTCTGCTGCCATAAATGGATCAACATCCCCAAGATCAGCTATTAGAGGTTCTACCGTCGCTGGGTCCTCATCTTCAGGAGCGAGATATGTAGGAAATGGAAGCAAAGATGCATCTGTTTTCTTGTACACTGCATCTTTAATAAACACAAAGTTTCCTGTAGCACCTGGAACCTGCAGAAAAGTAATGTCAATACATCATTAGCAGATCGTTTTACAAAATTTCAAACATATAAGCAGAGGTACCTTTGGATTAAGACATGAGTTCCAACATGCAAACTTAAATTTTGTAATTTTAGATATATATGTCACCTATTCTAAAGGCCCGCGGGGCTTCTAAACATCCAAATCAACAATGGATATTGAAGCCCCAGTCCCAGATGATAAAAAAAAATTCATATAGACCTACAATCACTTTGTTGACTTAAGAGCATTTCCAATAGGTTCTTCAAACAAGGTCTTTAACTTTAAATTTAAAGATGTCCAAAATTACTGCTCCAATAGGCACGCAGAAGCTCTTTAAAAACTAAAGAACCTCTTCTCTCTCCTCTCTTTTAAAAAATATCTAGGTGCTCTTAACTTATTTTTGTGAATATAATATTCACTTCTCTCCAATTCTGTTCACTTTCTTCCAAAGCCTGTTGGAGATGCTCTTAATGACCAAAATGTACCATCCGAAAATCAGACAGTTAAAAAAACCAGTTTCCTGCTTTACATCCACAACTAGACAGTTACAGAAAACAAAAAAGAAAAAGTTGGAAAATCATACTTGGCCTCTCACATAGATCAAATTCCTTGCAGGTTCTATTTTATACACCCATACATTTTTTACTGTTCTTTGCTTTCCACCCATGCGCCCAGGCATCTTTTTGCCTTTAAATACCTGTAAAAATCACAGAAATTATTTGCAACACAATATCTACTATTTCCACTATATAAAGGTTAGGCATTTATCTTCCTAAGGAACTCCAGAGCAAAAGGTACACATTTTGGTATCAAGTCGAAGTAAATAATACATTTATTCACGGCAAACAACGATAACGAAATTTTTAATGACACGTTTGCTCAATTAAAAATATTGAAGTCTTCAGAGGCATTAATCATCTACTTTCTGCACAACTCTCCATTCTTCTACACACAAAGATTTGGTTCGACTAAAATTGGCATTTTATACTTCAATCCTGCAGTATAATAACTCTAGAAAACCTTCCCCTAAAATGTCAGAATATCAGATGTGACCTTTTCCACAAGAGAATTGTTCCCCGGGGGATAGTTCCCTGCTATATAGTAGTCAAAAATCGCAACTTCTCAAGCAGAATATGGCAAAATTACAATTGTAACAGATTCATCAATAAACAAGTAAATCTGAAGAATGCTATTAGACTGTCACTGCATCAGGCAGAAATATTTCAATCTAGAAAAAAAAAAACGATTGGTAGATTATGTTTCAACCCCTCCCGCATACATTTTTGTGCTAGAATTGGTATGAGCAGGGTAAATTTCCAAATAAGTGCTTAACTGCTTACTTCTCATGCACCTCTATGCATATTCAGACATAACATTATTTAGTCAATATACACAGAATTCTTCCTTTTTCTTGTTCAGACAAACTTCTATGCATTTAGGCTAGTACTAATTATTGTCATGCATTGACAAGGGACGTCCAGCACAGCGCGTTATATTTAGGTTATACAGAATTTTCAACCTGCTTATTTCTGCGCTGATCAAAGTTTTCACATTATTTTAAGGGAAAAAAAAAATGAATCTTAACATCAGTGATGCCAACATCTCTCTTCTTTCTTCTCTACTCTTCGTTGAGCTCTCTCTGATCCTAAACTCTGTAAATTACATATTTTCTATTCATACAAGATATCATGTTACTAATTGTCTGTTTTCATGATGCCCTGTTTTAATCAAAGATGAATTGTCCAACCGTAACTTTACATTCAAGCTGGAAGCAAGCTTTCAAGTCATACTGAGTTTACACAGAAAATTACCTTCTATGGGAACCAAAAAGCATATACTCATCAACATCCTACCATGTCCCCACAAATGATTGTTTTGTGTGAATGTGATCAATAAAAAAAGTATGCCATCTCCTAACCTACTTTATTTACTTTGTTATAAAACATAATCTCAGACATTTCTAAAGTTGTCATCTTTACCAGATGTTGTGCTACCAATCTTGAAAGTTTAGAACTAGCAAGCACACTTGAGGCAGTGTGATGTCATTTCTCAAGTAGTTAAGTCCCTATATCTAATTCCAAAAAAAAGGGATAAATAAAACAATGTCATCTAGCTTAGTTTTATATAGTAAAAAAAGAAGTGTGAAAATGAGAGAACCAACAAAAATCATTAGAATAATTAATAAAACCATGACGCGTGTATAAACAAACTATACAAATTGATTTTGACAGGCATTTTACAGCAAGAGATACTATAGAACATAACGTAAACAAAAATTTAAAAAAAAAGCATAAATGAACTTATTATGCATCTCAGGAAAAGTCCCCACACACCTTTCCAGGAGCGTCCCTCTGACCAGTAGAACCAATACTTCTATGTGATAATGACGCACCGTGAGAAGCAGGCATTCCTTTAAAACCCCATCTTTTCATGCCACCCTACATACAAAACAATCAGTATATTGCCAAATTATGTACTGCTTTCCTGATAGCCAAAGAATTATGGCAGAAACTTAAAATCTAATCACAAGAAGGAAAACTTAGTAGTATTTGCAACATTTTTAGTATGCATTGGTTATAATTCACTTCCTCTGAGTGAACATTATTAAAAGTGAAGGCACAAGGGAGGGAGGGCGAGAGTGAGATTATAAGTTAAAGTGTGTTGAGAAAATAATTGATGTCTGAGAGAATAAGAGCATGGCAAAAAGGTAATAAGTAAAGCACAACACTCCATTTTTAACCAAATAATTTCATTCTAACATTCCCAGACAAGGACATGGTAAGCAGACATATTTGTGTCTGGATGAGATCTGATCTTACAAATCACTGTAGTATATTACTATATTTTGCATACAGATATTGATGATTATAAAAGTTCAAATTTATCTATTTTCGGGCATATCGAATGAAAAACCAAAATAAATTAATCGACTAGAAAAGAGCATATACTCACCTGAAAACCCTTTCCTCTTGTAATTCCAGTCACGTCAACATACTGACCAGGTATGAAATGGCGAACGCCTAATGATGTACCGAGTGGGAGAAGCGCATCACCCGTCACCGGAAACTCCTTAAGTTTTCTCTTCATGGGGACCCCCTGAGCTCTAAAATGTCCCACTTCTGGCTTAGTCAGATGTTTTTCCTTTTTATGCCCGCAACCAATCTAACTAACACCACACCACCAAAAAAAAAACAGATATTTCAACAGGTACCCAGCACCCATCTAATAAAGAGATAATTCAGAAAATACTACAATATAATCAATTAAGGCTCAAATACCACAATTCAACCACAGTACCAGATTCTATATCAATCTTCAGAATGTGTATCATGTAATAGGAGGAGATAGGAATTCCCAATATTTATAAGTGACATAAAAACATCCGTAAATATACAAAATGTATCCAGAAAAGCTATACACATAAATCACCTAAAGAAGACCGATACTCATACCGACTATGCAAATCCCGTGTAACATAAAAGGCCTCTCATCGAATTTTGGCAATTTCACAACCTCTTCTAAGACTAAGATATAAAGGGTCTAACACTCTCCGGTAAAAATCAAAACTTCAAGCAAGCAAGACCATTTTCATAAAATTCACACCAAACCCGCAAAACACAAAAAACAAAACCCCAACAAGTACCCTAATCAAATAACATTACATATATCCCCCCCACACACAAACACATATACAAACATGATCGCACCTGGAGGGCAGTGATGCCTTCTTTTTCCGGGGTTTTAACCTGAGATACAATATTATCATCAACCCAAAGAACACTAATTGGAACCCTTTTACCCCATTTATCCCAAAGCGCACTCATCCCACATTTCACCGCAATCAAGCCTGTTCTTCTTGAATTAGGCTTCATAACACCTTGCTTCAGCTCTATCACTCCAGATCTTTCGTGGGTATCATCAATTAAAGTCTCGGAGCTGAAAAATCTCAACTGGGTCGGTGTAAAAGTTGCTGTTCTTGATGTTGTAGCGGTGTATAAAGGTGTAGACTTTGGGGAGAGTGTGAGAGATCTTAAGCGAGATATTAGGCCTCTTGATGCTGCTGACATTTTCAAGAAATGGGTGAGTTGATGTTGTGTTTGTGTGTGTATTTCAAGGTGTTATTGGGTGTTCATGGAGGGGTGCTGCAAATGGTGATGAAAAATGGGGAGCTGAGTGTAGGGTTTAAGAGGGAGTTTTTGTGTGTGATTGGGTATACAGTGGGTTTCGTGGAACCTAATAGAAATATTGAGTGTCATTTTAACTTTTTTTTCTCTGACTAAAATTAAATGACAAATAATTTATGAATATTTCAGATAAATTATTTACTTGTAATGCTTTATCATGTTAGTTTAAAGGTTAAAATTTTAAATTAAATTCACATAAGATAGAATCTTATATTTTTTTAAACATATAAGCTTATTTATAAAAAAAAGGTTTTCAAAAATTATCGCAAAAATATGATTGGGACGGAGGGAATATAAATCTTAAAAAATTATCAAAAATTGATTACGATTAGATTATTCTTAAATGTGCGCACATAAATACAGACATATAATCTCATATTGTTTGAATAAATTTGATTTGATAAGATAAAGAATTTTAAAATGATTTTTCTTCTCAAACTCTGGGTTTTATCTGTTTTCGTACATTTCTTTAACACATCAAAATAACCGACTCAGAATTTAAGGACTCTTTAGAAGACCCTTGTGTGTTGAAAATTTAAAGATTCCTTATTCGTCGGTTGAACTTAATAAACAGTAATTCTCATTTTCATTTTCAGATTCGAAAATATATGTTCCCTCCATCTCATTCATTTGTTTCCATATGATTTGGACATGAAGGTTCAAACATACGTATAAAATAATGAAAAAAAGAAAGAAAAATGGGTGTAGCAGAAAAATGAGTAAAGTGCAATGTGTCTACCTAAAGTATGTCTCTTGTGCAAGGTGTGTACCTAAAGTTTCAATTAAGCAAAATGTGTACCTAAACTATACATAATGGTGCAATGTGTGTGCTGCTGTGAAGTGTGGCTAACAGGCGTTAAGTCTGTGTTCTTTCCCTCCATAAAGCACATACTTGCTCCCTCTTTCCTAGCCGCGGTCTTCATTTTTTGCTTGGATGAAAATGTATTATCCATGTGGGTTCATGCATGGCTGTGCAGAGGAGTTTTTGATTTAAAAGGTTCTACTGTAGTCATAATTTACCTCGATGTGCTTGTGTGTTGTTCGAAGACTGTTCTCTATTCTTAAGACATGGTCGCATGCCAAATTCCCAATTATCCTTGGTTTAGATTAATTTACTCAATTGTTTTCATATTGTTTAGTTGTGCTCAAATTAAATTAATTTTTTAATTTTGTGCTCAAAGAAATACATTTCTTTTAAAAATCAATAGTTTAGGAGGCAACGAATTGAAAGAATCTGAACGTATTTATACCTCAATTACAATAAACATTTCGAAAAGTAAAGTAGCCTATTAACATGTGCAAGTGGAGCATTTGAGCCGGGACTCAAATTTTAAGGGGTCCAAATTTGATAAAACACTGTATATATTAAATATAGTACTTAATTTGATTAAATAAATTATTTATTTATCTATTTATCTTAAAATCTTTGATTTTTGTATAAAAAATTATGTAAATATCTAATAAGAATTTAATATTCAAAACCATTAAAACTTAACTTATGTAGTTTTCTTTCACAATTTATAATTTAAAATTTGTTTATAAATTAATCTTAGAACAAATACTCATTTGTAAGGTTATAAGCCTTATTTGTCAAAAAAAATCATATTAATTAACGTAAACAATCACATATACAATGTAATATTATTTGTAAAAATAGATTATTCAATATAATATTTTTTTATTATTTTTTACATAAATATAAATAATATTACTTTTATATAATTTATTATTTATGATTTATAATAACATAAATTTATATGAAAATACAATTTTTATATTTTCAGGAAGTCTTAAAATTAAAGACATTCTTATTTTCTACCAGTCCAGTGTACCAAGAATTTAAAAGAATTACAAGTTCATAGTGTTCAGATCTCTTGCATTCTAGGCAAAATTTAATTGATCAAGAGCTTTCATTAACAAAGCTTACACATCATGAGTTTTGCCTTCAAAATAACCATCATCAACATTCTCACACTATCTTCTTCCGCTCATGGCCAAATGAATTGTACGCGGTCATTTGGAAAAATATATGCATTTGGAGACTCCCTCTGTGACACTGGCAACACAACCCTCCTTATGGCAAAACATTCTTTCAGCATCCCACCAACAGATATTCTGACAAATGCCTCGTGATCGACTTTGTATCTAAATTGTTATCTTTACCATATTTATAACCACCTTATCGTAACACAACTGCTGATAAGTCAAGTGGTGTAAATTTTGCAGTTGCTGGTTCCACGGCTATAGAGCATGAATTCTTTGTACAGAACATATCAGACAAGATTATACCCCAGAGTCACTCGAAACTCAACTTTCTTGGTTTACAAAGTTCTTAGATAGTCAAGGGTGTATATACATAAAAGCTACATCACAGAAGTGCAAGGTAGTGTTTGATGAGGCCTTGGTATGGGTTGGTGAAATTGGAGCTAATGACTATGCATGTATAGTGTTTGAGAGAGCAAGTATGTGCTTTATGGAGGGAGAAAATGAAGGGGAAAGAAGACACACTTAACGTCTGTTAACCACACTTCACAGAAGCACACACATTGCACCATTACGTATAGTTTAGGTACACATTTTGCTTAATCGAAACTTTAGGTACACACCTTGCACAAGAGGCATACTTTAGGTACACACATTGCATTTAACTCCAGAAAAATTCATTAATTTTAAATGTATAAAAAGATTAATAAGAATTTACTAACTAAAAAGTATTAACTAAAAATGATGCAATAAACTTTATTGCAAAATCCGACCACGTGTCCTCTCCTTACCCACACCACACAACAGTACCCTCCCTTCTTTACCAATCCAAACAAACACTTTAATCACTCCCCGCCGGCCACTTCTTCCTCCCCTCAAACATGGAACTCACCCATCTCTCCGACCGTCCCCTCCACTCCATTCCCAAAACTAACCCCAACCCACCTCTCCATCTCCTCCAAGATCGAATCTTGCGCAAACCCCACTTCCGCCGCCGCCTCCCCGCCGTCAGAGCCTGTGCAATTGGACTTCCGGCGCCGGTTCCGGCCACTTTAGAACAGCCAGGAGGGAAAATGGTTGTAGAATTAGTGGGGGCCTTTAATGAACTGACTGAGAGGATGGACATGAGTGTCTTGTCTACATGCTCCTCCAGATTGTTGTTCAAGACACTTAAGTTGAGCATACCTATATTACAGGCCTTGCCTATGTCACCTGATGGAAGGTCTCCTCTGTCTAGGGCCTTGTCTGTTGCTCTTATTCTTGCCGATCTTCAGGTTTTGTTTGGCCCCTTTTATTTTTTCATCCCTTTTTGCTCATTCATGTACTATTAGTCTATTACTAGTGTGATTGAGTGTATGTATATCAGTATATGTATGTACTTGAGCTTAGTTGAAAAATTAAAAGCAAAAACTCGGATAAAGCAATTTTTTATTATGTTAGTTAGGAACATGCTAGGAGTTGGGACATTGTTGGACTTGCTTTAAGAAACTAGTGATTTGATAGTGTACTGTAAGCGGTGCCTTGGGATATATTATGGTTCCTAGGTTGTGTTCACTTGAATGGAATGAAATGGAGGGAGAATGGAATAAATTTTGTACTCTGACATGGTGTTGATTAGATTATGTCTATAATTTTTATTCCTTCAATCATTCCGTTCCTACTATTTTAACAAGAATTCTAATCCACATGTTTTGGAAGGAATGCTCATTCCATTTCTACATCATGTTTCCTTACAATCTTTATCATATGAAATCCAAACTCATTTATATTTAGTCACTAATATCTCATACTTTCTTCTTTCTCCATAAAACTTTATATAATTTTTCATTCCATTCTCCCCTCATTCCATTCCATTCCATCCAAGTGAACACCTCTCTTGCGTTACTCCAAATCGGCAGTTCAAATGTACTCAAATTACGTGTTACAAGAATACAAGTCACCTGGCATAAGAATACAAATCACTTAAACTGTTGGAGGGCTGTGATGAGTTCTCATTTCTTAAATTTTAATTTACATTAGTTTGTAATTTGAGAACACTCCTGTGTGTGTGTCTAACGGTCATGTAATGATGTTAACTATCAAACCTACAATATCTACAAACCAGCTACAAATCAACTGGTTACAGTATTTAAATTCATGATCATAGCACTAGAGATCATCTTCATAGGAGTACAAAGCTACAAATTCACTAGTCCTGTTATGAAAAATAATCAGTTTTGTTCTTTGTGCCAAATTAGTTTCTATATGAAATGAAAGCACGCTATTTGTCTTCTTTTTTTTTCTAATAGATCACAGATTGGGGGGAGTGGGTGGGGTGAGGGGGTTATGGGAGGGAGACTTGCAACAATCCTCGTGTGTGTAATACATAAGTATCTGAGGATATCCTATTGTTTCTAGGCAGAGATAAGATTTTATATCTTCTTTTTAACCTTTTCTTAACCCTTGTGCTACATTAGCTCGGCTCAAAAAGAGTATGCTATGTTTGCAAGGTGTTTACGAGCTTTGCTCGATATTTTAATATTGATATTTATATGTATGAATAATCAATAATGGATGTGACAACAGATGAATATTGAAAGACTAAAGAGTTTGAATATGATGTTAGTTAAGATGTAAATATGAAGTAAATGTTTCGGATAAAGTATATACTTATGCTTTGCTTTGTTGGAAGGAATGAATTTAGGTGAAATTAGATCTGAAATTTCACTTCTTTCATCCGTGCCATTCATACAAATATAAAGAAGAGAGTAGAAACTGAAGGTCAGTCCTACAAATTTGGGGTGCGAATGCTTCAAGTCCTACTTATTTTCTTAAGGAACCTCTTCAGTTATCACACAATATTTGCCCAATCACCCTTTTTTCCTGCCGAAGTTCACCATGTTTGATGCTTTGCTCATTTATGAGTCTAGTCATAAATTCTGTTCAGGCTAGGCTCGTTAAAAACTAGATGAACACATGAGCGGCTCAAGATAATTGCAGTCCTAGCTTCAAATGGAAGGACAAGCAATACTACAAGTTTACTTTTCTGTATAAAGTTCGGCACTTCAGCTTACAATTTGACATTTAACTATCACATACGTACTGGTCCAATGTGATTATGCATTTTCTTTGGGAGGTTTAAATATTTGTAGATATAATATTAGTTGTACTTTTTTGGTCCATATCTGATGTTTACGTTGCTGGTTGATTCTTCTTGGTTAGAAGTTCTAAACATCTGGAATATCATGTGTCCTTTTCTGTTTTCCTATTTGTTCAGTAACAGCTCTGAATAACAATAGTGAATTCGTGCACAGATGGATGTAGAAGTTATTTCAGCTGGTATACTGAGAGAAGTTTTTGATGCAAGAGCGATATCTATGCAAGAAGTGAGAAAGGAGATCAGTACCGGTGCTGCTCATCTGTTGCATGAAAGTTTGCGAGTGAAGAATATTTCTTCGAAAGTTGAAGTACTCGATGACGACACTGCTTCTGCATTAAGAAAGTTCTGCCTTACATACTATGACTTCAGGGCATTGATTCTGGACCTTGCTCTCAAGCTTGATATGATGAGAAATTTGGCTTACCTGCCAAGGTATCAGCAGCAAGTTGTATCTATTGAGATAATGAAGATACATGCTCCTTTAGCTCATGCTATCGGAACCCATGTTTTATCCTTGCAGTTGGAGGACCTATCATTTCAGTATTTGTTTCCTAATTCTTATCTGTATGTTACAACCTGGTTAAGGGATCATGAAACAGAAGGCAAGCCTCTTCTAGATACATACAAGGAACAGTTGTTTCAGTCACTTAAATCTGATCCTATATTAGCAAAGATGGTAGAAGAAATATCAGTTGCAGGCCGCTATAAAAGTCGGTATAGTACTATGAAGAAACTGTTGAAAGATGGTCGTAAACCTGAAGAGGTAAACGACGTCTTAGGACTACGAGTCATATTAAAACCATCATCGGAATTTATTTCAACAGAAGGAGGTGAGAGAGCGTGCTTTAGGGCACGTGAAGTGATCCAATCTTTGTGGAAAGAAATGCCTAACAGATACAAAGACTACATTTCAAGGCCTAAAGAAAATGGATACAAAAGTTTACACATGGCAGTAGATCTTAGTGATAATGGAAAAATTATACCACCAATGGAGATACAGATACGGACTGTAGAGATGGACATGCTGGCAGCTGGTGGTATAGCATCTCACGCATTGTACAAGGGTGGCCTCACTAATCCGGAGGAGGTAACAAACTTTATATCCTTGACATTGCATAGCCACTTCAACCTAATTGAAATTTTCTTGTATCAAATTTTGTAGTTTTGCTCTATATAAAATGCAGCAAGTGATATGTTAAAGGAAAGTTAGGCATTTAGCAAGGGCGAACTGTGGATAAATAATGTTAGAAGGTTTACATTTATGAATTTTATATACTTAGCTTATGTGCAATGCACGAGTAGATTTGTAAAATATTTTATTAAATTAAATTATAATTATATATTATTTTTACTTTATTTTATATATATAATTCAATTTTGATATTAAGGTAATTTATTCTCTATTGAAAATAAATTATCATCAAGTATTTCTCGTATTGTGAGAAATTGAACTTGATCTTCTCTCTTGATGATAGGAACAAATAAATTGTGTATTAGATGGGCTTTCTTGAAATGCATTTGACATATCACCAAATTAAGCCCACCCCTGCTAAATATATGCAAGACATAATATGTAGATGTATACAGTGAGAGTGAGAGTATGAGCTTCTTCATACAGCTTTCTCCTGTTTTTGCAGATATTGGTCATTGCCCGTTAGGTAATTTCTTTTTAATGTTCTTGTCTGCAGGCAAAGCGTCTTAAGGCTATAATGATGGCTGCAGCTGAAGTTGCAGCATTGCGTCTGAAAGATTTTCCTTCCACAAACCAGAAAGCTCTTGAGGGTGATCAAAGACATCGAGTATTTCGTCTTCTAGACAAGAATGGAGATGGTAAAATCAGTATTGAGGAATTAACGGAGGTAATGGAGGAGCTGGGTGCCCAAGGGGAAGATGCCGGGGAGATGATGCAAGTCTTGGATGCCAATAGTGATGGGTCCTTAAGCTCTGATGAATTTGACCTATTTCAGAAGCAGGTAAAGAAATGATGTTCAAATAGTAATTGACCGATCCAGGTATCTTTGTCATATATTAGTTTTAGTTTCAAGCCGAGGCATCATTTTGCACCCAATTGCTTGGTGTGTTTTTTTTTATTTACAAAAAGGTCATTTCTGAAGGGAACTAGTAAATTGTAGCTGCCAGTCATTACAGCCAGATTATCGTAGTTTAAATGAGTTGTACCATGTTTGCATGTGAATCTACGGAAATACGTACTGTAGAGCATATAGTTGTGTTATGTTCTATCACGGGTGGGACTATTGGGAGCCAAACTTACTTGCAACCGTCTATTACTGTTCATGTTACGGAGTTGCCCACTAAGACACTAATACAAGTAGTTTTTATGTAATGAACTACAAACTTGTGTTCTAAACCAATATCATTTTCCTGCTCCATTACTCCCATAACTTGTGTCAATTGATTAGGTCGTGGTTCTGTTCATATTACGGAGTTACCCACTAAGACACTAATACAAGTTTCATATAGTGAACTACAAATTTGTGTTCTGAACCAATATATTGAATTTGCTCCATTAATTTGTATTGGAAATTGATTGTATCCTTTGGCATGTTTTATCCCAGGTTGATCTAATGCGCAACTTGGAAGACAGAGATCAGCAATACAAGAACTTGTTGAATGACAAGCTTCAAGTGGTTGATGGTAGCAGCTTGATTCAAGTGTACAGAAAAGAGCTTGGAGATAAGCTTGCGGTAAGTTAAACAATCTCATCTATGTATATATATATTTAGATTGTTTCGCAGCAAGGGGATAAATATTATTCTGTGAGCAAACTACTTGTTGTACAGTGTAAAAAGTTTAGTGATGTACATAAAGTTGCATGTATAGATCTGTCAGTTATATACTGTATGTATTGTTTGAGGGAGCTTGAGGAATCAGTGTCTAAGGTGAGATGGTCCTAGAAATTTGATCCAATAAAAATTTGTAATAGCTTACTCCGATGAAATATATTTCAATTTACGCTTTTCAGTTATTTATCAAATACCACAGTAAGTAGTTCTCTGTCAAGTGTCAATCAATAATAATAGTTCTCTCTTCAAAGCAATGCCAATTGACAAGGAGCCCGTCTGTAAACCCGTTTTAGTAAATCGTTTTAGTGTATTTAAAATAATGATTTATAATTTATAGCAACTTGATGCGACAAGTGATCCACATGGGGGCTCTAATTCGGGTCAAGCCGAGTTTCAAGTTGGATTAGTTGGACATAAATCGGGTAGGGCGAGTCGTCTTGTTTAACTTAATTGAGCCAAATTTCATCTTGAATTTGACTCGTTTAATTTACGAGTTAAGTCGAGCCGCTAAATGAGCATGAACTATACTTAATACAGACTAAATTTCTACACGAACTTGATTCGTTTAATTTCAGGAGTTGAGTTTAGCGAGCTTGTGTAATTAAACGGGTGTGAAATCTTGTTCAAGTTCTGCTCGTATACAAGCTCGAGCAAGGCCGGGTCTTATTACATGAGTTCGAGCTCAAGCTGCCAGTTCGTGTAATTAAACGGGTATGAAATCTTGTTCAACTTCTGCTTGTATATAAGCTCGAGCATGTATATAAGCTGGAGCAGGGTCGGTCTTATTAAAATGAGTTTGAGCTTGAGCTGCTCACAACCGCTGTCTGTTTGAGTAATTTTATATTATAAGAGTAATAATTTGTGAATTATTAAAAATATAATAATAAATATAAATTTGATAAGTTATTTATATTAATAATTAAAATTGAATTTTACTTAAAAAAATTCATAAAATTAAAGTAAGTTGATTAAAAAAGTTTAACCAAGTCGGTTTCGCTTATTAAAACCAGGCAAACAGGCTCAAGGCCGCATTGGTTGCTGTTATGGCTTAACTTGTCTATATATTGCTCGGCTTGTCAATATTTATTTCTTTTACAATTATTACCGTCAACAGATCATCAAAATGGTTATTCTTTAATTTCCAGTTTGTCAGAAAACGTGCAAGCTTGAAGTCTTGAACCTTGTTTGTCAGGAAATAATTCTGCACCAATAAATTGGAGCGAAAAATATTGCTATTTTTCAATTACTCACAATACTGTTATGGATGACCAAACTCAGAAGCAGTTTGATTCTTAATTATGATTTTTATTTTCGAATATTCCTTCCATTTTTGTATATTCCAAAAATAATAACTTTTAATAATATAAGTACTATTACATCCACTAATTTCTATATATTTGTTTGATTGTATATAATTCAATGGGATGGAGGGAGTAATTACGTTTACGAACTCGGTCCTGCTGAGCAGTTCATTTGTTGATCGGCATTGCACGGCAGTATACTAAGCAGAAACACTACTCCCAAATTACTCTATTCTACTAATGACCACACTGTAAGCACACTTTGTTCATAAGGCGCTATAGCTTGCATTTCATAATTGGCACCGGAAAAGGAGTTCTCTGTACAAGTAGTTCAAGAGGGCATTTACAACATTGCTGTCCTGGGTATCTACATCTGTCCTCACCTTCAAAACTCTGCTGCCAAAAGCTCTTGACTACGCGATACACCATGATCATGCATCAACTTCTCGCACAACTGCAAAACGTATACGTATGTCAGAAATGTACAACTGTGCAGGGAGATTTTAATTCAGGATTCGGGAATGAGAGGGATATATGCGAACCTGTCTATAGACTTTGCCATCTCCGAAAGATTTTCTTAATTCAACTACGTTTAACATATGGCTGATTTCAAAAACCTGTCCAACAGAGAAAAATAGATCAATACATAAAAATGGAACGTCCTTCCTCTGAAGGGTGGCGTACTTCTGTATTATTTCTGGAAGTACTAACCTCTGCTGCAACTGATAGATTAGCCGAGTTTTTCCCGCCTTTATGCTCTTGAGTCACTTTTAGCTGTGATCGTGATAAACCATGTTCAGCAATATCAACACCGGTATCTAACCTTTTTTGTTTCAGGCTTGTTTAGAAAAATATAAAGACGTTACTAGTTGGAAAATAACTGAACTGACCTTGCCATTTTTCTTTTGAACACTAAAACCCATCTGCAATACTGTACTCTTGATCCTCTCGGTCAATTCTTCGTGGGTATAATTTGATGTAAACCTGATCTTCCGCTCCGAAACATCCTAAAAAACCAATGATAGAACTACATATCTTAGAATCTAGTATCTTAGCTGGAAAACATGATGTGGAAAAATCATGGAAGTTCTATATTTATGGAGGTGGTTTAGTTTAGCCGTGGGAGCTACCTCTTTCTCGAAAAATCCTGAGAGATCCAGACACGAGGACATTCCAATTAGCTCGAAGGCATTGATGCGATGGGATGGTGAATTAAGATCTTTTTCTGCTCCAGGGGGCTGCAACAAAAGAATTTAAATTTTTAAGCTGCTTTAAATGACAGAGAAGAGATTTGGTCGTCTGGAATGGAATGAAATTTAGGCTAACTATTAAACATGCATAATATCTATCCATCCCTTTCGTTCATTTTCCAATTTACACTATATCATCTTCATCACTCTGATCACATTTCATGTCCATCATCATCCTTCTCTTCCACTAGCGTTTTTTTAGTTTAACTTCATTCCGACATCTAAATCTGATCCAAACAACCAAACACAAAACCAGATTTTTTATTTTTGTGCATAATACCTCATTTATTGACAAGGCTTCATCATCTATGTGGACATCATCATCGTCTTCCTCGGGATGTGCAGGAGTATAGTCCTGTTTAAACCAATCGTGTTCTTTAATTTCTGACATTGTTATTCGAGTACTGGGATTGGGATCGAGAATCCGCCTTATAAGGTGTTTGGCTTCTGGGGATAACCACTTTGGAATTTGAGTTTCACCCTTGAAGATCTGCATTACTTTCAGAAATTAGAATTATGATCTTGCAATTTGTAAAAACTTAACCCGTAGTCCATAAATGGGGAGAAATAGTTTTTTACCTTTTGGAATAGAACTGCTAGATTTCTATCATCAAATGGTAGATATCCTGTGAGAATCACGTACAATATTATTCCACATGACCAAGTATCAGCGGTGGCACCATCATAGCCTTTGTTCTTGAGAACTTCAGGAGCAACATAGTTGGGACTGCCACAGGTTGTATGCAATAATCCGTCATCCTAATATAGTAAAAAATCAGCAAATGTCTCGATCCCTAAGAAACTAATTTGGTTATGATATGCAAGATTAGGATGCATACCTGTAGATGCTGGGGTAGTGCACTCAGGCCAAAATCGGAAACCTTTATATTTCCTACTGCATCAACAAGTACGTTCTCAAGCTGTTCATCAACAAAATAATTGCATATATCAGTAATTAGTTGCAACCTCACTTTCGAAATTGAACTATTATAATCTATTGTGACTAGAGAGAGTTCATCAAATATTTCAGGATATAAACCTTAAGATCCCTGTGAAAAATGCCTTTATCATGACAATAGCTAACCGCGTCTATTAACTGTTGAAATAGCCTTCTGCCAACAGCCTCTGAGAGTTTCCCTTTAGAAGACTGTAGAGCAAAAACAACACGAGGATATAACGTTATCTGTTAATTGATGTAGGAAATAGAAGTTTACTCTCAGTATCACATAACCAAAAGCTGCTTACAATTTTTTCAAACAATTCACCACCATTCACGTATTCAAGGACCATGTAGATCTTGGTTTTGCTTGCTATGACCTGTGTTTAAGTCAATATTCAAAAGAGAGAAACTAAAATTAGCGATTTATATTATTACAGCAGAATTCTCCATCTCAAATGTATTAAGCAGCAGCATGCTTATACGTTGGTTGTAAAAACTGTTTAGCTGTCAAAGATTAAAGTCATAATAGAGTTCAAAACTTTGCTCAAGGACGATCCAAAGCTGGAACTAGAGTTATCTAGTCGGAAAGTGCAGTTAATCGTGATTTAAGTTGCTTCAAGAATCATTCTGTCTTTCCACCCGAATTCAGAGTTCTATCTGGTGCTCAATTTTTAACCAATATCATCCTGAGCGAAGATCTAACAACCAAAACAGAGGGGCTTAACATATAAACCCCACTCAGTCTAAATTACGAAATATTTTTTGATCTTAAACATAAACTATAATCGACAGGAGAAAAGGCGATACTAAAATACAAGAACCCGGGCATAAAGAATATCATTTTCGACAATACTCTACTAAACCAGATTCTTAGTTCGTTACTATCCTCTCTTTGCTCAAAAGCAATAAACAACAAACTCAAAATAAAAAGCGACCTCCTATTTTAAGCTACTAGCAATACTTTATTTCGTATAGTTTAAACTTAAAGGCCCAGTAGATATCTTCCAAGTTCCAACAAATATGCGAAATCTCCCAACAATTATTGGAGCACAAGTTGCTCCAAATCCCGAAGGTCCCACCCAATTAGCGTAAACATTAGAGCTTCATTACGGATAATGATCATTGTCACATTCTCGCTGAATTATTTTACACTTCTAATCAACTACAAAACTCCAATTTGTATAAGTGGGCTCAACAAGAACATGGAAGGTAGTCCCCAGTTTGGCTGTATCCTTTCCCCTCCAAAATAAATAAATTGACCCCCCATAAAAACATAAGCACACGAAAACAATGTTTCAGCTTTCAAACAAACAAGAAACACGCACTTGAACAAAAGGATGTAAAAGTGGTTTTAGTTGGAATTCAGACCAATGAATTGAATTGCTGTCAAGAGTACTTGAGACCACATTTTTGCCTCCCCTTTGTCCTTTCCCATCATTTTGATGCCTCTTGCTTAATTATATATACTTAACAACTAATCCATCGTTATCTCTGTAATTGCGTGTTCTTCATTATGTAATTAAGTTAAATTTTCATTAATATTCATCATCAAGCCATCAGAATAGATTGCTTTCGTCTTATTCTTAATATGACCTTTGACCTTTTCTCGCTAACACAAAAAATTGAATAACTTTTGGATAGAATCAACACTTTAACCATATAATTAGTACAACTACGATATAAACAATGCTAAACATCTCAAAACATTTACCAAATTGTGTACCGAATGAGGATGCAAAAACTAATTATCAGATCAATATCCTTACTAAACATAATTCACCAAGCATGCGACATTCGATAAATATTTTTTTTCTGACGAAAACGAAGAATTTAATAAAATACTGAAACCCAGCGGGACAAACACAACATACCTCGTGTAGACGAACCACATTAGGGTGTTTAAGGAGCTTCAATGTTCCAATCTCCCTCTTAATCTGTCCAAAAAACAGTACTTCACTTGTCAGAATTCAGATCCCTTTTCAGACAGTAAACAAATCAGAATCTTCCCAAATTTAACAAACACTTAAATTTCAAAAAACAAAAATTCACCTGATCTGTGATCTTGAGATCAATGATTCTCTGTTTCTCCAAGATTTTAACAGCAAAAGGGTGGCCAGAATCAAGATTCCTAGCAAATTTCACCTTTCCAAAATTACCCTCACCAAGTGTCCTTCCTAACTCATACTTATTCCCCACTCTCATTCCCTCCTTTTCCTTCCTCGCAAATATTACCATCAAATCTTCTTGTCTCAAATCTCCACACACACCAAAACACCTTGAAATCACACACACAAAACACAAACCACCAAACGGCTTTATTCAAGAATCCTGTGAAAATCAAAGAAAAGAAGGGAGAGTTGATGAATGACGACAGACCTCATGCATACACACACATATATATAGCCATGAAGAGAAGGCTATATACACAAGTGTGTGTGTGCGCATGATTGAATGGGGGACCCTTTTGGAGTTTAAGTAATAATATAATAATAGAAATGTTACTACGTAGAAATTACTGAGACATGTTTATCCTTTGTACTAGTGTTTGATGTCTACGAGGTGGTTGCTATTGTTACACGTTTTAAGTTGCCTCTACGGAACAGAGATGATGACCATGACTTACGCGACGACACGGCCACTTCCATCCTACAATTTCCCTTTTTTCATTTATTTTCTCATCATTTTATTCACTTTTATACGTTAGTTTGTTTTTAGTTGGCATATTGGTTGTGTTGATCATGTTATATTAATTTTTCTAAAATAGTGAGGTGGTAGGAAAGGTTTAGAGTATTTCTAATAATATAGAATTTTTAATTAAAAATTATCATTATATATTATAAATAAAAATGTATAGGTATTATATAAAAAAACTAATTTCAAATATTGTACATTTTTCTTTTTTATAAATATAGCCAGCTTTCTCATACTGACTATATGTGTTGAATATCTACACACCCATAAGAAGATTTTACATCATTTATTAACATATTGAAGTTATATATTTTATTTATAATAATTCAAAATATTAAAAATATATTATTTTCAAAATATAAATAATATTATCGAAGTACAATGTATTATAGGTTCAACAAAGATGTTCTAATGGCATCTCCAAAAGGATTGGATAAATTGGATTTAGTGCATTGTGTAGAAATTGTTAACCCTCAAGGCATTGTGCAACAGTGTGATTTGATGATATAAGCTATCTTTGATTGACTATCGCTCGAATATCATAATACTCCCTCCGTCCCCTTTTATATGTCCCCATTTGACTTTTGACCAGTCAGATTGACCAAATTTTGACTAAACATTATAAATTATCTCTTCATTATATTCGAAATCTGAAAATTGCATATTAAAATACACTAAGTATACTTTCTAATGATATAATTTTTATTATTTTTTGAATTATATGATATATGTAAAATTTCAGTCAAAATATAGTCAATTTGATTGGTCAAAAGTCAAACGGGGATATGTAAAAGGGGACGGAGGGAGTAAATGGTATGAATTTTTCTTACAAATTACTTACAGATCTCTCTAAAGATTCGACAATATATTTATACGATGAAAAAGTATTTTTGGAGTTGAGTTTTTTTTACATAATTCTCATATTTGTTATTTGCGATATGTATTAATGATTTTTAGTTACTTGGTTGAACTTTTTTTACATAGTTTTTATATTTTATTTACAACATATATTAATGATTTTTATTTAAGTATTCTATACGATTAGAGATTTATCTTGAATATAAGCAGGCAAAGAACTCCATTAATATGAGACGTTTTGGGAGGAGCCCAAAAATAAATTCGTGCGGACTTGACCACAGTCCAGAACGGACAATATCATGTTAATGCAGAGTTAATGGGTGTTGCGCGGCTAACGTAAAGCTCGATACTTGGATTAATCTATCTTATTTCATTAAGTAAACAGGAATAAATTAATAGTTTAATATTTGAATATTTCCTTTTCTTCTTCTGAACTCCCGAAATCAAAACTGAGGTCGAAAAGAAATAATCCTTTTTCTTTTGAAGTAAAATAATCCTTTTCTTAGTAACCACTTGGATTTATAAAAAAACACTTGAAAACAGTGTCGTCTCGTTACATACTCAGATTGCAATTTAATCTTATTCAAATTCTTTAAATTTTCCACATCTTACAATTAGATTTATATCGACTGTCTTCATGAATGCTTGTATCGTGAAACGGATAATCTAAATCTAGTTTAATCAAGTAATGACTAATGAGAGGACATACGAAGGGAAATAAAAGAGCGGAATCTAAAGAAAACTACAAGCAATCAAAGTGTATAACAGAAAGCCATGTCTGTGATAATATGCACTGAAGATTATACATCTTACTCACTGTTGTGTCCTTAGTAATGAAATACATGAGCTTATATTTCCACCAACTCACACAGCAATGTAACTAACTTCTGTAACAGAATTACAGTATGAAATGACCATATTCTCCTAACAGTTATAACAGCTTTACACAAATGCCCTCACTTCACTCCCCCTCAAGCTTGCAGTGTGACTCAAAGGTTGAAACACCAAGCTTGGACATCAGGTAGCCATGTTGTTTTGCTGATAACTGCTTAGTAAACATGTCTGCTATCTGTGCATAAGAAGGTACATGAGTGGTGACTATCTCAACAGCTGCCACCTTGTCTCTTATGAAATGACAATCAATTTCTACATGCTTTGTCCTCTCATGAAGAACTGGATTAGCAGCAATTGCTAAGGCAGCTTGATTATCACACTTAAGAACAGTATGAGGCAACTGAGTAATACCCATATCTTTCAGTAGAGTTCTTAACCAGGTCACTTCACAACTTGCCAGAGCCATGGACCTGTACTCAGCTTCTGCACTTGATCTAGCTACAACTGTCTGCTTCTTAGTTTTCCAGGAGACATGAGAGTTTCCCAACATGATGCAAGATCCAGAAGTAGACCTTCTTGGGAATGCACAGCTGGCCCTATCTGAATCACAGTATGCAGTTAATAGTGCAGCTGATTTACTTGCCAGTAGAATACCTTGACCTGGATTTCCTGCCAAGTACCTCAACAATTTTTTCACATCCTGCATATGATCTGATGTAGGTTTCTGCATATACTGAGTGAGTATATGTACAGAGTATACTATATCAGGCCTTGTTACTGTCAAATATATGAGCTTGCCAAGTAATTTTTGATATGGTTGTGCATCTTGCAGTGGCACCCCTTTGTCTGGTGTCAGTTTAACATGAGCTTCCATTGGCAACTTACTTGGAGTAACTCCACTCATATGATATTCTTTCAGAAGATCCATAAGATACTTCTTCTGTGAAACAAAAAACCCTTCTGCAGACCTGTGAATTTCCAGTCCCAAAAAATAATTCACTTCTCCTAGATCTTTCATATGAAAGTTCTTTGACAGCATGTTCTTAAGCTCACCAATGTGTGCACTGGAACTTCCTGTGATTAACAAATCATCCACATACACCAGAATTAGTGTTATTTCATTTCCAGTGACTTTTGTGAACAAGCTGTAATCAGCTTTTGACTGCTGGTAATTATCATGAATCAGAGTAGATGACAACTTTTGGAACCAGCACCTTGGTGCCTGTCTCAGTCCATATAGACTTTTCACAAGCTTGCATACCAATCTTGCTCCAGTGGCAAATTTCTTGTCAATATGAGAGTTATCACCACTTATCCTGCTTCCCCATCCTGAGTAACCTTGTGGTAATTCCATAAACACTCATCAAGGTCACCATGCAGAAATGCATTGGTGACATCCATTTGCAATGTTAACCAGTTCTGAATAGCAGCTACTGCCAGCATTGTTCTAACAGTTGCCATTTTGGCAACTGGAGCAAAAGTTTCTCCAAAATTTACACCTTGTGTCTGCTTACAACCAAGGATTACCAGCCTGCTTTTGAACCTTCCAATAGTACCATCAGGATTGTACTTTGTTTTAAACAGCCACATACTCCCAATGGCTTCTTTACCTGGTGGTAACTCAACAATAATCCAAGTACCATTCTTTTCAAGTGCATCCAATTCTTGATTCATAGCAGCAATCCAATGTGCATGCTATACAGCTTGCTTGAATGTAGTAGGATCATTATTGGTTGTAACTGAAGTCAGAAAACATTGAAATTTAGAATCCACTACTTTATCTATGACTGCAGACACTGGTTTAGGATCACAATTATCATGTTCAGCAAAATTTGTTGAATATGATTTAAGCCAGGAAGGAGGTTTCTTCACTCTGGTTGATCTCCAGACATTTTCATTTTCTTGTGACTCTGCTGATTGGTTACCTGATGAGTCATCTGCTTGATTCTCGAGTGGCTCAGTTTCATGTGTAGTCTGTGCATGATTATCAGACTCAGAATTTATCAGGTAATCACAGTCATAATCCACAGCAGGTTTAGGATGTGGCAGTGCCACAGGCAGTGGTGCCAAATATTCAGCAGTAGAATTTGCATTGTGTGGAAACACATTCTCCTTGAATATCACATCTCTACTGATAAATTCCACCTTAGTTTCAAGACTCAACAGCTTGTAACCTTTAATGTTTGGTGGATATCCCAAAAACACGCAAGGAACAGCTCTTGGCAAGAATTTATCTCCAACTGCAGATGTATTAGAAGCAAAATCAAGACAGCCAAATGCTCTCATAGCATCATAATCTGGAACCTCATTATGCAAAACTTCATATGGAGATTTATCATTCAATACAGAAGATGGAAGTCTATTCATTATGTAGACAGATGTCAACACATAATCTCCCCAAAATTCCACTTCCAGTCCTGATTGAAACTTAAGTGCTCTTGCCATTTCAAGAATATACCTGTGCTTTCTTTCAACTCTTGCATTCTGTTGTGGTTTATATGGGCAAGATGTTTGATGAATTATGCCTTTGGCACTGTAAAACTCAATACTCTGCTTATCTTTAAACTCCAAAGCATTATCAGTTCTAAGAGTCTGAATATATTGTTTGAAGTGTGTCACCACATAATTGTAGAAACTGATGATACTTTTACAGAATTCAGACTTGTATTGCAGCAAATAGACCCAGACCATCCTGGAAAAATCATCAACAATTGTCAGAAAGTATCTGTACTTGCCTTTTGTAGTAACTCTGTATGGTCCCCAAATGTCAGCATGAATTAGTTCAAAAGCCTTTTCAGCATGTGAGTCACTTAATGCACATGGCAGCTTTGTGAATCTTGCCAAAGGACAGGTAATGCATACACCAGCTTTTGCAACTTTGACCTTATTTTTTATCTCAGAAATTGATAAAATTTTTGCCATGGGTGCATGACCAAGTCTGTTATGCCACAGCTCATATGCTGCAGTCTGACTGTCTACAACACTGTTATTACAGACCAGAGTTGACTTCTCAGGAGCATTTGACATATAATACAGTCCATCTCTCAAGTAACCTATGCCTTGTACTTCCCTTGTCTGATTCCCAATTACCAAGCACTTTTCTGGTGTAAACATAACCTGACAAGCATTATCATGTGCCAATTTATGTATTGACAATAAGTTGTGGTTAAATGTAGGAACATACAGCACTCCAATCAGCTTCAAACCATTGCTCAATTCAACATCACCAATATGTGATATCACTGCTGTATCCCCTGTAGGAAGTTTAATTTTCATCTGAGAAGCAGCAAGTTTGATATTGGTGAGAATGTCCAGCTGAGAAGTCATGTGATCAGTAGCACCGGAATCAACTATCCATTCATCAACATTTTTCTCAACATTGTTGCATAACATCACCATTCCTGAAAAAGGACTCTCCAACTCATCTCTTAAAACTAGAAGCATTTTGAGCAATTGTTCAAACTGTTTAGAACTCAGTACAACATTTTCATCCCCAATCTGTTTATCATGCTCTTCATCTTCATCTGCTTTCATCACAGCATTTGCAGCTCTGTGGCCTGAGTTTCTATTCCACTTTCCAGAAGCAATCACAGTTCCTTTAGTACTCTTTTTGTACTTACTGTGCCACTTTGGATAACCGATAACTGTCTAACATGATTCTCTAATGTGACCTTTTCCACCACATTCAGAACAAATCTTATCAGCATTAACATTCGATTTACTGTACATAACAGCTATTTCTGGTCCTTGAGACTGCTTGAGAATATCTCTCTGTGATTCTTCTTGTTGAATCATAGATGTTGCAATCTCAACAGTCGGTAAAGGACTCATCATCAGAATTTGACTACGTTGAGCATTATAAGCATCATCCAGTCCATTCAAGAATTGAAACAGTTTCGATTCTTGTTTCTGAACATCTAGTGCTTTAGTAAAAGCCCTAATTTCATCAGTTAGATTTACGAACACAGGTAAAGCATTCATATCATCAATTTCCTCCCAAATCGAGCTTAAAGCAGTAAAATACTCAACTAGTGTGGATCCATTTTGTTTGAGATTAAACAATTCTCTATTAAGTTTGTACTTGCGAGAACCATTGGAAACTTGAAAACGTTTTTCTAACAATTTCCATACCTCATACGCAGAGTTCACAAACAGAATACTTTTCTTGATTGATTCTGATAAATTGTTATGCAGCCACGAAATCACCATATTATTGCAGGTATCCCACTGCACTGCATCAGTAGCATCAGTCATGCTTCGTTCTTCAGATCCAGTCACAAAACCGAGCTTACGCTTCGATGATAGCTGAATTTCCATAGATCGCCTCCACGACCTGTAATCTGTTGCTCCTTGGAGTTTGGACACATTTATCGAAGTCGGTCCATCACTCGGATGCAAAAACAGAGGATTTTGCATATCAGCAAACGAAAATCTACTCCCAGACGCCATTGATACAGACTTGAGAGCTTGAACACAGCTACGAGTACTCGATTTAACAATCTTCCTATTAATCAACAGCAGAACAAGTGTCTACACCTCTAATTGCAGCTCTGATACCATAAAGAAAACTACAAGCAATCAAAGTGTATAACAGAAAGCCATGTCTGTGATAATATGCACTGAAGATTATACATCTTACTCACTGTTGTGTCCTTAGTAATGAAATACATGAGCTTATATTTCCACCAACTCACACAGCAATGTAACTAACTTCTGTAACAGAATTACAGTATGAAATGACCATATTCTCCTGACAGTTATAACAGCTTTACACAAATGCCCTCACTTCAGAATCGGATAGGAATGACGAACCTTGAGTATCTTTTGTGAATATACGAGACATATTGGGGACCATGCAGGTCGCGTATTTGTATACTCAACAAAATATGTGTGGCTTTGGAAGACAATTCATGCATTTCGCTTCTGCTAGTTATTCATCTAGGGTCAAGATTCATGTGCTACTTCGGAACTTCTTATACTAGTAAAGATAAAATATTCATTATTCTAAATTTGACTATTTCTGTTATTATTATAAGATTCAACTACTTCATATATGATATATTTAAATAATAAAAATATTAGGTATTCAAATAGCGGCCAATGTCTGACCGGTCTATGTATGTTAATAATAAGAAGATCACATGTATCCACGAAAATCATCCAATCAAAATTATTCATGTCTGTCATGTTTGGAAGAAAAATTGGAACAGAATCTCAAATACGTAGTATTATCTTACAACTAATTTAATACAGCTTAATATATTTATTAAAAATAAGTAACAAACAAAATAACTGACTTCCCTTAAAATGAGAATTTTCCGCTTTGTTTTTAATATTTAGACAAAATTTTAATTTAAAAAAAAAATATTTAGACAAAATTTTCTCATTTGTTCTTTTTTACTTTTAGCATAAAAAAGGATTGATGGAGCATATGACCTTACCCCATCCGCCCGTCCTTTTCAATTCACATCTCAAAATGCACATTTCTGTGAGCTTCTTCAGTAAGTAGCTCTCTGTTTCAATGCACAAAATACCACATTAATTTTCTCAGATTTACTACATTCAAATAGTAATTAGTATAAAACTTCGACATCTTTTTCCAAATAATTGAAGGAGCATTAATCGCGGACAACACACATAAAACCAAAAATAAAGCGAAAGTAAAATAATGATTACCGGAATTAGCAACTTGGTGATATACAGCCACATAAAATTTGGTGGTTGCTCAAAGGATGCGAAAGGAAGCAGCACGACCCAACCCCTACCACCAAACAAAGAGCTAAATGGAGGCTTGCCCTGTTGCCCCCAGACCTGAGACCCCCACACACAAATTAAGAGGCGTGTTAGCATGTGGTTATTAGAGTATTTGTAGTGGAAGTTTTCGGATGCATAATTGGAGACATTCCCTTTGTTCACAAGGTTGATCAGGTCACGTGTAATTTTTTATTATATCTTTTATTATTAAAATAAGAGTAAACTTTAAAAATTATGATCAAAGTTTACATCGAATTTCAAAAAATTAGCTAGAATTTCAAATTCTCGAAAAATAGCTAAATTTTGGTTCCGTATTTTAAAAATGTGGCTCCCGTTAAGTGTCACTAACGGGAGCCGCACTGTTAAAAAATGGACCAAAGTTTGGCAACTTTTCTTACAATTTGAAACTTATTTTTACCCTTCTGTCTGTTACTCCGTTAGTGACATTTAACGGGAGGCACACTTTTAAAAAGTGGAGTCAAAATTTGGCCACATTTATGAGAATTTAGAACTCTGGGCAATTTTTTGAAAATCGGTATAAATTTTAGCCACAATTTTAAAGTTTACTCTTAAAATAAATAATATTTGATCACAGTTAACCAAACCAAACCAAACCAAACATACTCAGTATATCCCGCTTACAGCAGGGTCTGAGGAGGGTAAGATGTACACAGCCTTGCCCCTACCCTTAAAGTAGAGAGGCTGTTTCCGTGAAGACCCCCGGCTTAGTGCACAACAAATAAAATAGTGTGTGCTATAATAAGAATATAATACCTTAGCCCATGGCCTTCTTCACATGGGACTTACCCAAACATTTTTAATAATATTTGATCACAGTTGAATAACTAAAATGATTAGGAGCTTAATTTTGTATTTAAAAAATGGATAATGTTCATTCGGAAATGTAGTGTTGAATGGTTTAGTGAAATAAATTTTCTTCGCGGAGGAGGAGAAGAAAAATTATGATGAGGAACCAAATCTTATCAAAAAAGTTTTTCGAAAACGCAAATGGGTTACAAACCGGGAGTTAGCAGAAACCGTGAAGGAAACTACAAATTTTAATTCGACTAATTCTCACAAAACAAAAAATTATATTGGAAAATTAAATTTCTACTTTTAATGAAGGGTGAATGGGTGATACGAAAAGTATTTACTCCATCTTTATTCCTTTATCCATTGTTTTCAAATTATTTGAACCAGAATTAACCCACATAAAAAGAAATATTCATAATTCCATTTTGTTTCATTAATTTGTTATAATCCTTATCATAAAAACTTAGACATCATTATATTTTAACTTTTCTCAATGCAATCTTTCGAATGATGATATAGTTTTTCTTTCCAATTCAAAACAAGAACATAAGTAAGATCATACAACATCCAATGCATTTCAGTATCTTTCGGTCTTGCAGGTAACCAGATTCGATGCCTTTCCAATTAAGTGACCTGATCTTTTATATTATTACAGTGTAATAAATTTTAAATATTTTATTTTGTGCAAAAGCATAATTTTAAATATTTTGTTTTATGTAAAATTCGACATTTATGCTTTAAAATGGACCATCAACAAAATACAATAATTTAGGGGTGTACCTTTTTGTGCCAAAAAAGATAGAGTTACATAAAGTATAAAATAGAATAGATCATGAAGAATAGATCATGAAGTATAAATAGTTTTCAAAAATAACGAATTGTGCGTATTTGATTTTGACAAATTATTATTGAATGTAAAACTTTAATTGCTGAAATCAGAATTTTAAAGTTTTCAATATATATAATTTGTTTGTAGGAAATGTAAATTTTGATTCCCTCGGTCCCCGTGGTTGTTTGCGTTCACGGTTTGCACGCATTTTGAGACTTCTATGAAATATAATTTTATAACCTTTTTAAAACATTTCTTTTTTCGGATAAAAATTTAGACATCAAAGTTTTTTCAGAGAAAAAAAATAAAAAAATAAATTATCAAACAATATTTTAAATGAGTGTGAAAAAACGTGTTAAACATAAAGAAGTGACGGAGTAACCGACAGTAAAAATGAGACGGATAACACGTACACGCGAAGTTATATGTTGCAATTTGCAAGCAGGCAGCAGCTAGCAACTTGCATGATGCCAAGTTAATATCGGTTCCAGTTGTCTTCTTGTTTGTGCGGAGGGAAGCAGCATGCCCCAACCCCCGTAACAGAACCAAGAGGCAAGATGCGAGGCACTCATTTTATGCTTTCTATCAACAAAATTTATTAATTTATGCAGTTATCAATTTATTCAGATTATATCATATATAATTTCATAAAAGGATTTTTATTTTCAATGATGCAAGCTATTGGTTCTATTTTTTATTCATGGTTTACCCTTTTGGAAGGATTTGAAATTATAAAAACAAAATAAAAAATAACTAATATCTGATAAATTTAGATTATTATAATAACCGATTAGGACTGTAAAATAATTTGGTGATACCCGATATCCCTCTGTTCAAATATCGGATCAAATTATTTTTGGGTTGTTTGGATTTGAGTTATTGATCATTTTATTCGGATACAAATCCATCCCGAGTATTTGGAATCCAAATATGAATTAGATATGAGTGAGGATCGTATTTTCTATCTTTTAATCGAGTAGCTTATGATCCAACGAATATGAGACGGATACGATCCACTAACATTAAACATCATTATTATTTCAATTTTCAAATAATTATAATTTAGTCTAAATAAACATAATAGTATAAATATATAATAATTATATATCACAACTTATAATTATTTGCATGTGTGTGTGTGTATATTAAATATATAAGAAAGTAATGTGTATTATCATGATAAATAAATCATATTTTACAAATGCAATGTGTTAAAAATATAATCTCTATATGAGTTCAAGTCGAATATGAACTTTTGATCATATTAGGATATTCGGATAGGATTTTTTACGAAAAAATAATATGAGACCTAATCTGAGTGGGTACATGAGTGCTCATATCCGAATCATATATTATTTGGATTTAATTTTTCTGTAAGATTTGGATCGTTTTTAAAACAAATTTGAGACATGTATCACATTTTCGAGTTTGATATAAGCTGAAACACGATTAGTTGAATATTTTTGAAAATTAGTGATTACAGATACGTTTGATATCATTGTTGCAGATGGTAACATCAGTTCTGTTTGATAAATATAAAAGCGGTTATTGAGAATAAGAAATTAATTTAAAAGTTATTTTAAGAAAAGTAAGTCCTCGTACTTTTTGAATAAGCCGTTTTTTAAGTTTTGTGTGAAATTATTATAGATTTTATTATCAAAATCTCACCCAAAAAATTATTTTTTCATAATTTAACTAAAAATATGTAGATATTAAAAAAAATATCAAACTATTGTTTGAAATCTATAACAAACTTTTTTACTAGCATTTTTTTAACAGTAGAACAATTTTTAATCGCACTCCTAAAAAATCTTATGCATTATAGTATCGAGATAATTATACAACTAATTTAAAGATTTAAGTAATTCCTTACAAAAAAGTAAAAATGAAAGTGCTTATTATTTTACTATTTGATTAATCATTTTATATTAACATTATTATGAAGGCATAATATTAAATAGCGAAAAATTAGCGTCTCCTTTGAATCTATCGGTGTCTCTCTGACGACAGTAATAAGCAGCAAGTCAAAGACAGTTTGTACACAGACCTTTGGCAGTAGTGAAATTTATACAAGCCGAAACGATATGGATTAAAATGTTTTATATAGAATAATTTTGGCAGCAACAATCACATCGAAATAATAAGATAATGTACTAATTTATTAGACCCAAATTTAATTTTAATCAAGTTGAGTCGTTGACGCTAATCTGCGTGATAGGAGTCTATAGCCGAAGGAGAAAAGTACGCGTCGTGTATCCCGTGCAAACGTTTAAAATCTGCTGGGTACGTCGAACTAGCTTCTTCATAGCTCATGATGTGATTAGATGAATAAAATTTATAATGGGACCGTTTGAGTGAGTTTAAGTGCTTCTTGCTTAAGATAAATAAGTGAAGTAGAAGTTAGAAGTAAGTTAAGACTGATTAAAATGTTTGGTAAATAAGTAAAAGTTCTGAGACAAAAGTTAGCATTCCTAACTTTTTATAAATTCTTCTTGACTTTTTACACAAACGATACAAAATAAGTGCTTCTAACTCAGAAGTCAGCTTTTAAGCCGTTGCCAAACAGCCCCAATATTACAAAACGATTTTAAACTGATTTGTGCTTGGTGTAAGCTGATTTTTTTATTACCAATTCAATTTAATGCCACTTCGATTTATCTTATTACCAAATCTCTGAATAGTTTATTCGACACGCGTATATTTTACTCTCTCAATCTGTATTATATAATATTGAAATATTTAAAATTTGATCGATCGTATTTACTTAAACAAACTCATTAAAATATATTTATTAGCAACAATTTTTAAATAATTATTTACGTACTTAATTATTAAAAACTTATCTAAAATATTAAATAAAACTACTTATTTAACATAAACAATACAAGTATTAACCTCAACATGTTTATTAGATATGTAAAAAAATCTATTTTAATTAGAAAACTCATATTATTATGGACTTTATTTTTTCTTGACAATAGAAGTAAAATATTAATACATGTATCATAACATAACAAATATTATAATTCACCTGAGTTATAAACTAGTATTTTGTTATTTCATAAATCTAACATACATATTTATACTTTAGTTTTATAAAATTTTCATTTGCTGAACCAAAATGCCATTGCTCATGTCATGTAAATGAATAGAAAACTGATGTGCTAGTATCGGCAGGCCTAGCTGGGAATACGCAAGTTGTGGTAATAAAAAAAAACTGTAATCCACATAAAATCAAATGGCTAGAAAATGTAATCAAATCAGCGTCAGAGAAGACTATAATGTGTGTGGACGAACAACAATACATATGCTGCTGCTACCTACACAACACCATATCCGCAGCTGTGATCACAATTTACATGCATCGTTTTATTAATGCAACTATGTGGCCTCAACCAACAGCATATCGTAAAGGAGTGAAGGTATGGGTCCATGACTCCATGGTGTGAAAATACAATTTCACCATGTTAACATGTTGCAATTTTATATAAGAGTATTTTGTTTTTGGAAGTCAAAATCTGGCAATAGAGAATTTACTAACATTTCATTTTTGAACAAAATATTAGGAGTATTTGACTTTTATAGAGATAGAGTCAGCTTAATTTTCTAATTTTCAGGTTCGGATCAGATTCAGATCTAAATTTTCAGATATAGTTATGTCGGATTCAATTGTCATGAGTTAGAATTGTCCTAATATTATGTTGCTAAATAAGGTCGAAAGGGAAAATTTTCATTATCTTAATTATAACAAAACCAAATGTCTTCTTACAATATCAAGAACAAAACATTACTAATATCTCAGAGAATGGATGTTTGGCCAACACCGGAGTGGCTTTTTTTATTTGTAAGCTAGCTTATGCATGACTGTTTGGGAGATAAGTTTTTTTGTTTTTGAGCGGCTTATTTAGGATTTTGTGGATAGTAGTCAGAAGCTGCTGTGTAGCTTTTTTCCATTTGCTACAACTACTTTTTTGTTTATTTAATCATATAAACATTTAATCAATTTATAAGTTGATGTCTACTCATCACTTATAATAATTCTTCGCAACTTTTTTAAGGTATGTCAAACAGTCCCAATAGCAATACGTACGCATATATTGCTTCTACCGATTGAATTTCTTAAATTCGACCAATCCTCGATTCGATTTTAATTCCGTTTAAAATATAATAATTACTCACGTGTAACAAGTTTATCTTATACTATTATTTTATTATAGCGACTCCCCGATCCCTCAACCTATAAATTCCGATGTTTACGAACACTGACTGTTGCGGTCTACAGATCCAACAAACATTGTTGGCCTTTTGTTCCTTTAGTGTACGTTTTTATTCTATCCCATCAGAGTGCTGGGCTTTCCAACTATATCTAACAAAAGCCCAAACTTAATCAACGACCAGAAAACAACGTTCATTCATTCCATCATACATGAGAAACACAAATATACATCAAACAAACAAAACAAAGAAAGCAAGCTCAAATACAGAGAGGATCTCCCAGTCTATCCAGCAGAAACAAAGCTACTCAATTACAAAAACCTCAAAGTTCCTCCCCACGCTTGACATTGCTCTTAGCACGTTCAATATTTGGTGCAAGCGTCTCCTTAGCTTTGCTCTTCACAGCTTCATACCCCTCCTTTGCTTTCTCCTTAGCCCATTCCAAATTCCCTTCTGTCGCCTCCTTGGCTTGCTCTGCCTTCTCCCCAACCGTGTTATACGCCTCGTTCGCCTTCTTCTTCGCACTCTCTGCGGTCTCATAAGCCTTGTCTTTCGCCTTCCCGCTCATTTCATAGGCCTCGTTTCCTTTTTCCTCTGCTTTCTTCTTCGCATTCTCTGCGGCCTCATAGGCCTTGTCTTTCGCCTTCCCTGTTATGTCGGAGGCCTCGTTTGCTTTCTCGGCTGCCTTCTCCTTCGCTTTCCCGGTCAAGTCGGAGGACTTGTCTTTCGCCTTCCCTGCAATGTCATAAGCCTCGTTCCCTTTCTCGGCTGCCTCATCTTTCGCCTTCCCGGTCACGTCATAGGCCTTGTCTCTCGCCTTCCCTGTTATGTCATAGGCCTCGTTCCCCTTCTCAGTTGCTTTGTCTTTCGCCTTCCCTGTTAAGTCATAGGCGGTGTGTTTCGCGTTACTCGCCATCTCATAGGCCTCGTTCCCCTTCTCAGCTGCCTTGTCTTTCGCCTTCCCTGTCAAGTCATAGGCCTTGTCTTTGGCCTTATCCGTCATCTCATAGGCCTCCTTCCCTTTTTCCAAGGCCTCCTGCTTGGCCTGCTCCGCAGTCTCGTACGCCTTGTCCTTGGCCTTGCCTGTCAAGTGAGAGGCCTGCTCTCCTTTCTCCGCAGCCACCTTCTTCGCTTCCTCTGCGGTTTTGTAAGCACTGTCCTTGGCCTTCCCAGTGGAGTCGTATGCTTGCTCAGCCTTCTCGCTCGCCATTCGTTTCGTCTCCTCGGCTGTGCCATATGCTTTGTCCTTCCCTTGGGCAACCTTCTCTGCAGCTGAATTCTTTACCTCCCCTGTTTTCTCATACCCATACTCTCCTGCATCTGCTTGTTCACAAACAAAACAAAAAACTTTGTTACATATCCGTGTTCCAAAATCCTCGATTTGAATAAATCCCCGATTATTCTTCAAAATAAAAATTCACCAAATTATCTACGGACACTCCAATTTGACTAAAAATCTACGATAAATTTCCTGTAAATCCTTAAACTAATTAGATTCGATTCCCAATTTCTACACTCATGTCATTGAACATTTATTCCTAAACAATGAGCAAGAATTTCAGTATTAAATATTTCGGTCAAGTCAAATTAAATCCTGGTTCCGCAACGGCAATAATAAAGGCAACCACAACCGCAAACATAACAATATTAGGGAGAAAGAACTAACCAGAAGCAGTACGAGTGGCTTTATCTTTGGCCTTCTTGGCAGCATCAGCAGCCTCTTCCGTTTTAAGACCCAAATTCTCAGATATTTTGTCCATGGCCCAACCTGTCCATGACTCTGTAGCCTCCTTGGCATCACCAACAGCTTCTTCACTCTTTACCTTGGCTTCTTCAGCCTTGTCATGTCCCCACACATCTCCACTGGTGGCTCCACAACATGAGCTGACAGCCAAAGCCACCAGCACCATAACCATCATAAACGCACCATATTTTCTTAAACCCATCGTAGGCCTCTGCATATCACAACACCTCTGACTTGCAAATATTCGAGCAACAAAATGATAATGTTTAAAGATTAAAGATTTTTTGTACGAGTTGTAAGAGATTACAAGACGATAGTGTAAAGGTTGAGGGTCTATAAACTTGGATCTGAAGGAGAGCTTTATAGGGAAGAACAGAGTGCAACGTGTTGGACATGCATGGGAAGATGAACACGTGGCGGTTTTGTTTAGGACACGCGTCACCGACTCGAGATATTCAAATTTCGCAGAAGCAGATAACAGATGATGATGCTGCGCATAAAAGATTACTCTACAAGACACACAAACCGACACAGTTCATATACTTTGAATGCTATAGCACATGTAAAAAGAGTATTCTGGAAAAATTTATCTTCAATTTCAGAGATATCTTGTATTTCTTCAAGTTGATAAACCTTTTTACACGAGATACATTTCTCTTTATAGATTGATTTATGATATACGTGGATGTCCCGCAAAGTTCGTACACCTCTAGGCTCTAGGTATATCTTTGGACATGATTATTGAAACCGATTCTATGAAAATATCATTCTTTTAGTGATTTGAATTGGTTTCGATTTTGATAATTTGAAAATCAAAATTTTTGGATATGGATTCAGTTCTCATTTTCAAATCTTTCGAAATACTCAAATTATATAATCAAACCATTGGTACATATATTTTAATAATAATATTTTTATAATTTAATTTAAATATTTAAGTATGGGCCAATACTCTAGTTGTTATTTGGTTTGGAAATCATTATTCACTTTTATCCAGTCAGTTATTTATCATTGTGCACTAGTTAATAATTAATAATTTTTATTTATATTAAATGTTTTTTTAAAAATTTAAATAAATTATTTTATTCATAACAATAAACAAGGATAATATCTGGAAATAATTTTATTGGAGAGCTATATAAAGTCATCTTTCTTTTGTAAGTATTTTGTTGAGATATAATTTGATTAGAGAATATATATAATTTTTGGAATAAAAAAATATATTTTTATTTCAACATGGTGTTATTATCTAAACATTTTTTTCTAATAAAAGATGAATTTACTATGATTAATAAAACAACCAGAAGCACCTAACATGGAAAATATGAAAAGTGTTTCATTTTCACCCTTCCTTAATATTATTACTGTACTTATTACTGCTACTTTAATTATAACTAGCTTTTTAACCAGTGCAAAGCACGGGTTGTTTTAAAAAAAAATTCAATATATCTTATATTTTTTTGTTCATCTTTTCTAAATTAAGATTATTTGTATTATAAACGTAATATTTGTTTGTATTTGAAGTCATATCATCATTATGTTAGGTTGCCTCCGGCTTATGACTTCCTTTTCGAAGAAAATTGGTTTCCACTTTTTTTTACCCGTTGACCCGTTTGTGTAAAAGTTCAGAAGCACATATAAGAAACTGAAAATTCCATCTTTTTATCAGGACTTCTACTTTCTTTCGAACACTTTAGTATACTTGTAAGTCTAGATTTACTTCTCATGAATCGTCCACTTTTTTATTTTAAGAAATAAGTCACTTTTTTTAAATTTACCCAAACGACCCCTATGTTGATGTATATATACACATATCCTCACTATTATGATATTTATTAAAATATAAATACAGAAAATATACACTACTAGTATTTTTTGCCCGCTACGCATGGTTCCCGTTTTTATTTTTTTTCTATTAATTTAATCTATTAAAAAATCGTAAAAGCAAATATGAATAAACAAATTGTTTTTTAATAAAGATGTTACAAAGCCAATTTTTTATGAAAATAAACATCCTAAAAACAAAGGCTAAAAAATATTGATTATAGTTGTTGGGGGTTGTCCTAACACTAATTGCCTCTTGGGCAGTAAAAAAGTTTTTTGTAACCGTTACACGTTAAGACTTTCAATGCTATGCACAATTTTTCAAAGGGCTTTGATTGGGTCCATGAAAAGCTTGTTTTAACAGTCCACTGTTTGTATTTTTTTGAGGAATTTGTTTTCTAAACGAAGGACAAACATCTGCTCAATCTCGTAGTAATAAAGATTCAGTCGGTTTTTATGCGTAGCTGAGTGATAGTGTAACCTCTTCGACTTTGTTATCTCTTCCAAATGGCATCCTCTTTGTATGTTCCTCAGTTCGTGAAGCACCTTGACTGTATAGATTGTTCTGTTGATGAAATGGTATGTATTTCCTATTATTTTATATAGTTGTTTCCATGGCCTATATCTTTTGCAAAATATGATTCTGTACATCTTGTTGGCAGCCCATCCCCTCAAGCTTTTCTAGCAGATTTGGTCATCGGGTTACTGATTCAGTGAAGCTCAAGTTTCGTAACGGTTATAAGATTCGTGTGACCTTCGACCGGGATGGGAGTGAGTTCTTAGGCATGCATGACGTTTTTGTCGATTTCGGCTTATTTGGCGGGGAAGTGCTTATTTTTCAATTATGTAGAAGGGATTGTTTCAAAGTTTATATCATTGGTGTTGATTGTTGTGAAATTGAATACCCGGCTATTGTTCACTCTGCTCAGAAATGTACTCCTCAACCTGGTAATATGTTTTTGTCGATTTTTGTTGACTTGGAGTGGAAGTGCTAATTTTCCAAAGCTTTAGGTTGTCTGGTATTTTTGAATGTACTAAAATTTTTATGTTTTGTAGTGTGTGTTAGGCCTGATGGTTGGAGGTTTGTAAAACATCTCAATCTTGCTAATGGTTTCGGTGATGCAGTGGTTAGTTTGTGTTGTTTATGCATTTTCACAGAGTATAGGTGGTAGATTGCTTTACTATTTTATGGTTAGTTTTTTGATTGTGTCCTAAGTGTTATGTTTTAATAATAGGTTCCACCTCAGTCTTTTCTTGGGAAGTTTGCTGCTACGTTGCCTACTCGTTTTAAATACTTCCTTAACAATGGTGCTGAGTTTAGAGGCCACTACAATAGGCAGGATGGCATATTGACTGGTTTAAGTTCAATTCCTGAATACCTACGTTTGGAGGATTTGAATTTCTTTGATTTGGTAGTTTTCAGCTTTGATAACCTCAAGGAGTTTGATGTAACTTGTTTTGATGGTCGTAATGTGGAGTTGGTGTTTCATACCTATACGATACACTCGGGTATTTCTATGACATTAACATTTTTCAATGTAAAATGTAAGTTCCAAATTGTTCCAAAAGAGAGATTGAGTTTTAATTAGATTTGTATTTGTAGGTGCGATGCTGCAGTCCATCAGGCCTGCTTCATTTTTTGCGGTGGTAGTCCAGCCATTTCATATGCTGGAGTACTGTCATGGAGTGGTATTGCCCCAAACATCTTAATCTATTTCATATTTTGTATGACATTGCATAATTGTATATTTTCTCATAAGCTTGTTTGTTATAGGATATTTCTGCGGAGTACAGAACTCTTACTGATTGGTGGGGCAAAAGAGAAGAAATCAGCATCTTCAGAGGTCGTCGTTGTTGGGAGCTTGAGATTCGTAAGCGTGCTGATAATAAGAGGACAACGATCCACGATGGTTGGATACAAATGCGTGATGATCTTCAGCTTGAAGTTGGTGACACTTGCTGGTTCAAGTGGAAGGATGAGTCATATCATCGGTTCACGGTGGTTGTAGAGAAGGCTTCTGGTTGATGGTGAATATAATATCTGAACTTTGTGCTACGTTTTTAAGCGTGTATCTTTTTTTTCGAACAATATTCTATTGACTGATTAATGTCTATGGATATTTGGTACACTTTAACATGAATTGAATGTTCCCAGTTTTAATATCAGTAGGTTTTTATTTGTTTCCTCAGGTTGGTAGAAGAAGATTTTTTCTTTTCAGTTATGTCCTACAGGGAACTGTGAGTTTAAATTTTTAATTAGGTAACATGCTTGAAATAGAAAAAGAAAGAATATATATATATATATATATAGATCATTAAGTTATAGGATGACTTAGGAATGTAAGCAAGATGTCTATTAGAGTTTGATAAGTTGAACCACAGATTAGTACTAAGCAAATATTTAATACAAAGGTGTAATCCAATGTTAGACAAATCAAATAGTTTCATAGGTTACAGTGGTAGAAAATATTACAGGCTGAGTTTAATATGGAAAATTAGGAGTTCAATCTTCAGACATAGCTCGTTAAATAAAACACAGTACCACTTTTGTGCTCCTGAGTACCCTGTTCAGTCAAGTGGCATTGTAGTTCAGCTGAGAAATGTCATCAAGATGGTATGACGAAGTAGACGGCTGTTGTTCATTTTGAATGCAATAAGATTAGAAGCTGTGCTAATTTTTTTTAATGCAAGTACATTGGTTTTCAATATAGTTGTAGGAAGATAGTCACCTGAGCAGTGAAGCTTTCGCTGTTCTCTTGTAATTGTCGTTGCCCTCCTTTGTTTTCCTCATAGTCGAATCCTGAAAAAAGGTCTGTTGCAAGGAAAACCTTGTCTTTCTTTTCCACATTTGCCTGACTAATGGAGACTTTGACAGTGTACCCTTTTCCATTCAACATTTGTAGCATTTCTGCTATTCCATCATCCTATACAGTTGAAAGTAAAAATTACTAAAAATTCATTAAAAAATATGTATGATATTTTGTACTTCTATGGAAATTACTTCTGTTGTTGTACTGAGATTTATTTCCTCCAATAAAGTTCTAACTGCCCTGTCATCCAGCATAAGATCTAGTTCCCCAGTTTGATCAGATGCTATGACATGAATAGCAAACCTATCAGCAAACCAAGATATTTAGTATACTGAGTTGATACATTAACGCTTAATATAATAATATATTATTCATACTTCTGATTTGGTTCAACAACTTCTCTTTTACATGCTCCGCAAGTGTAGCCGTTGTTATCTGTTTCAACTTTCGTATAGCATGATGTGCAGACAAAATATTTCCAGGAAGTGTACTCCTGTAGACACTTGAGTATAGCTTTGCACACAACCTCATCCTTATATCGGAAAACAGATAAGTATAAGTAATTTTTGTTACTCTCTTCACAGTTTCATAGGACTGGTGATTTTAAATTAAAAGAGTAAGACATTTGATATTGAATACAGGAGTTTAACCTCAATAGAATCCTTTCCGAGGTTTTTTATCTGCTCCACAGTCAACAGATTTAGGCTTTTTGTTTTAGCACAGATCTGCTTCTTACTGAAATCAGGGTTGTTTAAACTGTAGAATTGCCAAAAAATAAGTTAGATGTGAATTTTTTTTCTATATGAAGATAAATGAGCAGTATTGAATGTTTACATACTCTTTGCGTAGCTTGTGAACAGTGTGGTGATCGTAGTTAATGTAGAAGGTGGTCGGAGAATAATTGCATATGTCAATTTGCTCTTTACAAAAAAAAACATATCAGTTAGTCACATATGTCTTTTCATTTTATATTTTGAGAACTGAAAGAATGTTATATTACCATGGAAGCTGGTAACTCTTGCACTTGTAATAATGAGTATAATAGGCTCTTCTGTAACTTTTTCCAAAGCTTCCATGAACTGAGTTGCAAATGAGTCCCAGAATGTGACATTGATTTTAGTCCTGCAAGAGTACAACTGTTAGTTCTTAACAATCTGTATTTTTGTCTTTTCTGAAAATTTATTGTTTTGAAATATTAACTTACTTTCCATCAAACAGCTTAAATTTAATGTTCTTTTGTGGCTTGCCGTGTCTGTTGTTGAAATCGTTAAGCTTTTCCTTTTTTGGAAGGATGCCTATGACATCTAAAAAATGAGATAGTAATGAGTAAATGGAATCCGCTATGAGTTTCTCTTAAGTTTGAGGAAATGAAAGGGTAATACCAGCTAGGTAGAGCACTTGCTCTGACACTTTTTTTAAGTCTGAGAACTGAAACAAATCGAACATATTCTTAGGGATAAAAGTTTCATTTTCGTCTAAGTCACTTATCTTTGTAGCCGTAGTGAATTTGATCTTCTTGTCCATTCTAACTGGTCTGAATTTGTCTTTCTCTGTGTAATCCTGCACTTCAAAGTTCTTAATCATGTAGAGATTTCCAACTTGCACCATTCTCCCAACCAAATCTGCCAAAGAGGCCGGGACGTATACTACCATTCGACAGCTCTGAGAAAGAAGAGGAAGTTTTTCAAAAAACGTTTAGGAAAACTATGACATAAGAAAGCAGATTATAAACCATCGAGAAAACCTTTGAATCAAGAAGCAGAAGATTGAATCCTTTGAACAATTGGCCATCTTTGGAACCTCTCCACTCTCTAATAACTCGGACTTTTACTTTCCAGTCTGCTCTCCCTGAGTGCACATTTCTAAGGAAATCAGAAGTAGTTTTTGACATTGTATTTTTGTGTTCTCTCTGATGTCTGTTTGTTTCTTTGTACAAATACATTGATATGTAGTAGAGTTTTAGATCTGTATTAAATGTAGTGGTTGGATCTTATAAATGACAGTACGAAGTTTGGTTCCAGCTTTGAATATTTCTGACTTGTTTGTTGAAATGTAGTTAGTGAAGTATACCCAAAAAACATCCTTGTACTGGTTTAATAGTACAATAGTGATAGGCAATGTTATATATATAGCAGTACGCAAGAAAATCTGGGATGACACACCAAAAGTGCTGGGTCTAATATTACAACAAAATAAGATGTTCAAGTTTCCATCCTTAAAATTAATGTGCTCCATTCATACATAGTTTAATGTCATCATCCCCATGACCTTCACAGCTCCATAGATATTTAAACCTGTCACACGTTAGTTTATATAATTAGTTTGACTGAAGCAAATTTTAGTTAGTACTTTTTTAGTATTAACAGTGTCTCACCTTCTCCTTCTTAATGTTGCGGACCCTTGGCTGCTTAACAGTAGGTTCTTCAGACTTGTCCAAATTCACATTCAACCGAGGTCTAGTCTTGCAAGCGGAATAGGTGCTGAGAGGAGTATCTACCTTTGGTTGAGTTTCTTTCACATTTGTCTGTTCGAAACATGCAAAAATCATTTACTACCTCATCCTGATAAAATTTAGAGTTATTAATAAAAATACACTTACATCAGTGATCTCAGTTGGAACTTCATGTTCTCTGCTGCTCTTGACTGGTGTAACATTCCCAGATAAATCCATTGCTTCAGACTTGTCCAAATTAACAGTAAACCGAGGTTTAGTCTTGTTGCTGGAATTGCCGGTGAGAGGAGTATCTACCTTCGATCTAGTCTGTTGAACATGTGTCTGTTCGAAACGTACTTCATCATTCACCAAAAATAATTTAGAAATTTAGATAAAAATACACTTACGTCAATGATTTCAGTTGCCACTTGATTATTTGTTGTGGCCTTCAACGGTGAATGATCCCCAGATATATCCATTGGTTCAGATATCTGAACTGCTTTATACACATTAGATCCCTCTTTCACATTTTCCTTGGTAAGCATGATAGTAAAGTTGTAGAGCTTTTTCTGGGGGAATTTAAGTATGGCTGGGAACTTTTGATCATCTCCCGCCTACAATTTAATTAGACAAAATAAGATTTGAATACATATTATAATGTTATAACTGGATCAACAGAAGTATCAGAGTGAGGAATGATTAAAGTTTCTACCTCATCTAGTTCAGCCTCCACCTCGTAAATTTCTTTCCCAGTTATACGGACAATTTCATCATTTGGCCACACAACAGGAATGATTCCAGTTTCATCCGAACACAGTGTATAAAGTTGGAACCTAACTTTTAATTATATTAGTAAAATTTCTTTAAATTAATAACTTGTGAGTTCCGAGAATTTACCTTTTATCTGGATATGGAATAATGCGACTACAGCCTGTGCATTTGTAAGTTCCATCTTCTAAAAGGATCTGGATGTCGCATTGTGTGCAGAAGCAGATGTACCAACTCATTTTCTCATCAACTTTCTTCACTAACATTTGGCAAACAACTTTCTTCTGAAGATTATACAGGTAATGTTAAATTCATGTTTTACTGCAATTACTAAATAACATTGAATCGAAAGTGGTTCTGTCTGTTATACCTCAATATGAGTTTCAGTCAGCTTCTTCAATTCATTAATCTTAACAGTTTGCAAAACCTCTTCTTCTTCCTCAACCTCTTCGGGCAACACATAGAAACCTGGTTCAGTTTCTCTGACAACAATATAATCTTAAGTAGTTAAAATCAGATTGATAGTGTATGTCGGTAGTACAAACAACAGATATCTACTTGCCTCTTCTTGAGATTTTCTACACTGGGGTGTTTAGGTTTGAAGTAAAAACGTGTCGCTGGGAAATTGGTGAGATACAACTGACCTGCATTTGAAAAATCACTGGTAGAATTTTTTGCAAGTAAATATCCACAAATTATTGTCGTAGTGTAAAAATGTTACCTTTAAACTGACTAACTTTGGCACTTGTTATTACAATAATCTCCGGAGCACTTATTGCTCTGGCTCTTTCGTATAGAAATGCTTCACCAAACTCATTGAAAAAGGTCACATTCATTGAAGTCCTATTACAAAGTTACCAACAAATCAAAACGTGCAATGTGTGTTAAATGTTTATATGCATGTGTAATAATGAACGTGAAGACAAAAAGAGTACACACTTTCCATCTGTGATTGTGAACAGAACGTGTGATTTTTCCACCTCATCTTTCATGTACACTGCCCTGTCCTGAACATTTGTTATAACCCCTATTACATCTGCATATGACACAACACTGGGCCAATTAATATTCATATACAGTTGCTTATGTACAGACATGTGGTTTGGTAGTGTACCTGTCAAGAACCTCTCGTCTGTTAACATTCCAATCATAGAATACAATGGGAATAAATCGAAGCTGTGGTCTGGTATCTTAAGTCCGGGACCATTATCTTTTTCAATTATGGTATCAGCAGAAAAATAGATATGCTTCTCATTTCTTACGGCACGATTTGTTTCATCGCCATTGTAAAATTTCACTTTAAAATTCTGGATATTATAAATCTGTCCTTCTACCAACTCCACCTTCAGATCTGTAGCAATCTGACTGCTCATAAAGGCATGAATTCTTTCACTCTATTCATGCATAATGTCAAACTCATTAGTGAAACGTTGCTACTCCTTTGAGACTATAGTTAAAAGAAGTATAAAACAAAAAACTTACAGAATCATCGAAGAAAACTACATTCAAGGCTTTGAATTCACCCGTGGTTCGATTAACTCCCTTCCAAACAGCCTGTGCTTTGACTCTTATCAGCCATTCATCCGTACAATCATTCAAGCTTGATATTCTGTCATACTTGTTGAAAGGCATCTTAACGTACTCTGTGAACAAAGATCTAAAAAAACTTTTAGGTTTAGTGAACTTGTATTGTTAAGGAACAAATCTGTAAGGCAGCAAAAGTTAAGAGATACCTCAGTTCCGGACAAATGAATGTAGTGGGCAGAAGCTTAACCTAAAGAGACAATGGAAGGGGATATTAGATTTAGATCTAGTCAAAACTGTTTGTGTGGTCCTCATACAACACCAAAAACTGTACTTGCATGTAACTTTCTTATCTGTCTAAAGTCATAAAGTAATAAAGAGAAACAGTTTACTACCTTGTTTTGTTATTTTCCAAATTTTTTTCAAGACCAAACTAAAATCCAGTTCATTCTAAATTTGATCATGAGTTTTTTTTTCTCGGGACTAATTTGAAAACACTGGTGATGACATAATTCTGTGTTGAATAATAATACTGTAATATTTAAACTAAACAGTCATTATCAGAAAATGAAACGAATGTTAAGAGATGATCTTGATCACATAATGAATTGGCCAGTCACATTAATTCAAGTGTTGTGACCAAAATACCAAGGCATAATAACATATTACTATTTCAAGATGTTTTCATGCATGTGTACTGATCAAACTAAATAGCAAAAGGACTACACAATTCATAGCTTAAAGAGTTACACATCTGGATGCTGATTCAGCAGTTAGTACATAGACTGCAGGTCATTTAGTTCCAAAATACAGAGTAAGTTTGAAGGTAACTACGATCACTCTACAACCAACATAACTAAATGACTGGTAAATTGTAGAAAATCTGCCGGTAAACAACATTGGCAGTGATGTTGGTAGTGTTACCCTCTTCATCATTTATGAATAGCTTCAAACCTTGTGGAGAAGTGACGCGACTAATAGCGACATATAATTGGCCATGGGTGAAGACTGGTTTAGGTAGGAACAAAGCAACCTTCTCAAGAGACTGCCCTTGTGATTTGTTGATGGTCATTGCATAGCAGATTTGCAGTGGCATTTGCTTTCTACATAACCGAAAGGGCAAACGGGTTTCGGATGGAGATAATTCCATCCGGGGGATGAAATGCTTTGTTCCCTTGTAAGACCCCGAAATGACTTCACATTGCACATACAAACAAAATCTTGACCAAAAATCAGTTACATATCCGTACAATCTGCAACTACTAATAACCGCAACTACTAATATCCATACAAACTACAACTACTAATGGCAAACGAATAATAATAAATAAAATTCAAAGATCTACATACAAACTATTAAAATAAATTACCATGTATATTCGAAGAATCAACATGAGGAGTGTCTTTCAACAAACTGCAACTACTATATTCTTCATCAACTGCAGGAAAACATCAAGAATATTTATTCATGTACTATCTTAAAACACATATTTTTAAAAACAGCAAGTGGTTGGATAATATTACCCATCTTCTTAAAGTACTCCTCTGTGAAATCACTGCCCAACACAACTTTGGATTTCCGAGGACTTTTATTCTCTTTCATCATTTGAAGCCCATAACTGACTGAATAACATTAATGAAACAAACTCAAAGCCTTTCACTATTAATGGCGAAAAAAAAACTACATTGATGAATAAAGGACAAAAAAATTAAACTTGTGGAAAAAGTACAGATCATTCAATACTCACAAACATTAGAAAGTAGGGATTCTTTTCTTCGTTTCTTCTCACTACCTCCGCAATCATCAACAACATCTTCCATCGATATTAACTATCAAAAAACGGACATCTGAGTTGTGTATAGAGCTATTGTTCTAGAGTACAATAAATCAAAGCCAAACAAAATCGAAGCATACGGGAAATCAAGAAACGCGGGAAAAAAAGAAAGCAACTCACCAATTAAAAGCTCCAGCCAGTACTCCAATATTTCAGCTGTGTTAAGAAATGAAACCTCTCTTGCATCTAAACTTGATAAGGATTTTGGGATTAACAAAATAATCAATCTCAAGGTGAAAAGGACGGTATTTTGAAATTAAGGGTTGAAGGAGAGGACACGTACGTGGGTAAGCTTACTTTTTCCAGATATTAAGGAGCTCTAGCTGTTTTCACCGAAATAGAAAGTCTTTACCTGTAGGTTCGGTTTGATAATGTCCGAAGATGGACACCTGTTTTGGATGAACACGTGCGGGCAATGTATTGTACGTACGAAGTTCGGATTTTATACACCATTATCAGTAAATACGGTCAAAAGTCGGAGGACATAAGCGTAAAAACACGCATAAAATGGATTCAGGCAATATACATTAAAGGGATTAAAATTTTATTATATAATTAAAATACCACTCACCTAAAATTATTGAAAATTTGTTACGTGAGACTCTTGCCGAATTAGAGTCTTTTGTCATATAGTTATTTATTATATTTATAATCATTCTAATATATATATATATATATATATATATAATTTTATTAAATTATAATAATTAAATTTTAAAAATCGACCGAATTAACGGATTAATCGATAATCAGAAGGATTTTGATCCGATTTGGTAAAATCCGGTTAAATCGATGTCTACTTGGTAAGAGATTTGAATGATAGCTCGAAAATCAGCGAGAATACAAAAATTTATGGGGGAAAATTAAAGTTTAAAAATTGATTATATATTATTTTAACATATATAATATTAGATTAATTTCAAATAATGAACATGTTAATTATTCCTATTAATTGCCCTTTTTTTACAACACTAGATATTTATTTTTTAATAAATCATAATTATAAATATTATATACTTATGTGTATTGGAATTTTAATTATAAAGTAATTAATGTATATTAATTAAGAGACATTAATGTCTTATAAATATATGTTAGTATAAAAATTCAATAATACCCTCACTATTTATGAATATATATGTATAATGTGGAAGGGCAGTTTAGTCTCAACGAATTAAATTACTCATACTTGACAAGTATGAGATATATAATAGATTTGGGATAAATAAAAGTGGTCAGATATGTATACAGAGCATTAGGGTTTTGTCTGAAGAATATAAACGTTGACACACAAACACAGAAGATAAGCAGCGCCTCTGATCCCTATTGGCGGCTCTTTCAAGCTAATTGTTCTTCAATTAACAGGTATAATATTCTCATATTTATCATCGATTGCGTTGATTTTAAGTTTAATTATCTTCATCACTCTACTTGTTTTTATCAATTTTAGCTTAATTTGTAGTTGAATTAAGAAGTGAGTGTTAATTAAGAGAGATGAACTTAGTGTCGGAAATTAGATATGAAGAGATGTCTCGATTTGATTGTAGCCTTGTAGCCCAGAAATGTTGTTCAGGAACTGCATTATGTATTATAATTTGTGAACAGCTCATTTGGTTCTCGCTGTGGGATCTTACCAGGATTTTCTATAAAAAAAATGTATGTGGGTTTGATTGTTTATCGTTTCGGTGTCTCCAAGAATCTGGCTTGTGTTTGAACTAATCTCGCTATAGTCAAACTACTTAAAACTAAATTTTTGCTTCTAATTTTGGAATTAAGATTAGTTATCTCTGTACACAGCTCATGTATCATATAGTTGATCATCATATTGTAGAAGATGGCTATCATATAGTTTGACATTCTGTGTTTTTAATAGCAATTTATTTTGAAGGAGATGGCTACCAATGAAGCTAAGAAGAAACCTAATGCCAAGGGTGGAGGTGGAGGAGGAGGTCAGTTTGCTTTTATGTTTGTTAATTTGTGATTATAATGATTGAATGCATGTTTCATGCTCTGCCTCTGGTTTTCTTTATGTGATGTGTGTGTGAGTTACAAACCTGTAATGTTTCAGGAAGTAAGAAGAAGGAAGTTAAGAAGGAAACTGGACTTGGCCTCTCCTTCAAAAAGGATGAGAACTTTGGAGAATGGTACTCTCAGGTAACAGTGACATGTTTCTTTTAAGGTTCCCTTGTATCTCTTTGACATTGTAGACACTGCAAATTATGCCTGAAGGCATTTAGAAAATACATTTTTTTTGACACAGAAACATCTGTTATGAACTGACTATTGTGCATCTTTGAGTGTTCAAGTTCTGCATTAATAATGTTTTTTTTTAACTTACCTACCCTTTGGGATAAAGTGTCCTACCTTACCCTTTGGTTCTTTCTTGATCGTTTCAGGTGGTTGTTAGCGCTGAAATGATTGAGTACTACGATATATCAGGTTGCTACATCATAAGGCCGTGGGCTTGGAAGATTTGGAAGCTAATGAAAGTGTGTAGTTTTTTCTGTTGCTAGTGTTGTATCTTTGCTGTACAATTGATTTTACTAAATGATTCTGTCATTTTGTGTTGAGGACAAGATAAATTTGCAGCTGTAAATCATCCTTTTTTTCCCACTAGCAGAGAGCCTAATTTTACTCATTTTTAAAAAAAAATCTTAATGGAAGGAATTTTTTGAGAAAGAGATAGACAAGATGGAGATCGAGGATTGCTCTTTCCCACTTTTTGTATCTCCTGCCGCACTGCAACGTGAAACGGATCATATTGAGGGGTTTGCTCCTGAGGTGAGTAGTGAATGAGTTTGCATGATTTTCACACGGTGTGGTAGGTTTTAGCTTGGTTGAGTTTTTATCTCATGATCTGTGGTGGCTAATTATTAATTTTTCCTGAAATTTATTGTATGTATGTGTTACTTTGTACTCTATATGCACCTTTCAATCCTAAAAAGTGGTTGAGAGGTATTGTGCACTTTCCTTAAGTACTGTTGTATGTGTTAGGTTGCATGGGTTACAAAATCTGGAGAATCTGACCTAGAGATTCCTATTGCTATCCGCCCTACAAGTGAAACAGTGATGTATCCATATTTCCCAAAGTGGATAAGAGGTCACCGAGATTTGCCTTTGAAGCTGAATCAGTGGAACAATGTTGTCCGTTGGGAGTTCAGCAATCCTACTCCATTTATCAGGTCTTCTTCAGTACTATTTTTTTTTTTTTTTTTTGCCTTTTTTGGGTGGTATAGTGAACGGGAATAAACTATAAAGTATACTCGTATATCATTACCGTAAAATTTTGATTTAACTAGTAGAACCATTATGAAAGAACTATGTAATTATATTGTACCTTCACTTTTTTCTCACTGTTAGTGCTATTAACCAAGAGATGAAGTCATGAAATGCTTTTTTAGACTTAAATATTTCCATCGCTGAAGATGATTAGAGAAGTTATCTGATAGTCTTGTGGAGGGCAGAAGAAATAGGCGTAGTTCAACATATATTACTATCGTTAACTTATTCTTTTTTATAAATTAAAGTTACATGGTCAGGCTAACATGAATTTTAGGAGCTTTGAGTGAGTGGTTGTTTTCATATACATCCCTTTTTGCTTAGAGTTGGCAAAATCATGCAGCAAGTTTATTTGCCATCCTCTAAGTGGTGAAATATTAAAGTTCAACCTCTTTTTGACTGGAAAAGTAACTTGTATAATAATTCCAAGGCGGCAGACAAAGTTGATCATAATTTAACTCTGTAAGATGTCACCATAATAATATTTAATAAATACCTACATAGGGTTGCACGCTTGTAGAATATGTGCGGATTACCTGTCATTTAGCCTTGTAAGTGATATTTTCTTCCTATTCCAACTGTAGGAGTCGGGAGTTCCACTGGCAAGAAGGCCACACAGCATTTGCATCAAAGGAAGAAGCTGATGTCGAGGTACTGTGTTGTCAAGATTGACATTACTTTTTGCATTTATTAGTTTACCCTTCCCACATAAATTTAAATGCATATTCTCGCTGTTTTATAGTTTTAAATATTCTTTGGAGTTGATTCATATATTAAAACCAGTGTTACAGAAATCGGGAATCGGACCTAATCGGTTGAGCTACCGATTCAAGGATTAATCAGAAATCGGGGATTAATCGGAAGGATTAATCGGAGTTAAAATCGGGTTTATTTTAATATTAAAATATTATTTAATATTTAATTATTATTATATTAGCTATTTAGTGACTAATATATTTACTATATTCATAAACTCTATAATTATTCATATTTAAAGTAATATAGTATTTTAATTTTAATAATTTATCAAAATATACTTCGATTATGAAATATATACAAGGATTAATCGGATTTCAAAAATCGGATCGGTGGCCGACCTTGCAGGGGATTAATCGGGGATTTATCGGTTAAATCGGGGATTTTTAGAACACTGATTAAAACACCTCTGCTCCAATGCTTTAGCTTCAAAGTCTTGGATAAGGCTTTCTATTTACTGCAGATGTGTTTTGGAATCACCTATCTTATCTGAATTTTCTAATCAGGGTGATTTTGTTATCATCTTAGGTACTTGCGATATTGGAATTATATAGAAGGATATATGAAGAGTACTTGGCAATACCAGTTGTAAAGGGTAAAAAGAGTGAAATGGAGAAGTTTGCTGGTGGCCTTTACACAACATCGGTGGAGGTAAAAGCTGTGGTTTTTGCGGCAACTACCATATTGTATTGACATTTTAATAGTTTTATTGGATACATATCATTCTCATTTGTGATGTGTTTTGCAATTGGGTCGTAGGCTTTTATCCCTAATACCGGTCGGGGTATACAAGGAGCTACTTCTCACTGCCTTGGTCAAAATTTTGCGAACATGTTTGATATAAAATTCGAGGATGAGAAGGGCAACAAACGCATGGTGTGGCAGAACTCATGGGGATACTCTACCCGAACTGTAATTTTCTTTTATTTTTCTAGCTCTTCTTGAGTCGTCGTTTATTAATTTATGAAATAGGTAAACAACTCTAGCCCTTTATTATATTAAATAAGGTTTTATTGTCGTATCTTCCTAGTAACTTCCAGCATTGAAATTGAGGCTGTTTTGCTTTATAAACAGTTTATTTCCTTGCTAAAGACTTGGCTCACATTTCTTTTTAGAAATTAATTTATCTAGAATATATATTCTTTTAATATTTATGTTATGATATACCTATATGACATGTTTTCTATTTCCTGATATATATATTCTGAAATATTGTCCACTGCTATTATATAGATTGGGGTGATGGTCATGGTTCACGGGGACGACAAAGGACTGGTGGTGCCACCTAAAGTGGCGTCATCCCAAGTCGTAGTGGTTCCAGTGCCCTACAAAGATGCGGATACACAAGCTATTTTAGATGCCTGTTCTGATGCTGTGAAGACACTGACTGAAGCAGGTCTACGGGCCAAAGCTGATCTCAGAGATAACTATTCACCTGGTTGGAAGTACTCACATTGGGAAATGAAAGGTGTTCCTTTGAGGATTGAAATCGGACCAAAAGATTTGGCTAATAATCAGGTAAGTTCCCTTGATATAAAAGGTGCTCCTTTGAGGGTTTGAAGGCACTACTGTTCGCCATATATGATAGTGCCAAGTATATATCTAATAAGTTTTCTAATTTATTTTTATTAAATTGATTACTTGACTGGGGTCTATGTCAGCCTTCAGGGGATTTTTTATTTTTATTAAAAATCTTAATTGAAAGTTACGAGACCTACTAAAATCTTCCATATACACGTTAGGCTACAATTATCCCGGTCATTTTATTTAGAAGTGTTACTTCCTGTGAATTGACTAAATTTAGCCCGTGAAATTAAATGTAGTGTTTTGAATGCTTATTTGCTAATATTTATCCTATGGGTTTCAGGGTTTGTTTAAACTTGTCGGTTTCTTTTTCTGTTATACATCAAGCATCATATTTAGTCATTGAATTTTTCCTAAAATTGTTGTTTTCTGGGAATTAACTAGTATTGGTCAGTCAAGAAACTGATTGCTTTTTTTGTCAATCTTAATGATAGAATTTCTTGCTAGTTTGATTCTGTTTTGCTAGTGCATCATGTTCAAATACTCGAGCATGAGTGCAAAAATTGCATACATATTGATGTAGTTTCTCCATAGGTGCGTGCTGTTCGACGTGACAATTTCAAAAAGGTGGATATTCCCATGGCGAGCTTGGCGGAGCAAGTAAAAGACATGCTAGATGATATTCAAAAAAGTTTATTTGATTCTGCAAAGGAAAAACGAGATGCATGTATTGAGAAAGTGGCGACATGGGATCAATTTATCGAAGCACTAGGAAAAAAGAAAATGATCCTAGCTCCTTGGTGTGATGAAGAGGTATGTGCTTATACTGCATTCTACAAAGACTTGTAGAATGTGTAGGAATGCTTGAGATGATGTTATGCGAGGTCTTTCTTTCATCCTTCTCAATTAGCATTAATGCCCTAATGAAATGTTACTGGTCTTCTGGTTTTTATTGGCCAATGAGTTGAAGTGCCCACTCTTTGCCTTTACTTTATATTTCCAACTGATTTGCATGCGACTTTATGCATTGCGCTTTAGCGCAATGCATACTTGTGTCAATGACTCGATGTGATATCTTATTGTCAAATGCTGTTTGTTTTCTCATCTGTTGGTGCAGGAAGTAGAAAAAGATGTTAAAACACGGACAAAGGGCGAGATGGGAGCTGCTAAAACACTGTGCTCTCCCCTAGATCAGCCTGATATTCCCTCAGGTATTGACCTGTTCTCTCCTGTTATTTCAGTATATTTTTCTATATTCCACATTTCCACTTGTTTATTTGTTCTCTTTTATGTTTATTATTAATTATATATGTGTATAGAGGGTGTCATGGTGAGGCTACCAAGTGATTTTTGATAGCACCACACAATGAGCAAGGCCGTTTAGAGACCTAGTCTATTTTCTATAGAATACTGAGCAACACATTAAAAACATGACATCTTTTATTTTAGTTTGATTTCATATCGGTTTTACTTGTAATGAAAAAACCAGGGCTATTCAAGACACCCCCCCCCCCCCCCCCCCCCCCGCGTCATAAAAGCTTTGTGGGTAGTTTATGTTTGTCCTGTACTAATAGCCACACAGAGTAGCAAGTAGGACTCCTGAAAAAGTATTGCATTTATCAGAGCTTCAGAAATGGTGAAGAAAGTTTAAAATTACTAGTAATAAAGTGTACCAGAATTCTTCTGACGATTTAAAAAGTGTACCAGAATTCTAGCTATGACAAGTTTTGTGCAGCATTCTCCTATTCTTTATCATTTGATCAAAAATTTTCCAATAGCTATTGTCTTAATCATGATTTCAAGTCAAACCTCTGAAAAGAATAAAATATAGAGCCTGCTCCTCATCTCTCTTTGGTAGACTTGATTGACTGGATTACAAATGGATTTCAGGTATCTGACTCTTGACTAATTAGTTAGATTCAGGTCGTGATATAACAATAGTTGCCATTCTTCCCTTCTTACATTATCGGACAATCAAAATTGGTTCCTTTGCCCCCTTATATTTCATGATAAATTGGATAAACTAAGAGCAGTGTTGTCATACTCGGTCCGGGCTAACTAAGGACCGTGAACTTGCCCAGTCAACCATGTGGTGCATCCACTTCAATGTGGCACACAGATTCATCTACAAAGGCAAGAGGCACAACTTAACCGAGCCGAGATGAGCTGCATATAGACAGAGGCATAGTTTATTTGGGCCCAATGTTGAACAATAAAAGCAAGCTACAGGCCAAGCCCAGATTTGCAAACAAAAGATTGAAAAATGAATAAAATACATAAATAATATGTTAGTTAATTAGATATTAGTAATTTAGTTGGTCAAATATTTTTTTAATTATTTAGATAACTAATTTAATTATCATTTTATTATGCATGTTGCTTTTAAGAAACAATACATGATACTTATTAGTTAATCCTCACTTCTTTATTTCTTTCTATGCACGTGTACAAATTCTTTTACATTTCCTCTGTTACTTTTAATTACTTTCAACGGGAGAATAACTTATTGTATATACTAGTAGACAAATTATAGTATAAATATATTTTTCATACTCACATTTTGTACGGTAAAACTAAAATTATTATTGTCTACTAGCTTATAGCCCGTGCAAGGCACGGGAGCTTTTTAATTATTTATAAACTTTTTACATATATTTTAAATGGTGTGAAAAAATTAATTTATAAATAATAAATTAAAATTGTATATATCATGCCAAAGTATTAAATTCTTTCTATCAAATTTTAAACCAACTCCTATTAGATTATATTTATAAATATATTTTATATTAGAATTATTATAATGTCATTTAAATATTTTTTTAAAAATTTTTATGGTTCGAGATTAAAATTGACGAACACAATTTGTTTTGAATTAAGAAGATGAATCATAAACGTGCAATAAGATGGTAGAATTTGTTTTGGATTAAGAAATTATTTTTTGTATTTGTTCCTCACATAAATCGGGCTTATTAATTTTGAAATATATTAGGTAAAAATAATTTTGTGACTGTGCAATTTATATGATTTTACAAATAAAATTGGTAGAAAATATTTATTTTGGATAAAAAAAAATCATAAACACGTGAAATACTGAATTTGTTTTGGATTCAGAAAAGGATTTATAAGCATGCAAGTAGATATCAGTTGTCTTATAGAACAAAAGTTAATTTTGTTCTAATCCAACGGTGCTTATTTGTTCAATATATGATCCGATGGATAAAAATAATCTTGTGACGGTGTGATTTATACGATTCCACAATTAAAATTTATAGGAAATATTTATTTTGAATTAAAAAAAACCAAAAATACATGAAAGACAGAATTTGTTTTGAATTCAGAAAAGAAATTATAAACATGCAAGTAGATGTCAGTTTCCTTGTAGAACAGAATTTAATTTTGTTATAATCTAACGGTGCTTATTTGTTCAATATACGATCCAACGGATGATAAGCTTTTGGACCACAGGACCATGTGACCAAATTATCTCCCTTACGCTTATTATATATAAGTATATAATTAGGTGATGACTTTTTAGTAATATATGTGTGTTTTGCTTTTGCATGATATATAAATGTTCTATTTTACATTCTGCATTTTACTTCAATGAGGTGCAGACCTTGCCTCTGAAGAAAAACAAAACTTAATAGCAATAAAGTGGAGACATAGAATTGTCATTAAAAAAAGATGAAGGATGTTTTCTTGTATAAATTTCATTGCTGTTATTTTGGAGTTGAAAACTGTTTTAAAAAGATATGTAGACATCAAATTTTAGTTGTTGCAGTGACACATGTGTGTGTGATATCATTGTGATGTAAAAAATTGCCGCAAACATTTTGCTGCAGGTACTCTTTGCTTTGCCTCGGGAAAGCCAGCAAAAAAATGGAGCTACTGGGGAAGGAGTTACTAAAGAGATGAAGAGTCTTGACCTTATACCCATAATTTGTTCAAATCTGAATGAAGGGATGATATTCTTGTTAATTTGAATATATCTTTACAGAATGTTGATCTGTATGTTGCAAGATTTCTTTTCCTTCAAATCTCTGAACAAACAGTTTAAAGATCAGAAATATGAAGATACTCTTTTGTCTGGCTAGTAATATACACTTCTTTGTACTTTTTCTTTACAATCATCTGATTTTATTCTCACTTCTCCATTGCCCTAAAAATCTACTATTAGCTTCATCTATATGGATTTTGTGAATGGTTTGGTCTCTTCGCAAAAGCTAGGCGGATACGTAAAAGAGATTCTTTCTTTTCCATCACTTCGGCAACTAAAATCGCATCAAACCAAGATTAGTGTTCTTTCTGCTGCACACTAAGAATATTATGCAAGATATTTTCTGCATATGAGATGCATTGGGTTTATATAATTATATAACTAGGAAGCATATTTTTTGATACGTTGTGAGTCTCTGTTATTTGCTTGCAGTGCAGAATTTTGTGAGGAACGGACTATTGAGATGATGAGGGTTGTTCTGGCTCGTGTAATTCTTGCTAAGCGGAAAATTGTGCTTTAAAAGCTTCATTACGAAGTGTTAAAAGGGTAATTTGGGTGAGAGAAATCTCTGGTGGTTGATGGCTGGTCCTCTAGTTCCACAATGCTAAAATAATGATAAAGTAAATACAACACACAATTAACGGTAAGTTAAATAAATATAAGCAACTTATTTTTAATACAACTTAAAATGCATATGAATATTATCAATTTTAATATTATAATATTCATATAGTTTTTTCTGCGTAATGGGCAAACTATTCTTCCGTATCCCAAGCCATATCCGATCATTACTTTATTTTAAAATTTTCACCTTGTAAATTCATATCATTATTTCTTCTCCTCTGGTTTTTTTTAGCATTCTCCGCAATACTTTAATTTTACTTCAAATCCACTTTTTTTACATATAAAACAATTATACAGTGGTTTGGGACAATTTGCTTTGCTTCATATTTATAGTATGCTTTCAAACATAGAGCTCATCCTCCGGGGCGCGGATCTAGACACAAAATTTTAAGAGGGCACCAAGCAAATTTTCAGAAAACATCTAAGTATTTTAAAATTTTGGGGGGACACTTCTATAGTTTTGTAAAATTTAGAATGATAAAAAAATATAAATTTTTTTTTAGGGGGGACACGTGTCCCCCGCGCCTCTTCGTAGATCCACCCCTGCTCATTCTCGTTAGACCATCTCCAATCACAACTCTATTTTAAAACAACTTTATCTTTATATTTTCACCTTTTTCACTTTATATCACTATTACATCTTCAACCATTACTCTAAATATCACTTTAAACTCTATTATATAAATATTTTATATATACCTACATACAATTGCACATACATAAAAATTCCATATCTTGGAACATGTGTCAAATCAAGTTGCATGTGCTTTTTTTATTATTACTTCATCTCTACAGTGTAACTTCAAATTTGAAGCTAAACAATAGAGTACTTCGTACGAAGATAGAGTTAATAATGGTTGGAGATATCTTTTATGAGTTTTGACTTTATAATTGAAGATAAAGTTGTTTTTGAAGGGATCATCGGAAATGCCCATGGTTATAAGGAATTTAACTTCAAATATAAAGTAAAAGGTGCTTTTAAAACAACAATCATGCCCTCACGTATTTACTCTTATGTCATTTGACTAGGCTTATGCCCGTTATTGGAGTGAAAAATGCTTCCAGAAGCATTCTTTTTCATTAAATTTAATGTTATTTATGCAATGTGTTTGCAATTTGCAAGTGAAACTCTGGTAAGAAATTTGTGTTTTTCGTTTTTAGGGATTTTGCTTTGCCACAGATAAAACAGCAAATACATGGAGCTTGTGGGAAAGGACCTCCTGAGGTGATGGAGAACCTTCACCTCATACCAGTTGTACTTGCCGTTATAAGAAAACAAGGCTAAATGTAATCGGACAAAAGCGAGTAGATAAATATTCGACTAGAAATTGTCGAATTTAAGAGATGTTGTATTAGTCTATTAGATGTTAGTCGGTTTTATTTCTAGAACTATGCGAATTAAAAATTTAATGATTTCAACTATCCGATTAAGACACTTAGACATGTGTATAAAAAGTGATTTAAAAAATTAATGATTTTAACTATCTGACTAAGACACTTAGACATGTATATCAAAAAGTACCTGTATTTCAAAACGATACAAAATATATCATGGAGAATGTATCCATCATCCCGGGACAAGAGACAAGAGGATAAACCTTTAACCGCTTAGGTTATTCAATATTTCTCAGCCCCCATGAGAAGTTAAGACATTTTACATATGTTAAGGACATGCATATACAAATTCCAATTATTCAAAAAAAGCTCATGAAACACGGCTTGCCTTTGAAGGTGATGATTGTTTAGAGCTTTTCTTGATTTGCTTACCAACCAGAATTAAGCCCTTTTCCTCCAACCATATATTAATATTCTCCAAATCAATATTCTAATAATCATTTGTGCATAATCTGGACCATAAACATCTATTCATAATCAGCCAAACTATTCTGAAAACATAAAGCACAAGACGAAATCTCCAAACTCTATTGGTTGGAAGATATTTTGCCTCTTCCTTTGGTATCATTTATAGAAACTAAAGATGTTAAAAAGAAGATTAAACAGCTTGCATGCACTGCTAGTCTGCTAGCAGAGATGTACCAGTAATGTATGCCTAGCCACCACTTTTGATATTACCCGTACACCAAGATGCCCATATAAAAGTTCCACTTTAAAGTCATCAAAACAAGACAACACCAACAACAAAAGCCCTTTCTAGTACAGTGTAGTACAGCTTGCTACATGGAGTATAATGTTATAGAAGTTCGGTTGGGAGAGTTTATCTGACATACAGTTTCATGAACGAGTAAAATGATTATTTGTTTGTTTAGCGTTTTTCTTAGCTATACAATTGAAATGAGTATTTTAATAGTTGAGCGGAAAAAAGCGTTGAACGTGTCAGAAATTTTTTATAATCCTGACCGTTGGATACATCATCCAGCAAATTATAAAATTTTACCGTATGTTATAAGTCCTCGCCATACACATGTAGTTTACCGGGACTCATCTTATATTAGGGGTTCTAATGAAGAAGTATGAAAGTCTATACTTGTTTAATGTATTTTTGAGAGAAACCGTCCCATATTGGTGCGGGATTTCAAATATCGAGTTATGGATTGTCTCCATTTATAACTAGGTTAATTATGACTCAACTACTAAGCGCAGGCGTATCAAACATCTCACGAAAGAGTCGAATCTTGATCCGCATGATAGATGTCACTTGTTCTTACCAACTGAGATATTATGTGGAGCTGCTTGTTAATGTTTGTTTTGCCTTCCTAAAAAAAATAAAATTCGTCGTTTTTTATTTTGTCAAGACCAGAAGACCTTTACTCGTGAAACAAGCCTTAATTATGAGTTTGATGGAGAAAATGTGATTTTTACATATCGAAAAAAGAGAATTTGAAAGGATCATTATATTCTAACACAACCATTCGGTAATTCTATAGTCTGTATTGCAGTGTGCATGATGAATAAAAAATGTGGTTGCCTCTCTAGGTAATATTTAAAAGCAAGTAGGGGCCAATGAAAAAGAATGTTGTTAAGTGAAGCTTCTGAGAATGGTGACTGTTCAAGTCAAGAAGAAAAGCAGAGGACAATAACAGTTGTGCTCTGTCTGTGTTTTACCACCATCATAAACTTTAATCTATTTTCTGGTCATTGTCATTTCACTATTTCACCCAACTCAATTTGCCAATACTTATAGCCTTGTTATATTCACTCCATTTTTTATTCATTTCAAGCCAGCCAGCCAGCTAGATACCCTCCTAAATCAAGTATATATTTCATGTCATTCTTCACAACTTAACCAAGCCATAGTGCATGAGTCCTCCCTCTTCATTGCTCTGTTTCATCCCTAATTTCCCAGCAATTCTTGCTTGCTGAAGCGATCATGGGAAGTTACAGAAGCCGCGAGAGGCGATCCTCCTCCTTTCTGTCTTTATTTTTCGGGTGCTGTTCTGGTAGAAGTGAGCATGATCAGTACTACAGCTGGGATGATGCAGGCAGAATCTGTCCTAGTGATGAAGACAAGGGGCGTTGGGTTGGGGATCGTCGGATTGATAGCAAGGCCACGGCCTTCATTGCCAGATTCCACGAGTCTCGGGTCTCAGATCCTGAGCAGTATGCTGTCTGATCAACCCTGCAAGCACCATGTCACAGATCACATGCATCAATTTGTGTTACGTTTATTGTACCAATTAAACTTTCATGCAAAGTTGCCACCGCCACACCAATAAGTAATTAGTACTACTACTCAACTTTGCGATAGCAATAGATGAAATCAGACTGGAGTACTACTGGAGATGCAACACAAAGGGTGATTTTGACATGAAGAGAACACAACAGGAGTTGAAGACATAGCATTGTTCTACATATTCTCTGCTTAAAATTATAAATGGATATATATAGATGCTTAAACTCAAGTCTCTGCTCTCTAGATTACTGCCATGCATTCATTTCCCAATTTTCAATGTTTAAATTGTGATGATTTTGTTGTTGTTCATGAATTTATATATGTTAAGATTAATCCCAGTCGAATCCAGTGAATGATTTCTTATTATTTATCCTTGTTATTGTAGGAATCTCGTATTTATATTATATACACTACAAGAAAAACGGGCTGAAAGGACGGATTTCTTGGCAACTATCTGATATACTCTGGTATATATTTGCATGCTTAAGATATATTTTGAATCATAATCAATGGTTTGTTCACTTTATTTAATCAACACAATTTCCTGTGATAGTAGTGGAAGAACAGCTGCAGTAAGTGTTTAATTTGTTTTTTTATGACCATGTTGAAATTGATCTTCAATTGTTTGAAAAAGCAAAATGTTTTGCTTTTCAAGAACACTGCAATCGAACATGCTTGTACTTAAAAAACTATAGATTCTTTATATATATTCTCCAAGTACACAAATGCTTTTATGTTCAATGGAATTATTCATCTCAAAATGTATACACCTAGCTGTAAACATTATTAACTAAAGCAGGAACGAAACTGGAAACTTCAATTCTCATAATTTAAAAGCAGATTATTTTAATATAATTTTTATATTTTTATCACTTTTTGTTAATTTAGTGGTTCAAAATCCATTCAAATTTTTTTATGTACTAGCCTTTAACCCGTGCGAAGCACGGGCGGGTATATAATTCGTAATTTATTATTTAAATTTTATCATCATTTTATTATATTTTAGTATTAATGGATTGAGTTTTAATTAAATTATATTATTCAACCGACTATATTTTCGTATCAAGATTTTAGTATTTAATCCGAATTTAGTACACATAGATTTATGGGTTTTTTTCAAAAATACCCAAGTAAAAATGATTTTTTGCAAAATTACTGTCACATTTTAAAATAAATTGTAAAAGTAGTATATTTCAAAATATATTTGCAAAAATACGGAGGTTGCATATGCAACCATATCTGCCACATCTAGCAACCATATTAGCAACCACAAATGCAACTTTTAATTTTTTTAAAAAAAATTACATTTAATTGCATAATAAGTTGTAACTAGTTGCAAATGGCCAAAAAATGAATGCCCCTGCGGGACCATTTACAATAACATAAAAATAACCACAAAGACAACCAAAAAAGTAAAATCAACAAGTATTGCAACCAAAAAATCAACAAAAGCAACAAACTAACTTCATCTCGCTACGACATCCCCGCCATCTCCATCAACTCCAGCGCCGTTGATGTCTCCAACAACACTTCGTTTACCTCCGATCCGTTTACCTCACCCATCCATCCCCAACTGCTCCAAAATCCCACAAATCAAAGATTAATGATCGACGATATTCCAGGGCAAGATCGACGGCTTTGCCAGTTGAAGATGAGGAAGAATCCGAGAGTCTAGATGAAAATGAAGCCGAGAGAATAAGACTGTGACGTGGTATGGTGTATCCTCCTATAAGATGAGGAGAAGAAATCAAGTACAGAGTAGGTCGTAAAATTGAAATAACAAAACTGTAAAACAGTAAAAACACAATGAAACTCTGTGGACCGTAATTTTGTAAATTGTTTGCTTAAAAACCGTATTTCCAATAAATTCCCTAGATTTAAAAATAAAAAAAATCAGAAAATTCAAATCTTTTCCAAACAAAACTATCGTGTAATATCTTTGGAAGATTCAGTAATCTAATCAATCGAATTTCAACGTAATTTTGTAATCTTGATTTTTTTTAACAATAATAACTTTTAAGATTAGAGTTAGAAAGAGTTATGTAATGGTTCGTGTTTATTTTGAAATTGAACACGTTAAAATTAAAAAGAGTTATATGAAGGTTGTTGTTAAAAAAAGATATTCAAAATTGTATATTTATAATTTTATTTATAACATCATTATAATTTTTTAATGAAATATTATATGATAATGTATTGTTATGAGTGTTTTTAGTAATCGAAACTGTTTAAGAAAGTAATACTAATAGACTCCACATTTGTAGACTTGTAGTACCAAAAGGAGAGTACCAAACTAAAAAATCAACATGGGTATAATTTGTAGTCCTATGTTTAAGTTATTTTTTTTGGTTTGGTACTCTCCTTTTGGTACTACAAGTCTACAAATGTGGAGTCTATTAGTCTTACATTGTTAAACAGTTTCAAATACTAAAAACACTCCAAACAATAACTTATCATATAATATTTCATTAAAAAATTATAATGATGTTATAAATAAAATTATAAATAATAATTTTGAATATCTTTTTTTAACAAAAAATTTTATATAACTCTTTTTAATTTTAACGTGTTCTATATCAATATAAACACCACACATTACATAACTCTTTCTAATTCTAATCTTAAAAGTTTCTGTTGTCAAAAAAATCAAGGTTACAGAATTATGTTGAAATTCGATTGATTAGATTACTGAATCTTTCAAATGTATTACAAGATCGTCTATATTTGGAAAAGATATGAATTTTTTGATTTTTTTGATTTTTAAATCTACATGTACTAAATTCGAATTAAATGTATTATATATATATATATATATATATATATATATATATATATATATATATATATATATATTTGTTAGGGTTTGTCAATTTTCAAGTAATCGAGAGAAAATATAGTCAGTTGAATAATATAATTTAATTAAATTCAATTTATTAATATTAAAATACTAATAAAATGATGTTAAAATTTAAATTATAAATAATAAATTAAGAACTACATATCTCCGCCCGTGCTTCGCACTGGTTAAAGCTAGTATAACTAAAACCTTGGACTACAAATTATACCCACGTTGGCTTATTATAGTATAGTATAGATACGTAACATTGCTATTATAATTGTAACTATAATTTTTATAAATAAACAAACAACACAGTACTATTACATGATAATAAAATATAACTGTTGAATGAATTAAATTTATTTATTATATCCTAAGAGATACGAAGTTAAAATCTGAATTTTAAATCTTGAATAAAAACTTGTATAAAAAAGATTAACAGGAATATGTTTAAAAATGTTTATATTATAAATATAACTAAATAAAATAGAATGAAGATATATTCCTATAAAACCAGTACTGGTTTGATTTAAAGAGGGCTAGTTTCTGGTTATATTTCTTCTGTAAATTCTGAATGATCTTGCTTCTTCATTTATGTATTTTCATGATTTATACGAGAGCTGTAAGCTTTGTGGACGGACCAAACCGACTTGATTTCAGAAAATTAAAAAAATATGGTGGTCGTATCTACAATCATATTTGCAATTGTTAACAACTCTATAAGCAACCACAAATAAAACTTTAAAAAGATTTGTTAAAAATTATATTTAATTGCAAGATAAATTATAAGCAGTTACAAATAAAGTACCATGAGCACTAATATTAATATAACAAAAACAATCATATAATCAACTCAAAAAAACTATTTGTATGACCTCCTCGCTACCACTCTGCCTCCACCCAAACACAAGCTCTGTACGCCCGCTACTCGCCATCGTCATCATAGTCGCATCCACATAAATCTTCTCACCTGCCCATAAATCAATTCTTTTACAATCAGTCTTGACGGTATTACCGTTAGCCCGTTACAAATACCTCAAATCCAACACAACCGTTGTAGTATGATGTTGTTGAAGCTAGGAATATAATTTGCATCGTAATTGAGAGAACTAGTATTGAGATGGTGGCGATGAGAGAGAGAGCACGGAGAGAGGAGAAAGATGATAGTGAGTGGAGAGTGGAGAGAAAGCCGCCCTTGATGAAAAGGAAAGAAAAACGCGCAATAGGGAAGCCGAAGATGTGTGACAAGCCCCGTATGTATGCAAATTTTTTAGTTAAAATTATAAAAAAAAAAACGTATTTTAACAATATTTTTAGGCGGGTAATAATTTTACAAATAATATGATAAAAGGGACATTTTTGCCAAATCCCAAAATATTATTCAAAAAATCATATTCATGTACTTCAAAATCAAGTGACGCATAAAAAATTGAAAAGAGCCTCCAAACTCATGATAATTATCATCAATTTAAAACATGCTAAATCCCGAAAATTCAACCAACACAAATTCGTTCTTGACTTTCTGTGAGAATACGCATATCACTGCAATAATCTTTCTGCTGAACATTTCCCCCTAATGAAAGACATTCTTTCATTACTGTAATCTAATTCAGTGGCTACATACAATTAACACAAAGTTATTGGGTTGAATATTTTAAGTTAATATAGCAGCATACTACTAGCATGGCATCACACAGCATGAAGGAGAACCATCTAAAAAAGATCCTAGCTTTTTAGCACTGTGTCTGGATCCCAGTTATACAAGTACTTAAGATTGTTTTGGTCTCAACTTTGTTGGTTGTAGGCTAGTAGCATGTAAACAGGGGCTTCCAGGGTCGCAAACTACTTTCTTCTTATGTTATATTTTCCCCACAGATTCATATTTTAAATCATCCTACCTTGTATTTGGAAGAATTTTATGATGGGGAATGATTATATATATATATATTCAAAATATTTTTCTAAACAAAATATATGTAATTAAAATAAAGATTTTATTATTTTTAAATTCAAAATCAAATAAATAATAAAACAGTGATCGAAGTTTACTTCCAAAGTTGCAAAATAGTCGCTGGACTTCAAAAATTGCAGAATAGTGGCAGCTAATTATTTGCAATTTTTAAAAACTCTAGCCACCTTTTTGTCATTTATTCATAAATTTTTGAAGTTAACAGAGCTACGTTGACTGTACTTGACGGGAGCCACTTAATTAACGACGAAAGTAAACTTCAGCCATTATTATGCTATTTTTGAAATTCAGCCAACTTTTTACAAATTTTGAAAAATTCCGCCACCCTCTAATCATTTACTCTATTATAAAATGCATAACTATTTTATCTGTTTTATTTTAATTAAAATATCGGTGCATGATACTGGTCGAAAGTTAGTATAGATGATATAATTATATCCCGTAATTTGAACTGATTGAGCTGACAAGGATATGTTTGAATCTTAAATTTATTTGAAAAAATTGTACTTTATTATTACACTCAAAATTAATAGTTGAGGACCTTTATAAAAATTTAAAGTCTCTTACAAGCTCTCATATTATATTTTAATTTTATATAAATGATAGACTGCAACCCATATTACACTATTATAAAATTTGCAATATGACATGTAAATTAAATCAACTTTAACTTATTATGTTTTACAAAATAAATGTTGTTTATCAAAATAGATTTGCTTAATCCATATATACGAGAATATACAATAGCTAACGGAACCAAGAACCCGCGACATTAAAATTAGAAGTCGCGTGACAAAGACCGGTATTGTTCAGTTCATAAAAGCATCGCCAAGGCTATTATGCATATTTGTTAGCTATAATATGATATATAGATAATCATCTAAAATTATAGCTAAAAGATTATAGGTTCCCTTAATGGTGTTATGTATAATTATATTATCTAAAATTATAGATAATAGCTTTAGAGGTTTTACAAATGTAGCTATCCCAATTTTAGTTATCTATATTTTTTTGCTAAGGGGATAATGGTTGGAGTGTAGAATTTTTACCTATTATCTAAAATGTGCCACATAGATGTCATGTAGGTGCACATAAACACTTTTACCTAAGAGGTCTAATGCTTTGGAGTTGCTTTAATAGAGTTATTATACTTTCAAACATGTATAACACGTTATTTAATGCATCTTGATTTATGCTTGAATATTAAAGAATAAAATTCAACCAAAAGTGGATAAACAAGAATCGTCCACTCAAATCTCAATTCATTTAATTTTCTTGTAATTAAAGAATCTTCAATTTGAAGTAGAGGCTTGTCCAGAAATTGCACACCAATAACAACATTCGATTTTAAAAGTTTAATACAAATTGATCAAGAATAATTTAAAGTCAAAACTGGAAGTGAATTTCTATCCCAGGTACATATACAAGGAAACGACATCTATGGTTTTATGCTGGTTTATTAAAAAAGAATAATTAAAATTGTTAGGATTTTCCATTTTCACACTACTGTCCAAAATATTAATTTTATGCTGTTTCACCTTTTTTAAAGTAATTTCTCTTTATAAGATCATCTTTTTTACAAGAGTGGCCCTATTTCTGTTTCTGATATACAGATAACTCGGCGAAAGAATATGTCACGTTCATGAATAGGGTTTATTATATATTTTCCTACGGCTAAGAACATATTTATATAGAAACCATATTCTTTTTATACCTTTTTATGGATCACCTGCCGCATAATTATATTTTTTTGTGAAAATTTACAGACTCAAAATTTGATAACTCAAATTATTATGGCATTATTGTGTTCGTTGAATGAATTGGATCGGAATGAGAAATTGGTTAAGATGATATGAGTTTGTAATTTGATTGAATATTGGATGCAATATCTTTGAATTAAAATATTTTTGAGCCATTAGTTTAGTTATTTTTAATTTTAATTTACTTAATAATTTTGAATATCTTAATTTATTTATATATAACAATAACTATTATTATATTATGTTCCCACTAAAAATAAATATATCAAGTGAAGGTAGGTGTATATTCGAACTCAAGTCGAAGAACAGCTAGGTTCGGTGGTTTATATTCTAATTAAATATTAGAAACACAATTATCAATGAAATTAAAATAATCTATGCTAGATCGAAACTATCACGACGACTAGGGTTGCAGGATGCAAGAGGATGTGTATTTGCGTGTGTAAAACCTAATCTATAATGAATATATATAGGTAATGCCAAAACTTGTGCACTACACATCATCAAAATTAATTAACGCGTTAATTAATTAGGTCGGTTACAAAACAAATCCGGAAAAAATTGAATTTATTTAAACCATATCAGTTAAGGGTTAATTATCAAACTCATCACTGAAATGGATAAATGATATCAACTTCATCACTCATCTTCACGGGGTATCAAGTTGCTCACTAAACTCGCTTAATGGTATCAAACTCATCACTGCCGTTAAAAAAAAGTAACAGAGGTTAGACAGAGTGACAGATTGACGGTTGACGTGGCACATTAATAAAAAAGACTGAAGAAAAACAAATGAAAGAAAATAAAAAAAAAGTAGAAAATAAAAATGCCACATAATTTGAAGTTAATATGGAACTAAATAAATATTGAAAAGTTAATCTTAATTGTTTAGTTAATTATATATTAAAATTTAGTTCCATACATTTATTTAGATAATTATATCCTAAAATCAATTTAATAAAATGTTTGCATACTTTATTTCCATATAAACTTCAAATTATGTGGCATTTCTATTTTCTACTTTTTTTTATTTTCTTTCATTTGTTTTTCTCCATTCTTTTTTATTAATGTGCCACGTCAACCGCTAATCTGTCACTCCGTCTAACATCCGTTACTTTTTTTAACGGCAGTGATGAGTTTGATACCATTAACCGAGTTTAGTGAGCAACTTGAGACCCCCTTGAGATCAGTGATGAAGTTGATACCATTTGTCCACTTCAGTGATGAGTTTGATAATTAACCCTATCAATTAATCTAAAATCAAAATTAGATTAATTTCTATCACATTATTTGAGTCCAAGTCCAGTAGAAAATAGTTAAATTAGCTAAACTAGTCTAGTTTTATTCGGCGCAAAAGCTCAAATTTTGCTATGCGCACGTAGGTGGTGGAACAATACATTAGTAACACATTTAGACACTACCAAAATGTCTTGCTATATAAAGTTTTCAAAGCTTCTTTATCAAACTAATGTGGGACTTGAGGTTTCCTTTTCAATTTTCTACTACCAAGGAAGCAACTTTGAATCATCACAACTCATCCATTCCTTAGTCGTTTTGAATGAATAAACATGCATTGGAAAGCTCTCTCGGAGGAGAATATAATCCAAGTATAACACGCCACAGACACGTAGCCGAGCCTCACTCAAATTGATGCTCAAAATGATAATATTCCAACAAATTAATCATCAAATACCTTACAAATCTGACGAAATACCCTTACAAATCTCACCAAATACTCTTTACAAATCATAATTAAATCAATTAAGTCTATATGATCCAGATAATCAAATCATTAATTATATTTTTTTTGTCATAGATTTAACTGATTTGTGCTGCAATCCTAAACTGCGATTTACTAAGATATATCTACCCATTTTATTTTATGAGTTTAAAGTCCATAACAATTGTCGCGGCCCATTTGACAAACCCTCCTGCCATATGATCAAGGCCTTAATGCTGTGTTCGAAACTTTTTTGAAGGACAATTTCGCAAAATCCTTCCCAGAAGGATCTGTGTCATTCATGAGCTACATTGTTTATGTCCCTTGATTTTAATATTTACATACTATTTTTCTAAAAAATAAATAGAAATAAATTATTTTCTGACAAATACATAGATGGCGTTCCGAATTCACACAAAATAAAAATGAGGTAGAAATGTGAAATTTTGAAAAACGAATATCCGAATTCCGACATAAAAATAATGAAGAGGGACAGATGAACAAATTATAGTTGACAGGTGAAGCCAAAAATGACCAAATGAGCAGTATCACCATCGAGTTGGACCACTCTGTGCATCCACGGAGCCCTCAATAAGAGTTTAAGTAGCCCCATTTTTTATTTGTCAAGTTTTGTGGACAAGAAATTAACTCCGATTCGTCTCGATTTTGAATTATTTCTGGTAGGGTTGCATTTAGTTTTTTAGCTAAAAGACATAGGATTCTTATTTCATCGCAATCTTCGTCTTGCACTTGTAGAGTACTGTTCATTTCCGTATTCATCATGTACCCGCCACATTTTCATCGGTATACACGTCTGTCTGTATGCAAGAAAAACGGGTAAATTTCGCAGAACAAAATTAACGAGATTTATTTTAACACAAACGACACAAACATATATTTATAATTGATAATTGATTGTTTTGAGTGTTGATGTTATTGATTATTGAAAGTAGAATAATTAAGTGAAAAATTAGAGTGGAGATTGGCAGCTGGGATTGTATTGAGATGAAGTGGGGCTGTGTAGTTGACACAATCTTAATTTGGTAGTTACATTGTACCTTGTACTGTGTACATGGTGGTACTCTTTTAATTTTTGTGGAGACTGAAGGAGAAATTGTATGGTTATTTTATTTATATATTAAATCATGATATTATTGTCCTTTTGTTGGTTATTTTATTAAGGGAGTTGGAACAGTTGTGGTGGGGCAATTTAGCAATTGAAGTGTATCATGTTAGGTTGCTGTGGGTATCCCATGTTACCACTCACATGTTTATGTTTGCAATAATATGGCATAAAGAGAAGTCTATAGTGTACTTACAACTCAATCTAAAGTCATGGACTTGAAATAATTTTTCATGATTTATAGTTAATTGATATAATATATATGTAATATGAATTTTCTGTTTCAATAATTTTAATAATTTTATATTGCAGATATTTTATGAGTTATTAAATTTATAATAATAATAAATTTGATACATTATTTACTTTTGTGATAAAATTGATTTGTTATTAAAATTCCAAAAATCAACCATATTTCATATATTTTGTTAAATTAATGACTTAATATAATTTTATTTTTTTTCAAAAATTACTTTTTTTAGTATGCGAGATTTTCAATTTGAAAGTGGACATGTATTTTTAAATGAAGGGAGTTTTTTTTCTTACGTGAAATATTTAAGTTGTTGTAGATTTTTGTGCATGTAAAAAGTTATCATTACTAATAAAATGTAAACAAAAAGATAAATCTAATTAAAAATTGATTGTCACAGTGTCAACCACGCTAGAAAATCCCATTTGGGAAAAAAAGAGGATGATATGGCTGGTTAAAAAGGAGCAGTATAATTTTGTTAAAAATGCCGAGTTCATTCCGAGTGTTTTTTTTTTTGAAACAAAGGAATTTTCATTAAACCAAAGCATCCGACAGTAATGTCTCCAACACACACAATGGAGGAGACGAGAGATCAATGAAGCTGCTAGGCATACAAGGTAATCTAGCTAGAGAGTGCGCTACCTTGTTAGCATGCTTCTTAATAAACTGAACTGACACACCTGTTCTACTATTTAGAATAGAACGACACTGGGCTACTAAGTCTCCTATCTCCAACTGATTTTACTTATCCTTGTTTATCGCCTGAACACTTAGTAAAGAGTCGCTTTCAATCACCATGGCTTGATCCCGGAATGCAGCAGACCACAGTAAAGCTTCTAAAACCCCTACTAGTTCAGCCTCCAGCACCGTAACTTTCCCTGGCAGCCGCATTGTTTTGCCTTTAACAAACAAACCTTGATGGTTTCTTATCACCATTCCCACGGAGAACGAATCTGCTCCCTCAAAGACTGAGGCATCGACATTAACCTTCAGAGTTCCATATTAACTTCAAATTATGTGATATGAAAGTCACACAAATTTGCATACCGTTACTTCAATTAAAAACGCAAGTATTAGAAAAAAATGCAGAAGACACTGAAAACAATGGGAACAGACCACACCACACCCTGATATGAAAGTGAAACAGACCAATCATAACACCAATAATTATCTTTGCATTTATCTTCTCTCCGTACAAGAAAATAAATTGGCGATTTTTGTAGATGGAAGCATTAACTTTGATTCACACAAACCATCATTTTAATATTATTAATAATAATATCGACAGATCAACCGCTGCTGCATTGTCGCCACAAAGTGGACTTATGGATGATATTATAAATCCAGATAATCTTGTTTTGCGTAAACACCTCGATCTACACAGATCAAATAGAGTGAACCGCCAGCGATCTCGTATTAATATAATTTGTTAATTATCATTATCGAAGAGAAAATATTTTTCATTATATCTTATATACTCACTCGATGTGATATTTGAATTTCGGCGATCAAAAGCTAAAATTCAGAAATAAAAATTAAATTTCATGATTAATGCTAATAAATTAGTATCTATACTATATTATAATAAGCGAACATGGTTATAATTTGTAGTCCAAGGTTTTAGTTATATTTTTTGGTTTGGTACTCTCCTTTTGGTACTACAAGTCTACAAATGTGGAGTCTATTAGTATTGTATTGTTAAACAGTTTCAAATACTAAAAACACTCATAACAATACATTATCATATAATATTTCATTAAAAAAATTATAATGATGTTATAAATATACAATTTTGAATATCTTTTTTAGCAAAAAACTTCATATAATTCTTTTTAACTTTAACGTGTTCTATTTCTATATAAACACGAACCATTACAAACCTCTTCCTAACTCTAATCTTAAAAGTTATTGGTGTCAAAAAAATTAAGATTACAAGACTACGTTTGAAATTCGATTGATTAGATTACTGAATTTTTCAAAGGTATTACACGATCGACTATGTTTGGAAAAAATTTGAATTTTCTGATTTTTTTATTTTTGAATTTACGTGTACTAAATTCGAATTAAATGTACTAATATATATATAGGCACTTGCTCAAATGAGAACTTTTTTAAAATGAGAACCGTGAGAACTTTTCTAATTTATCAATATATCATTCATTTGAAGGGCCCCGCCAGGGGCACCTTCACAAAAAATGTATATAATTAAGATCTCCACCTAGCTAGCCGGAAAAAAAAATAAAAAAAAAATCACTGATGACGTGGCAGTGGACTCTTTTTTTTTTTGAATTTTTTTTTTGACTAGTTAGGGAGAGACTAGTTTTATATACACTTTTTATACTGGGTACCCACTAGTTTGATGTTTAGATTAGTCAAAATATGATAAATTAAGGAAGTTCTCACGGTTCTCATTTTAAGAAGTTCTCACTGGAGTAACCCTCTCTCTCTCTATATATATATATATATAGTCAGTTGAATAATATAATTTAATTAAAATTCAATCCATTAATACTAAAATACTAATAAAATGATGTTAAAATTTAAATTATAAATAATAAATAATAAATTACGAACTATATACCCGCCCGTGCTTCGCACGGGTTAAAGGCTAGTATTAATAATAATAATAATAATAATTGACATAATGGCATGTACTAGTTAATTTTTGTCTAGGCCATGCCAGTTAAGAAGATGATATAATGTTTACTCATGTCTCTAGCTTGATACCGAATACAGATGTGTTAATAATAATAATTGAAAATATCACATGCACCCTTTGTCACTCACAACACTTAATTAAGTGTTAATACATTAATAAATAAATACTAGTATAGATTAGTTCTCACGAGGCCTTGACCTCATTACTGGATTCCAGAATATTCCCAGCAAATTTTATAAACTTAATATAAAGCTCCACCAAATCTGTGATTATTGATTTACAATCATGTTCTAGATTTAAATTAATGGTGTTCCCTCAAAAATCATAAAATCAAAAGAAATGAATTGATGAATGAAATAAAAACTGGATATGTACACTTTTCGTGTCGTTTTACGATAAAAAGCCTGACTGAGATGGACAAAATTATGTATTAAAACAACTATTTATTCATCGAAAATTTTATGATCCGTAGTGTGATATCGGCTAGTGGAATTAAAAATGTAATTGAAAAAAGTTGAAAAGAAAAGGATGGGAGTGTGAGGGCAAGTACAAGTATACCAAAAGCGTCGACGTCCATCACGTTAAAGGACATGCAAATAATTAAACAGCTTCACGTGTCAGGGTCGCGAGGGAGTCCAATTGGGTGGCCTAGCCAAATAACTCAATTTTAACACTTAATTATGTACATAACCTAAAGATTAACAGAAGATTAATTGGATCGATCAGAAATTATCGAATAATTAATTGAATAATCAAACATTTAATCAATTTGATGAATTATGAAACCAAGATTAATCATGACTAATCACTGACCTTATATATGATGATTATTATTTAGGGTCTTAATTTGAAATAAAATGAATATTTAATCCAGAAAATTAACTCTTTCTAAAATTTGATATATTAACAAAATTCCAAAAAATTAACTCTTCTTAAATTTGAAAATTGGATTGTTTTGTTCTGGACCAACAGCTCCTTATTTATAATGGTTATGTAGATGTAGATAAGAAAAGGAATGCTAACCCATCAAAGCTCATCTCACGGATCTTGCCCTCCTTCTGACCCAAACACATGCCACAACATTTTCTGTCTACCCCCCCTCTACTTTTTTATATTCTTCTTCCAATTTTAAAGGGCGTTGTGTTGTGAGTGTATATATATAGATTATAGGGCAAGGCAAGCTGTACTTGAAGCCTCAAGGAACTAAGGAACAAACTCATCTCATTTTAAAGTACGTACTTTCTAAATTCTACTTCCAACAGAATGACTTCTTCTCCTTCCAACACTTCCTGGGTGAGAACCATCAAGTCTCCGTTCAGGAAAGCTCGTACTCTCTTCAACAATAATCAGAACCCCTCCGCGGCTACCACTAAAGCTCATAAACGCAACAAGTCCCGCCAGCCTCAAGGTACATTACGTTAATATGTGTGTGTGCGTGTGTGTGTAAGGATTTGGGAAAAGATAAATCAAGAAGATTGATAAATGTTCATGTAGTTGGGGTGATGAAACAATTTAAGTGGTGGTGCAGGGCAGGATGATGATAAGAAGATGATAGATCTTCAGCTTGAAGGAGAAGTGATGGCATGCACTTATGAGGATGTTCAGGTCATGTGGTCTATTCTAGACAAAGCCAACAATAAGCCCAGATCATCACTCTGCAATGTTAATACATGATCTATCAGTACTCGAGAGCCTTGGCCTCTCCACCCATTAGTATCACCAGCAAAGTAGGTAGTTTATATTGTATATGTATATATATCATACTTGCGCAAAGTATGTTTCTTGTTGAAAATTCCGATCAGGTGGTGACAGAGAGAGAAGCTATTTTCTAAGAAACAAGATTCCCAAACAAGAAAAGGCCAGCAAGGGAAACATACAGAGGGTGTGTAATTATCAAAGCTGAACCATTCGTCTTCATCCTTAAACTCTGATGATCGATGTACTCTGTAAATTTTTCTATGTTTTGATAATTGTCACACCTCCTACCTATAGGAATCCCCGTGATGAAATAAGAGAATCATGGTGAGATTTTTCACTTTATTGATGGATCGCCTGCTTTCACTTCTCCACATCATTACTTGAATAATCTGTATATATCATTATTGTCGGATGCTGATCAGTAATGCTTGAAGTTGATAAAAAGGAAGATAGATGTCTATTTGCCATTATGATCACAGATAGGGATTTGCATCATAAAAACAGTTTCTGTAAGATAGAAAAATGAGATTAAGGGGAGTATCTAAGGTATAAAGGTAGGGCGGTAAAAACACAAACATACAAGTAAAACTGTAAAACTGTAAAACTAGTATTATTATGTAATATGGAAACATACGGAAAAAGAGCTTTATTGTATATATAAATATTTTTCCGCAACCCTTCATCTATTATGAGCAACTGTTGGGCAAGTCTGGTCAAAACATGAAGAGGGTGTGAACCTAATATATACAGTCCTAAAGACAACCATAAAATACGGTTTCTGGTTGTTCTTCAATAGATAAGGTCCCGCAATAAGATGAGGATAAGGTCATCCTCCATCTCTGGAATTCAGCCTACAGATTTTAGAAACGATTTCATCTACTCTGTGTCTTACATGGCAACTACTTTTTGTTCTATAGATCTGTATCCAATGTTTGGGCAGTTCTCATTTCCTAGTGGTTTCGGTTGAAGAATGTTGTGCATATCTTTAGCAAACACATTCTGGTACAAGCCTTGCAACTTTATTTAATTGTTTTTGTACAAGCACATACAGGATTCTTGACCTTAAATAAAAAAAAAAAAAATAGAGACCATTAATGGTAATAAAAAAAAAAGAGCAAAAGATCCCACAAAAACAGAAACTTGATTAGACAAGGAATGAACATTCTAGCCTCAGTTCTAATCGAATGATTATGACCAATCAACTTCCTAGAAAAATTCGAATTACACTACTTAGATGATGAAGGGCGATTTCTTGATTCTCCTACCAAGAAGTAAATGGTTTAGAAGACTTTGAGCAGTAAAAAGAGGAATGACCCTAAACCTAAAGCATATAAATATTTTAGTCTAAACCTGGATTTTAGAACAATAAAATAGCCTGTCACAGAACCAAAGTTTTAGAGGAACAATAGTCATAAACAAGACGGTGCAATTGACATCTTCAGAAATATACATCAACACATTGTTAATAACATGTTTATCTATTTTAATATTTGTTTCATTGGCACTTGCTTGATGTACTTGGTGGATGATTTGCTTTCCAACACTTTGTGTGCGAATGAATCACAAGATAAAGAATTATGAACACAGCTTGATCTCATAAATATAAGTGCTGCTAAATCTAAATTTACTAGAACTTCTGCTGAGTTACCTATCCAAACATTAGAATTTTCTCTCCCAATTAACTGTCAGTCCATTAAGCATTCCTCTCTTCTTTTGCTTCCAGGATACCCACTTCCTCCTTCGATAGCTTGTCAACAATGGGCTCATACACATCCCACTCCTTTCTCTTCCTAAAAAAGATTGTAGAAATAATAAGTTTTGAGTCTATTTAAAGATCAAGGTGCCTCAGGACATCAACTGTGCTATAATCCAGATGGCCAGATCATAACAATGGCATAATTAAATTCAAGGAAATTCCTTCATGCCAACTGCATTGTAATGCTAAAGCTTATATCAGCCCTAAAGATTTGCTAGTTACTATCATATGGGATACCGAAAGAAGGATATCAGTCTTACCGAATAACACTCGATCTAAAACCATACAACTTCATCAAATCCAATCCAGTGCCACCAGCTTTGCTGATATATATAGAGACAGAGGAAGAGACTTGTTATTTAAATGCAAAATCAAGTGCAAGTCTTATTACATGGGAGAATAAAACAAGGAGCAGATCCTTAGATACACAATACTTAATTTTCAAACCTGGGTAGAGAATGCTCAAACCCTCTACGACCCTTTTTGCTTATTCTACTTTCCCTTGCAGACGATACATTCTGAATTGCAATCTGAAAGAAATTAATTTCAAAGATTGTAAACAGAAAATTTGGAGCTCATGATGTTCCACCTAATCATTTCTAATAACAATGCTTCGGTTTTCTATTAATTCTAACCTCATAGAGCTGTTCCCTGATTGCAAAGGCTATTGCAGGCTGCAAAAGGGACATTTCCATCAAGTCTTATTCAGAAGAAATTCAGTGTCATTTTTTATGACTAAGGGTAGGAGAGAATAAGGAATCTTTGACATTTACTGAGACAATATGCTTGGTAAGATTAAGGGATACACAAAATGAAATCTAACAATTGAAGAAGTTTGACTTCTTATTCAGTTCTTTATGCTCTATTGTATCAAAATTTCAAGAATGTGAGTGCACACAAGGAATGGAAGGATATCAGGATGAGATAAACAAGGAACTAATGGGTAGAGTGAAAATACCCTGGCATAACGGAAATACTTCTAATTTTAAAACAATTATAGTTGCTTCTCCTTGGAAGATTTATAAGATTTGTAGAAGCGAGAGAGAATCACTGGTAACGGAACTGCAGTCCCCCATAAAGCACTGAGCTAATGCTAAATATCAGAGGAAATAACTTGGAATATGTTCTAACTTGTGGGGTGTGTGTGTGTGTGTACATTTAACTGCCTGGATAAACTATCCTCTATCCAACATGAAATGAGGTGAAGCAGAATCAGAAGTGATGAGCAGGAAAATTATATATGGAATCGATTTCATATAATGCTTCTTGCAAAACAAAATCTTGCCTCTAACCTATGAAAAATTAAAAATACAGGGCATTAAGTATATATATGGCGTATTTTTTCCAAAGCATTTGTTGCCTATGTAAAATAAGCGTAAGAGATAGCTTATATGATATGATAGGAAACCATCTAATATCGGCACATAAAATTAATTAGTCTTTGTCCTAATCTGTGATGGGAGATGACTAGTACAGGTACCTACCAACTAATATTGGCCATCTTTCAGCACGAAGATACTCAAACGTGCATCTTGCAATGCATTTTTCATTTTTTGTGTAACTAACATACGGAGAGTACTCTAAATTAGGCTTTAGGTAGAACACTAAGTAGCTTGACTCAATATTGTCAGCTGGTGATAGACTAAAACATACCACAAATACAGGAAAAGTTCAAGTTAATAAGCTTACTCCGACTTCCGGGTCATCAATACCCAAATCTTTGCAAAAGGTTCTTGCAAATTCTTCAGGATCACTCTCAAAGTTGTTCAAATCCTGAGATCTTAAGATGTCAATCTTTGTTGCACTGAATAGATGCAGTACAGTATAACCAGAAGCATAAGAAAATTTGTGATAATAAAACTTACCCACAGGAACTGGTCCTTAATTAGGGTATGATTCACTCGAAGATCAACCTGCATATTTTAACAGAGAATAAAGGACGAGATAATTATGTCGAAAAAGGAAAGGTCTCGTCAAAACTAAGACCAACCTTAATCGGAATAATTTTTTCACCAGTGTACATATCTTGCCCTTCATATGATCTAAAATCACCCAGCTGCGACTGCAACATCCAATTTTTGGTTAGCAGCACCAACATAATAAAGACCATACCGATTTAAATGCAATCACGAAGGATGCAGTTGCAAATTGCAATAATATTTTAGTATATGTTAGTATTTCCCGGTCAAAAATTTACCTTCTTCCTGCTATAGACGCGCCTTTGTTACAGAGTTCGTGCATACTTAAAAATGTCTAGATATTTAAGGAACTAAGTATATTATTCTACATGAAACATGAATCAACTAATGTGCCAGAGGGAACAGGCAGAACGACCAGCATTAGATAGCAAACACAATAAATTTTCCTCGATTATATTGAGGAGTAAATTTACCACAAATGATATATCTGATATACCACTGAACGGAGTTTAAATATGACTCAGCGTTTAATGTTATATCACTAGAGTATGTAAGGACTGTCCAAGTGAATGTGTGTGCACGAGTGTTTGTGTTTAGGGAACCAATGATGACTGGGCACCTTTAAAAAGAAGATGGTTTACTTACTTGTATAGATTGAGCAATCTGAGTTACAAATGCGGGTGGAAGCTTCAAGTCTCTTACAGTTCTTTTTGCGAACACCACTACTTCTGAATCAGGATCTATTTCAGAAATTTATATTTCACTGGGTCATACAATCAGTAAAAATAACGAGTTTCTAACACCGAGGAAAAAGCTGTAAATAATATAACCCTCTGAAGTAATGTAATCATCTAAAATTTTAGTTCTGCAAAAAGAGGCCATTTTGCTTACCAAAAACCATATCAAATTAGTAGGCACCGGAACACAGGGTATGCTTTTTGTGGATATGTATAAACTAGTTTTTATTTCCGGAAATCTACACTGAACTAGCAGAACGCTGACCTAAACAGGTACATAGTAGCCTACATTCTAACTTGTGTTTATCATAGTGGTGTACAGTACAAGAGATTTTCTGATTTCTATTCGTATGATATGAAAAGCAATAAAATAAAGACGGAGGTCAGCGGATCAAAAACGACTTCATCATTTAAAATTTCAAAACATACTTGAAGCTAATTCCCAATTAAATCTTATATACCTAAGGCCTCTTACATTATATCAAGGGACATGTTTTATATCTAATTTGATAGAAAGCGGGCAAGAATCAAGATTAGGCAAGATCATATAACAATCAAGTAGTCAAGTAAAAACAATTCTTTCAACAAATCAACAGCAAACACTGATTCTTGGCGAACACCACCAAATAATAAGGAAAAGTTAAAAAAAAATAAAAAAAATTATGTGTAGAAATAAAAATACCAGAAGGGTTCCAAGTAAAAGCGTCTCTGAATCTCTGGCCATCAATTTCAATGTCGAGACGAATCGGAACCAAATTTTCAGCAGTTGGCCTAAAAAGATGAAACTGAATTGCGATTAAGTTGAAACAAGACAGACAGAGAGACAGAGATATAGATACATAGAGAGATACATACATTCTGAACTTAACTGGGTTCTTTGAAACACCCCATGTTGAGTGCGATTTCATGCTGCAACTACAAGCCTGCTCTGCTCTGCTCTCTGCAAATTAAGCTTTTTAGGCTCTGTTTGGTTTTCACTGCACAAACTGCAAAGGAATAATTACTTCCTCCGCTTTCTTTCGGGCTTAACCAACCTTTTCCTATTTTATTTTATTTGTTAGACTTTTTCCTTTTTAAATAAAATATATAATAAAATATAATTTATAAATAATCTTAAAATTGTTCATTTAATTTTAATATACTTAAAAAACTAAGTGAAATATTTAAATTTAGCGTATGTTTAGATGGGTTTAGAAAATCAAGCTTCTAGTTTATAAATCAAAATTAACCTATTCGTGATGTTTATGTAAAGAAAAGTATAAATAAAAATCTGATTACTATTCTCTGTATTTATTTAAAAAATTCCTCAGATGAAAAATTTAGAGAGATCAAGAGAAAAATCTATTTTCAAATAATTTATTTTTATTTTAAAACTTGAATTTATAAATAAATAGATATTAAAAAATAAATTATAAATACCAAACATATCAATGATAAATTATTTATTTTGTAATTCATTTTTTTAAATAATTATAATTAATTATTAAGAGTATCGTAAAATGCACACAAAATTTGTACCATACGATTGATGTTGTGATTGTCGATGTAAATAGCGGAATATACAAAATTTCATACATACTCCTTTGCTTTATTTGACGGAACGGGGCCTTTTTTTTTTTTGATGCAGCCGAACGGGGCCTTACTTATCGAATAAAAAAACATGTGCATGAGGTTCATTATCTTTTATCCACGCTTTTTGACAAAATCCTTTAATATACAGCGGAGGACACTTCCCCGCCCGACCACCGTCGATTATTTACTCTCCGGCCGCCGTATTTTGATGGTCTTGAATATGCCACCACCCACATTCACAATCTCATCAAATTCCCATTTTCATGGAGGCTGAAGTTAGTGTAGTTACTCTCAAGTTGCAATCTTGTACTCTGCTTATAACATAGCTTTTATCTTCATGCCCCTTTGTCAAGCACTTAAAGGTGTTTGTTTTAATGCTTCAATGAATCTGAAAACAAATATTAAAAGCTGTAGCTTTTCACAGATGATATTAGTATCACCATTGAGTTGCCCATGTAAAAGGGTTGCTTGTCCTTTCTTTGCTAGTTTTTACAGTAGGAAAATATTCATTACCCACAAGAGGAAATTGGGTGTTACTCGTTTAGTTAGTCGGGGTGCGAAATATAGTCTTTCTGGTGATTTGGATGGTAAGGGCTTGTCTCAAGAGCCTGTTGCATTTGGTACTTCTAACATTACTGATTTTAGAGAAGATCCTATAGTTGATAAGCTCAGGACACAGTTAGGAGTTATTCATCCTATTCCCTCTCCTCCGTTTAATTCGAACATTGTGGGGTTGTTTGTGTTCTTCTTCTTTGTTGGGGTTGTGTTTGAAAAGGTTTGGACTTTGAGGAAGAGGAGTAAGTCTGGGAGTGAGGGAGGGCCGGGTATGTGGCCGCAAGTGCCCTCAAGCTTCTCTCTGTTTCTTGAAAAGGATTTGCAAAGAAAAGAGTCGGTGGAATGGGTGAATATGGTTTTGGGGAAGTTGTGGAAGGTTTATAAGCCTGGGCTTGAGAATTGGGTCATTGGGTTGCTACAGCCAGTGATTGATAATCTAAGGAAACCTGATTACGTGGAGAGAGTTGAAATTAAGCAGTTTTCGTTGGGAGATGAGCCATTCTTAGTTAGGAATGTCGAGCGCAGAACCTCACGTGGTGTCAATGATCTCCAGTAAGTTTGATATCCTAGTCTTATAAGACGAGATTTAATATTTCGGCTCTTATTTGCTGTTTTTCTAAAAATCTGTTCTTATATGTTCATATTCTAGTCAGTATATAACTATGTAAGTATCTGGTCTAATTAGCGGCTAATCATCGTCTCTGTGTAATAAGCATATATCACATGGTGACATAATACGAATCTTAAATTGTATTAGTACTTTTCTTCATAGGTATAAAAGAACAGAAGTTACCCCATAATTACATGTAGATAATACTTAAGTCTAAACTAACAGTGTATATTCTACACAGAATGCCACTAATTTAATCATAATGCAAGGATCTAATAATTTCTTAATGGATCAAAGGCAACAGGAAGGATGCTCTCTATATCAGTAGAGGAAAATCCCGAGAAAATCTATATTTTTTCTCGACATCCAAAGCTGGATTATGCAATGTGTAGTGTCAAGTTGTTATGATGTGTGGTGGATGCAAAAGTGCAAGACAATGTAAACATTAACTCTCTGTGCATACATGCCTTTGGCAATGAGGCTTTTGAAAATGTCAGACTGTAAAAAGCTACTTGTAGAAGAACTCAGGTGTCTATCTCTCAAAAAGAGTGTGTGTGTGTGTGTGCGCGCGCGCGCATGTGTTTATGTAAAGTTTTTTGACATTTAAAAATAGCTTGTTGCAGAAAATGCAAACTAAAATAATTTTGTCTTTACTGCAGTTGTATCTCTTATCGCATTTGACTGTGTTATCTTTAACCAATAAAGGTACCAAATAGGCATCCGTTACACAGGTGGTGCTCGGATGCTGCTAGGGCTATCACTTAAGTTTGGAATTATCCCCATTGTTGTGCCTGTGGGTGTTCGAGATTTTGACATTGACGGGGAACTTTGGGTGAAGCTGAGACTGATTCAATCAGCACCTTGGGTGGGTGCTGTTTCATGGGCCTTTGTTTCGCTTCCAAAGATTAAAGTTGTTTTGACACCATTTCGCTTATTCAATATAATGGGTATGCTGTAGCTTCATATCATTTCGTTGTCCATATGTATCTGCTGACTTGATTTGAGTTGGGAAAAATTATAATACCTGAAACCTCAACACACAGTTAGCTAATACTTAGATTACTGTTTAGGTTAATGGCGGTAAGCGATTCTTATAGCAATTAATCGACTGGGAACTGACCGAGTACTAGCAGGGACATGTGTTGCAAAATAAGATACAAATCTTGTACTGCTATGGGAAGGCATAAATTAGGATGAGATATACTATGAATTTATGAGTAAATACTTGGTGGAAAGTAATGAAATAGAAGCAGCAAGAAGTTAAACTTGTTACTTTGTGAAATCCCTGGAAAATAAGTTATCTGGTTCTCAATTATGCTCAACTAATAACCCGCAATGGAAAAAAAAATAACCTTATTAGTTGCTTCTTCTTTCTAATTAAACCACTATAATCTTTGAATTCTAATTGACTTTATTTGAGCAATTTCTTCTCAAAATCTCTCTCAATTAGCCTCAACTAATAAACAGAAATGGTAAGAAATTAAACCTTGTTAGTTTCCTCTCTCCCTCTCCCTCTCTCCCTCACCCAGTATTATCTTGGATCAGGGAATATTAATGACAAGAAATTTGACCTTGTTAGTTGCTTCTTCTTTCTGTGTTGTTTGCCTTTGGGCACTCATATAAACATCAATCCAGACAGCAATTGCTGAATAATGCTTTAAATTTCCCCTGATCCTCAACATTCACCTATCCCTTCATCAAAATCAGTTTAAATAAATTGTCCATTTTTTTTCTCAAAAGTGATCTTTAATATCAAGAGATACCCAAGTGACACATTAATTGGAACCATAGAGGAAGAAAATGTGGAAACTATTTTTTCAGTATAAATTTTAAACAAGAAAGTAGAGTGCAAGAGATTACTAATTTTTAAATGCATGTGATCATTCATAAAGTTCCTCTGCTTATTGTAGAACATTCAACAACCTTGTACTCACGCACATCCATTATAGATTCCTTGCGCTTGATCAGATTTCGTATTTACTATAGATAATTTACATGGCAAAGAGCAGGGTTTCATTACTTCCATACCATTTAGTGTTTTTAAAGTTGCACTTTTTTGCACCTGATCAATTGATATAATTAATATTTGTTTGACTAATGATCTTTTTGTTTCCTGCATGTTGGGTGACCCTAGCGATTCCTGTTCTATCAAAGTAAGTGAACCTCATCTTCCTGCCTTGTGATAACTGCCAAAGGCACTGAAATATTATAATATTTCTTTACACACACACATAAAGAGAGAAAGAGAAAGACAAACGTATTTAGTATATTTTCTACATACAGCCGTCTATTTGTTTGTGACATTCCAAGATAAAGGGTAGAACCAAGTCTAAACAACACTTGAAATGAACTACCTTGTCCTATTCGTTATAATGACATTACTGAAAAGGTAGAACTGTTGACAATAATACAAATATTGCTCGTCATTTATGCATTTTGTACTTACAAAATTTGATAGCATCTTTGCAGTATTACAAGTTTTATGCGTATATCATCGTTGGATTTTTTCCTCTCCCTTGATATATATGAATCAGTGATTCCTCCTTACCATGCACAACTTTCTTATTTCTCTCCTCATTAGATAATAGATATGCTACCCCGTCTGTTTCAAGTTTCAACAAAAAGTGTTATTACCTCAACAGGCCAATAATAGGATTTGTTGGCACAAACATGTGCCAGTAAAGTTCTGATAGTAAAGTTGATATTTAGTTTATGATGCCTTAAAAGAAGAGACAAATACCATTTTGTTAGTTGAGGAGCGTATTATTTTCAATTCATAGGATTAGTAACACTATTTGCTTCAGTAAATATGTTTCTTTTTGTTACTCGTGTTTCAAAAAATTTACTGCAGTCTGCTGTATTAGGTTTTTGACAAAGCTCCTGACTGAGGATTTGCCGCGGCTATTTGTTCGTCCAAAGAAGATTGTCTTGGATTTTCAAAAAGGAAAATCGATTGGCCCAGCTCCAAATGATTATAAGTCGGAAGAAATACAAGAAGGGAACAAAGAGTATGTTGGAGAATTATCAGTAACCCTTGTAGATGCTAGAAAGCTGCCCTATCTTATCTCTGGTAACAGTTCTACCTCATATTCTATATTCATACACAGCTTGCAAAGAATCCTCTGTTTTTTTTTTTTTAAGTCATCGAATTTTCGATAGTTATGCACTTATTGAAGTGTTGCACTTCCTGTGAGTATTGCAAGTTTTTACTAGGTACTCCCACCACGAGATATATTTATGCTGACACACACCTGAAGCTCTCAACGTACCACAAGGAAGCTAGTAGCCTGCACACAGTCTATATATCAAGAGATCTACCTATGTCGTCCTGTATTAACAATAATTGTCTATTCATTAGTCTCTGTCATTCAGGTAAAACGGATCCATATGTCATTCTAAGGCTGGGAAATCAAGTTATACGTAGCAAAAATAATAGTCAAACGACTGTTATCGGATCTCCTGGTGAGCCGATTTGGAATCAGGTGAGTTTGTTACTATATTAGCCTTCAAGCCAACTTTGCACTCTTCTTAATATTACGTTATATACAAGAATGCTAGATCTGTCTAAAGCTAATGTCTATGTCTATCTTTCTTTTTACAGGATTTTGATATGCTAGTTACAAATCCTAGAAAACAAAAATTATATATTCAAGTTAATGACTCCCTTGGGTTTGCAGATTTAACTACTGGAACCGGAGAGGTAAAGTTACCCATTCACTAGATTTTAAATAAAGGTTATTGCTTAATTTGGATTTGTTCCCTCCACATCATTTGACGTTTATCTGTTTAGACTCTTCATGTCACTTTTAAGTTACCACATTTCTTTATATTTAGGAATAGACTCGGGTTTAAATGCTGATACTGCTTTATATTGTCTAGAATAAATTCTTAAGAGTTTAACAAAACACTTTTGTGCTTGCTAGTTAAACTGATGATTATAATATGGCTCAGCATATCAGGATAGATTCGTAAGGGCATATAATGATCGTTGTTAGAGATAAAGCATAATTCATTCTGTTATTTTAATTTTTTATTGAATTTTATTGGTTACAAATCATCTAAGGAGGTCATAAATAACTCTCATTTTGCCTTAAATTAGATAAGGCCGTTTTTCTTGTCAAAATAACTTTCATGTAAATGATTTATACCAAAATACAATACCGAAAGAAGGGCTTTTTTCATACAAGAAAGTCTTTCATCTAACCAGAGGGCATGCAGGGATGTCTCACGGAAATCTAGATTAAAAAACCTTAATATCTTAAAAGAAAACACTTGAAAGAAAATGCAAAATCTGCGGATCCAGGAAAAGAAATGAGAAATATCATTCAAAATAGTCTACCGTCCAATGTAGAGATGGCCCCCCGAAATTTAGTTAGTAAAACTGTAGTGACTGAAATGAAATGAGAAGTTTCATTCAAAAAAGTCTACCGTCTAAACGAAGGTCATGTAGAGATGGCCCAGAATTTTAGTTAATAAACCTTTAATGACTGAAATGAAAACCCAGCTAAAAGGCACAACACCTGCAAATGGAAAGAAAAGAAAGAGGGAGAGAAAAAGGAGGGAAAGTGGAACCGAGCAAAAAGACTTTGTTAGACACCGAAACAAAGTCATCTAAAATGACACAAAATTGTTAATTAACAACAAGACCAAATCGCCATATACGTCAAAGAGCCATCATTTATGACACTTCCTTGGAAGGCACATAATTATATAAACAGTTGGCACACAAAAGACATTGATACAATTGAAGCATATAGTCTTACTAACATGTGCTCAAAAAACAATTTTTGTAAAAAGCAACGCAAGTGCAGCAAATAGTCTTACTAAATTTTTTTTTTAAAAAAATAATCAACCAAGTCAATTTATCTTATTGATTTGGTAACATATCTACAAACAAAATCACAAAGAAAATTAGAGAAAACAGTAAATATACTCTTTTATACAAATTTTCCCTAGCATCTGTTGGCTGAAATTATACACAATAAGGATAAAATATATCTGTCTAGAGTTTGTGTAAAATCAGTATATGGATTGGATCTTTCTTTCTGAACATGAGAGCATGCGGTTTCTAAGTATTTTATAACTTAATTAGTAAGTACAACTATAACCTTGGACTTAATTTCGGCTGCCATATATGGCTTTGAACCTAAGTCATATTAGATCAAGGAGTAGTTCACCTTTTATAATTTGTTATTAGATGAATCTAAGATGGAGCATATATCAATTATATCTGACAGACATGATCCCTCATCTTAACATTTAGAAGTTATAATTTTTAGTATTTCTCATCACCTATGTATAGCTCAAATAATATATTTTGTCCAGGTTGATCTTGGTTCACTAAAAGATACAGTACCAACAGATAGAATTGTAGCCTTGCAAGGAGGATGGAGACCATTTGGAGATAGATTTGCTGGTGAAATATTACTCCGACTTACATATAAAGGATATGTTGAGGATGACGAAGATGAAACAACGGCAGCAAAACTGATGGATACTGATGTTTCTGATGATGAAATGTTTGATTCTGAAGACATGTATGCAACATATGAGCAGCTGAAAAAGGATTCTTCTAGTGGAACAGATAAAGAAACATTTATGGATGTTTTAGCAGCTCTACTTGTCAGTGAGGAATTTCAAGGTATTGTGGCATCCGAAACAGGAAATGCGAGATCTTCGGATGATGTGACTGCTTCAGTATCAACATCAAGCTCAGGTGGTCCCAATACCGAAATGGTACCACCTAATTCTGAGAGTGGCAATCAAACTTTTATAGGTACCATAACATAATGGGTTTTTTTCCGGAATATTAAACAAAAGTTATTTTTTGGCATGCCAAAATTAATAACTTGCTCTTAAATAATATCTTTCTCCCTCGTATAAAAATTTGTTATGTGCAGGCTCTTCCTTATTTTGGCTTGCCGTAGTCACAAGCATCTTGGTGGTTATTGCTATGAACATGGATGGTGGAAGTATATTCAATCCCTAATGAATATATCAGTTCATGGAAATATATGCTTATGACTGATCAAGTAACTCCTCATGACCTTTTCTTTTCATTTCTGCTTCCAATGTATCATGAACCTCTTTTATGTGTTACTCTGTGTCTAAAGCTGTTTCTATAGTGATCACATTGCTTTAACTTTCCAGTAATTGGATTTTTTGTTCCCTCTCTTCAGGATTTTGCATTTTTTTTCCACTCAGGAAATACCTGTGTAACTACAAAGAGTTGGAGTCATGAATGTTTTCCCAACTGATGTATGATTGTAGTCACGTGTGCATATTCATATAAAAATTGGGCAAGTATATCAGATTTGCTTCCTTTTTAATATACTGAGATAAAAATCATAAGATGGATGACTTCTACTTTTGAAAAATGTGTGTGCTCAAGAGTGTGCACATTTATTCATTCTACATGACTAAGAGGACTACCACTAACTGGTATATCTTGTACTTTCATATATAATCTTATACTTTATGTTATTTGTGATTTAAATGTTTAGGTGTAATCATATAAGTGCAATAATTATGTAGCAGCTCTTTATCTATGTGTTTGTAAGGAGGTCTGAACTACTAGATACCATCCAAGTTGACTTCTAGTATGGAAATTTTACGTGGAGTAGTTTTCGTGATGTGGTACGAGTAGTAGTTTTTGTGCTGTGGAGCGAGGAATAAAAATACAATTTCTATTTATTTTATTTTATTAGTAAGTAAATAAGAGATTTGATTGTAATTTCTTAGATATTATTTACATGAGTGAATTGCATTTTGTACCCCTTAGCTTTGCCCAAAAATCAATTCTGTATACCTATTTTGGGAAATTACACTTTGCATCCCTTAATCTCTTTTTCATCAAACACACTAATCAAAGGAGGCAAAGTTCATACAAATTTAAAGGTTGATTACGAGAGACCAAATTACAAGAAGTTCCAGTTACACTATTACGCGTAGAGATTATTTACCTGAAGAAGAAAGTGAGTTATAGAGATCACAGTATTGTTAGAATTGATTATACTAATAATACCCTTGCAAAAAGTAACGTGAACATCTTAATTGGACGGCAAAGATGTATAAGGGGCGCTATTTATATCGAATTTGAAATTAATGAGATGCAAAATGCAATTTTCTAAAATAGGTATACAAAATTGATTTTTGTTTATAGCTAAGGGGTGCGAAATGCAATTCACTCTTAATTATATATGATAAATAGATTATTACAGATATTCTAGCTTTGTATATTATAGTAGTCGAATAGTAGAAAGATTTGTTTCCTTTATTATAAAGATTCTGAGTGGTGGGTTAAGTTTAGGTATTTACTCCTATATAATGAGATGTAATATATCACTTTTAGAAGACTAACTGATTATGATTGAATTAAGGATTGTTTCTCTCTTGTTATGGCTGCCATTCATATTTTATGCAAACTCTTCTCTTCTCTTCTACGGTTCAGAAATCCTAGGGGTAGTGGTTCTTCTGCGGTTGAATCACCTTAGAGTTTGTGGGTTTTCTGTGTTTGATCCTCAATATCTATCCTTTTCCTTGTTTCCCTTTCTTGTCGTACATCATTTTGTGGTCATAGGTACTCCTATTACCATTTACTTAAGCTAGCTGGCTGGAAATGTCAGGTTCATATCTCGCATATAACTTACCATTAGTTATAGTCTCTGACTCTGTAAACTTTTTAAACTGCACCACCACTTTAGCTGGGTATCTTTCCTTGTAAAAGTTATTCCTCCGATTGTTCAGTCCCACTTCCATCCCTAAAAGCTAGGGTGGGAGATTGTAAAGCATATCAGATCAACAGTAGCATACCTATTTGACAGCAATGCAGCTGTAAGTATGTAAAAGTAGCGCTTATAAGCTAGTAGAAGCATAACAATTGCCCCTGAAAAGTACAGAGACATCCAGATGTTGTGCCAGCTGAGATTTGATTTTGAACAGGAATATGCTGCAACCAAGCTAGTTGCTTTTATTAACGGAATAAAATGTTTTTTTCTAGTTTATATGTGAAAACTCTCTCCTATCCTTTTATTCTTTATCAATTCTTTTAACAAGTCCAATTAAAATGAAAACATATTACAATCATCTACCTGTTCAGTTTTTAAGGCTATTTACCTGTTTAACTTATAAGTTTATACATTGTTATACTTCATCAACTCTGTTTTGCACCACAGCGACACTGTGTATCAAGTTGCTAATTGGATAAATCAATTTGGCAGGTCAGAGAACTTGCATTTTTTCATAGGTTTTCTATATTTTGATGCGGGGAATGTCTGTGGAGTTAGAGTTTGTTTCGGCATTGGAACACCTGTATATATATCTTTGAGAAGAGCTAAATTTTGCATCTGAGGCCGTAAAGGGTCTGATTAGTGGGTTCCAAATGTTTAAAGATGAAGAAGCAGCAGAGAAGATTTGCTGCTGGTCACCTGAAAAGCTTGAAGCTGCGAATCATCTAGCATTCTAGCTAGTTAAGAGTAGTAGTACATACGAAACTCGGTGCGTTTTTATCGATTACAGTATGTACTTGAAGGCGATTTTGTGGTCCCGGATAAGCCTCATCCAAAACAGCAGCAAGGAGAAGAATAGATTTTCTGTCAGCATGAAACTGTAATATTCCAAGTCTACAGTCATTCTTTTTGCCTGGCAAATCTTACTTTCATTAAGATAATGTGAAAAATGGTGTTTATAAGTTTTCTCAAGTCTTGTAAAACATAAAACAGGAGGCTAATATAAAAACAAATTATAGTCAGCTCATCTCCAAACTATTTTCTGGTTCTGTTGATTTCGTGAAATAAATGTTAGTTTATTTCAGTAAACTTGCACTTTTATCTGGTAACCCGTGACTTATTCGGGAAATAAGAAATGTTAAATACATAAAAAAATAATATCATATGAAATAAGTCAATGGCTACCAGATAAAAGTGCACGTTTAATTAAATAATATTATATATAAATTATAAGAAGAGGAAAGCTGAATTTTTTAATGAATTATATATTATCTGTGAATTTAAGTATATTATTTTGATTTTATGCAGATTTAGAGTTTACGCCGAATCTTTATGAGTTAAGTATAATTTTTCGATATTTAATTCTCATTGATTTAAGTGAAATTGTAGAAAAGCTAAAATATATTGAACAACTCCATAAAATTTATTATTTTGTGAATTTAAAAAATCCATCAATTATAAAATCATCATATTTGAATATCATTGAATTTTTTAATATAATAGATTACTGATTAGTATTATCTAAAATTTTAGTTGATATTCAAAAATTTGATATATTTCTTAAAATCGGAATTCAAAACATGCTAGGTTTATAAATGAAAAAATTTATTTAAAATTTCAATTGAATACAGAAATAAACCAAATAAGATATAATTGCTTCCGCAAAATTAGGGTTCGGATAAAAAGAGAAGATTGATCAGCAAAGTGAAGATTTACAAGTCGTGCCTTCAGGTTCGCTTTTTTGCTTCTGATCATCATATTTATATGTACTCATATATACGGACGTATTTTTTATCTTTCTTGATGTTGCATTGAATCATTGAAATCTCTTTGTCTATCTGTTGTTGGTGTCTGTAGTGTAATTCAGGTTTTAATATCTTCTTGTTTCATAATTCTATTTGCACTGTACATCAGGACATTGTTTTGGATTCGATGTAATTGTAGTTTCTGCGTACGTTGAATTTTAGTTGTTTTTCGTGATATCGTATTGTGTATTCTTGTTTTTGATCGGTTGATTGTGTTTGGCTTAATGCTTTTTGTGCTTAGAAGTGGATTTGGAATTGTGGATAAATTACTTTGATCAATCAACGTTGCTCGGTTATGAATGTAGTGTTCTCGGTGTCGAGAAGTGGATTTAAGATTGTTTAGAATTACTTAATCATTTAATTTTAGTCTGTCTTTAGAGTAAAGAATGATTTTATTTTTTTGTTTAGGAGTGGTCGAGTTGTTATGAAATTACTTATATGATTAATTGTACCTAAATATTAGGTTTAATTGATGTTTTTATATGGTGTAGTTTGATGAAGTGGATATATGTTTGTTTTGGTGATTTTTTAGTCGATAAATGTATTTGAAATTGTATTGAAATAAATTAACGGATAATTATTAGGTTTAATTGGTTTGTTTATGCTATAGTTTGATGAAATTGGAGAAAAATGGCAAGCTATTCCAAAGGAGCCCCTTCCAATGGGTCTGTGTATGTTTGTAACTTGCCTCCTGGGACAGATGATAACATGCTAGCAGAACATTTCGGCACACTGGGGGTGATTAAGGTATACTATCTGGCGTATTTCTTTTATATCGATCGTTTTGTGTAAAAGCAGGAATAAGTACATGTAGCTGTGTCTTATATTTATGTTTGTCGAAACTTAATAGAAAGACAAACGGACTGGCCGGCCAAAGATATGGTTGTACCGAGACAAGGTCACAAATGAGCCAAAGGGAGATGCTACAGTTACCTATGAAGATCCGTATGCTGCATCAGCTGCAGTTGAATGGTTTAACAACACGGAATTCCATGGTGCTACCATTGGGGTTTTCATGGCCGAGTCAAAAAAAGATGACAACTCGTATAATGCTGTTATTCCTGCTGAAGAGCCAAGCTTAGGTGGTGATTTTGGTGGTCAAGGGGAGAGTGTTAATGATGGGAATGGGAGTGCTGGAAGAGGTAGAGGTCGAGGTGACGGTCCAGCAGCAAAGGCCTGGCAACAAGATGGAGACTGGATGTGCCCGAATACAAGGTCTGTGATGTGACATTGGTGAGCCAGCTTTTTCTTGCCCTTTCTTTCAACAAATCATCTATCTTCTTTACATTATTAATTTATCTTTGGAATGACGTATCATGTCGTTTTTAACTACCAGTTGTACCAATGTAAATTTTGCATTTCGTGGTGTGTGCAATCGTTGTGGAAGTGCTCGTCCTGCTGGTGCAGGAGGTGGTGGTGCAGGAAGTGGTGGGCGGGGCAGGGGGAGGGGGCGTGACTCAGAGTCTGGAGGCCCTGGCCGTGGAGGAGTTGCTGCTCCAACGGGTCTCTTTGGTCCTAACGATTGGTCTTGCCCCATGTAAGACTTTTCTAGTTTAGAAAATGTTAAATATACAATAAAAAAGATATATTGCTTTACTTCCCATTTTAATGTGCTTTATGGTAGATAAACATCAGCTTGCGTAAATAATTGTAACATTTGGAAGCAATAGAATTTTCAAACTCTTTGACGGGGAGGTATATGTAGAATATTCATTTTGCCTTTTTCAGTGTCTTATGCTATAAGTTCTGTTTCAGGTGTGGCAACATCAACTGGGCAAAGCGTAACAAATGCAACATTTGTAACACTAATAAACCTGGTACTAACGAGGGTGGTGTTAGGTAATAAACAACAGATCTACTGATTTGCATTATTATTTGCTTTGCACAATGAAACATTGCAACTTCTAATCTTTTTACTGGGGCTTCAAATATGTAATGGCATATTGGCATTAGATTTCGTTTCTTGTCTATATTTTTAATTTATTTTCTTGATGCTATTAAGTTTAAAAAGCTTGTAATCTTGTATAAGATAATATCCTTTATTTGAAGTATTGTAACAGCACTATGACCTTTTTGCAAGCTTTTATTGACTCACTTCTCAGCTTGTGCTCTTAATCATTGTATCATTGATTTTCTATGAAATAATATGAGTAGTCATGCTTGGTTGATGTGTATTTTAAGATTAGATGCGTATTTCATTAATTTGTCATCGAGCACATTTTTTATTTTTTTTTTACCTTATTGATTGTTTAACGTATATAGAGGAGGCCGTGCTGGAGGTTACAAAGAGCTTGATGAAGAAGAAATAGAGGAAACCAGACGGCGTAGGCGGGAAGCTGAAGAAGTAATATCTACCTAAACACTGCCAATTGCACAGGTTCTAGTCTTTTTTTCCTTTTTGACGCAATCTGATCCAATTTCAGGATGACGGTGAAATGTATGATGAGTTTGGTAATCTGAAGAAGAAGTTCCGCGTCAAAATGCAACAAGCTGAAACTGGTCAGGTGCTCCCTGGTACTGGGCGTGCAGGATGGGAGGTGGAGGAACTAGGTAACCTTTTAGCAGTCAGTGATCCTTGTCAAGAATAGAGATCCTTGACAGTTTGTGAATTTGCAAGTTACATAATTCTGGAGATGTGAATCTGTATTTCTTACTGCTTAATCCATTACAGGTTACCTCTTATTTTTTAAGATTAGTGTTATTGTTTACTTTTTGATTACATTGTGTCATTTCTGGTCCACTTTATGTAATTCGATGGTTGCTTACTTAGCTCTCCTCCTAATCCGTTGCATTTTTTGGTTCCGGATTATGTAGTGGATGGGGCCATGTATATGTCGTGGGACTTATTTTATATTCATTGATTTAATGGACGTTCTCTTTTCTTGGTTTGTTGCAAATATTACTTTTGGCAGGTATGAGTGACAGAGATAGAAGAGAAAGAAGCAGAGACAGAGGCAGGGAAAGAGAGGAGAGCAAATTCAGGGAACGTGCGGATAGAGATAGACGCAGGAGCAGAAGTCGTGAGAGGGACAGGGGAAGAGACAGAGACAGGGGCTATGATAATGACAGAGACCGAGAACATGGCCGTGACCGTGAGCGAGAAAGGGACAGGTACCGCTACTGAAGTATTGGACTTCTTGGTTCTGCAAACTATTGAGTTCTTGTATTCTTGGCCAATGTAAGCAGAAAGGATGACAACGTTTGAACTGTGTTATGAACTTGATATCATTCCTATTTGTCTGCAGAAGGTTTTCTTTTTAGTGTAGATTTTTGTTATCCCGGAGGAACTTTTCTGTTTAATTGTTTACCATCATATTCTTTCAAGTTCATGATTGAAATGGTTTCACAAACATTATGTGGGTACCGATATGATTTTGCCAAGTCTTGGACTATTTTGATTGGATAGCGATTGTTTTCTATGATTTTTATGCTTTATAGTGTTGGCTGATATTTAGATCACTAGGCATTTGACTAATAACACTTTAAGCAATGATTTCCTGACTAAAATTTTAGCAATTATTTGGCCTGTAAGTTACACATTAAGGTGTATGCCGTGGAACCGTGTTGGTTAATGCCTGTATTACTGCATTTGTGGTTTACATGGCTTCCTCACTCTTACTATATTGTAATCACCTAATTAGCAGATGAAACAAATTTCGGAGCATTGCTTGCTAGTTGCTACAAATGTCTGGAGAATGGAGATAGGTGATGTCGAAGCCATTACCATTTTTTGGCATGGAAATTGCCTGCGATATTTAGATGTTTAAGCAGATGTAAGCAAGGAAATGAATTTGTGAGAGCTATAGTATATTACTGATGTTTAATTAGATGTTAAGTGATATAAATAAACCAAACACACTTCTCAGTCCAAAGTGGTTCCATACACTTTTTGTTGACTATGTAGATTTATGTCTTGCAAATGAATCTCGAGCACATTTCCATTCTTTCTGTATGTTTAATTAACAATCATATCAATTTCCTCGAAACATTGCGAGGAGCGAGAGTGATATGATTGGAATAAATATTATTCCCTGACCTTCAAATATTACGGAGGAAGCGAGAATGTATCATTAGAATATCAATAAACATTACTCCCAATCTCAAAATATTACAAAAGGCGAGAGTCATACCACCGGAATAAGTATTACTCCGTATTTTAAACGGAGTAATACCACCGAGTGTAGATTGTATGTTCTTCTAGCAAGTTAAAAACTTGAGCGCCACTGAGATGTTGCTTAAGCTCACTAGCTCCAACTTGTACAACACTATAATCTCTCTGATATATCATCATCAAATATCTAAAAGCACTTCCTCAATCTCACCAGTTGATATCAAAAAAATCCATTCTTTCCTCATTACAATTGGTCACCCCCAAGACTCATTCATTTTCGAAAAATTACTGCTTCATTCACTTCCTTCTTTGTTAAACTCTACTCATCTCTCTGTTTCCTACATTTCTTCACTGTTTAATCACATTCATAACCCCAATGTAATTCTGTATAATGCAGTGATCAAGGCTTTTTCTTCAAGTTCAAAGCCACATTTGTCAATTCTATATTTTTCAAGAATGTGTCAAGATGGCGTCTTTCCTAATGAACACACCTTTCCATTGCTTCTCAAGGCCGTTTCTCGGGCGGGTGATGAAAACCCATTTCTGATATATGGTCATATTGTGAAGCTTGGGTTGGATCATGATAAGTTCGTTCAGAATTCTTTGATCTCTGCTTTTGGTAATTGTGGGTTTGTTGATTCTGCACGCCAAGTGTTTGATGGAGTGTGTGTCAGGAATGTTGTTTCAGTGACGGCTATGATTGATGGGTATCTTAGGAATGAGTGTGCGGAAGAAGGGTTGAGGTTGTTTGCGGAAATGAGGTTAGTTAGTGTGATGGTGGATGAGATGACAGTTGTTAGTGTACTTCGTGCAGTGGGAATGGTGGGTGATGTTTGGTTTGGACGGTGGGTTCATGGGTTTTATGTGGAATCGGGGAGGGTTTGTTGCGATGTTTATGTTGGTAGTGCTCTAGTTGATATGTATTCTAAATGCGGTTATTATGATGATGCTCGAAAAGCTTTTAAAGAGATGCCGTATAAAAATGTTGTTAGTTGGACGACTTTGATATCTGGATGTGTTCATTGCAATAGGTTGAATGAGGCACTAGATGTGTTCAAAGATATGCTTGAGGAGAATGTTAAACCTAATCAATCCACCTTCACAAGTGTACTTTCTGCTTGCGCTCAACTAGGGGCACTAGATCAAGGGAAGTGGATTCATAAATATATAGATAATAATAAATTTAATGGGAATATTACAGTCTCCACAGCTTTAATAGATATGTACACGAAGTGTGGTTGCATCCATGAGGCTTATGCAGTTTTTGAGAAGGTGCCAGTAAAGGATGTCTACATTTGGACTGCGATGATTAATGGATTGGCATTGCATGGAAATGCTGCAAGCGCATTATACCTATTCTCGCAAATGCGGAGCAATGGAGTTCAGCCCACTCAGGTTACTCTAACTGGCATTCTTAATGCTTGTTCTCATGGGGGCTTTGTGGACGAGGGTCGTAGAATATTTAAATCAATGAACGAGGTTTATGGTATAGAGCCTACCTTGGATCACTATGGTTGCATGGTGGATCTCCTAGGGCGAGCTGGATGCCTAAAGGAAGCGCTTAATTTGATTGAAAATATGCCCATGGATCCCTCTCCTGTTGTGTGGGGTGCCTTATTTGGTGCTTGTATGACTCACAAATCCTACGAGCTTGGTGAAAAAATAGGGAAGCATCTAATTAAGCTACAACCCCGTCATAGTGGTAGATATGCCCTTTTGGCGAACCTATATGCAGCAACTAAAAATTGGAAAGGAGTGGCTCGGTTAAGGAAATGCATGAAACAGAAGGGTGTATATAAGATTGCAGGATCTAGCTGGATTGAAATAAATGGTGTAAATCAAGAATTCATTGCATTCGACAAAGCATGTAGTGAGGACAGAAGTGTACATGAGATTTTGGATAAAATTATAATCCAGATGAAGTGTGCTGGTTGTCCTTCAGACACTGAAATACTAACATTTGACCTTCACTGAGGTAAAGGAAGTTATATAAATATAATCTGATACTTCCTGTAGAAAAAGAAGATATTCTGGACTTGTTTGCTTGACTTTTTGCCCTTTTCTCTTGCATGCTTTTTTCTCATTATCATGCTGCTAATCAAAATTTTGTATATAGATCATTTTGCAAGTGACACATTGATATGCATCTTGCATTGTGAGCACTATAACATACAAGATAATTAATGTTTGAAAATCATTAGGATCTAAGTATCTTATCCCCACCCAATCCCCAAACATTTAGTAGTTCGATAATTCTGCCTCTGTTTCACTGTAAATCGCTGCTGCATCCATGATAATTACATGATAGTGCAGTTTTCTCTTAGTTGTTGGCAGAATCGGATAATGGATTAGCACAGAGAAGAAAACCCAATTTTTGCACAGTGCCGTTGGTCATGAATATATTGCAGTTTGGTCTAGTCATCTAGTAAACAAAGACTTCAGTTACACACTTTAGCGAGAAAGTAGGAGCCAAAAATCATACAAGTAGTATTGCCATACTAACTTAATCTATTCAGAAAGACAGTTCATCTTTTCTTGAACCAATATTAGCTTACAATATAAAGCAATTCAATCCTCTACTATCTCCCTTGTCAGATCCTCAGGATTGTGAAGGTTATCAATCAGTCGTTTCATTTCAATCCACTGCCTTTTAGAACATTGAACGAAATAAATGATCAACTTCCTCGTTGTACATGATATTCAGCCTATCGGCTTCTGAACATGCAAGAAACTAGAAAAACTTGCAGTCTTGCACCACCTCCATTGCTTGTTGATATTAGAGCTTACCAAACATGTAAGGTTAAAAGACATACTTGCACCAGCCAATCTTTTTGGTATATTATGTAAGTGAGCAAAATGTACACAACTCCCCCTTATTTAGTAAAAGATCTTGGCTTTGCCTGCAAGTACCGAAACACAATGTTAGCTGAGGATATCTCTTTACCATTCTAAGGCACTGCCTTAATGACAATATCCCTATTTAAGCAAAAGCAACATCTCATATTAATATTCTTTGTAACTGAACAGGACAGTTAGCTATATATTATACTTTGTTTTATTATTCATCCACATAAGTTATTTTCCCTCTAAATTAGTTGCATAAGCTATCTGCATTCAATAAATTTCTGATTTGGTGCATAAACTGATAGCCTAATATGATAACTTGAGAGATGATGTTTATTAATTGTTCAAGTAGCCTAACAAATTAGTTTTGCTGCTTCTTATACCTGAAAAGTGAAAACCTTTTATTCTATTATAAGAAAATATGTGAAGGACTTTATACCGAGTATTGTTGATTCCTTTTAAGGGTGATATGATCTTTTGTGAATGATCTCGTTTTGGAGTGAGTATTGTTGACCGAGTAAGATTTTTATCGTTAATCAGATAGTTCGTAGGAATTTTGTAATATATATATAGGCTTTTGAGCACATAGTTTGTCGGAATTTTGTAATATATATCGGCTTCTCGCGGCAAATAAGGTAAAATCATTTGTGTAGCATAATGTATGCAAGGATTATGACCAATTTTCTTAGTTTCCAACACAAAAAGGGGTAAAAAAGTGTGCATGAGCAAGGTGGGGGTGGGGGTGGAGGGGGTGATGTAATGAAGGTTGGGGGAAGAATGGAAAACAAAAGTGTTCCCCTCCCATGAATTGCGTCATGAAAACATGGTCTGCTAGCTACTCTGTTTCCCCAACCATCTTGCGTATACACACTTCCATTTGATACGGAATTGGTCCTTTTCTTATTTCTCACCTCACTTCCTTACTTCTTCCACTTTCCATATATATCCCTCTCCCTTTTTCCTTCTCTTCTCTAACCCAATTTCCCACTCTCTTTCAGAACAAATATTTTCTGTTTGATGTTGAAAAAAAAAATTAAAAAAATTATGTTTGATATCTATGTATATGTCTAGATTTTAAATCCAAATGAAAATAATTGAAACAATAAACTAAGATGAAATTAATATTCTCTGACTTTTTATTATTGAATCAACTCATTTATCAAAAAATAAATGAAAATTCTCCGTGTAAATATATAAAAAATATATGTCACTGAAATATTTCAAATTACAACTATGTCATTAGAAAAAATTACTAACTTTTCACCTAAATTGAAACATTAAATATGAATCGGAGTGTTACTCCACACCACAAAATACAACCAAATGCTTAGTGTTGCTCGATAAATGCATGACTCCATGTTTTAAACATGCGTTAACCTTAATCAACATATGCTACTTTAATTCTTCGAACACTAAGGCCTTGCTCTCGAGTTTTTTTAGGAGAGAAAGCAAGTAGATGCAAATGAAAGTAAGTGTGCTTTCACTTTCATACCACTTTTAGAGTGAACGTTTTAGAATGAAAGTATGCTATATTTTCACTCGCTTTCCTCCCTTTAAAAAACCCGAGAGTAAGAGTGGAGTGAAAGTTAGATAACTTTTCTTCCTCTTCACTTGCTTTCCTCCCTTTTTAAAATTGAGCAGGGTGTAAGAGCGAGTCCAACAGTGTCCTTGCAAATGTATTATAAATATAATAATATATTATGTCCTAGTGACTTAGTACATCATCTTAATATATCAAGTCCAACAACATGCCTCATTATTGTGCCTTATTATTAAAATATTAATATATATTGAATTGTTATTGAAGGAAAATGAAAAGGATGGAGGAGAGAGATGTAGTGGAATGATATGAAACTATTTTTTTATTGATAGGGCATGAATGGTGGTGCCTCGAAAATAAGGGACTTGTTACATATTCTAGTGTTTGACACCACTAGGACATTGTTGGAGCATTGTTTTAAGACACCACTAGGACATTGTTCGAGTATTGATTTGCTTCATGTGCCTTAAATTTTGATTTAGGATATTAATACAGGGCACTCTTGGACCTCCTCTAAGCATAACATTTTGTAAGAACATCTCCGGCAAATTATGATATGATTTTTTAATTCAAAATTTTAATAAATATATTATAAAAATCTACACTGAAAGAATTCTGATTCATTTTTCATTCCTAACTAATTTCTCATTTGATATTTAATGATCATCATATTTATCATTTTTATGTTATTTTTATAATATTTTTTGTTAATAGATGTTGATTATAATATTAATATATAATAGAAAACATAAATATAGATTATTTTTTGAATTTGCTATAACATTTTTACTTTTGAAAGTTAAATTATATATCATATGTTTAGAAACTTACCTAGTATAATGAGTTAACAAAATACATATACCAAACATATGTTTCCTCAGTCTCTTGATACATTTCCTATTTACCTTTATTATGTTGTTTTCTCTTAATGCTTTTTCTATTTAATTTTATTACGTTTGCCAACACATATTTTTGATCGTCAATATCTTTAATTTCATATTAATATTAAATATTATTCATCGTATTAAAATATTTATGAATACGAATTCAACAAAATCATCACGATTATAAATTAGATGTAATTTTATTATTTGTCTTATGTTATGAACAGTCCAGACATATCAAATGAGAAAAACAAATAAAGACGGGGAATGAAATAGAAGGGGTAACTTGGTCATTTGATAATAACAACTCAAACGTTTCCAGGTAGTTTCTCTAATCCAGTCTGGCGTGTGGATGTGGAAAGCAAATTCACACTTTTTATGCTGTTACACGCTCATCTCATTTACGTATCCACCCTCATCCAACCCCCTGTATATATATAACTGCATTCCCGCCTTTATTCTTTGACTCACCCCTGACTTCATCTTCTCCGGCTATATTCTCCGATCCCGACCGTAATATGTTCCTGACCGAGAAAAACTCTCCTTTCCCGTCCTTCTCGCCGTTCCGATCATCGCTTAAACGATCTCCGCTTCATGACTTCGATCTCATCTTCAGGACCTTCGATGAAAAACTAGCAAGCCGTCTCAAGGATCTCGCCTTCTCGTCTCCGTCTCCGTCGGTTAGTTTACAGTGGCTGTCTCTCGCTGTTGATTTGTTGTCTGATACTCATGCCGACGCGAGCGCGGTTATTTCGGCGATGACGGCGGCGTCCGGTTCGTCGGCTGATTCGCGGGCGTTTTATCTCGATCACAGTGTGAAGATTTTGGATGTGTGTAATTCGATCTCGTACGAGATCGAGAAGCTCCGGCACCGGAGGTTGTTGATGGATTTCGCGGTTCATTTGCTCAAGAGTTCCGGTGAAGGAGATGCTCCTCCGGCGCCGGAGAAGTTGAAGAGAGCGGGCGAGTGCATCGCCGATTACGAGAGAAACTCGCGAGACTTCGCGAAGCGAAGAGGCTTCGAAGTTCGCGAGCCGGACGTTCTGATCAGAGACCTCCAGAATGCGATTGTGACTATCTCGCCGCGTGGCAAGATCTCCACCATCGAAAGAGCTGTCCTCCGCATCATCTACGCCGTCGGATTAATCACCGTTTTTGTCGCCGGAGTCGCCTTATCATCTCTCCACGGCCTTCCAGAACTCGCTAAAATCCGAGTTCCCTCCGAGTTTTCCTGGTCCGACTCAGTCAACGAGTTACAAACAGCAATTTTTGACTCGGATGGACGAGTTGTGTTGACCGAGATTGATGACGTGGCAGCGCGTGCGGTCTCTTTGCGCGTATTGATAGACGGCGGTGTAATAGAGGTTGGTGAGAGAGCGCGGCTGGAGAGTGCCGTCAAGGAGATGGAGATGGTAACGGAGAAGATGTCCGTCAACTTGGACCGTCTAGATAACGGCGTTAACAGAATGTTTGGTGTGGTTTTGAGTGTTCGAAACGGGGTGTTAGATAATTATAGAGTGGGCCCTGTTGAGAAGCGGCACAAATGAAAAGTGAAAATTGTAATTATTGTGCTATGGCTGGAATGTAAAGTTCAAAAATTATACATGAAAGTTCGGTTATGATATATGCAAAAGGCGAACGATAAGAATTGATTGAATATATTATTTTATTTATTTATCTATTGGTAAAAGTGCACTGTTTTCTAATGAAAACAATAATTGTGGGTAAGTATCGAAGGGACCTGTATCCTTTTGGTCACATGTTCACGTAGTTTGCAGACTATTCCGTGAGCTCGTAGGTTTACCCAGTGCGCACCCGAAAGGTTGTGGGTTCTTATGTAAAAAATAAATTAAAACCTTAACGTTAATAATTTATAAATTATTTAGTTATAAATGAAGTTATATCAACAATTTTAATGTAATAAGGATAGTATATTAATTTTTAATAAATTAAAAAAATTGAGGGTTTCCAGTGTTATTAGTTTATAAAATGATAACTATATATCTATATAGTTTCGATCGAATAAATCACTTCTAAAGTGGCATTTTTGAAAAATATTAAATTCAAAATATTCATGTTTTAGCGAAATTTTAACATTACATATTAATTTTTGCTTTTTTCAAATAATATATTATTTATTTTAAATACTATTCATCTGACTGCAAAGTACAGTCCTCGCAAGCACTCACCTTATGATATGGAAATCCAATCCCCGACCCCAATAGCATTATCCCCGAAACCCAGTCAATATCTCTTGAGCAATAAAACGTCATCCCCTGCCAACCACAACATACGCCCAGTGCCCATATCTGGTCACTCACGCCTTATGTGTTCTTATCCTATTAGTGACTAATCACCAATGCTTATCACTTGTCTTCAAATTGTTGCTTGATGTCATGGTCTAGGCCTAGCATTTGGCAGCTCATGCTAGCCATCCCCGCAAGTCATCGCTCTTACCCCAGCATTCATCTTAGGCCCAATTCTTAGATTCCACACAAGGGTCTTACAAACCACCCCCACCTGAAGAACTCGATGTCCCCATCGAGTGGAGAATATGTCTCCCAAGAAACTACCAATCCTTTAGCCTTGTGTTCCCCGAGATCGAACCTCTGTCAACATACAATCTTTCTCACCACCAATTGAATTACCAATAATCTAGTGCTTAAATGCTTTATCCATTTGTTATCTAGTCACGTGCTTCCTGATTCACATCCTTGAACCACACCACACTAATAGCACAATTTTCAGCATCATCTTCACTTTTCCTGGTGAATTCACAATATTTGGAAGTTCCAGCGAGGTCATAGTTCGTCAACCATTCCTTCCTTTTATCCTTATGTAAGTTATATCAGTCATTTTTTTATTTTTTTGGAAAACAATTAATATATTACTATTTTGGAAAGTATTTTTTTTGGAAAGCGATTAATAAATTATTATTTGAAAAAATCTGAATCTTTTACAAGTCAAACGACCCGGAAATCAAGATATTCTCTTCTGATCAGAAGAAATTAGGAAAAACCCGAAGATATCAACGGACTAAAATACCAACACAAATCTCTTTAGAGTTTTCGTGTTCAAAAATCTTAAAAATTCCACATCTTTCTCCTCTTGCTTTCTCCTTTTCATAATAAAGTTATTTTTATAAGATTTATGATTCACAGATACAAGTGATTAATGTGTGTAGGGATGAGCGTGGTTCGTTTTAATGCGGTTTGAACCAGAAACCGCACCGTTATCATATTAAATCGATTTCTAAAATTTAAAAATCAAAATCAAACTAAATAATATCGGTTCGGTTTCCTAATTCGATTTCAGTTTGAAATGATATGATTGTGGTTTTAAAATCAAATAATAAAAAATGTGTACCAAAAACATTTCCAAAAACAAATCATATAAGTTGAATCTACTTAAAAGTCGCATCAACGAACATATTTGCATATCAGTGTATCAAATATAGGCAGAATAAAATTCATAGCGAAAGAAGCTATATACCTTGTTTCCATGTAGCCCATAAATCCAACTTCTATTGGCAAGTGGTAAGACACTCAAGTTATTAATATATGTCTTCTCAATCTTCTGACATTTAAATTAATAAATATTTAGTTTGGTATAATATAAATAAATTTATAAAATTAAAATGAATATATATATATATATATATATATATATATATATATATATATATATATAGGGTAACACTCCATAGCATACCCTCTTATATGGAGTTACGAGTACACCATTATAAACATACACATAATATATATTCTATTATATTTTTATGAAATATAATTGCAAATTTTGATTATTAAACCGAAAACGAAGATATACAATTTTTTTATTCCAAAGATCATCTAAAATTATGCAATATCTCAACATGATTCTATAACAGAATAATAATCATCCAGAATTATTCTGTTGTAAAATCAGTTTCGAAAATATACTTTTTTTCATCAAATTTTAAGTTTTAAATTACTTAAAATAGATATATTTTATAGTATTCTATATTAGAATCACGTTTTATATGTATTTTATAACAAAATTTATAATAAAATTGATGATTTATAGTGGCACACTATGTAACTCCATATAAGGAGTCCCTCTTTTGAATGTTGGCCTATATATATATGTGGATCATTTAAAATAATGTTTTTCAAAGAAATTATTTAAATCAAATCAGAATTGTATTATTAATTAATATTGTGTGTGGTTCGAGTAAATTTTAGTATTTTGGTCTACTTTCCTATCTGAAAGTATCTCCAATAATCTCTTAAATAGACTCCTAACTCAAGATATAAAGAGGACGATCAAAAATTGAGCTCCAAGAGACTCTTAGGCTGTGTTCACTTCATGGAAAGGAATGAGAGGAGAATGGAATGAAAAGTTATATAGAAATTTTAAGGAGAAAGAAGAAAGTATGAAATAATAGTGACAAAATATTAATGTAGTTAAATTTTTTGTGAGAAGGATTGTGAAGAAACATGATGTAAAAATGGAATGACAATTCCTTCCAAAACATGTAGGTTAGATTTATACTTAAAATAATAAGATTGGAATGATTAAAGGAATGAAAATTATGTACATTTTCTTTCATCGACACCATTTTAGAGTACAAAATTCATTCCATCCCACTCCATTCCATTCACTCCAAGTGAACACAATAGTGGCTCTTAAAAAGTTTAATAGTCTCTTCTCTCTCCTCTGTTTTAATAGCCATGGCTCTTAACTTGTTTTTAATGATAAAAAATTCATTCCCTCCACTATATAAAGTTGCATCTTTGGCATAGTGGGTTTAGATATGAATGAAATATTTAATAGCAAGAAAATATAAAGAGCATTGTTAGAGTTGTCATTCTTAAAAATACACTATATTACTAAGTCACATATTTTATATTATATTTAAAAATCTATTAAAATACTCTTGAAGATGCTCTGAATAAGTTAACCCTCGACTCGCTCTTAAAAAAAACAGGGTCATGTAATACTCGCAAGTTAAAAGTGCAAACTGCAAACTGAGGATGTTTCAAAAAATCGAAGTTAAAAAGATAAAATCTCAATAATATGAAGGTATTAAGTTTTTTTTTTTTTTAAATTTCATAATGCTAATAAAAATAAAAATAAATTCCTCGAAAATATGGATTTATCACATTCAACTGTGTATAAATGTAAACGCTACATCAAAGCGATATCACTCCAGAGAAAAGCCACTTTCAGTTCTCTGAGTGAGTGAAGTGTAAAACCCTCAATTTTCACTCCCATCTCTTTCGCCGCCTCATCTCTCCGGCATTTCTCAGGTATCTCTTCTCTCTGTATACATACACACAAACGCGCGCACACACATATACAAATTAAATCTCTTCGTATTACTGTTTTGATCTGTATATCATCTGAATTCTCTGTAATTGATCGTTGTGTATATATGATATATACTGTAAAAGGCCTTGCTAATTATCAGAATTGATGTCTGTAGGTGTGCGTGCCTGTGTGAATCTGTGAGAGAGTGAGTGTGTGTGTGAGAGAGAGAGAGTGTGTGTTTCAGAGAGAGAGAGAGAGTAATAAGTGTTGTTATCCATTTTGTGTTGACTCTTTTCAATTGATTTTTGATTGGATTTGACTATTTGTTACTCTAGTTGATATAAAATGTTTATCATTTGGCACCTAAACCTTTGATTTGATGATGCATATGTATATATATGATACATTATTTCGGTGATTAATTGACAGCTTGTTTCCTGTTTGTAGACAGTGTGTGGTATACCTTGCAGTTATGTTGTGCTGATGCTTTATCTGCAGATCTGTTGGAATTTCAAATCAATCCGGATGTAATAAATGTTGCTGTACCGTTGCTTGTGCACGTGCCTTTTTGATTTATATTGTTTCAATTGAATATTTTGCAGTTATTTTGTGCTAAAGCTTTATCTGTAGTTCTGTTGGAATTTCGAATCAATCTGGATGTAATAAATGTTGCTGTACCATCGCTTGTGCACGTGCCTTTTAGATTTTTATTGTTTTTAACGTTCTGTATTTATAAATGTGCTTGTTTGACCAGTCTCATGTGCGCAGATATGCGCAATTAAGTAGTTCTCAAATAGTTTAATTTTAGCACCATAATGTACATTCCAAGTTAAACAATTGAGATTTGAATTTTCATTTGTTGCAGAATCTTGGGAAAAACTTTTTTTTCATACCAATATTATGTTTGAATCATTTTCTGCTTAATTGAGATTTCTGCTTGCATCATCTGTTTAAAGAAAATTGGATACTTATGTTCAATTCCTTAGTGAATCAAAGGAAATCAAAATCGTTAATGTGCGTATAATTTCTTAATTTTATTGGTTATTTATCTTACTTACCTTTTTTTAGCAAATTATGCATTTTGATGGTAACAATTGATATTATTATATTAACAGCGTGTCTTGAAAGTGAAGTAAATGTTTCCTTTATAGAAACTGTTTTTACTCTTTGTTTTTTTACCTCGCTTGGAAATTTAGCAGCGTGTCTTCACGTGGTTTTAGAGTTTTCAATAGCAATTTATATATATTGTCCTTTTTGGGCATTGTTGATCTTCGGTGTTTTAATGTATATGATATGTTACTGATATTACATTACAGGTGATGATTATATAATTCGTAACAGCCACAGGTTTGATATTATAAAAAATTAATATGTTGATATAGATTATAGGTGTATTATAATGCTGTATACATCATAGACAGCTACTGCTCTGTTCTGTTTGTATTTTACCTGCCGCCTCACAGTTTTTTTTTTTTTTTTATGTTACAGAAAAGTAGACATATCCGTCTCCCATAATGTCAGATCTCGAGGCCCCACTTCGCCCTAAAAGAAAGAAGATTTGGGTGGATTATTTCGTCAACTTCCGCTGGATTATTGTTATCTTTGTCGTCCTTCCTATCTCCTTCACGTTGTACTTCCTTACCTATCTTGGGGATGTCAGATCAGAGTGGAAATCCTTTGAGAAGCGTCAGAAGGAACATGATGAAAATGTTAAGAAAGTTGTGAAACGCCTGAAGCAGAGGAACCCGTCAAAGGATGGTCTTGTTTGCACAGCCCGTAAACCTTATATTGCTGTTGGAATGAGGAATGTTGACTACAAGCGTGCTCGACATTTCGAAGTTGATCTTTCCGCTTTCCGCAACATTCTTGAAATTGACCAAGAGAGAATGATTGCTAAATGTGAACCTCTAGTCAATATGGGACAGATCACCAGAGTCACTGTTCCAATGAATCTTGCCCTTGCTGTTGTTGCCGAGCTTGATGATCTGACTGTTGGTGGTCTCATTAATGGCTATGGTATTGAGGGGAGCTCTCACAAGTATGGGCTCTTTGCTGACACTGTTGTGGCCTATGAAATTGTGCTAGCTGATGGGAAGGTTGTCAGAGCCACAAAGGACAATGAATATTCTGACCTTTTCTATGCTATCCCTTGGTCTCAAGGAACACTTGGCTTGCTTGTATCGGCTGAAATTAAGCTGATACCCATTAAGGAGTACATGAAGCTGACATACACACCCGTCAGAGGTAATCTTAAAGAACTGGCACAGGGATACATTGATTCTTTCGCACCCAGGGATGGAGATCAGGATAATGATGAGAAGGTGCCAGATTTCGTAGAGACTATGATTTACAATCCCTCAGAAGCTGTTTGCATGACAGGTCGATATGCTTCGAAGGAAGAGGCAAAGAAAAAGGGTAACAAGATTAATGAAGTCGGTTGGTGGTTTAAACCATGGTTCTACCAGCATGCGGAGAAGGCATTGAAGAAAGGCGAGTTTGTTGAGTACATTCCCACCAGGGAGTACTACCATAGGCATACGAGATGTTTGTATTGGGAAGGGAAGCTCATCCTTCCATTTGCTGATCAGTGGTGGTTTAGGTATACCCTTGGCTGGTTGATGCCACCCAAGGTCTCTCTGCTGAAGGCTACTCAAGGTGAAGCCATTAGAAACTATTACCATGAGATGCATGTTATTCAGGATATGCTTGTTCCGCTTTACAAGGTTGGCGATGCTCTCGAGTTTGTGCACCGTGAAATGGAGGTAAAGTTTTTTATAGTTAGTTTATCTGATTTTTTTAATTTTTTTGCCAGATTATCTGATTTATTTGATTATTTATTACATTTGTAGAATTGCACACATGCATCCACTTAAAAGTAGATAAATCTAAGTTAAGTTTAGGACTGAGCCGATGGCTAACTGGCATTTAAACCATGATGTATACTTATTTACAATGAAAGCTTTATAAGAGATTTAAGATACCCAAGGAACTTGACAACAAAACCATGATGTATACTTATTTACAATGTGACAACGCTGTGTGTTAAATAGCTTAAAATTGCATATAAGATTTGACCACGTGGATAGATAAGTTGGTCAATAGATCAACTGAAATAAGATAGAGGTATGATAATTTTTTCCTGAACAAATTTTAAGGTTCTCCAAGTCCTCTCCTGACAGCTCAATGTTTAATGATATTACCTATTACTGTATCACTATCAGTAATTTCTTCTTCTTCTTTTTTGTTTGTCTGGGATCACTATCGGTAATCTCAGTGTCAAGTTATTCCTGAAAAATGTTTCTCTGTCACAGCTTTATCCACTTTGGCTTTGCCCACACAAACTGTACAAGCTACCGTGCAAGACAATGATATATCCTGAACCTGGATTTGAGCTACATCACAGACAGGGGGACACACACTATGCTCAGATGTACACAGATGTTGGAGTCTACTACGCTCCTGGACCTGTCTTGAGAGGTGAGGAGTTTGATGGTGCTGAGGCTGTGCGTCGACTAGAGAGCTGGTTAATTGAAAACCATGGTTTCCAGCCGCAGTATGCTGTGTCAGAGCTCAGTGAAAAGAATTTCTGGAAGATGTTCGATGCGGAGCTTTATGAGCAGTGCAGGAGGAAGTATGGAGCTGTTGGGACCTTCATGAGCGTGTACTACAAGTGTAAGAAAGGTAGGAAGACTGAGAAGGAGGTGCAGGAAGCCGAGCAAGCCCATCTTGAGACGGCTTATGCTGAAGTGGACATACCAGTAGATTGATTCTGGCGTCAGAGTGCTTGTGTAGGATTTGCTGACTAGATCATTTGAGATCTGTCTAGCTTTTATCTTTCCCTGCTATCTTATGACTGTAGTTTGCACAAGTTTGTTTGGCTTCTGTTTCTTGTTTAGTCAGACTAGGCTATGGGATCATCCTCTTTTATGAATTGTGTTGGTTGAATGGGATAATTATCTCTCTTTTTCCTTTTCTTTTCTGGTTTTTAAATTGAAGGGTATCATTCTCTTCTTTCTTTGGAAGAAAATGGCGGCATCAAAGTCTCTCATGAGCATTAACCACATAGTATTAGATCATATGTTGCTCGTTAATGTTTGTCATTGGTAGGTGGAGGATTACCTAACGGAGATCCTGCCAACCTAATAGTAATAGACAGAATGTGAAATCCCGGGCAGCAAATATTATTAGATGTTACATTTAAGCGGTAATAATACAGTAGCTTTTAGCATGAGTATTCAAGCCTTCAACTACTTGAGGTCCAAAGGTGTATGAAGCCTGATGTTACATTCATTGAAAGGTTGCAAATTGTACAACTGAAATAAGTTTCGGAAGGACAAATCTTTATGGTATATCAGTCAAGATCACTTGTACTGTAATTCTCTCATAAATGCTCTCATTGATTAAAAGGTATTTTTTTGAGACTAAAATCTAAAATAAGATTGTATTTTTTGAAAGGGTCAGGATTTCGTGATTTCATTCGTCCAATTCAAATAACTGATCAAAGAGATCCAATCCAAATAACTGATCGAATACAGGGCGGATTTAGGATTCGAATTTTGGGACCACTAAGCAAATTTTCGAAAGACACTTATATATTTTCTAAAAGTTGTGGAGGAATTTCTATAATTTTGTATTTTTGTTAATAGGGGACACGTGTCCTTCGTACTTCCCAGATTTCGAATAGTTAATAGATTCATGAACATATAAATTTTTATTCCAAACATGAAATATTATTATTATATTAAATATTTGATTATTGTAATGATATTAATGAAAAATCTATTCCGTTATAAAATCAATACAGAATCTATTCCATTATAGATATTTATCACGTATATTCTCTTAGTATCAATTTTCAATATAGGCAATAATTATAGCATTATATAATTTTAGTAATGTAACTAAATTATGAATACATATGTATTCCCTAATTGATGTATTACTTTAAGGTTAATTATTTCTTAACATATTTATCAATTTTTATTAAGGACGGGAGGAAACTCTATCATCAGCATATTCACCTTAATTTTATAATTGAGGAATGGATGGAAGCTCTGTAATCTGCATAATCAGGTTAAGTTAATAATTATATATATTTCTAAATATAAAGATTTATATAGTCCGCGTCGTTATAATTTCTGTTGCGTGATTTTATTTTTTCAATCGACATTTGTATATATTATTTTTAACATCTACAGCGTACTGTTCACTAATAACAAAATTCGAGTATTTTGACTCTTACGTACGTTGCTTTCATAACTTATATCTCATATCATACTGTTTGTTAATAAAAATGTATAAGTTAACTCGATAAAAAAAACAAAAAACATACACGTGTGCGTAGCACGAGACAAAATGCTAATAAACATTTAAAATTTTATAATTTAAAACTCATAATATATAATTTGACTGCGCTGATTACCCGCCAGATTTGGGGTTAATCACGACATAAAGTATAGATTAAGTTTTTTTTTTAAAGCAAAATATAGATTAAGTCGATAAAAATCAAATAATCAATACCCGTGTGCGTAGCACGGGCCAAAAAAGCTAGTATTTTCTAAAAGTTGTGGAGGAATTTCTATAATTTTGTATTTTTGTTAATAGGGGACACGTCCTTCGTACTTCCCAGATTTCGAATAGACAAGTATTTATTTTAGCCGTAGGAGAAAATAATCAGAAAAAAATACAAATCGTATGTATGTTAGAAGTAAGTCCAAAAAACACAAATCGTATGTACGTTAGATCTACCCCTGGTCAGGACATTTTTTAAAAAACCAATAAAACATATATGAAAAGTTTAAACTTAAAAAAATAACTTCTTTTGTAAAATAAAAAAATTGACTATGAGTGAGAAGTAATTCAAGATTTATGTGATTAAAATATTTTGAAAAAAATAAATAAATATCAAGATAAAAATTAAAATTTTTAACTTTTTATAAATGATTTCGACTTTTAAAGAAATGAATGATGAAAAGAAAAGGTCCGCACCACACGTAATAACATTTCTCCTCGTTTCTGAAAACCCCGCGGAGGTACTATCCTCTTTCGTTTAAAATACAAACACCACAGAGTCGCCGAACCAAATCTCATCACTGCACGCTTCATTTCCGCCCATCATCTCAACCTTATTATTTTCTCTGGTAAATCCTCTGATTCATTAATTTAACTCTATTTTATTATTACTCATTTATTTTGATGCTCGTCATTATTATTCAATCTGATACCTGTACTTGTATTCACGTTGCTACTGCTTTGATTTGTATCATCTCGCCACAATTTTATCATCTCTTCAAGCTCCGTCTTACCTAATTTTGTTTTTATATTGATATTCAATATTTCTGTGATTGCTGTCAAAATATTAAATAAGTACTGATTTTTACTTCACCGTGAAGAGTGATCTATATATTGCTGTGGAATTTATGCTTTATTACCTAGGAGATGATTGATTAAGCGTTAATAGGGCTAATTGTCGCGTTCCGTTATAGAGAAACGAATTTTAGACTAAATACCAGAATATGGGAGGAGGCTAAATGTACAACATGCATTGTGCATTTTGATGTTGCGTATTAGATTAAGAAACCGGTTTGTTTTTTTTGTTGTTTGAATTTTTTTGTGATGCGCGGTGGTTGGATGTACACACTTGTTATTCCAATGTCTATCACGCGACGTGGTTTTATTTCTGTTTTAAGTCCTACATGTTCATGAAGCACATCAATACAGAAATCCTACTTTGGTGTGGTAATTTTGGCGTGCAACCAGAGTAAGCTTTTCAGTTGGTAGGGTTTCAGTGGATGCATACTCGGTTTTCACTACTAGAAATCTGCTAATACACATCAGCTAAAAACTGATGTCCCATAGAATTGTAACTGATGTTACTGTGGGCGATGTTAAAGGTACCTGTCTTTAACATCAGTTAATAACTAATGTCTATTGTTGGAAGTACTGTGGGCGATGTCTATTCTACTTTTTCTAGTAGTGTTTCCTCAGATTGTCTGATATACGGAAGATTTAATGACTACCAAGTGTTTTGCGATTAGTCTGTGTAAATTATTTACTCATTTTGTAATATATTGGAATTGAGATTTAGTGATCCTGTACCTCCAACCCAATGTGGACAAGCTTAGATGTGCTTATGTCGCTGCTTCATTCATGTCTTTTATAGGGAACCACAATGGTACAGGATAGTGTCTTGGCACTTACAGATCATGCAGTTCTGCGTATTAGTGCAGTAATCAATGCAATCAAGGAAATTAAGGAGGAAGGAAATGAAGAAATTGATCCCTTAGTTATCACTCGTGCTGCGTTGATAGGTATGTTATTACTCCCTCACCTAATATTTTCTCCTATCTTTTAGCCTAATCATATTTATTGTACTATTCTAGCCATTTCGCACCATTCTACTATCCATAGTTACTAGTTTTCCTGTTCTAGTTTTTGTAGAGTAGTATGCATGATATCAAGGTGACTATTAGATAACCGTAGAGACCTACATTTTCGTCTCTTTGGTTTTTTATTTTATTAATGTTGCTTCAATACTTTTTATTTTTTAATATGGCTTTAAATTTTGTATCCTATATGCTCTATGAAAACCCATCCCTTCAAAATCACCAGACTGCTACGGAGCAACTTTGTAGATTCCTAAATATATTAGTCTTCACTGTTGTGCAATTTTTGTGATTCGGTATTTGGAGTAAAGTAGCTGTTGTTTTAGTATTCATGATGATCACAAGGTGATTAAATTGCAGGTTCCATGCCTGTTGATTCGTCCTCTATGGATATCGTCATTTGCATTTGCCATTCGTCTGACTATCTCAGTGAAAAGTTTTTGGTTGAACTCCTACGTGTGCTGAAACCGGATGGACAGATCCTCTTAAAGACTTCAAAATCCGCTTTTGATCAGGCGGTAATGTACTACTGATCATTTATCTTTAACTTGGTAAATATAATATGTTTGATCTTATATGCTGTTTTTGCAGACTACTTCATCCCTACAAAGAAAGCTTTTGGTGGCAGGATTTGTTGATTTGCAGACTGCCCCATTGACCTCAGCACTACCATCAGAGATTCTGAAGTCTTTTACAGTAAGTAACTTGTGTTCTTAAGTGGCAGGACTTGACATTCCCACTATACCGTGTTTATGCCTTACATTGAAAGTAAAATTTGTGCCTGGATGGTTTTGAATTTTTGTGATTTCCACTAATATGTGACATGCCATTAAATTAAATTCTTTTCTTTATAGATAAAGGCTAAGAGGCCTTCTTGGAAGGTTGGCTCGTCCTTCTCCATAAAGAAGTCTGTGAAAAGTTTGCCCAAGATTCAAATCAATGATGACATGGATCTTATTGATGAGGATAGTCTCTTATCTGAAGAGGATTTAAAGAAACCACAGATCCCACTTGGTAGTACAATTAGATTGCTTATACTTTAACAAGTATTTTAGTTTTTTCTGTTTTTTTGCCTTTTCTAATGGATTCAAAAGGCAGACGCCCACTAGTGTATCTTTTCTAGGTGCTCACACATTTGCAATTGCAGTTGGTGATTGTGAAGTTAGCAGCACAAGGAAAGCTTGCAAAAACTGCACTTGTGGACGGGCCGAGGCAGAAGAAAAAGTACAAAAGATAGGACCAACAGTGGACCAGCTAGATAACCCTCAATCAGCCTGTGGCAGTGTATGTATTTTCACACATTCGTCAATAATGCAATTATCAGTTTGTCACTTCTTATGAATAATGGACCTGCCTATGTCGTACAATTGTGTGTTCTTGATCTTTAACAATCTGATGCAAAACTTTCAGTGTGGGCTTGGTGATGCTTTCCGGTGCGGTACATGCCCATACAAAGGTCTACCTCCCTTCAAACTTGGAGAGAAGGTAAGTAAAATGATCTCCCTTGACTGGTTTATGTGATTAAACCTCTCCTTAGAAAAAAAAAAATGCTGCCATTTCATGTCAAAGAAAATCTACAATTCAAGAGAAGATTATTCCAATTTTTTAAATTATTTTTGCTAAATGATTATTCCAATTTTTTTGTCTTACAGGTAGCATTATCTGGGAACTTTTTAGCAGCCGACATCTGAGTTCATACTTTACGGAGGAAGTTGTGAAAGTGAAATAATTATCCTAGTAATAGTGAGTCGTGCTTGGTGTTTGGAGCATGGTTTTCTGCTGTTTGTTCTTATAGAGATGCTGATGAAGGCCATAGACAGAATTTTGAGTATTACCAATTTTAAGTTAAAAAGTAATTAGTAGTATCGATACTAATTTTCTCGTGCAGGGAGAATATTTCTTGCAATGCATCTCTTGGAAATATGCAAATTGTTGCGAGAAAGCTCAGCTTGTATAACTGTGTAGGAATTTTGTAACCGTGATTCAAATAAAAATACAACACATTGGAACATCTTCCGTGGTGGGTTTTTGACTTTTTGGTCATAATAGTTGACTAAATTGGACCTGGAATACATTATGTGAAATTTGTAACACATTTTGTTTTGATAGTATTGACAATATTTATTGATTATATTTCAAACAAAGTATGCTATTTGTAATATCCGGGATTTCGGCATGTATTTATTTATGTCAGTATATGAATATTTTGTGAATTTTATGTGAATTAATCGTGAATTATATGTTAAGTGACTTGCTGTATGATCGTCTATGTGCGTTATGACTTGTAAGTTGATAATTTTTATATGATCAGATCAAAATATGGAGAATTTTGGCACTTACCTGATAAATTATGGATTATTATATGATTTGATATTTGATTTAAGGATTTAATTAAGTATATTATAAAATATTATTATTAAATTGATTTTAAACCCGTTTACTCGATAATTAAACCCCGGGGGGCTTCCGGGAAAGTTTCGCCGATTTATTATTCAAGATATTCTGAACAACTTTCGTGTTTTAACTTTTCCCATCCGGTGTACGGATTTACGTGAAAGATTTCGGAACGATTTTATGAATATTTTATTATTATTTTACTGTATCGATAAACGTGTACGCCGGATAATTTTTAACCCCAAATCATTTTGGCTAAAGCATTATATTTTCGTACTCCGTGCCAGACAAAGCTCGGAGCCCCATAAGTTTCTCGTAATGTGTGTATTTGATAATTATCTGCAAAGTCGGTTCCGAACGGATCAGTTTTATTAATACTTAATGATTAAGAAGTGTATTTTATATCCGGTATGATCCAAATGGGGGCCAGTTATTCGTAATTATAAATAGGATAATTATTAGTTTATTTTTCATAATTATCATTTCAATACACGGGAATCGAGAGAAACCGGGTTATCGTTCTTCGCGTTCTTGGAGTTCAATCGAAGATTTGAAGACGTTATCGGACTCAGAATCGAGCGTGCAAGCAGTCAAATCGAAGATATCGAAGCGTAGAATCCAAATCAAGCATCAAAAACCACACTAGATTCACAGTTTGTAAGTAATTTTAACTTTTAAATTCGAGCTAATTAGGGTTTAATTAGGGCTTTTTGATTTTGATATGTTTTATGTGATTTTATGCTTCCATGATGTAGATAATCCTCTCTTGATCATTTTGGTATATCATATGCATGATTTGGAGTTCAATAACATGTTCAAAATTGAGTTTAATCATTCGGAATCAAAATTAGGGTTCTTGCACGAAGAACAAATTCAATTGAAATTTAGGGCTTTTTGATTCTGGAGGTAGAAGTGAAATTGGAAGGTACCACCGTGTTTGTTATGATCTCAGGAACATGTACATACCTTCAAATGTTATCTGAGGTTCATGGTTTGGACGAATCGACGAGGAGAAGTTTCGCCGGCGACGGCGAACTTCTTCGAGTTATTCCGGCCAAATCACGAACCTATTGCTTGATTGGTTGGTTGTAACAAATTCCTGGTGTGATGTAGTATAAATCTGGAGAGTTTGGAGCCGAATGGAGGCCGTAAACGGCTTCTCCGGCGACGTCGCAACCAGGGACGGCGGCGACGGGGAAAAATGCAGTTAGACCCCCCAACTTTTGGGGGGATAAAGATTCAGTACTGCGGTTTGGTTTTTATCAATTCAAACCTTTAAGTTTTCAAAACTTGCAGTTCAAACCTTGAAGTTTCAAAAACTTTTAAAAACAGTTTTATTTAAAAAAAATCATTTAATTATTTTCAAAAATAGTTTTTAATTATTTCTTTATTCAAAAATAAATCTAAATTAATTTATTAATTAATTTTAATTAGTAATTAATTATTATAATTAGTCAATTAATTTAAATATTAATTGATTAATTGTTTTAATTATTTATTAATTGATTTTAATTGATTTATTAATTAGATTTAATTGTTTTAAATGTTTTAAAAATCCAGAAAAATAGTTTCAAGCTTTAGAAAATTATTCTAAAATATGTTGAAGGTTCGTTAATTGATTTCAAGTGATTTCGAACCTTATTTCGAGTATTCGGACTTGTTTATTCAGTTATAAATTGATTCTTTTACCCGTTTTTATTCCGAAAAATGTTTAAAAATTCATAACAAATACCAGAAAAATCATTTTAACCTCAAACCTTTTCTGAAAAGCTATTTTATTAATTCACTTATGTGTTATGTGCTATATGTTACTTGATTGGGATGTGAAATGCTTATGTGAACATTGTATGACTGGTTTAATCGTATCTCTTGAACCATAAGTCGGATTTGAGTGTAACGAAGGGTAGATAGAAGCTTGTTTCGATTATGAAACAAATAGGATGACATGAGAATGAATATTGATAGATGAATATTATGATTATCAGAGAATGACAGGCTTAGAAAAGGGAAGCAGGTAGTGTTGGAGTGATTCTGTTAGTGAAAGCTATAGAGAGAAGTAAAGCTTCTGAATAAGGCAAGTGCTCTATTCTCAACTTATACTTTTGTAAACTCCTAGAGTTACTCTTCTGCATATAGTGTCATGGTTCTGGATAGATTTGAAAGTACTTCTGTTGATATATTATGCTATTGATCCTGATTATTGATAAACCTTATTCAATCCTTTCAACACCTGAATTACAAGCTGAACCTTGATTTTGATTTCAATTAAACTCATACCCATTTCTTTGAGACTGGACAACACAAATCATTTGCTCTGAAACTCTTCCATCCTTGAATGACCACACAGTACAAGTCTATATGCTACAATACTTCACCAAATTACACAATGTCTTACCAAATACCTATATTACTCTTTTGAAGAATGTTCACACCTGTACACCCTAATACTTGAAATTTCTACAAGTTAAACCTATTTGAAACCTCAAGCTATTCCCACTGACATTGTTCTCTATACAAAACCTCAGATTAGCTTCACTATATACTTGATCTTCCTTTCAACCTCAAGATATTCTTCAAACATATTGTGAGGATACTTGAACCCACTTCTGAATTGTCCTTTTATCCTGATATGTATTGCACCACTAATTATCATGGTTCTGATTTGTCGATTATGATCCTGTTTTGGTAATATTATTTCTGTTCCAATGGTATTGATTCTGAGTTGTTAAGATATCGTTGATTTCATTATATTGTTAAAGAATTGGATTGTTTTATAAATGTGGACCAGATTCGTGGTCAGACCAGATTCGTGGTCATTAGGTCAATGTGTGCCTTGGATCCAGTGATAGAGCCTGGTAAGTACCTGGCTCGGGGTTAGTGCGTGACTGATCAGCAGCCTAACCTTGGTTTTTAAATAAAAATATGAATATCCAATTCTAATCATTGTTTTAAAAGGGAACTTGATGCCTTGATTCATTCTTGTTGATAAATGTTGAACTTCAGTTTATTGTTTATATTACTTGCTGAGCTGTAAGCTCACTCTTGCGATGCCTTATGTTCTTTTCCAGTGAAGAAAGAGACTACTGTTAGCGAGGACCCACAGGCTAGCCATCAAGCTAAGGTATCGGGATGAGTGTTGGAAAGCCTTGCTAGGAATTGCTGATATTATGAACTTTTGAGTATCTTTTGTGTGTAAGCACTGCGTTTTATGTTTGTAAGTTGTAAGATATGGATTGGGATTTGACGTATTGTAATATAACTTAAGTTGTGGCTTGTTTCATACTATAACCTGGAGCGGTCCGTGGATGTTAGGGTCAATGCATATATTATTATTGTTTACAGGTTTATATTGTTGTGTGACCCCCAAGTCTATGACCCGGATTTGGAGGGTGTCACACTATTATTATTTCAAGTTCTTATAAATAGATTGTATTGTTAGGGTTTGTTTAGTGTATTTTTATTGGTGTGGTTGGTGAATTTGCAGGAGGGTCCACCATTATAAAGGAGTAGTAACCGATCAAAATCCATTAAAATTATAGAATTTGGTGCTTAGCATGTGCCCATGGGCACATACTAGAAAAACCGTTGTTTTAATATAATAATCGATGACATGACTTTTGTTATTGTAACTGTTCGACAAATAAAATCAATTTAGCTAAAATTATAGACATAGAGAGTGGATGGTTGGAGGGTGAAATTTTGAAGAGATTATCTATATTTTTTTTAGTTTTGGTATGCAACTCATTTTTTAGCAAAAGGGTTTTCCTCTTTCCACTGATTTTCTGCTGGCTTCTTCTATACATCAGAAAGGTCTAAAATTACGGCATCTTCAACTAAAATGATACAAAATATAATAATTTGTCATATTAGTTTCAGTGTGGTATTATTATTTTAAATAAATTATCATATTAGTAATAGTATAATATTATTATTTTGAAAATTATATGACAAATGAGTATTATTATTTTAAATAATTTGTCATATTAGTAATATTATTATTATTTTAAAAAACTATGATAACAGACGAGTATTCTTCCATTCAGTTTACATATTCATTTTAATTTTCTGAAAGTTGATTAAATAGTAAAGAATATTCATTTATTATATTATAATTTTTTTTCATTTTTCTTATTATTATCATGTATATATAGTAAATTTGACTAATCAAAAACCAAAAAAGACATATATTTAGAAACGAGGGGTAATTTCCTCACCAGCTCGACAAGACATGTATTGACTAATTTCCCCACAAACTCGACAAATATAGCTAAATTACAGGGTTGGCTGTCAAAAATAAAAATGGTAAGATAGAATACAAAATCACTAATGTACATGTTTTGTTACACTGATCTGTCAAAAGTAAAATGTGTGGAGTAGGATCTTTTTTTGGGATTACCCATCAGATTCATGTGCTGCTATTTGCTAACCTCAAAACTTTGATACTCAGTCTACCTTCTTTTCCTGGTCTTAAAAATCTTGATTAAAAAGCTCCAAAACTTTGAATAATTTAACATGCGAGCCTAATCACTCTCAGGCCATTCTAAATGTTCCATACCATTGCTTATTTTCCAGGATCCTTCTGCAATCTCATCGAAAAGCTGCTTCCATTCCCAACTTGAGTACCCCATAAAAAACCAGTAGTCTGAAATAGAACGGTCTCCCGCCTGTAATGCTTTTATGACATCAAGCGTCTCCCACTGATCAAGAAAGTGGATCTCAGGTTCTGCAGTCTGATCACGATATTTCATAAGCTTTCGAGATAGAGAAACAAGAGGCATTCCTCGTATTATCACAGGACCCCCAAGAGATAAAGGTGCCCGTTTTAGTAGTTCCAAACCTTCATCTAATTTTCCTAGTGTGTCCCAACTGATATGCTTGTTGATAATTACACCTTGGAATCCCGTACTTTGATTTACTTTAACAATGAGAATTTTAGATCCGTCAAAAGGATGTACATTGACAAGCTTCTCACTTGCAACAAGTATTGAACCAGCAACCAGGTCAGTGCCTATTTCATGTGGGCGATTGTACCTTTGCGGACTCATTTCATAATCTTTAACTTCTATTTTCTGTGCTCTGTCTTTCAGTAGAACCTCATGGTATATATTTGTCAATGAAGAAGGATCCTTAATATTTGAAGTCTGTGTCACATCTTTATGCAAATTTCCATACTTGACTCTTTGTGAGGCTTTATTCCATAAAAAACCTGCAGAATTTCGCTATTTTGTTAAATAAAAAACAAGGCTAAATCTTTTTCGAGCCAGAAAGTTAAACCAGAGTTCCAATTACCATTTTCTCCGAAAAGCCTCTCCGAGTTACTTCCATATTCAGCAATAAAATTAATAATTTGAGTTACTGTGATATCACCTCCATAAGGAACAGCTTCTTTCCTTTCTGCTGGGAATAACAGCAGAGAAGGATAGAGATCCCTCTGCACATTGAATGTAAATGAGAAGGTGAAAAACAGTATTGATGTCATTGTAACAATGAAACAATGTAATATTAAATTACAACAATAGACCTACACAGCCGTATGTGCTTGTCACTTCATGTCTTTACTAGGTAAAATATGACTGCAGACGCAGGATCAAGTCATGAGGAGGCTGTTGGGGTAGGGTGCGGGAAAGCTTAAACTTCAACATCAAGTCAAATATATACCCACAACTTTTAACGACACTTATTTTCCTCTGTAACTACTTTTTTAATTTTTATTGATGCTCATTTCTGCCAGAGCAACACAATCCAGATTCCGTTTAAAGGACTCATGAAGTCACGGAATGCGGAGAAGAGGACGTAGCTCAAGAATTAGTATGATGACTATAACTGTGCAAATGAGTCAAAATCACTTGCGAAATTGGAGTATATTTAAAGATATCGGTGTTTAAGGAGCTATTTTAAGTACATACACTGGTTGAATTCATCTAACGACATGATTTATAGTATGGGAACTCCAAAACGAACAAATGCAATCTCTCTGTACCGGATAAATATCTTGGCACTTCTAGATTAGTAAATTTGCATTCAATGTAACGCTTAGATCAATACATTTGCATTCTATGTAATGCCATTTTATCAAAAAACATATATGAGCTGAATTGTAATTTAAAAAGTCAGCCACTACTTGTTGAAGGATTTAACGAATATATTCTGCACAAAATCTAGTTGATACAACGAGTCAATTAATTTCTAGCATAACTATTGGAATGCATCAGATATACTAACAGAGGAAAACAATGAAAATTAGACGTTGCAAGTCTACCTGCAGAGATGAATTCAGGATCAAACTGCAATCATTCAGTGTACAATCCATTAGGTAAATCAACGGGAGCTTCAGATTAGTGTTTTCCACATTATCTGCCACATATCTAAACACCCATCAAACACAAAAATAGACATTTGTTTCATTCCATGGTTCTAAACATTCTTCACTTTGTACAAATCAGATTTTAAGATTGTATGCAGAAAGTGAAAGCATAACATATTTCTTAGTTAAGACTTTAGTACACTGACATCATGGTCACATATACTTATCTAAAATTAAACAACTTAAATGTAAGATATACACCAGTTTTAATCCAGCATATTTTAATAACAAAAGTAAATCATATGTGATTTGTTTTTTCTGGATAATCTGGATTTCTTTGAAAAACTAAAATTATTTTAAAGAACACATGTGATCTGTATTACAAGCTTATGTTGCATATTTAAGCAGAAAAGAAGCTGGGATATATAGATTAATCTGTCCTTCAACGAGTTCCAGAGAGTCTGACTGCATGAACATCTCTAAAGGATGTCTAGCCACCATATGGTACCTCCTAAAGAAAACTTGTGTGCCATACTTCGTCAGCCTCCGAGACAGGAAGAGTAGAAAGATAAGCCCTGACGTTTGGGGGGTATCGTCACAATACAACTTTATAGTGGGAATTTGGGTACATTATCAAAGCTCTCGACATATTTATCAATAAAACTAAGAAAGTTTAGGTTTTTTGCAATTACAAATACAAGATCAAACTTCTAAACTCGTTTAAGATATAGTCAAAGGTTATAATAAAAGATAAAGGAAAATTGTGCAGAACTGGTTAACTCGAGTGATGCGCCGATTCAGATAAATGAAAATTTAAATATAAGTACTAAATGTATTTATCCTATATATAGTTACAGATACACCCTACGAAATTAACGTGTGTGTGTGTGTGTATAATCTCATCTAATTCTTTCCCACTACCAGGCAAGGATGCAGAAGCAGATGTTCATCAACATACAATTTGCTAAGTGCTATAGTATGCAATATCATTAGCACCACATCTCATATCTACCAGCGGATAATTAACGAAATCTCTACTTTAACTTTCACCGCTACCTGTTCTGGTTCACTACCACTAATGTGATACTTCCTATGCCTGTTGGGGAAACCAACCAAAAGAAAGGAGATACAACAGTCACCAAACTGAATAAACTTGCAAGAGTTCAGAAGTACAATAAAGCTCTTTGCCATTCTGGCAGATGGAGGTTTGGAGCAAGAGTTATGGAGTAGGTGAGCAGGACAGTGAGAGGGTTGAAATTTTCTTCTCTTTCTTGATTAAGAAAAATAAATAAATCTATCCTAAATAAGTAGCTAGTCATGTTTTTATAGAAACTCTATAAGTCTGTCAAAAATCTGAGTGTGTGCTACGAGTAAATATCTTTATCATTGATCTGGACATCTGGTAACAGCCAACGGCAAATTTGGCACTTAAATCTTAAATCATATTTCATTCTTCTATTGTACGGCAAGCTAGTGATGAATAAAGTTAAGAGGGAACAAATTTTTAGCATGCTTGTAAGTTACCTTCATAGAAAACCAGGAAAAAACGTTCTACGAGGATTGTGCAAATTGAAGAGAGAATTTTAGATCAAAGCAAAATATAGTGATAATAATGTATATAAATGAGAAGGAGATATAAGCAATTAGTTTATGAAAAAAAATCATAACTCGAAATACTTCTCTACTTGAACAGTTTAACACTAAATATTCACTACTTACCAGATATCAATGAAGGTTTATCCTTCAGCATCCTCGAGTACCCCTTAAAAGCCGAGTATACTTCACGAACAACAAGTTCCATTCTTTGGCAAAAACCACACCAAGTATTGCTAAAAAGAACTAAAACATCCTTCTTCCAAGCATTACTGGAATTTGCCATATCTGATTGATTGCCAACAACTAACTCCAAAAATGTATTGGTGGTAAGTCGAGGGACAGAGTTCACTGCATGAAAATTTGAATTTACAAAAGGTGGCCTCGGAGACTCCCTAGAGGCCCGCGTAAAAGTCTCGGAGTGTTTATATGGAACAAGACTACCATTATTAAACCTCTCCAGAAAATTACTAAGTGAAGAATATCCGAAAACTTCCTCTTCAGGAAACAAGTAATGCTTGTGGGAAAGGGGGTCGATTATTACAACTATTGGAATCGATGACGATGGAGCCAGAGCCTTAAGTAGCCGAAATCCACCATCAGAAAAGAAAAAGGACCCCACAGAACCTGGGAAATTGTGATCAACATTTGGAGGAATTTTCTCACTGTGTGCAGTATTAGCAATGTGGTCAACATTATAACGAGAATCGATACCTGCAGATAATACTTTGGTTGAATCAACAATAGTTTCCTTGACTTCTTTCTGTTTACCATCTGCAGAATTTTCAGGTTTTTCAACTCTGCCACCAGCCATATGTGGTGTCTGATTCTGGCGAAGATGACCACTGTCACTGCCTTCAGGATGTTCTTCCTGTACTTCTGTCGAAACCTGATTAGACTGCACATTTAAGTCTGCCGGTGACTCTTCTGCAACTTTTACAGTAAAATCATCCGATAAAAGTTGAAATCCTGCATTTTTGGCAAGTGAGCTTATTTTGATTTCTTTCTTATGCTGAATAAGATACGTCAGTATCTCCTGCAAAGAGCCACCTTGTAAATCTGTAACAGCTTTATTGATGGTAATGTGTTTTCCCTTGTCCAATAACATGACAGACATCTTATCTTTCAGTTCCGTTATCTTTTGAGATGAAGGAGACATATCAAATTTAGGATGTCCAAGAGTACTAAGTGACGATTGGTAATTTCCCATGGAAGTTCTTTGAGACTTTGCAGTTGTTTCCTCATTCATTTGATGGTGCAGAGCCAATTCTCTGAATACACCAAGGGCTTCACTGCTCTTTTTCCTAACATCCAATGACTCAGATGATCTATCAATAAAAAGAACTATTGATGGCTTGTTTGCAGGAATAGGAGGATCAAGACCATTCGCATCACCCTCAAGCTGCATACAATATCAAAAAATGACAAAACAGAATGAGTATGGTGTGGATAGATTTAGTGGAACATCTTATCACAACATAATACTCTTGCTGCGGATGACAAAATTCCATACTTCCAACAGAATGATGTCAGCATGTAAAAAGAAAAAGACTGGTCTAATACTACAGACAGTGGCAATTTATGCAACTGCTGACTTATGATGCTTTTTCACAAAATGATAAAGGTTTCCACTACATCTAGCTAAACAGTAAATGTGTGCACTTTGGGTTTGTTAAAAATGTTCAGGTGAGAAGATGCGAAGAGCAGTTCATATGAAATATACATTTTTTTAACACGTGATTAATCTTTATTCTTCAGGAATAAAGTACATAAATGCATTAATATCAAACATGAAGATGACAAGTAAAACGGTCAATAGAACAACATGCCTCTAAAACAGGTGAAGCTTGCATCTTTATAGCATGTCTGATATCATCACCTTCTCCCAGAACCTTTGAACAACTAGGGCATCCTGCAAAGTGAAGCATCGCCAACCATGGACCAGAATATTTGATACCAAGGAATGAAAGCAGAGCTCTCTCCTGGACCAAACCAAATCTTATCCTTTCAGGTGGCAGGAAAAATTCTTTTGCAATTACCGACAACTCTACCAAAAAAGTTTCATACTTATGGAACTCTTCAGAGCTACAGAAATCCCCGTCAGTAGGCAGCCCAGATCCCGGGAATTGACTCATATTATTTGCGGAAAACTCTCCAGTCCAAAGATTTCCACTGTAAGCACCACAGTTCTGTTCGCTTTCGATCTGCTGTTATTATCATAATATATTATATAGTAGTTGCCAAATTTCTATTTGTTTTATATTTTTACAGTAACCAAAAAAGTTCTGCACCTTCTGCATATTCTTCCCTCCTGGAGAAAATGTTCCATTAGCAATGTTAAAGATACTCTCTGCAATAATCAAGGTTTTAGCGCCTCAGTGTAGGTAATCTTAAGAACCACCGATCCAGGTGAAACTTAGTCAAATAACAAACTGTGCTCAAACAATTTAGTGAAATTTAAACAGCAAAGAAAGAAGTTCACAAATTAGATCATTTTATTAAAAGAATAACATTGTTCTATTAAAATGAATATGAGAAGCCAAACATTACGTTTATATCAACATAAAAGAAACCGGATCTGCTGCTATGTGACGCGATGATAGTCAAAGATGTGAAAAAAACTACAATGCCAATTTCATTGACCCAACTCTAACTATAAACTTGGCCTCTAATGTTCCAATTGCGACCATATAATTTCAAGGTAATTATATCTATTAATCCTGTGGGCAGTTAAGTGCATATAACTTTAAATGGAGCAGAAAATACCAAATCCATTATCAGTCACACTGTTCTTGGCCTTGGTCAGTAATCTGGAGGTCCATCCGCAGAATTCCATGACTAGTAATACCTTGTCAGTTGATTCGGTAAATGATTTCAAGTCCTCGGCCGTGGTTAAAAATTTGAGGGGAATATCTTTCGGCGGAAGTGACATAAGATGATAAACAGAAGACAATATGTTCTGTACCCGAAGCGGGCCTTGGTATTTGTAAGACAAAGATTGGCGAAAATACAAAAATTTTATTCCGTCTTTAGCGCCAAGAGCTTCAGCAAGCACCTTATCACTATTTCTATGTACAAACATGAGCTTCAGAGTACCAAATTTCTTTTGCTTACTATTAACCACTTGAGCCAAATCCCTCATAAGAGATCGAGATTCGCCGAACCCTGATCACATTAATAATGCACTGATCAGGATCATGGAGCATATGCTGCCAACATTATATATGTGATATGACAAATGACCCATTAACTTATGTACTATTGCGAAGTAATCAAGAAAACTACCAACAACCATATTTAGCAAAAAAATCAACCAAGTCACAATAGATTGCCATTAGAACCATGTTAACTACTTGCTATGAAGAGGTAACCTACATTCAAACTTTGCTAGTCAAATTACTGAACGCTATGTACCAATTTCCTTTTTTAATCCTATAAATACAAGATCATGAAACCAAAAATATAGCACCACCAACATAATAACGCCTGCAATTTAACTTCAGACAGAACTTTAGTATCTCATACATTTTGTCTAGATCCCGGACGACAAGAAGACATGTGTTGTTATGTAATGGTGATTGACAAGGTTGATATAAAACTAATATGGACTTTATAAGGTTATTTATCTTCTGTACTAGATAATAATAGTACTGTATTCGTACATGAACCCCGCTTTAGAGATTTTCTATATCCTCCATGGCATAGTAACCTTATGTGTAAAGAAAAAATAACCATCTCGAAAACATTAACTTCATAATTCTGCAAAATTAACTCACTCTGTAGAACCATGGCTTGGTATAGAACTGTTTTATATTTAGTTCAGAAGTAAGCTAATCACTCAAAAATGTATGTTATATTGTTCTTATTAGTACCGTTATGCTAACATCCGCTTTCATCAATAACCAAAATAACCACAAATTAGCAAACATCGTAGCACAGGTGATACTAGCCATATAATGGTTAAATCTTTCTAGCTTTTACAAATACCCTTTAGCAAATACTGAAAATAGGAATGCATTTTGAGCTCAAACATTAATCTGCTAACTGTACAAGCCAATAAGTTTATTCAATTCAAATTGATAAACCCGTATAAAGGTTAAATCTTTCCAGCTTTTACAAATACCCAGCAGCAAATTTTGTAATTTTTAGTGATTAGGATTGAATTTAAAGCTAAAATGTTAGCCAAAAAGGCCAATACCTTCATCTTTATCCACTCCCTGAACGAAGGAAAAAAAACACACACGCACAAACACACACACAAAAAGTAAAAACATACACATATAAGAAGAAAAGGAGAAAGAATTACATGGAACAGTGATCAGGAGCAGGATGTGAGGATGGGTCCGGATCTGAGAAGAGAAATTGAATTTAGTGAGGATCTGCCATTGTACTAGTCCATCTTCATCTTCAAAATCAACGGCAGAGATTGACCTAAATGAAAGGGATAATAGTATCACAAAAACAAGAGCTTTGATCATTGTTTTGGAACTGAGATAAGCATCATCCAAGTTTCTCATTCAAGCACACAATAGCTCTAGTACTCTCTGTTGTACTTGTGTTTTTGAATTAAAATCAAGGCACACACACGGATATCTTAGTACTTTGTTTTGTGTGACATATACATACAGACAGACATACAAAACCCTTCAGCTAGACAACCTTAAGAACAAGAAGAGTTTTAACAACATACAGTATATGTTTCGGTTCGTGTCGTGTCACAGATTAACAGGTGGTGTTTATATAAGGAAGTAACAATAATAGCTTATGTTTTCTTTTAATTTTTAGACTAGTTGTTTTTAAAAATTTATCAAAAAACAAAAATTGTTGTTAAAATTTTGTTTCAAATTAGTTGTATATATTTTTATCATAAATAAACCTCTTACTAAAGTTTACTTTTATTGAAAATATTAGGTATAGATTTTCGAAATTAACTATATTCTCTTAGCAAAAAAAAAAGATTAACTATATTCCAAATTTTAGATTTTAATTAATAAAATAAATAAATAAATAATATTAATGTTAGTTTTTTTATAAACGTAAACATTATAATTAATATCCTCAAATCGATAAAATTTGATGATGGTCGGGATTAATAATGATGGTAATCAAAAATCCATTTATATAAGCATATGTTTTCTTTTAATTTTTTGACTAATTTTGGTTAAAAAATTTAAAAAATGTTATTAAAATTTTGTTTTAAATTAGTTGCATATAATTTTATCAGAAATTAACCTCTTAATAAATTTACGAGTAGCTTTATATTCTTTTTTATTGAAGATATCAATATAGTAGGTTTAGATTTTCAAGATTAATTATATTTTAAATTTTAGAATTAAATTAATAAAATAAATAAATATAAATATAATTTTATTAATGTAATATTTTTATAAACATGAACATTATAATTAATGTCTTCAAATCGACAAAATTTGATGATGGTCGGAATTAATAATGATGGTAATTAAAATCCAATTATACACATATTTAATTAAATTAAAATAAAATGGCTAAAATCAACTGATTCCAATTTTTCAACTTGAACTATCTGCTAATAGAATTATAGAACTTTAGAGAAAAGAGAAGGATCTTTAGCTTTAGCTTTAAACACAGTGCATTAATAGATATATATACATCTTAAAGAATGCAGAAGCAGCTGATAAATTATTTAGACTCTATCTTTAGCTTCCCAATAGTTTGTCCACTCTAGCATTGGCAGCAGCTGACAAGAACCTCATGCACACAGGAGGCTTTAAACCAGCCAAAGCCAAGATAGCTGCAGGAATACCCCAGAGTGAATCACCACAGATCAAACCAGATGCCACAGCTGGTGCATAAGCCCTGGCCTCTTTCTTGTCTTTCAATTCCCAGATGAAGAGGATCAAGCTTCCGACGCACATGTCTATGGCAAAGTATGCTCCCAGATAGAATGGGATTGCCATGCACATTGGACTGGGAATGAACCTATAGAGCCTGTACTTGGTTTCAAACTTCTTCAACAACTCGACGATGATGTTTATTACTATGGCAGCTATGAAGAAGCCAATAGCAAGGTTAAGACAGTTCTTTGGGAGAGATGAGAAGCCTTCTACTCCAAGAAGGGCAATGCCACGGTACATCAAGCCGTATGGCGCTGGATATGAGCCCTCGGGATCACCTACACTGAAGGCTTTGTAGAAGATCCAGAATACCAGAGGGGTTATAAAGCATCCCATGGCAGTTCCAAGAATTTGGCTGAAGAACATAGCACGAGGTGATGATAAAGTGAGGTAGCCTGTCTTGAAGTCCTGCATAAGGTCAGAGGCTGTTGAAACAATGCTCATCATTAATCCGCATGAAGCTAGACCAGCAAGGACACCACCGTCATTAAGCCCAACCCAAGAACTGAATATTAGGATAGCAAGTTTTCCGTAGTTGGAGGCTAGAGACCAGTCACTGAGACCACAACCATAGGCATTGCAGAAGGCCAAGACTGGGGCTATCAAGTAAGCCACGGCTATGTGGTACCATTTCAACTGATGAAATATATGTGGCACCACAATGATAGATAAGAGTGCCAAACCCGCATAACCACCTACAGCAACTGCATTTGGAATTTGATCTTTCAAGAAATACTCTTTTCTTCTCTGTTGGTCTAAGTTGTCATCTGCTTCCGAGGCCTCAGAAGATGCTTGCTTCTTTGCAACACTAATGATGGTTGAAGTAAGCATGTAGACAACATGAAAAAGTCCATCACCAAGCATCATTGATATAGCAATGAACACCTGTTAAGATAATATGAATATTGTTATACATGTACATCACACATATATAAACACATTGAAAATTCAGTTAAAAGTATGTATATAGATGAGCATACCCTGTATCCTTGAATGCCATGGAGGCTACTTGCTGGTAAATCAGCTTTATACCAGTCGCCTTTCTTAGCTTCAATAGCCGGCCACATTATACCCCATGAGAGTATGCCTCCAATCAACAATGATATATTGACCATATAAGGACATATCATACCAACACCAATATATGTGGCTGAAAAATCAAAATAAAACCTGCAACAGAAAGTTAATAGTATTAATGTTACGTCTCAAAAATCAGCCAGAGTGGCCAATTAGTTTAAAACTCTGCTAGAGAACTAGTATTACTTCTTAGCATAAGCTTTGAGACCAAAGGTAGGAAAGCTAGTAAATCCACAATTTTCTGCAGCTGTCCAGAACCACTGGAAACATGCCCAAGCAAAGCTAGCGCCAGACCACTTGAAGAGCGAATGAACTTGTTTCCTGTGTTGCAAGACCATCAAATATTAATATCAGAAATTAACAGTAAGAATTCATCAAACAACATACAACTATACAAGATATGTCATGATAGTCATTAATTATGTGTTACAGTACTTACTTTGCTTGCTTTGCTCCTTTAGGAGTGTGGAAACTGTTGATCAGATAGGCAGTTGCAGTTCCACTGGGATACGTCAGTTTATACTTCAAGATCATCATCTGTATAAAAAACTCCAAAATTCATATGATAATTGTAATGGAAATTCATGCTAACTAGTGATCAATCTCAATAATGATCATACAAAAATTAGTCTACCTTTCGTAGAGGCACAATCGTGAACAGACCAACAAAGCTAACGAGGAAGAGGTAGCCCATAATCCAGCCAAGGGAGAGCGACTTGACGTTGTTTGGGGTGTTCCCTGCATCAGCCTGGGCAGCTATAGTCTTACTCATACCCAATAAATAACTTGCAGTACCACCTGACAGAATATACACAAGTAAATAATCAACCAAAATACGTTCAGGCATGTCTAAAACTGTCTAAAACAAAATTGAAACACATTAATAAATCACAAATCAGAAAACAAAACCAAGAACATACTGCTAAACGCAATCCCAGATGATGCAACAACACAGGTCTGAACAACAGTATTCTCCTGTCGCGTAAAAGGCTGCTTCAAGAATCCACACTTCTCCGATATCGCAGTCCAGGCCTTGATCAACGCGTACCCCAACAACCCCGCAGCCACACTCAGCGAAGGAATAACACCAGTTGTCAGATTCAGCTTACAGACAATGACATTAAAAACCAAGCTCAGACCAAAGCTAACAGCAATAGCCCGAAACGTCAGTTGATTTCTCCAATGTGGTACTTCTGTGTTCTTAAAAGCCTCTTCCTGCATCGAAGCCGTCTGATCAGACCGGTGATCATTACTGCATTCTTCTCCAGAAGCGTTCCTCGTCACCATGATGGGTAGGCTTAAAACGATTTTAAACTTGAAGAATATATATAACTTGTATACTTTTTTGTATATAATTATATATATTCCACCCCAGTTGGTGGAGGAGGAAATGGATTAGGAGTCTGAAACTAAATTGCTGATCACTCGATAGATTTATAGTGACTGTTTGGTATCATGTGGGAAGTGATTTCCTGCAGAAACTTCAACTTCCCATCTTTTCTAAATATCCGGTAAGTACTATAAATTTGTTTGGTTGACAGGATAATATACTTCCTGCATATTGTTGTTTTCTTGCATGTTTAACTTCCGACCTATTATATTTTAATAATCATAATATTTTTTATTATTAAATGATAAATAATATTATTTGACAAAAATAATAATCATAAAAATTTATATAAATTTTTAAAATTACTCCAATCTTTTTGGGAATAAAATAGTCCATACTGATAACTAAACAAAAAAAATAATTAATACAATTTTTTTATTTTATATAAAATTGTATATAAAGTTGTTAAACTAATTAATTATTCAAACTTATTCGTGGCTCCGTATTATATTTTTATACTTTTAAAATTTTGACAAAAAAATATTATTAATATGTATTTTCTCAATATTTTTTTATTAAATTCAAAGAATATATTTTATATTCTTAATGAAGAAATATAATTTAACAATAATATTTTGAGTTAAATATGATGATGACAATAATAATAATAATAATAATAATAATTTTTATATTTTCTTAATTTTAACTAATTATTATTATTATTTTAATATATTATTTTAGAGTGGTTTATGTCAATTATATAATACATATGAATTAAATCTATCGGAAGTGTGAGTCACAAATCTATCGGAAGTGTGAGTCACCGAGGGGGGACTGGGTAAATTACTTCCTAGGTTTCATGGGTATTAGAACTTACCGGTGAATTCAACTTCCAGTGTTTATGGTAAACCAAACAACTGGATAGATAGTCACTTCCCAGGTATTTTAAATACCTCGCTAACTTCCTGTCAACCAAACGACCACATAGACTGATTAGGAGTATGGTTATATTTATTGGAAAACTAACCGCTTGTATTATTAGTTGTCTCCCTCTAAATATTGTGATTTTTACATGTGTTTATTCTATGAATATCTTTTTTTGAATTTTTTGTTGGGGAAATATTTTGGTTTAATTTTGACCAATTTTTTCTTATGTAAGAATAATTTTTTGAAATTTAGAGAATTTTATTCTTGATTTGGTCCATGTGATTATGGAATAACTGATTCCATGTGATTATGATAACTGATTTCATGTAATTATGATTATATTTACACCGGGTATATGCCTAATTTCAATTGGATTTTAACTATTTATAATATCCCTAGTTTCAAAAGAAAAAAAAAACTATTTATAATATCCCTCATTCTCTAGGAGTATATAAAATATTCCGTGAAATAAATATTCTTTAGTCTTGTTTGTAACGGTAAAAAAATGAAATCTTATCAGAAACCCAATTTTAGAGTATAATTTCTTGAGAGAAAATACTCCTTCCTGTTGTTTACATTGTACTATTCAGTTTCTCATTTTATTTGTCTCCTAAATATTATCCAAATATAAATAATTTAGTTTTGGAAAATAAAATAAATACTTATAATAAAGTCAAAGTTGACCTGCAAGTTCAAAAGCATTTTTCTCCAGAAGCGTTCCTCCTCACCATGATGAACAGGAAACCTGAAGAATATATATAATTTGTATATTTTTTTGTATATGATTATATATATTCCACCCCGAGATGGTGGAGGAGGAAATGTACTAGGAGTCTGAAACTAAATTGCAGATCACTGGAAAATTTATAGATGATTAGGAGTATGGTTATAATTATCGGAAACTAACAGCTTGTATCATTAGTTGTCTCCCTCAAAATAATTGTACACATTGTTTTGAATTTTCTTTTTAAATAAAAATTTAACATCTATATTCTTTTAAAAAAATATGTAGAGATATATTTTTATATTTTAAATTACCAGTAAAAAGTCAAATGATAATTCTTCAGAATATACCGAGTATGTTTTAGCGACTTTTCACCAAAATTGTATACAATAAGAACCAAATATAATTTTATCAAATATTCATATTTGTGGATAAATTACTAATATTTAAGTCTTTTTTCGTTTTAGTCAATTTTTTATATATAAATATTTTTGGAGTACAATATAAAAAAGTGAGGTATAATAAAATTATAATTTTCAAAGTATACATGGAAAAATGATAAATTAAAAATACAATCTAAGATATAAAATTTAAAATCACTTTAACTACAATATGCCAATTTCCAACTACTTTATCTCATCAATAGTTTATGTTGTTAATAATATTATTCTTCCTCTATATAATATCTTAATATTATACAAGTTGACTTGAACTTAATAACTTATACAAAAATATGTATATTATATTTAATTTTACACTATTCTTATAGAAGTCATAAAAAAATATTAAAGTACAAAAGATATTCAATATATTGTTTCATCTGTCAGTGATATATTATTGTTTATATATTGTATCATATTAAATAAAAGAATTTATTGTTTGTTTGTCTTTATTTTATATTTAAGATGATAAAATTATAAATTGAGATGTAAAACTTGTAAATAAAACAATAGGTTAAGGAACTGAAGACTGAGAAGAGCACAGGTACATGAGGATAGATTAAAAAATTAAAAAAAAGGAGCGTTAATAGATTCCAGTTCATTCTGTGCAAATATCTGTATCAGTTTCTGCACGCCTATCATTACTCTTCTATGAATTTTGTTAGAGAGATATTCTGGTTAATTTTGACTAATTTTTTCTTAAGTAAAAAATAAATTTGAGAAATTTAGAAAATTTTATTCTTGATTTGGTCCGCCTTACATGGAATTGTGGGTGAGAAAAACCAAACCGAAACCATAAAACTAAACCGTATAATTTTGGTTCGATTTGGTTTAGTTTTTTTCAAAATTTCTGTTAGTTCGTTTTTTCGGTTTGAACCGAAAAAAAATATCGGTTTAGTTCGGTTTTTGATATAATATTTTGGTTTAAATCGAAATAACCAAATTTTTATAAATATAAACATTATAATTAATGTAATTTTTATAAATATAAACATAATAAATATTCTGGTTTAGATTTTCAAGATTAACTATATTCCAAATTTTAGTAAATAAATATAACTACAATTTTATTAATGTAATTTTTTTATAAATATAAACATTATAATTAATGTCTTCAGATGTATAAAATCTCATGATGGTCAGAACTAATAATGATGATAATTAAAAGTCCATTTATATATGTATTTGATTAATTAAAATGGCTAGAATAAACTGTTTCCAATTTTTGAACTTGAACCATCTGCTAGTACTAGAACTTTAGAGAAAAGAGAAGGATCTTTAGCTTTAGCTTTAAACACAGTGCATTAATATATATACATCTTAAAGAATGCAGAAGCAACTGTTGAATTATTCAGACTCTATCTTTAGCTTCCCAATAGTTTGTCCACTCTTGCATTGGCAGCAGCTGATAAGAACCTCATGCACACAGGAGGCTTTAAACCAGCCAAAGCCAAAATAGCTGCAGGAATACCCCAGAGTGAATCACCACAGATCATACCAGATGCCACAGCTGGTGCATAAGCCCTGGCCTCTTTCTTGTCTTTCAATTCCCAGATGAAGAGGATCAAGCTTCCGACGCACATGTCTATGGCAAAGTATGCTCCCAGATAGAATGGGATTGCCATGCACATTGGACTAGGAATGAACCTATAGAGCCTGTACTTGGTTTCAAACTTCCTCAACAACTCGACGATGATGTTTATTACTATGGCAGCTATGAAGAAGCCAATAGCAAGGTTAAGACAGTTCTTTGGGAGAGATGAGAAGCCTTCTACTCCAAGAAGGGCAATACCACGGTACATCAAGCCGTATGGCGCTGGATATGAGCCCTCGGGATCACCTACACTGAAGGCTTTGTAGAAGATCCAGAATACCAGAGGGGTTATAAAGCATCCCATGGCAGTTCCAAGAATTTGGCTGAAGAACATAGCACGAGGTGATGATAAAGTGAGGTAGCCTGTCTTGAAGTCCTGCATAAGGTCAGAGGCTGTTGAAACAATGCTCATCATTAATCCGCATGAAGCTAGACCAGCAAGGACACCACCGTCATTAAGCCCAACCCAAGAACTGAATATTAGGATAGCAAGTTTTCCGTAGTTGGAGGCTAGAGACCAGTCACTGAGACCACAACCATAGGCATTGCAGAAGGCCAAGACGGGGGCTATCAAGTAAGCGACGGCTATGTGGTACCATTTTAACTGAGGAAATATATGTGGCACCACAATGATAGATAAGAGTGCCAAACCCAAATAACCACCTACAGCAACTGCATTTGGAATTTGATCTTTCAAGAAATACTCTTTTCTTCTCTGTTGGTCTAAGTTGTCATCTGCTTCCGAGGCCTCGGAAGATGCTTGCTTCTTTGCAAAACTAATGATGGTTGAAGTAAGCATGTAGACAACATGAAAAAGTCCATCACCAAGCATCATTGATATAGCTATGAACACCTGTTAAGATAATATGAATATTGTTATACATGTACATCACACATAGATAAACACAATGCAAATTCAGTTAAGAGAATGTATATAGATGAGCATACCCTGTATCCTTGAATGCCATGGAGGCTGCTTGCTGGTAAATCAGCTTTATACCAGTCGCCTTTCTTAGCTTCAATAGCCGGCCACATTATACCCCATGAGAGTATACCTCCAATCAACAATGATATATTGACCATATAAGGACATATCATACCAACACCAATATATGTGGCTGAAAAATCAAAATAAAACCTGCAACAGAAAGTTAATCGTATTAATGTTACGTCTCAAAAATCAGCCAGAGAGGCCAATTAGTTTAAAACTCTGCTAGAGAACTAGTATTACTTCTTAGCATAAGCTTTGAGACCAAAGGTAGGAAAGCTAGTAAATCCACAATTATCTGCAGCTGTCCAGAACCACTGAAAGCATGCCCAAGCAAAGCTAGCCCCAGACCACTTGAAGAGCGAATGAACTTGTTTCCTGCGTTGCAAGACAATCAAATATTGATATCAGAAATTAACAGTAAGAATTCAAATAATGTGTTACAGTACTTACTTTGCTTGCTTTGCTCCTTTAGGAGTGTGGAAACTGTTGATCAGGTAGGCAGTCGCAGTTCCACTGGGATACGTTAGTTTATACTTCAAGATCATCATCTGTAAAAAAAATCCCAAAATTCATATGATAATTGTAATAGAAACATAATATTGATCAGTGACCAATCTGAATAATGATCATACAAATATTAGTAATTAGTCTACCTTTCGTAGAGGCACAATCGTGAACAGACCAACAAAGCTAACGAGGAAGAGGTAGCCCATAATCCAGCCAAGGGAGAGCGCCTTGACGTTGTTTGGGGTGTTCCCTGCATCAGCCTGGGCAGCTATAGTCTTACTCATTCCCAATAAATAACTTGCAGTACCACCTGACAAATATGCACAAGTAAATAATCAAACAAAATACGTTCTGACATGTCTAAAACTGCCTAAAACAAAATTGAAAAACATTAATAAATCACAAATCAGAAAACAAAACCAAGAACATACTGCTAAACGCAATCCCAGACGACGCAACAACACAGGTCTGAACAACAGTATTCTCCTGTCGCGTAAAAGGCTGCTTCAAGAATCCACACTTCTCCGATATTGCAGTCCAGGACTTGATCAAGGCGTACCCCAACAACCCCGCAGCCACATTCAACGAAGGAATAACACCAGTTGTCAGATTCAGCTTACAGACAATGACATTAAAAACCAAGCTCAGACCAAAGCTAACAGCAATAGCCCGAAACGTCAGTTGATTTCTCCAATGTGGTACTTCTGTGTTCTTAAAAGCCTCTTCCTGCATCGAAGCCGTCTGATCAGAGCGGTGATCGTCACCGCATTCTTCTCCCGATGCGTTCCTCCTCACCATGATGGGCAGGCTTAAAACGATTTTAAACCTGAAGAATATATATAACTTGTATACTTTTTTGTATATGATTATATATATTCCACCCCAGATGGTGGAGGAGGAAATGTATTAGGAGTCTGAAACTAAATTGCGGATCACTGGAAAAATTTATAGACCGATTAGGAGTATGGTTATAATTATCGGAAAACTAATAGCTTGTATTATTAGTTGTCTCCCTCTAAATATAGTCATTTTACATGTGTAATATCTTATTTTGACTTTTTTTGTTGGGTAAATATTCGGGTTTAATTTTGACTAATTTTTTCTTAGGTAAGAATAAATTTGTGAAATTTAGAGAATTTTATTCTTGATTTGGTCCGCTTTATATGGAATAACTAATTCCATGTAATTATGATTATATTTAGACCAGGTATCTGTCTATTTTTAATTGGATTTTAACTATTAATAATATCCCTAGTTTCAGAAGAAAAAGAACTATTTATAATAATATCCCTCATTCTCTAGGAGTATATAACATATTTGGTGAAACAAATACTCCTTAGTCTTGTCTATAACGGTAAAAGAAATGAAATCTTATTAGAAAACCAATTTCAGAGTTTAATTTCTTGAGAAAAAATACTCTTTCCCGTTGTTTACATTGTACTATTCAGTTTCTCATTTTATTTGTCTCATAAATATTATCCAAATATAAATAATTTAGTTTTGGAAAATAAATAAGTGCTTATAATAAAGTCAAAGATGACATGCAAGTTCAGAGGCATGAAATTAATATTGTCCAAACATGGTAACCGTACCAAGAACAATTTCAATGAAGTCAATTATCCAAAACATTGTAATTGTTCCCCCAGACAATTTCAATCACTTCGCTCCCCTATATCTGCAAGTTGATGTCATCTATCAAACCTGGCATCTACCTTCTTAGTTTATAATAATAATTAAGCAAGCTTTAATCATCTTATAAAGACTGCAGAGCCAGATAACTCTCACTCCAAGCTCAAGGCTGAATCAGGGTATTTAAAGGAAACGAAAAAAGATACCAATGGTAACAAAACTTTATAAAGCCCTCAAGTAACCAGTTGCCACATACTGAGTAACAAACATAACATACAAGAATCTAACAAAAATAGGAAGCCTCATTTCTTTATCTTTTTTCTGGAGAGAATTTTTTTGCTGAAAGCTAATTTATACATGATGATGCACCTCGTGACAAAATCAATGGTACAGTGATCATGATTACCTAAACTGTAGATAATGATGTCATAGTTCATTTACATTTGCATGACTAGCTGCTGACAACAACATTTTATGATAATAAGCACCTGCCAGTGTTTCCTTGTCTCTATCATTTGTATCAAAACTGGAAGGCGGGCTTGCTCCGCGATATTAGGACGATCTCTTTGAGGTCAAGCTGTCAACTACTCTGCTCAACTATTGTTTATGTCAGTATCTGCTACAACTAGTTGCCAAAACCGAAGGGTGATTTTCTTCTGCTTCCGCCTTCACCATATTGTTCGTTCCATTTTCTTAACTCATTCATGCTTGCTGCATCAAACGCAACTGAAGGCCCCACCTGCAAAGTAACCAACAAAGTTGTCAGTTTTGCATTGAAGTGTGCTCTTGAGTATAATACATGTGTCTCTATCCACAATCCACACACTTATCTCTAATAAAATGTTAAAAGTTGTTTGCCAAATATTCACAACTGTAAAATAAATTAATCTATAAAAATTATTCCTGCACAATCTGATATTCAAAAAGATTTCTTTAAATAAGAAATAAAATCTCATTGTCTTGTCAACTAATATACTATAAATCTGTAATGCTCAAATGGAAATATGAAATTAATTACTCAAGACATCATCCAATATCCACAACTAGAATGGTCAGATATGTTTATATATTTTCCCTCTCTCTAAAGAATGGAACCGGATGGATACACGACCTTGTGAACATGATCAGAAAAGATTAAAATTTTGTGCAAATAATACCAAAAGTTTTCACTTATTTTCATGTTAAATTCAAATTCAAAAAAAAAAAAAAAAAAAAATGAACAATACATGACGTAGAGAGCTTCTATAAATTGATACTATCAGGACAGGGAAAATTATTTTGAGGTAAAAAAATACAGTATAATATATAGGATACCCAGACTAAACAAGTATACTATTTAAACAAACAATTGTTTATTGAACATGGAACTTTTAATGTAGAAATTTTTCAGAGTAATGCAGCTCAAATTCAATATAATTGAACTAGTGAGTCTGATATTATAACTTCACAGGTCAAGTTCTTTAATGGATCTTCCAAGATCACTTGCTGCAAGGTCTAACATACATAAAGCAAACAAAAATTATTGAATTCTCAAAACTTTGGTAAATCATGTCAATTCACCTTGGCTTTGGATTGAATGAAATCATCCAAATTTAGAGGTCTCAATATAGAAGCCACGTCATCTTTAACTCCCTGCGAAAAGAAAAGGAAAAAACTGTTAACAAAATACTGTATAAGCTGGAACAAATAGCAAGGAAGGAGAACCTTGGCAAGACATAAACAACAGAAGCATAATATTTGACACTCCCCCCAACACACACTTGGGAAAAAACTGACATACTGCAAGGGTAAAAAAAACCTTCAGAAGATGGCAACAAATTACCTTCCGTTCTTTCTCTAAAAGCTCCTGTACTGGTCTATAAGCTGCAGCTCTACAGAGATTCTGCGAAATATAAAACTATGAGGGCTAGTACACAGAAATCCAGATAGCCATTAAACACAATCGGTGCACTACCTTCAGATCACTCCCAGAGTACCCTTCAGTTGCATTTGCAAGTTGTTGCATCTGGAATTCAGGCTCTAGATCCTCTTGATCAAGAAATATTTTAAGTATCTTCAGACGATTTTCAGCATCTGGCAAATCCACATAGATCCTACATCAAAACTGACTCGTTCAGTAAAAGAGAAAATTATTGCTTTAGTCGTTTACATATCCGATTGACTCAATATTCACTTATAAATACTTTTTTTAAGATAAAATATAGGTGGCATCTCTTAAATTTTAGGTATCTTTAGCAAGAACATAGATAGAAATTAGAAGAGACTTTAAAAGAAATAAGCAACCGTCAAAATACAGGTAAAGAGTTCTTAGTCGTTTGACCTTCTAGGTAGGCGACGAATGACAGCATCATCAAGGTCGAATGGTCGATTCGTAGCACCAAGGATGAGTATTCTTTGACTGTCTTTGGTTCTCAAACCATCCCATGCTGCCATAAATTCATTGCGCATTCTTCTAGTGGCCTCATGCTCAAAAGAACCACCACGAGCACCAAGCAAGCTGTCAACCTGTTCAATGTGCAATGTTGATGAGTTAATCTAAGAGGAAAATACTTGCATCAAACAAGGGAAATTGTATAAATTGCAAAATTAAATTTTGGCATGTCCACCTCCGTAATGAAAGAATTCAAAAAAAATATACAACCAAAGCAATGAACGGAAGAACTATCGTGTTTTGTACAAAATATACATGTAAGTTGTGGATGCCTGCATGGTACCAAGAAGCTATTAAATGGTAACCATTTGACATATTCATCCAAGAATCAGATTAGATTTCTTTGTGGCACAGACTCTTACATTACAAACATACAACTTATCAATGTTAACAAGATTTGTATATACCTACTAACAATAATTGTTGATCTCAAATACAAATACATCAATAAATATTATCACAAGCCTCTATATGATTGACCATGTGGATAATGAGATTACAGATATATTACAACACACAGTTACAAATTGCTGGCATTCCTGAATCCTGACTCAAAGACACAAACCAACCATCATGTTTCATACGTCAGATATATGCAAGCATAAGATGTATGTTGTTCATGGTAGTCAACTAAGTATTAACATATTAATCAAAGACTCGGATTAGTTGTCTTTTGGCACATCTCTGACAGTACAAATATATAACTCTCTACTGTGAACAGTAATATCTGACTATTTAGTTGAACACTGGACACATATCAATGAATATTGCTGCATGACTATATAATCAACTGTGACATATATCTATCAAAAAAAAAAAAAAAAAAACGGTGAGACATATACAACGAGTTTGAGATTTATAATAAGTTGTGAGAGACATCAGCACTGGCTAGCACTAGATTCAACTCTGATCCAAACATTATACGAGCCACCCGAACAGGGGAATTAGTGCAAATTTCTCACCTCGTCAACAAATATAATTACAGGGGCTAACTTGCCGGCAAAGGAGAAAAGGGCCTTTGTTAACTTTTCTGCATCCCCAAACCACTGTACAAAAATAAAAAGCAGAGAACATAAGTTATACTGCTATAGTCAAATTATCTTGTAAACAGAGTAATAAAGTGAATGGAACAAATCCATTGACAAGATGTAAAAGATGCGGGATGAAATTTAGTAACATGCACCCATCAAGATCAACAATTTCCTTTTAATATTATTAGTAAAAAACTAATAGGAAAATGCACCAATTGAAGCAGGAAATGTAACTAAGGAGACTGATACAGCAATATTATACTGTCAGAAATCAATGGTTCCTGTCTTCCTGAGATTGTTTTCAGTGTGTTTTTGTGGTTTTCTATAGTTCTAGAGTAAGAACAGGTAGAAACAGTAGAATTTACACAAAGATTTAGGTGTTATTATTCAGAAACAGAGAAGAACATATCAGAAATGTAGAAAGATAACAGCAATCAGTTAGAAACTCAAAGAGAGACACAGTTTTGAAGCGAGAAACAGTAAGGAGGGACCATGTGTGTTAGTGGAACAGTAAAGAGAGAGCATGTCCCATTTCCATATATTCCAAACATGCTCAAATATTACAAATTTACAACTGACTTGGTATTTATAGGTTAAGTCTTGTAACCAACTCCGAGAAGAAACTAATGGCCTTACTGTCCTACAGTGCTAATAGTACACTCTACTAACTAGTGCAGTAGTGCCTATTACTATTAGTCTATGTTGTTCTTGACATATACCAATGGAAGATAAAGGATTCCAACTGGCAAGTGCTAGCATTTCCCAGACTTTAAGTAGGAGGTACAACTTTAGTAAGGCAAACTTTGAGTTGGATGGATTTATTGAAATCATAAATGTTGATTTTTTAGCAGTTAGCACCATAAATTTCTCGATATACCAAGTTTTACTTTTATCATTTTATTAATAGTTGTACCTTGTTTATAATCGAATATCCAATTTACAGTTATTATGCAAGGATAACATTTTCATACGAAAATGAAACTGCAGGGTCATGGGCATCTAGATATAGAAGATGTATGACAGAACTGAAGTGTGGTCTAATGCCACCAACAATCCTGGAATGACAAGGCACAAGCAAGGTGCAATATTTGACCAAGGAATATTCCAGCTAAGCAAAGGGCAATTTTCTCTGTTTTCCAGGAGAAGAAGAGAACTAATGGTGTTGAAATGTCATCAGAAGTATCAAAAATAGTACCACTGCGCTACATTGATATAAATTTCATCATAGTAGTGAGTAGTCAAATGATAGAGCCTAGAGGAGCCAAAATGAAAGAGGAAGGAAAAAACATAAACACCAAAATTCCTAGCAATAAAGGTATGAATGATTTTAGAGTTCCCCTTTGTCCAAACAAATACATATAGGGACCAAAATTCATGTTAAGAGTACCTTCGATGTTAGTGTGGAACCAGTTATGCTGATAAAATTTGCTCCAGCTTCTGTTGCAAGTGCCTTCGCAAGGAGGGTCTTTCCAGTTCCCGGAGGCCCAAAAAGCAATATCCCTTTGCAAGGCTGATAGAGGCCTTTGTATTGTTACACTAGGAACAATTAAGTTCAGAAAATAGATATAAGAAAGAAACAATGATATACCCGCAACAAATTTCCTCGAGAAAAAAGCTCAGGTCTTCTCATCGGAAGAATGACAAGTTCATTTAAGGCTGTCTTCACATCTTCAAGCGCACCAATATCATCAAACTTCACACCAACTTCATCAGGAGGAACAACTGCTGAAACAAAGTTGGACTCATACTCATCCTTAGCAAGATTCTGCAAAAGTTTAGGCATGTTAGCACTAAACATAATTATCAATATATAAGTCAATAAACCCAAAAGCAGACTGTTAAATTGGCCCTCCATTCCACAATAGAGGACCTTGCGAAAACCTGTTTAATTTTATGTGATCATCACATAACCAATATTTGCTAATATAATTTAATATTGATGGTAAAATTGAAACAATAATAAATCTCATTATATACAAAGAAACAAATGAGACTCTTTCCATAAAGGAGTATCGTTCACAGTAATTTAGGAACCTAGGACATAAAAAATGCAACTATGGCTTTCCTTTGAGGCTGACATAATATAGATCAAATTTATGCTCAGGCTTAATGAGTATACTATGCGGCAGGAACATATATATCATTCACGTATTCGCGCCTGGCAACCCGCCTAAGAGAGTTTGTACGACCAATATTTATCACATGTTATTATTGTGATGACATCTAAATTTGAAAAGAGAAAAAAACAATACATTCTTTTCAACCACCAACAGCAAAAATCATACCTTTAGAGTGTGTGAAGGCTTCTTGGATATCAACTCCTGTTCCTTCAACCTCGATAGTGCAATTTCAAGGCTTCAAAGAAATCACAGCTATAGCCTATAAGCTTAGGATGTAATAAAAGTTTCTATTGGATGTACACAATTGTTGGAAATAGTACCTCTCTTTAGGTAAATACAATTTTTCCCCTTTTATCAATGGAAGAAGACAGGATGACAAGTAATGATTCTTAGCCCATCCAACAACTTTTTCAGCTTCTGCAAGTAAAGATACAAAGACGACGAAAATGTTATATGCAGCAACTATTGTTCACATCAAACATTTCTAACCACCACTAATGAAGTATTGGAGACTAAAGGTTCCATGATAGTAAGAGAATAATGTTTTTACCACAACAAATACAGAGAATAGTAACTTCCCAAAATATATTAAATGAGGTTAAATTTAGCTGCGTAGGCAATTTGGAACAAACTAGGATACACCTCAACAGGTCGGGGCACTATTAGTGAAATGCTCATTAAGATAGATTACTGAGACAAGGTGGCTTTGGACAGATTTGCATGCCATCCAGAGTTTGAAATTCCAATTTCCACCACATTTACCAACGTTTTCGTCATAATTCATGTACAACACATTTATCAAGGTTCTCATCATAATCATTATGTAAAAGATCTACCTGCGTAGATACATTTGTTACTTACTGCTCTTTGTCAGTATTACGCCATCAGCGTTTACATGCAAAAGGTCCACACACAGCAGCCCATTTTCCTCGAGAACCTAAAATGCAAATGTGAAAGTACAAAAATTCAGAAATGTTTCCTCACATAGGAATATGATACGAATAATACAGCACATGACATCAATTCATGAAAATTATTTGGGTAACATGTGGCAATTGACCACCAACTACAATTTTTAAGGTTTAACCACCTTCACCAAAATATGATTGTGGGTGGCGAATTGACAAAAAAGTAGAAAGACCAAGAAATTCAATATTTTAAATAAAAGTTATTTGGCATTATATCTATATCACACCTTATGTAGCTCCGTTATATTGCTCCTCGATATCACAATTCTCCTGTCTTCCTCAATTTGCTTATTAAACGTTCTAAGGGGATCTTCCTCCTACACGGGAAAAGACAAGTCAAAAAATTATTGGAAATACAACAATATCAATCCCATTTAAAAAGAATCAACTAAAGATTCCATTTATACATGTTGGCCCACTGTGAGAAACTGAAAAGCCTTCAGTACTTGCACTAAAGAAGTAAAGATGGGAATACCACTACTGCAATTTTTAAAACAAAATAGCAAAAATCAATTGGATACTACAATTGCAGGTCTACTGTCCCGTCTCACTTTTTAATTGTCTTCACTGGTGATACAACAAATGGTAAACAACCTTTGCAATTATGCATCACTTCAAGGAAGAGAAAAGGTATGCAGTATGTATGTATGTATTAGCTTTGGACTTGTACAATGCATAAAATACTCTTTCTTACTAATTTTATATACTTATTTAGTTATCTGTAGTATTCGTTTTGGATATACATCTTCTAATTTTAAGATTTTTTAAAGGGTAATAAATATATTTGCTGTTAATTTCTTATAGCATTTAATAATACTTTTCACATTACTTTGTATTTGTGGGATTAAAGTTTTAGTTATAGCAGCACTTGATCTTTGATATTCAAAATGTAATGTTTATCTTGTCGATATTTTTGGTCTTACTTTTATCAGTAAACAATTAGAGCCATTTGAAATGAGAATGGTACATTTTAAGGTTTTTTAGAGTTTCAAAATTAATAGTTGTAATTTGCTTCTGGCCAAAAAAAATATATATTTGTAATTTGCATTTTTAATAGGTTTCCTGTTTTTCTAATTCTAAAATGTGTGAAACATGGTTATATTTAATTATAAGAATTCCTATGTACTGTTTGGAAACTGTTTTGCAGGTTTTTGATAATGTGTCCAGCCCAGGGTACCACAATAACCTCCTTGGACTATAATAGATATAACTAATAACTAATAAACATAATTGAATAATTAACAAAAGTAAACTTCGAGATGGTTTAAACATATCATAATAAACAGCAAACAAGGCAGAAATAAAATTACCTTGGGAGGATGTACTACCATAACGTTAGTAAATAGCTTATATATTTCATCATCTTCAGATTTCTTTGCTGGTTTTAGTCCCTCCGTGAGTCGCTTCAGAGAAAGTGGCTGAAATTTAAAACATCAAAACAAAATAAAGATACAGTGACTACTGTTTATTAAAGTCTGCAACTAATAACTGACATGTACTGAAGCATGAGACAATGACTACGAAACTACACCATTACAAGGCTATGGGCAGACTTTTGTGTATTATAGTCTGCAACTAATAAGTGACATGTACTGAAGCATGAGAAAATGAATAGAAAACTAGACGATTAGCAGAATATGGGCAAACATGAGGCACGTGTGTGACAGTCATATATTTGTCTATTACTGAGAGGTGAAACATTCCCAGAAGGCCCAAACTTTAGGAATGATATGTATAGGGTTAGGCCATAACTTAAAAACTTCTGTTATTAGTTAAAACTGGACTGCACTATTCACTTGCTTACAAGCTTTGATATGAACACACATTTTTTAACTTCAAAGACGAGTACATATTGTTAAAGTTGGTCTAAAAGTACATGTTATATAATTTATCCTCACATGCCATATACATTTAACGTTTCAATGACAATAGCTACAAAACAAAAGTTTGTAATATATATTGTTGAAACTGGACGGCACTATTCACTTGCTTACAAGCTTTGATATCAACACACATTTAACTTCACAAGTACATTTTGGTCTGAAAGTACATGCTATATAATTTATCGTCACATGGCATATACATTTAACGTTTCAATGACAATAGCTACAAAACAAAGTTTGTAATACATATTGAATATTTCAACTTATATGATATCTAAGCCATACTATCCACCACAAACCATGTGGCATCAAAGCCATCTAATACATGACCTGGAACTTTCCTCTTCCAAAGAAATTTAATTTACTCTATAAATGAGCAAAGCTGCAATTTAATTAATGATTTTGATTTTTCTGGTGTGTGCCCATGGGCAGACACTAACAACCACTTTTCGATTAGGTGTCGGATTTTTATTGGCTCCAATCTCATTAATAATGATGGCCCCCTGCATGCACAAAAATCTCCACTAATAAAACTTTGCCACCAAGTAGAAAGTAGTTGTTGGTGCATGCCTATTGACAATGGGCATCCACTAGAAAGACCCTTCAATTAAAATGTTCCACCTGAGCTTTAAACTATGAAATAATGACCCTCGGAAAATTCTCATACATAAAAAAAACTAGTCATATAGGATGCTACCCTCACGCTGATGCAGGACAAACAATCTACAAAAACAATAATAAACAATCTAAATAACCTACAAATATTTTCTAATAGACCCCGTACAACATATTGTCTGCTCATAAGCAAAAGACACATAATATAACTAAAGCTGGATTAAACTATCATATTTACTAACAAACCACTAATACTGACTGCATAAATCATTTACTAGATAGTAGATACCCATCTCTGACATCTTATAATAAATATAGCAACAATACCGTTACGAGAAAAAAGAACAGAAAAAGATAAATTAACGGTAAAAGAGGGACTAATGACATAACAACAAAGTTTGGGATATTGGATAACAACAAGTCTTTCAAACATCACTCAAAAAATATTTGTACTGTCACAAGCCTTACCAGTTTGGCAAGACGGCCCAAATTCGGAAGTATCATTGTCTGGCCACAGAATAAAAAGGAGTTAACAAATAGTGGCATATGAATTAAGAAAATAAAGTCTTAAAATCATAAATACAAAGGAATAGTTGACATCTTCTCTCAAACATAACCACATACCGAACTTACATATTTTTCTTTCTCCTTTGACCCTGTTTCACCTTTGTTCTGTCCACAAATCAAAACCACAGGTCCTGATACCTGGTCAAATATTTCCTGCACCTTTTGAGCAAATGCTTTCCTGTTTGCCTTTGTAACGGCCCTAGACAACCATATTGAGAAGTCTGGAAAATAGACAATAAGAGGTTGCACAGAATGCAAGACCTACAAAATTTGTTATAAAAACAGTAAGGGGAAAAATAGCTATGGATTAACACAGGTTGAAGACTTGTAAATGCAACTAGAGAAGTTGTAAATACCTCAGAGAGGGCCTCCATCGCCACGTAGCAGTCTTCTGCTTCAGCATCAAGATCATAAGTGATGTCTTTAGCTGTCAAAAGGCCAAAAGAAATTTGTGAATTTTGTTCAACCTATAGGTTAAATATACATACCAACAGAAAATGCAGACATCGAGAGGCCCAATAAATGTACAGGACTCGACACTAAAGATCAGTAATGCCAACAATCATGAAATGAAAAATAGACATCACGCTTATGCTACAACTAAAAAAAGAATAAGCAAAAGTAGTATGTAACCTACTTATGGACCATATTGTTTTCTTTTTAATTTGATGCCACAAATATACCTTGAATCCAATGTAATGCATGGTTTGCAGAGATTTTGTCACTGCTTGCATCTCCTGTTTCCTTCTCACTGTTCTCCAACAACACTAGAGCAACATTTCCATTCATTTCACACACCACACCACGCTGTCCGGTAGACAATGGCCTGAACATATCTTTGAATGTGTCACAATTGCAATCTATGAACTAAATCCATTAAGACGCTTCAGAATATCACTAAACCAATTTTCCGCAGAAAGCATACAATTAGTATACAACCTAATCTGGATACGGGTATATATGAGCACAAAAAAGGCAGGTGAATGATGACAAAAAGCAACAAGCCAACAACGAAAAAAATTAATATATTTTAATTATCATCCCGCGTGCCCGACATATATACATATATGAATTCTTGGCTAATAATGTAATTATGTAAAGTAGAAATGTGAAAAACAAGTAATCATATAATAAGCAAGAAAAACATAAGCTACGCTGACTCAACTGCAAAAAAATTGATTACGCCAACAATTTCCAATCCATGTATGTGAGGACTGAAAAGTATCGGGATTGCGACATATGTCCAAAGAATGATCTCAGTTTTGATAATCAGAGTCCGCATGCTACCAATAATGGGGAATCGCAATGCTGTATAATATATATATATATAATCTTATTTTATAAATTAGGCTCCCTATCAAGTGTTGGCACCTGATGTTAGCTCCTACTTATATTAGTCGTATAAAATAACTGTGAAGAGAATTGGAAAAGCATATATACTTCAAAGGCATACACTACATGTACGCAAACTTGCAGAATAAAGTTAATAGTACTAGAACTTAAGGCAAAACATTCTGTCAACTTCAAAGTATAGCAAAAACATACGCAATCAACATAGCATCAAAGATATAGATCAATACTAGATGTTCTTACAGGATAAAAATATTCACTGGCAGCCTAAGCAAACAATATTAAACCAATTGTGATGGCACTAATATCTACATTCTTTACATTCTCATTTCTTCCAAAATCAATTTTCCAATCAGTTTTACAAGTAGGGATGGAAGTCTAGGTGCGTGTTCTTAGATTCATAAACTATTCCACTAAGTAGCACAGAACAGATTAAATTGATGGAAGGGAGGCAGAAATTGAGGTTGGCCTAATCTCTCTCACTCTATTCCACATTATTATGTTTAAACTATGACCCAACCTATTAAAAACATCTCCAAAAGCTTCAATGATATACTATGGCTGGTACTGTCATACTGAGACGAAACAATATTAGAAGAGCATAATCTGATGAATGACAAATTTCATTAACAATAAATTTTGTACCAAAATAGATGAGGAAAGGAAATAGAAGATTTAGGCTAGGTTTTAGTTAATATAAGCACCTTATTACTCATGTATTAGTCACGTAAGAAAAATTGCTGGTAGAGAACACGAAATAAAAGGGAGATTTCTGGTAAGAAAATTCCTTCCATAGATGCATGTACCATGATATAGGGGACAGAGAGGCCTTCAACTGATGAACGGAGAACATTCTGGACCTTGTTCCTCTTACAAACTCCTCTCCTAACGTTTGACCCTTTAAGTTAATACTCCTCATGAGATTACTACAATATGCTTTAATTTTATCAACCTGTGACATGTCGTTGCTTATAATTTCTGGTTTGTTTATTAAATGGAAACTGATGCCAGATTCGTCCAATATATTCAGATAAATTCCTTTTTAATTTCAGCACAGGGTTGTTTCGAAATTTTATAATTTCAGCCTCTACCTCATCAAATGCAGAAAGCATTTAATTTTTCTTTCATGCTGTAATTCCTTTTATCTTTGATCCTATATTCCTATGCAATTTTCTGGTATAGTTCTAAACCTATAATTTCAAGGAGGGCAAAGGCAGAACAATTTTGTTGACTACATTATATATTTTCTGCAACATAAATTTATTTCAACAATAATAAATTAAGTATTATACATATGTACCAACTATAAGCCAACCACAGTTTAGTAAGTTTGGGACAGTTGTAAAAAAGAAAATGGGGCTCATAACACATATCAGACTTTTGTGTGTAAAGATATCTTGTGTTTTTCACGCATTTGGGTGGGTTGGTTGTCTCGTGTAGAAATCATTATCATTACTACTATATTAATAAACATCTCCAGTATAATTTTTCCACACATCACCACAAAAACCCTTTTGATGCCACTTTTCCACCTCGAGAAAAAGAATGCCCAAAACTATTACAAGATGCTCATTGGAAGCAACTTACGATTGTACAAGTTCTAAGAGGCTATGCGGTAAGGAAAGGCCATGACCACACTGGTTTATGTACCAAACAAGATAACAATGGAATCAATTTCTTGCTGCGGCACAAGGAGGAAATGCAAAAATCTTTTCGATATATTAAGCTCTTGATCCGTATTTCTAAGTAAATCATATTCAGTAAATGCAGTTCGATTAAAGTACTGAGACCAATAGGTTGACAAAAGATTTCCTTCCATATGACCCTATGACTTACCAACCCACCTGCCATGGATAACTGTATAAGCATTAGTTGGACCATCAGACGTCGGTATCTTCCCCAATTTGATCCTGTGATGCATTTGATGTGTCAATAAGTAGGTTAGCTATAGTCGTTTAGTTAGAGTCATTGACGTTTTGTAAGCTCGATAGGGCTTTTCATAAGATACAAATGAAAATCCCAACATAATCCCATCCCTCCATCACAGGCTTGCCACTGGGTACAATTACTGAATCAGCATTCGAGTAGCTTGACTCTGCTGTGTTTCCCAGTAGTAAATTACAACATAAATTTTATGATAGCTGCGACTAAGATAACAAGGCTTATATCTAAGCCCAAAAGTTGCACAACTCATTCCGAAGTTCTTAATGTGTACTAAACAAATTCTAAAGAGTTTCAAGTTCAGATTAACAAAAAAAAGAACGCCATCCAAAAACATACAAGATACAAACAAAAGAAGGCTATGATCAATATCGAAAAAGGAAAGATTTCATGATGATGCAGTATGAAGAAGATAATGACCTGTTATCAGCTTCAGTGCGAGAAGGCCCAACATATTTAACTCGATCCCCTGTTTATAAAAATTGCAAACTCATAAATATAAATAAAACTCATAAATATACACACACACACACTACGCCAATAGTGTTCGTTTTCTTAACCACAAATCAACTTCGACATGCTACACGTCCAAGACACCAGCTTTCTCTATTGTATACTTCCAAATAGTCACGTGTTTGTAAATGGCATATTCAATCATATTGGCCTCACTACAGCCACACTAGCCCCCCCCCCCCCCCCCCCCCCCCCGCGGGTGCGCACCATTCTTGTTAAGAATGCCAAATTTTATTAACTGGCTAGGTAAAAAGAATATTACCACACCTATCAAACTTACATTTCTCAGAAAACAGATTATTTCCAACTTTCCACACACACAATACCCAAGCTATTTACCTGACCTGGGAAAAATGCTTAAAATATCCATCAATCAGCCTATCACATTATACCTTCACCAAAAAAAAAACTATCTTTTTACTAATAATACTTCTTACGCACTGATCTTATTAAAAAAAATAATGCAGGAGACAGAAAAAATAAGTCTGCTCACGTATGCTCTTCTACTGCTCCTAGCAGCGGTGTTCTAAAAATCCCCGATTTAACCGATTAATCTCCTGCAAGGTCGGTCACCGATTCGATTTTTGAAATCCGATTAATCCTTATATATATTTCTTAATCGAGGTATATATGATAAATTATTAAAATTAAAATACTATATTATTACTTTAAATATGAATAATTATAGAGTTTATGAATGTAGTAAATATATTAGTTACTAGATAGCTAATATAATAATAACTAAATATTAAATAATATTTTAATATTAAAACAAAACCGATTTTCACTCCGATTAATCCTTCCAATTAATCCCCGATTTCCGATTAATCCCTGAATCGATAGCTCAACCGATTAGGTCTGATTCCCGATTTTTGTAACACTGCCTAGCAGTTAGATTAGAACAGTACAAAACAAAAACGATACTAATCACAAAATAATGTTGATCTAAATACACTATGGGTAAATACCTTTCTTCAACTGCCTCTTGGGTTCATCAGATGGCTTGCTGGCCTCTTTCTCCGGTGATTCAGGTGAACTTTCAGATGTTCCCATGACATTCTGCCAAAAATGTAATTCAAATATTAAAAAGCACCTCCAGCAACTCTATGACAGTATCTCTAAGAAACCATTAAAAATCAGCAGTACATATTTCTAGATGCCACATGGTTTAACTGTTTATACTAGCTGAAATCTCTCGCAACACTTATGACTGTCTCATCTCTGTACAATCAACAGTATTATATACTACTTCAGGGTGGGGGGTACAAATCCTATTATAACCCAAGCTCCACGAACAATCAATACTATTCAAAGTACTTGCCTAACAAATTTTCATCTGTCAAAAGTCAAATGTTATAGACCAGCTCTCTGCCATAAACATTGCACATCCAGTAATGGAGTTGAAAAAATCTCCAAAATACTCTAAAAAGAGGCAAATGTTCTTTTAACAAATAAATCATCTATATAGGTTCACCATATTTATAAGACAAACTTGCAAAATATTATATAAAAAACGGTTCATATCATAAGTATTTACTTCTAGAAGAATATGTCAGCTCAATATATATTATATATCATTAAGTGATCGTTATAAACCTCCTTGGCTGCTAAATTAAACTTGGCAACAATTACTAAATCAATAACACAGAGAACTTTCAGTTAAGGTGTAACAAACAGAAGACAAGAAATATGTAGTACAAGCATATTAAAATTTGAAGGATTGAGAATATAAGTGAAGAAGTATCAGATACAACAATGTGAAATGATTGTGCACCAAAAAAAAAAACATAAATAATTGATACCCTGTCTCTATCTCCCCCAGGTACAAAGCAAATTAAAAAAAAAACATCACCACAATTTCCCTCTTCCACTTCAGAGCTTATATTTAAAAAAAAAAAAAATCAAGCTTCAGACAGATATTGTACCTTTTCAAAGTCTTCAAGGTGACCAGGAACAAGCTTGTTCAATGCTGCCTCAACGGCAGCTGCCCGAGCATCAAATCCCTCAGCATCACCGTCTGACTTTGCCTCCCCACTGCTTGTCCAATCTTCCTCATTGCTTGCATCATTCTCATCTTCAATCTCTGTGTCTGAAGTAGTTTCCGCGCCTGATTCTGCATTATCCTCATCTGATTCGCTTTCAGATAAACATTCCTCACCAAAATCCTACACAAAACAACAGGACAATCATAAAAAATATACTAACTTTTAGAGATATCATATAATTCAAATTCTTCATACTGGCTTACTGAGTATGTAGACTTTTTACTTCATATCGTATGAAATGTGGGGAATGCTTATTTAATTCTGCAACTTACATAAGGTGCGAGAACACTGCTGTCAAGTACTAGCAGTGGGACTTGTAAATCTTGTGCAAGGGCTCTAACTACTCTTTCGCGATACAGCTCAGTCCCTGCCAAATCAACATGTCATGTCATTGAACTTGCAAAAACAAGTAGTAGGAAAAAACACCAGAAGGCATGGGTTGGTTGCACAATTCACCTGGAATGCTCTGCAGTAAAATTCTACCACTAGATGAAGTTAAACCGGAACCATAAGCTGCAGCACAGTCCTTGTGCTTCAAGTGGGAAGCAGTACATTCTACTAAAAGTTTTTTTGTGTGTTCACTGTAAAACATTAACATGTTTTATTGAATATTATATATTGGCCAAATGTGTAGAAGAGAACATTTAGTATAATGGTGAGCACTTACTGAAGGAAATAAGGAAACGTTTTCCATGACACTGTTATCTTATCCCAAGGAACGATTCTCCTTGAGAACTCCTTTTTAAATTTCTCTCTTCTGCTCAAAAAAGGGTATTCCTTTCTCTTATTCTCAATAGTTATCTTCTCATTATGGAGCCAGTCCTTTTGATCTTGCTCGCCAAGTCTAGCATGCCCATCAGAAAGACTGATATCTCCATCGAGCTTTTCGGTTTTTATTTTATCACTACCAGTGTCGGATACATCCTTCAATGGCACACACTTATCCTCATTTGCATTTCTTCCATCACCTTCTGAGCTATAATACCGTAGCCAACTACTGCTCCAATTGGCATTAGATCCAACACGCAATTTTGTATTACCACATATAACATTTCTAAATAAAGATGAACTTGATATATATCTTCTCGTTGAAACACTTCGGGATGAGCAATTTGATAATATGGCTGTATGCTTGCAGCAAGTTCCAAAACTACGATCTGAACCAGCTACATGCTTGTACTGTTGAGAGATCAGGCCCCATTTTTTATATTTAGAGTTTAATTTCCTTGCATACATTGCAAAAGTTTAGGCCGAAGAGATACCTGATGAATAATAGAAAATCGAAAAATTATTATTATAAGATTTAGGCGATTAGAGGGTGAAAAAGAAATATATATCGCATGGTCGAACTGGTTGTTAAAAAATTTAAATAGCAAGACAGTGAATTTCAATTGAAAATGTCCGACTTAATTTAACAAATTCTACAATCAAATTGTGTTCTAAATAAATAAGAGACGATGTATAAAATAAATATGTGTATTACACATCAGATGACAATTTAATGTCTAAATAAACCATAACATAGGCAGTGTTTGGAAGTTAGAGGTTTGGGGTATAATTAGAGCTTTGGGGTGTTTTACAAGTTTGACCATTTCATTCCGCTAATGTTAGTGCGTGTTAGTTAGCGGATTGAAATAAAGGCTTGGGCTCAAAAAGCTCTACTTTGAGGAGCTTTTTGGGTTAGAGGTTTTGGTATGTGTTATGGAAGCTAATCAAACAGCTATTTACCAAACAATTTTAAAGAAACCGCTAACTCAATCCGCTAGTCAAAACATCTATTTCAATCAGCTAGTCAAAACATCTAATTCAATCCGCTAACAGCTAACCACCAACTGCTGATTCCCAATGATTCCTAAACAGGGTCATAGTCCCATGTCAAAGTGTTAGTTATATATTACTAATATGTCAAAACTAAACAGCCAATCTGTAGTTAAATCAAAAAATTAATATTAAAATTACAATTATTACCTGCACACTAAACTACAAGCTGCGATGACAGACAGTACTGGATATCCACAAAATAATGTTGTCATTCTAAGCCTTAGGTCTCGAATATATATATTAACACCCGCATATATAAACCTCTGAGAATGTTAACTTTCATACACGCCTCTGAGAATGTTAACTTTAATACACACTTAACAAACTACTGTAAAAGTATCACTACCAACACGAAGAATTCCTAATAATAAAATATCATACAGAGCGAAATATAAATATACATATACAAAATTCATATTCTATCCAGTTAACAAGAACCTTGAAGCGCTGATAAATGAGAGTATCTAAAATTTTTCAGATTATAACATCACCGAAACAAAACCAAAAAAAACAACTAAACTATTAGACATTTCACATTATCCGCCTCCCTCCCTCTCTCTATCCTACTGCAAGAGCATCACTGCCAACAGAAGAATCGCTACCAGCAAAAATTCAAAAGAAACATAGATGGATAAACGTACAAAGTTCATATTCTATCTATTGCACAACAGCTTGTCAGCGCTAAAAAATAACTATCAGAAACGCATTTTTCAATGTTCAATCGAAATTAAAACCTGAAATTAATCAAAATGCGAGAGCATGAGCTGTTGCGCCTCGGGAAGCGTGAAAGAAGGAGATTTCCAGGACGTCCTGTAAATAGGCACCGAGAGAAACGAGTTTAGAGAGAGAGTGAGAGAAGAGTGAGAAACAAGATCTAGGTTTAGTTTTACCAGTGAATTCACGCCTGAGCTGATGGCAATTAGGGGCGGCTCTGTGTGAGTTTTGCGAGGATTGAAAATTTGTTGAATGTTTTATATAATCAAATTAGATGATGAATCACCACGAGTACTGTTTATCATTTTTCATTATTTTCTTCTCTGCTTATAATAACCTAACGGAGGATTTTATTGGGAGTCTGCTGTTTATCGAGAATTCGAGATGCATGGGGTATTTGCTTGTGACCGGATGGGATTTTTGAGAATGTAAAATCAGTATAGAGGTGGGCTAGGCCCAGTACACAAACTCCCATCTCTCACATTTTTTCGAAATAAAGCCCATCTCTCACATTTTTTCCATATACCAACATATCAGTAATCAGATGTGATCTCATGCGGCGTTTTTTTTTTTTTTTTTTTAAACATGTCGGGCTGAGCATTCGATCGGTTCGTTCCAGAATCGGACCGAATCGAAAGGATTGAAGACCGAACTTTAAAAATTTCCTGGATCAAACCGGACCGACGTTTGCATAAGAACCGAACCAGATCCAAACCGAAACAATTCGGTCAATCCGGTTCGGTCCGCCAAAACCGAAGTTTTTTCAAAAAATTAAATTAAGCTACATCATAAAGAAAACCAACAAGCATGATAGATGAGAAATGGAGATAATCACCATCAGTCCACCACAGATCACTCCGTTGTAATTTGTAAACCGAGGTTTATATCCACTTTAATCAGTAAATTTCATGTTGAGTTATATTCACAGTCTCACAGGCCTTACATATTCAGCATTCACTTTAGGATATGGGGCAGGGATCAATAAAAGTACCATAGATAGCAATATAGTTCCACCAAGAACACCCAAAACACCACAACAAAAGATCCTGGGGTTTTATGTATATTAATAAAGAAGACAACTACGTGTGAGCGTTGATAGATATAACGGCGCCGCAGATTACGTATGCTCGATTAGGTTTAGACAGTCGGCAGTCGTATAGATATTAGATTTAGATTGAATGAGTGTATAACTATAATATGTTATATTGTTGTTAAATATATAAAATAAAAATATTATTTATATTGGGTCTTTTAAGTATATGCCCATGGGCACACACTAGTAACTACTTTTTGTTGAGGTGGAGGGGCCTTTTACTGATCATGGTTTTTGTGCATATGCAGGAGGTCATAATTATTAATGAAGTTTTGACCAATAAAAGCCCTCCACCTCCATAAAAAGTGGTTGTACATATAAGTTCGATTTATATTATACATATAAGTTCGGTCTATTCGGTCCAGGACCGAAGTTTTTCGATGGGGACCGGACCGGACCATTGTTTATCTTGGTCCGGACCGAACCTTCAGAAAATGAGGACCGAACCAGACCGAAATTATTCGGTTCGGTCCGGTTTTTGGGTTTCGGTTCGGTTTTGCTCAGCCCAACATGTTTCTGTTTATAAGTCAACTTCGATGAATGCATACCAGACGTAATATGAATACATATAGGAGAAAATTGGGAGCGTGGTGTCGACATCGAGTTCCAACAACTGTCTTAAGAACACATAAGTAGTTAGGCACAACATGAGTTACATCAATTACGGCCAGTGTTCATGGTGCATTGTTTATGTTATTAGGCAAATTGAAATTTGTTAGCTGTTGTGATGCTTGAAAAAAGGATTTAAGTCTTTTGAGTTGTGTGTGTCTGGTGAGGTTCCGGTGCAAAATCAAACGTTGTCAGCGTTTATGTATTTTACTTTATTGTGTCTATAAAATATTATTTTATTTTATAATTTAATAACGCACCTATAAAACATAACTCTGTAACTTTTTTTCTAATTTTTTTTTTCTCCGAATAAAAATCTAAACATCAATTTTTCATTTGGTAAAAGAACTCAAAACAATTATTGAACTGTGCTTTATAAGAGCGTTAAAGTGCATTTCACGCCCCGTCCCCAATGTTAAGAATTGAGAGGGACGGAAGGGGTAGCTTATAGAGACTTAATATTATAAGTGCTCAGTTTAAATTGCCTGTTTGAATAATTTTATGTCATAAATGGGTATGAGTTATTAGCAATAATATTAATAACCATAAATTTGGTAATTTAACTATAAATTTGGTAATTTATTTATTTTAGTGCTGAAATTTCTTGGCTGTGATACGAGGCCCCGCAGGGCACTCATGCTTACAAAAGTGCTTTTTTGAAGTTGCATTTATGATTGTAAAGTTGAAACCATATTTTTGTAAAAAATAGTTTAGAAAATTAATATTTTTTCTAATTTTTATTTGAAAAGGAAAACATCACTACCTATTTTATAATTTTAGCCAAACTTTTATAAATGATTATATTTGTTGAACCATTATAGATTCGTAACGAATACTACGTTATCAATTATCAATTATGATATTAAAAACAATACATTTTGATTTATAATAACAACTTGAAATATAATAACATATTATATTTAAAATATAACAGTCAATATAGTTAGCACTTAAAGCATCTCTAGCAGAGTCCTAACACGTTCCCTAAATATATAATAAAATATTCATTTTTAAGGGATTACTACATTTTATTGAATGGGAACTCCAACAACATTCCCTACTTCTATTCCCTATTATTATTATAATATTATATTCAACTTGTAAGTTGGAGAGAGGAAGGAGGGAAAGAGGGGAGAAAATGAGAGAAGTGAATATTTTATTCTTCAAAATAGTATGAGGAATGGTTCCCCATCTTTAAAAATGAGGAATGAAGTGGACATACTAACTTTTTAACGGATGGCTAGGACTCTGCTGGAGTTGTGTTTTATATAATACTAGCTTTTAACCCGTGCGAAGCACGGACGGATATAAAATTCGTAATTTATTAATTATAATTTAAATTTTAACATCATTTTATTAGTATTTTAGTATTAATGAATTAGATTTTAACCAGATTATATTTACCAACTGATTACATTTTTTGGACGATTACGAATTATACCAATATCGATTTATTATAATATAGTATATAAATAATATATAAATTATATTTAAAAGAATAATGGTGGAGTTTTTTTTTATCTTGTATTACATCACAAGTGTTTGTAATTTGAACGGTATAAAACTCTTTGATATTGTAAGAGTAAGAGAAGTTTACATGTGAACGACTTGTAGTTATAAAAGAAATGACCAATCAAAATTTTGTACTGACTACAAATTAAACTTTATTATATTATTATATTATACTAGCCTTTAACCCGTGCGAAGCACGGGCGGTTATATAATTCGTAATTTATTATTTTTAATTTAAATTTTAACATCATTTTATTACTATATTAATATTAATATTAATAAATTGAATTTTATTTAAAAAATGATTATATTTTCTCACGAAAATTTAGTTTTTATAATTTATTATCTATATATAAATATTGTTTTGTTATTAATATGTGATAATTTATTATTTCTGTTGATGCTTCAACTGTTTAATAAAGTTACTAAGCACCCGCCGAGGTGGAGACAGAGACAGAAGGCGAATGCGAGTGTATTGGTGATGGAGAGGGAGACTGATACTTTGACCCGTGATATTCTTTGCTGCTGATTGTAAAACTAAGGCTTAGAATCTAATACGAGATCGATTGTTAGTAGTATTCTTTATATTTTTAGTAGGGGTAAAATGGGTAATTCAATAAAACATGACTGAACCAAAAAAACCTAACCAAAATTTTGTACGACTACAAATTAAACCTATGTTGACTTTTTATAAGGCTTAGAATCTAATACGAGATCGATTGTTAGTAGTATTCTTTATATTTTTAGCAGGGGTAAAATGGGTAATTCAATAAAACATGACTGAACCAAAAAAACCTAACCAAAATTTTGTACGACTACAAATTAAACCTATGTTGGCTTTTTATAGTATAGTATAGATTCCTTATATTAATACTTACATAATATTTTACTTGTTCAATTTAACCGACAACTCTTTTTCTAAAAAAAGAAAGCTCATAGTTTACTAGTACTCCTATAAAATGAAAATAAAAAAAATTACTAAAACAAAAAGTAAAAAATAGAGAGTACTTATTTTCCGGAAGTTTAATATGCAAACCGCTCCGGCCGTGCGCTCTCAACGGTCAAGATGCAAACCCCCAAAATATCTCAAACCCTAAAATCGAAGGCGGACACGATAATTCCTACAGTGCGGACGCACCCGTAAATTTATTACATTCAGTTGTTGTATAAATACATAACCAGCCCGTATCAACCCCTTCATCTCTGTCTCTCTAAACCCTATTCGTTTTTAGGGTTTTTCTCAAGCCGCTCTTCTTCTAAACCCCTTTCTCACTGACACTCATGGGTAAATCTGCAAAGAAATCAGCCACTAAGGTCCGTCATCTCCTCTTTTCAAACCCCTTTTCTTTGGTTTGTTCGTATGTTTGATTCTGTGTTGATTGCTTGTGGTTTTGTGTGTTTATTGTAATTAGACTGATGGGTTTGACTTGGGTTTTGACTTTAGGTTGCTGTAGCTCCAGCTGCAGCTGCTACCAAGCCATTGACTCAAGGTTTGTGGTTTCTTGATTTTTGGAGTTCTGTTGGGTGTTCTTGCTTGTGTTAGTGTTATTTTGATTGTTAGTGTTATTGTATCATGGTTTGCGCTTTCTTGATTTTTGTAGTTCTATTGGTTTTTTTTGCTGTAATTGATTGTTAATTCATGTTTTTTTGATATGGGTTTGTTTTTAATTGGTAGTGTTTGTTGAATGTTTCTTTGTTGGGGGTTATTGTTTTTGTAGGGAAGAGAGAAGCGGAAGATGTGGCAGAGAAGCAGCAAGTGTCTGCGAAGAAACAAAAGCAAAACGAGGCTGCGTTGAAGAAGGCAGTTGCTGAGAAGATTGAGGAGGTCAAGATTCCGGAGAAAACCGAAGAAAGTGGTTCGGAGGATGGTTCTGATGCAGATGATAGCGGTTTGGAGGATGATGTATGTGCTTGTGTTGAGTTGAATTTTTCTGCTTTTTTTTTTTTGCTATATAGTTTTCTGATTCTTGATGATGTGGTGTTGTGTGAATTTTGTTTAATTTCATTATGCTTATGACTTTTAAAATTCTTATTAATACTGAACAGGAAATAGAAACTGCCCCTGTATCCTCCAAGGGAGAGGATGATGCCTCTAAAGGTGAAACTGACGATGAGTCTGGTGATGATGAGGTTTGAGCCGTTACTCTGTGATTAGTTTTTGAATATTCTGTGATTTGAACTACAAACTCTTGTGGAAATAAGGATATTTAGGTTCTTATGAGGTACATGGTTTAGAAGTGTCTAATAATCCAATACCAATAGTCAATTCACTTATTCTCATGGAAGTGATTGATTGTGTACATTTTATGGTCATAAAACTATATCTTTTATGTATAATTGATTGGGATATGATGTGTGGCAGATGCCTGAAGGTGCTGAAGCTGAAGATGGTAGCTCTGAGGAAGAAGGTTCTGAAGAGGAAGCTTCAGAATCTGAGGAAGAAGAAAAAAAGACTCCCAAGCTAGATGCCAATAAAGCTGTAAGTGCTGACCCATGTTTTAGTTGTACGTCTGCATGTTCATGCTCAGGTGTGGAGCCTATGTTGAATATGATATTTATTTTTGTAATGTAGACAAAAACCCCTAGCACACCACAAGCTGCAGCTACAGGAGGCAAAACTCTTTTCATGGGCAATCTGGCATTCTCTGTGGAGATATCTGATGTGTATGTATATCTTATTGTGTTTTCCTAATAATTTCTGGAAAGTTTTCTAACAACTTTTAACTCTTGACAGGGAGGATTTTTTCAGAAATGCTGGGGAAATTGGTGATGTTCGCCTAGCTGAAGATAGAGATGGGAAATTTAAGGGCTTTGGCCATGTGGAGTTTGCCACTGCAGAAGCAGCTCAAGATGTATGCCAGTTTTATTTGTTGAGTCTTTGTAGATTTAGTAGTCATCATTTTTGGTCAGATTCAATAATTACTGGTATTATTCAGTTTCATCAGATTTTAATCCTTTTTGGGAAAAAAACATTATTGTGTCAAAAGGGACTGGAGTCGGCTTGTAATTGTTTTTTGTTGTGCAATTTGGTTAGATCTTGTATGACATAGCCTTTGGTATATATTAATGTTGATTTTTGAAGTGCAGGCTCTTAAATTAAATGGTGCAGATTTCATGGGTCGTCCAATTAAGCTTGATATGGCCCGTGAAAAGGGTGCATATACCCCAGCAAGCGGGTACTAGTACCTTAACTGTAATCAAGCACTCAAGTTTTAATATTTTTGTCTCAAATGAATAATTTTTTTCCGAACAAATGTTCAGCAATGATAAGGGAGGAAAAGCACAAGGTCAAAGTCAAACAGTATATGTCAAAGGTTTTGATACAAGTGATGGTGAGGATCAGGTAAGTATTGTGCTCGTGTTAATGATGCTTACACTGTTAATGCTGGTGTCTTACTCCCTTGAACTTTGGCATGTGACAGGTTCGTAGTGCACTAGAGAAGCATTTTGGATCTTGTGGAGATATAAAAAGAGTCTCCATTCCCCAGGATTTTGGGGGTAATATGAAAGGGTATGTACACGTGCCCTTTGAAATTTATAGTTCATTAAGTCCACATAAGGAATTTGTGATATGCTTGTAAAGTATTTAACACTGCTAAAATCCCAAAGGATCACTAACAGTGTTTTGCTTTAAAATGGTATTACAACATTAAAGTCATCTCTATTCCTTGGTCTGTCAACATAGCTACTTAATACTTTAGTCAAGTTAGTTGTTGCACTAATAGATCAAGGTCATTGCTTTAGAAGTTTTAGTGTTAATTTCTGCATCTGTTCCTTCTTGCGATGCTTTCTCTCTTTTATTAAAGTTATAGTATTCTGTATTTTTGGCATATGTTCTAAAGGCACGATTCTTAATTAGTGTGGGTTGTAAGTAACCCTTTTCCTCTCTTGGTATTTCTGTAAAGAATTTCCCTACTGACCACCCAATGTAGCTCTCACCTTCATACATGGTAGTAGGAATGTGTCATCTTTCAGATTATATAATTATATTGTAAACCTCTCCGCGGATTATATATCCAATGCAAGCTACACCAAGTGGCTTTTAATATCTGACCTCTATTTATTGCCTCTTGAGAGTTGTTAATATGTGTATCTTAATTGTGCAGGATAGCATATGTTGAATTTTCAGATAGTAATGCTACCAGTAAAGCTCTGAAACTTGATGGATCTGAACTTGGGCATGGCACATTGACCGTTCAAGAGGCAAAACCAAAAGATAATAGTTCTGGACGTGGTGGTGGAAGAGGTGGTGGTCGCCGTGGTGGCGGAGGTAGAAGTGGTGGCGGTCGGTTTGGTGGAGGAGGTAGAAGTGGCGGTGGTCGCCGTGGTGGTGGTGGTGGCCGTGGGAGAGGACGTGGAAGATACTGACCATGTCTGCTTACAGCTGGCACAGGTATGATTGGATCTTGTCTAATGTGAAATGTCTATTATGTTTAATTAGTCTACAAAAATTGTCATGGTAGTTTATAATTGTAAAAGGTGGTTAAGAATATGCATCATCTGGTAAGTTAATTGTTTATCATTTAAACAGCTTTCAGACAGTATAGAATACCTATGTTATCTGGTTTTGAGTTTTTAGTGTCTTATGGTCTTGCGAGCAGAAGCATTTTTTGTGTTGCATTTTTATCTATAATCTGTCCGTCCTTGAGTTTTGTGCTTCTTATCTGATGCCTTTTCTTGGTTGATGCAGGAAGAAAAGGAAACCTTTGATGCCAGAGTCGGAAGATCGGAGTTGTACTAGGAAGCTAGAAGTGGTTTTCTAGAACAATTTTTGTGTTTTGAGTATCTTAGTTTAGTAATGTTAGCTCACATATTATAGTAACATGTGATAACTTAATTTTTTATATAAAAGGTTTTGAATGCTATTGTTTAGTACTATGTTGTGGCAGGGGTATGTTTGTGGGCGGTGTAACACCTTATTATTGTATGAGACGTATGAGAGACCAAAACTTATTTAAATTTTCTACGTTCACCAATATTGAGGGCAGCAGTTATTTGTTCTCGTAAAGAAATTGGACCCCATACTTATACTCCAAATCATGGTTTAATTATATTTTTTTTGATATTGGTGGAAGTTAGTTTGTCGTTATGTTTAATTCATGGAGAGCTTGATTGTGCTCTTTGCCTGATTAAAGAATATATAGACGTGGTTCCTAAACTTGGTGCAAAATTTTTAAAAAATTGTGCATAGAAATATTGCGCATGTTGTTGGCTGATCATTTCGGATGAAGACAAGAACTCGTTTTGGGAAAAAAAGGTTATATATATTATATATTTTAATATTAAATATTTAATAATTCTCTAGATTTCCTTTTTTTAATAAAATGGCAATCCATTAATTAAAAGTTGTATGGCATTTACAAATACAATCGAAATTGGTCTGGCAAATAAGCGGTTTGAAGATTATTTGAGTATATGTACTTGTTTTCACCTGATTGTTCTGAACCTTCTTGAAGAGGCAAATAAGCGATTTGAAGATTATTTGAGTATATGTACTTGTTTTCACCTGATTGTTCTGAACAATCGACAATAGATGAGATCCCGTAATAACTATCAAACCTGAATCAAACTCATTCACGAAAATCATACCGATCTATAACCTCGATTATGGAGAACATCAAAACAAAAACCAATTCTCACAAAAAAAAAAAAAGAACTGACAAAATCCAAATATATTGGGAACTTCTTGAAAGGAAAATAAGATTTCAAACAAGAAAACAAAAAAAGGAATTGAGACTTTCAACCGGTGAAAATCAATGGAAGGCCGTCAAAATCTTTTAATGGAGGCTAGGGTTTAGGAGAAAGGGAGGTGGGACCTTTTTCTTATGAAGACAGTCAGGGGTGAATACGGGTTGGGTCGGTCGGGTTAGAAGGAATAGAATGATCAGACACAATTAGTCCGGTTTATATAAAATAAACACATTTACTAAAAGAAATATACATAACTTAATTAAAATTTGGGTTAGGTTGATTCGGTTTGGGTCAGGTTTTAAAAGTAAAAACAAAAATAGGTAATAAATAAACTGTCAATGTCAAGAGAACAAACTCCTGGTTCATAATGAGTCAAGAAGCCAAAGTAATAAAACATTTATAAATCATAAACTACATGGATGCATTTAATATCAAATCTAGATGTTCACTAAAATTTACTGTGTAGATCGAATTCCGGTTACCGATTTCCGCACTGCATATAAAATTATATAGGAGGGAGTGAATATATAAATATATAGGCAATTGTTCAAATACAAACTACTAAAATAAAAACCAAAATACAAACTAAGGGAAACTATAGCTAAACGACATCATCCACCCCTATATGTCATCAACCATCCCCTACATGTCATCACTCATCTAGGGCCCACCATCACCGCAATTCAATCCATCCCGGGGCCTTTAGGCCTCGCCAAGGCTCCACATAAGTCCTGCACAGGTTCCAGACAGCCTTAAGAGTCAAAACTTGGCCCCAACATGGTCTCGTTAGGCCCCACCCCGACCCTACCAGGCTCCATTTCGATCCTATCTAAACCCATTTTGGGGTCCATTCCCGGTCCCAAAATCTTTATCATTCTATTTAATCGTATTGATTTGTATTTAGTCTGTATTGAAGCAAGACCATTTATATATACAGTTTGCGCATGTGCCGGTGATTCTGAAATTGTAGGAATTATAATTTTTGGCTTGCTGTCAGCTGCTGCTGGCCATACGAAATTTCCAACTCAATTAATATTATTTTTCTTCAAAAAATAGAAAAATAAATCATGAAGAAAGACGGTCAATATATTTTAAATTCTCAACTCAATTAGCTAATCTGATTTGGAGTAGATAACGTATTATGTGATACTTCGTAAACAAAATAATATCATAAAATGAAGAATAATATTCTTAATTCCTACAACCACATTAGATAATGGGTTTGTCTAGTGTGTGCCCATGGGCACATGCTAAGCACGGAAACTCATAAATTTGGTGTGTTTTGATTGGTGAGGTTGGTGTGAATGCAGGGGGGCCATCATTATTAAAGGGGTGTAAGCCAATCAAAACAAGGAAAAGCTATCAAATTTTGTGCTTATTGTGTGCCCATGGGCACACCATAGAAAAACCGTTAGATAATTATGCTTTTAACGAAAGTTACAACTAATGTTTTGAGATTTGTGTGTGTTTTGGTACAATTCTATTAATAAAACTATTCATTTGTCAAAAACATAGCAGAGTGACTATTCAATCTAATTTAATATAGTCATAATTATAATGTCCAACTATTTGAGTTCAAAAAATATGCAATTAATATATCACAATGACGCAACTAAACAAAATATTATTTTTAAGGATGAAATACACACACACATTTCACTCAAACCTTAATCCTCACGGTGATATTGATTATTGAACGTCTAAGCGGATGTATTCAATTGAGATTTTAAAAGATTTTTTTTTTCATTATTGAAATATTAGGCTATTCAATTAGATTTGTTTAAAATCTATTAAAATCATGGGGTATTCAATTGAGATTTTAAATTATGTTATAAAATCTGATAGTATTCAATTAAGATTATGCTTAAAAATTCGATGGTATTCAATTGAGATTATTTAAAATCCATTAAATGCATGAGATTTTGAATCATTTTTTTAATCCTAAAAAATTTGTTTAAATCTAAAAAATCTATATCTATATAAAAAAAATACACACAAAATCAAAATTACATACAATCCGGTCTGTAGATTAAAAACAATCAATTTTAGCGGAGTAAGGTACTGTTTGGGGTTGCTGTTACAGACAGTAACAGTAGTTTTTTGCTGAAAACCAGGTGAAAAACTGTTTGGTAAATCTAAAAGCAGCTTTTAGCTGAAAAGCTGCTTTTAGAAAAAGTAGATCCTTCTATGCTTTTCGGAAAAGCTGATTTCAATTTTTGCAGGGAGTTATTACAAATTTAACTATAAAACGTAATAAAAAAATTATATTTTTTATATTATAACTCAAAATAAACGAAAAAGTCACCAAACAGTTATCTGATTTCTACCCCAGCACTTTTTTTATATGCACATTTTCTGACCAGACGTATCTTAAACCAACAAACATGCCTGTAACGTTAGTATCTAAAGTACGGTATCTCGAGTTCTGCGAGTGAACAGAATGTGTTATTCTACTGACAACATCACTGTCATGTCACTGGCAGCAGATATGATACCACCGATGACGCATTTCCTCACTATTCTGGATCTTTCTTCCGAATATCAGTATTTTGGGCCAATTCAATCCAGCTATTTGGCCCAATTAAGCCCCATTAAATACCATAATCCTTGGATTAAAAACCCTAATTCTGCAATTCTGTCCAGTCGTGCAGTGGAGATATGACGGCGAAGATTCATACACCGGCGGAGACAGAGATTGCAGCTCAGTCCAATTCTGGTAATATATGTTTTTATTATTTGTTCTTGATTATTTTTGTGATTATTTTGGTGTGATTGTAGTATTTATCTGTCTTGTTTTTCTCATAAAATGCCATATAAGATATAATGTTTGCGAGGTTTAGGTTTTAGTGGTGGTTTAGATTTTACGACCTATTTGTGTCATGAATTTAATGTATTAGACAAGAAGGGAATGAATGTTGAAGTTTTAAATGGAGAAGGTTTTGTTTAATTGTTTATATTTGTGCCATGTTTGGTGTTTATATGCCGTTGTCTAATTTAAAATACTTAAAACAGACTAGACAACAATGTTAATTAGTAGTTTGGGGGTGTCTACAGAATAATTAGGGATGTGCAATGTGGCTAGGGAGGAGTAGGTTTTTTATTTGTACGATTTGAGCTCGTTTTGCTTGTATCGATTGAAATAAAATGTTTGTTTGTTTTCCGGTATTATCTATTTAAAAAGCAGAAAGGTGACCTGCTTAACTTATGATTTGTTGATTTCCCAACAGATTGGTATCCAATGCAAGACCTTGATCTTACCACAATGACAGACAATATTACCCTACAAAAGCATGACAGATCAATCAATATCATGGAATCCAAACTTAATTCTGTTGAAGAAAATCAAATAGCAGCCGAGGAGCAAATAACAGAGCTGAAGGACCAATTGGCTCAAATGTGTCTTGAGTATGCTGAAACTAAGAGAACTGTTGTCACTCTGAGGGAGCTTGTGAGAACTGAGTTGCTGAAAAAGACCGTAGAGGCTGATGAAAGAAGCATACTCATCCCTGGATCTAAGGAGGTTAGCTCAAGCATTGTAAGTTTATTTTAATAGTCACCAACTCATTTTGGTATTGTAACTGAAAATGATATCTTAAATGTATCGCGAAAATCTAAGAACAATAATCGAGAGGATTTAAAATTAAGCCTTAATTTTATTACCCTTTGAATTGAAATCCAGATTTACTGACCTGTATTATTTACCAGGATCCAGTTCACCACCAAGCTCCAGAGTTGTTGGCGAAGCCTCATCCTCAAATTCCACAATCAAAGACTCCAGTGCAGTCCACACCTGGTAATTGTCAATGTTATTTCTTCATATTTGTGTTTTACTGGACAAGCATCAAATCTGGTATAATCTCATCATTGTCAAGGGTGTTACATGTAGATTATAGTTATTATTATATAATAATCATAGTTAAAATACAATAATAAAAATAGCAATAACTTCTGTTAATAACAATGTGTTAATTATAATAACTTAAAATAAATCAAATCAAATTATTTTTCCTATCTATAATTTTTAAAACTTATGAAAGACGGCTTTTTTTGAACAGATTATACTTATAATGAATAAAATTTAAAATCTGATAACAAAATAGAGAAAATATGGAAAAAGTATCAATTTTTGGCATGTAAAAGGAATGAATTTGTTTGAATCGATAACTACAAGAGTATAATCACATTTTCGAGAAGTTGTACCAGGTACAATGAATTGTATGTTCATACACCAGATTTAGTATAACACTATGTAAGTGCACCGACGTGCTGCAATTTATAGAGTTGAGTTGATGTACACTCTATTCTATACCAAAGTGGTGCAAAAGTACACTTTTGCTGATGGTTTGGAAATTTCCTTTCTAAATTATTACTATCTTAAAATAGTTATATTGATGTCTCCCTTCACATTATGGAGTATCAGAAATGTCAGTAAGTTTGTCTAACTAATATTTATGTTAGTTGTCACCCAAAAAGCCTTATTCAAAATCCATGTGCAAGAATACGCTCTTAAAGCTGCAAACGATCTTCCATTGTATTATACAGTTAACGAGGGAAGAGCACATGCACCAATGTATATGTCTGCAGGAACATATACGTCCCCCAATGTTTTTTCAGACCAGGGACCTCAGATCAGTGACGAATCCTGTCAGCTACAAGAAGAGGTAATTACATAAAAAGTTGTTTGTCTATTATAATTTATACATCAGTCTTCTATGAATTATTTTTTTCTGGATATGATGTATATGTTCCATCAGCTCCATACTCTTAATTGATATATCTATATTTCTGAATGTACTTTCCTCAATGAAATATTTACTTGGAAGTTCTTAAGTTTGTCTTGTGCAATGTAGTAGACCTTTCAAACAATACCCATAATACCTTTTTAGCTTCTTGAATGTAATTAAGGAAATTTGCCTACACTTTTTACGACAAGAGTAAGATATGGATCTCACTACTTAAACTAGAGATATTGTCAGCAGACCAATGGAAAATATGGTAGGATATCAGGAATTTCTTGTAGATATCTTTCAGCACATGTAAACCTTTCAATGAATAAGGGGAAAATGTGGAAGGGTATCTGATTTTCTATGCATAACCGACATAGTTAATTTAATGCTTAAAACTCACCGTAGTGATAATCACCGCAATATGGATTAGGATAAATAAAACGTGACAAGCATATATTGACAATAATAATAAGTCTACAAACCTTAATTGAGGGCAAAGTTATGTTTTTTTAGGAAACCCTAGACATGCATCATTGGTTACTTAGTTGAGGATAATTCCATTCTTCTTTAGAAAACCCTATGTATAAGTCATTGATAAAGCAAGAAGTAACTTGTTACTCTAGTACTTGATTCTTGGTTGTGTTGAATTTAATAAAAGTTAATACTTGCTTTTCAGAGATTATATTGTACTAGTGATCAGCAAGGTTGTATTTCACGTGAGTGCATTGATTTATTTGATTTATCTGAAATTAGCAAAAATAAAGGGGAGATTTCAAAATTTGTGTCAAAATGAAATAAACCAGCACTTATATAGATGAAAATTCAATATGCGGATAATTCAGCCAGGGTTTATGTTCATAGCACCAACTGAATTTGCTATTTAAAATCTTCTTCCTTCAGAAATATTTTTTGGTGCTCGGTGAGTAAGGCGTGATGAAGACATCTGATCCTCATCAACTTGATAAAGTGTTCTTTTATTTAATTCATCTTTTTTTCTTCAATTTCATCTACCTATGCCACAAAAGTCCAAAATTTAGTCAAGAGAGCCTACACACTTTGAACCACAAATATGCAAGAAAGTATGATAATCAAATATAATATTTTGCACATTATCACTATTGTATGTTGTAAAATCCTAACTAAAGTCTAGTACTCAGCCTCTAATAAACCCATTAACTGTAGCTGATTATATTTGTGGTCAGTATTTCTTATTCAATTCGTAAAAATGCTTCTTTACTCTTCTTTTCTGTTTTCTGCTTAATCTTGACTATGCATTGTGCTTAAGCACATTGTTGATAATTGTGATAACTCATGGCAGCACCAGGAGTTGTGGTAGCGGGGATTTAGGATCACAGTGTTAAATTGGAGGGTCTTATCTTTTACAAATTATGTACATTCACATTATATATTACCAAAGAAAATGTAGGAAAGTGAACCAGAGAAATGAAAAGCTCCTCATTTTCACCATCACATGCAATCTTGACTAAAAGGTGCAACGAAATATTGATTTTATGAATTAAGACCAATGTGACTTGTATATTGATGCAGATCGCAGTACGTGAGTACCTGGACGTGCCTTCCCATGTAATTATTATTAAATTATGTCACAAAACCATAGGAAAACATATAAAGTATGAGATCTTATTGCATGTACATTTTTTTATTGATTTTATGAAATTTATGCTCTTAATGTCTTTGAATCTTGATATGGTTAATTTTACATGGAATGGGTGATGAAAGTAGTATTTGTTGGCAGTATAGTGATTTCTGGCATCCACATTTGATTGCTTTTGCAAATCTTCATATGTAAGCTTCAATTGGTATAACTGTACTGTTGTGTTTGGTTAGGATGAATGAAATTGGTGGGAATAGAATGAAATTTGAACTAGTTTCTGGGTAAATCTTCAATTTTTTCATTCCTTTCCCTGTTTTCTGCACAACCACCTAAACTTGAGCTCGAAACCCCCATTTTGAGAAGGAATTCTCCATTGTCGTTCATACCCATTTCTTCCCCAAATTTTTTCATCAAATATTTGCACTCATTTTTTTAGAAATATTTCCTCCTACCTTCTTCATCACACTCTCTGCAGCCAAACACGACATAGACATAAAGTTCTACAAATGTTCATCTAATATATGTTGTTCTTTTTAACAGGACAATTGCATATGCAAGGCGATTCTGAACGAGTATTCAATGAAGGTAAATGTAGAAAAACCCATTTATAATTCAGGAATAACAGATGGTCAGCCTTCAGCATCTGTTACATCTTTAACATTTAATGGAAAATATTATGTTGGAGACAAAGGCAGGAATAAGAAAGAGTCTCAGAATTTAGCTGCACGTGCTGCTATCTTGTCTCTTTTAGGTACTTTTCTTCATTGCAAGTTTTCGGTTCTTAACCTAAAAAAGAAAAAGCTGTCTAGAATTTTTTGTGCTATCCACCCACTCTTTATAAGGTATAATAATTCAGCTATGTGGAATGTCTTTATTACATGTGTAGATTCTGATGCAAATATGGTTATCTCGAAGATTATTAGTAAATGGAGACTTTCTTCTTTGAAAGATAAAGTTAAATTGCCATTAGTGGAACAAGGGAAGGTCCGGGAAGCTAAGAATAGTGTGGGAATTTATCCTCGGTAAGTATTAATTTCTTAATACTCGTAATGTATGAAGGGTCGTATTGCAAACATTGTGTAAACTACCATCTTTTGTTATATATAGGATATTGTTCATTGGTAATTAGAGTTAAAACATTGTAAAGTTAACCCTCCACATTAGATTTTATAGTTTAGAATTGCTTGCATGGCATAGTCATTATAACATTATAAAAATCGCAAAGAAAGTATCTATTTTTTATTTAGAATAGAAAATGGTGGAATATAATTTTGAGTTGCACACAGGACACATCACTCTTGTATATTGGAACACAGGGCGTTGGGACTGTTTTTCTCCCACCTAATTGTTGTGTGATCCAGTGTGCTGGGCACTTAAAGCTTGTTGAATTACTGAATAAGTTATGGCCTTATATAATACAGGCTCTTTTTTAAATCATCCTGATATGAAGTGATGTGGAACAAAATTTAGGCTAGGGGTTTAATTGTTTAGTGGTTTACAAGAATGGTACGGCTAGGGGCTTAGGACCTAATATGATAGTTTAGGCGACTACACTACATTTTCCCTTCCCGTTATGAAGTGATGTGGAACATAATTTAAGATATTATGAATTTTCCCCAGGTAAAGTTAACAAGAAGATTTTGTATCATTGGTTGACATCTAGTGTATTTATTTACAAGAGTTTAAATGTAGGCTCAAGCTATCTAGATATATAGATTATTGGACAGGCCCGGGTGTCTCTGGGCCTAGTCCATTAGGTTATTGTACCAGAGTATAGTGTTCATGTTGTATATATCTACAATAAAATCGGCGCATATAATATTAATCTAATTAATAGTTATTGGACAATTCTTTTTGATCGTGATTGCGATACATAAGTTTTTATCCATTTCACAATTGATATATTATTAGTATTAATATTAGGTTATTTGCAATTACTCCACCAAAATATATCTCTTTATTGTTTTACTTGCATATAATTACATATTTATCATTGAATGTCGATTGTATTTTAGGTTCTTTCGAGATATGCAATAAATATATGAAAACTAAAGAAAGAATACAAGTATTGAAGTCAAAATTTTACTTTAGTTTGTGTAAGAAAATGTATTTTATAAGAACATTACTTGATGTTTGAATTCCTGTTTCATTATACTCCCTCCGTCCTAATTTGGATGCGCCCTTTGATTTTAGTTATGTATGTTAAGTTGCATTGACCACCTACATACCCATACTCAACGGGGCACTCTAGTTTGGGATGGATGGAGTATTATAGTGTACTATGTGGCATGGATATAGACATGCCTTGCAGTCTATTTTTTATATAATAAGAGCATCTCCATCAGTGTCGTAGTGAGGTTCCTAAATATATAATAAACAATTCAATTTCTAAATAGTGAGGATTCTTTATTGAATGACAACTTTAACAATAATCCCTACTTGTGTTCCCTATTATTATTATAGTATTAAATTCAAGATCTATTAACAAAGAGATAATGTAAAAAATGTGGGAAAGAGTGTGAGAAAGGTGGGAAGTGAATATTTAGTCATTAAAAACCAAATGAGGAATAGGTTAACCATTTCCTGTTTATTAGGAATGAAAACTGGATCCTAAATGTTTAGGGAATAGCTAGGACTCTGTTGGAATGGATTTTTATAACATATTTCTCAAATTATAGTTTAGGGCATCATATAGGGCATCTTGAGTAGATTAACTATTTGATGTCCTAAACTATGATTTTGAGGAATATGTTAAGAAATCGACTCTAACAGAGTCCTAGTCATTCCCCAAACATTTAGGATCCATGTTTCATTCCTCATAAATAGGTAATGGCCAACTTATTCCTTATTTGAGTTTCAATGATTAAATATTCTCTTTCCACCTTTTGCACATTTTTTCAACATTTTTTACATTATCTTTTTGCTAATAGATATTGAATTTAATATAATAATAATAATAGGGAACACAAATAGGGATTATTGTTGAAAAGTGAAGATTCTGAATTAAATGACAACTCTAACAATAATCCCTATTTGTGTTCCATATTATTATTATAGTATTAAATTCAAGATCTATTAGCAAAAAAATAAAGTAAAAAATGCGGAAAAGAGTGTGAGAAAGATGGGAAGTGAATATTTAATCATTAAAAACCATATGAGGAATAGGTTAGCCATTACCTACTTATGAGGAATGAAAAGTGGATCCTAAATGTTTAGGGAATGGCTGGGACTCTGTTGGAGTGGATTTTTATAACAAATTTCTCAAAATTATAGTTTAGGACATCATATAGGGCATCTCGAGTAGATTAGCTATTTGATGTCCTAAATTATGATTTTGAGGAATATGTTAAAAAAATCGACTCCCACGGAGTCCTAGTCATTCCCCAAACACTTAGGATCCATGTTACATTCCTCATAAATAGGTAATGGCTAACTTATTCCTCATTTGAGTTTCAATGATTAGATATTCTCTTTCCACCTTTTGCACATTTTTTACATTATCTTTTGCTAATAGATATTGAATTTAATACTATAATAATAATAGGGAACACAAAGAGGGATTATTGTTGAAAAGTGAGGATTCTGTATTGACAACTTTAACAATAATCCCTATTTGTGTTCTCTATCATTATTATTGTAGTATTAAATTCAATATCTATTAGCAAAAAAATAATGTAAAAAATGTGGGAAAGAGTGTGAGAAAGGTGGGAAGTGAATATTCAGTCATTAAAAACCAAATGAGGACTAGGTTAGCCATTACCTACTTATGAGGAACGAAAAGTGGATCCTAAATGTTTAGGGAATGGTTGGGACTCTGTTGGAGTGGATTTTTATAACATATTCCTCAAAATTATAGTTTAGGGCATCTCGAGTGGATTAGCTATTTGATGTCCTAAACTATGAATTTGAGCCAACAGAGTCCTAGTCATTCCCTAAACACTTAGGATCCATATTTCATTCCTCATAATAGGTGATAGCTAACTTATTCCTCATTTTAGTTTCAATGACCAAATATTCGCTTCCACCTTTTGCACATTCTTTTCAACATTTTTTACTTTTTCTTTTTGCTAATAGATATTGAATTTAATACTATAATAATTATTGGGAACACAAATAGGGATTATTGTTGGAGTTGTCATTCAATATAGAGTCCTCATTTTTTAGAAATTGAATTGTTTATTATATATTTTAGGAACCTCACTAGGACACTGCTGGAGATGCTCTAAGTGCTTGTGTGAACTTATGTTCCTTGCACAACAGAGTCTTGGTTTTAACGGGTTAAGTTCTTATAAGCTCATTAGATTATATTGTGGCATGTGGGTTTAGAATAAATATTGTTGCTTCGTGCCTATTCAGTTGCATGTAACTATAACTAAATGTACTAATACTACATTGATTCTTAATTTAAAATAACATGACATTATTAAAACTATAAAACAAACATACCTTAGGTAGTAGTTTGTAGAGATGCCGAACATACCTTAGGTTGGAGTTTGTAGAGATGTCAAATTCGAGTATCTAACTTCCTTGGGCAAGGGAATTTTTTTTTTTTTTTGGGGGTGGGGGTTGGCCTTGAGGTTGTAGGATTGTTATTTGATGTCTATCTCTCGTCCTTCTAGAAAGACACTCGTTACGGTTCTAGAAAGACCACTACTCTTTTTACCGTAGTGGTAACCCCTTTTTTAAAGCAAAATACGTTAGGTAGATTTGGTTTGGGCCTAAGATGTCTAACAAAAACATATGCTTCATATAACTAAGTCATATCATATTCTGTGTATAATTGAAACATGAAATAATTCAGATTGTAACCAGTGTCGTGAAACTGTTTTACCCTATATATGTGAAACAAACAAAAAAAAGAATACTAAACTGTGGGAGGAAATTATGCTTATTAGTTGTGTAGTCTATGTTTTCAGACATGAATTTTTTTGGGGAAAAATAATCTTTAGCATGAAAGTGGGATGATCGGGATTTACTAATAACCTATTATGGCTAGTTGCCCACCCTTTCTGCAAGTTTAGTCCTCATACTCCCTTTATGAATGATAACTAGTATATTTGTAAATATTTATTTTACAAACAAAAGGTAAAACTTGGGTGATCTCATATTTTAGCAAGTTAATAGGAGATCTCTCGACGCTTACATTTCCCTTTTCTTCATTTTGGCGCGTTAAGATGCGATGCCTGTGGTGAAGAGAAGATCATATTCGTTTTATCACTTTTCCTGGTGAAGAGAAGATCAGACTCGTTTTATTACTTTTGCTGTTGTATTAGAGGTAAATTTTGTATTTCATATTCTGAACATAGTAGATAGCTTGACTATAAAATAATAGAAGAGTTCTTTAATTATATAAAATCTTATTTTTATTGAATATTGTCGTGTTGGGAGTATATTAATGTTTTTGCTTGCTATCAGCTAGCTCAGGTTTTGAAGCCTGGGAAGTGGAAACCTCCTGTAGGATAAGAGGCACAACCAACTTTGATTTATGGAATGATATTATAGTTAGAGGTAATTGCATATCGCACCCCTTAACTATCGTTCAAAAACGATATTGTACCCATACTTTGAGAAACTCAACTCGCACCTCATATCTTTACATTTCAAGAACGATACGCACCCCCTCCGTTAAATTCCGTTAACTTCCGTTAAAATACTCCTTCCGTCTCAATGTACATGTCCCTTTTGCTTTTCGAGGAGTCAAATTGACTAATTTCTGACCAATTATTAGAAAATATTTATTTATTATTTTAGGAAATAGAAAGTTGCATATTAAAATAGACAAGATTTACTTTTTGATAATTTTTTTTTAAAATTTTTGTTTAATTAAGCTATCCCCAAGTCAAAATGATTTTACATATCAAATTTTTGTTTAATAAAAGTGTGTATATATATAATAAATATCACATAATATTTATTTTTTATATTTAAAATAGTGTATATTTTAAGTACTTAATACACATATAACTAAAAATTTAAAATCATTTGATATGTAAAATCATTTTGACTTGGGGATAGCTTAAAGCTTAATTAAACAAAAATTTAAAAAAAATATCATCAAAAAGTAAATCTAGTCTATTTTAATATGTAACTTTCTATTTTCTAAAATAATAAATAAACATTTTCTAATAGTTGGTCAAAAATTAGTCAATTTGACTCGAAAAGCAAAAGGGACATGTAAATTGAGACGGAGGGAGTATTTTAACGGAATTTAACGGAGGGGGGTGCGTATCGTTCTTGAAATGTAAAGATAGGGGGTGCGAGTTGAGTTTCTCAAAATATGGGTACAATATCGTTTTTGAATGATAGTTAGGGGGTGCGATACGCAATTACCTCTAATAGTTATTGATATAGTTCTAAACTTTAGTAATCTGTAATATGTGAAACTTGGGAGCATAGGCTACTAGCATGTTGAATACTTATGTTTACTGCCCTTTAGTGATCTGTAATGTGCTCAAATGAATATGATGGGTCTCCATGATACAATTAGAAGATAAAGAACAAACTGTATGCTGACTAAAGTGAGAGTCTGAATAATTATGTGATTTATGTATACATCAGTTTCTTAATGGATGCATGATGTTTGGTTCACTTTACAACTGTTTTTGGGTGGTCCTATCAGTATTCATTCATCATAGTGTGCAGGGTACAGATTGCTGCAGTGCCGTCAAGTCAAACGTGTACTCTGACCCAATCAGTTCCTAGTAACTGTGATCCTCTGCAAGGTGAATTAACTAGTCAATTTCTGTTCTATATGCAATCCTATTCTTTAATTTAAAGTTTAAACTTATGATGTTTTTCCAACTTTACTTTTAATAGGTTGATACTAGTGTCTATTCATCATCTTAAAAGCTTCTTTAATACGTTGCTTGTGGAAATTGCAGGTTTTGACAATGCTGTATTATCTGGACCTTGTGTGCTACCCAAGTTTGGGTCAGGACCTGAGACACATATTTTGGTTTGTTGGAGGAAGCCTGAAAAGGGATTTATTGCTTTAAATGCTGACGGGGCTTCTCAGAATGGTATTGCAGCAGGGGGTGGTATTCTCAGGGACCATACTGGCAAACATATATCCAATTTTTACAATAACTATGGCACTGGTTCAGTCTTCATTGCTGAATCTAAAGCAATTCTAGATGGTCTTTCTATCTGTAAGGAACTGGGCTATAACAAGATCCAGTTACAGACTGACTCACGTCAAGCTACCTTATGCTTTGGTCGACGATCAAAAAGTTCTTTATCTGAGCAAAGTATATGGGATGAGATATACAAATTTCAGGATGAGCTGTCTATTGAGATCTTGCATGTATGTAGGGAAGGCAATAAAATGGCAGATTATCTTTCTAAAAAGGGTATCTTAGCCAAAGAAATGGGGACCATAGATGTAAGTCTAGATGAAAGAGCAAAAGAGCTTCTGGCAGGGGAAAAATTGGGAATATCTTACCTCAAAAAATTGAAAAATCAATCTGCTGGAGTGAGCGAGAATAATTTGCATACTGGGTACCACTTCCTTTTACATTTTTATATTTTACTCAGAGCCTTATATATTTATTTTGAGAATAAGCCCCCACCCCCACCCTCTGGGTTCGATTTTAACTAAAAAAGTTAGTGTTATTCTGAACTGCAGTATAGAGGTGATTTGCCAAGAGCAGTGACCAGCTGTCCACAAAATGTTATTCTACAATAACTAATAGAGATTTCTTAAACTGTAGTAATATTTTTTTATGCAAGAACACTGCCTAGGTTGATGGAGGGTTAAATACATTCCTTTTCTGCATTTTTTTCGAGTAATGAATATATTAAACAAACTGCATGCGGACTGATTTCCTGACGTGAGAAGAAAGAGAACAAACTCTATGTTGACTGTAGTTCCTATGGTTAAATTTATTTGTACGTCTTAATTGCATAACGTGATTGACAAGGTCTAGTTTACTGTGCAGCTGTCTTTGGTTGGTCTCATAAGTCAGTTACTTTAATTTGTAGGGTGCAGATTGCTCCAGTGTCATCAAGTGAACTTACTACATGTACAGTGGCCGAATCAGTGCCCAGCAACTGTGTCTCGCTGCAAGGTGAATTAACTAGGCAGTTTCCGTATGTAACCAATATGATGTCTTAGCATAAACTTGTGATGCTTTCCTCTGTACTATTAAGAGAGTGATACGAGTTTTGTCCCTCGTTTGGAAAGCATGGCTAATTTGTTGCTCGTGGATAATTACAGGGTTGGATTCTTTGGACAATGATTTATTATCTGGACCTTGTGTTCTGCCTGAGCTGTCAGGAACTGAGGCTTATTTTCTGATCTATTGGAAGAAGCCACGAGAGGGATTCATTGCTTTTAATACTCAAGTTTCACATAGAAATGGTGTTGCAGCAGGGTCTGGTGTTCTCAGGAATCATAATGGAGAACATATATCCAATTTCTACAATAACTATGGCAGAGTTTCTATCAATTTTGCAAAATCTAAAGCAATTCTAGATGGTCTCGTTGTGTGTAAAGAACTGGGCTATGACAAGATCCTGATACAGACCGACTCAGCTCTTGTTACTCTATGGTTTCACCGACAGTTGACAGTGACAGTTCCTTTGGATTTGCAAACTATGTGGAATGAAATATACAAGTTTCAGGACGCACTATCTGTAGAAATCTTGCATGTTTATAAAGAAGGCAATAAACTGGCTGACCATCTTTCTCGGAAGGGTGTCTTAGCTGAAGGAATGGGGTCCATCAATATCAATCTGGATGAAAGAGCAAAAGAGCTTCTTATTGGGGAAAAATTGGGAATTTCTTGCCTCGGAAAATTGAAAAACCAATGTATAGCTTGATACAGTGATGGTATTGTACCAGGCAAGAAAAAAGTGACAATATTGCAAGCAATTGATTTTTTGACAAGATTGCAAGCAATTAGCTAAGAAAATGTGACATACTGCAAATATACTCATACATACGTCTGCAGTTCGGAACTAGGTTGGTAAATATTCAAACTAAAGGTAGCGTAATATTCATTATCATATTTGAATTTGATTGGATATTAAATATAGACACGTACTTTGTGTATGTAAAGAAGTTGGTTACTGTGTTAGTTGCAAGTGTGGTGATACAAAAACGTATTGCACTGAACTCATTGTTTTGCGATCAATCATTTTCATATGGTGTTTTATAATACCCAAACTATAACCGTTGGCACATCATCATCATTCTTATAATACCTGAGTCTACCCGGTCACCAGAACCAATCAAAAAACTTTGAATTATTTTAGAACCAATAAGAGAACAATCATAAATTTAGACCAATCAAATTATAACATTCTTTTAATTGCTTAACTAAAGCACTACTCTACTATGGTTAGCGGTTAATTATTTATTATAATTAAAAACTTAATTTATATTAAGAATTAATTAACTAAAACTATACTAATATACCTAAAGTTATTCTTTTAGCAGAATAGAACTATAGTCACATAAGAGGACTACAGTCACGTATTGTTCTGTGTCACAACTACTAAAACAAAGATTCTAAACCAGACGAAGCTGGGCATGCTCCTTCAGGAAAAGCATAATTATTCATCTGCAACTGTTTCTCCGGCTCGAGCCACCACCAAATCACACGAAACACAGGTCATTTCCTTTAGATTAAGTTTTCGTTTTCTTTACAGAGTAGTTAAGTAACGTGTAAGAAGTTATCTGTCCATGTTGAGATAATGAGATTAGTTATGATGTTGGATATGTACGATAATTCTGTAGTGATTAAGTTTTTTTTTAATTGTATACTATGTGTAGTAATTGTCTAAGCTAGCAAATCAACACTTTTACAAGTAAGACACTTACTTTTTATTATAATTTTTGGTCAAGGCCTTCATATAGCTGTGATATTGTGCAGAGCTTATTAGCTGCAGGTAACGCTAAGCTATTCATTTTCCTGGAAAGCAATTCAAGTAATTCTTTAAATGGCATAGTTTTCGTATTCAAATCAGTTCACTATGGCACTGGCATTTCGTGTGCAGCTATATCTACTTCTATAAACTACAGTACTAAATCACTCAAACAGCTGCATCGAAGATCGCAATGTACAAATCTTGATCGAGTCTTAAGGGCATGCATATATATGAAAGTTAACATATTTCCTATTTATGAATATCAAGTCCGATGTCTCCTGTGTAGTTATGGTGTGGTCTGTTCTATAGTCATATTATTGTTTTTCATCCTCTCTAGGTTCTGTTCATAGTTCTACGGGTTTCTTGGTTTTTCCAGTTTTGGTTAGTGGCCCTTTTCTGATTTATCATTCGCCGGTATAGTGGTAGTTTTTAATATTTTTAATGGAAATATTAATGTACAACTTGATAGATATTCAATTTTCTAATTTATTAATCTTCTTCATCTTTTTCTACTTAAATGTAGTGAACCATTACTTGAGTTAATTATTTTATGCAACAACATGACATTAATATTTCCATTAAAATATTAATGTACAACTTGATAGATATCAATTTTTTAATTTATTAATCTTCTTCATCTTTTCCTTTTGAGGTCTCAGGTAATTAAACTCCAAATATTTTAATGGACAATCCTCACCCTGAACAGCACCTCATCCCTTTGCCTATGAAACGAAAAAGAGGTTGCCTAATGATCTGATGTATTGTATTTATTAAATAAAATTCTTTTTATTTACCATGATTTCAATTTTCACTTTCAAATAACAGGTCGACCAAGGAAGGAGGAAGCTATGGAAAATTCAAATACATCTACACCTGTGTCACCTGGACAGAAAAGACCGATTGGTATCGATTGACATCTTTGGCATGTTAGCTATTATTGTATATTGTAGATGATTTCTAATTTTTCTATTGCCAAAAATTATCACATCCTAATTTATTATGTCCTAATTATCATCACAATGTTTTATAGTATATACTAATATTTATTCTAGATGATTTGTAATCTTACCCAATTATTATAATTTATCCTTCTTATAAGTACCAGGTCGGCCAAGAAAGAATGTAGATGTGTAAAACTCCAAGCACAACATTGAATTGAAGGAAGATGTCCTGGTTTCAAACTCAACATCTCACCCATGTCAACTCCTCAAAAAAGACCTGTAGGTATAACTTTACAACCACTTTCTATGTGTCAGCAATATCTTATAGATATCATCGTGCCTAATAAAATCTCATGATACAAATGTATAATTATATATCAAGTTAATGGTTATTAAAGAATTCCATTTGTATTAGGCCGTCCAAGAAAGGTGCATACAAATTCAATTAGTGCCTATGAA